>NC_064618.1:467211442-468461442 GCF_023898315.1 Schistocerca nitens | reverse complement strand
ATACGGAGCTCCATCGCAGTCTTTAACACTGGTAGCATGCCGCGACAGCGTGGACGTGAACCGTATGTGCAGTTGACGGACTTTGAGCGAGGGCGTATAGTGGGCATGCGGGAGGCCGGGTGGACGTACCGCCGAATTGCTCAACACGTGGGGCGTGAGGTCTCCACAGTACATCGATGTTGTCGCCAGTGGTCGGCGGAAGGTGCACGTGCCCGTCGACCTGGGACCGGACCGCAGCGACACACGGATGCACGCCAAGACCTTAGGACCCTTGGCAGTGCCGTAGGGGACCGCACCGCCACTTCCCAGCAAATTAGGGACACTGTTGCTCCTGGGGTATCGGCGAGGACCATTCGCAACCGTCTCCATGAAGCTGGACTACGGTCCCGCACACCGTTAGGCCGTCTTCCGCTCACGCCCCAACATCGTGCAGCCCGCCTCCAGTGGTGTCGCGACAGGAGTGAATGGAGGGACGAATGGAGACGTGTCGTCTTCAGCGATGAGAGTCGCTTCTGCCTTGGTGCCAATGATGGTCGTATGCGTGTTTGGCGCCGTGCAGGTGAGTGCCACAATCAGGACTGCATACGACCGAGGCACACAGGGCCAACACCCGGCATCATGATGTGGGGAGCGATCTCCTACACTGGCCGTACACCACTGGTGATCGTCGAGGGGACACTGAATAGTGCACGGTACATCCAAACCGTCATCGAACCCATCGTTCTACCATTCCTAGACCGGCAAGGGAACTTGCTGTTCCAACAGGACAATGCACGTCCGCATGTATCCCGTGCCACCCAACGTGCTCTAGAAGGTGTAAGTCAACTACCCTGGCCAGCAAGATCTCCGGATCTGTCCCCAATTGAGCATGTTTGGGACTGGATGAAGCGTCGTCTCACGCGGTCTGCACGTCCAGCACGAACGCTGGTCCAACTGAGGCGCCAGGTGGAAATGGCATGGCAAGCCGTTCCACAGGACTACATCCAGCATCTCTACGATCGTCTGCATGGGAGAATAGCAGCCTGCATTGCTGCGAAAGGTGGATATACACTGTACTAGTGCCGACATTGTGCATGCTCTGTTGCCTGTGTCTATGTGCCTGTGGTTCTGTCAGTGTGATCATGTGATGTATCTGACCCCAGGAATGTGTCAATAAAGTTTCCCCTTCCTGGGACAATGAATTCACGGTGTTCTTATTTCAATTTCCAGGAGTGTATATAAACGACCCAGGAGACAAGCTAAGATGTTTGCAGATGATGCTGTCATTCACCATCTTGTAAAGTCATCAGACGATCAAAACCAATTGAAAAATGATTTAGATAAGATATGTGTATGGTGCGATAAGAGTCAACTGACTCTAAAAAATGGAAAGTATTAAGTCATCCACATGACTACTAAAAGTAATCCACTAAATTCCGGCTACAAGGCAAATCATACAAATCTAAGGGCTGTGAATTCATCTAAATGCTTAGGGATTACAGTTACAAGTAAGTTGAACTGGAAAGCAAACCCAAGACTACGATTTATTGGCAGAACACTGAGAAAATGGAACAGATGTAGTAAAGAGGCTGCCCACACTATGCTTGAATGTCCTCCTCTGGAGTATTGCTGCGGGATGTAGAGTCCACATTATATAGGATTGACAGAGAACATCGAAAAGTTCAAAGAAGAGCAGCTCGTTTTGTATTATCGCGAAATAGGGGAAAGAGTGCCAATGGTATGATACACAAATTGGGGTGGCAATCATTAAAACAAATGTATTTTTCGTTGCGGCAGGATCTCCTCATGAAATTGCCATCACCAACTTTCTACTCCGAATGCGAAAATATTTTGTTAGTGCCAAGCTACATAGGGAGAAATGATCATCATAATAAAATGAGAGAAATCGGAACTCGAACGGAAATACTTACGTGTCCGTTTTCCCACGCGCCGTTCGAGAGTGGAACGGTAGAGAAATAGCTTGAAGGTGGTTCGGTGAACCCTCTACTGGGCACTTAATTGTGAATTGCAGAGAAATCATGTAGATAGAGATGTAGAAATACTACACTTAAAAAGCTTAACGTATGTCAATTTCCACAATCAAACACTAATGTAAGAAAAAGCAGAACACGAGCTGAAGCCTGCTGTCTATTACAGACAGCGATATGTAGTTAACTCCTTTTACATAGTCTTAGACATCAGTTTTAACAGGTTAATTGGATAATTTTGGTTGCTCGCATCTGTTTGTGTCAAGTCACAGTAGTCCGACTTCCAAAACCGGTTGAATGGCGTTAAAAAGAGAACACAGTTCCATTAAAAACCACACTTACTTCACTATCTCGGCGGAATAGAACAGTACGACTATTTTAGTTTTGCTTAATACGTGTTCCAATAGGCTAATTAGTTCAGAAAGTACCAGCAAACCTCCCACCTCCTATTAAACATTAGACGTTAAACATGTAAGTGAGAAAAATTTGAGAATAGTTTGAAATTACGATTAAAGTTTGTTGTAAATCACTAATGAAACACTGGACGAGTATAACCTGAGTAGTTTGCACTCCGTTTTAAGCAAAAGCTAGTTTTTCAAGCATCTCAATGTTTTGACGTCATATCTCCTGAACTATCGATAGTACATTTCGCAGGTACATTCAGTGGTATGTGTGAATGTTATCTGCGAAATGTGTTGCGAATAAAATTAGTAGTAAAGAATTAACCATTTAAAAAATCACGCCTGATGCTTAAGTTTTAATTCACGAAAAGCGAAAATGTAGTAACAGATAACCTCTTTTCCTTTGATGATACTGTGGGAAGGGGAGGGGGGGGGGGGGGTCAGCGAGAAAACGTTTCGTAAAGCTTTGATATTACGTGTAGAGTATGTTGGAAGTTGCCTAGTGTTCTCACTCTCAAATATTGGATGAACAGAGTCTGAGAAATTTGGCGTGCCACGAGATACGCTGTGAAGACAGTTTCTAACTGTAATATTTGTCTTAAATATGAATTACGACAGAATTTTAAATGGTTAAATTAGGCCAATAATTATATGAAATGCTGAAAATTGAATCTAGAATTGCGCAACATGAACCGGGTTAGCCGTTTAATAATATGAACTGCCGGTGTCGACATTTAAATAAATACCATATATGCCCCCCATGAACCATGGACCTTGCCGCTGGTGGGGAGGCTTGCGTGCCTCAGCGATACAGATAGCCGTACCGTAGGTACAACCACAACGGAGGGGTATCTGTTGAGAGGCCAGACAAACGTGTGGTTCCTGAAGAGGGGCAGCAGCCTTTTCAGTAGTTGCAAGGGCAACAGTCTGGATGATTGACTGATCTGGCCTTGTAACAATAACCAAAACGGCCTTGCTGTGCTGGTACTGCGAACGGCTGAAAGCAAGGGGAAACTACGGCCGTAATTTTTCCCGAGGGCATGCAGCTTTACTGTATGGTTAAATGATGATGGCGTCCTCTTGGGTAAAATATTCCGGAGGTAAAATAGTCCCCCATTCGGATCTCCGGGCGGGGACTACTCAAGAGGATGTCGTTATCAGGAGAAAGAAAACTGGCGTTCTACGGATCGGAGCGTGGAATGTCAGATCCCTTAATCGGGCAGGTAGGTTAGAAAATTTAAAAAGGGAAATGGATAGGTTAAAGTTAGATATAGTGGGAATTAGTGAAGTTCGGTGGCAGGAGGAACAAGACTTCTGGTCAGGTGACCACAGGGTTATAAACACAAAGTCAAATAGGGGTAATGCAGGAGTAGGTTTAATAATGAATAGGAAAATAGGAACGCGGGTAAGCTACTACAAACAGCTTAGTGAACACATTATTGTGGCCAAGATAGATACGAAGCCCACACCTACTACAGTAGTACAAGTTTATATGCCAACTAGCTCTGCAGATGACGAAGAAATTGAAGAAATGTATGATGAAATAAAAGAAATTATTCAGATAGTGAAGGGAGACGAAAATTTAATAGTCATGGGTGACTGGAATTTGAGTGTAGGAAAAGGGAGAGAAGGAAACGTAGTAGGTGAATATGGATTGGGGGTAAGAAATGAAAGAGGAAGCCGCCTGGTAGAATTTTGCACAGAGCACAACTTAATCATAGCTAACACTTGGTTTAAGAATCATGATAGAAGGTTGTATACATAGAAGAACCCTGGAGATACTAAAAGGTATCAGATAGATTATATAATGGTAAGACAGAGATTTAGGAACCAGGTTTTAAATTGTAAGACATTTCCAGGGGCAGATGTGGACTCTGACCACAATCTATTGGTTATGACCTGTAGATTAAAACTGAAGAAACTGCAAAAAGGTGGGAATTTAAGGAGATGGGACCTGGATAAACTGAAAGAACCAGAAGTTGTACAGAGTTTCAGGGAGAGCATAAGGGAACAATTGACAGGAATGGGGGAAAGAAATACAGTAGAAGAAGAATGGGTAGCTTTGAGGGATGAAGTAGTGAAGGCAGCAGAGGATCAAGTATGTAAAAAGACGAGGGCTAGTAGAAATCCTTGGGTAGCAGAAGAAATATTGAATTTAATTGATGAAAGGAGAAAGTATAAAAATGCAGTAAATGAGGCAGGCAAAAAGGAATACCAACGTCTCAAAAAAGAGATCGACAGGAAGTGCAAAATGGCTAAGCAGGGATGGCTAGAGGACAAATGTAAGGATGTAGAGGCTTGTCTCACTAGGGGTAAGATAGATACTGGCTACAGGAAAATTAAAGAGACCTTTGGAGAGAAGAGAACCACTTGTATGAATATCAAGAGCTCAGATGGCAACCCAGTTCTAAGCAAAGAAGGGAAGGCAGAAAGGTGGAAGGAGTATATAGAGGGTCTATACAAGGGCGATGTACTTGAGGACAATATTATGGAAATATAAGAGGATGTAGATGAAGATGAAATGGGAGATACGATACTGCGTGAAGAGTTTGACAGAGCACTGAAAGACCTGAGTCGAAACAAGGCCCCCGGAGTAGACAACATTCCATTGGAACTACTGACGGCCTTGGGAGAGCCAGTCCTGACAAAACTCTACCATCTGGTGAGCAAGATGTATGAAACAGGCGAAATACCCTCAGACTTCAAGAAGAATATAATAATTCCAATCCCAAAGAAAGCAGGTGTTGACAGATGTGAGAATTACCGAACAATCAGTTTAATAAGCCACAGCTGCAAAATACTAACACGAATTCTTTACAGACGAATGGAAAAACTAGTAGAAGCCGACCTCGGGGAAGATCAGTTTGGATTCCGTAGAAATACTGGAACACGTGAGGCAATACTGATCTTACGACTTATCTTAGAAGAAAGATTAAGGAAAGGCAAACCTACGTTTCTAGCATTTGTAGACTTAGAGAAAGCTTTTGACAATGTTGACTGGAATACTCTCTTTCAAATTCTAAAGGTGGCAGGGGTAAAATACAGGGAGCGAAAGGCTATTTACAATTTGTACAGAAAACATGAAAGGGAAGCAGTGGTTGGGAAGGGAGTAAGACAGGGTTGTAGCCTCTCCCCGATGTTATTCAATCTGTATATTGAGCAAGCAGTAAAGGAAACAAAAGAAAAATTCGGAGTAGGTATTAAAATTCATGGAGAAGAAATAAAAACTTTGAGGTTCGCCGATGACATTGTAATTCTGTCAGAGACAGTAAAGGACTTGGAAGAGCAGTTGAACGGAATGGATGGTGTCTTGAAGGGAGGATATAAGATGAACATCAACAAAAGCAAAACGAGGATAATGGAATGTAGTCGAATTAAGTCGGGTGATGTTGAGGGTATTAGATTAGGAAATGAGACACTTAAAGTAGTAAAGGAGTTTTGCTATTTGGGGAGCAAAATAACTGATGATGGTCGAAGTAGAGAGGATATAAAATGTAGACTGGCAATGGCAAGGAAAGCGTTTCTGAAGAAGAGAAATTTGTTAACATCGAGTATAGATTTAAGTGTCAGGAAGTCATTTCTGAAAGTATTTGTATGGAGTGTAGCCATGTATGGAAGTGAAACATGGACGGTAAATAGTTTGGACAAGAAGAGAATAGAAGCTTTCGAAATGTGGTGCTACAGAAGAATGCTGAAGATTAGATGGGTAGATCACATAACTAATGAGGAGGTACTGAATAGGATTGGGGAGAAGAGGAGTTTGTGACACAACTTGACCAGAAGAAGGGATCGGTTGGTAGGACATGTTCTGAGGCATCAAGGGATCACCAATTTAGTATTCGAGGGCAGCGTGGAGGGTAAAAATCGTAGGGGGAGACCAAGAGATGAATACACTAAGCAGATTCAGAAGGATGTAGGTTGCAGTAGGTACTGGGAGATGAAGAAGCTTGCACAGGATAGAGTAGCATGGAGAGCTGCATCAAACCAGTCTCAGGACTGAAGACCACAACAACAACAACCATATATGAGTGTAGCCGATGCCACAAAAATGTCGAGCAGCGGTGCAAGAAAATTTGTGCTTTTTCGCACAAGTACAGTTCAGTCTCTGTCGCAAATTCCTTTCTGAACTTGACATAGGATTTGTACGCACCACGAATTCGATTGAGGAAGGCACTGGTTGCGGTTCTGGGATGTTGTCTCTAGAATGCTCCCTTCTTAGCCCGCATTTTATTGGTGTCTACTGCAGGAGGAGTGTCGTGGTACTATTAAGTGAATATAAGCAGTAATGCCCATTCAATGACTTGTCTGGTAAACAGGAATCCCATAGAAAGAAGTGTTTGTAGCTGTGTTGTGAAGAATACTCGGGCATTCTGAACACATTAGGCTGTTGAAATAGTTGTGCTGCCTAAATAGTAGTAGCCTAAATAGTACCAGCCTAAAATAGTACCAGAGTTTTATTACTCTCTTTGCCACTACGGTTCACTACCCTTGAAAAATACATCTGGATAACAAGTCAGCGTTCCGAATAACAAGCTGTTGCCGCAATTTCGAAACGACCTTAATATGGCCTTCACCTTTGGTAAACAGCACGTGTTTCGCATTCCTCGACAGAATGCTGTTCTTCTCGGTCGACACCGCCTTACACCGACTTGTATGATGACTCATACCTCTGAAAGAGACACAGGTAAACCAGTTACAATAGGACTCGTCCACATGTCTTGAGCAATCGGAGAAACCCTGAGGAGCTGCCTAACCGCCAGGCGCTGAGAGCGGATCCAGTGAGTGTTTGCATTTGTCAACAAAAACCGTTGGATGCCCTGCTCAGCACTTCATACTTTTAACTTTTCTCCTTTTGTGTCACTTCAGCGAGACAAATAATCTGGTTTCAGTAAAGTTTCGGCGTTAAATATGCATGAAGGCTTGTCCTTGTTGTCATTCTTATACTGCAGTGCTTGGCACAAAAAGTGAAGCACCCAGGAGACATCGGCGGGGGGCAATATGACCTAGTACAAGTGGTGCACTCCATCATTATTCTAAATGCCTCAGTTATTATTATTTTTATTATTATTACTGCTATTATTATTTTTATTTTATTTTTTAAAAATATTTTGAGCTTTCCCTCATTACAGAGGCATATCTCCAACATAATAATTTGCTCGGAAATTACAATACAAAGAACAAACGTTCTTAAGCTATATTTTCAAAATATTCCTCCAGGTGCCTCGATCTTGTCTTCCTCTGCGCCCATTCTGCTCATTGTATGCTGTACATTTTGGAGCCAGGTGGTCATAGGTCGTCCTCTTCTCCCCTCCGGTTCCCACTCCAGCATCAATTTTGGTATTCTGGCTTCCTCCATTCGTCGTACATGCCCGTACCACTGTAATTTATACCTATCCATTACGTCATATATTCTTCGTTTTATTTCCATTCTCCTTATTATTTCGGTGTTCCTTATCTATTCTTTCCTGGAGATTCTTGCCGATCTTCTCCAGAAGTCCATCTCTAGATGTAATTTTGGTAATTAATCTTCAAACACTAAGTTTTGTATGCTACTGCTAGTTGATTACACATATAGTTAGCATCCTCCCCATCTTGTGCTACAACTACTTGATCACCAAC
Organism: Schistocerca nitens; assembly: GCF_023898315.1. Classification (NCBI taxonomy): domain Eukaryota; kingdom Metazoa; phylum Arthropoda; class Insecta; order Orthoptera; family Acrididae; genus Schistocerca; species Schistocerca nitens. Next base: position 468,453,455 of record NC_064618.1, on the reverse strand, counting down.
AAACAATAAATTATGTAGGTAAACTCCATCTCTTATTTCTAATCCCATACTATTACATTTACGAGACCATGTTCTAAGGCTAATATCTACATAGGTTTTAAATATTTTTATAATGTATTATTTTTATTATTATTATTTTCATTAAATTACTGAAAATTATTACTTTTCTTAATAATGCTAATTATTATTATTGAGTCTGTTAAGTAATAACTAATATTAACATAATTATGATTATTTTATCATTATTATTAGTGTTGCAATTATTATTATTATTATTGCCAATTATTATCTTTACTAACAATGAGAAATATTATTATTGTGATGGTTAGCAATATTTTCTTGTATGTGTTATTCCTAGTCAGAGGGACTTAACCCCTTGATACGATCAGGCTAAATAAATAGATAAAATAAATGATTAGGTGGGATACTGCATTGCCTGTGTTGCTCAGATTACGATGCAGCGTTCTTGCTGAGACGCATGCATGTACGAAGGAGCATCGCATCATAGTTCTGAACAACAAAGGTACTGAAATATTGTACTTATCCGCCGACATCGGGCAAGCAACATTCAATTAAAATGTCACCCCTGTACGGGAACATATGTACTGATGAGCCAAAACATTATGACAACATGATTAATAGCTTGGTTGTCCGTTTTTTGAACGAAATACATCACTGATACTGCGTATTAGGGATCCCACAGTTTTTTGGTAGTTTTGTGAAGGTGTGTGGCATTAGATGCCTATGCACAGGTCATGTAATTCGTGTAAATAACGGGCCACTGATTTGCGTACGCGGTGATGGCACTCGATAGCGACCCAGATTGGTTCCGTAGGATTTACAACAGGCGAATTTGGTCGCCGAGACATCAACGTGAGTTCGCTATAGTGCTCCTCAAACCACTGTAGCATGGTTCGGCTCCGAGACACGGACAATTATACTGCTGAAAGATGACATCGCCGATGGGGAAGACACTAAGGTGGTTCACAGCTATCAGCGTGTCTTCGATTACTACCACAGGTCCCAAGCAAGCGCAGCTGAATGTCTCCCATAACATAATACTGCTCTCACAAGCCTACCTCCTTGGCGCGCTGCACGTTTCGCGTCGCCGTTCACCTCGGTGACGGCGTTTGTGGAGACGACCACAGACTTAGTGTAGCAAAGATGTGATTCACCCGAAGAACGACATGTTTCCATTGATCGAATCCCGATGGTCCCATGCCCCTACAATCGTAATTGACGATGTTGTTGGTTCAACATGCGAACATGCAGGGGTAGTCTGCTGCGGAGCTCCATGTTCAAAATGGTTCAAATGGCTCTGAGCACTATGGGACTCAACTGCTGAGGTCATTAGTCCCCTAGAACTTAGAACTAGTTAAACCTAACTAACCTAAGGACATCACAAACATCCATGCCCGAGGCAGGATTCGAACCTGCGACCGTAGCGGTCTTGCGGTTCCAGACTGCAGCGCCTTTAACCGCACGGCCACTTCGGCCGGCTCTCCATGTTCAACAATTTACAATGAACAGTGTGGTCCGAAACACTTGTGCGTGCACCAGTACTGTGCTCTTCTGGCAGATATGCCACGGATCACCATCTGACCCTCCGAAACCCACGTTCTGTGAAGAATCGTTGACGTCCAATACGCCTAGTGGTTGTTCCACTGTCCCTCTACCTCTCTCCGTAGATGCTCACGACAGTAACACGTGAACATTCGACCAGCTTCGTCCTTTTTTCGAGATTCTCATTCACAAGCTCTGCTTAATAATAACCTGCAACTTGTCAAAGTCTCTTATATCAATGGATTTGCCAATTTGCAGCCCATATCTTTGCTAGGGTGGTTCCCCTTCCATGTTTGCTCCGCTTACATACTTCTGTTGCCGTGTTACGTGCCGGAAATGCCATCAGGCGGCATGCAACGTCACGATGCGCAGTGGTCATAATGCAAGAGTGAAGGTTGTAGAGACACGATTGACGACGTATGGAAGTTTGGATCTCTCCGTAGAACGTGCTTAGATAGCCTAATGGTAAGGCGACCTCTCGTGATACACAGGAAATCCGGTTTCGGGTACCACTCTGGCACAAATTTTCTTTGTCATCATTGCATTGTACAGCTGATGGTTGTCCATATTCTCAAATGCGAATACATTTGATGTACACAATTGGAGTTGCAATTCTCTGTGACAGGGAGTACATCTACATCTACATCCATACTCCGCAAGCCACCTGACAGTGTGTGGCGGAGCGTACTTCGAGTACCTCTATCGGTTCTCCCTTCTATTCCAGTCTCGTATTGTTCGTGGAAAGAAAGATTGTCGGTGTGCCTCCGTGTGGGCTCTAATCTTTCTGATTTTATCCTCATGGTCTCTTCGCGAAATATACGTAGGTGGGAGCAATATACTGCTTGACTCCTCGGTGAAGATATGTTCTCGAAACTTTAACGAAAGCCCGTCCCGAGCTACTGAGCGTCTCTCCTGCAGACTCTTCCACTGGAGTTTATCTATCATCTCCGTAACGCTTTCGCGATTACTAAATGATACTGTAACGAAGCGCTGCTCTCCGTTGGATCTTCTCTATCTCTTCTATCAACCCTATCTGGTACGGATCCCACACCGGTGAGCAGTATTCAAGCAGTGGGCGAACAAGTGTACTGTAACCTACTTCCTTTGTTTTCGGATTGCATTTCCTTAGGATTCTTCCAATGAATCTCAGTCTGACATCTGCTTTAACAACGACCAACTTTATATGATCATTCCATTTTAAATCACTCCTAATGCGTACTCCCAGATAATTTATGGAATTAACTGCTTCCAGTTGCTGACCTGCTATTTTGTAGCTAAATGATAAGGGATCTATCTTTCTATGTATTCGCAGCACATTACACTTGTCTACATTGAGATTCAATTGCCATTCCCTGCACCATGCGTCAATTCGCTGCGGATCCTCCTGCATTTCCGTACAATTTTCCATTGTTACAACCTCTCGATATAACACAGCATCATCCGCAAGAAGCCTCAGTGAACTTCCGATGTTATCCACAAGGTCATTTACGTATATTGTGAATAGCAACGGTCCTACGACACTCCCCTGCGGCACACCTGAAATCACTTTTACTTCGGAGTACAGGGACCAGAGTGTATTAGTGATGTTCACGCTTAGTATTGTTACCAGGTTTGGTAGGAGATATAAGAAGCGTGAACAGCAGCAGGTATCGAGTGATCATTGTGAAGGACCCGGAGAAGCTGCGCACTCGTGAGAGAAAGCGCAGATTTGTGCAGTTTTCGGATGTGACAGTAGCCCCAAGTTGAGTTGCGTAGGAACGTGAGGGCAGGCACTGTAGTCGTCGAGGTCCCAGTCGATACGTCTGATCACCAGTAGGGAGAATCGCCATAATGTGCACCAAGCATGTCATAACCCCTTCATATCTGCCCTTGCCATCCGAGAACAGGTAATGGACTCTTTTAGACATCCTGAGCTATTCCGCACTATTGGTCAGAGACTAGCAACATTCAGGCTAGTGAATTAACATACCATGCTAAGGTTGCCGTTAACACCACAACACAATCGGCTACGTTTGGAGTGGAGCCGTGACCAAGAAGCCGCATGGACTGTTAATAATGGGATCGCATTTTGGTCACTGATGAATCGTAGTTCTGCACTGCCGCATATGGTGATTGCCGGCGAGTATAGCGGCGACCTGGGCAGATGTCCCGTTCTTCCAGTGTTTAGGAGACGCACAGGCACAGCGGTGTTACTCCTAGCGTCGTGGTGTGGGAGCTACCGGGTGTCTAAATGGTTCAAATGGCTCTGAGCACTATGCGACTTAACTTCTGAGGGCATCAGTCGCTTAGAACTTAGAACTAATTAAACCTAACTAACCTAAGGACATCACACACATCCATGCCCGAGGTAGGATTCAAGCCTGCGACCGTAGCGGTCGCTCGGTTCCAGACTGTAGTGCCTAGAACCGCACGGCCACTCCGGCCGGCTATCGGGTGTCTCAGCTCACGGCTGGTTCTGATTAAGGGAACTCTGACGGCACAACTGCACGTCATGGATATCCTTCGTCCGCATGTGTTAGATCTCATGCAAAGTGTCGTGGTGCTACTTTTCAACAGGACAATGTTCGTCCACATACGGCACGTATCCCTATGAATTGTCTGCCTGTTGTTGAGGCACTGCCGTGACGAGAAAAATCTCGATATCTGACCTCGACAGAACATGTGTGGGACCGGCTCAGATGTTTATTCCCCAGTACCAGCATCCAGGATATCAAGGACGTCTTACTATACTTGTGCATTAGCTTGCTTCAGCAGAGGATACGGCTGCTTTATGACACGCTTCTCAACCGAATCAGCGCAAGCAACCAGGCCAGAGGGGATGCGCCGTCATACTGATAAGTGGTTCTTTGTAAATTTACTCGATTTAATAACTGAATTAACATTACATAGCCTCAATAATATTATCTTGTAACTCTTCCATTTGGTCCGCGTTTGCATAGAAAAACAGTAATATCACAAATTGAGTCCGCCTTAATGCAAAACACCGTGTTATTCGTTTATTTCTTTATTATCCCAAACTAGTTTCGGCGACAAATATCACCATCATCAGTGGCTTTTTTAAAAAATCTAAAACATGCAGAAAATGGTATGGTTGTACAAACGCCGGCCGCGGTGGCTGTGCGGTTCTAGGCGCTACAGTCCGGAACCGCGGGACTGCTACGGTCGTAGGTTCGAATCCTGCCTCGGGCTTGGATGTGTGTGATGTCCTTAGGTTAGTTAGGTTTAAGTAGTTCTAAGTTTGAAAGGTGGCTACACTGAACCACAGCGCCAGAGATTGCGCCTAAGAGTTTTTTTCCGCCGCCTCCACTGGCAGTGTTTGTTGAGATGTGGTAGCGGAGAGTGCTTGCTGAGATGTCGTAGTGAAGAGTGCTTGTCGAGAAGTCGTAGTGGAGAGTGCTTGTTGAGATGTGGTGGTAGAGAGTCGTTGTTGAAATGTTGTAGTAGGGAGTGCCTGTTTCATGTTTTGTGCAGTTGTTTGATGGGCTAGACAGCAGATGTTGTTCGAATGGAGATATTGTTATGATCAGAGTGCTTTTCGACAATATATATGGAGGTAAAACAAATTCCTTTTTTTTCATTATTTCAATGTCTTAAATAATGCGTCATCACAGGTTCAGTCAACAAAGCATCTGGCTCGTGTTGTTGTATTAGAGTGTAATTCTGGTTTTCTTGCGCATTTATAGTATTTCTATTTTTTTTATTACTTCAGTATAAATGGTATTTAAAATTTCTTGTCTTATTGAAGAAGAACCGTGCCAGATGTGTAAGTTGAATCACACTTCCACACACAGAACAGTTACACTTGTGCTTTGGTTTCGTAGGTTTTATAGTTGCTGGGGACTTAATTAATTAATTGTGTTAACGGAAATTTTCTTTCATTCTTTGTTGTTATCCTATGCAGTCAAATTGCGTACTAATACTAGTCAGGGCCAACCGTTTACGAGACTTCGTAATCGGACAGACAGCGACTGAAAATTAAAAGTATTTGCATTCTTTTTAAATAATTAAGCCCCCATGCAAGTTCTAGGGGACTGATGACCTAAGATGTTAAGTCCGATAGTGCTCAGAGCCATTTTTTTGTACAAACAAACATTATTATATTTTTACAAATCGTATTTTGAAATATAATTTTATATTGATATTTTCATACTACCTTATATATTGTATGCTATAGCACGTTTTAAGCAATTATTGGCGCTGTTTGTGATATATTTTCTGTGCTCTTCTTTTCCGTTGCCGTTTCTTTACTTAGCGTACATCATGTCATCTGCGATCATGTGATCGGCTGTTAGTAAACAAATACTCAAAGGTGAATTTCGTATGTCAGCAGTATATACTTGGGATTGTGGCAGTGTTGTGGAAACCAGTTATTATGGTGTGTATTTAGCTGTTGCTTAGCTATTCGTGTACTCACTTTCGTTGGATGGTGTGTGGCTGATTTTTACACAGAGAAGCAAAACTTTTGCACTTTGTTTCTGATCCAGAATATTACGCCATCTCGCTGTTCGCATGTGTCGCGAGAGGCGTATCGCAAGTGGCGAGAAAGGCTATCAAAAACTGTAGCACGAATTAGGACGACTTCTGTTCATTATTTATGTCTCTGTGTGTGATGGGGAAGTGGTTCTTTTCGTGTGTGTGCTTTCTGTTCTGTGTCCTTGGTCAGTTCTCTCAGAGTGGTCAAGAGTGTGTTGTCGCAGAGTGTTGTGTTTTCATTTAGTATATTTTTCCCTTCGACTATAGCCTTTTGTATGTCGTAATTTTCTTCTATTCCTGATTTTTAATTTATTGCACTGTAGTTTGAAGAGAATATATTAGCAACTTATTGCAGAAAAAGTCTGCAGTTGTTTGTCTGAAGACTCGCAGCATGGCTTATTAACAAACTTGACATTGATAGTCGTATGCTATCAATGTTATGTTATGGATGTCAGCCACGTTATCCTTATTACACTTTTTCTATAAAGTTGGCCTTCAGCCAGAATGAACCAATTATTGTTACATTAGTGTTTTTCCATTTTGTTCTAACATATCTTTTGTGGTAGGAAGCAAAGTGGGCAATACCGTGAATTATGTGATAAAGTGCGAACAAGACGGACATTTTTGAAAATAAATTATTGAAAATGAACTAGTCTTCTCAGAAAGACTTTTATCTTCTACAACGTTTATTAATACCAGTCTGAAAATGAAAGCAAAACAGAAAAAAAATTATCAAATAGGCAATTAACTTACCGAAGAAACGTCCAGAAGCGGACGCTACAAAAAACGCTCTGCACATCTCGCAGAAGTGGTTGTTGTTGTTATTGTTGTGCTCTTCAGTCCGAAGACTGGTTTGATACAGCTATCGACGCTACTGTATCCTGTGCAAGCCTCTCCCTTTCTACCTAGCTGCTCCAGCTTACTCTCACAAATATCTCGCTAGATGCCCACGAGCTTAAAATGTGAACAATGAACAGTGTTCCCAGAATGAATTTTCACTCTGCAGCAGAGTATGCGCTGATTTGAAACTTCCTGGAAAATTTTCAGCCTATTTTTACTGAGGCCGTATCAATTATGTGTTCAGCTTATTTCAAAACGGAGTAGGAGGGTTTCATGGTGTGGTGTTACTATTGGCTATAAATGATAGTTTTTGTACGGTAGCTCAGGTGTCTGCTTTCTGTTTCTGGAGAAAGCAGTCGTTTGAGGTTTAACTGTATAGTGTCACGGAAGCAAGAGACGGATTTCCAGGGCTGCGGTCAGCTATGTGCATATATACTGTGCTCCGTCATTTTCCTTGTGCTGCTGCAGCGCACGAGCCAGGCCTGAGAGGGAACCTCCGTAGAGGAGGAGGAGGAGATTAGTGTTTAACGTCCCGTCGACAACGAGGTCATTAGAGACGGAGCGCAAGCTCGGGGGAGGGAAGGATGGGGAAGGAAATCGGCCGTGCCCTTTCAAAGGAACCATCCCGGCATTTGCCTGAAGCGATTTAGGGAAATCACGGAAAACCTAAATCAGGATGGCCGGAGACGGGATTGAACCGTCGTCCTCCCGAATGCGAGTCCAGTGTGCTAACCACTGCGCCACCTCGCTCGGTACCTCCGTAGATGCAGACCCGTTGTACCTTAACACTATCCTCAAGGGAGCAACCAGGGAAGAGTGGACAAAAAGGCATTATGAGATGTTAAGAAATAAAACAAGCTTTTTTCTTTGTTTCTTTTTTTTTAATGACAGTAATCTGCTGCGGTGGATGTCGGAACCTGAATTAATTATGTAGAAAGAATGTATCACCTGCGCTCTAGCACTGAGGCAGAAAGTAATTATTTATTGGTGGAAATGTACTGCTTCATTTTTGTTTAAAAACTGACGACTTACGTTGAAGAGCCAAAGAAAATGGTACACCTGCCTAATATCATGCAGCGCCCCCACGAAACCGCAGAAGTGCCAACACGATATGGCATGGACTCGACTAACGTTTGATGTCTGAAGTAGTGCTGGAGGCAAGTGATACCAAGAATCCTGCAGGGCTATCCATAAATCTGTACGATTTCTCTTTCGAACATCACTTGCAAGGCATCCCAGATTTGCTAAATAATCTTCATGTCTGAGGAGTATGGTGACCAGGGGAAGTGTTTGAACTCAGAAGAGTGTTCTTGGAGCCACTCTGTAGCAATTCTGGACGTGTGGGGTATAGCATTGTCCTGCTGGAATTGCCTACGACCGTCGCTATGCACAGTGGACATTAATGGATGCAGGTGATGAGACAGGAAGCTTACGTATGCGTCACCTGACACAGTCGTATTTAGACGTATGCACACGCCCTCCACCAGCCTGAACAGTCCCCTGATGACATGGAGGTTCCGTGCATTCATGACGTTGTCTCCACACCCGTACACGTCCATCCGCTCGATACGATTTGAAACATGACTCGTCCGACCAGGCAACATGTTTCCAGTGATCAACTGTCCAATGATGGTGTTGAGGAGCCAGACGAAGCGTAAAGCTTTGTGTCGTGCTGTCATCAAGGGTATACGAGTGGGTCTTCGGCTCTGAGAGCCCATATCGATGATGTTTCATTGAATAGTTCGCATGCTGACACTTGTTGTGGCCCAGCATTGATATCTGCAGCAATTTATTTCCGTCACCTTGAACGATTCTCTTCAGTTGTCGTTGGTCCCGTTCTTGCAGGATCTTTTTCCGCTCACAGCGATGCCGGAGATTTGATGTTCTACCGTATTCTTGATATTCACGATACACTCGTGAAATGGTCGTACGGGAAAATCCCCACTTCATCGCTACCTCAGAGATGCTGTGTCCCATCGCTCGTGCTCCGTCTATAACAACACACTCAAACTCACTTAAATCTTGATAATCTGCCATTGTAGAAGTGTAAGTAGCCTTTTTGTATGTTGGCAGCACTGTAGACTGTAATTAATATCGCTGACAGCGCTCTGCGCCCTCAGTAAGAGACTCTGCAGTTGGACGGACTAGCAGTTAGTGAGCGGACGGCTTGGACATGTGTCTTTCGTGGAGACTCAGTGTTGGTAGGTCTTGCATTGTAAAATGATAATGTCTTGTATTGTGTCATATGGGAACCTAGAAACGACGGAGAGGCTTCGTCCCCGCTGTAGCCCTCAGTGGTCCACAACCCCACAACAGGCTACAGCAGTCCACTCACCCCACTGCCGCCCCGCACCGAACCCAGGGTTACTGTGCGGTTCGGCCCGCAGTGGACCTCCCGTGAACGTCTCACACCAGACGAGTGTAACCTCAATGTTTGTGTGGTAGAGTAGTTATGGTGTACGCGTACATGGAGAAAGCGTTAGTGCAGCAATCGCGGAATAACGGGAACTAGCCCGCATTCGCCGAGGCAGATGGAAAACCGCCTTAGAAACCATCCGCAGACTGGCCGGCACAGCGGACCTCGACGCTAATCCACCGGGCGAATTCGTGCTGGGGCACCAGCACGCCTTCCCGCCCGGAAAGCAGTGCGTTAGACCGCACAGCTAACCGGGCGGGCAAGTTTCACATTCTCAGTCATTTCAGTAGACACACACAAAGAAGCTTCAGTAGCAGTAACCGAACAAACAACTGCGCCAGACATTTGCTGTCCTACACAGGTGTTGCCTACCGCAGCGCCGAATTCTGCCTGTTTACATCTCTCTCCATTTGAATACGCATACCTATACCAGTTCCTTTGGCGCTTCAGTGTATATTGGTTATTGACGCAACTGCATGCTAACTTACTGTGAAACAGCCACTAGAAAATGAGAACGTAGCCGAAACTCTGCAGTATTGGAAAAGACAAACTAAAAGGAAGCTATAATTCCAGATACGTTACCCTACGTGGCACATCATTGTCTTTCAAAAAATTTGTTTCAACTGTGGGCCCAGCTGTTACTAAAATGAAACAGTTATTTAGGAAATCCGTTGCTTACGACGTGCAGATGCTGCAAGGCATCTGAATATTGCTATTATGTTTGTGGTATCTGTTTATTCGCACATGTCCAAAAGAACAGACACCACACTTATAACAGAAATACTTATGCGCCTTCACGACATTTCAGGATATTGCCTTAGCATTGATGCACCCTAGGTCCGATCTCTTGCGAGAATCATGCGAAATACTGAGAGCAAAGAGGATGGCGGACAAGCAACGCTACTGAAACAGTGTGCGACAAGTTGAAAATCGATATTGACAAGTAGTGCAAAATGGCTAGAGGAGAAATGTAAGGAATTAGAAGCATTTATCGCAGGGGGAAAGAGACCTTTAGAGAAAAGAGAACCACTTGTATGAATACCAAGAGCTCAAATGGAAAAACAGTCGTAAGCAAAGAAGGGAAGCGGAAAGTGGAAGAAAAATATGGAGGGTTCATACGAGAGAAAGGTACATGAGGACAGTATAATGAAGATGGAAGACAACATAGTTGAAGATGAGATGGGAGATACGATAGTGTGTGAAGAATTTGACGGAGTACTGAAACACCTAAGTCGAAACAAGGCCCCAGGAATAAACAACATTCCGTTAGAGCTTCTGATAGCCATGGGAGAGTCAGTCATGACAAAACTCTACCATTTAGTGAGCAAGATGTATGAGATAGGCGAAATACCTTCAGACTTCAAAAAGAATATAATAATTCAAATTCCAAAGAAATCAGTTTCTGACAGGAATGTAAATTAGCGAACTATCAGTTTAATAAATCACGATCGCAAAATGTTGACATGAATTCTTTATGGAAGAATGGAAAAACTGGTAGAAGCCGACTTCGGGTAAAATCAGTTTGGAATCCGGAGAAATATAGAAACATGCGAGGCAATACTAACACTACGAACTTATCTTAGAAGATAGGTTAGTTAAAGGCAAATGTACATTTCTAGCATTTGTAGACTTAGAGAAAGCTTTTGACAATGTTGACTCGATTACTCTCTTTCAATTTTTAAAGGCGGTAGGGGCAAAATACATGGAGCGAAAGGCTATTTACAATTTGTACAGTGACCAGATGGCACTTATAAGAGTCGAGGGGCATAAGGGAAGGAGTAGTTGAGAAGGGACTGAGACAGGGTTGTAGCCTATCTCCAAGTTATTCAATCTGTATAACGAGCAAGCACTAAAGGAAACAAGGGAAAAATTTGGAGCAGGAATCAAAATCCATGGAGAAGAAATAAAAACTTTGAGGTTTGTCAACGACATTGTAATCCTGTCAGAGACAGCAAATGACTTTCAACAAAATCAAATCGAAGAAAATGGAATGCAGTCGAATTAAATCAGATGCTGCTGAGGGAATTAGGTTAGGAAACGAGACAATTAAAGTAGTACATGAGTTTTGCCGGCCGAAGTGGCCGTGCGGTTAAAGGCGCTGCAGTCTGGAACCGCAAGACCGCTACGGTCGCAGGTTCGAATCCTGCCTCGGGCATGGATGTTTGTGATGTCCTTAGGTTAGATAGGTTTAACTAGTTCTAAGTTCTAGGGGACTAATGACCTCAGCAGTTGAGTCCCATAGTGCTCAGAGCCATTTGAACCAAGTACATGAGTTTTGCTATTTGGCAAGAAAAATAACTGATAATGGTCGAAGTAGAGAGGGTATAGAATGTAGACAGCAATGACAAGAAAAGCGTTTTTGAAGAAGTGAAATTTATTAATATCGAGTATAGATTTATGTGTCACGAAGTCTTTTCTGAAAGTATTTGAATAGAATGTAGTCATGTATGGAAGTGAAACATGGACGGTAAACAGTTTAGACAAGAGGAGAATAGTAGCTTTTGATATCTGGTGCTACAGAAGAACGCTCAAGATTAGATGAGTAGACCAGATAACTAATGAGGAGGTACTTAATAAAGCTGGGGGAAAAGAAATTTGTGTCACAACTTGACTAGAAGAAGGGATCGGTTTGTAGGACAAATTATGCGACATCAAGGGATCACGAATTTAGTGCTGGAGGGAAGCATGGGGCTAAAAATCCTAGAGGGGGACCAAGAGATGAATACATTAAACAGATTCAGAAGGATGTAGGTTGCAGTAGTTACTCGGAGATGAAGAGGCTTAGACAGGGTAGAAGCGTGTGCAGAGCTGAATCAAACGAATCTTCGGACTGGAGACCACCAAAACACGGAGCCAGTGGTGAAGCATGTGCCTATGGCCATGCCAAATGATGCAAAACTTCGTTAAAATATTTATTTACATTAGATGTTTTTGACAATGATATTTTATAATTAAACGTGTCATTACATATGGATATTTGGTCATAAAATCAATAAATCAATAAATCGGGTATCTCGAAACGATTAGTAAAGGTACGATGTTTTGTATTTATATTGGAGTTTCGGGATATGTAACATTACATGACTGTCGCATTCATAGCTGGAGCACTTTCATTGATAGTACACACCACAAAATTCGGCTTATGAGAGTCGCCATTCAGATGCGTCAGATTCGTCTTGAGTACTAAAAATTGACACGTGACTAACTTATCGTCGGCTTTGTTCCAGAAATCGGACTGTAATCTGACCAATGTCAACTAACCATTTGTTAGTCGATTTCCGTCCCGTTTATTAAAACATTATCTCGAAACCAGTACCATCAAAATTTTGTATAACTTACGTATTCCTAACTTTATCGTTAGGTATAGGTAATGAGAAATACATAGAAACGAAAATGAACGCGGAAATTACGACTTTGTACTGTATGTTTCTGCTATAAGCCGCTGTAACGCCTTAGCGTAAAGGCACCTACGGTATAGAACAATGTATACGCACAAATTAATCACACTTCTTCCATACACAATTTATTTGTAATTATGTCATTAAATTCGATCACAGAAACAACAATGAAAATATTACTGTGCCTAAAGCAAGCTTTAGTTTTTGGGTCATTTGAAACGATTAATTGATTGATTTACTCTTTGTAATCTGTTTAAACAGATAGTCCGAACTTTTGACTTCAAACTTTTCGTTGAGAACGTTCTCCACATTTTAAATTTGTGAACGAATGCTGTTGCAACTCTGGAGTTGGCAATTTAGGACACATTTTGCTTACAAATGAAATCTTCCAGTGTGTTCTGCCGAAGGTTCAACCTGCACCATTAAAACGAAATTTCAAGAAGAAGATGCACTTAGAGGGGTTGGACAAGAATATGGAAACACCACGAGAATGGATGCTTGAACATAAACACCGATGTTAGGCAAGCCCGCAGATTGCAATGTTGCATTTGGTCACGAATGTCCTCAACACGTTGCAAGTGTCAGTCGTGGCAAGAACCATATTATGTGTACCTGAGAGTGCATTATGTCGGATCTCAGTGCATTCGAACATCGGCAGATTGTTGGTTCTCGTGTGCTGGGTGCATCCACAACCAACGTAACCGAAGTGAATGTTGTCTCAAGGCGCACAGTATCGAAGATTTATATCGCCTACAGGAAAAGCGGAGAAAAATTATACACTGAACCACAACGTCGAGGGAAGTGTGTGCTGAGTGATCGTGAATGACGCTCATTGAAGAGCATTGTGACGAAAAAGTCACTGCAGAACTGAATGTCGCAGTCGTGAACCCTGTCACCACCAAAATAACACCAAGTGTGCTCCATAAACTGGGAATTCTTGCTGTGCGAACTGTAATTTCAAACCACTCATCTTTGACGGAAACGACAGTACCAAGAAAACGTGATGCCGAAGTCATAAAACCTTGACTATCGAGCAAAGGAAGAATGTATTTTGGCCGAATGAGTCATGTTTCACACTTTTTTTTCTAAATTCTGGCTGGGTTTACGTCCCAAGAGTGTAACATGGCGGGGATTCGGTGATGATTCTACAGCCGTTTAGTGGTGTTGCTTGGGCTGGGTCGTATTACTGCCAAGGATTATTTGATCATTTTGGCTGATCAGGTCCATCCCATTGCACAATATCTGGTCCCCAATGGTGATACTGTGTTCCTAGAAGACAGGGTCCCGGTTCACACAGTTCACTTCGCCCAAGATGGTTTCTATCAGGACGAGGATGAATCGTCGCACCTCGCCTGCCATCCATAATCTCTGGATCCTAATATTATTGAGCCTCTGTTGCCTATTTTTGAGAGAAGGGTGCGTGACCGTTATGCGCCTCCATCATCATTACCGCTGGATGAGTGGTATAATATTCCCTCTAAAACCATACACGACCTGTGTTTATCCATTCCGAAGCGACTGGAATTTGTTTTGAATGCCAACAGTTTTCGTAGACTGTGTTAGCCATGGTAACGCATTTTGTTTGTCGTTCTTTCTTATTTTTGTCCACCCCCTGCATGTAACTGACAAATTTCGTTGGAAAACCGACTGTTTGGCGTAGATGGGTAATTTCCAAAAGAAAGACAGTGAACTATCTCGTGAATAACGTTGTCGTTTTTGCGATGTATTTGCTTCTGACAAAGACTATTTTTCAATATTTATCACAGAATATGAACAGCCATAATAAGATTTTCTGTTAACGGCTTGGATAGTATGGCTTTCTTGGAGGAGAAATTGCACATTATTATGAGGAAGAGATGTGACATCGAACATTCTTTCTGACTTTTGAGTATTTGGTTCAGAACAGATCAAAGGGGCTGCATCAAGATGTATATGTTAACAGATTCCAGTTACTGCGGATGTGGTATTTTGGGTGGCAGGTGGTGATCGAGTGTGTTGGGCGATAGCAGGTGACGATTGTCTGCCAAGATGTTCTATTCCTCCATTGATCAGACTGGCTTCATGCACATAAGAAAGAGTAACCGTGAATATAGCACTGTTTGCTTTTCAAATGTGTAGTCAGACGCTCGTCACTGGACTTCATGAATTACCGATAATCTACATAAGAATTCAAGAGGAAAATGATGCAAGAGGCAGACACAGAAAGTCTGGTATTTCTTTCCATCAGAGATCTTTTTCTTCAAGTTTGTGGTGCCATTTTCCGCATCGACATACAATTATACGATTTATCAATTCAAACGCCTTTTACATACTGCAGTATATTTTTATACTTTCTAGGAGCGTTTCTCCTTTGTATGTAGTACGTATCCTCAGCAGACATTTTTCTCTGGAGAAAAGAAACTAAATTTTTTTTCTGTGGCAGACATATTTGTAGATCGAAACAGTTCACAACATAATTTTGGAGATCTCCCTTGCATTAACCTTCAATGCCTTGGGATCACCGTCATTACTGGAAATATAGTAAAGACTAACTGCTTTTCAGACCTACGATAGTTAATCCGGAACACGGATTCGACATGAATGTGGATCACCTCGATGTCTCGTAATGCAGCGCTTTGCATACACTCTAAGAGGGAGAGAAAAAAGAAAAACGGCGCTCCATGAAGGAATTTATTTAATTTATTTAATCGTACAGCTAGGGCCCCCCGTCGGGCAGGCCGTTCGCCGGGTGCAGGTCTTTCAATTTGACGACACTTCGGTGACCTGCAGGCGATGAGGATGATAGGACGACGATGAGGACTGCACAACACCCAGTCCCTGGGCGGAGAAAATTCCCCGACCCAGCAGGGAATCGAACGCGGACCCAGAGGACTGACAATGAGTCACGCTGACCATTCACCTACCGATGGCGGACATGAAGGAATTATCCGAAAGGGACGGAAATCGATAGGTATGATGTAGATGAACAGACAAATAACTGATTACTGTTTCAGAGAAATTTGATGATTTATTCAAGAGAAGGAGTTTCACAAATTGAACAAGGCAATAACGTGTTGGTCCACCTCTTGACCTTATGCAAGCAGTTATTCGGGTTGGCACTGATTCATAGAGTTGTTGGATCTCCTGCAGAGGGATATCGTGCCAAATTCTGTACAATTTACGCATTAGATCGTCAGAATCCCGAGATGGTTGGAGGGCCCTGCCCATAATGCTCCAAACGTTCTTAACTGGGGAGAGATCCGGTGGCTTTGCTGGACAAGGCACAGTTTGGCAAGCACGAAGACAAGCAGTAGAATGCCCCCCCCCCTCCCCCATCCACTACCCTGCGTGTGCGGGCGGATTTTGACTTGCGCAAATGTGTGCCCAGGATGGCTTGCCATGAAGGGGCAACAAAACGGGGAGTAGAACATCGTTGACGTATCGCTGTGATCTAAGGATACCGCGGATGACAACCAAATTGGTCCTCCTATGAAAAGAATTGGCAACCCAGACCATCACTCCTGTTTGTCGGGCCGTGTGGCGGGCGACAACGGGGTCAATATCCCACTGCTGTCTGAGAAGTCTCCAAACACGTCTTCGCCTACTATCGGTGCTCAGTTCGAGGAGGGACTCATCACTGAAAACAGTTCTATTCCAGCCAGTGAGATCCCGTCCCCAGTGTGCCCGACACTACGGCAAACGGGCTTCTTCGTGTACAAAAGTCAATGGTAGTTGGCGCAAGGGGCGCCACGAGCTCCGCTACCCTTCTGTGAGTCGCCTCTGACGGCCCCTGTGGTCACTAAAGCACCAGTTGCACCTCAGATCGATGATAACGATGAAACCAGGACTCTGAGTGCCTCTCTGACGACTGACCTCACGCCTGACGTGTCGTCTCTCTAGGTCACCAGCTTCCTTCTTGACGCGGTGTTCGGCCGTGGTTCACCCATTCCTGCCAACATCGCCGAATAAAGGCCCGCTCCTATTCAGATGTTGAGTGATTGGTCGATTACTCCAACTAGCTTCTTTGAGCCTAGCAACACGTCCTCTCTCAAATGTTGACATCTACGTATATTGTTCGCGTAGCCATCTGCGAGGCATAGCTACTGTCTAACTGAGTACACGGCATAAAATTCGAAAAGACTGTATTCACTGGAATTGACATATTCCCTGTTTAGTATCCTCGCCAGCTGCGCAGTGAAACTGCACTGTAGCGTCACACATTCACACATTCATCCATCGGCCGCGAAAGTTTACAGTTTTGCATCTTACGCCGGTACCTGTATGGATATCAATTAGTGGGTCTGAGCACTATGGGACTTAACTTCTAAGGTCATCAGTCCCCTAGAACTTAGAACTACTTAAACCTAACTAACCTAAGGACATCACACACATCCATGCCCGAGGCAGGATTCGAACCTGCGACCGTAGCGGTCGCGCGGTTCCAGACTGTAGTGCCTTTAACCGCTTGGCGATATCAATTAGTGACCACTTTGCATAACTCCTTCGCGGTGCATCTTTTTCTTTCTTTTCTTTCCTTGTCTCAGAATGTATTACAATGTGCAGGCAGTTCCTGCACCTTTCATACCCATGAAAGATACGCACTGATGAGCTACAACATTGCAACTGCTGGCCACCGCGAGTCTGAACGCCACCTGGTGTCGTTACGGGCACGAGCCACGCTAACAAACAATCGACAAGGAGCAGGAGGTGGGCAGCAAAGAGGGGTGGTCCCTACTGATAATAAAAGGGGTGAGACGAATGGGAAATCTAAGTAGTGATGATACCGGTCGAAAATTGGAAAATACACTCACATAAGCGATTTTGAGAAAGGGGAGATGGTTCTGGAACTGTGCCTAGGAATGAGACTCTCCTAAACGGCTGTTCGCGGTCTGCTATCGTGAGCATTTGTGGGAAGTGGTTGAAGGACTGTGAAACCACGAACAGGCGACGAGGTCTCCACTATCCACAGCTCAGTAAAGAACGCGGAAGCTTGAGGCTTTCCCGCTCTGTAAATGAGTGTGGCTACGATCTGTGGCAGATTTGATGACAGAGTACAGTGATGGAGCAGGCACAAGTGTATAGGAGTACACGGATGGGAGCTCTTTCTTCAGCAGACGACCCTTGCGTGTTCCTATGTTGACACTATGTCGTCGACTGGGCTGTGGATCGCTAGAAACGTACAACCTGGTCAGACGTATCACATTCCTCGTTACACGAGGTCGATAGTCGTGCCCAGATGCTCTGTTATTTAGGCAAATATCTGCTCTAAACATGCAGCGAGCCATGGAAATCTGTAGGAGGTGGCAGGATTTTGCTACAGAGAACGTTCACCTGGACTTCCGTGGGACCTGTGCTAGTAGCGGTACCATGACAACCGAAGACCATGTGTGAGAAGTGGCATGAGCCCCCTCTCATATTTCTATCTTACTCTGAGTAGTTCGATTTTCCTCTCTAATTGCATGCGGTGAAAAGTTGCTATTCCTTCACACGCGGACTTCCCACGCAGCGTCTCTCGTCACCCGGGTGGTCCGGTGACAGGTGGGTTCTGCTGATCTTAAAGGGTTAAGCCGACGAGTGTGAGGAAGTCGAGTGGATGCTTTCCAGACGCCGACATTGTCATAAGAGTGGGGGCGACACGCCCCACAGGGGTCTGACGCAGCGGCTGGGCTAGAGATTCCGTTACTTCGCAGAAACTTAGTGAAAACACTTTCTGGTGGGTTACCAGCGAGGAGTGGGAATGACTTGTGTTCCCAGGCAGTCTTGGCGAGCAAATTCCCGTATTTCCTGCAAAATCGTAACTGTGATTGGCTTGCTCAGGGGATAGCTCCGTGACGTAGCAAAATCGGCGCAGAAATTGGCTCCAAGTATCTCCATTGGTGGAATAGTACTGCGTCGGCAATAGAGAGGAATTTTCCGCTGGTTTTCGAGTTGCTGATTGGAACGTTTAACCACGACCACTGTCGTGGGGGCGGGAATGTCCTGCGTTCGGCTTGTACGGGTGCTCTTGAGGGAGTTGGCTCTCGCCTTTTGGTCGGAGTAGGTTACAAGACTGACCTCTCGCTGCTCTGGACAGCCTGCCTTCCGTTGGCTGTCTAATATACTTTCATTTAATTGTAACTGACGAAGTTGCTGAAGTTTCGACTTCAACGTAACTTTCCGAGTACAGTTGGCAATTGAGCGTTCCGCGTACAAGCGGCCTATGTTGCCCGTCTTGAGCAGTTTTGGCTAAAGTTGACTGTATCAGAGTTACTGTGTGACTTCGCTTGTTAAAATCACTCACTGTACCGTCAGTGATTGTGTAGCGAGCCTTCTTCGTCTCCCTCAGAGGTGTATTTGTGTTGCTAGGAAGTCTTTAGTCTGGAACAACCAGACCAGGAGAATTTGTTTCGGGCTATACTCGTGACATTATCATCACCACGATGGGACGTCGAAGCAACCAGCCATCGCCTCCGGTATGCCAGATCGTATCCTTGCAGTTAAGAAGACAGCTTGGTAATGTATGTCTGCAGCACAGGCAAATCAGGGAATTTTGCTATGTGACAATCAGAGCTCAGCAGAGCGCGCCTGTTCCCCTCTTTTCTTACGTGGTTCTGTCTTGGGTGTTCATTGTCTGAGTTCTCACTACTGTAGCAGCAATTAATGTTGGGTTGGCTGGGTGTTTCTCTTAAGATTTGAGTTGCAAGGAATTGGCTCCACATACCACTTGGTCATAAATGTCACAATCTAGTTTATGGACATCTTCACCTTCACAGCATTTATTTGAGTATCCAATTTGTCGTATTGTAAATGTTTCATGTGTTTTGTTTATTATTTTGAGTTTAGTCATAATAAATCAAATTGTTGTTTTGGACAGAACTTTCATTCTGTGGATCAGTAAAGCAACCCTTTCATTTCTCACTACGTTAATGAAACTTTCCTTTATCAAATTACTTTCTATCAAATTAAATTATTGCAGGTGCCAAACTCTTTTCTACTCCACTTTCAGGGTCGATTACAATCAGTTCGCGTTTCTTCTTTATCCATGTGCACCAGCAAAAGTAGGAGTTAGAAAAAGGGGGGGCTTAAAGCATCATTTCCATATGAAGATTCTAGAAGAATTTAGTGTTAAATACACTGCTAGCCCTGGCACCTCGCATGTGAACATTTTTGTGGACCGACTGCGCCCCTTCATGCTTCATGTCTTGCCTGAAGGCAACTGACATCAGTCCTCTTCCAAAAATTAGAACCGGAATAGTTTCGAGAAGATTCTCCACTGGTTCTGCTCAGCTGATCACTATACCACCTTATAAGAATCAGTTAGAGGATTCAAAACAAAGGGGTAACACCAATGAAAGTTGGCAGTTCAGGACGGGGTAAGTGCGGAGCACCAAACCAGTCACCTGGACGTGGCAAACCGACTGGCAAGAAACGGAGGATCACTGAATCTTCGTCAGAGTCGAAAGCAGATGAAACTGAACTTTGTGATGAAAGCGAAGATAGCGACGACAATGAAGACGCGGAGTGCAGGACTCTTGTTAGACGATCACAATGGAGAGAACTGAATTCAATGCTCAAAACGCACCAAAGTACGAAACTAAACCTTTTTTACTAAATATGACGTGCTATCACTATTATTTACTGATCATTTTAGAAGATGATGATTTTACATCTGGCATTTCGTGGAGAGCAAATATTTTTTTTAATTTATGGGATGTTTTTAGCTTGACATCCTGCAATGTATGTTAATGACATAAACTCAGTTACTTGAAAATGGCATGAAAGGCGGAAACCTGGGCCGCAATAAAATAAACCGCAATACAGTCATATGGCGGTGTGTTCATTTTAAGCACATCTTTATGTATACCTCCTGCCTCCCATAGCGGTGAAGGCGGAGGTGAAGAGCTTTTGTAACGTGTGGCATTTTGTGTGGGTAGTATCTCTGCGAAACCCTACATTTCAGCAGGATAATGCACGACGGCATATTGCAGGTCCTGTACGGGCCTTTCTGGATACAGATAATGTTCGACTGCTGTCCTGGCCAGCACATTCTCCAGATCTCTCACCAATTTAAAACGTCTGGTCAATGGTGGCCGAGCAAGTGGCTCGTCACGATACGCCAGTCACTACTCTTGATGAACTGTGGTATCGTGTTGAAGCTGCATGGGCAGCTGTACCTGTGCACGCCATCCGAGCTCTGTTTGACTCAATGCCCAGGTGTATCAAGGCCGTTATTACGGCCAGAGGTGGTTGTTCTGGGTAGTGATTTCTCAGGATCTATGCACCCAAATTGCGTGAAAATGTAATCACATGTGAGATCTAGTATAACATATTTAATGAATAACCGTGGTGTAAGAGAAAACGGGCACAGATGAGCGGAGAGGGGGAGAAGATGGATTGTGAGAGGGAGAGGCGGAGATGGACAGAGAGAGAGAGAGAGAGAGAGAGAGAGAGAGAGAGAGAAGAGGGGATGGAGCAGAGAGAGGGAGGAGGAGGAGATGTTTACAATATATCTAAAATATGTGTAGACGAGTGGTGTTACAGGTAAAATGCTAGTGTTTAAATAAATATGCGCCATTAATCAACAAAACAAAGTAATTTCTTAAAGCAAGTTTTGTAAGTGATTATACACTTTCAGCATCAACTCCTGTTGGTTCCAAGCAGTCATATCCATGTTTTAAATTTTTATTTTCTTCAATCAGGACGGTACGGTCGCTTGGTCCGAGAAGGAACTAATAGTTTTCTGACGAACCAGAAATGGAGTTCGACAGCCCGCAGCGCCTGATTCGCAACACGCAAACCTGACAAAGGCAGCCTTGAGCGCGCATCAAAAGCGGCCGCAAGAATGCGGACACCCAACACCCGAGGTCGCGCGGCTGGGCGCGGTCCGCGGTCCGCTGCTGCCGCCGCCGCTGTTGCCCAGGATCAACGGCACGCTCTCCGGGCGCGCACGTGTGTTATAGTAGCGCTGGGTGGGGAGCCACTTGCCAGAAACTAGTCTGTTAGAAACTAAGACTGGCAGGTAGGACGAAAGGCGTGTGGAAAGGCTCATGAAGCGGGCGCGGTTCGCTTTCCGCCAATACTAAGATACCATTAATATTTATTTTATTTTTGAGTCGAACTCCTCCGTACCCACATTTGCTTGCTGACCATCATAAAAAGTTTCAGTGTCACCTCTGCGGAGATCTTAGTAATTCCATCGAGCGAAGGGATACGTGACTGTGATGTTGTCTGTACGTCTGGGTGCAATCATCCACTAATAAGACCCCATCTGGGAGACAGTAGGTAGGACGATGGAGACGAAGGATACGTGGTAACCTCATGCAGGAGGCGCGGCTCGCTTTCCACCAATACTAAGAGACCATTAATACTTTCTTAGTTTTTTTTTTTTTTTAAAGAAAGAACTGGAGCCACCATGCGTCCACATTTGCCTAGTGAACATCATACATAAGTTCTAGTGTCACTTGTGCAGCGGTGTCGCCAATTCCATCGACTAGTCACGGGATTCGTGACTCTGATGTCGTCTGTACGTCTGGGTGCAATCATCCGCGAATAAAACCCCATCGGCGAGGTAGTAGACATAAAGGGTTTGAGGAGTAACGATTTTTAGGGCAGAGGAACATAAGTGCCACGACAAAAACCGAGTGATAATTGATGAAAGATGGAATTTCGCCAAACACATCGAAACTGCAACTCAAAGATCATTAGAAGCTCTGAACAGTCTTATCATGATAGGACACAGCAGATTTCATCTTCCACCGGAACTCATAAAGCTGTACCACACCACTATTCTTGCTTCCATCGTAGGTTACGGATCTGGGGTCTGGGCACACAGGCTCACGAGGGTCGTGCCTGCTATGGCTGTGAGGAGGGTGCAACGCAACATGCTTCTACGCTCCATTGCAGCATACAGAACATCTCCGGGAGGGGCACGGCTAACACTCATGGTGGTGTGTCCCCTGGACATTAAAATCCGGGAACAGGCGGCCTGGTATTGGGTGAAAAGGGGAGATGTAGAAAAAACTGAGAGCATTTTGGGAGTGCGGGTGGGGGATAAGTTTGCAATTAAAAGAAGAGGAGAAGAGCTTTTGCAAAAGCTCTGGGACACGGAGGAAACAGGCAGAAGGACTTACCAACTGCTCCCGAACATCAAAGAACGCCTCCAACTTTCGCATTTACAACCGAGCAACGGACTGTTGCACTTCCTCACAGGTCATGGACCGTACCCGGCATATCTTTGCCGGTTTGGGAAAAGGGCTACCCCCTCGTGTGACTGCGGAGCCGAACAGGGTACTTCGGATCACGTGATCTACGAGTGCCCTATCTTCGATGATGTAGCCAGCGACTTAAGAAACCAGCTACCAAACAACGACACCTGTCAGCTAATCAGAAACCTGACCACATTCGACATAATAAACCGCCTTGCCAGCGAGGTATTAGCAAAGGTCCTGTGAGAATATCGAAGGGAAAGTACATGAACCACTAAACATGACATGACTCAATTCGACCCATCCCATTCCGCCAGGGCGTGGACTGGCCAATCGCCGTGACGGTAGGAATCCGCCACGCTCTGGAATAGGGGGAGGGAGCGCTAACACCCGAATTTGACAACTGCACACAGATAGTGACCTAGTAGTTAGTTAATTTTTTTTCAGTAGATAGTAGAAAGAACATCCCAAACAGAACCTGCAGCGATTTTCCAAAGGGCCAGCCCGGTGCCAGGGGCATGCCCACGGCCACATAGTAGGTTTATATAACAACTGAAACGTCTGTAACGCTGCAGGAAGTAGCCTTTAGAATAGCTAGCTAACAGTAGACAGTAGATCTTACCCATTAAGAAACTAACTCATTATTTCCTGTAGCATGTAAGTATACTAAAACTAGAATTAAAAAGCAAAAATGCTGCTAACATCATTAAAATGTATTGTAGATATTAAGACCCACTAATGTATAATGTGGTGGGTTATAATGTATGATATTATTGGATTGAATAAAGAATTTTTTTTATTTTTTATTAAAAAAAACCATGGAAAAGAGAACTGTGCGACTGTCTGGAGGGCTAATAGGGCTACTGGCGGATCTGTGCTCCCACTAACGGCATTTCTACATCTACATCTACATTTATACTCCGCAAGCCACCCAACGGTGTGTGGCGAAGGGCACTTTACGTGCCACTGTCATTACCTCCCTTTCCTGTTCCAGTCGCGTATGGTTCGCGGGAAGAACGACTGTCTGAAAGCCTCCGTGCGCGCTCTAATCTCTTTAATTTTACATTCGTGATCTCCTCGGGAGGTATAAGTAGGGGGAAGCAATATATTCGATACCTCATCAAGAAACGCACCCTCTCGAAACCTGGCGAGCAAGCTACACCGCGATGCAGAGCGCCTCTCTTGCAGAGTCTGCCACTTGAGTGTAAGGAAACGTTAGTAGAAGGTAGGTTGCGGGTGCTACTGAGTGCCGAAGGTGTCTCCTGGGTCAGTTTCAGTGGCAGCGTTCCTGTAGCATGCTCAAGTTGTCACCAGAGAGCTCAGTCTATATGAACAAAATTGTAGATGTTCGTTTGTTCAAAGTCGTTAATCTCCGAAAGTTCTTGACGGTTGCTTTGAAATTTTGATGCAACGTTGAATTCTAGTAGGGGCGTGTTTTTAGATACCTTACCCTGTGTTATATGTATATTTTAATACAAATAATATATATAGAGGGAAAACTTTGTTACCAAAAATATCAAAATGCACCTTCCCGATTTTCTCTAAATTTCTACACATTACTGGAATAAACGTTTAGACAAATATGGACTATATACCTTTAATATATATATGACACGTAGTTAGCAAACAGAAAAGTTGTGTTTATTGCTTATTCATTTATGATTAGAATACTGCTACAGAATCTGAGTTAGCAATAACGATAGACAAGGGTCAGGGTCAGAGAGAGTGAGAGAGAGAGAGAGAGAGAGAGAGGGAGGGAGGGGGGGCGGAAGAGGAGCGCTGGGGCGGGACGAAATGGACATAGAAAACTGGAAGGAAGAGATGGACAGACGGAGGGGCAGGAGGAGATGGCGAAAGGGTGGGAGGAGATGGTGAACAGAGAAATGGGGGAGAAGGTGATGAACTGGGAGAGGCGAAGAGAGAAGGGCAGGAGGAGATGGGGAGAGAGTGGGGGGAGGAGAATATGAACTGAGAGAGAGGGAAGGATGAGGAGGAGGGAGGAGGAGGAGGTGGGCGTAGAAAGGGAGGGGGGGGGGGAAGTGGACAGAGACAGGAGAGAGAAGGAGATTAGGACTTGTATCCAATTCCCATAGATATTAGAAATGTGTGCTTTCTCTTTTCTTTCTTTTCCATTAAAGAAGAAGGAGCCACAATAAAGCGTGGCCTGTGTGCATCTAGTTTCATCATAAAATCGGCTACTTGATGTAGGAAGTTATGTGACTTTTGTTTGCGATTATGTGTGTTTGGCTTTTCTGTCATTGCCGGTATTTAATCTATATAAGGGCAGAAGGCGCTGTCAGTCAGATTTGCTGTGATACAGGGGTTAACCGATATTGCGTTGTGTTTGTGCTTAGTTTCAGCGTGCCATCGGTGGTTAATCGTCCCTATGGAAAAGTCTTTCGACATGTGGTTTTCATTATAGTGTCCCTGACGTAGGATGAAGGGGTTGTTTGAGTGTCTCCAGTTCTTGTGCAGTTATGTAGCCAGTTTATTGAATACGTCCACGAGGGTCTCCAGGCAGAAGTCGTCTTGCAAGTCAAGCATGCGCACAACCTATTGGAGCTGAATAATCCCAGACTGCCGCAACCTATATCATCACTGACGTAATAAGCGTCATGTACGTGGACCTCGACACCCTCCTGTTCGGTGTAGCCTACTTTGCCCGTTACGCATTGGCTAGAGTGTTTGACCCTCACGTGTACTTTGTTGGCGACGTGTTGCGTGCTGTCCCCGACCCAACGTACGTTTTTCGCCGAACCAGAGGCCGAGGTACCTCACTTTCTCACGGGAACGGGACACTTGCCACGTGTCTATCTACGTGATGCTGAAGTACTCCCTTTGCCAGCAAGATCTCCCGGTTTCTACCCGATAGAACATGTGTGGACCAGCTTGGATTTCAACTCTGTCCCGATGCCAGTTAGTCGAGGACGTGTTACAATAGTTTTTGCCAACTTGCCTCAGAAGAGGATACAACGGCTTTACGAC
This sequence comes from Schistocerca nitens, assembly GCF_023898315.1. Lineage (NCBI taxonomy): Eukaryota > Metazoa > Arthropoda > Insecta > Orthoptera > Acrididae > Schistocerca > Schistocerca nitens. The sequence goes on along the minus strand of NC_064618.1, from coordinate 468,427,617 downwards.
ACCATTCCCAGTAGACACAGTTCTTGCACCCAGGCCACTGGGGGTGCAACGTCATACTCATAAGTGGGCTCATACTGCCAAGTTCTTTGTAAATTTAAGTTCTTTTGTAATCACTAAAATAACATCACATATCCTCTTAAGCAGTTATTTTCATTTCGTTTCCTCGTCCCCTCAAGGTTTTTTGTCTGGCGACGCATATACTTGTCAAACTACGGTAAGTCCATAGCAGTGTGTGCTTCGTAGCAGTAGTAGCTATTTCATGCACTATTCCATTCGCGGAATGGAAAACGTAGGGCTGTTTAAAACCCAGTGGGTGGTTTGAATACCGCAGTGGTTAACTGCGCGTGATCATTACCCAAGTGACTATAGAGCGGGCCTACAATTTGACACTGTCAGTTGGCATTTTTTACACACAGAAATTACTGCCTGCGGCGAAAGAGGCGACAAGTGACAGAAACAATCCTAGGACCAACTGGGGATGTAATCCCGGACGTTTTCGGTTGTAGGCTGGCAATTGACCACTGAGCTATCGAGTTATAAAACTGACTGTATAACTTCATTTCTTACATTGTGTTCACGTTTCCTATGTGAGGCTGACGGCGATGGCTGCGTGATGGTCATACATTTTTCTTCGAATATAGTTTCTTTAAATTTTTTTAAAAAGAAGTCGCAAACACAACACCACCTTTCTTTCAAAGATTACCGTTAAAGTTCCTCCAGCATCTATGCTACACTTCCACACAGGATATATCGACTTGTTTCGATCAAAAGAGAGCGGCTCTAAATTACTTCAATGTCTGCTGTCATACCTACTTGACAGGTACTTCTAGCACTTTTAGACTACTATAGAATTGGACGCATGCTGAATACGTGTTCGTCCAGTTTCATATTGCTTCACAGTATTACCTCCAAATACTTATACGACGTAATATGCCCAAGGTGTCACAACTACTCGTGTAACTGAACACCATAGGGTTCTTTCTTTAAAGATATTATATTGCGTTAATCAGCATTTAAAGACAGCTTCAATTTATTACAGCAGTTGGAAATTTTGCCCAAGTGTTTCTGCATTCAATCCTTCTCCATTCTTCTTTCTGCATTTTCTCACGGTCATCTAACGCCAATACTTCTCTGTAGACAAGAGTATCGTCAGAGAGTAATCTGATGGTGCTGCTGATTCTGAGAAATTGTTCACGTATCTTGAGAAAATTAGAGCGAATGAGGCTGGCATCTAACTCCCTACTTCCTCTTCCGTTTCTGTACGGTTTACAAGCACCAACGAGTTAATGCAACGCCATAGCGTGAGACACGGAGATCGCTCTAGTCGTGGAATAGATCCAAGTCTTCCAACGACGAGGATATGTGTTGATCACGTGTTCGCCGACGTCAGTATCGGGGAGGGATGTCAAAGTGTCATATTTAAAGCGCATTCTATTGGAACAACAATTCCACAGTTTTATCAACTTTGGCAGCACTTTTAGAATTAACGCCAGGTAGCGGATCTAGTAATGAATGTCGTAAACGTTTTTCCTATGATTTGGCACTTGGACCAACTCTAGCGACACGCAAGAGAGTACCGAGAACACGACAGAACTGAAAACGTGGCTTGTGAGAAAACGACACTTAGGACGCTTGGAATTTTCACTTTTCATTTGGACTATTTCTTGCACAAATTTTATTTTAGAGGTGTAATTACTGCTCCACCCTATTGTTAGAAGCGTGAATTAACGCGAAAAATTTCTTATGTTTATACCGATGGTGACAAATTTCTTCCAGATGGGATGTCGCCCGTTGAGAAACTTTGGATTCCCGTGCACAGCTTTATGCCGGACCGTACACGAACAACGCTTCTGGGCATAAAAACTACATCAGGAAGCATATAACGAAATTTTACTTGTTTTGCGTAGCCATATGAGAAGGAAAAAAATATAAGATTGAATTCGTGGGTGTGTGGGGCTTACAGCTCCGGCAGCGAGGGTGGCTCTAACACAATCGGGCAACGACCCAAACTATGCTAGGATAACAGACTGTGGTTACATCCCATGCTGCTTCAACTACGCCAGAGTTCATCAGTCGCAGTGGCTGGCGACTGGTGGCGTGTCTGTCTCGGCAACCCTTGGTCAGATTTGTCAGTGGACTATATGTTCGGAGACTATCCTGGACAGGACAACAGCTGAACACCCTCTGTGTCGAGGAAATTCTAGACAGCAAGGTCAGCATGCAATCCTGTTGAAAGAAAATATCAGAGACTTGAAGATCGGGAACAGTCACGTGATAAATGTAACGCCTACTATCCAAATTACTGGCCATGTGAGCCAGAGGTTATTATGTTGTTTACAAATGCAATGTGCCAATGTTCGTTCTCATCAGGGCCTTCACACACGGATACGTATATGAAGAACCGGGATTCATCTGAAAAGACGATGTGGTACAATTCCTGTGTCCACTGTTGTCTGGGAGCCCTCTCTGCTGCCATGTCAGCGGCGCTGGGTAGGCGCGCGGTCTAGGACGCCTTGTCACGGTCCGTGCGGCTCCCCCCGTAGCAGGTTCGAGTCCTCCCTCGGGCGTGGGTGTGTGTGTTAACCATAGCGTAAGTCAATTTAAGTTAGATTAAGTACTGCCTAGACTTAGGGACCGATTACCTCAGCAGTTTGATCCCATAAGGCCTTACCACATATTTCCAAATTTCTGCCATGTCACGGGTAGTCGAACAAATGTCAACATATTGGCAGTCATTGGTGCTCCAGACGTTGTTGCAGTGGCCACATGAATGTTTCTCTTCCTGCAAACAAGCGCATTTCCTGACGCAAGGTGAGTGACACTGCACGACCGAGAGAACAATTTGTCCTATATATGCGGTGTCTGTTCTTTCGGACATCTCTGAAAGAACAGATACCATTTCGATTTTGCAGCTACTGTGAATCAAGACTCAAAGGAATGAATGACATTAGCTGCCAGTGGGCATCGATTTAAATCAATGGTAAAAGTTGTAAATTTGTGCTGGGCTGGGATTTGAACCTAGGTCTCCTGCTTATTACGCAGTGGTCATCAAAACTGCTTGGACTACCTTAGCACGCCTCCCATCAGTCCAAAATTCTCAACTTATCCACACTCTACTGATGAAGGGCCTTTTGTCCGACAGCTTAAACACTACTGGATACGGTTTCAATGAGGTGTTTGCATGTCGCTGGAGGAATGGCAGCTCGTCCTTTTTTGACACTGGAATCTGGAACGAAGTCGACGTTCTAACTCATCTCAAAGGGTTGGGTCTCTGGGAAGTCCATTCCATTTCAGAAATGCTATTGTCCATAATCCGTTGCCTCATGGACGCTGCTTTGTGGTAGTGTGCATTCGCATGCTGATACAAACAATCACCGTCTTCGAAGTGTTCCTCTGCTGCATGCATTACACACTGCTGTAAAATGTGTTCACATCCTTCCGCATTAAGCATTTTTTTTTAAGTGCAATAAACGGTTCACTCTACAAACACAAGAAACACTCCCATACAGTAACACTACCTCTTCCGTAATTCACCGTTCGTGTTACACAAGATGGTAATACTATTGTGCAGGTAATCCCTACATCCAGCCCATTCCATCGGATTGCCGCAGGGTATAGCATGATTCATCTCTCCAAACCACTCGTTTTCAGTCATCCACTGTCCAATGGCGTCGCTCTTTAGATGTCCTCAAACGTCACTTGGCACTTAGCACTTGGACTGTTGGTTCCTCTTTGGAACTCACCAGTGATTCTATCCACTGATTTCATGCGATGTTTTGAAAATATCCTGGATGGTTCCTGACCGTCAGTACACGAAATCTACCTGGTCTTGATTTATTCATGGTTGTTTCTTCGAGTTTCCACTTCACAGTCCTTTAGAAGGGTTAAAATGTCCCTGATGGGTTGGTTACTCAGATTACATCCAGAGACTAGTTCACGTTCGAAGTCACTGATGTTTTTTACCCGTCTCAGTCTGCTGTTACTGCTTCTCTACTGGCAACACAATGTTCCCCACCTCAGTTTGTAGTAGCGGGCAATCCTTTCGTGACATCTAGTCTTCAATTCCGCACTGCATAGAGGTGTCTATGTGAACTAACGGAAGAAAAAAATCACAACACTAAGAAGGAGTTGTGCGATATTAACGTAAGTTGGTAGGAGTATTTCTACATATGAAACACGAAGTGTAATTAAATTGCTGGTCAGATGTGGCCGAGCGATTCTAGGCGCTTCAGTCCGGAACCGCGCTGTTGTTACGGTCGCAGGTTAGAATCCTGCCTCGGGCATGGATGTGTGTGTTGTCGTTAGGTTAGTTAGGTTTAAAGTAGTTCTAAGTCTAGGGGACTGATGACCTCAGATGTTAAGTCACATAGTGCTTAGAGCCATTTGAACCATTTTTTTTTTGTAATAAAATTTCACGTCAGTCCCATGAGAGTGGCGCTAGTAACACCACCATGAGAATGTCAACAAGGTTTGCTTTAAATACAGTCTGCAACAGTCGTGAGCGTTACTTACCTTCGAGAATGAACTTAGTGAGTTGATGTTAGTTAAGAATATCCTTTAGGGCGAAAAAGGCGCCTTATCAACGTGTTAGTGAATTTGAACGAAGAAGTGTAATAAGGCTACGGAAAGCTGGATGTTTCGTCTGGGATATTGCAAAAAGACTTGACAGGAACGTAGCCACAGTACATGACTACTCGCAGCGGTGGTAACGAGAATGTACGGTCGCAAGAAGACCGGGCTTCTGACGACCACGTGGCACTACGCAGAGGAAGACTAGCGTGTTCATCGTATGGCTCTGAAATACTACATCATCTGCAGAAAAAATCTAAGCAACAGTTGGCACTATAGTGACATAATGAACTGTTATAAATCGGTTACGTCAGGGACAGCTCCGAGATTGACGGCCTGTAGCGTGCCTTCCAATGACCCCGAACGACCACCTTGTCTGGTATCAAGCGAGTGCTCATTGGTGGGTAGGATGGACGTCTGTTGTGTTTTCTGATGAAAGCTGGTTCTCCCTAGGTGACAGAGATGGCCGTGTTAGGAGGCCAGTTGAGGGCCTGCAACCAATCTGTCCGCATGCTCGAGACACTGGACCTATACCTGGAGTTATGGTCTATGGCGCAGTTCCATATGACAGTAGGAGCACTCTCGACATCATCCCACACACGCTGAGTGCACCCTCAGTCTGCTGATTCGAACCGTTGTGCTGCCACGCATGAATAGCATTCCAGCGGATGTTTTCCAAAAGGATAACGCTCGCCCGAATACCGCTGTTGCAGAACAACATGCTCTAAAGTGTCGATATGTTATCTTGGCCTGCCCGATCATCATATCTGTCTTCAGTCGAACACATATGGGAAATCGTCGGACGACAACCACTGCATCATTCACAAACAACATTAAGCGTCCGTGTATTGATCGACCAAGTGCCACAGGCATGGAACTCCATCCCACAAACTAACATCCGACACCTGTGCAACACAATGCGTGAATGTCTGCATCCTTGCATTGAACATTCTGGCAGTTACACCGGTTATTAATGTACCTGCATTTCACATTTGCAATGACTTATCTCGCGCTTACTTGTAATTAAAATGTTAATCAGTTACACTACTGACCATTGAAGCTGCTACACCAAGAAGAAATGCAGATGATAAACGGTTATTCATTGGACAAATATATTATACTAGAACTGACATGTGATTACATTTTCACGCTATTTGGGTGCATAGATCCTGAGAAATCACTATCCAGAACAACCACCTCTGGCCGTAATAACGGCCTTGATACACCTGGGCATTGAGTCAAACAGAGCTTGGATGGCGTGCACAGGTACAGCTGCCCATGCAGCTTCAACACGATACCACAGTTCATCAAGAGTAGTGACTGGCGTATCGTGACGAGCCAGTTACTCGGCCACCATTGACCAGACGTTTTAAATTGGTGAGAGATCTGGAGAATGTGCTGGCCAGCACAGCAGTCGAACATTATCTGTATCCAGAAAGGCCCGTACAGGACCTGCAATATGCCGTCGTGCATTATCCTGCTGAAATGTAGGGTTTCGCAGGGATCGAATGAAGGGTAGAGCCACGGGTCGTAACACATTTGAAATGTAACGTCCACTGTTCAAAGTGTCGTCAATGCGAACAAGAGGTGACCGAGACGTGTAACCAATGGCACCCCGTACCATCACGCCGGGTAATACGCCAGTATGGCGATGACGAATACACGCTACCAATGTGCTTTCACCGCGATGTCGCCAAACACGGATGCGACCATCATGATGTTGTAAACAGAACCTGGATTCATCCGAAAAAATGACGTTTTGCCATTCGTGCACCCAGGTTCGTCTTGAGCACATCATCGCTGGCGCTCCTGTCTGTGATGCAGCGTCAGGGGTAACCGCAGCCATGGTCTCCGAGCTGATAGTCCCTGCCGGTGCAAACGTCGACGAACTGCTCGTGCAATTGGTTGTTGTCTTGCAAAGGTCCCCATCTGTTGACTCAAGGATCGAGACGTGGCTGCACGATCCGTTACAGCCATGCGGATAAGATGCCTGTCATCTCGATTGCTAGTGATACGAGGCCGTTGGGATCCAGCACGGCGTTCTGTATTACCCTCCTGAACCTACCGATTCCATATTCTGCTAACAGTCATTGTATCTCGACCAACGCGAGCAGCAATGTCGCTATACGATAAACGGCAATTGCGATAGGCTACAATCCGACCTTTATCAAAGTCGGAAACGTTATGGTACGCATTTCTCCTCCTTACACGAGGCATCACAACAACGTTTCACCAGGCAACGCCGGTCAACTGCTGTTTGTGTATGAGAAATCGGTTGGAAACTTTCCTCATGTCAGCACGTTGTAGGTGTCGCCACCGGCGTCAACCTTGTGTGAATGCCCTGAAAAGCTAATCATTTGCATATCACAGCATCTTCTTCCTTTCGGTTAAATTTCGCGTCTGTAGCACGTCATTTCGTGGTGAAGGAATTTTAATGGGCAGTAGTGTAAATATATTGCCTAGAGAAATGTATTCCCGAAATTTCATTATTCTAAATCAATTAATTTTTTCCCGTCGGGGTACTTTTGATCAGATAGTTTATAATGTACAACTATTTCGTCTGGCGATGCTACAGAGTAGAAACGTATGAGATCTGGAACTGTTGTTGATACTTCTGGGCGCAATCCCTGACCTTGTCAGTCTGAGGCAGATTCGTCTGGTGGCAGTGACGCCATTTCCAGCTCCTGCCTGCGCCAGTCAGCAGTGGCGGTATGCAAATGCGGCCCTGGAGTCGGTGGGAGTCTCGCCTGGTCCAGAAGCCCGCGTGTCGAAACGCAGCCCTGCGTTACGTCGTCGCGCCGAGCGTCCTTGGGCGCCGTGCTCCCACGCAGTATTAATTGATGGCCACGCGTGTTGCGTAATACCCAGGTGACTGTCTTTTGTCCCACCCCAAGCCTTCGGGAGCTCTTCGCGAATTTCCAAGTTGCCGCAAGCGACACTCAGCTCCTTTGGTGAAAGCGGAACGTTGCTCACCTTCACATACTTAATACTTTTGCTGCTGTTTCAGCGAAATTCTGTGCGGAATCCGACTCGTTCGCAGAGTAGACGGAAATAGTGGCGGCGACTGAGAACAGCGTGCAAGGACGTTACCTTCGCTCCCACTGGACGGCGAATGCTTCACAGGAACGAAATTAGCATCGGGTGTGCCCCTCGTAAGCGTAAGAAGACTTATAACGTTCTCAATACGCGTAAACGATTTATCTGAAAGAGTCGACACCGCTGTAAAATTGTTCGCTGACGATGTTGTCGTGCTCAAGAACATAGAACCATCGTATGAAGTTGCAATAAAACTTAAAATTTCCTATTTTTCAGAGTGGGTAAATATAAGAGAATCCCTATAACAACAAAGGAAAAGAGCCCGGTAGTGCCGTCTTACAGGACTATTTGTGAACATCTTGCGCTCGCCACATTTTTCAGGTAATTATACGTAATAATTAGAAGCGAAATAAAGTGGGACGAACGCGTAAACCCAGTACATCTACATCTACATCTACATCCATACTCCGCAAGCCACCTGACGGTGTGTGGCGGAGGGTACTTTGAGTACATCTATCCGTTCTCCCTTCTATTCCAGTCTCGTATTGTTCGTGGAAAGAAAGATTGTCGGTATGCCTCTGTGTGGGCTATAATCTCTCTGATTTTATCCTCATGCTCTATTCGCGAGATATACATAGGAGGGAGCAATATACTGCTTGACTCCTCGGTGAAGGTATGTTCTCGAAACTTCAACAAAAGCCCGTACCGAGCTACTGAGCGTCTCCCCTGCAGAGTCTTCCACTGGAGTTTATCTATCATCTCCGTAACGCTTTCACTATTATTAAATAATCCTGTAACGAAGCGCGCTGCTCTCCGTTGGATCTTCTCTACCTCTTCTATCAATCCTATCTGGTACGGATCCCACACTGGTGAGCAATATTCAAACAGTGGACGAACAAGTGTACTGTAACCTACTTCCTTTGTTTTCGGATTGCATTTCCTAAGGATTTTTCCAATGAATCTCAGCCTGGCATCTGCTTTACCGACGATAAACTTTATATGATCATTCCATTTTAAATGGAAGACGAAGGTAAGACTTAGAATGGTTCGAAGGGTTTTGGAAAGATGACATGTATCTTTCAAGAAAATCGTATGCAAGACGCTAGTGAGACAAATTCTACTGGATTGGTGATTAGGTTCGTAGAGTTCTTCCGTAAGTTTAATAAATGCAACAAATATACATAACAGAGAATTTAGTCATCAATAATGTGTTTTGCTTCACTATTTACAACAGTCTGCCAACACTGGATTAACTTTCCGATTGCGCGACTGTGGTTTTGAGGCGAATTTTTGAGGCGAACTCAAATGGTTCAAATGGCTCTGAGCACTAAGGGACTTAACATCTGAGGTCATCAGTCCCCTAAAACTTAGAACTACTTAAACCTAACTGACCTAGGGACATTACGCACACCCATGCCCGAGGCAGGATTCGAAGCTGCGACCGCAGCGGTCGCGCGGTTCCAGACTGAAGAGCCTAGAACCGCTCGTCCACACCGGCCGGCGCGAAGAATTCGTCCAGCCCTGTTCGGAGAGCATTTTTATGCGGAAAGGAAGTTCCTTCAAGGGTTCGATTGAGAGCGGAAAGGGCTACAAGATCAGGTGAAGAGGGCGTATGCGGAACGACTTCCCAACCCAAGTCCTGTATAATTTTTTTTTCAGTCTAGCAGAATGCGGACGATCTTTACCCTAAAGTAGAATCACTTCAAGCTGTCTTCCTCGTCGTTGTTCTTGGATTCTGACTGCAAGACGTCTGAGTTTTTGACAGTAAATGTCGACAGGACGGTTACACCTCGGGGAAGCAATTCGTAGTTCACCACATTGTCGACGTTCCACCAGATTCATAACATTGTCTTTTGTGGATGCCCGCAGATTTTTGTACGGGAAGTTGCTGCTTTGTTTGGGCTCAAAAAGTCCTTTTTCTCTTATGTTGACATAAAGACACCATTTCTCGTCATCAGTTACGATACATATAGGGTTGGTCGGTGTTCATCACAAGCAAATTGATGACGAGCAGAGATGCACATATGGCCACCCGCTGATTTATGTGATTTTGACTTGGAGCATACGGTACCGTTACACCCGATTTTTGAATCTTCCCCATTGCAAGCAAATTTCCCACGATGGTGGAATGACCACAGTTCATCACATTTGCCTATCCTCGAATACACTGATGTGGATAATTGTGGATTAATGCGTTTAAGCGATCTTCATCAAACCCCGAAGGGTTTCTTGACCGTGGAGAGTCACTAATGTCAAAACTATCCTCCTTAAAACGAGAAAATAATTTTCTTGACGTGCTGTACCCAATGGGATTATTTCCATAGACGGCGCAAGTGTTTCTCGCTGCCTCCGGTGATGTCACCACTGTACTGAATTCAAACAGAAAAATATGTCGGAAATCTTCCGATTTTTCTACTTGGCACTCCATTCTCTAACATCCACAGCTCTACTCTCTATCTCCAAATGGGAAAATGACAATATGTAAACTCAATTAGCAATCGTGAACTACAAATAAAAAATGACAGTCGATAATAGCACGTAGAAACCGGAATACTGCCGGCCGAAGTGGCCGTGCGGTTAAAGGCGCTGCAGTCTGGAACCGCAAGACCGCTACGGTCGCAGGTTCGAATCCTGCCTCGGGCATGGATGTTTGTGATGTCCTTAGGTTGGTTAGGTTTAACTAGTTCTAAGTTCTAGGGGACTAATGACCTCAGAAGTTGAGTCCCATAGTGCTCAGAGCCAAACCGGAATACTAACACGCAAAACAAAAACGCTACGAACTTACACACCAACTTAATACGTCTACATCTTCATCTGTACTCCGCAAGCCACATTATAGCGTGTGGCATAATGTATTTTGTGTACCAGTGCCATTTACCCCTTACAGTCAAGTATGATTCGCAGGAGAAACGACTGCTGGCAAACCTCTGTCTGAGCTCTAATATCTCCAATTTAACTTTCATAGCCTTTTCGCGAGATGTACGTAGGAGGAAGCAATATACTTGTTGAGTCAATAAAAAAAATGGCTCTGAGCACTATGGGACTTAACTGCTATGGTCATCAGTCCCCTAGAACTTAGAACTACTTAAACCTAACTAACCTAAGGACATCACACACATCCATGCCCGAGGCAGGATTAGAACCTGCGACCCTAGCTGTCACGCGGTTCCAGACTGTAGCGCCTAGAACCGCACGGCCACTCCGGCCGGTATACTTGTTGAGTCTTCTGGGAATGTACTCTCTCGGCACTTTAACAGTAGACCATTATGTGAGGCAGAACGCCTCTATTGCAGCGCCTGCCACTGGAATTGGCTGAACATGTCCGTGACACTTTCACACTTACTGAATGAACCTTTGACGAAACGTGCGTCTCTTCTTTGGATCTTCTCTATTTCGTGTGTCAGTCCTATATAGTACGGATCGAATACTGACAAGCGGTATTAAAGTATTGGTCGAAGTCGTGTTTTGTAAGCTGCTTTCATTGTTGACGACTGCATTGCCTGAGGATACTTCCAATGAATCTCTGTCTGGTATCTGACTTACTCGCGATTAATTTTATGTGGTAGTTCCACTTCAAATCGCTCCATGCGCATACTCCTAGATATTTTATGGAAGTAACTGCTTCCACCTCCCCCCCTGAACCATGGACCTTGCTGTTGGTGGAGAGGCTTGCGTGCCTCAACGATACAGATAGCCGTACCGCAGGTGCAACCACAACGGAGGGGTATCTGTTGAGAGGCCAGACAAACGTGTGGTTCCTGAAGATGGGCAGCAGCCTTTTCAGTAGTTGCAGGGGCAACAGTCTGGATGATTGACTGATCTGGCCTTGTAACACTAACCAAAACGGCCTTGCTGTGCTGGTACTGCGAACGGCTGAAAGCAAGGGGAAACTACAGCCGTAATTTTTCCCGAGGGCATGCAGCTTTACTGTATGGTTAAATGATGATGGCGTACTTTTGGGTAAAATATTACGGAGGAAAAATAGTCCTCAATTCGGATCTCCGGGCGGGGACTACTCAAGAGGACGTCGTTATCAGGAGAAAGAAAACTGGCGTTCTACGGATCGGAGCGTGGAATGTCAGATCCCTTAATCGGGCAGGTAGGTTAGAAAATTTAAAAAGGGAAATGGATAGGTTAAAGTTAGATATAGTGGGAATTAGTGAAGTTCGGTGGCAGGAGGAACAAGACTTTTGGTCAGGTGAATACAGGGTTATAAATACAAAATCAAATAGGTGTAATGCAGGAGTAGATATAATAATGAATAAAAAAAATAGGAGTGTGTGTAAGCTACTACAAACAGCATAATGAATGCATTATTGTGGCCAAGATAGACACGAAGCCCACGCCTACTACAGTAGTACAAGTTTATATGCCAACTAGCTCTGCAGATGGCGAAGAAATTGATGAAATGTATGATGAGATAAAAGAAATTATTCAGGTAGTGAAGGGAGACGAAAATTTAATAGTCATGGGTGACTGGAATTCGAGAGTAGGAAAAGGGAGAGAAGGAAACTTAGTAGGTGAATATGGATTGGGGCTAAGAAATGAAATGAGGAAGCCGCCTGGTAGAGTTTTGCACAGAGCATAACTTAATCATAACTAACACTTGGTTCAAGAATCGTGAAAGAAGGTTGTATACATGGAAGAACCCTGGAGATACTAAAAGGTATCAGATAGATTATATGATGGTAAGACAGAGATTTAGGAATCAGATTTTAAATTGTAAGACATTTCCAGGGGCAGATGTGGACTCTGACCACAATTTATTAGTTATGAACTGTAGATTAAAACTGAAGAAACTGCAAAAAGATGGGAATTTAAGAAGATGGGACTTGGATAAACTGACTAAACCAGAGGTTGTAGAGAGTTTCAGGGAGAGCATAAGGGAAGAATTGACAGGAATGGGGGAAAGAAATACAGTAGAAGAAGAATGGGTAGCTATGAGGGATGAAATAGTGAAGGCAGCAGAGGATCAAATAGGTAAAAAGACGAGGACTAGTAGAAATCCTTGGGTAGCAGAAGAAATATTGAATTTAATTGATGAAAGGAGAAGATATAAAAATGCAGTAAATGAAGCAGGAAAAAAGGAATACAAACGTCTCAAAAATGATATCGACAGGAAGTGCAAAATGGCTAAGTAGGGATGGCTAGAGGACAAATGTAAGGATGTAGAGGCTTATCTCTCTAGGGGTAAGATAGATACAGCCTACAGGAAAATTAAAGAAACCTTTGGAGAAAGGAGAACCGCTTGCATGAATATCAAGAGCTCAGATGGAAACCCAGTTCTAAGCAAAGAAGGGAAAGCAGAAAGGTGGAAGGAGTATATAGAGGGTCTATACAAGGGCGATGTACTTAAGGACAATATTATGGAAATGGAAGAGGATGTAGATGAAGATGAAATGGTAGATATGATACTGCGTGAAGAGTTGGAGAGAGCACTGAAAGACCTAAGCCGAAACAAGGCCCCCGGAGTAGACAAAATTCCATTAGAACTACTGACAGCCTTGGGAGAGCCAGTCCTGACAAAACTCTGCCATCTGGTGAGCAAGATGTATGAGACAGACGAAATACCCTCAGACTTCAAGAAGAGTATAATAATTCCAATCCCAAAGAAAGCAGGCGTTGACAGATGTGAAAATTACCGAACCATCAGTTTAATAAGTCACGGCTGCAAAATACTAACGCGAATTCTGTACAGACGAATGGAAAAACTGGTAGAAGCCGACCTCGGGGAAGATCAGTTTGGATTCCGTAGAAACATGGGAACACGTGAGGCAATACTGACCCTACGACTTATCTTAGAAACTAGATTAAGAAAAGGCAAACCTACGTTTCTAGCATTTGTAGACTTGGAGAAAGCTTTTGACAACGTTGATTTTAATACTCTTTCAAATTCTGAAGGTGGCAGGCGTAAAATACAGGGAGCAAAAGGCTATTTACAATTTGTACAGAAACCAGATGGCAGTAATAAGAGTCGAGGGGTATGAAAGGGAAACAGTGATTGGGAAGGGAGTGAGACAGGGTTGTAGCCTATCCCCGATGCTATTCAATATGTATATTGAGCAAGCAATATAGGAAACAAAAGAAAAGTTCGGAGTAGGTATTAAAATCCATGGAGAAGAAATAAAAACTTTGAGGTTCGCCGATGACTTTGCAATTCTGTCAGAGACAGCAAAGGACTTGGAAGAGCAGTTGAACGGAATGGACAGTGTCTTGGAAGGAGGGTATAAGGTGAACATCAACAAAAGCAAAACGAGGATAATGGAATGAAGTCGAATTAAGTCTGGTGATGCTGAGGGAATTAGATTAGGAAATGACACACTTAAAGTAGTAAAGGAGTTTTGCTATTTGGGTAGCAAAATAACTGATGATGGTCGAAGTAGAGATGATCTGAAATGTAAACTGGCAATGGCAAGGAAAGCGTTTCTGAAGAAGTGTTCTGTGTGCTTGGACTCTTCAGTCCAGTTGCACAGTTGGTCTGATATTCCATACGCTCGTATTTTGTTCATTAGGCAGTAGTGCGGAATTGGACATGTCTTTCGGAAGTCAAGGAATCCGGTATCAGCCTGCACTCTTGTATCTACTGCTGTCTGTGTTTCGTGGACGAACAGAGCGAGCTGGGTTTGTAGAGTATTGCTACAGTGTTTGGAGTCCTTATCAAATAAGCACGACGACAGAATAGAAGGAATTTAGAGATGCGGAACCAGGACCTTGAGAGTTCGGTGTAGTCCACACGAAAGCCTAACAGAAACGCTCGGGGACTTTACTTGGGAATCCTAGGAGGAAAGACGCCATGGTTCTTGCGAAACCCTGTGGCGTACATTTAAAGTCTGTGCGACCAATATGCTGCCACCATCGAATACTTCGATTAGCGATCATGAGAATAAGGTGAGAGAGACTAGGGCACGAAAATAAACATACAGACAGTCATGTTTTCTTATCTCAATAAGCGAGTGGAATAGCAATGAATGTCGATAATATTGATATAGTGTAGGCTTCGGCGCTGTACCGTGGTTTTCGGAAAATATATGTTGATGCAGATGTACAGCTGTGAGCGTAATTTCTTCCTTAAATCTTCAACGGCACATTTTGCTCTGCTGCTAGACATCTCTAAGAACTATAAGACTGATCACGAATCGCTTGGATTTGCAGCATTATATTTTGTATGTTAAGTTTTTTTGTTCACCAGCGTTTTACAAACAGACACACTGACGGAAAAAATCGCAACGTCAAAAAATAATTAATTTATAGTAATGAAATTTCGGGAATACATTTGTCTAGGTAACATGCTTAAAGGGCTCCTGAACGCCCTATACTTGCAATGTTAAAATAACGCTTATAAATTACATCTTTCCTCACAAAGTATTTGAGGTAGGAAGTTGAACTTTTTACAGATTATTTATTGGAATATGGGCTACAACTTAACACAGGGATTTTACAAAATTTTAGTTCAGTTATTAAAGATGATTTTTTTTCAATTGTAATGAAAATTCACAACATTTTTTTGCAATTCTTTATTTATATATTCAAAAATATACAGTTTTTTGGAAAAAGGCTGTGTTAAATTATGCAGAAGGTATTGTGTAACATTTACTGAAAGTTTGAAACAAATATGTTTGGAAGATCCTTAGAAAACATGTAATTAGTATGAGAAAATAAAAGTTTCGGTAATCGAGCGACAAAGATTGGATTAACTTTTTAGTGCATTCCAGGTCCATAGGATGGATTATCTTCATCCTCTGCAAACTCCTCCTCCAGCTTCCTCCTGTTCCTCCTCCTGTTTACTCTTGCTTGTATTTCTAGACTCTTTACAGCCCTGTCTGCAGCCCGAAGGCGTTCCTTGTCTAAAGCAAGCATCGCTCGTACCATGTTAGAACCTATCTTCATTCCCATATTTCTAAATACCTTTGGCTTTCCAACATTTCTCCTTTTCTTAAAAGCCTTCAGAGGATTTCTAATAACTTTACTTTTACTCATTGTTATACTTCAACAAAACAGAGACTCAAGAAACAATTAATTACGAATATTTTCGAGATAACGACAGAGTAAATAAACATGAAACAATCGACAATCACACCAGCGATATATATTGAACCATCACAGGTTAGCCACGACACATACTTTATCTCACATCACTAAAATGTACCTGATGAACACGGACGTTAATAATAACACCATTTGACAGTAGTTTAACAGCGCCACAGTGGGTCACGCCCATATAGAACACATTTCAAAAAAAATTTAAAAATAGTTGTAGTCTTCGGAATTGAATAAATTATATATCTATTAAAAGGTAATCTTTTCATGATTTCCAGCCTTTCCGGAGCCCCTTAAGTGACTAACATTGTATGATCACAAGTAATCGCAAGGTAATCCACTGAAAATGTGAAATGCAGGTTCATTAATAACCGTTGTAACCGCTGGAATGTTGAATGCATGGATTCAACCGTCCATGCATGGTGTTGTTCAAGTGCTGGATATCACTATGTGGGATGGAGTTCCATTCCTGTTGCGCTTGGTCGGTCAATACAGAGACAGTTAATGCTGTTTGTGGATGAGGCTGGAGTTGTCCTCCGATGATGTCCCACACGTGTTCGATTGGAGACAGATCTGGCGATGGAGTAAGCCAAGGCAACGTGTCGACACTCTGTAGAGTATGTTGGGTTGCAACAGCAGTATATCGCCGAGCGTTATCCTGCACCCCCCAGAATTCTGTGCAGGAATGGCAGCACAACAGGTCGAATCACCAGACTGACGTACAAAATTGTAGACATGAAACTTCCCGGCAGATTAAGACTGTGTGCCGCACCTAGACTCAAACTCGGGACCTTTGCGTTTCGCAAGAGAACTTCCGTGAAGTTTCAAAGGTAGGAGACGAGGTACTGGCAGAATTGAAGCTATGAGGACGGGTCGTGAGTCGTGCCCGGGTAGTTCAGATGGTAGAATACCTGTCCGCGAAGGGCAAAGGTTCCGAGTTCGAGTCTCGGTTCCGCACACAGTTGTAAACTGCCAGAAAGTTTCATATCAGCGCACTCTCCGCTGCAGAGTGAAAATCTCATTCTCAAAATTGTAGACAGTTTATGTGGGACAACCAAGACAGTGCTCCTGCCGTCACACGAAACCGCACCCCAGACCATAACTCCAGGTGTAGGTCCAATGTGTCGAGCACACTGGTTGGTTGCAGGCCCTGAATTGGCCCTCTTCTGGCCAACACAAGGCCATCGCTGGTACCGAGGCAGAACCAGCTTTCGTCAGAAGACGCTACAGACATCCATCCTGCCCTCCATTCAACTCTCGCTTCATATCACTGAAACTGCAAATGATGGTGGTATGGAGTCAGTGGAATGCACGCTACAGGGCGTCTGGCTCGGAGCTGTCCTTGAAGTAACCGATTTGTAAGTGATCGTCGTGTCACTGTGGTGCCAACTGCTACTCAGATTGCTGCTACAGATGTGGTACGATGCGCCGTAATCAAACGCTTGCTTCTCGGTATTACCACGTGGCCGTCCGGAGCCCGGTCTTCTTGCGACCGTACGTTCACGCGACAACCGATGCCAGCGATCACGTACAGTGACTACGGTCCTGCCTAGTCTTTATACAGTACCGCAGAAGGAACACCCAGCTTCTCGTAGCCCTATTACACGACCTCGTTGAGGTGTTGATAATGGCGTCTTTGTCACCTTCAGTGCATTGTTGACTAACATCGACGCATCACGTCCAGTCTCAAAAGTAACTAACACTCACAACAGTTATAGCGCATGTTTAAAGCAAATCTGTTTCGGATCCTCGTAGTGGCATTACTAGCGCCACTCTTATGCAACTGACATAATCTTTCAGATGTAGAAACTTGCCTACCAATTTACGTTTGTATTGCTCAATTCCTTCTTATTTATATCTGCTGACGGAACAGTTGATTTCTAAATGACTATGTTTCCATCAGCTCTATTACAATACGCATTGATCTGTAAGAAATTGCTGCGCTTTTTCATTTATTGTTTGTCGCACCTAAATTTAAATAATCGAACGCTAGTCTTTTGTAGAATACGTTTAGTTAGTGTATTCTTTGTTACAATTTTATAGTCTCCGACGCATTTGATTAATATTATCTTGTGTTAAGTGTTTTGGTGTGAGTGAAAGCCCGCATCTCGTGGTCGTGCGGTAGCGTTCTCGCTTCCCACGCCCGGGTTCCCGGGTTCGATTCCCGGCGGGGTCAGGGATTTTCTCTGCCTCGTGATGGCTGGGTGTTGTGTGCTGTCCTTAGGTTAGTTAGGTTTAAGTAGTTCTAAGTTCTAGGGGACTGATGACCATAGATGTTAAGTCCCATAGTGCTCAGAGCCATTTTGTGAGTGAAAATTGTGAGAACTGTTGCACATTAGTGAGTAGTGGGATAAGTCGCCTCACAGGGGTGGATCGTTAGGGAGCTTTGTGAGGGTCACTCTTGGTGGAGCGAAGTGTGTAATAGGAACAGGAAGCGAAGGTCTGAATCTCCAAGAGAACCTCAGGGAACCATAGGAGATTTAATAGTCTCAGAGCATGAAAAGTTGGGAGAGGTTGCTGGGTAATGACGGCTAGTAGGAATGCTGATGGAGTAGGAACACAGCCAGATATTATTATGATATATTCAGGCAATTGTTTTCATCAGTCAGAGTGTAGAGAAAAGGTGATTCAATTAGGTGGATGTATACGGGAAGTAGAGAGACTTCACACATTACGAGAAAATGTAGCACAGAGAGAAATGTTAGGATCGAGAAAAAAATTTCTCTAGATAGCAACAACGGGCGTGTCGTAGATCTTCATTTACAGCACGTTCTGGGGGAACAGTACCCGTCACAAGTATTACTACAGGCCGGCGCAGTGCACGTGGAACTTCAACGATGCAAGAACCAAGTGCGTCGATTTTTCATAAGAGAACCATGTAATAATATTGGATGCAGCGGTGTACAGTTTGTACAGGAACTGCGTGCATGATGTTAGTGGTAATCCGGTAAAAATATCTTCTAAGTCTCTTGACACAAAAGTTATGTCATTGTGAGCTACGATCGCACTTGTATACTATTGTGAACTGTGAAGCTAGTTAACGTGTGGCTAGAAATTGATTCTACCCACATTTATCTACATCGGTTTTGCACTACAGTTGTGCAATATTTTACATCAGTGGCTAAATAGAAAGAAAGAATGCTTCATCTTGTTGGTTCATAGTGGGTAGAATTTAGGTCCCATATAAAAGGACTCCAGCTGTGATAGGTAGGACGGGCACTTTTTAGCTGGATTTAGCGAACAGCTATGCATGCTAAAATAACGTCTCTATAACTAACGATGTTCTTTCCGTGCCTATAGAGGAGGTGTACAGCAGAGCATCTCATCAGAACGTAGATAGATTCTAGGAGAAAAATTGTGGATTGTGTCTCAGATATAGTTTTCATCTCAGAAAATTATCTTCGAAGTGAATGGAAAGTGACACTTCTTCTGTGGAGTGGATGTTAGCTCATTACTTCTCCATTCCAGGTATTCGTTATAAATAGGAACACTATCCGTTTATTACAGAGGAAGTGGAGACTTAAAAGGGATTTAAGGCTGGAGATGCAGAAGGGACTTAGTAAATATTAAACATGAATTCATTTACAGCTCATGTAGTTCTCTTGCAGGAAGTTTCTAAGAAAATCTGAGACTTTTTTTAGAAGTAAATGTTATGGCAACATGTGGGGTATTCTACAGGGAGAAACGAGTGGAACACGAAATCTTATCATTCAGTTTGCTTCCATCTGTGAATTTACCAACAAGTTATTGCCCTTCCCTAGTGAAAAGGTTCAACCTCTAAGATGTTTGTATTGAATCATCAAATTATGAAATTGTGATCTTAATACTGGAGAGTATTGAGACAGAGTATACTGGTATGCGTGAAATTTACAGTCACCTGTCCACTGCCGTACAGTATACGCAGAATAGTTAATGAATACAACGCCATTTCTATATGTTGCGAGGGTTCTCTTCACTAACAAAAATGTAACGTAGTTATTATAGATAACTGTATCAGTTGCAAAATATGTGAGGCTACCAATAATGTCTGCTATGGTCATTTAAGTGCAATATGTACAGCAAGGCCCGCAGTACACTTCCTTGGAGCACGACCGTAATTACTTCAACTTCTATCGCTCCACATCCAAGATAACATACCGCATCCTCCCTGTCAATAAATCCTCAAAACATTCGCAAATTTCGTTTATTACACCATTTGTTCCCGCTGTCATCAGTAAAAGCTGGTGTGGTGCTGAGTCAACTTCAAAAATACTTAATCCACCTCATTTCCTTGGTCTACGGCTGTCGGAATGTCATATGACAAAAGTGCAAATTGGATTTCAGTCGATCGATATTTATAGACTCCATACTATTTGACTCAGAGCTGGACAGCCTGTACGGTATACCCCATTTGAGTTCAGAATGTGTTCTAAGATTCTACTGCAGGTAATTGACAATGGAACTAGAGAGTAGTTTTATGGATAACTTTTGCTAATTTTCCTATCGAGGGATGTGGTGTATATTTTTTGCGACTACCAGGCACTGTTTTTTTTCAATGTATCTGCAGTATATTATTGTTAAGATAAGGCTAACTCATTTGCAAATTCAAAACAGAATCTGACAGCGATTCAGTTGGAAGTGGGCCCTTCTTTATACTCATATAACACGTCTACTGATCAAGTGCTCATACCTCTTAAGGTATGAATTTTAAGCCCATGTTCGCTGGACAGCTTTTTCTTGTTTCGGTCCATGTTACGTCCTCTCAGAATATGGGAAGCAAAAAGCTTTCAGTGGAAGAGATGTCTTCCACAATATCAAAGATGAAGTTCAGGAAGGTTGTAAGGTATACATTTTAGAGCCCATTTTTACTGCACTTTTTTGCTTCGAATGATAGTTCCTGTCATATCGCTGAGTACTAACAATTCCTCCTGCGACAATCTGTACCAAAATAACACCTGAAGTGCAGTAACACTGTTTTCTTAATTCTCAGACACTTTTATACTAGAGGAAACATTCTGCTTTCACAACACGGTGCCATATTAAGTGAAGAGAAGTATCTACATACTCCAGATTTCTCTAGAGGGGGCTTACGAGTAGCTATCTTAGGAATGATGTATTTATGAAATTCTACGGATTTTTAAATGGTTCATATGGATCTGACCACTATGGGACTCAACTTCTGAGGTCATCAGTCCCCTAGAACTTAGAACTACTTAAACCTAACTAATCTAAGGACATCACGCACATCCATGCCCGAGGCAGGATTCGAACCTGCGACCGTAGAGGTCGCGCGGTTCCAGACTGAAGCGCCTAGAACCGCTCGGCCACTCCGGCCGGCGATTTTTAGAGCAGGCAGTATTTTTGTTTGTATCAGATCCGTATACGCTGTGTCAAAATTGGTTATTATATATGCAGAGTCTTAGAAAGAGCTGTACGACTACTTGCTAGTTGCTAAATTGCTTACAGATAGAAAGAGTAAGTTATTTTGTTTAACAGAAAATTAGGCTGTTTCTGTCTGCTATTTGCATTACACTTCGCAACGTTGACTCTGCAACAGCTGAAACAATGCTTTTAGTTTACTACCGTACTTCTTCTATGCTGCTGTCATAAAAATGATATATTATTAATTAATTTTAATCCACATAGTGCTTTTCTGTGCCGTGACACTATACTGTTTATTCATCAGGTACACACCAAATACTTCATTTTGATGTGTTAGAAAACAGATGTCCCATATGACTTGCTGGAATAGGCAGTACGAAACTTTTAGACTGTCATATTGTTAAACTTTTCGAGAACGATGTAATAAATATAATTAATTATCGTATTAATGTTTCGAAAGGCATCCTGAAGATGTGCTGCGGTAGATTGAAAATAAAATACATGCAGTCTAAAGGTTACAGCACTTTCTCGCTTAATACGGCAACAGATTACGAGAGTATAGCAGTCCCGAACTGCAGCTTCCACAGGTCCGGTTTTAATTAGTTTCGAATGATAACTATGAATTAGCGCAATTTAACCATACGGTTTGAATATTTTCTTCTCTTATTTCTTATTATGGAATAAGCAGTGGGCATTATTGTGCAATATTGTGTCTGTAGATAAACGAGGTGCACAGACATTTCATTATTTAATAGATGGTTAAAACATGAGCATATTTATTTACACTGTTTACAATATGTGCAGATGAATACAATGAATACTTTTATATCTTGGTTATAACTGTTCGACAATGTCCCGATTCAATACTGCGCAATGTTGTGATCAATGGCTAGCGGTTACAATGTGCAATCACTTGTTAGCTGTTATGAGATTAGTACCATCATGCTAAGTGCTTCTATTCTCAATGTGAGCATTCCGAGATCGTTGGTGGGGCTCGGTGTGCGGCGTCTCCAAAGCCTAGTGGAGGTTACATTGCCTGCAGAGGGCTTAAGCGAAGACAGCGACCTCTGTGGAGTCTGTGGCGCCACCCATCAGAAGATGGCGAGCTCTGTAGTCTAGTCAACGAAGGAGAATTAGTGAGAAAATTCGTGAGAAAATTCGTTTGTACAGTGGTAGGGGCGATGTAATAAGCAACATAGTAAAAATTCTGACGGATGGGGTTTCAGGGTGGCGGAGTGGGGGGGTTAAAGGTCACTGTTTTATGTTTTCCTTGAATATCTCGGAAACCTCGGCCTCTAGCGAAAATGTTCCCGAGTACAAAATTGAACTGCTTTAAATTTCCTACTAAAAAGTCCTGATTCATTTATTCTCTAGGAATAATAGTTTATGTGGTATCATAGATCAATGGCACGCCCTCTGGGGTCTCTCAGTTGCCAATGGAAACGTACGTTTCCGACAGAGCCGATAGTGGCCGCGCGGGGATGGCGAGGATCCAATGATGCATGCCTGCTGAGCCATGTCTTCAGAGGCTATTTGCTTCCTGTAATAGCTGGACTTCTTTGCTGTTCGTTCTTTTTGTAAAGTTCCTTTGCAATGCTTGGAGAGAGCTACACGTTAAGTAAAACTTACGTTTACTGCATTTACGTGTACGCTAATCATTTCTGCTGTCCGCCACGATAGCTGAGTGGTAGCCGGCACGGTAGCTCAGCGTGATCGGTCAGATTCCTGCGTGCTCTATGTAATAAAAAAACTGGGTCAAGGATCCAACGATCAATTTGAACGGATGTCTTGTACCGTCCGCCCCGACCAAGCGCAACGTACTATATCGAACAAAATGAGTAAAATAAAAAAAGAAGTGGTCAGCGTGACGGATTGCCGTCCTACGGGCCCGGGTTCGATTCCAGGCTGAGGCGGAGATTTTCTCCGCTCAGGGACTGGGTGTTGTGTTTTATTCATCATAGCCGGCCGCTGGTGGCCGTGCGGTTCTGGGCGCTTCAGTCTGGAACCGCGCGACCGCTACGGTCGCAGGTTCGAATCCTGCCTCGGGCATGGATGTGTGTGATGTCCTTAGGTTAGTTAGGTTTAAGTAGTTTTAAGTTCTAGGGGACTGATGACCTGAGATGTTAAGTCCCATAGTGCTCAGAGCCATTTGACTCATTTTATTCATCATAATTTCATCCCCATCCGGCGCGCAGGTCGCCCAATGTGGCGTCGAATGTAATAATACCTGCACGAAGGCGGCCTGACCTGCCCCGCAAGGGACCTCTCTGCCAATGACGCGAAGCGCTCATTTCAAAAAAGATTTAAATGGCTCTGAGCACTATGGGACTTAACATCTGAGGTCATCAGTCCCCGAGAACTCAGAACTACTTAAACCTAACTAACCTAAGGACATCACACACATCCATGCCCGAGGCAGGATTCGAACCTGCGACCGTAGCGGTCGCGCGGTTCCAGGCTGAAGCGCCTAGAACCGCTCGCCCACACCGGCCGGCGCGCTCATTTCCATTTCCACGATGACTGCTGATGCACCACTCTATAGCCCACCTCTTCTTACCACTGTGTACGAAGTGATACACAAGAGTTTCTGTGTTGCTGAGGATGGAATAATCGTAAATTAATACAAATAGTGTTTAAACGGTATAAAGTTGATGTTTATTGTTAAATTAATGGGGTTAAAAACAAATATTAAATGTATGTACCACACCTAAGTGAAGGAGAATCATGATAAAGGACGAATTGTGTTCTTGGGGTATAACATTCTGGACGGGGGATGTTAAGGTTACAAGCGGAGGGAAGGTAGGTGACCAATCGTGGTCATGTACTTCCCTCTTTCATTACGTCTGCAAACTGAAGAGCGAGCAGGCGATTCTCCATTCTTTCTATCCCACTACATTAAGAAAAATAACTACAGAGTGCTTCACGAATTTACACCAACTCTCCCACAGCTCGACTTACGAATCATTGGTGATGAAGTGCACAAACACATCTGGATAGGCGTTTCTTTCACATAGAGCGTTAACACTACTGGGATACAGATATGAATTACTAACAGTACTAAAGCAAGAAACGTTTAAGGACAGAATATACGTAAGTCTCTGCACAATATTTTACACTTTTAGATTGGTAATTGATTCTTAGTCATCTTGTACGGCAGCTGTAGCGTTCCTCCAGGAAAAGCAACTTTCCCACCACGAGTGTTGCTCGCTTTCTAGTTTATGGATTATATCTCCCTAACGTTTCCTGACCAGTTCTGTCACTTGAGTAGACAAGATAGCGCCACTGAGCTCCAGTTTATGTAATGGAGTTATTTTCAGTGTATTAAATTATTACTTAATTTCAGTTGTTAAATGACTTGTTATATAAAAAAAGCTCCGCTCTGAAGACCATACCCCAATCGTAATATGTTGAAAACTGTAATCGATAACGTCGATATCATTTTCTCCACTAGCAATAGCTGGAATATTTTTTGTAACATTAGGGATATGAAATGCAGCACCCCAGTCACATCTCTCCCAACATCTGAAGAGGACCAGAGGGTTAAACTGGCTTCCTCTGTAACAGAAGTATGTCATTTAGGTGTTATGCAATATCAGATATTTCAACACTGCATTACAGCAGAATTACTGTTCTAGATTTGAAAATGATCAGCTCGTTCCATCAGGCATATTCACACCCATCATGCAAAGTATGTTATATATGTAGCCCACGCTACAAATGCCACCAAACTCCAGAATTGATGATATTTATGCAGTCTACGAGCAACACAATGAATGATGACAAAAATGCAGTAACTTTCTGGTCATTCATTAATTCACTTCCAAATGACTACAACTGGGTTACATGGTTACAATATGGTGTCAACGACAGACGGCAGCAAGATAACACATTTACCAATGTAAAACCTTTTCCACCAACACTAAATAGGACATTGACAACATATGACTTACAAATGAAGCACTTCTCAGCCATTGGTTATAGGAACATATTTTGCGTAAAACTTCATTTAGCAACGTGAGGGTACCCGTGGTCTATGCCGGCACGGTAGCTCAGCGTTTTCGGTCAGAGGGTTAACCGCCCACTGTAATAAAAAAAAACTGAGCTAATCGATCAATAACGAACTTAAACAGATGTCTTACGACGTCCGCTCCGGGCAGATGCAACGAACAAAAGCGAACAAAATGAGACTAAAAAAAAAGGTAGCGTCTTTGATTCATAATCAAAACGTCTTCGGTCCCGGGTTCGATCCCCGCCACCGCCTAAATTTTTGATAAATAATCAGCATTGGTGGCCGAAGACTTCCGGCATAAGAAGTCAGCCTCATTCTGCCAACGGTCTTGTCAAAGAGGGCGGAGGAGCGGATAGAGGTTCAGGGCACTCTCTTGTCCTAGGGGTGGGAAATTGCCCCTAAAGGCGGAAGAATCAGCAATGATCAACGACATGAGGATGCAGAAGGCAATGGAAACCACTGCATTAAAGACACGTAACGTGTATCCACAGGACATGTGGCCTGTAATTGAAGAAGTGTCATGATGATCTCTCCATTGGCAAAAGATTCCGGAATAGTCCCCCATTCGGATCTCCGGGAGGGGACTGCCAAGGAGGAGGTTACCATGAGAAAAAGATTGAATAATCAACGAAAGGATCTACGAGTCGGGGCGTGGAATGTCAGAAGCTTGGACGTGGTAGGGAAACTAGAAAATCTGAAAAGGGAAATGCAAAGGCTCAATCTAGATATAGTAGGGGTCAGTGAAGTGAAGTGGAAGGAAGACAAGGATTTCTGGTCAGATGAGTATCGGGTAATAACAACAGCAGCAGAAAATGGTATAACAGGTGTAGGATTCGTTATGAATAGGAAGGTAGGGCAGAGGATGTGTTACTGTGAACAGTTCAGTGACCGGCTTGTTCTAATCAGAATCGACAGCAGACCAACACCGACAACGATAGTTCAGGTATACATGCCGACGTCGCAAGCTGAAGATGAACAGATAGAGAAAGTGTATGAGGATATTGAAAGGGTAATGCAGTATGTAAAGGGGGACGAAAATCTAATAGTCATGGGCGACTGGAATGCAGTTGTAGGGGAAGGCGTAGAAGAAAAGGTTACAGGAGAATATGGGCTTGGGACAAGGAATGAAAGAGGAGGAAGACTAATTGAGTTCTGTAACAAGTTTCAGCTAGTAATAGCGAATACCCTGTTCAAGAATCACAAGAGGAGGAGGTATACTTGGAAAAGGCCGGGAGATACGGGAAGATTTCAATTAGATTACATCATGGTGAGACAGAGATTCCGAAATCAGATACTGGATTGTAAGGCGTACCCAGGAGCAGATATAGACTCAGATCACAATATACACTCCTGGAAATGGAAAAAAGAACACATTGACACCGGTGTGTCAGACCCACCATACTTGCTCCGGACACTGCGAGAGGGCTGTACAAGCAATGATCACACGCACGGCACAGCGGACACACCAGGAACCGCGGTGTTGGCCGTCGAATGGCGCTAGCTGCGCAGCATTTGTGCACCGCCGCCGTCAGTGTCAGCCAGTTTGCCGTGGCATACGGAGCTCCATCTCAGTCTTTAACACTGGTAGCATGCCGCGATAGCGTGGACGTGAACCGTATGTGCAGTTGACAGACTTTGAGCGAGGGCGTATAGTGGGCATGCGGGAGGCCGGGTGGACGTACCGCCGAATTGCTCAACACGTGGGGCGTGAGGTCTACACAGTACATCGATGTTGTCGCCAGTGGTCGGCGGAAGATGCACGTGCCCGTCGACCTGGGACCGGACCGCAGCGACGCACGGATGCACGCTAAGACCGTAGGATCCTACGCAGTGCCGTAGGGAACCGCACCGCCACTTCCCAGCAAATTAGGGACACTGTTGCTCCTGGGGTATCGGCGAGGACCATTCGCAACCGTCTCCATGAAGCTGGGCTACGGTCCCGCACACCGTTAGGTCGTCTTCCGCTCACGCCCCAACATCGTGCAGCCCGCCTCCAGTGGTGTCGCGACAGGCGTGAATGGAGGGACGAATGGAGACGTGTCGTCTTCAGCGATAAGAGTCGCTTCTGGCTTGGTGCCAATGATGGTCGTATGCGTGTTTGGCGCCGTGCAGGTGAGCGCCACAATCAGGACTGCATACGACCGAGGCACACAGGGCCAACACCCGGCATCATGGTGTGGGGAGCGATCTCCTACACTGGCCGTACACCACTGGTGATCGTCGAGGGGACACTGAATAGTGCACGGTACATCCAAACCGTCATCGAACCCATCGTTCTACCATTCCTAGACCGGCAAGGGAACTTGCTGTTCCAACAGGACAATGCACGTCCGCATGTATCCCGTGCCACCCAACGTGCTCTAGAAGGTGTAAGTCAACTACCCTGGCCAGCAAGATCTCCGGATCTGTCCCCCATTGAGCATGTTTGGGACTGGATGAAGCGTCGTCTCACGCGGTCTGCACGTCCAGCACGAACGCTGGTCCAACTGAGGCGCCAGGTGGAAATGGCATGGCAAGCCGTTCCACAGGACTACATCCAGCATCTCTACGATCGTCTCCATGGGCGAATAGCAGCCTGCATTGCTGCGAAAGGTGGATATACACTGTACTAGTGCCGACATTGTGCATGCTCTGTTGCCTGTGTCTATGTGCCTGTGGTTCTGTCAGTGTGATCATGTGATGTATCTGACCCCAGGAATGTGTCAATAAAGTTTCCCCTTCCTGGGACAATGAATTCACGGTGTTCTTATTTCAATTCCAGGAGTGTAGTATTGATGAAGTGTAGGCTGAAGTTCAAGACATTAGTCAGGAAGAATCAATACGCAAAGAAGTGAGATACGGAAGTACTAAGGAATGACGAGATACGTTTGAAGTTCTCTAACGCTATAGATACAGCAATAAGGAATAGTGCAGTAGGCAGTACAGTTGAAGAGGAATAGACATCTCTAAAAAGGGCCACCACAGAAGTTGGGAAGGAAAACATAGGTACAAAGAAGGTAGCTGCGAAGAAACCATGGGTAACAGAAGAAATACTTCAGTTGATTGATGAAAGGAGGAAGTACAAACATGTTCCGGGAAAATCAGGAATACAGAAATACAAGTCGCTGAGGAATGAAATAAATAGGAAGTGCAGGGAAGCTAAGACGAAATGGCTGCAGGAAAAATGTGAAGACATCGAAAAAGATATGATTGTCGGAAGGACAGACTCAGCATACAGAAAAGTCAAAACAACCTTTGGTGACATTAAAAGCAACGGTGGTAACATTAAAAGTGCAACGGGAATTCCACTGTTAAATGCAGAGGAGAGAGCAGATAGGTGCAAAGAATACACTGAAAGCCTCTATGAGGGTGAAGATTTGTCTGATGTGATAGAAGAAGAAACAAGAGTCGATTTAGAAGAGTTAGGGGATCCAGTATTAGAATCGGAATTTAAAAGAGCTTTGGAGGACTTACGGTCAAATAAGGCAGAAGGGATAGATAACATTCCATCAGAATTTCTAAAATCATTGGGGGAAGTGGCATCAAAACGACTATTCACGTTGGTGTGTAGAATATATGAGTCTGGCGACATACCATCTGACTTTCGGAAAAGCATCATCCACACAATTCCGAAGACGGCAAGAGCTGACAAGTGCGAGAATTATCGCACAATCAGCTTAACAGCTCATGCATCGAAGCTGCTTACAAGAATAATATACAGAAGAATGGAAAAGAAAATTGAGAATGCGCTAGGAGACGCTCAGTTTGGCTTTAGGAAAAGTAAAGGGACGAGAGAGGCAATTCTGACGTTACGGCTAATAATGGAAGCAAGGCTAAAGAAAAATCAAGACACTTTCATAGGATTTGTCGACCTGGAAAAAGCGTTCGACAATATAAAATGGTGCAAGCTGTTCGAGATTCTGAAAAAAGTAGGGGTAAGCTATAGGGAGAGACGGGTCATATACAATATGTACAACAACCAAGAGGGAATAATAAGAGTGGACGATCAAGAACGAAGTGCTCGTATTAAGAAGGGTGTAAGACAAGGCTGTAGCCTTTCGCTCCTACTCTTCAATCTGTACATCGAGGAAGCAACGATGGAAATAAAAGAAAGGTTCAGGAGTGGAATTAAAATACAAGGTGAAAGGATATCAATGATACGATTCGCTGATGACATTGCTATCCTGAGTGAAAGTGAGGAAGAATTAAATGATATGCTGAACGGAATGAACAGTCTAATGAGTACACAGTGTGGTTTGAGAGTAACTCGGAGAAAGACGAAGGTAATGAGAAGTAGTAGAAATGAGAACAGCGAGAAACTTAACATCAGGATTGATGGTCACGAAGTCAATGAAGTTAAGGAATTCTGCTACCTAGGCAGTAAAATAACCAATGACGGACGGAGCAAGGAGGACATCAAAAGCAGACTCGCTATGGCAAAAAAGGCATTTCTGGCCAAGAGAAGTCTACTAATATCAAATACCGGCCTTAATTTGAGGAAGAAATTTCTGAGGATGTACGTCTGGAGTACAGCATAGTTTGGTAGTGAAACATGGACTGTGGGAAAACCGGAACAGAAGAGAATCGAAGCATTTGAGATGTGGTGCTATAGACGAATGTTGAAAATTAGGTGGACTGATAAGGTAAGGAATGAGGAGGTTCTACGCAGTGGAAAACACTGATAAGGAGAAGGGACAGGATGATAGGACATCTGCTAAGACATGAGGGAATGACTTCCATGGTACTAGAGGGAGCTGTAGAGGGCAAAAACTGTAGAGGAAGACAGAGATTGGAATACGTCAAGCAAATAATTGAGGATGTAGGTTGCAAGTGCTACTCTGAGATGAAGAGGTTAGCACAGGAAAGGAATTCGTGGCGGGCCGCATCAAACCTGTCAGTAGGCTGATGACCAAAAAAAAAAAAAAAAAAA
This sequence comes from Schistocerca nitens, assembly GCF_023898315.1. Taxonomy (NCBI): domain Eukaryota; kingdom Metazoa; phylum Arthropoda; class Insecta; order Orthoptera; family Acrididae; genus Schistocerca; species Schistocerca nitens. The sequence continues at coordinate 468,397,696 of NC_064618.1, read as the reverse complement.
AAAAAAAAAGCAACTGCAAATAAGTACTCACTTCTTGAACTGAAAATAGCTCAAAATATAAAAACAAGTTCGGTGAAGTTATTTTATCTATTTAGATAAGAGAACTGGCTAGAAATGCCGAGATAATATAGTTTGAAAACTAAAAAGCTAGTAGCACTCGTCTTAGAGGAGACTGTTTTCCCCGAAGAACGCTATAACTACGGCACAGAGCGGCTAAGAATCAATCTCTAACAAAGTAGGATGGTTTGCAGAGATTTGCGTAAATTATGCTCTTGAGCGTTTCTTGCATTAGTATTATTAGTAATTTATATCTGTATTCCACACAGCTTTAACGCACTTTGTGAAAAACAAACACTCTCCGCCATGCCTACACTCTGTGTCGTCAGTGACTCATGAAGTGAGTTGTGGAAGGTTCGGTATAACTTCCGAAACACCCTGTAGTTGCTTCTTGTGACGTATTGGGATGGAGAGAATTGTGGATTGCCTGCCCCGTTCTTCAGTCTGCGACCTATGAAGGGGGGAATTGCATGACTTCAGTCTGGCGGTCTACCTTCCCGCACATCACTCTCTCTTCTTTTCTATCCTATTATACTCCAAGAATATTTATTGTCCCTTAATGTGGGTCTCCTGCATTCAGATGTGGTACATGGATTTAATATTTGTTCTTAAACCACTCACTTTGACAATAAACATCAATTTCATACCATTAAAACCCTACTATTAATAATGTGCCACTCTTCCATCCCCTGCCACGAGGAAGCTATTAGTCCCAGACAAAAAAATGCATAGGAATCTTTTACAAGGAAATTCAATGTATTTAAATTTTTTACCGCGAAATATTTTCACTAAAAGCCGGGGTTTTCGAGATATTCAAGGAAAACATTAAAAAGTGGACTTTAAAAGCCCACCCATCCCAGACTCACACCCCACCGGTCAGGATTTTTAGTGTGTTGTTCATGAGGCTCTCCCATACTTTTGCACAAAATCTTGTAAGTACACCGATTTTTTCCCCCAGTCGATCTTCTTGGTCTTCTCAGAAGAGGCTGTTTGGAGAGGTCGACACTCGCTGTGACGCCCCGGGTAGCTGTTTAAGGTGTTGTCTTCCGCTGAGGTATGTGTGATCAACCGAGACAACATCCATATCGCACGAAGTATACGCCATTCACTCCAGGAACGTTAGAAGTGCTTCTAACAAATGAAAATAACATTTGGTATATTCGACAATGTACTATAAGTTAGTTTTTTCGAATATTCATATATGAAGTCACCCTGGAACAGCAAGCGGGCATATTTCCTCTTTTGGGCATCAGAATGACTGTGATTAAAATATCTTCCTCTTCATGTCTCAAACCGTCATGCCAAGCAGCAGGTTTTCACCCATATTCTGTTCTGTCACACTCTATAAAGATTTTGGAACTGAGCTGTCCACTATTTTGCCCATAATACACCGCAGAAACTGTGGCAAATGGTAGGAAGAAATCGTAGCTCATACCGGTCTACAAGAGGGTAGCGGAAGTGATGCACAAAACTACCGTCCAATATGTTTGACGTACACGTACTGCACAATCTCAGGACATACTCTGAGCTCAAATATAATAAGGTATTTCGAACACAGTGCTCTCCTCCATTAAAACCATGGCGGGTATGCGAAACCAAACTCACTTTTTACTCACGTGACATCCCGACAGTAATGGAAGAAGACAGTCACATAGGTGAGGGTATTTCTCGACTACCGGAAAGTATTTGACGCAAGATCACTCCTACGCATAATCGAAAGTACAGTGGTATGGAATATCAAATGAAATTTGTGACCAGACAGAGGATATCTAGGTAGGCAGTAAGCAGCATATCATCTTAGATGGAGAGGTATTGGCAGATTTAGAAGTAGCTTCAAGCGTGTCCAACGGATTTGTTATGGGATCCTTGCTGTTCATGTTTTGTTTTAGTGACAGACAATGTCACTTCAGACAATTTGGAGCTGATGGATCTTAAAATAGATGCATAAACATTCAGTCAGAGCTTGTTAATATTCAAAGTGGCGCAAAGTGTTGCTGTAAATGTTCAGAAAAGTAAAGTCGTGCGCTTCACGAAAAGCAGAAATGTACAATCATTTTCAGAGAAAACAGAACACCTTGAACGACTCGAGACAGAATATTCATATTCACAAGATATTTACATTAGTATGTTCTGCAGAAACGATTAGTATTTCAGTTACCTCGGTTCAGCAAGTGTCCAGTTGTCCAGTCGTCACAGGGCCCGTCATGGGCCCTGATAACTCGTTCCACGCGTGATATCATCGCTGCGTGTAAGACGCGGATTGCGCCCTGTGGTATAGCCATCAGTGCTGCAGTCACCTGGTTCCAAAGTTCGTCTGTGGTGATTGGCATTGGCTCACAGTGCTACACACTTCATTTCACCACAGGCCACATATTTTCTATTGGTGACAAGTCTGGTGATCTGGTGGGCCAGGACGGAAGGCTGCCATCCTGTGAAACCAAGAAGGCACGCGTTCGTACACCGACATGTGGCCGTGCATTGTCTTGCTGAAAAATGGCGTATGGTGTGTTGTGCAGGAAGGGTATACCTACGGATTATAGGATGTCATTAACGTATGTCGCACTGGTCACATTGCTCTGGACACGCACCGACTGTGATTTGTGAATGTACGCAATACCACCGTAAACCATAAGGCCTTGAGTTGACGCTGTATGTCTTGTGCGAATGGACTCAGCGTGATGCCGCTCCCGCTGTCTGCGGCGAACCAAAATGCGGCCAACATTTTCAAACAAATAGAACCTGAATTCGTCCGAGAACACTATCTGACGCCATTCCTGTCCCCAAAGACGTTGTTCCATACACTATTGCCGTCTAGCATGTTTTTACACGTTCATCAAAGGTACGCGGAGAAGTAGATGATGAGCACGTAACACATGCCGTAATAAACGGCGAGGGACCGTCACTCCTGATACTGTACGATGCGTTACGTTGTTCCATTGTTGCGCCAGTGACAAGGAGAACGCAGATGTGTCCTGCAATGCCATTCGGATGAGGTGTCAATCTTCCTGGGGATGGGGAGGGGGGGGGGAGGAGGTGGTCTGGGTGGTATGGCGTGATCCATCTCGTTGTGTTCTATGACCTTTCCCGAACCATTCTGCACACACCTGTTGCACTGCCGAAATACTTTATCCCACACTGGCAGCAGTTTCCCGGATGGATGCATCACATTCTGTCATGCCAATAATGCGTCCTGTTTCAAACTCACTCATTTGACGGTACGGTTCGCCCATACATCTGTGAGGCATCCTGCACATCTGCTCAAGTCCCGGTACTTCCAAGGATTTTTCCTTGGTGGGAGGAATGATACGGGATGCACTCATTCACACGAGGCCAACAGAGTAGCTACTCGTCCGATTAGTAGCGGTTCCAAGGTCAAGAAACTAAACAACGAGCGGGAGAGTGGTGTGCTTACCTCAAGCCGCCCCAAACCGCACCCAATGACGCAATTGGCAGTGGATGACACGGCGGTCGATCGGGCCTGATTGGCCCCTTCTAAGGCCGCAACGCGGGACATCAGCTTACCATTTTTACCGAGAATACTGGTCAAGTGGTGAGAGATCTGTACCAATAACACTAACAGTGAAAGAAGGGCACGAATAATTACAGGTTTGTTGGACCACGGGAGAAAGTCACACAGTTGCCGAGAATTTGAAATGTCACACCATTGAAGACAAACGGAAACTATCCCGTGCAAGCCTACTTACAACATACCAAGAGGTGGTATTGAAGATTCTAGGAATATACTCCAGCCAATTACCCATCGCTCTCGCAAGGGCTGTGCAGATTAGACTATTTACAGCACGCAAAGAGCCATTCAAGCAATCATTCTCCCGCCCTCTATACGCTAATCCAACGCCAAGAAACTACATGATCCAGTCACAATAGTGTGACCATTACCAATGTTCGACGTCAACATGCAATAACCACTCGCAGACAACACGTGCAGCATTTAGAGTAGAGAGTATATAAAGATTGTCGGGAAGGAGGCGGAAAACAGTGCAGTCGTTGTCATAATGCAGAAACGGAGTGGTTAGTCCAATAGGGCATAATCACTGTCTTGCGGACCAGAGGTAGAACCATTTCAGAAACGGCTAAGTCTAACTTGAGCTCGTGTCTCCTTCGTTAAAGTGTACCATGTACTGCAAAGTGACGCTATCAAAAACCGGCGCCGAGGCTGGTGTGGTGTACCATGGGCCGTAGATGACAGGGACGAACGACGGCTGCGGAGATGCCTAAGGGTGAGCAGACAACCCAGATGAACCAAGGGGCTACCAACAGTGTCTGGTCAACGACCGTTCACCGAACGGCGCTGTGTATGGGTCCCTCCGCGCGAGGTTGGTTGATACACTCTTGCCGGCTGGTGTTTCTCTGCGACGAAGGCTGGAATTTGTACTCTATTACCGCAGTTAGATGTCCACTGACTAGCGAAAGGGGTCTTTTCAGATGCTCCATCGGACAGATGGTCGTTGGAGTCTGAAAGCTGGCACCCTACAACGATCGTCGGAAGCGTCCAGGCCAGAGCGTTATGGCGTGGGGAATCCTTTCATGGCATTCACTGTGTGATATCATTATTCTGAAAGGCACAATGGATCAACACAAGTATGTGTCTATTACTGGGGACCATGCCACCCCTACATGCAGTTGGTTTCTCCTCGGCATGACTGCGTTTAGCAATAGGACAACGCATCGTGTCACACAGCTCGCAGTGTACCTAAGTGTTTCGAAGAGCACCAGAATGAGTTAACTGTACTCCCCGACCACTAAACTCCCCAGGTTTTAGCCCAGTCGAGGATCTGTGCATCCTCAAACGTGAAACCTAGAGCAGCTGGGTACGGCACTGTAGTCGGCATGGCCCCACATCGTTGTCGGTACCTTCCAGAACCTAACTGACTGACTCTCTTTCTGCATGTCTCGCAGCGGTACACGCTTCAAAGGTTGTTAATCAGGCTTTTGGCAGGTGGGCACATTAATCTGACTGGACAGCGTACAATCTGCAATACAACTGAAAATACGCTCAGCCATTTACTTCAGTGTTTTGTAGAGATCAAATGCAGACGTAAATGTAGATGTGGGTGTAAATGTACTGCAGATGGGAGTAATGAGTGCTTAAGCCGTCGGCACATGGACCGTGCTGTCGAACGTCCCAAGTTCAACGTGCTGCTGAACGCTCAGGAACGATGCGACTTGTGCATACGGTACGTGGGCCCCAACTTGGTATACGCGATCGCAACGCACTCCAGCGGCAATTGAGGGATGTTTCTAGTTCATAAATCATACTGTTTACTCAACGGGCGCGCGTAAAATTCCCACATTAGCTCTATTAAAACGCACATTTCCTCCATCGTCCCCGAAAAGGAAAGTACCATGTCCAATCAATAAGGACACAGATTTATAAAAGTTCCATTACAAACAGTGCGTTACAAATTTGGAATCCTTTTCCGCATAAGATAAACTTTATTTCATCATTTCCACATTTAAGTAAAGCCACAAGGTCAGGCTTACTCGCCCCGACCCTCGTACTGACCCTCCCCCTAAGTATGTCCACGACTATTCCCGAGCCGACTGGAATGCCTACCGGGATACCCTTTCCACCCAGGTCGATAGCCTTCCTCTCACCTACCACCACCCTGACGATGTCACCCATGCCGCCTCCTTTCTCCAGCAGACCTTGTCTGAGGTCGTGGAGGCCCACGTCCCAACTGTCGCCATCCACCCCCACCGTCCTACCTTACCCCCACAGGCCGTTCTCCGTGAATCCCGTCGTCTCTAACGTGCCTTCCTCCGCACGCGTGACCCGGACACACTACGACGCCACCGGCAACTCCAGCGACACATTCGTAATTTGCTCGCGGCTAAGAAACGCCGGGACTGGCGACAGACATGCACCCGTTTAAATGCTACCCTACCAATCAACTCGTCCAAGTTCTGGTCGGCCTTCCGTCGCCTTACCGGAACTAAACCCTCCCCCTATTATCCTCTTCTCCATGATGATCACCCTTTCCCTGACTCCCTGAGTAAGGCCAATCACTTTGCCTCCTACCTCTCCGATGTATTTTCCATCCCCGATGATCCCCAGTTCGATTACTCCCTTTTCCCGGATATCCGCGATCGAACTGACACCTCTTCCCCTCCCCTCGCTCCTGGTTTCCAGTACTTGGACAGCATTGCACACACGGAACTCAATGCCCCTATCACTACACAGGATCTCATTGCTACACTCCGCACACAACGCAACACCGCTCCTGGTCACGATCGTGTCACCTACCGTCACCTTCGTGAAGCTCCTGTCTCTTTCCTCTCCACCCTGGCCAGGCTCTACAATGTAGTCCTGTCCACCGGTTACTACCCCGACCTGTGGAAAACCTCCCGTATCCTCATGTTCCTTAAACCCGGCAAACCACCGTCCGCCGTCTCCTCCTACCGCCCCATCAGCCTTACCTCGGTCTACAGCAAGGTCCTGGAATCTATCCTCACCCGCCGCATCCACCAGCATCTCCGCCAGCACAGCCTCCTTCCCGTCACCCAGTGTGGCTTTCGGCCGTCCTTCTCTTCCGACGACCTTCTCCTTCACCTCACTCATCTCCTTTCCGAACAGCTTAGTTCCCGTCGCTCCGCAATCTTCCTCTCCCTGGACCTCGAACGTGCCTATGACCGCGTATTGCATTCCGGTCTCCTCTTCACGCTCCAAACCTTCGCCCTTCCCATTAACTACGTCCGTCTGATCGGCTCCTTTCTCTCCCGCCGTCCTTCCTATGTCACCGTCCATAACTCAGATTCCTACACCTTTTTCCCCTCTGCCGGTGTGCCCCAAGGCTCCGTCCTCTCCCCCCTTCTGTACCTTTTGTACACGGCGGACATGCCGCCACCGTCAGCCCCCGTCCACCTTCTCCAGTTTGCCGATGACACCGCCTTCCTTGCCCTTGCCCCCACCCTGCAGCGCTCCCAACAACTTCTCCAATCCCATCTTGACCGGTTCACCGCTTGGTGCAACCAGTGGTTGCTCAAGGTCAATCCCTCCAAAACCCAGGCGATCATTGTAGGCAAAACCACCCCTTCCTTCCGCCTCCTTGATTTCTACATCACCATCTATGGCCGTCCTATCGCCCTCACTCCCACCCTTAAGTACCTTGGCGTCACCCTCGACCGTCGCCTCTCCTGGACCCCCCACCTCCGGACAATCCAAGCCAAGGCACGCTCCCGATTCAGTCTCCTCAAGCTCCTCTCCGGCCGTACGTGGGGTCTGGACCCCTCCACCATCCTCCACACCTATAAATCCCTCATCCGCCCTATCCTTTGTTATGCCCATCCGGCTTGGATCTCCGCTCCCCCTCCCTTTTATAAATCCCTCCAAATCCTTGAACGCCATGCTCTCTGCCTCGCCTATCGCATCCGTCTCCCCTCCCCCACGCGGATCCTGTATGATCTCATCCCCTTCCCCCACCTCCTCCTTTTCCTTGAAAGGATACGGATCCTGTACACCTCCTGTAAACTCGACCCTCCTCACCCGCTCGTCTCCACGATCCTCACCCACCCCCGCCCGCTGCCGCACCTGTATTCCCATGTCCCACCCGGTCTCCATCTCTCAACCCTCCTTACCCTCTCCCAAGGTGGCTTCCGCCAGCTCCCCCTCCCTGATGATGTCCTCCTCCCCTGCATCTACCCCTCCTATCAACTTTGATCCTCCCCCCCCCCACCTCCTGTGTCCTTTCCTTTAGGCACCCTCCCTCCCCCCCTTTCCCTTCCCTTCTCTTTCCTTTCCCCCCTCCCTCCTCCCCTCTCCCCCGGGCTTCCCCTCCCCCTTCCTCCCTCCCCCTCTCTCCTTTGCCCATGGCATCTCTGCTCTCCCCTCTCCCATTTCCCCTTCCTCCTCCTCCACCTCCTCTCTTGGCAGGTCCCCGGACTCGTACACGCTCAGTGAACATTCGCGCGCCAGAGATCATCGCCATCAGTGTTTAGTGTGTGTGCATCGTTTTGTGTTTCGTGCAGTTACAACTCAACTGTTCACATGTGCCGTCGCCGTTCTCCGTGTTTTGTGCGCCGTGTCTCCAAGTGTTAGTGTTTTTTTCGTCCAACATGAACGGCTTCTTGTTTCTTGTTTTTTTGTATCTCCATTTTTTGCCCGCCGTTTTTTGTATTGTATATATCACCTCTCTGTCCTGTTTATTGTTCCACTTAAGGCTGAAGAGCAGCGTACTATGCTGCTGACAGCCCGCCTGTATAGGTGTTTAAAATGACAATAAAGGAAAAAAAAAGTCAGGCTTACTTGATCACTGTTCCTACCCAGTAGCAGAATCTTTGTAACATGTGAATTACGAAGTGTAAAAGAAAAAGGAGCAAAATATCTTTATACAAGTAGCGCATGCTGTCCTGTAGATTAAGCCAATCGAACAGTCACCCCTCAAAAAAAAAGGTGAATTTGTATTTACATATCAAATATTATAGCATATACTTATATTAAACTAATAATGAAGTATCAGCAGCTAATAAAAACGCGAATGATAGGAAAAAAATTTGGAAGTGTTAAGACGTGAACCACCGGCCCAACAAAAACTCATTTCTGGATAGTGACACTACTTCTTACGCTTTTTTTTTCTTTTTAATCTCATTTTGTTCTACATTGTTCATTGAATTTGTTCGGGGCGGACGTCCGATCACACCCGTTCATGTTCTTTGTTGACCCATTCACTCAGTTTTTTTATTACAGAAGGTAGCGAACCCTCTGACTGAGCACGGTGAGCTACCGTGCCGGCAAACACTAAACCAACAACACGCTTCTTGCAATAAATTATATTGCATTAAAAATTCCTATAAACGTTTACCGTAGATAATTTGTTGCTAATTGAAATTTAATTATAACAAATTGTACCAAGAACAATGCGTTTTAGGTGGATTTTCAGTGTGTCTCGCCTTCAAATAGACTACTCTCATAATACACAAGTCACAATAATTCTTTTGCCACGAATATGATGTTTCTCATTATTTTATTGGAACGAATCACACAACTAAAAACGGTTTTTCCAGTGATTCTCAATTTGCTAGTGCTCAGAAACGGCACATATATACATACAGGCTTGAAATGAATGCCAATATGGCGTCTCACATCTCTGTACTGAAGGGAGACGGCGTGCGTGTGACGTAGGTAGTGTTGTGCCATCTCATTGGTCAACGCTGAGACGCGCCCTCAGTATATCTGACATATCAGATATTGCTCAGCACGTTCAGAGACTCCCCAACGTGCTATTCCACACTATGACGTCAGAAACTCAGCACGCTCAACGCTCAACGTTCGGATGCACGGTCCATGTGCCGACGGCTTTGCGCAGCATCTAAAAGAGAGCAGGTAGGGCAGTAAGTAAAATCGCTTCCAAACAGCAAGGCACTTACACTGATTTCGGCCTTGGCAGGGCCATTAAAACGTCTTATTGCGAGGCGTGCAGTACTAGCCGTGACGGAAGACAGGATGCTGTGGGAATGAGGTGAGCAGGGCCTCAAGGGCAGTAGGCTATCCGGCGAAATGTCGCTCGCTCTGCGCTTGATTGAGTGTTGATGTTAGTGTTTAGTTCAGGTTTAAAACCGCATGTAAGACTGAAAGTAGAAAGGCGACTAGCCAAGTTGACCTTGCCTGTCACAGACGGGGTAAAGGAGTGGAGCTGTGTTCTCAGCCATCAAACGGAAGTGAACCAGTGAAGAGGTAGTACCAGCTGCTCTCACTCGACGGACCTTAAGCTAGGCACATAAACAATTATGTCGAAAATTCCGTTAAATCGGTAATGTGGTATGAAGCGTCAGAAAACAGTCACTTTTAGTTTACAGTAATCTCCTTACAATGTCTCAACAGCTGTCGTTGCTCTATACAGTTCACAGGAAATGTCACTTTTTCAACTGGTTAAAACTGACGACGAAACGAAGAGAATGAAATTTGATTAATGAAGTAACTGTCACCTCTCTCATACGCGTGTATACACTCTTCAGTTATCTTTGCTCTCTGTCTGTAGAATGAATATAAGAACTGATGAACTTACAAGCTGCAGTGTAATGAATTTGTTGTGGCCCAGATCCCAGCTGTTCGTACCCATCACATTTACCCTCTGCTGCTCTGCTCGGTCTGTATCCGTACTTCCCTTCGACCTTGCAGCTAGAAACGCTTTTTTTTCCTACCTCGTAATACAACTTCAACAAACTACGGCTCCCAAACCACGAAATCCGTCCCGAAACCTAACCACAGAGGCATACGAGAATGGAACACGAAGAAACCCTAATATAGTGCATACCCTCTGCCATGCACCTCACGGTGGTTTGCATAGCATAGATGTACATTTAGATGTAGAGTGGCCACCGTGTCTGACTGCCATGCAGCGGGCCCCTTTTCCATTCCGGCCGGGTCGCAGATTTTTTGCGCTCGGGCATTGGGTGTTGCGTTGTCTTCATCATCCTCCTTTCATCATAATCGCCCAATGTGGCGCCAACTGGTAAGACATGCAACTCGGCGGCCGAACTTCCCCAAGTGGGGACACCCGGCCATCAATGCCATACGACCACATCATTTCAGCACAGTTGGTAGTCGAAACGAAAACGCTGCTATACATTATGTTCGAGATACTGTTATATTTCATGTTCTTTGTGTATAGACGTCAGGCGTCCAACGTCTGGTTGTACGAGGGGCGTTCGGTACGTAATGCATTACATTTTATTGTGAAAGAAAGTTGGTTTTATTCAGGGTTCCAATACGCCATATTATTCTCCACTCCTTTGGCTACAAAACAATATTTTTCTACATAATCTCTGTTCAATGCGACGGCCTTACGCCACCTTACTGGGAGGGCCTGTATGCCCCCATGGTACGACTCTACTGGTCGGCGTCGGAGCCAGCGTCTTGCTGCATCAATAACCTCCCCATCATCAACGTGCTGTTTCCCCCGGAGTGCATCCTACATTGGGCCAAACAGAGGAAAGCCGGAAGCTGCGAGATCTGGGTTTCAGGGTGGGTGAGGAACAGTCCAAAGAAGTTCTATGAGCTCCTCTAGGGTGCACGGACTTGTGTGAGGTGCCGCTCGAAGTGGCCGCTCGGTTTGAGGCGTCCTGTCACGGACTGCGCAGCCCTTCCCGCTGGAGGTTCGAGTCCTCCCTCGGGCATGGGTGTGTTTGTTTGTCTTAGCATAAGTTAGTTTAAGTTAGTTTAAGTAGTGTGTAAGTCTAGGGACCGATGACCTAAGCAGTTTGGTCCCTTAAGCGTTCACACATTTGAACATCTGAGCTTGCGCGAGGCCTTGCGTTGTCATGGAGAAGGAGAAGTTCGTTTGAATTTCTTTGTCGATGTGCACTCTGAAACCATAATACTGTTCCCTGAGTGTAGCGCAATATATATCAGAGTTGATCGTCGCACCATGAGGTTTGCGAGACCTGGTTGCGATGATGGCAAACGCCTCGCCCAACGACTCACCCTGCTTTTATTCACTGCCACGTCTCCGTAGACATTCTGCAAGCGCCTATGAATATCTTCGGTGCTTTGGTGTTCCGCCGAAACGAACTCTCTGCATCGAACGCACCTCCTTTACAAATATTTTGAAGCTACGTACAGCGTCGCCGCCTATCGTAACTCAATGAAAGCATAGGAGCTGAAGCGGGAATATTCAACAAGGTCTCACAACAAATTCAACATGTTTTCAGCCGAACCTAGCCAAGAAGAAAGAAATAATTGCATTACTTATTGAACGTCCGTCGCACATCCTCCTATAATGTCATTTGTCTATAAGGTAGGTCACATCTACATTTGCTATGACAGGGCGTTCGAGCTGTAATTCGCTTTATCCAACATAGAGAAATTACGTAAAATCTAAATTAAGAAGATCGGTCGAAGATTTATATACTCCTACTAATTACGAAACTGCCATCTTTAACTACAGGCTCTATCTCGTTCCGTGTATTGGACGAAACAGTTATGATTATAAACTGGCAGTGCATTGGCGGAGCTGTTATTTGCGCTGAGCTGATTCAAGTGAACAGGCTTCCGACGTGATGATGGCGGCACGACGGGAATTAAGAAACCAGAACGCGGAATAGTAGCTGGAGGTAGACGTAAACGGCGTCCCATTCCAGAAATAGTTAGCGAATTCAATATCCCGAGATCCACAGTGTCAAGAGTGTGCCGAGAATACCAAACTCCAGGCATACCTCTCACCACGGACAACGCAGTGGCCACCGGCCTTTGTTTAACGATCGAGAGCAGCGGAATTTGTCAGTGCTAACAGACAAGCAACACTGCGTGAAATAACGCGGAAATCAATGTGAGACGCACGACGAACGAATCAGTTAGGACAGTACGGCGAAATCTGGCGTTAATGGGCTATGACAGCAGATGAACGACGCGAGTGCCTTTGCTAAAAGCTCGTAACTCTATCTGTTGAACCCCAGACGCCTGTAAAACCGTGGTCAGGACAGATGAGTTCCGATTTAAGTTGGTAAGAGCTGTCGGTAGTGTTCGAGTGTGACGCAGACCCGACGAATCCATGGACTCAAATTGTCAGAAAGTTTCTGTGCAGGCTGGTGGTGGCTCCATAAGGGTGTGAGCTGTGTTTACATGAAATATATTGGGTCCTCTGGCCCAAATGTACCGATAATTGACTGGAAATGGTTATGTTCGGCTACTTGCAGACCATTTACAGCCATTCATGAACTTCATGTTCCGAAACAACGATGGAATTTTTGTGGATGAGAATGTGCCATGTCACCAGGCCACAACTGTTCGCTTTTTTTTTTTTTTTTTTTAAAGAACATTCTGGACAACTCGAACGAATGATACGGTCACTCATTGAAAGTTTATGGGGCATAATCGAGAGATCAGTTCGTGTACAAAATTCTCCACTGGCAACGCTTTCGCAATTATGGAAAGTATTCCTTCTGGGGATTTCCAACGGTTTTTCTGGGCCCATCCCACGACGAATTGTTGCACCACGCCGCGAAACAGTAGATCCGACTCGATATTAGGAGCTATCCCACGTTGTTTGTCACCACAGTGTATGGGGAAATGGATGGACACGTGGAACATTTCGAAAAGGTTGTGCTCCAAGAAAATATGTACACAGAAAAGCAGTCGCAGTCGGTGGAACAGTAGTCTTGAGGGAGAGTGTAGCAGAGGCTCGAGACGGCGGCGCCGGCCCGTGAAGGCCTTGGCGCGGGGGCGGGGATCGTGACCTTGACAGCGCAAAGTGGCGGCAGGCAGAAGACCAGTTCTGCCAACCAGAACACGGCCGCCGCCGCCGCCTCTCTCCCATCGCTCGGCCCGTGTGGATCTCCCGTCACGTGCGCACAGACTGGGAAACGAGACAGTGCTCCAATCTCATGGTCCACATATGCCGACTCCACAATTCTCAATCCAATAATATATTTACTGTCTAGTATAGAAATGAACAAAAAAATTGGTGTACATTTTGAAATGCTCCTCCAGTTATACGTTAACAGCTACATTTGCAGCCGTGCGGGATTAGCCGAGCGGTATGGGGCGCTGTAGTCATGGATTGTGCGGCTGGTCCCGGCGGAGGTTCGAGTCCTCCCTCGGGCATGGGTGTGTGTGTTTGTCCTTAAGATCATTTAGGTTAAGTAGTGTGTAAGCTTAGGGACTGATGACCTTAGCAGTTAAGTCCCATAAGATTTCACACACATCTGAACATTCTTGAACAATACATTTGCACTCAGTAAATGGAGTACGGTGCAAATTATTTTTGGTATCGCTATCGTGTCTCCCATTTCTTGGTCCATTCCCGAATGATGTTTGGGAAGAACGACTGTCGGTAAAATCCGTATGACCTAGAACTTCTCGGATTTTCTTGTCACGGTCATTTCGTGAGATGTATGTCGCGTGAAGTAATATTATGTTGCCTGGCTCTTCCATGAACGTACGCTCTCTGTACTTTAACAACCTCTCCTTGTTACCCGACGACTCTGTTGTAGCCTCAGCCACTGGAGTACACTCCAATACGCAACACGCTTGCGCTTATTAAGTGAACCCGTGGCGAAACGTGCCGCTCTTGTTAATAGCTTATCTACCTTCTCTATCGAATCTACCTAATGAGAATGACTAGAAGAACGTGACATCATTTTATTGTACTGCGGGCACTCACATTATTTATTTTGTTTCACTTTAACACACTGAGACGTGTTTCGAACATTTTTCGCTCGCCATCTGACGCTTTTACGCATATGTATGTGAGTACAAAAGTTACAAAATTAATTTAAAATTAACTAACGTGTTAGTTGGCATGGGCATCTTCCACAGCTGTAATAATAAATTATTATTGGTTTCTCCCTCTCAAGCGTACTAAGCGATACGGTAGCCATAGTATCTCTCTACCTTTTCGTGTTTATCGACTGCGTTCCAGAAAGGCGAAATTTGCCAAGAGTGAATGTACAATCAAGTTTCATTCGAGCCCTACCTCCGCTTGTAACAGAGGAAAAAGCACTGGTTTGTAGAAGTATAAAGAAGAGGAGACCGTAAGTAAAATATACATAATGATATAAGGAAATACTGTTTTTAGTCTAAAAATACCAAAATTTAAAGATATACACTGACGGGAAAGAAATCAAATCAGCAAGAAGAAATTGTGCGACACAAAACGAAAGTCGGTAAGCCTGTTTCTACTACTGAAAGATGACTTCTATTCAGATTTCGTACCAGTCGCATAAGAGCGCCACTAGTAGCTCAACTATGAGGATACAAACCAGGTTTGCTTTAAAAATACGCTGTAACGCTCGTGAGCGTTGCTTACCTTTGATACTGGAAGTGGTGAGTTAATGTTAGTCAAGAATGCCTTTAAGGCGACAAAGACGTCATTATCACCGCCTCATTGAGTTTGAACGAGGTAGTGTAACAGGGATACGAGAAGTGGACGTTCCTTCTGCAATACTGCAGAAAGACTTCTCAAAAATGTACCCATCGTACGTACAGTACATCATTGCTGGTAGCGGTGGTCACGGGAATGTACGGTTGCAAGAAGACGGGGCCCCGGACGGCCATAAGGCACAGCCGAGAGGGAAGACCATCGTGTTCGAAGTATGTCTCTGGCACATTGTACTGCAACTGCATTAGCAATTTGAGCAACAGTTGGCACCACGGCGACGCAATGAACTGTTAGAAACCGGTTGCTTGAAGGACACCTCTGGGACAGACGCCCTGTAGCGTACATTCCACTGACCCCAAACAACAGCCGTTTGCGACTTCAGCGGCGTCAAGTGAGAGCTCATTGGCGGATTGGAGGGCAGGGTGGAGGTCTGTTGTGTACTCTGATGAAAGCTTGTTCTGCCTCGGCGACAGTGATGGCCGTGTCTTGATTTGGAGGAGGCCTGTCGAGGGAATGCATCCAAACTGTCTCTATGCTAGACACACTGGACCTACACCTGGACATATTGTCTGGGGTGCGATTTCGTACGCCAGCAGGAGCACTCTCGTGGCTCTCCAACGCACCCTGACTGCAAATTTGTCCGTCAATCTGGACATTCGACGTGTTACGCTGCTATTCATGAACAGCATTCCAGGGGAAGTTTTCCAACAGGATAATGGTGGCTCACATACTGCTATTGTAACCCAACATACTTTACAGAGTGTCGACATGTTGCCTCGGTCTGCTCTATAGCCAGATCTGCTTCCAATCAAGCACGAATGGGGCATCATCGGATGACAACTCCCGCATCATCCACAAGTAGCAACAGGGATGGGGCTCCATCACACAGACTGACATATGGCACCTGTACTACACAACTCATGCACGGTTGCAGGCTCGCATTCAACATTCTGGCGGATGAACTGGTTATTAATGTACCAGCATTTCACACGCTTACATTAACATGTGATCTTACATTGTTAAGCAGTTAAATATGTTACCTAGCAAATGTGTCCCAGAAATTTCATTACTCTATAATAACTGTTTTTTGATGTTTCGATTTTTTTCCCCTCAGTGTATTATATTTCATGTTTACAGAATGATAACAGAAGGTGCTTCATAAATAACAACGAAACGTGTCTGGTGAAAAATACTCTTTATTTGCTGCAAGCTTGAGACGAAAAAATCAACAATAATTGATTAAAATTAACTATCAGACGATTTTATAAACTATGTCTAGACAGTTTTGACGGACTCAATTCATATTGGATAGTGGGGAAGAGGACGAAATACAACGTCCAGTGATGCTAGCTGTTGTTGTGATGTAGGGCTCGGACTATGCAGCATTGCAGTGTGTGATATGTAGGAAGATACTGTAGCATCAGTTACTGTACTGCACTAATCGTTTAACATTCTCTCAACATGTCAGACGTTTCAGTTATGATTTAGACATTTCAAGGTTCGTTTAAATCCTTTATCCTTCATTCGTTAGACAATAAGCACTACACGAATACCAGGAGCAAAACTTCAACAATATTTCACTAAATGACACACTGCTAATATTTCGGAATTTACATTATACTTAATATAGTGATATAATATAAATCGTGGCTGGTCACTTGACAATAAGCAGCGACTCAAAACACATAGTCACGTTCAAATGTGTGTGAAATCTTATGGGACTTAACTGCTAAGGTCATCAGTCCCTAAGCTTACACACTACTTAACCTAAATTATCCTAAAGACAAACACACACACCCATGCCCGAGGGAGGACTTGAACCTCCGCCGGGACCAGCCGCACAGTCCATGACTGCAGCGCCTGAGACCGCTCGGCTAATCCCGCGCGGCACACATAGTCACGTATTTTATTCACTAATAAGATACACGTAGCAAGAAACGGTACTTGTTTTGTAGCCAGTATTCCAGGAAAATTTAATGTTTTGAAAAGAAATTATACAAGCAACGGCTTTAAAGCCAGGGAGATGTACCTAGCAACACTCTCATTCGGGGTGATCGAAGGATCACCGTCAAACAGGTCGCTGCTCAGCTGACAACGCAAGGCCTTACACACAGCCGAGAGGAGCTCACGAAACTTCATAGGAACATCTTCCTCTTGCACCCTACAATCCGGATCTCACGCCTTCCGACTGCTATCTGTGTAGAAAAATGGCGAAAATAATTACTTTCCTATTTTTCACCCGAAACATTTTTATTTACAGAACTAACACTGAACGTATATGAAGGTTCAATCACGCAAGCAGTAGAGTTACTAGAACTAAGATGAGGAATCGATAAAATGCACTGTTCAGCCAAAGACAGCAATTCGAAAGATGTCACGATTGCTGTCGCGCAATGAAATCGCTTAACAGATCGAACGGGTTGCTTTCTCATTTGAGCATTTGAGTCTCCAGTGTCTCATGTGGTCTAGCAGTTAAAGATTGTGTCGAGCCGCATGTATCTCCTTATAATCCGGCTAAATCATACTTCTGTATATTCAGCACACTAGATCATTAATGCTATACCACTGAATCAGAAAAATAAAGAAAAAATCTAATTTACGTCTCTTATAAAGCTTCTGTGATACGTCATTTCAAATTTTAACAAGATTCTTATTCATTACACTGAAGTAATGACAGTCTCAGTAATAACTGGAAAAAATCTGATAAGAGTAGTGAGTATATCTCTGACGTTATTCTCATTAATCATGACTACACAACGATCAGTATTGTTTATAGAATAAGATATGACGGTTAAATCATATTTTCATAGCTGTAAAATATTGTGTGTTTCCATGTTCTGTTACGAAACTTTCTTCTCCGTTACCGAAAAGTGTTAAAATTACGCAGATCTGAATTTATAGAATTGACTGGACAACTACAGTATAGAGAGCGTTCAATGAGTAATGCAACACACGTTTTTTCCTAAACGCTGGTTGGTATTATTCAGGATTTCAATACACCATTTTTTTCTCTAATGCCGGCCGGTGTGGCCGAGCGGTTCTAGGCGCTACAGTCTGGAACCGCGCGACCGCTACGGTCGCAGGTTCGAATCCTGCCTCGGGCATGGATGTGTGTGGTGTCCTTAGGTTAGTTAGGTTTAAGTAGTTCTAAGTTCTAGGGGACTGATGACCTCAGAAGTTAAGTCCCATAGTGCTCAGAGACATTTGAACCATTTTTTTCCTCTAATCTTCTGGCTACAGGACCCTGTTTTTGAACATGATTTCTGTCCAGTGCGACAGCCTTACGCCACGTTACTGGGAGGGCCTGCATAAGCGCACGCTACCACTTATATTCGACATCGACTCCAATGCCTTGCTGCATCAATAACCTCCCCATCACCCAGATACTGGTTCCCGCGGAGTGCACCCTTCATTGAGCTAAACACATGGCAGTCGGAAGGCGCGAGATCCGTATCGTAGGGTGGAAGAGGAGGACGTTTCTGTGAAGTTTCGTGAGCTCGTGTCGGCTGTGTGTGAGGCCTCGCGTTGTCAGTTGAGCAGCGACCTGTTTGACTGTGATCGATCCTTCGATCACCTCCAATGAGGGAGTCCGCACGTTCCAACGTTGCAGGCGCCTGCGTGAGCCTGTTGCGATGATGACAAGAGGTCTCACTCAGCGACTAACCGTACTTTTGTTCACTGCCAGGTCTCCGTAGACTTTGTGCCAGCGCCTTTCAGTATCTGCGACGCTCTCGTTTTCCATAAAAAGAAACTCAGCCTCCTTTACAGACAACATTTTGAAGCTTAAGTATAGCGCCGCCACCAATCGGCATTTCATGAAACTATGGGCCTGAAGTGGGAAGATTCCACGATGTCCCACAAGTACAGCGTTTTTTCAACCGAAACTGGCCGAGAAAAGAAGTGTGTTGCATTACTTCTTGAAACAATATGTAGTGTTACATGATACCGCTGGTAACAATGCTCTCTGTGTCGTCTGAGCGATGACATAAAAACTCATATTTTAATATAGTGGCAACAGTTATGTTGAGCGATAACAGATAAAAATTCATGTTTTAATATAGTGGAAACAGTTATGTTCCAGTAAACTCATACAAATGTTGATCTCTGTTTGTTTCATATGGAGTTTACGCAAATAGTACCAGCGCGCCATCGTCTCTTTCCCTTGACGTGGATCTTTGGATGCCGGTAAACGCAATTTGTCACCCAATATCCAGCGACTCCTAGAAGAAGAAAACCGCTACGTCAAGACCGTAGTAAATTTTCATTGTAAAAATGGAAGATAAGACAATATTTAGTTATTGTGAACCAACTATGTAATGTGATATGAGGAAACTGTTAGTATTCATCTGTCTGACGGAAGTTGCGGTTCATAATACATTGTGTTGATGCTTATTACTGGACAACAGCCATTATTTGTAATGAGAAGGTAAATAAAATAATTATAAACGAATTATTTACAGAAAATTTTTAAACTAGCCGTTCTTATTTATGAAGAAACTTGTCTATGTTTAGAAATATAGGTTATCTATTGAAGTTTGAGACGAATCACAAAAATTAAATTTGTATAAATGAATGATATAAATTTTAAGATTTAGAGAGTATTTCACAGATCTTTTGCTGTATCAGTGTCTGGTGGTTTTTAATTGATGGAATCATTAGTAAGTATTTCACTGAGGAAATTAGTCTTTCCTACAACTCTTCTACTTCCTGCATCTAACTACTGAATCGAGTCTGCAAGAAAAGAAAGAACGAAAAAAATGTAAAATATTTGAAACGAATTGCATCAGAGAATTATTTTATGTTACCCTATTTTCTTGCGATTCGTTTCGGCGTAGTTGTTTATCGTCACCGTCACTGAAACTGCAGGATTCGTATTATGTCTTTACGTGAATACATTAAGAGAGAAAAAATAAAACGCCAATCAAATAGAACACAAAGAATGCCAGATCATTGGCACTATTCCACGTGGATCAATAACGAGAAAGCTACATTGGCTGATACTGACACTAGAGCGATGGACGCTAAGCTAGAATGGGATACATGCTGCCTCTTGGAATTCACCTGCGTATCTGCAACATTTACGTACACAAAAGTTTCTGTATTCTGTGGCACGTTATTTAATTAACTAGAAGCGTAATAGGTCAAGCATAGCTACTTACGCATGTCTGTTCTTGATTCCTTGAAATTCTTTTCTGGAAAAGTAATGGAACAGTTTCTGTTTCGTGGAATTTAATCTGCTTTGTTTGTCTGCCAGACCAATATGACAGGCTGATAGTTAGCGTCGATATAGTGGCAATTCCGCTTCCAGGTAGCTGCCCAGGGACACCACGAGACACAGAACACGGTGCGTCCACTTGGCTTAACAGTTAGGTCTACCATCTAAAGAAGACTGACGTGCAATTTAATCACACAATGAGTTTGATATCGTGACTGATCAAGTCCACTCCCCTTCACTGGCTACTGCCACTCCCACATCTCACAATCATCTCTCGTACGAGAATATCGAAAAATACGACAGACAGTTACCAACACATGGTGGACGATAGACTTCTATATCTCAGAATTATATCAAGAAAGTTTCTACCATATAAACGACTCATTGAAACTCCAGACGCTTTCAGCTTGGAAAGCGGACGGAATGAGGCAAACCACGTCCACTGTGGCATCCTATTAAAAAAAACCTCTGGGATTTTAACTAGCTTGTCCACTGTGGGATATACTCAACAAGGTTCGTATCAGCGGGTACGGTAACAGCAGTAAAAGATAGCAGCCTGTGACTGTGAACTGAAAGCCAGACTATCGCTAGATCGCCTTTAAGTGTCTGATACAGAGGAATACATCCGATGATTGGTTCTATAATATGGAGCGCGAACTAGAATGAGGACAGTGCTACTGGTAACTACACTCATGCTCATAAATGTAGGATAATTGTGGAATGTGGTGCCACATAACGTGGCATTACACAAAACTGGCGCTAATAGCAAAGGAACATAGGGAACACACACAACACAGATCTGTAAGTCCACGGTATTGGTGATGAGAAAACCGTCCCGGAACACATGTTCTACAAAACGTCTCTGTTTCCTGCGCATGTACTCCTACATCAGTATGGGATATGATCACCAAGCACACGTACAAAGGCCTCACAACGGGTTGGCATACTCTGAACAGGTGGTCGAGCAGCTGCTAGGGTATAGCCTCCCATTCTTGCACCACTGCCTGTCACTGTCGTAGGGATTTGAAGACGTGCAGCTATACGTCGACCGAGAGTATGCCAGACGTTCTCGATGTGGTTTAGGTCTGGAGAACAGGCAGGGCACTCCATTCGCCTGATACTTTCTGTTTGTACGTACTCCTCCACGATAGCAGCTCGGTGGGGCCGTGCATTATCATCCATCAGGAGTAAGGTGGGACCCTCTGCACCCCTGAAAAGGCAGAGATACGATGAAAAATGATGTCTCGATACACCTGAACTGTTACAGTTCCTCTGTCAAAGACATGCAGGGGTGTACGAGCACCAATCATAATCCCACCCCACACCATCAAACTACGACCTCCATACACGTACCTTTCGAGGACATTAAGGGCTTGGTATCTGGTTCCTGGTTCACGCCAGATGAAAAACCGGCGAGAATCACTGTTCAGACTGTACCTAGACTCGTCCGTGAACATAACCATGGACCACTGTTCCAATGACCATGTATTGTGTGTGCCGGCCGAAGTGGCCGTGCGGTTAAAGGCGCTGCAGTCTGGAACCGCAAGACCGCTACGGTCGCAGGTTCGAATCCTGCCTCGGGCATGGATGTTTGTGATGTCCTTAGGTTAGTTAGGTTTAACTAGTTCTAAGTTCTAGGGGACTAATGACCTCAGCAGTTGAGTCCCATAGTGCTCAGAGCCATTTGAACCATGTATTGTGTTCTCGACACCAGGCTTTACGGGCTCTCCTGTGACCAGGGGTCAGTGGAATACATCTTGCAGGTCTCCGGGAGAATAACCCATGTCTGTTCAGTTGTCTGTAGACTGTGTGTCTGGAGACAACTGTTTCAGTGGCTGTGGTAAGGTCCACAGCAAGACTACTTGCAGTACTCCGAGGCCGTCTGCAGGCACTGATGGTGAGATACTGGTCTTCTTGTGGTGTTGTACACTGTGGAAGTCCCGTACTGTAGCGCCTGGACACGTTTCCTGTCTGGTGGAATTGTTACCATAATCTTGAGAACACACTTCGTGGCACATGGAAGGCCCGTGCTCGACCTGCTGTGTTTGACCAGCCTCCAGTTGCCCTAGTATTATACCCCTCATAACGTCATAAATATGTGTTCTTTGAGCCATTTTCAACACACAGTCACCATTAGCACGTCTGAAAACGTCTGCACACTTACTCGCTGCACCGTACTCTGAGATGCCTCAACACACCTCAGCGTATGTGGACAGCTGCCAGCGCCACCGTGCGACGACCGCGGGTCAAATGCACCTCATGGTCATACCGTGAGGTGATCTAAACCTGCAAACCGCCCTCCAGAGCGTTGTTTCACCATGTATCAGCATTATCCTTAATTTATGAGCATGATTGTATATTTTAGCGTTAGTTGGTTATTGATATCATCACTATGTGTCCTCCTTTTGTGTATGGAAATGAGTCTCTGCTGTCCACGCTGTGGCGGGAATTGCGCAACTTATTTTTTTCACAGTTCCCCAGCGAAGCTTCGAAGTGACAGCGCTAACTTCCATGCATCAGTAAGCAATCTACAAGGGAGGTTGTAATCCATCTGGAGAGCAACTGCCTTTGAGAAGTATTGAGCAGCAGATATATTAGGTGTCTTTCTGTGTTAGTAGTAGAACACGATCCGTCTGCACTTGGTGTCTGTTAGTGAACTCATATACACCGATGGAAAAAAAAAATCGCAACACCAAGAAGGAGCTGTGCGACATAAACGAAAGTTGGTAGGCGTGATTCTACATCTTAAACATGATGTCTATTCAAATTTCGCGCCAGACGCTAGTAGCGCAACTAAGATGAAGCAAATGAGGTTTGCTTTCAATAGACGCTTTAACTGTCGAGAGTGTTAGTTACCTTCCAGACTGGAGTTCATGTTAGTCATGTACGCCTTCCTGGCGACAAAGACGTAGTTACGAACATGTCACTGTATTTGAACGAGGTTGTGTTATCGGACCACGAGAAGCTAGATGTTACTTCTGCGATATTCTAGAAATACTTGGCAGAAATGTGGCCACTGTACATGATTGCTGGCAGCAGTGGTCACGAGAATGTACCGTCGCAAGAAAACCGGGCTGGGGACGGCCACGTGGTACCACACCGACGGACGACCATCTTGTTCGGCATCGTTCTACATCCAGGGCAGTAATTACAGCAGCATTTGGCACCAAAGTGTCAACGAACTGTTACAAATCGGTTACTTCAAGGACAGCTCTAAGCCAGACGCCCTGTAGCGCGCATTCCACTGACCCCGAACCACCACCACTGTGACTTCAATAGTGTCAAGCGAGAGTCCATTGGAGGGCAGGTTGGAGGTTTTTTGTGTTTTCTGATGCAAGCAGAATCTGCCTCAGTGCTGGTGATGAGTTGATTAGAAGGAGGCCAGTTGAGGATCTGCAACCATCCTGTGTTGCGTGCTAGACACCTGGACCTACACCTGCAGTTATGCTCTGGGGTGTGATTTCGTATGACAGCACGAGCGCTCCCGTTGTTATCCCACTCACCATGATTGCAGATTCGTACGTCAATCTGGTGGTTCGACCTGTTGTGTTGTCATTCATGGACGGCATTCCAGACGGTGTTTTCCAACAGAACAACCCTTTCCCACATACCACTGTTGCAACAAAACATGCTATACAGAGATTCGACATGTTGCCTCGGCCTGCTCGATCAGCAGATCTGTCTCCAGACCAGCACATATTGTTGATCATCGGATTACAACTCCAGCGACATCCACGACCAGCATTAACCATCCCTGTATTGACCGACCAAGGGCAACAGCCATGGAATTTCGTCCTGCAAACTCACGACCAGCACCTGTGCAACACAATGCATGCAGGTTTGTATGCTTGCATTCAACATTCAGGCGGTTACACCGGTTATTATTAGACCAACATTTGCAATGGCTTATCTCACGCTTACCTGTGATCTCGCAGGGTTAATTGCTTAAATATATTATCTAGAGAAATGTATACCCAAAATTTCACAATTCCAAATTTTGTTGTTGTTGTGTGTTCCGATGTTTTTCCGTTAGTGTATGTGCTTCTGTAAAGAGTAAGGACGAGTCATCCGTAGTGCTCGTCCCAAACAAAGCCGAGTGATTATGGGGTCTGAGTGACGTATTCTCTACAAGTTGAACTACTGAGGGAACAGCTCTCGCCTCTGGAGGCTGGGAGCCCATACTGTTAGAGTAATCAGAACGCTTTGCTACAATGCAAGTGTCTTTTGGAACAATTAGGCCGGCGACCCACAAGAGTAAAGACGCTGCGACATGTTCCTGCCAAGGTCTATACGTGCGTTAAATTATTGAGATGTTTAAACAATACCTGTTTGAAATCCAGATTGTTTACTTGTATGAGAAAATCCTTTCCGTTCCGCTCACCAGTCCTAAATAACTGGAGTAGGCTTCAACTCACTCTCACCTCTTACGAGATTAAAAAAGGAGTCTGCCCACAGTTCATTGTCACTTAAACCTCTTCCCAGCTACGCTTCCTAACGAACTTTGGGGTTTGAGTTCGGAGATCCACAATAACAGCTGTGTACAGCACGGTAATTGTAATTTATTTAAATTTCTGGACCTGTAAAAGCTGCTGCAGATTGACTGGGAGAAGATTATTGAAAGGTGACAGCCTTCTCGTCATAACACTTATGGAGTTTGCTACAGTAAAGGCACTATAGCTCACGGAAAGGTTTAGTATTAAAATTCTTAAAGCAAACGTTGTAAGAGGAATCAAGAAATGCATCATTTCTTCCACCCACGCCTAGCGTAACGACTAGAACAGAATTTCAGAAATTCGGACCCTTTTACTGTGCAAAAACCCAATTCCGTAGCCGAGACCATCGATGCAGGCTTGTGCATTGGAGAGTGACTTGGTAATAGCCGGTTAGAATGTTTGTGGTTGAATGCATGTGCATTACTAGCACTTGGCCTCCAAGAGAAGGAGAGATGATGACATTCTATGCATGGCCACCATACTTTTCGCCAACGTTCTGGGTAAAATTCCAAGGTACACAGCAATGTCTTGTGGAGTGAGGACATATGATACTGTTGATGGCGATCCTGAAGTTGATGGGGACGTTAAGTTAATAGCCATGCTGTTGGAGAGGAAAACGTCAGTAACACAAAAATCTAGACTCACAACATTCATCAACACAGGACTGATAAACTTGGGAGGGGCAGTTGTGTGCAAGGAAGGAAAGCTTTCCTATTAGCAAGATGAGCATCCTCTTGGAGGTCTCCCAGCCAACAATGCCATACAAACTTACCTTTTACAGAGCAAAAAGTGCGTGTAGAATTGGACAGTGAAAAATGATACTGGCAACTCTCCATATCAACCACTCACCACATGTAGTCTTGTGGTGTACGAATATACAAAACAACACAGAGGTATTAAGCGAGAAATATCTAATAATATCGTCTACACTGCATTTATAACTAATTCAGGTTTAAATAAAGTCACCGGACAAAATATTAGTCACCTCCTCCCCCTCCACCTAATAAAAGCACACTGGTACCTGGTGATCATGTAACACTCCACCGATGACGTAAGCCATGGCTGTCAATTAGTGTGTGTGTGTGTGTGTATGTATGTATGTATGTATGTATATATATATATATATATATATATATATATATATATATATGTGTGTGTGTGTGTGTGTGTGTGTGTGTGAGTGCCAGCCGGTTACATGGTATGAAGGCTGTAAGACGGTTCGACTTGGAGACGTAACAGAATAGTACAAAGGAAATACTGTATTTGTCTCCATAAGCCGACCAATATGAAGCTGACCGGATTGTTGCTGTATCAACGCGAACTGACAAACTGGTTTACAAGCAATAGTGTACTACACAGCCACGATGTTACTGCATTTGGCCGTTGCCGAAAACACGCGCTAACATTACAGTAACCAAGTACAGTGGTGGCTAGGGAAAAAGAATCGCACTGTCATTGTCTACAGGTCAGTTGCGCACATACAGTGACGAAAAAAAAACCAACACCAAGAAGTAAGTTGGGAAGTCACTCCGTACCCACATTATTCACCTGTTCTTGCACCCTCAGATTTTCGCCTTTTCTGCTCTCTATCTAACAACCTTCAAGGAACTTGCTTTACGGATGAAACTGCGCTCGGAGCATGGTTTGACGAGTTCTTCACCGCAGAACCACTTGATTTCTATAAACGTGGAATCGAAAAAATTATCCCAGAGTTGAAAAATGGTTCAAATGGCTCTGAGGACTACGGGACTCAACTGCTGTGGTCATCAGTCCCCTAGAACTTAGAACTACTTAAACCTAACTAACCTAAGGACATCACACACATCCATGCCCGAGGCAGGATTCGAACCTGCGACCGTAGCAGTCGCACGGTTCCGGACTGCGCGCCTAGAACCGCGAGACCACCGCGGCTGGCTCCCAGAGTTGACAGACTTTTGTAAATAGTGAAGGATTATTGATGACTAAAGTCTCTGTTATGTGTATCTATTGTGTTTATCAATCTTATGGACAATGCTATGAACTTATGGATCAACCCAATAGAAATACCTGTACACCATTATTGTATGCATCCAACAATTATTAGTTACATGTCGTTCGATACTGGACCTTGTTCT
Source organism: Schistocerca nitens (assembly GCF_023898315.1). Lineage (NCBI taxonomy): Eukaryota > Metazoa > Arthropoda > Insecta > Orthoptera > Acrididae > Schistocerca > Schistocerca nitens. The sequence continues at coordinate 468,370,983 of NC_064618.1, read as the reverse complement.
GAGAATGCGGAACACACATGAAGCGCAATAGTTGCGTCAGCGAGCGTGGAGAGCGACCTCCTCAGACGGATCAGCTATTAGACCGCGTTTCATTGGTGTTCAGCGCCGCGTATAAGGCTACTGACGCGGGCGTGCAGCGGCCTCCAGTCGCTGACGTCACACCACCTCAGCGGCCTTCCGGACGACCCGCCGTCTGGGTTCCGACGCAACTCACTGTCCCTCACAGCGCAAGACCAGCTGAGCGCCGCCCCTTGCTTCCTACTGCGTGAGTAACGCCGTGTTCGCTACCTTCCTGTTCCTTGAGCGACTCTAGAGAAACTACAGTTGTGGATTGTCCATAGCTGGAAAAAATAACCTACCGATTGGAATATGAATAATATTTAGTTTAATTAGTACGAGAGTTGGAACTTAAATAGTGGCAACTACTTATTCACAACCGATACAAAACAGTTACATGTTTGCACCTGTTACTGACCTTCAGAGTAGTCACCAGCGTTGTGCAGAACCCGTTGCCAGCGATGTAGAAGACGTAGTATACCGTTAGCAGAGCCTGTTCTGTTGATGGTGCGAATGGAGCGGTCTAAAGTTATGGTGATTCTCGTGTACGACTGTGATGGTGTTATCCTAACGCATTACGTTCCTCCAAGGCAGACCGTCACTGCACAGTATTACTGTTCGTTTTCGGAGCATCGCCTGCGGCCAGCTTTGCGAAAGAAGCGGCGACACTTTCTGCGCAACCCACCCATCATTTTGCACGACAATGCGCCGGCTCATACAGCGCAAGCCGTGGCTGCTCTGTTCGGTCGATGGGACTGGGGAGTACTGTACATACACCATACTCCACAGACTTAAGTCCTTGTGACTTTGATTTGATTCCGAAGACGAAGGAACCACTTCGTGGCATTCGCTTCAGATCTGTTCCAGAGATTCGACAGGCAGTAGTCCGCTACATTCTCACAATCAACAGGACAGGCTCTGCTAACTGTATACTACACCCTCCACATCGCTGGAAACGAGTTCTACACAACGCTGGTGACTACTTTCAAGGACAGTAACAGATGCAAACATGTAACTCTTTTGTATAGGAACAGAAGAGAATCGAAGCATTTGAGATGTGGTGCTATAGACGAATGTTGAAAATTAGGTGGACTGATAAGGTAAGGAATGAGGAGGTTCTACGCAGTGGAAAACACTGATAAGGAGAAGGGACAGGATGATAGGACATCTGCTAAGACATGAGGGAATGACTTCCATGGTACTAGAGGGAGCTGTAGAGGGCAAAAACTGTAGAGGAAGACAGAGATTGGAATACGTCAAGCAAATAATTGAGGACGTAGGTTGCAAGTGCTACTCTGAGATGAAGAGGTTAGCACAGGAAAGGAATTCGTGGCGGGCCGCATCAAACCAGTCAGTAGACTGATGACCAAAAAAGAAAAAAATTAGGATGTGAATAAATAGTTACCACTATTTAAGTTCCAACCCTAGTATGTGTCATTCCGAACATCAGCTCCGTAGACCTGTCGCTCAAATGACGCTCATACCACTTGCAATACCACTTCGGTGGACACCACTGCAATTACGCAGTAATGCGGTACCATTCTAGGAGCCGGCCGGAGTGGCCGAGCGGCTCTAGGCGCTACAGTCTGGAGCCGCGCGACCGCTACGGTCGCAGGTTCGAATCCTGCCTCGGGCATGGATGTGCGTGATGTCCTTAGGTTAGTTAGGTTTAAGTAGTTCTAAGTTCTAGGGGACTGATGACCACAGCAGTTAAGTCCCGTAGTGCTCAGAGCCCTTCGAACCATTCTAGGGACGTTTGCCAACTCTGCTGCTACTTTTAAACAGATGCAAACCAAAACTATGCTCAGCGTGTTAAGTAATATAAGTCACATGTTCTATAGAAATGAAAAAAGACAACTATCATATATTGATAACACATATTTATTTACAAAAATCGATTGCTGACCAGGTAAGAAATTAGACTTTTTATTAAAATGCGGTCGTAAGAGAATTGCACATGTGGACGAACAGTTGAATATTTTATGAAGTATTGTGTCACAAGACACTTGAATTAAGATTTATGTAATTATTTTGACAAAGGCACCATTGTTAGTATAATACAATGAATAAAGAGCTACAAGTTTACTTTATGATAGTTGCTGTGTTTGTACACACTGAAGCGCCAAAGAAACTGCTATAGGCATGCGTAATCAAATACCGGGTATGTAAACAAGCAGAATGAAGGCGCTGCGGTCGGCAACGCCTACATAAGACCACAAGTCTCTGGCGCTGTTTTTAGGTCGGTTACTGCTGCTACAATGGCAGGTTATCAAGATTTAAGTGAGTTTGAACTTGGTGTCATAGTCGAAGCACTAGAGATGAGACACAGCATCTCCGAGGTAGCGATGAAGTGAGGATTTACCCGTACGACCTTTTCACGAGTGTATCGTGAATATCAGGAATCCGGCAAAACATTAAATATCCGACGTCGCTGTGGCCGGAGAAACATCCTGCAAGAACGGGACCAGCTACGACTGAAGAGAATCGTTCAACGTGACAGAAGTGCAACATCATCGATATGGACTTTCGGAGCCGAAAGCCCACTCGTGTACCCTTGATGTGCATGATACAGAGTTTTACGCCTCGCCTGGACCCGTCAACAGCGACACTGGACTGTTGACAACGGGAAAGATGTTGCCCAGTCGGACGAGTCTCATTTCAGATTGTATCGGGTGGGTGGAGGTGTACGGGGATGGATCCCTGGAGCCTGCATGTCAGCAGAGGAATGTTCAAGCTGGTGTAGGCTCTGTAATGGCGTGGGTTTTTTTTTCAGCTAGAGTGATATGGGACCCCTGATACTTTTAGATGCGACTCTGACAGGTGACACGTACGCAAGCATCCTGTCTGATCACCTGCATCCATTCATGCCCATTGTGCATTCCGACGGAAATGGGTAATTCCAGCAGGACAATGCGACACCCCACAGGTTCAGAATTTCTACAGAGTGGATACAGGAACACTCTTCTGGGTTTAAACACTTCCGCTGCCACCAAACTGCCCAGACGTGAACATTATTATGCTTATCTGGGATGTCTTGCAATCTGCTGTTCAGAAGAGATCTCAACCACCTCGTACTCTTACGATTTTATGGTCAGCCCTGCATGATTCATGGTGTCAGTTCCCTCCAGCTCTACTTCAGAGCCCCTCCCGCCGGAGGTTCGAGTCCTTCCTCTGGCATGGGTATAAGTATTTTCCTTAGCGTTAAGTTAGCTTAAGTAGCAGTTTGGTCCCTTAGGAATTCACACCGATTTGAACATTTTGAACTACTTCAGACATTAGTCGAGTCCATACTACGTCGTACTGGTGCACCCAGTTTCTTTGGCTATATATGGGATGTATCTGAAACGAATGTAGAAAATGAGAGGGCTCGTGCAGTGGGTCATAACAAGCATAATTCAGATAGCAAACCATCTCCGCATTCCTTAGCGTGCGGAGGCAGGCGCTGCTGAATACCGTCGCGTGCCCCCAACAGGGTAGGCGTACAACATGTCATACGGTCATTCATGGTAGCAGGCTACATACATCTACATCTACAGGCTACAGGGCTGCCGATTGTATTTGCGACATAAAGGTAAATGAGGAGTCGGGGTGAAGTTTTATAACCTTTGTTTGAAAGCAGTTAAAAAGAGTTTTCAAAATTACTCCCTCCTGCTTGAATGCACGCTGTGCAACGACGCTGGAGTGACTGTTGCGCTCTATCAAACACTCCTGGCAAAGTGGATATTGCATTGGAGGCTGCCATGATGCGCGCTATCGGCTCTTCATAAGTCCCAATGGGTGTTTCATAGACAACAGGTTTCAGGTGGACTCAGAAGAAAAAAAAAAAAAAAAAACTCAATGGGCGTCAAGTCGGTGGGAAGTACAGGCATTGCAACCAGCCCACCGCGCCCTATTCAGTTCTCACCAAAGGTTTAACTCAAATGCATTCACACTGCATCTGCGAAGTGCGCGCAGTGTTGGTACCACATTCATGGTCGCACGTTGAATGGACAGCTCTGACAGAGCTTCTCGTAAAAAGATTAAGTATCTGTTTGCGTTCAGTCGCCGGGGAATACGTATGGACGGACCAAATTATCGCCTACTAAGCCGGCCCAAATGTTGACAGCGAAGTGGACTTGGTGACCACGAAAACAGGCGGTGTGCGGATTTTTCCAGGCCCGTACGTGTAGATTGTGGCAGCCTGATCAGTAAAAAGTACACGGTTCGGAAAGTCCGGTTGAATGGTACACCTTTGCGAAACCACTCGCAGAATTCAATTCGACGTGAAAAATCGTCTGGGGTAAGGGCTTGAACCTTCCGAAGGCAGTAGAGGTGCAAATCATCTTCATGCCACACACCCCAAATTGTGGAAAGGCTTACATCCATTTCCCGTGCAACACATCGCGTTCTTGTTGAGGGTGTGTTTTGCAGAAGTACTAACGCCTCCTCTTCAAGCCGTGGTGTACGCAGTATGCGTTGACGACCGCCTCCGTCAGTCCTTCAAACCTGTGACACAAAATGAATACACCTGATTTCGATGTGTGCCTCAAATGCACATGTGCCATTACGAGAACGTGCCATTGGGAAATGCACCTTAAGTGAATATGTCTCTCGTAGGGACAGAAAATGTGCGTGGTTCTGGCGCTTAACAATTTGGAAAGCGCCGAACGTACAAACGTTGGGCAGCGTGAGCATTTCTATCAGCAGCCCCGTAAGCACAGTGCATGTCTGTCCTTTCCTTCCTAGAACAGCGCTTCCTTTCCTGTCTGCTCCACACAGTAACAAACACAGGAGTGTCACCCTTTGATGACAAACTGACGCAGGGCGAACCAGACTCTGCAGTGTGCATAGGTGCTGCCCTCTATACAACACCTATCAAACAGGCATTTGCACAGCCGAAAGCAACGCGCTCACGGCCCTATAAGAGGCAGAAAATCTGTAGTGTTGCTCTGCCTGGAATATCTGAAATACACTCCTGGAAATTGAAATAAGAACACCGTGAATTCATTGTCCCAGGAAGGGGAAACTTTATTGACACGTTCCTGGGGTCAGATACATCACATGATCACACTGACAGAACCACAGGCACATAGACACAGGCAACAGAGCATGCACAATGTCGGCACTAGTACAGTGTATATCCACCTTTCGCAGCAATGCAGGCTGCTATTCTCCCATGGAGACGATCGTAGAGATGCTGGATGTAGTCCTGTGGAATGGCTTGCCATGCCATTTCCACCTGGCGCCTCAGTTGGACCAGCGTTCGTGCTGGACGCGCAGACCGCGTGAGATGACGCTTCATCCAGTCCCAAACATGCTCAATGGGGGACAGATCCAGAGATCTTCCTGGCCAGGGTAGTTGACTTACACCTTCTAGAGCATGTTGGGTGGCACGGGATACATGCTGACGTGCATTGTCCTGTTGGAACAGCAAGTTCCCTTGCCGGTCTAGGAATGGTAGAGCGATGGGTTCGATGACGGTTTGGATGTACCGTGCACTATTCAGTGTCCCCTCGACGATCACCAGTGGTGTACGGCCAATGTAGGAGATCGCTCCCCACACCATGATGCTGGGTGTTGGCCCTGTGTGCCTCGGTCATATGCAGTCCTGATTGTGGCGCTCACCTGCACGGCGCCAAACACGCATACGACCATCATTGGCACCAAGGCAGAAGTGACTCTCATCGCTGAAGACGACACGTCTCCATTCGTCCCTCCATTCACGCCTGTCACGACACCACTGGAGGCGGGCTGCACGATGTTGGGGCGTGATCGGAAGACGGCCTAACGGTGTGCGGGACCGTACCCCAGCTTCATGGAGACGGTTGCGAATGGTCCTCGCCAATACCCCAGGAGCAACAGTGTCCCTAATTTGCTGGGAAGTGGCGGTGCGGTCCCCTACGGCACTGCGTAGGATCCTACGGTCTTGGCGTGCATCCGTGCGTCGCAGCGGTCCGGTCCCAGGTCGACGGGCACGTGCACCTTCCGCCGACCACTGGCGACAACATCGATGTACTGTGGAGATCTCACGCCCCACGTGTTGAGCAATTCGGCGGTACGTCCACCCGGCCTCCCGCATGCCCACTATACGCCCTCGCTCAAAGTCCGTCAACTGCACATACGGTTCACGTCCACGCTGTCGCGGCATGCTACCAGTGTTAAAGACTGCGATGGAGCTCCGTATGCCACGGCAAATTGGCTGACACTGACGGCGGCGGTGCACAAATGCTGCGCAGCTAGCGCCATTCGACGGCCAACACCGCGGTTCCTGGTGTGTCCGCTGTGCCGTGCGTGTGATCATTGCTTGTACAGCCCTCTCGCAGTGTCCGGAGCAAGTATGGTGGGTCTGACACACCAGTGTCAATGTGTTCTTTTTTCCATTTCCAGGAGTGTATATTGAATACAGCGTTTGCAAATAAAGGTCATAAAATTTCAACACGACTTTTATCTTGACGTCACAACTATACTGCACTACGCTGCAGAGTGAAAATCTCATTCTATATACTGAATTCGTTGCTCTGCATACCTGCTACCATGACGGTTTCGATGGCATGCGTGCCTACCCTCTTGGTGGCGCGTGATTAGATTAGATTAGGTTAGTACTTGTTCCATAGATCATGAATACGACACTTCGTAATGATGTGGAACGGGTCAGGTTAATAAAAGGTGTCTATACAAGATATTACATTACACAAAATATTGCATGACACTCAATATTTTTAATTTTTTTGTGAGGGTTGGGGAAATTACCCACTTACTATATCCAAAAATTCATCTAATGAGTAGAAGGAGTTGCCATTAAGAAATTCTTTTAATTTCCTTTTAAATGCTATATGGCTATCTGTCAGACTTTTGATGCTATTAGGTAGATGACCAAAGACTTCGTGGCAGCATAATTTACCCCTTTCTGAGCCAAAGTTAGATTTAACCTTGAGTAGTGAAGATCCTAGTGTTGTAGCTATGTACACTGTTATTACTTTTGAATTCGTTCGGATTGTTAATAACAAATTTCATAAGTGAATATATATATTGTGAGGCTACAGTGAAGATCTATAGCTCTTTAAATAAGTGTCTGCAGGATGATCTTGGATGAGCTCCAGCAATTATTCTGACTTCACGCTTTTGTGCAATGAATACTCTTTTACTCAATGATGAGTTACCCCAGCACATGATGCCATACGAAAGCAGAGAATGAAAATAGGCGTGGTAAGCAAATTTACACAAATATATATCGCCAAAATTTGCAATGACCCTAATAGCATAAGTAGCTGAACTCAAACGTTTCAGCAGATCCTCAGTGTGTTTTTTTCGGTTCAACCCCTCATCAATGCATACACCTAGAAATTTTGAATATTCTACCTTAGCTACCGATTTCTGATGGAAGTCTATATGTATTAATGGTGTCATTCCATTTACTGTGTGGAACTGTGTATACTGTGTTTTGTCAAAGTTTAATGAGAGCCCATTTGCAGAGAACAACTTAATGATTTTCTGAAAAACGTCGTTTACAATTTCACCAGTTAATTCTTGTCTGTTCGGTGTGATAGCTATGCTTGTATCATCGGCAGAAAGTACCAGCTTTGTATCTTCGTGAATATACACTCCTGGAAATGGAAAAAAGAACACATTGACATCGGTGTGTCAGACCCACCATACTTTCTCCGGACACTGCGAGAGGGCTGTACAAGCAATGATCACACGCACGGCACAGCGGACACACCAGGAACCGCGGTGTTGGCCGTCGAATGGCGCTAGCTGCGCAGCATTTGTGCACCGCCGCCGTCAGTGTCAGCCAGTTTGCCGTGGCATACGGAGCTCCATCGCAGTCTTTAACACTGGTAGCATGCCGCGACAGCGTGGACGTGAACCGTATGTGCAGTTGACGGACTTTGAGCGAGGGCGTATAGTGGGCATGCGGGAGGCCGGGTGGACGTACCGCCGAATTGCTCAACACGTGGGGCGTGAGGTCTCCACAGTACATCGATGTTGTCGCCAGTGGTCGGCGGAAGGTGCACGTGCCCGTCGACCTGGGACCGGACCGCAGCGACGCACGGATGCACGCCAAGACCGTAGGATCCTACGCAGTGCCGTAGGGGACCGCACCGCCACTTCCCAGCAAATTAGGGACACTGTTGCTCCTGGGGTATCGGCGAGGACCATTCGCAACCGTCTCCATGAAGCTGGGCTACGGTCCCGCACACCGTTAGGCCGTCTTCCGATCACGCCCCAACATCGTGCAGCCCGCCTCCAGTGGTGTCGCGACAGGCGTGAATGGAGGGACGAATGGAGACGCGTCGTCTTCAGCGATGAGAGTCGCTTCTGCCTTGGTGCCAATGATGGTCGTATGCGTGTTTGGCGCCGTGCAGGTGAGCGCCACAATCAGGACTGAATACGACCGAGGCACACAGGGCCAACACCCGGCATCATGGTGTGGGGAGCGATCTCCTACACTGGCCGTACACCACTGGTGATCGTCGAGGGGACACTGAATAGTGCACGGTACATCAAAACCGTCATCGAACCCATCGTTCTACCATTCCTAGACCGGCAAGGGAACTTGCTGTTCCAACAGGACAATGCACGTCCGCATGTATCCCGTGCCACCCAACGTGCTCTAGAAGTTGTACGTCAACTATCCTGGCCAGCAAGATCTCCGGATCTGTCCCCCATTGAGCATGTTTGGGACTGGATGAAGCGTCGTCTCACGCGGTCTGCACGTCCAGCACGAACGCTGGTCCAACTGAGGCGCCAGGTGGAAATGGCATGGCAAGCCGTTCCACAGGACTACATCCAGCATCTCTACGATCGTCTCCATGGGAGAATAGCAGCCTGCATTGCTGCGAAAGGTGGATATACACTGTACTAGTGCCGACATTGTGCATGCTCTGTTGCCTGTGTCTATGTGCCTGTGGTTCTGTCAGTGTGATCATGTGATGTATGTGACCCCAGGAATGTGTCAATAAAGTTTCCCCTTCCTGGGACAATGAATTCACGGTGTTCTTATTTCAATTTCCAGGAGTGTAGAATGGCAAGTCATTAATATATATTAAGAACAGCAGAGGACCCAAGACCGAACCTTGCGGCACCCCATTCTTGATTGTTCCCCAGTTTGAGAAATCACCCGTTTTTTGCATATTATGTGAACTGTTTATTTCATCTTCCTGCGCCCTTCCAGTTAGGTATGATTTAAACCATTTGAGCACTGTCCCATTCATACCACAGTACTTGAGCTTATCTAGAAGTATTCCATGATTTACACAATCAAAAACCTTTGATAGATCACAAAAAATCCCAACGGGCGACTTCTGGTTACTCAGAGCATTTAATATTTCATTAGTGAAGGTATATATAGCATTTTCCGTTGAAAAACCCTTCTGGAAACCAAACTGACATTTTGTTAAAACTTTATTTTAACAAAGGTGTGAAGCTGCTCTACAATATATTACTTTTTCAATAATTTTGGATAAGGCAGTCAGAAGAGATATTGGGCGGACGCTGTTCAACGACGTCTAGTGCCGTACACTAATGGATGCGGACATGGGTTGCTGTGTGAAATACGCTTGTTATGATACACTCTACCAGCCCTCTCATTTTATACATTCATTCAAAAATGGTTCAAATGGCTCTGAGCACTATGGGACTCAACTGCTGTGGTCATAAGTCTCCTAGAACTTAGAACTACTTAAACCTAACTAACCTAAGGACAGCACACAACACCCAGCCATCACGAGGCAGAGAAAATCCCTGACCCCGCCGGGAATCGAACCCGGGAACCCGGGCGTGTGAAGCGAGAACGCTACCGCACGACCACGAGATGCGGGCTATATATTCATTCCAGATACACCCCGTATATATATGGTTGCAACAAACTTAGACTTGGGAGCCATCGATTTATTTGTGTAAACACTTCTCTTTCCATGCTAGCACATGCTAAAATATTCCTAAATATTTATAGAAATCAACCGTTGAGTAACAAAACATCTGTTTAAGCCGTGATGTTGTACGGTAGGCTTTCAGGTATCCAGAAGAACCTTTAAACACCATATGAACCTGTTCAAATCCTCTTGCAATAGATGGTTCTTCAATATACCCACTATCGGAGACATGGTCGCTATCGCACAATTATACTCGACTCTGAGGTAAGACAATTCGAATCCTGGTGGTGGATAAAATTTTCATAGACAGTATTTATCCGAGGAAGGGAGGAGGGGTGTCTCATGAAGTGAGAACTGTTGACTGTGTCGGATGATGAAGTTAAGCTCGGTGGCCCCCTTGCTGCTATTCCGAGGGCGTCGAATGGTTCAGATGGCTCTGAGCTGAATGGGACTTAACATCTGAGGTCATCAGTCCCCTAGAACTTAGAACTACTTAAACCTAACTAACCTAAGGACATCACACACATCCATGCCCGAGGCAGGATTCGAACCTGCGACCGTAGCGGACGTGCGGTTCCAGACTGAAGCGCCTAGAACCGTTCGGCCACATCGGTCGCCTCCGAGGGCGTCATTGTCATACACCACAAACACAGCACTACACTATACACGCATCCATTACACTCACCTACATTCTACAAATGCGCATATCTCACAACTGTCACATATCCTCAAGAAATGGGACCAAACCAACAATGCCAAACGACCTTTACATTTTTTACTTCTCAAGATCGCACTTGCCACAGCTATAGGACGAATTACTCGTAGCTTCCACTCCCATCACTTTTACTTCACTAATTATAACCGTTCTATCCAATTAACTAACCCACTGACATACAAGGTGTGGCAAATAACAGTGGCCAGTACGAGTGCATATTATTTGTGGCAGCTTTAACGGAGGAGAAAGAGATCTACAGTTACTTCCAACAGGATGGAGCAACTGCTCATACGGCCGGCCGAAACTTGGTGGACATATACGTAATCATTACGCCTGATAGAGTTATTAGCAGACTTGTCGTGGTCCTATCTGGCCAGGGATTCTAAGATCTATAGCAACAACCCTCGTAGTCTTCAGAACTGCAACAGAACATTTCGGAAGAGACTGCAGCAATTCCAACAGTTCAGCTTCGATCGCTTTCAGCAGCTGGCTGACCAGGGTCCAAAAGTGTCAGGAGATGCATGGTGGTCACTTTCAACGTCTGCTGTAGTCAGGCTAGTACCATATTTCCTTTCCTCTGCCGTGTTTCTTTGTACCCTGGAACTCTGTCCTCCGGGACACTTTTATTTGACCCAATCTGGACCTCGGACTAACCATCCACCGTAAACTAACATATAAACCGCACATAATAGCCATAGACTAAGAATCACGCAACAGACTATAACTACTAAATCTACTATCTAGATGAACATAGAAAATTGTGTCCCTCCTCAATTCTCCGCCCCTAGAAAAACTTTTTCCGACCTATCCACTCTTATGCTAATGTGTCATGGATTTCCTTTCCACTAAAACTCTACCACTCTCTCCAAGTCGCGCGGTCTTAGGCGTCTTGTCACGGTCCGGGCGGCTTCCCCCCGTCGCAGGTTCGAGTCCTCCTCCGGGCATCGGTGTGTGTGTGTTGACCTTAGCGTAAGTTAGTTTCAGTTAGAGTAAGTACTGTGTAAGCTTAGGGACCGATGACCTCAGCAGTTTGGTCCCATAAGACCTTACCACTAACACTATCTCCTAAACCTTGCCCGTTAATACTTTTGAACTCAATATTTCTTATAAGTGGGGTTGCATGTAATGGTAACTCTAAGGCAATATCTTCAGTCACATCAATTTCTATCTTTAGCAGAACTCCCCCCTCCATTATAACTTTTACGAACTAGACAAGTGTTCAAATGTTGCTGAAATACTTTGTTGTCGCCCTCTAAGGGACTTTCATACTCTAATAGTTCTTAATAAATACCAGCACATATTAAATTGCCTTACTTGTAATCTACACTGAACGGCCAATACATTATGACCACCGCCTACCGCGTGGTTGGATGCTTCCTCGTGACGTTGCGGGCACGTAACACGCTATGAATAGTACGTAAGCGCAGCAGAGGCAGATGGAGATCACCCTAGCGAAGATATGGGCAGGTTATTATTACGCAAAGCTTGTGAAGAGTATCTCGAAACCGGCGAAGCTGATCGACTGTTCAAGTGGTGCTGTCGTGAGCATCTACAGTAACAAGTAGGACAGTGAAACTACCACTAGAATCTAAATTGTTAGACGTCCACGACTGTTCACAGGATGTGGGGTTCGGAGGTTTGTCTACTCTGTAAAGTAGCATCTCTGTCAAAAGAGCACAACGATGGTACACGCACAAGTGTTTCGGAGCGCACCGTTCATCGTACATTGTTGAACAAGGAGCTCCTCAGCAGACCACCCCCACGTGTTCACATGTTGACCCAACGACATCGTCAGTTACGATTGCAACGGTCACTGGACCATCGGCTTTCGATCGTCGATCAATGGAAACGAGTCGGCTCTTCGTGTGAATCACATTTTTGCTACACTAGTTCGATGGTCGTCTCCACAAATGATATCATCGAGGTGAACGGCTGCTCGAAACGAACATCGTGCCACGAACACAGGCCGGCGGAGGCAGTATTATACAGGGTGATTCAAAAAGAATACCACAACTTTAGGAATTTAAAACTCTGCAACGACAAAAGGCAGAGCTAAGCACTATCTGTCGGCGAATTAAGGGACCTATAAAGTTTCATTTAGTTGTACATTTGTTCGCTTGAGGCGCTGTTGACTAGGCGTCAGCGTCAGTTGATGCTAAGATGGCGACCGCTCAACAGAAAGCTTTTTGTGTTATTGAGTACGGCAGAAGTGAATCGACGACAGTTGTTCAGCGTGCATTTCGAACGAAGTATGGTGTTAAACCTCCTGATAGGTGGTGTATTAAACGTTGGTATAAACAGTTTACAGAGAATGGGTGTTTGTGCAAAGGGAAAAGTTCTGGACGGCCGAGAACGAGTGATGAAAATGTAGCACGCATCCAGCAAGCATTTGTTCGCAGCCCAGGAAAATCGACTCGCAGAGCTAGCAGAGAGCTGCAAATTCCACAATCAACTGTATGGAGAGTCCTACGAAAAAGGTTAGTTATGAAACCTTATCGTCTGAAATTGGTTCAAGCACTGTCTGCAGCTGATAAGATTAAAAGAATCGATTTCTGTGATTTTATCCTTGCTCAAATGGAAACAGATGAATCTTTCGTTTCAAAGATTGTGTTTAGTGATGAAGCAACTTTCCACACTAATGGGACAGTCAACCGTCACAATGTCTGTATATGGGGCACTGAGAATACGCGGGAAACAACTCAGTATGAACGTGACTCGCCTAAGGTGAACGTTTTCTGTGCCATTTCAGCCAATAAAGTTTTTGGTCCCTTTTTCTTCGAAGGTCCTACTGTAACTGGACTACAGTATCTGGAGATGTTAGAGAATCGGCTGTTAGCTCGAACAAGAAGCACAACAATTCATATTTCGGCAGGATGGAGCGCCACCACATTGGCACTTATCTGTCCGTAACTACCTGAACGTCAACTACCCGAGGCGATGGATCGGCCGCCAGGCAGCCCGTGACAGAGCACTTCATCACTGGCCTCCAAGAAGGCCTGATCTTACCCCCTGCGATTTTTTCTTATGGGGGTATGTTAAGGATATGGTGTTTCGGCCACCTCTCCCAGCCACCATTGATGATTTGAAACGAGAAATAACAGCAGCTATCCAAACTGTTACGCCTGATATGCTACAGAGAGTGTGGAACGAGTTGGAGTATCGGGTTGATATTGCTCGAGTGTCTGGAGGGGGCCATATTGAACATCTCTGAACTTGTTTTTGAGTGAAAAAAACCTTTTTAAATAGTCTTTGTAATGATGTATAACAAAAGGTTATATTATGTTTCTTTCATTAAATACACATTTTTAAAGTTGTGGTATTCTTTTTGAATCACCCTGTACTATGGGAGACATTCTCCTGCACTTGCATGGGACCTGTGGTACCAATCGACGACACGCTGACAGCTGCGAACCACCTGCGTCCCTTCATGCTTGATGTCTTCTCCGACGCTGACGTTATCTTTCAGCAGTGTAATCGTTCGTGTCTCGGAGCCAGAACCGTGCTACAGTGGTTTGAAGAACACTATAGTGAACTCACGTCGATGTCTCGGCGACCACATTCGCCTGATTTAAGTCCTGTGGAACCCATCTGGGTCGCTATCAGGCGTCATAATCGCGTACGCACATCATCAATCCGTTATTTATGCGAGTTACATGACCTGTAGGTAGACATCTAATGCCGTATACCTCCATAAACCTACCAATAAACTGTTGGATCCCTGATAAGCAGAATTATTGATGTGTTTCGTTGCAAAGACGGACAGACAAGCTATTAAGCAGGTGGTCGTAATTATCGTAGCTCATCAGTGTATAGTTGTTTCTTACTGAGCACAAGTCGAGGGCGTTCTTATTTTACCTTTTTTTCATGCCTATCGTCTTCGCTACATGTAGAATCGCGTCTGAAAGCAATACATTAATTCATAAGCGCTTCTTATAAATCTCTCTTAGGTCTTTGATATACTAGGTGAGCACAAAGTCTTGCCCTGATTATAAAAATTTGTTACAGAATAACCGTTTGACATAATAATTTCCATTTGATGCCGTTATATAGGTTAGTGTTACTAGTTTTTCTTAATTCCAGTTACGTTAGTAAACCTCAGCGTGTGGTCCCTTTGTAGCTTGGAGAATGTCGAGGCGGTATTCCAGTTCCCGCCAGGTGTTTCGTAACATGTGTTCTGTCACAGTACCCACAGCAGCTTGTATCCTAGCCTTCAGTTCGTCGACGTCAGCAACTGGTGTCACGAAGACTCTGTCCTTGACTTAACTCCAGAAAAAAAATCAAGTGGCGTAATGTCTGGAGAGAGGGGTGGCCAGGGTGTTGGACCGTTCCTTCCAATCCACCGATCCGGAAATGTTTCATCCAGGAATCACGCACTATCAAAGCCCAGTGGGGGCATGCTCCATCTTGCTGGAAAATCATTCATAGTTGATATTCTTTTAACTGTGGGGCAATGAACTCTTGCAAAATGTCTCTGAGCACTATGGGACTTAACATCTGAGGTCATCAGTCCCTTAGAACTTAGAACTACTTAAACCTAACTAACCTAAGGACATCACACACATCCATGCCCGAGGCAGGATCCGAACCTGCGACCGTAGCAGTCGCGCGGTTCCAGACTGAAGCGCCTAGAACTGCTCGGCTACAACGGCCGGCGAACTCTTCCAAAACGTCTAAGTATATAGCGGTAATGGATTTTTCCTCGAAGAAAAACGGTCCAAAAACCTTGTTATGCATGAGGCCGCACCAAACATTCACTCGTGATGACTGGGTGTTGTGTGATGTCCTTGGGTTAGTTAGGTTTAAGTAGTTCTAAGTTCTGGGGGACTGATCACCATAGATGTTAAGTCCCATAGTGCTCAGAGCCATTTTGAACCAAACATTCACTTTTTTGCTGTCTCGCTGTAACTCTACAGTAGCATTTGGAGACTCTGGACCCCATATACGGACATTATGCCTATTTACCATTCCACTGACATGAACGATGGATTCATCGGTATGGCGCATGCGATTTAAGTGATCGTTAGCGCTGTCAATCCTGTTGAGAATCTCAGCTGAAATTCAGCACGTGTCAGCAAATTATTCGGTTGCAAGAGCTGCACGATTTGCACTTTGTAAGCATGCAACCTAAGCAATTCATTAAGAATCTCCACCACACTTGCTTGCGGTATTTGAAGTTCACGTGATGCTTGACGAGTTGATTTAGACGGACTCGGGTGAAACGATTGCCGAACACGATCACCAGTTGCATCGCTCATACGAGGCTTGCCGTTTCGAGGACGATTTTCAGTGCTGTCTGTTTCGTGGAACTTTGCAGACCATCGCTTTATTGATTTAACGTCAAGAGGGCTGCGTCCATAAGAAGCCCGAAATTTACGCTGAACACTGAAGGGCGATTTCGTTTCGTGAAACCAAAGCACACATTGTGCTTTCTCCTGCTTCGACACCATTTCGCCAGCAACTAACGTGACCTAACAGACCGCCTCGGTGTTGTGGAGTACTAGCGCCATCTATTGGTCACAACAGCTGTTAACACTAACCTATGTAACGCCATAAAATGTGACTTATTATGTCAAACGGCTATTCTGTTATAAATTTTTATAATCAGGGCAAGACTTTGTGCTCACCGTGTAGTTAAACTGAGGCAAAGTCGCAAAAAAAAAAGGAGAAATGACGGCATCGTCTACTATTCCTTCCACTTAAAACACACATAAGCATGCACACAGACACGACTACTTTAGGAAGAAGAAAGAAAACAAACTGGCTGATAAATTCACTCTTTAATTATATTTTTGTGTAAGTTTTACCAATATAACTAAGACAAAATTTTGTAGATATCAATGTTGTCTCAATGTTCTTCCGTTGTTTGTACTTAATTTTTTGTGTCGCTAGTTGCAGATGGAAATTTGGGAGGATAAATGCGGCAGCCTGCATTGTTACTGCCGGTTGAGAGCTGTCTAAAAAATGAAATTGTTGAGTACTTTAAACAAATTTCGCAAAGGATAAAGCACATTATAACACTGAAAGGGAGTATCAGAAAGACTTGCCGTATACTGGTCGAAATGTGAGAAGGTTGATATTGATACGTCTAGCGATTCTAATTGTGAAATCTTGCTTCTGTGGTCCATTACGGACTTTACAGGTAACAACATTGGATTATTCGAATGAAGGCTCTGCATCCAGAGCTTTATTACGGTGGTGCATTGATTTACAATGGACATTCTCGCAGCAGTTTTCAGTTTCATAGCTATAGCAAATATGCAGTTGTAAGGATATAGTGGATAAGTGAATATTTTCTTCTCGCACTTGAGATACCCCGAAGCATCGCAGCTTCTAACCACGAAGTCGTAATTGATTCTTAGACATAAACGTAGTACGTAGATTTCATACTTTTGTGCTGCGATGAAGCCCATGCTCGTATGTAACATCTTAAATAATTTTCATTGTAACAGTCCAGGTTAGGTGTTGATCACCATGGTTGCATGTCAACTACTCTATGAGAATGAGGGAAAATGGCAGAAAAGTGTAACGACTTATAATAAATGGATCAAATGGCTCTGAGCTCTATGGGACTTAAATGCTGTGGTCATCAGTCCCCTAGAACTTAGAACTGCTTAAACCTAACTAACCTAAGGACATCACACACATCCATGCCCGAGTCAGGATTCGAACCTGTGACCGTAGCAGACGCGCTGTTCCGCACTGAAGCGCCTAGTACCGCTTGGCCACCGCGGCCGGCAAACAACAAATTTTTAGTCTGTTGAAATAAGGGGTGTTCATTGCACAAGGAAATCAACTCACAATTACAAATTTTTGAGAAAAATACACATAAAATGTTTCCTGAATGATTAATTAGAGGAAAAAGTTTATACAAATTCAAAATTTTTCAGTAATAGAATTTTGTACCATGTATTGCTATATTAAAGAAGGGTAAATTTAATTGCTATTACATGCTCCTTTGAATCAGAAAGTAAAATTTTGGATTTGATTCTTTTATGCACTTAATGTATCGTACTTTCATCTTCCTCTTTATTCTAGTCTTCAGGCTTCATTAAGGAAACAGTAAAGAAAATATATTTCTTGAATTTATGATTGTAATTTTATTCCCTGTACATGCTTATAACAAATATTTCCAAACAGGAAGTTACACCATTCAGATTCAAAGAAAAAAGTTTTCATTTTCGTTTGCTTGCCCTTGCAAATCTGCCGAAACTCTTGTGCCGTCTTACACTGTAGATTCTTGGGGGGGGGGGGGGGGGGAAGGAGACGGACATGTGGTATGCACAGCAATAAATCTACCACGTCCTTTTCCTTCGCGTTTGTTACTGGTCGACGAGTTTCATAAATAGGACTCTGCTAAATGTTACAAAAGTATCTCATGGGACGTCTTATAAATAAAACCGGCATAATGCACGTTTATCAGCGGAATGAAATCACATCGGCAGAATCAGTATAAAGAAAATGGTGTAAAATAATATAAAACAAATGTTATTTATTGGAAATATGGTGTTCGAAAAATCGGTATGGAATATGAAACGGATTATTTCCTCTCATACTGAAGAGCAGGAGAGTGCGATACTTACTTGTGCGGAGAGAGAGTAGATTTACTTTACATATCGATCTTGTTTATAATATGACAGGCACTACTGCTGCACCATCATGGAGCTGAAAAACAAATTTCTAAAAGTATGTGTTTCGAGCACAATGATATACAGAAGCGAAAAATGTTCCTTTAAAAAATAAGGAAAAAGGATGAAAGCACTTTACAAAAAATGATACAGAATGGTTCAAAATTAAGCGGGACAATATAGCTTCTCTCTCGCGAAGATCAGAATGTTCGATGGCATCGCCACTGAGGTGACAAGAGCCACGGGATATCTACTAGTATTGTGTCGGACCTCCTTTCGCCTGGCGTAATGCAGCAACTCGACGTGGCAGACTCAACAAGTGGTTGGAATTCCCCAACAGAAATATTGAGCCATGCTGCCTCTACAGCCGTCCATAACTGCGGAAGTGTTGCCAGTGCAGGATTTTGTGGACGAACTGACACCTTTCTTTAGGTACGATGAATGTTCGATGGGCTTAATGTCGGTTGATCTGGCTGGCCAAATCATTAGCTCGGGTTGTTCAGAATGCTGTTCAAACCAGTCGCGAACAACTGTGGCCAGCTGACATGATGTATTGCCATCCAGAAAAATTTCATCGTTGTTTCGTGCAAACGGTCTCTAAGTAGCCAATGTAACCACTTCCAGCCGCTGATCGGTTCAGTTGGAACAGACAACCCAGTCCATTCTGTGGTGTCACCGCTAGACACCACACTTGCTAGGTGGTAACTTAAATCGGCCGCGGTCCTGTAGTACATGTCGGACCCGCGTGTCGCCACTGTGTAATCGCAAACCTAGCGCCACCACATGGCAGGTCACAAGACACGGACATGACCTCGCCCCAGTTGTACGGACGACATAGCTTGCGACCAGACCTACCAAGTCTTCCTCTCATTTGCCGAGAGACTGATAGAATAGCCTTCAGCTTATTCCATAGCTACTACCTAACAAGGCGCCATTTGTATCAGTGCTTATAGCTTACTACTATTCAAGAGATGTATTCCAACAAGAGAATAAAGTTAAGTATATTATTCCAGCTACGTACTTTTCTTCTTATTCATTAATAAGTCTCATGTTCCAGTACTTCACGCCCGTCTGCGTTAGTTTAGCGTGCACTTTCAGCCACTTCGATCTACAAGGTGTTGGCCCAGCTGCCGACACATCACATTCCATGTAATAACAGTCCTCACCATTACGGAGCTACGACCCGCTGGTACAGTGCTTTGTTAACAACTTGGTTCCACGGCTTTGCAGGTCTCCGCCACCCTCGAACCCTACCATCAGCTCTTACCAACTGAAATAGGAGCTCATCTGAAAAGACCAAGGTTTTTCATTCGTCTAGGGTCGAATCGATATTACCTAAGCCTAGGAGAGTCACTACTGGCGATGTCGTGCTATTAGCAAAGGGACTCACGCCGGTCAGCTACGGCCATAGCCCATTTACACCAAATTTCACCGCACTGTCATATCGGATACGTCCTTGGTACGTTCCACATTGAGTTCTGCGGTTATTTCACGCAGTGTTCCCTATCTGATAGCACTGACAACTCTAAGCAAACGCCGATGCTCTCGTTGTCAAGTGGAGACCGTCGGCCACTGCGTTGTCCGTGGTGAGAGGTAATGCTTGAAATTTGATATTCTCGGACACACTCTTGGCACTGTGCATCTCATACACGATTTACGAAATGGAACGTCCTAAGCATCTAGCTCCAAGTACTAATCCTCGTTTAAAGTCTGTTAAATCCCGTCGTGCAGCAATAATCAGTTCGGATACCTTTTCACACTCCTCACCTGAGTACAAATAACATCTCTGCCAATGCACAGCCCTTCTATTCCCTGTGTACGCGATGCTACCGCCATCTGTGTAGGCACATATTGCTATCTCATGACCGTTCTCAATTCAACGTATACTGAGTCAACAGAAGAAACTGCGGAGGAGGAAAAGTCCAGGGAAAGACTAAATTACAGTACGAAGAGTAGTGCAATGAGAAAATAGGCACAGAGAAATAAAAAAAACTGGTTCCGGAAATGGAAGATAGCGTAAATCATTCAAAAGACAGGAAATCCCATGAAAAAATGTGCGCCTTCATGTCCTTGAAACCTGTATTGGATGGATCTGACTGTTGGTTGGCATCACAGATGGAAATTACAGATATATGATAAACGTGATGACTAACACTGACTACTGATGTCAGCCTTTTGACTCCCTTCGTACTATTCTCCTCAGTGTGCACGATAACGACTGTCTCCAAGAAACAGGATAACTGATGTGAAGCCACCATATAACTGTTATTCAAGAAATATTCAGGATATTCAGCCTAGTTGTACATCGTGTGATTATTGCCACAACATGTTCACAACAACACTATCCCATTTTCAAGCACTTAAACTTTTTTTTTTGGCGTTACGTCTCGTCACAACTGCAAGTGGGCAGCTTGTTTTCAAGTTGTAACTAGACCTTGAAAATGGGATAATGTCGCCTCGATATATCTTGTGGTAATAATCACATGATTTACGACTGAGCTGAATATCTTCAATATTGCTTGTCCAAGAAATAGATTGCCTTACTCCTGAATTCACCCTGTCTGCGTCGCAGACGGCCTTTGGCTACTCAGCGATCTATACCAATTCGCGACGCTCCTCATCAGCCCAATGAGAAAAGAAATTAAGCGCCAGGGAGGGCGAATTCCTTCTTCGTAGCGTTTTTTCCAGCGTGATACCAACGAGCCTAACGCCACAATACCCCTAGTGAAGATACCTCCTGAATACCAGCACATTTTAGAAATGATGTCATGAATTTAGTTCTTTGGACGCCAGTACCACTTCTTAACAAGACGATATACAAAACCATGACAAAAGCCGCACCTAGAAACCCCTTTAAAGTAAAGGAACAAGAGGTGAACTGGACAGTAATGTGGCGGTTTCTTCAACAGACATTCTTGCCCTCACAGATTCGCTCACGATGGTAGCTGATTGTAAATGATAAAATCTATATGTTCGACAAAATGCATAAAATCAGGCTCAGTGCAACAGCCGCCTACCATAAATGAGGAAGCGCTGACTCACTTACAAATTTGTTTATGGAGCAGCGCAGGTCATGTGGAATTTTCTTGGCCATCGACTATCCGTCATTGAAAGGAGGAACGCACGCTATGCGAACGTTCGGGAACAGATGCGGCCTGACGGCAAGCGATACTCAAATACTAAACGCATTGCAGTTTTATGTATGATCAGATGTACAGCCACTTACATTAGTGGGAGCTGCTACGTTCTCGGAATACTTGTCATGTATTGAAAGGGAAACACGCGGGACGCTGATCAAACGAACACATTTGGCAACATGTTACATATCCCCTTAAGTGCCCACCATCACGCCTGTCTGTAGATAATCGATCCAATGGAAACCAAAAACCACAGAAGAGTCCCTTAAATTATTATAGCTCTTTCATGTAAGTGACACAGTTGTATGTGAAGAAACAGAAGAAACCGAGCAAGGCAAAACTTGTTCAAAAGACAACGCCTCTGCTATGCCTTGTTCCGTTGCTTCTGTGTTCTGATACTCCAAACTACATATACATGACTTATGCTTTCCTCATATTAAGCTGGTGGATACCTGTAAAATTATTCTTGGACAAATTAATTACTGATCAAAAAATAGAAAATAAAAAGCTGCCGCCTACACGGTTATGCTCGGGAGAATCTCCGAAAAAACTATTTTTAAGATCACGAAATGTGTTATTGAGACTGTAAAAAAGCATCTGACTGCATAACGTTAACATTCTGCCGATACATGAAGTCTACATCTACGAGGGTGAGTCAAATGAAAATCTTAAATATTTTTTAAAATATTATTTATTGCGTAGAAGTGGTACAAAGCTTTATCACCTTTCAACTTAAGCTTCCGCAAGCTCAATGCAAGTCCTCCAGCGCTTACAAGGTGCATAAATTCCTTTAGAAAAAATTCTTTTGGTAATCCGCGGAACCACTCACGCACCGCGTGGCATACCTCTTCATCAGAACGGAACTTCTTTCCTTCCATTGCGTCTTTCAGTGGTCCAAACATATGGAAATCACTTGGGACAAGGTCTGGTGAGTATGGTGGATGAGGAAGACACTCAAAATGCAGGTCTGTGATTGTTGAAACTGTTGTACGGGCAGTGTGGGGTCTTGGATTGTCATGTTGCAAAAGGACACCAGCTGACAGCAATCCACGTCGCTATGATTTGATTGCAGGCCGCAAATGATTTTTTAGGAGATCTGTGTATGATGCACTGGTGACAGTGGGCCCTCTAGGCATGTAATGCTCCAAAATGACGCATTTTCCGTCCCAAAAGAGAGTCAGCATAACCTTCCCTGCTGATGGTTCTGTTCGAAACTTCTTTGGTTTTGGTGATGAGGAATGACGCCATTCCTTGGTCGCTCTCTTCGTTTCGGTTGGTGGAAGTGAACCCAGGTTTCGTCCCCAGTAACGATTCTTGCAAGGAAGCCATCATCTTGTCGTTCAAAGCGCCGGAGAAGTTCTTCACAAGCATCAACACGTCGTTGTCTCATTTCAGGAGTCAGCTGCCGTGGCACCCATCTTGCAGACACTTTGTGAAACTGGAGAACATCATGCACAATGTGGTGTACTGACCCATGACTAATCTGTAAACATGCTGCAATGTCATTCACTGTCACTCGGCGGTTTTTCTTCACTATGGCTTCAACTGCTGCAATGTTCTGTGGAGTCACAACTCGTTGTGCCTGACCTGGACGAGGAGCATTGTCCACTGAAGTCACACCATTTGCGAACTTCCGACTCCATTTGTAGACTTGCTGCTGTGACAAACATGCATCACCGTCATGAATCTTCATTCGTCGATGAATTTCAATAGGTTTCACACCTTCACTACGCAAAAAACGAATAACAGAACGCTATTCTTCCCTGGTGCAAGTCGCACGTGGGGCGGCCATCTTTATACTGATACTGCGACGGTTATGTGTGCATCTGCATTATCCTGCCACCTACAGGCCATTCTGCACGCTGTTTGTAGTACGCTTACCAACTTACAGGATAACCGCGCGAAATTTCGATTTGTTATTACAGATTTAAAGTTTTCATTTGACTCACCCTCGTACATAGATACTCCGCGAGCCACCGTACGGTGCTTGGAGGAGGGCACCCTGTACCACTGCTACTCCTGTTTCATTCGCAAATAGAGCGACGGAAAAACGACTGTCTATACGCCTCTGCATGAGCTCTAATTTCCCGTATTTATTTTCGTGATCCTTACGTGCAATGTATGTTGGTGACAGTAGTATCATTTGGCAGTCAGCTTCAAATGACAGCTCTGTAAATTTTCTAAATTTAGAGAAGCGACTGTGTTAAAAGAATACCTTGCAAATGTCAATTATAGGTTTTCATTTTATAACCTTACGTCATTTAAAAGCAAATGTATGTGTTAAAACCACATTCCTCATCCGTTCACTCATACTCCCGAAATTACAAAGGTGGTATGAAAAATAGTTCCTATAAACTTCCTTGTTGTTGTTGTGGTCTTCAGTCCTGAGACTGGTTTGATGCAGCTCTCCATGCTACTCTATCCTGTGCAAGCTTCTTCATCACCCAGTACTTACTGCAACCTACATCCTTCTGAATCTGCTTAATGTATTCATCTCTTGGTCTCCCTATACGATTTTTACCCTCCACGCTGCCCTCCAATGCTAAATTTGTGATCCCTTGATGCCTCAGAACATGTCCTACCAACCGGTCCCTTCTTCTTGTCAAGTTGTGCCACAAACTCCTCTTCTCCCCTAATCTATTCAATACATCCTCATTTGTTACGTGATCTACCCATCTAATCTTCAGCATTCTTCTGTAGCACCACATTCTATTCTCTTCCTGTCCAAACTATTTATCGTCCATGTTTCACTTCCATACATGGCTACACTCCATACAAATACTTTCAGAAACGACTTCCTGACACTCTATACTCGATGCTAACAAATTCCTCTTCTTCAGAAACGCTTTCCTTGCCATTGCCAGTCTACATTTTATATCCTCTCTACTTCGACCATCATCAGTTATTTTGCTCCCCAAATAGCAAAACTCATTTCTTACTTTAAGCGTCTCATTTCCTAATCTAATTCCCTCAGCATCACCCGACTTAATTCGACTACATTCCATGATTTATATTTGCAAAAACTGTTTCTCCTTATATGTCGTAACTTTCACGATATCAAGCAATAAAAGCAAATATTTCTCTTCTCATGCAACCAAAATTCGTTAGTCCAGTTCGAATACAAGGGAACAACTCACTGTTTTACCATACAATCTTAGGTTTGTTTCTTCAGAAAACATCTGCTGGCTGTTGAAGTTGCCTCACCGTATTCCTTGCCCATTCTCCATGGCCTCCGACGCATTCACATCAGGTAGGTAGTCTCATGCATGCAATGCTGCGTGACGTCTTAGATTTTCTTTGCCAGCCAGTAATTTGTCTCATATTTTAACACAATGACTAATAAAAGAAATTTCTCATCTTCTTCTCCTTCTATCGGCTGATCCCGGATTGATTCCGAAACGAACGTCTTGATTCCCATTTAGATGCCACCGTGTTTATCCGACAGCGGACGTATTGATTCCCAATAGTTGCCATCTAATTTTTCCATAGCGTAGCGTGCATGTTGATTCGCATAAGCTATCAACAGTGCCATAACAAACGGCTCTTAGCACTATGCGACTTAACTTCTGAGGTCATCAGTCGCCTTAGAACTAATTAAACCTAACTAACCTAAGGACATCACACACATCCATGCCCGAGGCAGGATTCGAACCTGTGACCGTAGCGGTCTCTCGGCTCCAGACTGTAGCGCGTAGAACCGCACGGCCACAGTGCCATAACATTTTCCTTTCCATTTTATATAGACTTAGGAGTGTCTACAAGCAGAAGGTATGGTAAAAATGTTTGATTTTTTGGTATTCTCATAATATAAGAACAGTACAAGCAAAACTCCAGTTGTCAAGCATAAGTAATAAAATTATGTAGTTGGGAGAAACTTGTAGCAGATGTTTCGAAGATATGTGTACTGGTATAACGTTTGCATTAGAAAATTTTGCATTTGTTCTTTTATGTAGTTTTGTTTGTCCCTCTTTTTTTTCTTTTGAGCTGTTTTCTTCTCACTTCGCATTTTAACGTAAGTTTAAGTTTGAACACCCTTTAATGCCTCTAAGAGATGGAAAATGTCGGGATGGGAAGAGAAAAATGAAAGTTCAGTTTAGAGTGGAATGCCTCACAGCAATTAATAGTTCGTTCACAATTGATATTAAAGTTAGCCAACTTAATGGGTGGAGAATCTCTGTTTGCAAGAATATAGATATGGAGTAAATAACGAAAACAGTCGTCCAGATGTTCATTATTAGGTTTGCAGGACATCAGGTCTTCGACGAAGCAATCTTCAATTTGCTCAAAGGGCAGAAGAGGCAGTCCAAACTAAGCTTTCAGAAGTCTTCCGATTTCAGACTCCTTTGATTTAAAATAACTTGATAATCCCAATTACTGAATCTGTCTCCACCATGTCTGCCGGAGATGAAATGTGCAGCCCTTTATATTCGCAACTCCAAGGTGAGGTACCACCTCAGATTCAACGTACATAATGTCAGAATTGATGTTATTTGCCATTAAAGAAAAAGCTTCATCATATGTTTCATTTACTTTCATTGCTAGAAAAAAAGCAATGCGAAATAGTTTTTTTCATTTACCCCATGAATTATAAACATTTGGTGGAACAGCTTAGGGCAACTCTTGAAAGTCCCACCTATAAGTAAAGTGCTCGACTCTTTCAGGGAAATCAAATTGCTTTGGCATAAGAAATCCACAATATTCTTTTCAGAATCGTTCACAAATAAAAAATTTCCACCCCTGTTTGTGTGGAAAACATTTCTCGCCAGTGCTTCATGTGATTATGGTAAGTTATTGGGCAGCTCCATGATCGAGTGGAATTAATATTTTTCCGTATTCGAACCGAATCCGGTGTTGTGAGATTGTCAATATCACCATTGGCTAAATCGACGCCTATAAGTTTGGAAGGGTGCTGACACAAATTTTCTTCCGCTTTTCTCTTCACAATGTTACTGACTCTCTGACGGTTTAATATACCATAGTCATTCTTTTCATGATTATTGTCCAACTGCGAACCCACAGTACAATTTATAGAATTTGATTTCACTAGACAGTTACGTGTTCTCCTCGGACACTTGCAACTATCAACGCCATCGACGAGATACTTATGCAAACAGAATTTAAAACCGTACGACCGATAGTTTCTTGCTCTCTTCATTTGTCTTCGTATCAACCTCAATCGGTCACATACAGTGCACTAACCACTTACGACGTTGACTGACCTGTCTGCACGGAGGTGGAATGGAGTAGCGAAGCGTCGCCAACCGAAAGTTAGCGCAATCAACATGGATGGTTAGTCCGGCGAAATTATCAAGTTCTTACACTATTCGATCGCAGGAGGATGGAAAACGGTAGCAGTTCTTCTATCACTCAGCAACGGATCCACCTCTTGATTATCTTCTTTTGTTTTCAATTTATATTTTGGGGAGAATGAAAGAAACAGATACAAATGGACCGAGTTCCATATTACATATCCATGAATAAGATATTGTGTTTGTTGGTGTAAAATTACAGATTTGGCTTCTTTTTACAAGAATTACTTTTTATAAGAATTACTTCTTTTTACAATTTAAAGCTTGGTTTTTTTACTTTGAATTTAATAGTTTTACGTTAAATCAACGATGGGGACGTAGGGAACGCTCCTTGGTTGACAAGCAGCTCAATAAAAGTCTGTGCGATGCCTAAGAGGCAACACGACCCGTAGCTCGTGTCTGCTGCGGTTTTCCACCAGCTGTAGCCATTTAGAGGTCTTTCATAGCAAAAAACGCAGTCGTGATGTTACGTCCTTTCACGATGCGTGGCACGGGCAAGAAAACATCCCATGGGTCGTAAATTCAAGTGAGTCACGATTTCGTTTGAGCCCCACCATTAGTGAGAACGACGTCAGCCGCGAATTCGGCGTTTACCTCAGCCACACTCATTACATGCGTTACACCGGCAGCAATGCTGTATCCGCCTAGCTGTTGGATTTCGTTGTTAAGCCCTGATGACAGGCGTTTCATTCTGATTTAATGTACCAGCTATTTCAACGGTCATACTGCAGGTAACAAGGGAAGTGCACTAGCCGAGAGATGTGTAGGCAGAAAACTAATTGCTAGACAGAAGAAGCTGCACGAAGCCAAACTTCACTACGCACATTTCTAATACTTGCCAATCTGCTAAAATGTTGGATTGTTGATCTGTTTCCGTGGACTTTAACCTCATAGATTCGACTTACTGCGTGTTCGCCTTTGTCGCGGGATCACCGTCAACAATTGTTTAATTATGATTAAAGAAACGTCGGCCGAAGATCCTGGGATGAAAGACAACAGGGAATACGTCAAAAAAGTAACGAAATCCTCAACATTTTTATAGCCCTTTATTCATTCCTCTGTAGTGCATTAAAAACATGATACGTTGTAGAATATCAGAATACTAGTGTTCACCAGGTTGAACATGCTGAGTGTAGTGCGTTTCGGCATGACTATAGACTAAAGCTGCGTAACATGATTTGTTTTTACAGTCTTGCTGAACGAAGTGGCACATAGAACAAATGAGAACACATTTTTCTGCGTATAATATTAATCCTTTTATAAATGGCCGTGATCCTTAAATACAAGTGGCGGAACTCTGATACGTCTCTGATTAAATGTACCCAAGGTTTCATGTACATAAATTTTGAGATAGCTGAAACAAGGACAATGTTGGTTATTATGCTCATATGGGTTGAACTGATAACTAATCTTTACCAAACAAGTCTGCAGCTCGTGGTCGTGCGGTAGCGTTCTCGCTTCCCACGCCCGGGTTCTCGGGTTCGATTCCCGGCGGGGTCAGGGATTTTCTCTGCCTCGTGATGACTGGGTGTTGTGTGATGTCCTTAGGTTAGTTAGGTTTAAGTAGTTCTAAGTTCTAGGGGACTGATGACCATAGCTGTTAAGTCCCATAGTGCTCAGAGCCATTTACCAAACAAGGAAGCAAGGTCTTACACTCGTTCGGAATACCACAGCACGGCGAAAACTTGAGCAGCTAGTTCGACAGACCACACGCGAAGGAAGTATTTTAGACCTTGTGGCTACAAACAGGCCGGACCTTATCGTCCGTGTCAGTATAGACAGGTATTAGCAACGATAGTTACTGAAGTTAATAAATCCACCAAGAAGGCTAGGAGAGTATTTCTGCAGTTGTTAGTAGTGAATGGAATCATTTAGTGTCTGTATGATGGACGTAAAGAAATTATGGGTAGAGTTGAAACGGATTTTAAATCGCTTTCTGGAGAAGTATGTGCCGAGTAAGAGGGTTAAGTATGATCTAGACCTACCGTGATTTAATTTAAAAAATCCCAAAAAAATGCAAAGCAAGCAGAGACTGTTGCACACACTGTTCAAAAACGAACGCGCAAGTGACGTAGGCAGAATTAATAGATACTAGTGCGTCTGTAAAGAGATCGATGTGGGAGGCATACAACAATTACCACTGTCATACTGAGGAAATTCTAGTCCGACGTAAAATTGCTAATCAGGTCTAAGGTTTCTGTGTTGTCATTCGTTAAGATGTCTGATGTGTCAATAAAAAACAGAAAAGAAATGCTGAAGTTTTAAATGTCTCCTTAAAGATATCATTCATGCAGGAAGATCGTATAAACACACTGTCGTTTGACCATCGCGCGGACTCCATTGTGGAGGACACAGTAATAGGCATCACTGACGTAGAGAAGCAACTGGAAGAGTTGAAATAAATAAGTCGCCAGGTCCGGATGGAATCCCAATTCGGTTTTACAGACTACTCTCTATGGTATTGGCCCCTTACTTACATTTATGGCGAAGCAAATTCCCAAACTACTGGAAAGAAGCGCAGGCGACTCCCGTATATAAGAAGGGTAAAAGTACGGGCCCACAACATCAGTTTTCTACTGAATTACTTTACATATTCCCACTTCGGATATAATAGGAGGAATCAAGTAACTTAATCAAAATTTCAAGTTGGTTTGATGAATGCAGCTACCTCTAAATGCAGAAAAATGTAAGTTACCACAGATACGTAGAAGAACAATCCCTTAATGTTTCA
This sequence comes from Schistocerca nitens, assembly GCF_023898315.1. Classification (NCBI taxonomy): domain Eukaryota; kingdom Metazoa; phylum Arthropoda; class Insecta; order Orthoptera; family Acrididae; genus Schistocerca; species Schistocerca nitens. Next base: position 468,341,555 of record NC_064618.1, on the reverse strand, counting down.
ATACGGCATTAATAGTGTGCTGCTTGCCACATTAAGTCAATTAAATATGTAGCGGTATGAAATGGAACGAGCATGTAAAGACTGTAGCTGGGAAGGCAATTGATCTTCTTTGGTTTTCTGAAAAAAATTTAGCGAAGTGTGGTTCATCTGTAAGAAGGCCGCGTATACCGTAGAACAATGAAGCGTTCTGTTCTTGAGTACTGCTCGAGGGTTTGGGATCCCCACCAGGTCGGATTAAAGGAAGACATCGAAGCAATGCAGAGGCGGCCTGTTAGATCCGTTACCGGTAGAGTCGATCAACAAGTGAGTTTACAGAGATGCTTTGTGGACTCAAATGAGAGTTGCTGGAGGGAAGACGATGTTCTTTTCGCTGAACACTACTGAGAAAATCTAAAAAACTCACATCAGAATGGGCTGTCCGCATGCTTAGCTGGGTGGTAACGTGCTCGCCTCCCATCCGACCGGACCCGAATTCGATTCCCGGCCGGGTTGGCGATTCTCTCCGCTCGGGGACTGGGTCTTGTGTTGTCCTCATTATCATTTCATCCTCATCACCGGCGCGAAAGTCGCCCAATGTGGCGTCGAATGAAAGAAGACTTGCACTTGGTGGCCGAACTTCCTCGCATAGGGGTCTCCCGGTCGACGATGCCATACGTTAATTTAATTCTTTTTTTTTTAAGTGGGCTGCACAACGACTTCACTACCGCCAACGTACATTTCGCATAAGGAGCACGAAGATAAGACGAGAGGAATTAGCGCTTGTACTGAGACATATAGACAGTTGGTCGTATAGACAGTTGGCCATTTGCGAATTGAACAGGCAAGGAAATGACTAGATTGGTACACAGTACCTACCGCAGCGCACCACGGTGTGGCTCGTGGAGTACTATTTAGATGCAGATGTGGATATTGATACGTGACCAAATGCACTGGAACGCACATCTGTCAGGATCTAAGCTTTTCCACAATGTAAATGTTTACCAAAGGGGACACACTTACCATTTTGTGACTGGCTGCAGGCAGATAGCTTAATGGCGAACACTATACAACGCGTGTGTTTCTATAGCGTACTGCAATGAACAACACAAAATTTAACACGAAAATCGGGCAACATGCAAATGTAGGAACAACATTCGCTAACACAGTAAATATACTCGTATATACAGTAAAAGCGAAAGAAAAGAGACTGAAAAATATTCTATTACTGCCAGTAATAGTAGGCGTGAATATTGCAACAGTGAGGGCAGTGCTAAAAGATAAAGTATTTGCAAAAGAATGAAATATCTACAGTAAATAGTTATTTAATGAACAAATTAATTATATTTTTAGTTTTGGAAGTTACTGGAATGTTATTCAAAGTAATTAGGAACTTGAGTTATCTGAAAACAGTAACAAAGAGAAACGAAAAAAGCTTCAGTACAAATGATAATTTTATTACAGAACTTATTTTCCACGTTACTTCGCGAGAGTCCTAAAGTTTGCAGATTCAGTCATCACTGAAATGATGTCGGCATGTCATCATCCGCATGAATGTTGTGTAAGACTTGATGAAGAAGTTATATCATAACTTCATATCTGGAAATTATGAACAAGCCCGTTCCATCCACAAACTACTGCCAGAACGGAACTAGTGCATAGGACCACTCTAAAACGTTGAGTTATGTCAACAGTAGTCAAGCGGACTGAGCTAGATATTTACAATACATACTTTGAATGTAGAACCCTAAAGTACATCCTGGTACAGGACTCTCACCTTTCGAGATGGTGTACTGTAGAAAAATGCCATCACTCTTCGATGTCGTGATTCTAAATTAGGACCAAACTGTGAACTGAATAAAAAATTCACAGATCGTAATGCGAGCCATTACTAAAGCTTTGGAGTGACAAGAACAGTCCACACATGTGGAAGAATTGCCACAAAATCGAGTGGGTCAATTGGCGTTAGTCACCAACCCCTACACTCCTAAGGGAAAGACGAAAAAATTCTCGACTAAATATCAGAGTCGTTATCAGATGATCGAGATGACTTCTCCGCTAAAAGTTAAGGTACAGTTTCCGTGTAAAACGTCCACTGTCGTTATAAATAGAGTTAAATCGTTTAGAGGAATGGTGGATGCATTGTCACAAATCCTGATGATGGAGCCAGGGCGCGAGGGAAGAATAAAAACATTCGGAAGCGTTTACCAATGGACAAGTAGGATGTGCGTAGCGTACCCTACGTAGGAAGGTCACCTAACAAGTAATAGCATTTATGTTTAGTTAAGTTTAGTTATGTTATGCCTACGAGTTCTCTTCTTATCAGGTGTATTCTGAATTTGTACTATAGGTCGTTACAGTTATATATTGGTTATGTGTTATTCTTACTATTTAAAATACAGTCGTAAATTGAACAATATCTTTTATTGGAGGAAGTGAGACTATCTTATGGGATACTGAGAGCTCAACTGACGCAAATCACTGACATACTATGACAGATATTAGTTCGTAGGAAAGAAGGTGGTTGAAAACAGGAGGAAAATTTTTTAAAACGGCATTTGGAACAACGGATAACTCAAATTGCCAGACGCTGAATGACACGATTAGGCAAGTGCAACCTACTACTGTTTTTTAAGCAGGAGCGATGAAGGTTGCTGTGCCACCGAGCCAAGATGGAACGCTGTAATTGTGAATCGTCATTTCTTAGTTTTTCTTTTTTTTTTTTTTGTATTCAGTACTTTCTGAGGAGGGAAGGGATAATGGATGTTACTTATCTTACGTGGCGGATCCCCAGGAACAAATGGATGGGTTGTGGCAATCCTGACGTCGGTGCACTGCATTACTGGAAGAACAATACATACTATTCGTATTCAAGCATTGGAGGCAGGCGTAACGCTTGCTTTCTACCACGGACAGCGGGTAACTAAGATGTCCAGGAGTTGAATAACATGATTATCCAAGTGCAACGATGGCAGACACTACAAAGCTATAGCAGGATTGCATACGACGCGACTGTAGGATTTAAAGCAGGGTGACCTGAATAACACCAAGATGGTACGTGACTTAACCCTGGAGTTAGCCGATTACACCCGGCATAGAATGGAAACAGTGAACTGTGATTTCCGAGAAATAAAAGACGACTGAGCTTACTGGACAGCAAACTAGCAGATGTTCCGAGCATTAGAAAACCGATCCGATGACGCAAGGATTGAAGTGGTATCGTTGCAGGAATCAATCTACCATGCAGAAAACTGACAGTTAAGTTCGGTATTACTGCTATCACAACAATTTTTGACAGGATTGCACCTAGCAGAACGAGAGTTTCCTGTGGAGCTACAACACATACAGAGGTGTCGGAAAACAACTTAGCGATGTTTGACCACATGGTGATTGTGGAACCTTAATTATACTTATTGATCTGACTACCAGTGGTAGAATGAAGATGCGGTATCGGTGTTGTACGGTTCGCCCTTATCAAGTAGGATGTGGAACTACGGTAAATTAACGTAAAGACGCAATAGGTGTTGATAATTTTCGAGAGCGGAGAAGCTCACGCTCTTACGTCACTAAGAGACCCACGAGAGTGTTTGAAGGAAAATATCACCATTTGTCCAACCAGAGAAGTTCTGACTGCGGCTCAGACACGCAAAATGCAATTGTTTCTGGGAGAAACAGAAGCACTGGAATGTCAGAAAACAAATATTGGCCCCACAACCTCATTTTCAGAAGGTAGGACCACATTCGATGAATCACTGTTGTGGACTACCCTGGACAACCATCGTCGGCGAGTACGTCGGCGTCCTGGGAAGAGGCCACATGCTTAGATTGTTCTTAAGAGGGACAATGGTGTTACTCGTGGCGTCATGGTGTGGGGAGCCATCTGGTATGACTTCATGTCACACCTAGTAGTGATGGAGACATCTCTGAAGGCACCACTGTGCATCACGGACATCCTGCTTTATCACGTGTTATCTTTCAAACGAGAGTATCGTGGTGCCAGTTTTCAACAGGACGATGCTCGTCTACACATGGGACGTGTCTCTGTGTCTCGTGGTCAGCACGGTCCCGAGATCTGGCCGCGACAGAACATGTGTGGGACCACATCGGACGTCAACTCTGTCGCGGGGCCAGTATTCACGATATCCAGGACCAGTTGCCACAGTCGTGGACCAGCTCACATCAGGAGAGGACACAACAGCTTTATGACATCTTTCACAACCCAATCTGTGAATGCATGCAGGTCAGAGCGGGTGGAACGTCATATTGATAAGTGGTCTCTTACTGTTATGTTCTTTGCCGATTTGTCGCGATTTTGTAATGACTACAATAACATTACATACCCTCTCAACCAGTGAAGCTTAATTTCATTTCCCCTTCCTATCTGAGTACTTAACTTTTTTTGTCGGCCAGTGCACATTCAGGCAGAAGCGTCCAACAGCACAACCTGCGACCAATTCTCTTTCTTCCAGTTTTTGGGGCCGAATTTCGATGTTTCTGTGCCTGTATCTGTCACTATGTCCTGTGGCCTGAGCTTTTCATAGGTGGGTGTGTAGTGCGGTGGCATCTGTAACACATTGTGGCTGTTCAGCAGTTGTTGTCCAGCACTGAAATGGCAAGTGATCTGCTCCACTGCGGACTGTTTAGCCACTTCCGCCGTTAGTGATGGTTGACGGCATTCGCTATCATTAACATATTACCCACTGGCTTGGCCCTGGCTGCCATAGTTTTCCTTGAAGTAACGCACTTGCTTTCACTCTTGCGACCAGGCTACCAGCAGGAACCACTACCTGGTGGATCTTGTATTAACTTTGCAAGATCACAGGTTAAAGTAAGCACGAGATAAGACATTGCCAACGTGAAATGCTAGTACATTAATGACCAATACGACCGTCAGAATGTTGAATGGAAGCGTGCAAACGTCCACAGAGGTCCACGCCTATTGCACTTGGTCGGTCAATACAGGGACGGTTAATGCAGTTTGTGGATGACGCTGGAATTGTCGTCCGATGATGGCCCACATGTGTTCAACTAGGGCAGATCATGAGATCGAGCAGGCTAACGCAACATGTCGACACTCTGTAGGGTCTCTTGGTTACAACGGCGTTAACCTGTTGTGCTGTTCATGAATGGCAGCACAGCTGGTCAAATCACCAGAGTGATGTACAAATTTTCAGTCAGCATGCGTGGGATAACCACGAGAGTGCTCCTGCTGTCATACGAAATCGCACTCCAGACCATAACTTCAGGTGCAGGTCCAATGTGTCGAAGCCACTGACAGGTTAGTTGCAAGCGCTCACCTGTCAACCTCCTAACCAACATATGGCCATCACTGGCACGAGGTAGTACCACCTATTATCACAAAACACAAAAGACCTCCAACCCGCCTTCCAATGATCTCTCTCGCTTGGCACTACTGAAGTCGCAAACGGCGCTGGTTTGGTGTCAGTGGAATGCACGCTGCAGGGCGTCTAGGTCGGTGTTGGCTTTGAAGTAACTGCTTTGTAACAGTGCGTTGAGGCACTGTGGTGCCAACTGATGCTCAAATTGCTGTTGCGGATGCGTTACGATGCACAAGAGCCATAGGCCAAACACGATGGTCTTCCCTCTCGATAGTGGCACGTGACCGTCAGGAGACCGATCTCCTTGCGACCATACATCCTCGTGACCACCGCTGCCAGCAATATGGAAGCTCGACGGTGGGGTTATCAGCGCCCTCCACTCATTACAACAAACGAATGTGTATAAAATCACCAAATTTGTTGCACACAGTGAAGATGAGATCTATGACATTCATTCACTCAAAAACATCTAACTCTCGCTGAGCCTCACTGTAATTGCTACGTTCCTATAAAGTCTTTCTGCAGTATCGCTGAACGAACGTCCACCTTCTCGCAGCCCTGTTTCACGACCTCGTTCAAACTCAGTGAGGTGGTGATAATGACGTCTAAGTTGCCTTAAAGGCATTCTTGACTAACATCTACTCACCACGTCCAATGTCAAAGGTAACTAACGCTCACGATCTTTAGGGCGTGTATCTATAACCTGACTTGCATCCTAATAGTGGTGCTGCTAGCATCACTCTTATGCGACTGGTGGGAAATTTTGACAGACACCATCTTTCAGAAGTAGAAACATGCCTACCAACTTTCGTTTATGTCGCACAACCCCTTTTTACTGTTGTGACTTTTTTCGGACCGCACCCTCAACTAAGCAACCAAGGATGGCGTTAGCACATCACTGCGAATGGTCCTTATACAAATGTGAGTTTTGTATAACTCTGTAAAAGGTATGACAAGACCTGGCTGAAACATTTTGTGGAATATTCAGAGCTACAGGAATAGCTTAACAAAGTGGGGCGAACACACGTCGACGCAATCAGTGCATTTATATCCGACTGTTTCTTGCAACAGATTACTTGCAAAAGTATTTTGCTCAAGTATTCAGTGCACCCACTGTCTGTTCAATACCTGTCATTAGCTGCATTTTAACTGTGCCTTTTTTTAAGGGTAAACGTTTCCAAAAGACAGAACTACCAAATGTTTACACGGACAGTTCCAATAATAAACGTAGTTAACGTAAACGGTAGCTTTGACAGTTCAAAGATTAACAAGTGTAATGCATTTATATTTTCCTTCACGTTATAAGAAGATTGTGCAGTACGAAATATGAACTTAGGAAATTGCAAAATCGAAAAACAGGTGATGGACATGTACAGACAAACAAATACTTACATTTTCATAAAAACTGGATGTTTTATTCAAGAGAAAGAGCTTCACTAATTGAGCAAGTCAATTAAAGATGGCCGGCCGCGGTGGTCTCGCGGTTCTAGGGGCGCAGTCCGGAACCGTGCGACTGCTACGGTCGCAGGTTCGAATCCTGCCTCGGGCATGGATGTGTGATGTCCTTAGGTTAGTTAGGTTTAAGTAGTTCTAAGTTCTAGGGGACTAATGACCACAGCAGTTGAGTCCTATAGTGCTCAGAGCCATTTGAACCATTTTTTGAATTAAAGATGGTTGGAGAGCCCTATCCACGATGGGTTTTGCAAGCCCGAACAGAAGCAGTAAAAGCTCTCAGAGTGTGTGGGCGGGCATTACCTTGTTGAAATATAAGCCCAGGATGATTTGTCATGAAGGAAAAAAAACCAAACAGATTGTAGAATATCGTCGACGTAACACTGTGCTTTAAGGGTGACGCCGCTGACGACCAAAGGAGTCCTGGTATGAAAAGAAATAGTACTACAGGCTCCTGGTTGTTGGGTCGTCTGGTGGACAACTGTGGGGTTGGTTGCAACACGCTACTGGGGTAAGGCCCTTGTCAATCCGATTTGGCAGTGATAGTCGCTGGGTATCCTGCTCAAGGTGCAAGTCCCCCATTATGGTCCAGGTATAAATCGTGTGCAAGGAAACGGAAGGAAAGTGTTGTCCCTAACACTTTGACTGGAGCTTTGGGCCCAGATAAATATTAATTATTACTGAGTAGTGACGGGGACAATCAGCTACTGTAATGAAACAAGAGCTACAAATCACGTACCTTATTGACTGCAAATGCAAATGATTGCTCAGAACAAATAAGGATCAAATATTCGACAAGGGTGAATGAGAGCACATACACATAAGAACATGTGATAATTGTGGATCTTCCCGAAGGAAAGGACCAGAAAAGTTCTCGCAGAACAGACAAAATGGATAAGAAATTGTGTTAACTGACAACTAATCGCGAAATTAAATTGGTGATGGTGGTTGCATCGGAAGATTAGTGAGTAAAGAGAAAGAGGACCCCAAAGAGTAAAACCAAGGCCGATAGATCATCATACAATGACCAATTAATGAATCTGAAACAATTTGCCTATCATCCTCTACGAATTTCGTATGCCATTGTGGTGCAAAACTTACATCAGTTGCAAGAGATGGCGTGTTGTGAGGTGGCACATATAGGGAGACACTGACTTGGTGTGGCCCAACTGCAGTCAAATCGACTGTTCCTGTCCAAGTCCAGACTTCGAATCTGCATCAAACCCAGGCATCAACTACCTCTCTCCAGCTTCTAACACAAAAGTTTTCCTCTCTCTACCACTAGCAGCGAATAAGTAGCTGATAGTTTGCTCTCCTCCTCCTTCGTAGTGTGAGCCCGCAAACACTGTCATTTTTGGTCATTCTGAGCTCGTGTATTTTAGTTCTCCAATCGGAAAACTCCTAACAGTTTTATCCTGGAAAGTTCGGCGTCACTTTTCGGAAGACTGCAAGGGTCGACCTACGCGTTTGTCAGCTGTTCGATAAAAAAGCTTGCGAGAGCTGCTCTCTGGCAAATCGCCACTCCCATAGATTGCGAGTGTCGACTTATCAAAAGTGATTGAGAAAAAGCTTTCTGTAACTTGGCTTTCTCAACGTTTACGCTCGAGGCGCCGGTGTCCCTGCGGCGGCTCACCTATGGGGGTGCCCCGTCGTTACTTCACAACAGTGAGATGTTGTCTTGGAAGACGTGTCTTTTCTGAGGGGTGGTCTGCTTCCTTCAGAAATAACTCCACATCCATATTTGCCACTGCAGTGATGGCGACGGCTGGGGGAGTTTACAGAACTCAGCATGCGACTGCTTTCTTCCACGAGCGTTGCTGATGCTATCAAAGACTCATGCTGCCCTCTGCCGCAGAGATGGCTGCTCCCAGTGTTTTAGATGACCGTTGTTTATTCCCCTATTGTGCGCATCCGACCACCCGCTGAGGGCAAGCCGAGGCGACAGCAGACTGCAAGGGCCATGCTTTCACTTCCCTCTAATTAACAGACGAATGAATTCAACATACGTTTTATAATTGAAAGACATTAGCGCGACTGCTACGGTCGCAGGTTCGAATCCTGCCTCGGGCATGGATGTGTGTGATGTCCTTAGGTTAGTTAGGTTTAAGTAGTTCTAAGTTCTAGGGGACTAATGACCAGAGATGTTAAGTCCCATAGTGCTCAGAGCCATTTGAACCATTTGAAAGAAATTAAAGTAAATCCTTTAGTATCGTGAAGCACTCCGACGCTTAATACCGCTCCTATGCTTGTATATCGGAAATTATCGATCATATAGACCCATCATATCGAAGAAATAGGTAGGCTGAGTGAGAAAGTATGAAACACGAGGTTGGCCACAGCCTGACACGTTTCACAGAATCCTACCACTATCCAGGGCGTCTCCAGACACGTCTTCAGCTTGGAATCTTATAGACTGGAATAAAATTGTCTTCATTGACGAGTCCTGTTTGGAACTGTGCCCCAATGACCAGCGAAGAAGTGTTTGGAAGCGTCGTTGACAGTAGTGGGATACCAACCTCACTGTACCCCACCATACACTACCGGAAACCAGGGGTGACGGTCGTGGGTACCACTCCTTTTTATGCCAGGACTCTTTAGTTGTTATTTGTTCTAAGCCCCGATTTGTTACGCTTCATGACAAGACATGTCCGCCCCCGGTAGCTGAGTGGTAGCCGGCACGGTAGCTCAGCGTGTTCGGTCAGAGGGCCGGTTGGCCTCTGTAATAAAAAACTGAGTGGAAGGATCAACAAACGAACTTGAACAGGATACCTTGCGACGTCCGCAACGATCAAACACAACGATAAAAAAAAAGTGGTCAGCACGACAGACTGTCACTCCAAAGGTTTCGGGTTCGATTTCCGGCTGGGTCGGAGATTTTCTCCGCTCTGGGACTGGGTGTTGTGTTGTCCTAATCATCATTATTTCATCCCCATCGAGCTCAAGTCGCCTAAGTGGCGTCGAATCGAAAGACTTGCACCCGGCGAGCGGTCTACCCGACGGGAGGCCCTAGTCACACGACATTTTTTTTATTTATGACAAGACATCGTGGGCTTATATTTCAGCAAAACAATGCCTGCCCGCACCCGGCGAGAGTTTCTACTGCTTATCTTAGTGCTTGCCAAACACTTTGTTGGCCAGAAAGGTCGCGGATTTCTTCTCAGTTGAGAACATCTGGAGCATTATGGACAGAGCCCTCCAGCTCGGGATTTGGACGATCTAAGACGCTAATTAGGCAGAAACTGGCACTATATCCCCCACCAAGGTATCCGACAGCTCTCTCAATCAATGCCAAGCCGAATAAATGATTACATAAGGGCCATAGGTGAACCTAAGCGTTATTGACTTGCTCCCTTTGTGAAGCTCTTTCTCTTGAATAAATCATCAAATTTTTCTGAAATTACAATCGTTTGTTTATCTGTACATGTACATCATATTTACGAATTCTCGTCCGATTCAGATAATTAATTCGTGGAGCTTCGTTTTTCTTTTTTTCCTCTTGGAGTGTATAGCATAACGTCATTTGGGACTTAGAGAACTTGATGATATGCAACTAGATGGATACAAATTAGTATCACGTTACTGTAGTCGTAATGTGGCTTTATAAACACAAGTTCCAGGCCATATAGCTCAGTGAGTACCGCAATGAACAGCCCTGTGTGTGTGTGTGTGTGTGTGTGTGTGTGTGTGTGTGTGTAGTTTAGTAACAGACTTCGAAATATGCAAGGCAGCATTTCATACAGAGTATAGGTACCCGGCAATAAATGTTTTTGTTGTATTCATCAAATAGACTAAGTGTCAAACAAAAATAGGTGTCACGAAGAGAACCCCTTACCACCGAAAGTAGTTGCTAGTTTTAGGTGGCTTGCTTGCACGCAACAACTATACAGCCTCATCACAGGGCTAAATAAGCCTACACAGAACCTAATACAAATGATGGCAACACAGATTAGAAAATCTTACAGCAAGTTATTGAACTTTTAAATTTGTGAAATTTTGTGTCGTGTTACGAATATAGATTACTTTATTATACAAACTGTTGGCATAGTAGCACGGGATCTGTGTGGGTATCTTTCTCTGTTGAGAATTAGCTCCATAGTAGTACAATTTTTGTTTGTTTGGTCATTGTAGCTACTCTGTTTTTCCGAGAAATCGCATTTCATCGTGTTTGGCAAACAGAAAACAATATGAAAATGTGTTGTAACACAAGACAACTGAGGGTGTAACAAAATAACGATTCGGTACAGGATAAGGTAAACCACTTTGAGCAAATTACCAATAGTTTACATGAAATTGCGTGGAAATTGCGCAAATCCACAATTATTAACCATTTTAGCAAACAAATAATTTTAACAGAACAAACAATGGGTAATGAACGAGTAAATTCTGAAGTTGAGTCGGTTGGCGATAAGTCGCCACAGTCTAGCGAAAGCTTGTAAAAGTCGTCACAGCAGTGCGAAATTTTACAACAGCTGGTAAAATACATCAAAATCAGGTTTTGCGTCAATATTCTTTGGACGAACACAACACACATCACCTGCAGTCAACAATTATACAGAACTACACTGCGCAGCCTGAAGTATTCCAATTCCTGGCAGTCCAGAAGTAAGGAGTCCAGCAACCAAGCGATTTACAAATAGTTAATATAGAGAAAGAATTTTGACTAGTTTCATTTCAATGCGTGTGCAAAGTGTGGGTGAATCAAGTAGAGTGGTGCAGAGGAAGCATGTTTTACAACAAGTGTCTATTCTCAATGAGGATAGTTAGCTTTCTTTGCCGAAGATGAGTTGTAGTTAGCACCTACGATGCACTGAAAATTACTTCATCATTCTATAAAAAAAAGGTTGTTAGAAATAGTCAGTACCAAATTTGTTATTGACTCATTAATTCGTGGTTTAATGAAACAGCTACAAAAATTAAATATCATTTATCTTTCATCACTTTAAAAATCAAGGTGTTCAAACAAGATTCCTATTCACAATGAAATTTTCACTCTGCAGCGGAGTGTGCACTTATTTGAAACTTTCTGGTAGATTAAAAGTGTGTGCCAGCCCGGGACCTTTGCCTTTCGCGGGAAAGTGCTCTACCAACTGAGCTAGCCAAGCACGATTCACGACCCCTCCTCACAGCTTCAATTCCACCAGTACCTCGTCTCCTACCTTCCAAACTTCATAGAAGCTCTCATGCGAATCTTGCAGAACTAGCACTCCTGGAAGAAAGGATATTGTGGAGACATGGCTTTGCCACAACTTGGGGGATGTTTCCAGAAGAAAATTTTCACCCTGTAGCCGAATGTGTGCTGATTTGAAACTTCCTGGCAGATTAAAACTGTATGCCGGACCGAGACTCGAATTCGGGACGTTTGGTTGTCTCAGTTGGTAGAGCACCTGCCCACGAAAGGCAAAGATCCCGAGTTCGAGTCTCGGTTCGGCACACAGTTTTAATATGCCAGGAAATGTCAAGTTTCCTATTCTTTCTAAAGTTTAGTTAAGGACTAATGACGATAATGGTGGGTGGAGGGTGCGAGATTGAGGTACTAACTGATTGCACAAAGAGGTGTTGGTCTCAGAAAGTACTCTAGATGAGGGGCGACCACAGTAAAATAATACATTATTGACGGGACTGGAACTCTGATACCGTTAAATTAGGAAAGTTTTATTAGAAAATTAGAGTTAAAATGAATGAAAGTCTATAGGAGAGCATCAGCTACTTCTTGTAGTCCTTTTAAAGATCCACCACCGGTTTCGTACTTTAAAATTGCTTCCTTAGGTGCATTTAAGTAATCACCTCACGCCTAATGGAATTACTATTGTCCATAGAATAGCTATAAACGGAAGTAATTCATCAGACTAAACGCTTGGTAAACACCGATAGTTCTAAATAAAACCCGTAAGCTGAGAAAATGTGGCTGTGGAAGTTCCAATAGCGGGGTAGTGCTCACTTGAATTCGCGAAGCAACGAGTACGATCATTTGTAATGCGTATATAGAATTCAATAATGGTCTTCTCCAGCTGGATTAGAGCAGCCAACCGAAAATCTAATGGTTTCATCGAGTGCAGGTTCCCAAAAAGTGTGATGTAGAGGTAAAGCGGAGGTGGCAAGTATCAGGGCGGCAGGAATGCTGTACGTACACGGGCCAAGTTCGTCCCTGCTGTCGCTGACCTCAAACAGTTCCGTTTAATGTGGATAAATAAAATAAGTTTCTGCCAATTTGTTGACTTTCTCCTACACCACGTCAACCGTTTAATATTCACTATACTCTCGTTTGCTTATTAAATGAATAGGTTACTTCAGGGCAGAAAGAAAGATGTATGTAACTGGACTATTATCAGGTTAGTCCAGGGGGATGACAGGATGTATGTCGAAAACAGTATGAGGCGATGGCAGCCCTCTTACCAGCAGAGTACCTTTCAGGTATGTGCTTGAGTCATGCACTGGTAGATGACGCAGAGTGAAATGGGGAACTAGGTACGTCTACCATCGTCTCCCATTGATGAACACTACTGGGACTTTCTGGCTGATCAGGCGGATCTGTTCTTCGTTTATAGTGAGGTGACAAAAGTAATGGAATAACGATATGCACATATACAGATGGCGGTAGCATCGCGTACACAAGGTATTAAAGGGCAGTGCGTTGGCGGAGACGTCATTTGTGGTCAGGTGATTCATTTGAAAAGGTTTACGACGTCACAAGGTCGCACGATGACAGATATTAACAGAGTTGGCACGCTGAATGTTAGTTGGAGCTAGACGCATGGGACATTCCATTTGGTAAAACGTTAGGGAATTCAATATTCCGAAATCCACATTGACAAGAGTGTGCCGAGAATACCAGGTTTCAGGTATTACCTCTCACCAAGGACAAAAAATGGCAGACAGCCTTCACGTAACGACCAAGAGCAACGGCATCTGCGTAAGTGCTAACAGACAAACAACACTGCCTTAGAAAACCGCAGAAATCAATGCGGGACGTACGACGAACGTATCCGTTAGGACAGTGGGGCGAAATTTGTCGTTAATGGTCTATGGCAGTAGGCGACCGATGCGAGTGACTTCGCTAACAGCAGAACATCGCCTGTGGAGCCTTTCCTGGGCTCGTGACCATGTAAATTGGACCCTAGACAACTGGAAAACCGTGGCTTGGTTACATGAGTCTCAATTTCAGTTGATAAGAGCTGATGGTAGGATTCAGGTGTGGTGCAGACCCCTTGAAGCCACGGACCAGGTTATCAATGGGGCACAGTGCAAGCTTGCGGTGGCTGAATAATGGTGTGTGCTGTGAACATGAAATGGACTGGGTCCTCTAGTCCAGCTGAACCGATCATTGATGGGGAATGGTTATTTTCGGCTGCCTGGAGACCTTTTGCAGCCATTCATGGGTTTCATGTTCCCAAACAAAGATGTCATGTCACCGGCCCACAACTTGAAGAACATTCTGGACAGTTAGAGCGAATGATTTGGGCACCCAGATTGCCCAACGTGATCCCATCGAACATTTATGGGACATAATCGAGAGGTCACTTCGTGTACAAAATCCTGCACCGGCAACACTTTGGCAATTCTGGACGGCTGTAGAGGCAGCACGCCTCAATATTTGTGGAGGGAAGTTCCAACGAATGCACCCATCCGGGTAAAAAGAGATTCGAGAGGATATTAGGAGGTATCCCATGTCCCAGTGCATAACAAATGATATCCGTGTGGCATCCCACTGCTAAATTAAAAAATGGCTCTGAGCACTATGGGACTTAACAGCTGTGGTCATCAGTCCCCTAGAACTTAGAACTACTTAAACCTAACTAACCTAAGGACATCACGCACATCCATGCCCGAGGCAGGATTCGAACCTGCGACCGTAGCAGTCACACGGTTCCGGACTGTGCGCCTAGAACCGCGAGACCACCGCGGCCGGCATTCCACTGCTCTCAGTTTTGTTTCAGAATGGTCTAAGGAACACTCAACGGACAAGGGAGTCTTGCCGCCTGGTCGCTTGACAGTCAGTACTGAGACACCATCTAGATGATGTACAAACTTGTACTGGCTCTGCAGTGGTCAAATAAATTTGGAAGTCCAGAAGCGACAATGCTTCGAGCTTCTGTGTACTTTTAGATGGATTGTTGGCAGACCCTGTCAGTATTGTGCGAGCGTCGGTCACGTGTGATTACCTCACAGAACCTCGTCAAAGTCGGCGGTCTACCACAGTAGTCCGCGAGGCCTGTTACGTAAGCATTTTCGAAAAAAAGTTTTTTTTTCTTAGTCCACTTTTTCCACTTATTTGTTGGAATACGTATTACATCCATTCATTATTGTTTTACAATGTATAAATATTTGAAATAATAGTAGAATTTCATTGAATTTTAGATAAATTATGAATCAGAGGAAGCAAGCTCGGATTCTGGCATGGCTGAAGAAGACTGAAGATGAGGAAGATATTCCAGACAAGTTCTAACGATGAAGATGACGATCTGGAAGAGAAGGACCATCACTCTGAGTCTGAGCAAGAGGGAGAAGTACCAGGTGAGGCAACTGAGGACAGTCCTGAATTTTCATGTGATGAACCATCCCGGAGAAGCAGAGGGGTTGATTTTTATACTGGTGTAGACGAGACAATCTGGTGAAAGACTCCTCCTCTCAATATAGGAAGATCTAGAGCTCATAACATTGTATATGTTCCTCTTGGTCCTAAAGTAACCGCACAACAGAAAACTACTATCGAAGATTGCTACCATAAAAATAGACCACATCAAGAATAATTATTCTAGAGAGAGAGAGAGAGAGAGAGAGAGAGAGAGAGAGAGAGAGAGAGAGAGAGATGTTAAACATAGATACCCAACTGAAATAAAGGTACTTACTAGGATTCTGATGATGAGTAGAGTTCTGAAAATAAGCCGATCGAGCACAAGCCAAATGTTTGACCACATAAAACATACTGGAATTGATGCAATTTATTTGACTATGTCTGAGGAAAGATTTACATTTCTTATCAAGACTTTGCGATTTGATGATATTAGTGATCGTGAAGTGAGTGCAAAAATTGACAAACTGGCCCCAATACGTGAAATATTTGATCTGTTCCTTACAAACTTTCAACAGTACTTTGTTCCGAGTGCTGAAATGACTTTGGATGAACAACTTTTGGCATTCAGGGGACGCTGTACATTTAGGCAGTACACTCCCAGCATGCCCGCAAAATATGGAGTGAAGGTATTTGCGCTTGTGGATGCTCACTACCCCTACACTTTCAACTTGGAAATATAAGCAGGCAAACAACCGGAAGGGCCATATTGCTTGAGTAACGAAAGAAGTGATGTGGTAATAAGAGTCGTACGTCCTGTGTTCGCCAGAAACATGAATATAACAATGGACAATTGGTTCTCTTCGCTCCACGTTGCCAAGCAGAGGTTTGAAAACAGAACAACCATGGTTGCCACGGTACGGAAGGACAAAAGAAAAGTCCCCAGGGAATTTCGTGTGGCGAAAGGACATCCAATAAATTCATCAAAATTTGTCTTCCATTCCCCTTGCACATTGGTTTCTTACGTGCCAAAACCTAACAAAGTAGTGATTTTGGTGTGAACAATGCAGAATGTCGCAAAAATTGAGGCCGATACAGGATCTAAACAGAAACCAGAAATAATAACGCACTATAACCGTACAAAGAACGGTGTAGATCTAGTTGATTCATATGCTTTATGATGTATCCAGAAATTCAAGAAGATGGACTCTTACTGTATTTTATGGTTTCCTGAATCTTAGTGCCCTCAATGCGCTTTGCATTTATACAGCGAACGAAAACTACACTGTTATTCGACGTCAAGATTTTCTTATTGACCTCTCTTTGCTTGGATGAAATCCTTGAATCAGCGGAGATTAGAGAAAAAAATACTGCCCTTCAAAATAAAGGACTGTCTTGGCATTCCTCTCGTGGAAAGTGAGCCAGCAACTTCGGGAATGAAACAGAGTAGTTGTGGGCCGGAAAGTAAATCAAAGGCATTGATGCCATCTTGCTTAAAATTTTGACTTGCTGTGAAAAGTTTGTTGTTTTTCAAATATGGGGTCATACTTATAATTTTTGTTGATAGTTTTCAATAAACATTACTGTGGGCAACACATAAAATACTCATTAAAATGTTTGAAAATATGACCTCTTTTTTATTTGAGAAAATGGCATACATATGTAATCCGTGCGACCACTTAGTTTCTTATTAGAGCGCGACCACTGCAGTGTTAAACAGTGCAATCGACGTCCGTGAGTTGCTGTAGTTAGTTGTGTACTTATGGATAAAAATGGCCTTCCAACACTTTCGCGTCTCATTGGAACTATACCACTACGCGTTACCGCCGTCATCAAGGTGAAATCTGGTGCCACGCGCTTTTAGGAGACATCTCTGATTCATTTTCTCTTGTCGTATGAAGTAGCGCGGCTGTTAAGACTTTTCTGCGCTTATCCTAAATTTACCACAGTGGATGTCAGATTGTTTACTTAGAAAATGAGATGATCGATTTTCTTATGGGCTGTTGCGCAATCTGAGCATGTGCTCCATGTCTAATGACTTCTAGTCGATTCGGCATTTAACCTAATCTTCCTTTCTTTTTTTTATTTCCCTTCCGTGTATGTTTAGATATAGTGAGATGACAAAAGTCATGGGATACCTCCTAATAACGTCTACAGACGATGTCGTGCTCAGGGCGGAGGCACTCGCGTCAATCGTCTGCTGCCGTGGCCCATTAACGGCACATTTTGTAGCACTGTCGTCGTACTTCCCACATTGGTTTCTGCGGTAATTTCAAGCAGTGTTGCTCGTCTTTTAGCACTGACGAAAACGCCGCTGCTCTCGGTTATTTAGAGATGGGAATCGGCCACTGCATTGTCCGTGGTGAGTGGAAATACCTGAAATTTGGTATTCTCGGCACGCTCTTTCCACCATGGATCTCGGAATGCTGAATTCTCTAAGGATTTACGAAATGGAATGTCCTATGCTTCTAGTTCCAACTATCATTCCGCGTTCAAATTCAGCTAATTCCCGTCATCGTGAGGCCATCAATTACATGAGTACAGATGGCAGCTCCGTCAGTGCACTGCCATTCTATACCTTGTGCATGCGATACTACCGCTATCTGTGTATGTGCTGAAACGCCCGCTAAATCACGCAGGGCTAACAGGTAATTAGGATTGTGGAAACGGCCAAGGAAGTTGCGGTCGGATTCATTTATTACCATTTAGTTCACAAATACACTTTTGAAAGAAGTACATATGTTCGCGGCTGAAGGCCTCCAAACAGATGCTTTAGAATAAGTTCAATTTTGAAAAGACATGACACAGTTAAATTTACGTATAAGATAAATCATATACACTCCTGGAAATTGAAATAAGAACACCGTGAATTCATTGTCCCAGGAAGGGGAAACTTTATTGACACATTCCTGGGGTCAGATACATCACATGATCACACTGACAGAACCACAGGCACATAGACACAGGCAACAGAGCATGCGCAATGTCGGCACTAGTACAGTGTATATCCACCTTTCGCAGCAATGCAGGCTGCTATTCTCCCATGGAGACGATCGTAGAGATGCTGGATGTAGTCCTGTGGAACGGCTTGCCATGCCATTTCCACCTGGCGCCTCAGTTGGACCAGCGTTCGTGCTGGACGTGCAGACCGCGTGAGACGACGCTTCATCCAGTCCCAAACATGCTCAATGGGGGACAGATCCGGAGATCATGCTGGCCAGGGTAGTTGACTTACACCTTCTAGAGCACGTTGGGTGGCACGGGATACATGCGGACGTGCATTGTCCTGTTGGAACAGCAAGTTCCCTTGCCGGTCTAGGAATGGTAGAACGATGGGTTCGATGACGGTTTGGATGTACCGTGCACTATTCAGTGTCCCCTCGACGATCACCAGTGGTGTACGGCCAGTGTAGGAGATCGCTCCCCACACCATGATGCCGGGTGTTGGCCCTGTGTGCCTCGGTCGTATGCAGTCCTGATTGTGGCGCTCACCTGCACGGCGCCAAACACGCATACGACCATCATTGGCATCAAGGCAGAAGCGACTCTCATCGCTGAAGACGACACGTCTCCATTCGTCCCTCCATTCACGCCTGTCGCGACACCACTGGAGGCGGGCTGCACGATGTTGGGGCGTGAGCGGAAGACGGCCTAACGGTGTGCGGGACCGTAGCCCAGCTTCATGGAGACGGTTGCGAATGGTCCTCGCCGATACCCCAGGAGCAACAGTGTCCCTAATTTGCTGGGAAGTGGCGGTGCGGTCCCCTACGGCACTGCGTAGGATCCTACGGTCTTGGCGTGCATCCGTGCGTCGCTGCGGTCCGGTCCCAGGTGGACGGGCACGTGCACCTTCCGCCGACCACTGGCGACAACATCGATGTACTGTGGAGACCTCACGCCCCACGTGTTGAGCAATTCGGCGGTACGTCCACGCGGCCTCCCGCATGCCCACTATACGCCCTCGCTCAAAGTCCGTCAACTGCACATACGGTTCACGTCCACGCTGTCGCGGCATGCTACCAGTGTTAAAGACTGCGATGGAGCTCCGTATGCCACGGCAAACTGGCTGACACCGACGGCGGCGGTGCACAAATGCTGCGCAGCTAGCGCCATTCGACGGCCAACACCGCGGTTCCTGGTGTGTCCGCTGTGCCGTGCGTGTGATCATTGCTTGTACAGCCCTCTCGCAGTGTCCGGAGCAAGTATGGTGGGTCTGACACACCGGTGCCAATGTGTTCTTTTTTCCATTTCCAGGAGTGTACATATATGAGATCAGCATGTGGAGCGGCTGAAGGCCGCCGGATTTAATCTTCAAAATTCCAAATATACTATGGTGATTACTGAAGGCAGAAGGCCACAATGTTTTAAGGTACTAACAGGGCTGATGACCCACAAGGTGCACAGAAAGAGATAAACAAACGCAATAAGATGGCTGAAGGCCGCAGGGTTAAATTCTTCAAATTAAGGAAATATATATTGCTACAATTGATAAAACAATACATTAAGTTTAAAAATTTCCTTTTTGCAACACCAATGGTGGAAGGCCCACAATAACTTTTAAAATCTTTCAGAGGAAATTACAATAACCTTTCAAGAGCAGAAGGTGACAGTGTTTCGACTTGAAGGAAACTCTGAGAACATGTTTCCAGGGCTGAAGGCCCAGAACTAACCTTGTCAAATTAAAATTATAAAATACAGTTACATTACAACAACATTGACACTGCCAAAAGGATAATTAAGAGAACGGCACTCAGGAGTCTCCAGTGGATCGGTCTGCCATCGTTCACTTAGGTGAGACAGGTGGTGAGACCTACTACACTTACTTCGTGCCACAGTCACGGACCGTCCGACCAACCACTTGCTTGCCACGACGGAGTACACGAGAATTCAAGGCCCCCCAAAAAATTACAAATATCACTATCCTCAAACAAACGCGTATGTGAACTGAGCTGCCAAAACTACACACCATGTTGGGCAGCAACAGCAGGTGAGGAAAAGACTCTGCCTAAAATGTACGTTAGCGGCCAGGGCAGGTAACCAAAACACTAATGGCCTCAAAGCAGAAAATTCCGCTGGTGCACTTGATTATGGATAAATTAATATGATCAATTCCACCTGAGGAGGATATCTCGAACACTTCACTCGTTGTTGGTCAGGAAAACCTCCACAACATGGAACCACCGAAACGAACCACACAACATGAATGGACGTGGCTTGGTTACTTGAAACCACTACTCAACTTTGACGTCCTGAGTCGGTGAACCACGAAGCTCGAAGTGATCGGACAGCTCCACACACGCTCCGACACTGCGCAGGGACCGCCAACGGTCCCAGCCGACTGCACCGCGCGGAGATATCTTCCCTGGTCCGCAGCAACCGACCGACTGCCGTCAGAGTGCCGACTACATCTAAAATAGTCGTCAGTGGAAATAACACCAACTACGCACACAACCGCCCGCCCGGTTGGCCGTGCGGTCTAACGCACGGCTTTCCGGGCGGGAAGGAGCGCCTGGTCCCCGGCACGAATACGCCCGGCGGACTTGTGTCGAGGTCCGGTGAGCCGGCCAATCTGTGGAAAGTTTTTAGGCGGTTTTTCATCTGCCATGGCGAATGAGGGCTGGTTCCCCTTATTCCGCCTCAGCTACACTATGTTGGCGATTGCTGCGCAAACAAGTTCTCCACGTACGCGTAAACCACCATTACTCTACCACGCAAATATAGGGGTTACACTCGTCTGATATGAGACGTTCCCTGGGGGGGGGGGGTCCACCGGGGGCCGAATCACATAATAACCCTGCGTTCGGTGTGTGGCGGCGGAGGAGTGAAGTGGACTGCGGTAGTCGTCGTGGGGTTGTGGACCACTGCGGCTGCTGCTGGTATGGAGCCTCTCTGTCGTTTCTAGGCTCCCGGTTAACATACAATACAATACAATACAATACACACACAACCTGACAAACACTTGCACGAAGACCTGAACAATACGCAACAGTAACTAAGCCCGCACGAAGACAAATCGAGAGTCGATGCGCGCCCACACACACACACACACACACACACACACACACACACACAACCGACTCATGAACGATCGGCGTGCCAAAACGCGTCGTCCGGTAGGACGACCGATCGACGATCCACCAAGGCCGTGGCCCGGCTCAAGTGATGCGTGGCGGCAATGGTCGGGCGGGCAATGTCGACGCTGTCCTTACTGCTGCTCCAACCCGGTTGCGCTAGTGCCGCATTGCAACTCCCCGACTGTTAGATCCGGAATGCACTCCAGACGCTTTCCAACTGACTGGCAGACCCGGACTAGCGATCCGAACTGGCTTACGTCAGATTTTTTTTTTTTATTTATTGATTTTCAATTCCCCCCGAAGGGGGCGGGCTGGCAGTAGCTTACTGCGCTGCTCCACAGCCTGCAGACTTTTTTTAAATAAAGGAAGAAGAAAGAAACCAGGAAAAACAGGCGATAAAATGGTGATTTAAAGTGTAAAATGGCGTAAAATTGCGGAAAGTTAAAACAGAAAGCAAAAGGGGTTGGCAATGTAGATAAAATACACAGGAATCAGACAAGTAACATAGTAAACACACAATTAAAAACCATGGCGACAGTCTGGTTTCTGTTCGCAAGAGATAAAAGGCACACCCAACCACAGTATGATGGCCGTTCGCAACAAGTCCCAAAAAACACAACACGGAACACTCACTGTAAAACACACACTGTAGAACACTCACTGTAGAACACTGCACGAAAGTGGCAGCACAAAGACGACACTCTCGAGCCAAAGGCAGATGGGGGGGGGGGGTCCTGCAGGAGGGGGAAAAACAAGGAGGGAGGAGAGGAAAAAAACGAAAAGGGGGGGGAACCAAGGAGGGAGAGGACTAATAAAGGGGGAGAAGGGCAGACGCGAGAGGGAATGAGAGGAGGCAGAGGAGGGAAATGTAAAAGGACGCGGTGGTGAGAAGGGGGCAAAGAGAGGGGAGGTGGGGAAGAAAGAGGATGGAAGGGGGGGAGATGGAGCCTGGGAAAAGGACAGAGGAAAGGAGGGGGAGTGAGGATCAGAGTTGATAGGAGGGATAAATGGAGGGAGAAAGGGCATCATCCGGGAGGGGGAGTTGATGGAAGCCACCTTGGGAAAGTAGATGTAGGGTGTAGAGATGGAGGGTAGGGGGGACACAAGAGTGAAGACGGGGCAGGGGGCGGGGATCAGTTACGTCAGACAACGACCGGGAATTTATAGCAGTCGAGCAAAGATACTACGAGAGGGGATATATTGATACACGCTGCTAACGCCGCTCACGGTCAGGCAAAGCAGCAACTCAGTGACAGTAGTAATTTAAATTAACGTAGTGAGGTGGAAGTACGTTAAAAACAGGGTGTAAAATACATGATGACGGGAACACGAGCCATGCAAGGCTCATGTGCTTATCACTATTTCATGACATTTGTCACCATGGTGTATACGATGTACTGTCTTCTATTGTAGAACACACGGTTTGTAGAAAAGAAGCGGGCCGTGTTAAAAGAAACGAGCTACGAAAAAAAAAGTAATTAGACAATGGTCCACGTTTGTAGCTCTTAGTTAACTGTTATCCACTGTAATCATTCCCTCCTTTTCTTGTAATAATACTGATGATTTAGTGTGAAGACAATCGGATCGTTTGAAGGAAGACAACTTAAAAAGAGACCCCGCCAGACAACTGATGAAATGCGTGCTGCTCTCGAAGTGCCTGTAATTACAATGAAGCGCCAAAGAAACTGGTGTAGATACGCGCATTCAAACACAGAGATATGTAAACAGGCAGAATACAGCGCTGCAGTCGGCAACGACTATACAGGACAAACGTTTGGCGCAGTTGTTAGATCGGTTACTGCTGCTACTATGGCAGGTTATCAACATTTAAGTGACTTTTAACATGGTGTTCTAGTCAGGGCACGAGCGATGGGACAGCATCTCCGAGGTGGCGATGAAGTGGGGATTTTCCCGTACGATCATTTCACGAGTGTAGCATGAATATTAGGAATCCCGTAAAACTTCAAATCTCCGATATCTCTGCGGCTAAAAAAACATCGTGCAAAAACGGAACCAACGATGTCTGAAGAGAATCGTTCAACATGACAGAAGTGCAACTCTATCGCAAACTGCAGCAGATTTTAATGCTAGGTCATCAACATAGCCGGCCGAAGTGGCCGTGCGGTTAAAGGCGCTGCAGTCTGGAACCGCAAGACCGCTACGGTCGCAGGTTCGAATCCTGTCTCGGGCATGGATGTTTGTGATGTCCTTAGGTTAGTTAGGTTTAACTAGTTCTAAGTTCTAGGGGACTAATGACCTTAGCAGTTGAGTCCCATAGTGCTCAGAGCCATTTCATCAACATAGGCATTCAGCGAAACATCATCGATATGAGCTGTCGAAGTCGAAACCCACTCGTGTACCCTTAATGACTGTACGACACAAAGCTTTACATCTCTCCTGGGCCCGTAAACACCGATCTTGGACTATTGATGACTGAAAACATGTTGCCTGGTCGGACGAGTCTCGTTTCCAATTGTATCGAGCGGATGGACGTGTACGGGTATGGAGACAACCTCATGAATCCGTGGACGCTGCATGTCAGCGGAGGACTGTTCAAGGTGGTGGAGGCTGTGTAATGGTGTAGGGTGTGTGCAGTTGGAATGATATGAGACTCATGATACCTCTATGTACGACTCTGACAGGTGACACGTACTTAAGCATCCTGTCTGATCACCTGCATCCATTCATGTCCATGGTGAATTCCGACGGACCTGGGTAATTCCATCAGGACAATGCTACACCCCACAGGTCCAGAATTGCTACAGAGTGGCTACAGGAACACTCTTCTGGGTTTAAATACTTCCGCTGGCGACCAAACTGCGCAGACGTGAAGATTATTGAGAATATCTGGAATGCTTCGCAACGTGCTGTTCAGAAGAGATCTCCACCCCTTCGTACTCTTAAGGATGTGTGGACAGCCCTGAAGGCTTCATGGAGTAAATTGCCTCCAGCACTACTTAAGACGATACTCTAGTCTGTACCATGAGGTGTCGCGGCTCTTCTCTTCTACATACTCGGGGGGGGGGGGGGGGGGACTACATGATATTATGCAGGTGTGCAAGTTTATTTGGCTCATCAGTGTAATTGGCAGCCGGCCACTGTGGCCGAGCGGTTCTAGGCGCTTCAGTCCAGAACTGCGCTACTGCTACGGGTCGCAGGTTCGAATCCTCACTCGGTATGGATGTGTGTGATGTCCTTAGTTTAGTTGGGTTTAAGTAGTTCTAAGTTTTGGGGGGTGGTGACCTCAGATGTTCAGTCCCATCGTGCTCAGAGCCATTTGAACCATTGGTAATAGGCACACAAAAGTAATAACTAGTGGTAACAAAGATCCCCTGTAAGAGAATACGATATCCATTGACTTCATTTATTACTCTTGAAACAACAGATCACGCATAATTATGTCCTTCTCATTCAAATCGATAGAATTCGCAAATCAAAGTCTGTTTGTTCTAGAGAAGCCACAGTTTATACATGTTGTTTCAGTACGAATTTGATTACAAACTGCAGGCTGTTTCAGCTGAACAGATCACTTCAGGTATTTCTGGAAATCGTTTAACTCGTCGCAACTCCGTTTTCATCTAAAAGAATTATGAAAATGTTCCCACCAAACGACATGTAGTCTGTTTTCATAGCTATATTAATTAGAGAATATCGGTACCAATTTCGCTTTAACAGATGGAACTACAGTAATTTCTGCTGCTGGTACCGTAGTTATAAAGGAGACAAATTCAAAGGCGTGTAACTCTTAGGAATGCGATTACTAATTTCTGAGTAGTCAGTTTTTACAACTTGGGATTAAGTTACAACCACTTTTTAAAAGTGCACGGCTAACTTCTCTCTACAGAGTAAGAGGTAACAGTAATGATTGTATGGCTATAAATACTTCAGAAGGTGATTAAAGAACTGTCAAAAGTAGGCTTTTAATAAATTTCATAATTCCAATTATCTGTTTATAGCTGCCTACAACAAGATGCTCACAATGGTGTTAGATGTTCTCCACTAAAGAGAACAAGCAATTAGGTAGCTATGAAAATGAAACCACTTTTGACGTTCCTTTGATATCATATATCTCTTGTGTACTGTCAGTCTCGATTGGGTTCGCGACAATTGCAGCTATCAACATAACTCACCACAGGGAGCTCCAGCGATTTATACGGGAAAAAAATATCTGACGCAACTGATATGTTTATTTTAGCTTCTAAGCATACACATTAACGTCAGAAAAAATAAAACGTCTGCAGTAGAGTGTCGAAATTTCTTCTTAACTTAACATAAGGAAAAAAATAAGGAAAAACAGTCTATGTTCTCTGTAAACCGTCTTCTTCGTAATCACTGACCACCTAGAACACTATGAGATCCCATGTAGTGGTGGACTGAGCACGCGTAGGTCACACAGAGGACGCGAGATGCAGTACTAACAGGTTCATACCTGGTAGTAGCGAGAAATCATGATGTGCAGAGACTGCGGAAAGCTGCTGACGTCAGAACCTTGAGTGTGGTCACTGTACAACTAGAAATTCGTCAGCAGTGCCGGCAATACAGAGAGTGGCGGATTCATTTGGTTAAGCATAACTAGTAATGCCCTTACAAATACTTCGCGAGACATACGTAACTGAAATATTCAAAATGAAAATAATAACCGATTATATTAAATAAACCAATAGTTTCTTTTTCGGGACTTCGTCAAGTACGCACTCACAAAAATATCCACGCGCACAGTATTTAAACTCATATATGTGATCTTCACCTGAAAATAATATGAAAAAATTCGAAAATAGACAAAGAACAGGCATATGTGACTGGCTGGTCTCATGTAATTAGTGGACGAACTACCCGAACAAGTGTTACACAAAGTTGAATCTGTTATCTTAGAGTTTATGCAGAAGATTAGATGCAAAACTGTATCAGATGCAAGATAAAACTGCAAAACAGGTATAACATTCAAGTCATTATAACCTAAAATAGAGCTTCTAAAACAGATACTGCCATGTGTTATGGCGGAAGAGACATACAGTTAAAATGTGGCACACAGAAATGTCTACATCACGAAACCTCAAACTGGTGGGTCCTCACGTAGATTTTTTTTTGTTATGGTTTCAGGGCGCAAAGCTGCTACGGTCATAAACGCCCATTCTGTGGCTTAGGGAAGGCTAAAAAACCGAATGTTAAATCAGCAGCAATGGGAGCGAAACTCAAGAAGGAGGAAAACTAAAAACGGAAGGAAATCTTAGAAAACTAGTATTGAAAGGGGCTTTGTATTCCCCCAAAAACAGCATCAAATGACCGATGTCATCTTGCTGACAATGATAAACTCAAGGACGTGATCGGCTGAACGCGTGTCATCTGCAAAAAGGGAAGATATATCAGGCGACAACTGTAAACGGGCGCGTAGCGGACTAAAATAAGGGCACTAAAGTAAAGGGTGTCTCACCGTCAACAGTTGAGAGCAGTGGGGACAAAGCGAGGGAGGATTGTCACTTAAAAGATGTCAATCGCTAAAAAGACTGTGCCCTATCCTCCTCTCGACGACGAGGCTGGTAGGAAGAGGTCCAAGCACAGGGAAGAAGTTTTAAGTCCCGTAATTTATTATCGGGAAGTGCAGACCAATGTGTGTGCCATAAAAGAGCAACACGACGACATAAAACGCTCTGTAGATCTGCTAAGGGAACCATGCGAACAGCGGGCCAAGGAAGAGAGACAACAGCCTTGGTCGCTACATCGGCTGCCTCGTTTCCGAGGATACCAACGTGCCCTGGGACCCAGAGGAATGCCACAGAGACGCCCCCAAGTGGAGCAAGTGGAAGCTGTCCTAAATCCAGTGGACCAGAGGGCGGACGGGATAAAGAGCTTGGAGGTTGAGAAGAGAGCTGAACGAATCCGAGCATATACTATACTGTAGCCGCTTATGGCGACGGATGTAGCGGACAGCCTGGAGAACAGCGTAAAGCTCCGCAGTAAAAACCGAACACTGGTCGGGAAGCCGAAATCTATTAGGGGTATCGCCATCAATAGAGCTGTCAGTGTAAATAAATGTGGCATTTGTGTGCACAGAGCAGCAAATTCCCGACGATAAACTATAGGGTGGGGGAGGGTACTATCCTTGGGAAGTCGACAAAGGTCACGGAGAAGGCAGTACCGGGGACGAAGCCAAGGTGGCGCTGTATCCTCATTTGTCAAGAAAGTTTCAGGGAAGTGGAAGGGAACAGACGTAGCACTTGACGGAAGCGGACTCCCGGTGACAGTAGAGATGAAGGGCGGCCTGCTTACCCTAAATCCAAGGAGGCGTCGAAATAAAGGGCATGGGTCGGATGGGCAGACATGGAAGACAGATGACTAGCGTAACGAGTCAGTAGGACAGCTCACCGACTGGATAGCGGAGGTTCAGCAGTCTCTGCGTAAAGGCTCTCCACGGGGCTGGTGCAAAAAGCTCCAGACGCCAAACGCAATCCACGGCGGTGGACAGAGTCGAGACGCCGAAGAAAAGACGGCCGTGCAGAAAAATGACGTCATATTTAACTGGCCTGTGTCCTATTGAAAGATTCTTAAACACAGTTTCCCAAAATGCTGCAATTTGCATGAACCGCTTCAGTAAATTATAAATTCCCAGTCCATGTTGTGGGGACCTACTGTGACGCAACATTTTAATTGTAAAGACACAAATGAATTAAAGGCTTTAGCTGTCAATGAGCCTGATTTATATCAAAGGGACAAGTTGAAAATTTGTGCCAGACCGGGATTCGAACACGGGTCTCGGGTTTACTGGGCAGATGAGTTGACCACTACGTCATCTGGACACAGATTTTCATCAGACTCAGATTCTCAACTTATCCCACACACTACTGGTGTAGTGCCTCTGCTCATTAGCCTCATTACTTGCGGCATCTCGCCGGTTTCCACAAGAGTTTGAACTTGATGTCCCAAAGAACAGACACCACATATATATTTTGATTATAGTCTTCGGCGGAGATGTAACTAATATCACAGTAAAGTTAAACTGTTATGAATATGAAGGTTGGTTGGAGCAACATAATGATCTACTGGGTGTGTTGCTCTTGGAGATGGTCCGCCCTTGCCTTTTCTCGGCATTTGAAATAACTTATTCAGCAAGTGGCAGTGTGACCTTCAGTTTATTGTGGATTCCGAATCTTGATACAACTTGGCAATCTTCAGATCAATAAATTGGCAGATATGAAAGAAACAATAAGTGAGACGAAACAATCGTAGGTCCGACTTGAGACTGACACTTACATTTTTTTAATGGGTGGGCTATTATCAGAAGAGCCGCACTCTGTAGTGGAGGTCGTGCAAAATAACTTGGCTTATTACAGAAATGTGTTCTCGTCCTGACCGCTGGGGAACTCCACTCCTTTTTTTTCCGAAGGGCGGCCGCCTCAGTTAACTGTCGCTTGCCAACCTGAGAACTTAGGCGGTTCTCGTTACTACGAGGCATGGCATTGCAGTATTCGAGCACAGTAATTCTGGGAAAGTTCTTGACGATCACGCACGTTGATTATGTGCGGTGAAATAAAAGAAATTTATGTCAGAAGAGATAAACGAGGAAGCAATTTTGTCATTAAAATTTTGACTTGAGGAGGTTGCAAGAATCAATAACTATTCCAACTGCACAATAAAGAGAAAAATGCACTGCGCAACCAGTTAATGGCACACTTTTTCGGAACTCCGTAACTCTCTCCCATTGTAATACGGAAGTTTTAAATTTGGGTCAAAGGTGCCGACAACGATGCTCCGCCGGCCAGAGTGGCCGAGCGGTTCTCGGCGCTTCAGTTTAGAACCGCGAGACCGCTACGGTCGCAGGTTGGAATCCTGCCTCGGGCATGGATGTGTGTGATGTCCTTAGGTTAGGTTGGTTTAAGTAGTTCTAAGTCTAGGGGACTGATGACCTCAGAAGTTAAGTCCCATAGTGCTCAGAGCAATTTGAACCATTTTGAACAACGATGCTCTGCGACGCCACCTTGCCTCGAACAGCAAGGGAGAAAAGCATGTGAGAAAAGGTCACAGCTCAGAAGTTCATGTGAGGTATAAGGTGGGCTAACGATGTCACATTGCTTTAAATTTCACCACAATTCCACCCAACACCACCGTGGACGCGTCACGTGAGAGGAATGTTGTCACACCCCGTCTTTCCCACATTTCATGCTTTCTTTTGACACCTCTGAGATGGAGGTCAGAACCGCGACGTCCAGCGTCGAAATCGTGCAGTTTTCTTGTGGGCTGCCGGAGAAAAGATCTCGGACACACCTCCAATCATTATCGACATGAAAAGGCTTCAGGAAGTGGCATAAAGGTCGTCAATGACGCCACCCCTTCCTTGGGGCGTTGATTCCCACGCATTTTGCTGTCGGAAACGACAGTTCGCAGTGCAGTTAGCAAAAGGACGACCTCTTGACGAACTTTGTCAATATTGACGCCCCCCGGATGGATCGACCATTCTCTAAGGGCTCGTGGATCTGGAACTCCACTGATTGTGATCGCACCTCTTTGGATTGTAGCGCGTCCGAAATTTTAGCTCTTGTGTGCAGTGTGCTGATCTGGAGCAACAAAGGACGTTCTTCCTTTTTCAGCACTCATGTTTCGCGTCCTCCTGTGGCCCCATCACACGGAAGAGTGCGACACTGATACAGGCTTCAATAAAACGGAGAAGGGTTCCTCCGAACGTCCTCCCCACCCCCCCCCCACCCCTCACTCCCACCCCCCACCCACCATCTCAGCAACATCATCGGTGACACCTGCGCATCTTTGTTAGGCGCTTCAACAGCGTACCTATACGGAAACAGCCAGTCACTGATTACTAGGCTCGACTATTTCGACAGCCCTGAGTAGTGCTACTTTACTAAACTAGGGTCTACCGGCCATATACGAAATCAAGGGCTGTCGAAAGGGATGCCTGTCACGCTGGCACCTAATAATCAGGGACGGGCTGCCACTGTATCGCACGATTAAATAAACATTGCACTAGAGCCTACTACGGACCGTGTTTGCGTTTACTAGGCAATTGGACGCTGTGGATCTCTACAAATAGAAAAATTTTATGTCTCTGTACAGGTATATTTTCATAGTTCACAACAAAGGGGTGTGGATGGCAGTGAGGGTTTTGCTGAATTGGGATCGGAATTTTAGAGGGACCTTTTCCGTTTAATTCATGCACGTGACGCACTTGGCAATGTCGTATCTCCCCGGTGATTACGCCACAGGAGAGCTCCATAAAAAACCTTTGCTGCTTCGAATCACGTTCAATTTTAGTCGAATGGTTTTGATCGGTCCTCTGTGGTTCCATTCTGTCTGCCAGAGCAAAAACTGTCTTACGCTACAAATCATAGGGTTGCGATCACTTTCATTGGGGCTGCAGGCCCACGATGCCCTTAGGAAAGGGTTGAATCGTCCAGGGGGTATCAGCAGTGTCAAAGCTTGTCAAGGACGTCGTTCTGTTGCTCATCACAAAGCGAACAGTCGTTTTTGACCTCAAATGTGTGGGAATCAACGCCCCAAGGGAAGGAATGATTTCATTGTCGCCCTGTATGCTACCCCTTAGGCCTTTCCGTATCTACACTGCGCGGAGATGTGTCCGAAACGTTTTCCCTGACAAAAAAAAGAGGAGGATGCGACGACCTTCCTATCGCCTGACACGTCCACGGTGACGTTGAGCAGAATTGTGGTGAAGTTTGGAGTCAATGTAACGTCGTTAACTCACCTTACACCTCATATATGAACTTTTAAGCTGTGGCCTTTTTCTCACAAATGTCGACACCTTGCTGTTTGAAGCATCACCGACCGCAAGGGTGACGTCGCAGGGCGCCACGCTTTTGACCCATTACTGAGGTAATCTTCGTTGATCCATTATGGATCGTGGGACGACCGTTGACATGAACTTCTTGATGCAATAATTTAACAACAGCCGTATGTATTATAGAAGTTTATTTTATTTTATGAACTTCTAATTGCTAGCAGTTTCGATATTACATTGATGCCATCTTCAGGCCCCTGTACAATGAGCAGAAGAAATGTACTGTTATAAAAAAAATTATAAAAAATATAGCACATACGTTAACAATTGACAGGTATCATGTTATCTATGTAAGTGGCTCAAAGAGATATATTGTATATCATTAAAACTATATGTAACATTAGGGCACATATGCTTCTGCCTATGTCATGCTGTTGTTAATAGTTTCCCCTGTTTTACTCAAATAACACACGATATATGAACATATGTGTACGCTATTATTCATAAAACCGTAACACACAGTTGTAATTGGCCATGCAACACATCAGATGTACTGCATACATTCGTATGTCCAGTGGAAGAGTGGAAGAATTTTTTAAAATAAAAATTAACTAGTATAAATAACAATAAAATAAATTAAAATACAAGAAAATGTGACAACCATGTCAGAATACATAGTTACTTATGTGTGGTCTAGATCGTATTATGTGTGGTACGACAAACAGCTGCCGCAATATTAACGATAAAAAGCATTAAAAAGTTTGTCTTAAAACCCAATTGCATTCCCGAAGTAAACCAATGCAATCGTACAATAAAATCATCAAACACCTGGTCATCGTAGACACTTCATTAGGACCCTTATGTAGGACCATCCCACATTGTGCTGAGTGGATTAATGCAATGCCAATTGCTGCCTCATGTAGTCATAGTTACAAAGAGGTTTCTCAATTTCTGTATATCAAGAAATGTCTATCCCCCTACATATAAGTCCTATACAATTATGCAGGATTATACCAAGTGGGATCGATTGAATAAAAAGGAAAGGAAGAAAAAGAGAAATGTAGGAGGCCGCCTATATGTATGAAGATAAATCTCAAAATGAAATGTATACAATCCCTAAGACTAAGGGTATGATGTATAACCATGTCAAATCATTCTGAGATTGCATTAAGGGCAGGTGTAGTAGCGTATGAGATCACTATTCGGATCTTAAGTACATCATCCAGTGTCATCATATTCGTCTAATGGCGTTAATGAGTGAGAAACTATCTGCATGGGTCGAAATGTCACTGTACCTAAGGACTGGTCAAAATATCTGACTAGTTAAGGTCAGACAATAACGGACTTATACCCCTGCTGCTTCTCAGTCAAGTATCTCCTCAACCGGCCTCACAAGGGCTGAGTGCACACCATTTGCCAACAGCGCTCGGTAGATCTGGACTGTCGCCCATGCAAGTGCTAGCCAGGTCCGACAGCGCTTAACTTCGGCGATGTGACGGGAAACGGCAACCAATGCGGCAAGGCCGTTGGCAGGTGTCGAAGTGAGCCTCTAATTGTGGTGCCCAGTATAGGAGGAAGGAAGTAACTTCCTTTAACGTATTCGGGGTAGATCTGAAGTCGACGGAACTAAAAAAAATGTCAAAATGTGTGTGAAATCTTATTGGACTTAACTGCTAAGGTCATCAGTCCCTAAGCTTACACACTACTTAACCCAAATTATCCTAAGGACAAACACACACACCCATGCCCAAGGGAGGACTCGAATCTCCGCCGGGACCAGCCGCACGGCCCGATGGTGCTGTTCAGGATGTGCATAAGGAAAGGTCTGACGACCTAAAACGCCAATAAGTCCAGCTTCCAGCGCTGCTGTTTTGCAACGTTTTACTTGGTCACCTCAAAAATCTGTGAAGCAGGGTTCCGTAAAAGCGGGGTAAGCCGATGAAGAGTACGACGAATTCTGATGGTTGCAAAGTGGAAAGTGTATATTCAAAGATCACTGTACGCTGTGGTGAAGGACGACCCGGATCGAAGGATAGAGTAGTGTGAGTGGTTTGAAGGAATGCTTCGCGAGGATGAACGGTCTGCAGGGATGGTTATGTCGTCTGGCAAGGGGCTACTCAAACTGAACAGTACTGTAAACCACCTCAACGGCGTACACTGCGCTCCTGAAAAATCTTCACGTTCACGTGGACAAACATGTTAGCCTATTGGGTGTTAATGTGTGGTGTGGCTGTCATTGCACAGTTTGATTGGCCCATTCTTCTTTGAAACTGCCGTAACTGGTGAAGTGGATCTTCATAGACTGAAAACATCGATTTCACCTGTCATCCGAGAGGTGTTTCAAAATGAAAGATTTACCCTAAACAAGATGGCGCTCCGCCTCACTACCACAGACATGAAGACATGTCAGAACCTACGTGGATGAAAATCTGCTTGGACGATAGATAGGCCGGAGAGAAGCTGTTGAGTACCCACCACGGCCTCCAGACCTTACACCTCTTGACTTATACCTACGGGGGACTTTGAGAAATGAAGTTTATCAACAGAAGGCAGCTACAGCGAACGGGCTACGAGAAGCCATTGAGGTGTACGGCTATTACACCGGGAACACTGACAGCTGGAGTTCGGTCAACAGTTCGACAGCTTCGACGTTGTTTGACTGCTAATGGGGGTCACTTTGAACACATAAAATAACCTTTCTCCGGTGCAAGAATTGTAACGGTGTGTCATTCCGTTCATATATATTCGACGTTAATAAATCTCTCTTATTCAGAAATGTTTACCTTGTCATTGTCAGTTTACATTCTATATTCTCTCTACATCGGTCATCATCAGTTATTTTGCTGCTTAGATGGCGAAACTCCTCTAATACTTCAAGTGTTTCATTTCCTAATCTGATTCCCTTAGCTTCACCTGATTTAATTCGACTACATTCCATTATCGTTGTTTTGCTTTTGTTATGTTAATCTTATATTCTCCTTTCAAGACACTGTGCATTCCGTTCAATTGCTATTCCAAGTCCTTCGCTGTCCCTGACAAAATTACGATGTCATCGACAAACCTCAAAGTTTTTATTTCTTCCCTCTGAACTTCAATTCACTCTCCAACTTTTTCTTTGGTTTTCTTTACTGCTGGGTCAATGTTAATATTGAATAGGATTGGGAATAAGCTATAGCCGTTTCTGATTCCCTTCTAAACCACTGTTTTCCTTTCTTGCCTCTCGACTCTTGTAACTGCTGTCTGATTTGTGTACAAGTTGTATATAGCCTTTCGCGCCCAGTATTTTACCCCTGCTACCTTCAGAATGTCAAAGAGAATACTCTAGTGAACATTGTCAAAACTTTCTCAGAGTCTACAAATGCTATAAACGTAGGTTTACCATTCCTTAAACTATGTTCTAAGATAAGTTGTAGGGCCAGTGTTGCCTCACGGTTTCCTACATTTCTCCGGAATCCAAACTGATCTTCCCTGAAGTCGGCTTCACCCAAATTTTCCGTTCTTCTGTAAGGAATTCGTGTTAGTTTTTTTTTTTTTTTTTTTTTTTTTGCAACCATGATTAATTAAACTGGTGGTTTGGTGATTTTCGAAACTGTCAGCAACTGCTTCCTTTGGAATTGGAATCAGTACATTGCTTTTGAAGTATAGGGGTATTTCGCCTGTTATATATCTTGCTCATCACATGGAAGAGTTTCGTCATGGCTGGCTCTCCTAAGGCTAACGGTAGTTCTGACAGAATACTCCCGGGCCTTGTTTCTACTTAGATCTTTCAGAGCTCTTTTAAATTCTTGTCGCAGTATCATATCTCCCTTCTCATCTTCATATACGTCCCCTTCTCTTTCTATAAGATTGATTTCATCTCCCTTGTATAGGCCCTCTACATACTCCTTCAATCTTTCAGCTTTGCCGTCTTTGGTTAGGACTGGCTTTCCATCTGAGCTCTTGATGTTCATACAACTGCTTCTCTTTTCCCGTAAGGTCTCTTATTTTCGTGTAGGCAGTATCTATTTTCCCCTAGTCTAGTGCCCTTCTAAATCCTTACATCTGTCCTCTAGTCATTCTTGCTTAGCCATTTTACACTTCCTGTCAGTCTCGTTTTTTAAACGTTTGTATTCCCTTCCGCTTGCTTCATTTGCTGCATTTTTAAATTTTATCCTTTCATGAAGCAAATTAAATATCTCTTATGTTGTGTAAGGATTTCTACTAGGACTTGCCTTTTTATCTATTGGCTTCTCTGCTACCCGTTCGCCCTCTACTGTATTCCTTTCCGCTGTCCTAGCCAGCCGTTGCCTAATGCTCCCTCAAACTTTCAACAACCTCTGGTTCTTTCAAATTATCCAGGTTTCTTCTCTTTCATTTCCTACTTTTTTCCAATTTATTCAGTTTTAATCTACAGTATATAACCAATAAATTGTGGTCAGAATCCACATCTGCCCCTGGGAATGCCTTAAAATTTAATATTTGGTTCCTAAATCTCTGTTTAACCTATCACAATTAAATCTCCGTCTCCTTTTACTGTCTGAATAATTTCTTTTATCTTATCGTATATTTCTTCAATCTCTTCATCATCTGCGGAGCTAATTGGCATGTACACTTGTATGACCGTGGTAGTCATGGGCTTCTGATCTGTTTTGGCTACGTTAATGGGCTCACTATGCTGTTCGTAGTAACTGACTGCATTCCCATTTTCTTATTCATTATTAAAGCCACTCTTGCATTACTCCTACTTGACTGTGTATTTCTAACCCCCTATTCACCTGACCAGAAGTCCTGTACCTCCTGCCACCGAACTTCATTAATTCCCACTGTTCCTAACTTCAACCTATCCATTTCCCTTTTTAAATTTTGTAACCTACCTGCCCGATTTCTGGATATAACATTCCACGCTCCGATTCGTAGAATGCCAGTTTTGTTTCTTCTGATGACGACATCTCTGCCCGGAGAGTCGAATGGAAGACTATTTTACCTCCGAAATATTTTGCCCTAGAGGATGCCATCATCATTTAAAAATACAGTAGAGCTGCATGTCCTCGGGAAACATTACGACCGTAGTTTCTCCTTGCTTTCAGTCGTTCGCAGTACCAGCTCAGCAAGGCCGTTATGGCTGATATTACAAGGTCAGATCAGTCGTTCATCCGGATTGTTGGCCCTGCAACTACTGAAAAGGCTTCTTCCCCTCTTCAGGAACCACACGTTTGTCTGGCCTCTCAACAAGTATCCCTTCGTCGTGGTTGTACCTATGATACGGCTGTTTGTATCGCTGAAATACACAGTCCACCCTACCGATGGCAAGGTCTGTGAATTCATTGGGAAGTACAGGATTCTTAGTGAAGCTGTGAAGAAGCTGAAATATCTATGACAGCACCATCAATGAAGCATTCTGTTTTCATTAGTCCAGGAAATGTGCATCATACTCAAAACTCCGTCATTTAGAAGGGGAAAAACTTTTATGTTCAGATGGTTCAAATGACTCTGAGTCCCCTAGAACTTAGAACTACTTAAACCTAACTAACCTAAGAACATCATACACATCCATGCCCGAGGCAGGATTCGAACCTGTGGCCGTAGCGGCCGCGCGGTTCCAGACTGTAGCGCCTAGAACCGCTAGGCCACAACGGCCGGCTTTTATGTTCCTTAGGAGCTTTTCCTATGTTTCTTTCACAGAGGCAAGACTTTTTAAAATAAACAGGCCATCAATTTTTAAATGCTGCTATAGCAGCATAGTCAAAAATTTCCACTGAGAATCTACTCGATGCCTTTTTTTTATCATTACGCCATATTCCTTAGGTGTATAGATCACGTCATGACGTTTCAATAACTTTCTTTATAACCCCAATATTTCTAACATTTGGGAGACAACTATGCCCATCGATAGGGAACTAGTGTTTAATTTTCTTAAAACTTGCAGTTGATACAAGAATTAAGTACAATGGAATCATTCTGTTACTCTTAGTCTCACTGTTCACCTGTCGGAGAACAGGTTTTGATATATGAAAAAAATATATGTGTGAATGCAGCTACAGGCTGCCAATATCTAACGTTTTCAATGAAACACAGTTCCGTATAGTCGTTGATGAGAAGGCCCGTGACGTAAGATCTTTTTAGAGCTCAGATAGTGACGCCATGTGATTGTTGACTACTACCATTCTTCTACGAATTAGTGAGACTACCCTTCATCACCCAGTTCCAATATGTAACTGATTTCGTAAAAAAAAAAAAAAAAAGTTGACACGTGACCTTTCTACAATTAAGAAGTGGAAAAGTGAAAACGCGACTGGGACAGCAGAGATTTGGACTGCAGGACACACGATGCTTCACGTATGAAGCAAGCGCTGTCCCTGTTTTGTGCACGATCCATTTCCCACACGGGTAAAATCTATTCACAGCATAACGCCATATGTTGATGCTGCGATGCGTTGCTCTGAAAATATGTCTGGTGGCATATTGTTCAAAAGTGCGTGTGCCTGTTTGTGTGTGTGTGCGTGTGTGTGTGTGTGTGTGTGCTGTGTATGTGTGTGTGCTGTGTATGTGTGTGTGCTGTGTATGTGTGTGTGCTGTGTATGTGTGTGTGCTGTGTATGTGTGTGTGCTGTGTCTTGTTTAACGTGCTATCCTTTGTTGTTCTGTTTCTCTTCACTAGTGTATACCTGAAGGATCAACGAGTGTTCCTTGTGCGATAGTGAAGAGGCTGAAGAGATGAGTTAGAATATGTACCAGCACCGCGATTCGAACCTTGGTTTCCTGCTTACTAGGTAGAAGCGCTGTCTGTTGCATCACGCTGGCACTGAAGTTACCACTGTTGCGTGGACTATCCTAGTAAGCCTCCCTCCCACATACAAATTCAGATCCACGCCTCAGTCCATTGCTATTCCCCTTCCAATCTCGCACAATTTCATTACATTTTGCTTTCTAATCTGTCTTTGTTTAGTGTTATTGTAGCTTTTTTCTAGTAAACAAGGACAGGTAAGTTGTATAAAAAAATATTAAAGTAAAAGTAGACGAAGTGAAGGAATTATACTATCATGAACGCAAAATACTCTATAATGGACGAAGCAATTAGGGGGTAAGAAGTATACTAGCAGAGGCGAATGTAGCATTCTTCACCAAAGGAAGTCTGTGAGCGTCAAGCATAGGATGTCAATCGAGAAAGAAATTTCTGAGAATATCTATCGGGAGTGAAGCTTTGTAAGGAAGTGAATCATGGACAGTAGGAAAACGAGAAGAGAAAAAAAGAGAATCAAAGCCTTTGAGATGTGGTGTTACAGGTTGATGCTGAAAAAGAGGTGAATCGATAAGATTAGTAATAGGGAATTTCTCTGCAGAATCGGCGAGAAAATGGTTATGTGGAAAATATTTATTAGGAGAAGTAACAGGATTTACATTAAGACATCAAGCAATAACTACCACAGTAATAGAGGGAGCTGTAGCATGCGAAAACTGTAGAAGCAGACAGAGACCTGAATACGTACAACAGATAAGTGCGGACGTCTGGCGTAAGTGTTCGTCTGACATGAAGATCTACATCTACTTCCATACTCCGCAAGCCACCTGGCGGTGTGTGGCGGAGGGTACCTTGAGTGCCTCTATCGGTTCTCCCTTCTATTCCAGTCTCGTATTGTTCATGGAAAGAAGGATTGTCGGTATGCTTCTGTGTGGGCTCTAATCTCTCTGATTTTATCCTCATGGTCTCTTCGCGAGATATACGTAGGAGGGAGCAATATACTGCTTGACTCTTCGGTGAAGGTATGTTCTCGAAACTTCAACAAAAGCCCGTACCGAGCTACTGAGCGTCTCTCCTGCAGAGTTTTCCACTGGAGTTTATCTATCATCTCCGTAACGCTTTCGCGATTACTAAATGATCCTGTAACGAAGCGCGCTGTTCTCCGTTGGATCTTCTCTATCTCTTCTATCAACCCTATCTGGTACGGATCCCGCACTGCTGAGCAGTATTCAAGCAGTGGGCGAACAAGTGTACTGTAACCTACTTCCTTTGTTTTCGGATTGCATTTCCTTAGGATTCTTCCAATGAATCTCAGTCTGGCATCTGCTTTACCGACGATTAACTTTATATGATCATTCCATTTTAAATCACTCCTAATGCGTACTCCCAGATAATTTATGGAATTAACTGCTTCCAGTTGCTAACCTGCTATTTTGTAGCTAAATGATAAGGGATCTATCTTTCTATGTATTCGCAGCACATTACACTTGTCTACATTGAGATTCAATTGCCATTCCCTGCACCATGCGTCAATTCGCTGCAGATCCTCCTGAATTTCAGTACAATTTTCCATTGTTACAATCTCTCGATATACCACAGCATCATCCGCAAAAAGCCTCAGTGAACTTCCGATGTCATCCACAAGGTCATTTATGTATATTGTGAATAGCAACGGTCCTATGACACTCCCCTACGGCACACCTGAAATCACTCTTACTTCGGAAGACTTCTCTCCATTGAGAATGACATGCTGCGTTCTGTTATCTAGGAACTCTTGAATCCAATCACACAATTGGTCTGATAGTCCATATGCTCTTACTTTGTTCATTAAACGACTGTGGGGGAACTGTACCGAACGCCTTGCGGAAGTCAAGAAACACGGCATCTACCTGGGAACCCGTGCCTATGGCCCTCTGAGTCTCGTGGACGAATAGCGCGAGCTGGGTTTCACACGACCGTCTTTTTCGAAACCCATGCTGATTCCTACAGAGTAGATTTCTAGTCTCCAGAAAAGTCATTATACTCGAACATAATACGTGTTCCAAAATTCTACAACTGATCGACGTTAGAGATATAGGTCTATAGTTCTGCACATCTGCTCGACGTCCCTTCTTGAAAACGGGGATGACCTGTGCCCTTTTACAATCCTTTGGAACGCTACGCTCTTCTAGGGACCTACGGTAC
Organism: Schistocerca nitens; assembly: GCF_023898315.1. Classification (NCBI taxonomy): domain Eukaryota; kingdom Metazoa; phylum Arthropoda; class Insecta; order Orthoptera; family Acrididae; genus Schistocerca; species Schistocerca nitens. Next base: position 468,301,562 of record NC_064618.1, on the reverse strand, counting down.
ACCGCTGCAAGAAGGGGGGCAAGTTCCTTCGCGTACTCTGTGTAAAATCGAACCGGTATCCCATCAGGTCCAGCGGCCTTTCCTCTTTTGAGCGATTTTAATTGTTTCTCTATTCCTGTGTCGTCTATTTCGATATCTACCATTTTGTCATCTGTGCGACAATCTAGAGAAGGAACTACAGTGCAGTCTTCCTCTGTGAAACAGCTTTGGAAAAAGACATTTAATATTTCGGCCTTTAGTCTGTCATCTTCCGTTTCAGATGTCGGTATTAGAGAAGAAATTGTGACGAACCGTTGCAAACCAGTCACAAAACTGACGTAGAAGACAAGCTCAGCTGCAAGTACAGAAGTTACTGTGAAATTTAGCGACTGTAAGCTGCAACTGGCCTGATATAGGTGTATCGATGACTAAGCTAAATAAGTAAGCAGCAATAAAACAAAAATAAAACAAAATAAAATAAAACTATTCGAAGACGTCTTGAGATGGCTCCTGAAGAAGTTACACCTCTGTCTTATAGTTTATTTTGTCTGTACACGTTTGGCTTAGTGTCCAACAGAATGAGACCTTCTTCACTGTATTTGCAACTAAAGGTGGATATCCTGGATGCATTGGACTACTTTATCCGCCACTTCTGAATGGTCTGCAGAATACCCAGGTAATCGAAACGGTGAGAAATTTAAACCTCTGACCACGTCTTTTCTGCACCATGGCCCCTCACAATCGCATCGAGTTCAGCATCTAAAACACATAACTCATTGTGGAAGCTAGATTACGAGGAAATGGTTAGGGTGAAACTGCAAAATAGCCGAGTGTGACGCCTTCTTAGACCGATCGGTTGAATTCACTCTAAAACCAGAGTGCTTATGTTGACAGAGGAAAACATCAGTATTACTGTTGATCGCTTGCAACCGTCATAGCATCTACCTGCCTCAACGGACGTCTTCTTCAATGTCTGTTTCGCATTTAACAAGGCTATACTACTGCTACAGTGGTTTGAGGAGTCTAATAATGACTTTCGCTTAAATTTCCCACGTCTTTGCCCCCCCCCCCCCCCCCCCCCAGAAATTTTGTCTGCTATTATATCCTGTCAGACACAATTCTAATATCCAAGAGTGTCACTTCAGAACCTGCATACTGGCTCATCAAAGCTTTCAGGATGTTGCCGCCACGTGCGTGGACATCTGCTACCAGCTACTTCCGGTCACAAACCAAGGACTCAAACAATTCAGGCCATGAGTTCCTGTTTCGCGAGTGACAAATGTACCAACACAGTATTCAGTAAGTGTACTGCAACTCACAGTGAAATAAAACAACAATATACGCAAATAGATTTACATGACATATTTTGAGTCGTATACAATAGATTATGTATATCCATTGTGCTGCAGTGTATAAAGTAATTTTAGTGACCTACGAAGTCAGTTTGGCAAGCTACAAAACGTTCCATGCTCTCTGAAATTATAACTGTAGAAAGATGTGTTCCTGTACAAAAATAATGATAAACTAGAATTGCTTGGTATTAAAGCAATCCATTTGAAAAAAAATAATAATAATCTTCTGTAATGAGTGGTAAAGCGGTAATACTTTTGTTGAAACAGAAGACTAAACTTAGAGTAGTAGATTGATGGACTCGCGTTCGGGAGAACGACACTTCATATCCCCGTCTGGCCATTCTGACACAGGTTTTCCGTGAATTCCCTAAGTCGCTCCAAACAAATGCCTGGATGGTTCCTTTAAAAGGGCGAGGCCAATTTTCTTCCACGTGCTTTCGTAACCAAGCTTCTGCCCCGTCTGTAATACACGCGCTGTCGACGGAATGTTAATCTTTAATTTTCCCTCCTTTCTTAGCAGATAAGGGTGCTGCTGACGGAAGATGACGGTGCTTAATTGATCTGGTGGGGTAAGAAGACCATTTCTGCATTAAATAGGTCAATGGAATCAAATATCGTTACCATTGTACCTTGGTTAATTTTTTCAAACCTATACGAATCAGCACAAGATCTTATTCGGGTTTACACAGATTGTAGCGCATGCTTCAAACAGTGACTTAACTTTCAAAGCAATTGTGTAAACGAGATCATATGTCAACAACTTTATCAGAGTTACAGATTACGGACTGAGCAATGCGTCAAAGCGAGAACATTGTACATTGGGCAAACGTATGAGTATCTCCTTCATTATACATCATGATGGAAACAAAGACACTGCAGATAACATTTTATCGTTGAAACCAACGTATCTCTGGCATCAGTGAGAGCTCCGACATAGTTTACATCTAAGCGCTGTCTTTACTATAAGCAGAATAAGATGAATTCATGGATTATTCCTGGAGAACCTATTTCTACCACGTTTAATTCAATAATCTGTAAAATTATAATCGATATTTTGTATTCTAGAAACACGGAGATTTAACTGTCGATGCTATCCTACAAGGAACTTTAAGTGTTACATGCATATAAAATGCTGATAACGTATTTAAATGTAGCTATTATCATACTGAAATTGCTAAATTGTGCTAAGCCGTAATCAATTAATCAACTGAAAAATATAAAAAAATTACATCTAAGTGATTCTGCAGTTTCTTCCACAAACAGTTGATTTACTGACGAAAAAAAATCGTGGATGTGGTCGAACGCTGAATTTTTATACAGGATTAACGTGACATATGGGCCACGAACATTCATACACGTGAAGACTTCATGGCTATAGGTTTGGCTTCAGCAATGAACTTATTTTGTAATTATATTAAACACATATTTGTAACCACTACACCTGTTACAGGAGGCACTGCCTTGACCCTGGTTTTCCGTAGGAACAATGAGTCCACATATGTCAAGATATCCCGTATCTCAATCAACCAATCAAAATGGGTAAATTCGTGACACATCCTAGGAAGACAGGAAAAATATAGTCTATAAGACTATTCAAATTTCTGGTGAATGAATCTGCTCAAGATGGATAGCAGTTCGTGATATCACATTTGCTGTGGAGATGAGACTTGATTTCATGACTATGACATGTTTATGGAAACAGTGAAATAGGAGGAGTCACCTAAAAACGTGACGGACCCATTTTCCGCAGACATTCACCCGCAGGATAATGATAAATACTGGAGCTTATTTCTGAACATTTATAGCGTAAGGTTCGACTTTGTTTTAGGACTACTGCAATCGTTACTGCTTATTCAATGCACTCTGTTGAGATGATGGCATCGAATGGGGAACCGCAGTTATTACGTCAGTGGTGTCATATCGTAAAGAATCAGCATGTTATGACTGTAACGCCGAGAGAGTCCTACAGAGGTAAAAGCCTCCCATTTCGAAATCTGTTCCTCAGAGTTTCACACTATGTACAGATAACAAAGACGTGAGTTTGGCAGCTGTATGACTGGCTCGTAAAATATTTGACTGACAGAACTCAGTACTTCATCTTGGACTGTGAATGTTGATCATAAATAAAGGTGACATCGAGCGTACCCTAAGGATAAGAGCTGTCAGACAGTTTGACCCGCGTACGCAGATAGTTTTTTGTCGCCACAGCTGCAAACAGGAAGTAGTTTTCCTCAGTAACAGAAGAAAAACTGGGACAGGTATAGGCAAAATATTCATTTGTTGCAATGTCTGGCAGTTCAGTTCTCTTGCGGAGAAAGACACAATAATGCGTGCATGAGTATAACAAAATATGTGGTCGATGTGTTTAGCAATAACATTGTGCATATGGATTCACTTACAGTAGTCAAATATCTAGAGGAGACATTATGGAATGACAAGTTATATGTCAAACGCGTGATATAATTTTTTTAAAAGCAGTAGTAAAACTTAAGATTTATCAAAGAAAAGTACTGAGAAAGTACAGTGAACCTGGAAACGAGGCCATGCCGACGGCTCTTAATGTTCATCGTTTGCTATCCTCATTAGGTCGGATTATAGGAAGAGAGCAAAGAACGCCAGAGTCGTCCAGATATGGATGTAACCAGCTGCCCCAGTCAGTATGGGTGTACCACTGCGTTTCTGAGGAGTTTTAAACATGTGAAATTTGCACAAAAGATTACATGATTTTCAAGAAAATGATTTCGGTTGTCATAAAGGAGTGACATTCGTCAGATGTGTGGAATATCCTAACACATGTGCAACAAGACTGAATACTTCCCAGCGAAGTTGTGTAGTAGTAGTAGCAGCAGCAGCAGTAGCTTTATTCATCCGTACATCTCTTTTATGAGGATGTTGGGCATGTCTTGGCGTTATAATTTATGAATCAAAAAAAAAATATATATATATATTGTAATTTACATACCCAGTCATTTACGTACTTACTGATCTAGCATGACAAGGACGGGACCGGTAGTCTGCTGTGACCTGATGTTAGGAACTATTGCGGCATCTGCCAGGAGTAATTTAGGGAAACCACGGAAAAACTAAATCGGATTGCTAGATGCAAGGCACCTCTGGCCACTCTGTTTTTAAAACAACGCTGCCTCATGCGGTTTACACACAAACACACAGTTTCATAACACTACGTACACTACACACACTACCAGCTGACGTCAGAACCATTTTGTGTACCGGAACTTCTCGTTTGCTAGCCTGAAAAACAGAACATTCCTCTATAAAGAGTGCGATACTGAACTCAAAAAAAGGATAAGGTGTTAGTATTATACACTGCATATCATTGGGAGTAAGTTTTTCCAGAAAAGAAAAAAAAAGAAGGAAAAATGTATTGTAAAAGTGTTACGTTAGATGATAGATGTTTTATTAACATTATTATTATTTGTTTATATTACTTTTTTACCGAACAGCTACTCTGTGTTATCTAAGTAATCCTTCTATGTATAGAATGATTGCTTAACAGGTAGTTTTTAATTACCTTTTCAAATAAGTTTGTTTTAAGAATTTCTTTAACATATTTTCGCAGCTTATTGCGCAGTTTTATTACTTGTTAGAAAATACTGTTTTGAGTTTTATATTTATTCTTCCTCGATAAATTTACGTTCAGTCTAGATCTTGTTCCATGGTCGAGAACAGAGCTGTTTGGGCAGTATTTATCAGTGTTATTTATTATGTGTACACTTGATTGGAAAATATACTCACACGGTGCAATTAAAATCCCAAGTGTTTTCAACAGATGACCTCCATTAATATTTTTGGTTATTGTTCTTACGGCGCATTTCAACAGTTTGAAAACTGTGTTTATATTTTGTGCATTTTGTCCCAGGAAAAAATGCCATAGCTAAGAACTGAGTGTCCACGTGAATAGTAAGTAACTAATAGACACTGGCAGTTACACATTGAAGACAGGGTATAACATTCTGATGAGTGTCTGTTTGTAAGTATCTTTGTGTTCACATCATTTTAACTGAGAATCGGTATTCATTCCTAGAGATTTTGCGTTTGTTCCATAGTCTATAGAGGTGCCATATACATTTAATTTCGAACTGAAATTAATGGCATTAGCGTTATTTTTATGTTCATTGTTACTTTATTACTTATTGGCCAATTGTAAACTTCTTTGAGGGTTTCATTTTCTTTCTTTTCAAGGAGTTCTGTTATTTTCTCAGTGACTATAATATTACTGCGATCAGCAAGGACAATTTTTTCCATGACTAACACTACTGGAAAAGTCATTGATGTTTATTGGGACGAGTATTGGTTCTAATATGCTACCCTGAGGAACTCCCATATTAATGTGTTTTGATTCTGATAAGTGCTTTACCACAAACACATCCCAGTAAGTCGTTCTTAATGGCGGGGCATCGTCAGACGAAAACGAAGATTCCGGAACACACTCAAAAAAGTATGACACGACCATTACTTTTCTTGAAATGTACAGATAGTGTGGGAGAATAGTTTTTACATCTCTGAAATCGTTCGTAAACGACATACGTGGGTACAGGATGAACATGTTGTTCGATCAATCTTCTAGCTGCGAGTGGTGAGGCGTGTCTGGACAATGAAGCACACAAAAGGAAAAGTTCCGTATTCGAGTGCCAGTCCAGGGCACATCTTTAACCTTCTAGGAAATTGCGAAACAGTGTACACTCCGGTTCACAGCGGAAGGTTCACCATGCAAACAGTTAGCTAAGTATTGCAAGGTATCTATTGCCATCCAAATACGAAAGTCGGTCAATAAATAATACTTCATTTTTACAGCGCTTAATGTACATAGAGAAGCGTCCTTTTACGTGCTTCAGATTTGATGTTCCTTCTGCACGGGTGCCAAGTTTAGAACAATTCCGACAATTGGTAGAGGGGTAGTGACCCATTACAATGGCATCTACGCAAGACACTCGTTACAAACAACATGCTTGAGTCAGTACGCAAGCTACATCATATGCTACTAGTATGTTCCAAAACGCCATGCATAAACACGGAATTTTCCCGGGTTTGTACCTCGGGTTTTATTGGTGAAAGGAAGGGAGGGTCAAGTGTTTTGAATAGCCCTTCGGCCAGTGACCATTTCCATACTTAACAGAAGCGTTGTCTTGCAGTAACTGAGCCTAAAGTACAGGTTCAAAGTTTGAGTATTACACACTTCCTCCAGATTGGGTAAATGGAATAAATACGTTGATTTTTTTAAAAATTAGATGTTGTCAAACGGTGCATCTGAAGGGGCTTAAGGAGACATCATTCAGTTGATGGGCGGTTCCTGAGAAAACCAGAAAAAAGCGTTTTTCAGCGTTTATGTAGAAGTGTCATCTTCCCGTTTTGAAAAAACTTATCTGTTATCGAGACCCTTACCCCCCCCCCTCCTCCGCCCCCCCACAACCGCCCTCAAACATAGGTTTTTGGTACCAAAACCAAGCCTTTGATTCCGAGACAGCTATACACAGCAAACAGCTGAAATTTATGCAGTGTATTCCTAAGATACTGATCTTTGAAAAATCTTGTAAATTGTCTTAAATCTTTATCCATTTCCGAGATACAGAGGCTGAAAGTTATCCTGCTTGTACACGCAAAATACGTAAGCGAAAACTGTTGTGTGGCGTAAAAGTAATTTATAAAGTGATGTAGCACTGATAAATATGCAGTAAAAGACGAAGTCTATGAAAATGACAATGAGAAAGAGAGAGATATTGACAGTGACAGGAGTTAGCGGCAGTGGGATGGGATGAATGAGACAATAGCAGCAAGCGAGAACAAGAGGGAGACAGTGAAGTTGAGAGGAGACAGTAGTAGTAGGACAGAGCGAAGGAACCTATGGCTGTGAGACAGGGGAAAGTGATAGTTACAGAGACACAAAGAGATAATGACAGTGAGTTGGGCTTAGTGAGTGGGATAGAATCGGCAAGCAGCGACTTACAGCGATGAGAGCAAGTCACAGTTAGGGGAGCTCGTGGGAGTGAGAGGTTGGTTGTATGTGAAAAAGAGAGGGAGTATGTACGCGTACCAAACCTGAGGAAAGTAGAATGAGGTAACTGGTACTCCAGTTTACAGTTAGAGTCTTTTGAACAGAAGCATATTCGCCTTTTTTGTTCTCCAATAGGAACGTTTTTGTGCTGGAAGGATTCTTGTTTGAGGAAAAAGAAACTGTGACGAATAATGTGACTGTTACGTTTTATGATGCTCTTGTGTGTTGTTGATTTAAAGTACTGGTTTCCCATTCTTGAGCTTTCTTGTATATCTTTATTGTAATGTTGAACTGAACAATGAGGGTGGTGTGTTTACACAAACGCTATCCGATAAAAGAGTCACCAAATCCATCTGAAACTGTATAACTGTATTGTGATTAACGTTTACCAAAAACGTTTAGAAGACATAAAACAGTATACTAAGTAAGCTATCCTGTGAAATTCTGTATTGTGCACTACATTGAACAGTGCTGCAATGGGTGACGTCACAGTTTGTGACTTTCAGTTCCAACGCATAATGCTAACGGAATAAAAATTCTACATAAAATTACAAATCGAATTTTGAAAGAAAATATTTCTAAACTGTATGCGCGCAAGCTCACTAAACAAAATTCCCAGCATTAAATGATGCTCAAAGAATATAACACTGCACTGCGAGATTAAGACTGTCTGCTTAAGAAATGGGATCTAGACTGAACTTTACCTAAACTGGACCCGATAATAATTTTGAAATGCAATGCTTAACCGTGTCCTGACTGTTATGTTAAACTGGCTCTAACAAATTTTCATGGCTTACCTTGTGGCAACGTAAACTCGACTCTCCTCGAAAAGTGGTGACAATAAAAATGCAGCGCAGCAGCAAACCAGCTAACGCAAATAGAAAGGTTTGCGCAAGTGCAGTGTTAGGGAAAATGGCTAAGCTAAACACATCATACGTTACTTCGAGCAACTGTGTTCCGCTAATCACAATGCCACGGCACACGATTAGAAATAAAACTTTCGTGAGGCGATGGTGGTAGAAACTCGACTTATTTAAATGATTGAAAGGGAGATTAGCATTAAAAACTCTGTTACGAACCTCTTTCCTTAACAATTACAATCATCTTTACAAAAATCATGTCTTATAAAAAATATGACTCTGCCATGAAATTAATTAATGTATTGGTGAAGGAGTGGTGAATCTATAAGCCTGAGTGCAAGTCACGTTAAAAGATTATTTTGCTGAATTTCGTCTTCACAATCAAACTAACTGACACGAACCAATAAAGAGAAAATAGGTAAGTACTTGTCTTTCTTAAGATCGTAATAAACTACGTTCGAGAAAAAAATGCATCGACAATATTGCCTGAAAAACTTCACACTTCTCAAATCAATCTTTACCAAATTATATTTCAAAAAGGAATATCCTCTGCATTTACACCGCTGAGTTGTGGTAGTTATTTTCAGGCCTCTCAGCAACGTAACCAACAGCCAACCCCGCCCTTCTCACTGAATGCTACTTCTGGCAGTGACAATGCGACTGACAACCAAAGATCACATTGCTTGTATTCAGTACCTATGTGGCGTAATATATCGACTATTTAAGACAGTCTACAAGCACGAAGCATGACACACGAAATTAAAAGAGAGCTCACATCACTTTCATTAAATACCAGAAAATAAGTAAGTAACCTCACAACACCCATAAAGTTTGTGTTCAGTCAATAGTAATGATGGAGTAGACAGGAATACTATTGGGCAATGTATAAAAAGAGTCGAAGTGTCAGGTGCAGAAACTCAGCTCCAAAATCGGCAGACCGGCACATCAAGACCCAACAGTTGGCTCTCCAGTCATCAGTAAGAGGTGGAAGTGCGTGTGCAATGCTGACTCTCGCATATTCAGAGCTGTACTCATTATGGGTTCCAAGAATGCTCACAACAGACTACAAGATTCTAAGAAAATCTATTTCCTCTGAACTGCTGGAGCACTTTGAGGCAAATACAGAGACCCTCCTGTTATGGATAGTTACAGATGACAAAACCTGGTTGCATCACTTGGCTATACGCACAGGACAATAGCTTTTACCAACGTGGAGAACATGCTATTACACAACGTTGGCGTAAGGCCATAGGATTTACGGCAACTATGTAGAAAAATAGTACGTTGAAAAGAAATTTCTGATATTATTACCGCCGGCCGCGGTGGTCTAGCGGTTCTAGGCGCTCAGTCAGGAACCGCGCGACTGCTACGGTCGCAGGTTCGAATCCTGCCTCGGGCATGGATGTGTGTGATGTCCTTAGGTTAGTTAGGTTTAAGTAGTTCTAAGTTCTAGGGGACTTATGACCACAGATGTTGAGTCTCATAGTGCTCAGAGCCATTTGAACCATTTTTTTGATATTATTACCAAATTCTAGCTCCTAAGAAAAAATATGTTCTGATAAAAAAATTGTCCCATTATTAATTTGAAGGCCCTCGTAAACACATTTCTGGTACTCTATGGTAAATGAAAAGGGGCACAATGCATTTGAAAACAAATGAACCTGAGCTGTCTTACGTGGTAAATGAGAGGAGTGATCTTATAATAATTAAATTTTAGTTGACTTGTAAATGTGGTGCTCACAAGCCAGCAAATATACTCTACGTCAGGGAGGGAAAAAAAAAAAACATTACGCTCCACAAAGTACTTATCCGAATTGGACGGGTATTGGTAAATGTGAAGTACGTGTACAGATAAACAAATGATTACAGCTTCAGAAAAAATTTGATGATATATTCAAGTGGAACAGTTTCACAAATTGAGCTAGTCAGCAACACGTTGGTCCACCTCTGGCCCTTACGCAACCAGTTACTCGACTGACATTGGTTGTTAGACTTGCTAGATGTCAAATTTTGTCCAGTTGACGGGTTGGAGCTGGTTAGAGGAGTTTCACCCGTAATGCTCCAAACGTTTTAAATTGCAGAGAGTTCCGGCGACCTTGGTGGTCAAGGAACGGTTTGTCAAGCACGAAGACAAGCAGTAGAAATTCTCGCAGTGTGCGAGCGGGTATTGTCTTGTTGACATGTAAGCCCAGGGTGGATTGCCATGAAGGGCAACAAAAAGGGGCGTAGAATATCGTCGACGTACCGTTGTGCTGTAAGGATGCTGCGGATGACAATCAATGGTTGGTTGGTTGGTTGGTTGGGGTTGAAGTGACCAAACAGCAAGGTCATCAGTCCCTTGTTTTAAATGTGGTCCATTCCGATAGTGTGATATCTCAGAAAAGTCAGAACGATAAAAGGGAAAAGGCTAAAAAGTGTAAAAGGGCAGTCATGTTGTCAATGGTAAAAACAAAATGAGGCAAGTCAGCAAGAGAGAGAACACAACGGTATGATAGAGGCAGGAAATATCCCACCTCTGAAGCAGCAGAGGCAAGACCACCTGCTACTTAAAAGGTGCAACCGCTGGAATGTAGAAGTGCGTATGGGAAAAGGAGACTAACCAATCCTAGAAAATGATAAAAACAGAGTAAAAGGGGAGAAAAGAGGATCGCGGTCAGGGAGGGGAGTCGGTAATCTCCAAACACGGCTTACAGTGGGAGATACCCCAACACTCACCGCCCTGCCCCAACATCAGAGAGAGATTAAAAACCTTAAAACTGAGAATAAAAACCACTTTCCCGGAGGAAACCGAGAACCAGGTCGACCATCCGGGAATCGTCAGGAAACATCAAAGGTAAAGTGCGAGGGAGCCTGTACTTAGCACACAGAGCCAAAAGAAGGGCGCATTCAACCAAAATGTGGGCCACTGACTGGAAGGCTCCACAACCACAAAGTGGGGGTGGCTCATCACGCAAAAGAAAACCATGGGTCAGCCTGGTACGGCCAATGCGCAGACGACACAGTGTGGTCGAGTCTTTTTGAGAGAGGCGAACGGTAGAACGACACGGGCCTGGTGTCACCTTCATCGCACGAAGTTTATTAGACAGGGAAGTAGCCTCCCAAGAGTTGGCCCACGATTGTGCGAAGTGGGATTTGACGTGAAGCCGTAAATCCGCTGCAGGAGGGGTTACAGAAAACGGGGGTAAGTGACTGCTCCCCCAGCCAAACGATCAGTGAGCTCATTACCCGGGATACGCACATGGCCAGGGACCCAAAGGAAGTCAACGGAACAAGCAACACGGTGAATATCAGTGAGATGGTCATGGATGGCAGTGACCAAGGGATGGCGCGAAAAACACCGGTCAATAGCCAGAGGGCCACTCATTGAGTCCAAACATAACAAAACGTGGTTGTGTTGGGACTGTTTAATAAAGGTAAGGGCCTGGGAATTTGCCATCAATTCCGCAGTAAACACCCCACATGTAGGTGGCAGCAGATGATTTTCCGTTCCAACAGAGGACGTGAAGGCATATCCCACATGATCAGCAGATTTAGAGCAATCAGTGTAAAAAACAACAGCATCCCGAAACTCCCATAAAATTTGGCGGAAAAAGGAACGGAACACCATCGGGGGGATGGGATCTTTCGGACCTCCGCGGAGATCGAACTTACCAAGGGGGGGTGGGGGTGGACAGGAGGGAGCGAGGAAGACAGGACAAAGAAGGAAGCTGAAAATCACGTCAAAGAGACGAAAGGCGGAGCCCAACCGGTAAACCCACCCGAGGGTGGGAATCAGGTGGGTGACGTCCATGGTCTTGGAACAGGAGAGAATAGGAAGGATGAGTGGGAGAGGAATTGACAGCGAGTGCGTAGGACACCAGAAGCTGGGACCACCGAACAGAAAGGGGGGCATCCCAGCTTCAACCAGGAGACTATCAACTGGGCTAGTAGGGAAGGCACCGGTGGCCAAACGGATACCACGATGATGGACTGGATCCAGCAAGTGCAGTGTGGAAGGAGCAGCTGAACCATAAACTTGACAACCATAGTCCAAGCGAGACAGAACTACAGCATGATAAAGACGGAGAAGGAGGTAGCGGTCTGCACCCCAAGAGGAGTGGGCAAGGAAGTGAAGGACATTGAGTTTACAGAAACATCCTACCTTCAGAAGTCTGATATGGGGCAGCCAAGTGATCTTGTTGTCGAAAAGAAGACCCAGGAAACAAAACCGTGGGACCACAGGCAATCGTTGTGCACCGAGATAGAGCTCTGGTTCAGGGTGGATCGTAGTACGGCGACAGAAGTGGACCACCCGCGATTTTAAAGGAGGGAATTGAAACCCGTGTGAGAGGGTCCATGCAGAGGCACGCCGTATGACTCCCTGGAGCTGCCGTTCTTCAGAGACCATCGAAGAGGAACCAACCCAAATGCAGATATCAACCACATACAGGGCAGGGGCGACCAAAGGACCGACAGAGACCACAAGTCCATCGATAGCAATGAGAAGAAGAAGTACACTCAAGACAGAACCCTGTGGGATGCCCGTATCCTGGGACCATGGAGAACTAAAAACAGTACCAACCCGAACCCTGAATGAACGATGGAACAGGAACTGGCGGTTAAAAATCGGGAGTGGTCCTCGAAGACCCCACTGATGAAATGTAAGTAAGATGTGATGGCGCCAGGCCGTGTCATAGGCCTTGCGTACGTCAAAAAATACTGCAACCAAATGGCGGCGCTGGGAAAAGCCTGTCGAATTGCGGGTTCCAAGCGAAGTAAATGATCGATTGGAGACCGTCCCTCTCGGAAGCCACACTGGTAAGGGGACAATAGATCCCGAGATTCGAGGACCCAATTGAGCCGACGGGCTACCAACCGTTCAAGTAACTTGTAAACAACATTTGCAAGACTAATTGGCCGATAGCTTTCAACAAATAGGGGTTTCTTACCAGGCTTAAGGACAGGAACTACGATGCTATCCCTCCACTGAGAAGGGAAGTCACCCTGGAGCCAGATACGGTTAAACAACCAGAGAAGATGTTGCTATTGTGGAGCACTGAGATGTTGAAGCAGTTGGTTATGAATGGAGTCTGGGCCAGGGGCTGTATCATGAGAAGAAGAAAGTGCGGAAAGAAATTCCCATTCAGTAAAAGGTTCGTTGTAAGATTCTGACTGACAAGGGGTAAAACATCAGGTGGAAGCTTCGGCCCGCTGTTTCTGGTGAAGGAAAGCAGCTGGATAGGAGGCTGATGCTGATGCCACTGCAAAATGGGTCGCAAGATGTTCTGCAAGAACTAATGGTTCCGTACAAAGGCCATCTGGGAGGTGAAGGCCTGGGAGGGTGGACTGCCGATGGCAACCTTGGAGAGAGCGAAGTGTAGCCCATACCCGTGACATAGGGACAGTAGAACCGAGGGAAGAAACAAATCGTTCCCAACATATCTGCTTGCTGTGTTTGATTAAATAACAGGCATTAGCACGGAGGCGTTTAAAGGTAGTAAGGCTGGCAACAGATGGGTGCATCTTAAGGTGTTGCAAAACTCGACGGCGATCACGGATGGCAATGGTAATTGCCGTACTCCACCACAGGACTTGCCGGCGACGAGATGGTCCAGATGAGCGCGGGACAGCAAGGCTAGCAGCGCGAACAGCTGCGTCAGACACGTCACGTGGGACGTCATCAATACAACCTGACAAAGAGGGAGAAAACACGACCTGTGCAGTGTATAGAGGCCAATCGGTGCGTTGGAAAGACCAACGAGGTAACCGGTCCATGGGGGAGCGGGAAGGGAGAGAGAGAATCAACGGGAAATTGTCACTATCACAAAGGTTATCGTGTGGCGACCAGTGTAATCAAGGGAGGAGAGAGGGAGAAGAAAGAGAAAGATCAATGGCAGAAAAGGTACCACGACCGGCACTGAAATGAGTAGGGGAGCCATCATTAAGAAGGCACAAGTCGTGGTTTGTAATAAATTGATCTAAGAGAATACAAAGGATGATGAGCATTAAAATCCCCAAGAAGGAGGAAGGGAGGAGGAAGTTGCTGAAGAAGGGCAGTTAAGGCAGCAGATGTAAGAGTCCTGTCAGGAGGGAGATAAAGATTGCAAACTGGTGGGGGGTAATGGACACAGGAATTGTGCCAAGATGGGTACAGGCACGAAGGGCCGCAGACTGGGCAGCTGAAGCAGTTTTGATCAGCAACGAACCCGACCGCATCTTGCTCAGGGAGTTCAATTCGCCAAACTTGTCTTCAATGTGTTCCACAAAGAATAAAGGTTTGGTATTGGTGAAAGTGTCCCCATCAGTCCTGGTGCAAACCAGATAGCGGGGGAAAGGCTTTGCCCCTACCTGACGGGCCTGACTCTCTTCCCAGGTAGCCATGGAAGGGAAGGCCGAAGGGGCAGGAGAAGCAGCACTAGAAGAATCAGTTCCACACAGAGAGACGGCCGCAGAAGAATGGCCAGAGTTCCGGACCCGTATGTGTTTCATTTGCATAGCATCCGCCCTGATACCACCCACTCCGATCAGGGGCTCTCCTCACGGGCGCCACCCAGCCCCAACAAGGCCCACCTGGCACAGTGGCCATTGCCGGGAGTTCCAATGCTCCAGGATGACGAGCAACCACTCCAAGGCTTACATGAGGAGGTCGCAGCTCAGGTATCGGAAGTGTGATCCCTGTATGTTCAGGGGGCTCAACCAAAAGAGTACATAGCGACCCCACCACACGGGCTGGCTACCGTGCTGGCTATGCACCCTAGCATCAGACAACGACGTGAAAGAAAAGGTGGAATGAACTAGGAGGGCGCAATTAGGAGACACTAGGTAAGGTGCTCTTCCCCAAATGGCTCACACTACGGAAGAGCAATTTAGTAATGGAGGTCAAACCTCAGAGGGGGACCAGGGAGTGCCAAAAGGAGGAGGTGATTACGCAACAAAGCCAAATTGCAAAACCAACATAACCAGGAGGATAGCGGGGGCCAACATAAGCAAGGACACCAAGAGAGGGAGAGGAGAGGGCGAGGGGGAAGGAGCAAGGAGAGGAAAGGAGGGGAAGGAAATGCAGCCCTGGAAAGAAGGAAGGCTGCAATCCCTCAGGAGGACAATCAGTGCCAACCAAATAACGCTTCCATAAAGGCCAAAGGTGCACCAACACACTATTGACGTGCTCAGCCTGTGAAGTTCTTTCTCTTTAATAATTTTGTGGTGTCACCGCCAGACACCACACTTGCTTGGTGGTAGCCTTTAAATCGGCCGCGGTCCATTAGTATACGTCGGACCCGCGTGTCGCCACTGTCAGTGATTGCAGACCGAGCGCCACCACACGGCAGGTCTAGAGAGACTTACTAGCACTCGCCCCAGTTGTACAGCCGACGTTCATAGGAATGGTTCACTGTCAATCACGCTCTCATTTGCCGAGACGATAGTTAGCATAGCCTTCAGCTACGTCATTTGCTACGACCTAGCAAGGCGCCGTATTCAATAGATATATAACTTGTGATGCCTGTACCGTCAGACCGATGTACACCACTTCTGGATTAAAGTTAAGTATTACATCAACTACGTACTTTATTTGCTACTATTAATTCCTTTACCTTGTTCCAGACCTCACGCCAATCTGGGTGAGCTTAAAACCGTGCATTTCGGCCTCCTTTAGCAACACGGTGTTGGCACTTCTGCCAATACTTCAAGTTTATCCAACTTCTCAGACATTATAATCTTTTATTTGTCTGTACATGTACATTTTTCAATATACACTTATCTTTAGCATAGTGTAACTACTGTTTTTTTCGTGTAAGTTAACTTCCAAATTCTCAATTCTGCTTTCTTAGCACAGCACAAAGATGTTTACCGACAACATTTACACAATTATCTAATTACGTGACACTTTTAGATGTAAAGCACATCGTTGCTACGGTCGCAGGTTCGAATCCTGCCTCGGGTATGGATGTGTGTGATGTCCTTAGGTTAGTTAGGTGTAAGTAGTTCTAAGTTCTAGCGGACTGATGACCTCAGATGTTAAGTCCCATAGTGCTGAGCAGTTCTCTTAGGTTGTTCGCAGATGATGCTGTAATTTACCGTCTAGTAAGGTCATCCGAAGACCAGTATCAGTTGTAAAACGATTTAGAAAATATTGCTGTATGGTGTGGCAGGAGGCAGTTGATGGTAAATAACGAAAATTGTGAGGTGATCCACATGAGTTCCAAAAGAAATCCGTTGGAATTCGATTACTCGATAAATAGTACAATTCTCAAGGCTGTCAATTCAACTAAGTACCTGGGTGTAAAAATTACGAACAACTTCAGTTGGAAAGGACATCGAAAGGGTGCAAAAAAGGGCAGCTCGTTTTGTATTATCACGTAATAGGGGAGAGAGTGTGGCAGATATGATACGCGAGTTGGGATGGACGTCATTAAAGCAAAGACGTTTTTCGTCGCGGCGAGATCTATTTACGAAATTCCAGTCACCAACTTTCTCTTCCGAATGCGAAAATATTTTGTTGAGCCCAACCTAAATAGGTAGGAATGATCATCAAAATAAAATAAGAGAAATCAGAGCTCGAACAGAATGGTTTAGGTGTTCGTTTTTCCCGCACGCTGTTCGGGAGTGGAATGGTAGGGAGATAGTATGATTGTGGTTCGCTGAACCCTCTGCCAAGCACTTAAATGTGAATTGCAGAGTAATCATGTAGATGTAGATGTAGTGCATTCGTCGACCTAGGCCTAGTATTGCGGAGAGATGAATCTGTTGCGCCGCTGAACGCTAGCGGGACAAGGGCACAGGGCGCCCAGCCTCGTTAGTTGAAGATTTCCGACCGGCAACGTGCAGGGACAATGAGTACGTCGCCGGAAACGGATAACCCCAGAGCTGGGAATTTGGACAGGCGATGCTCGCATTGCCCTTGTGCAGAATATGCTCCAGGAAACGGCGGAGTGTCAGACACTCTAAAGGATGGCCAATTTACAGCTCTTTGAGTTTCGCCGGTAACTCACATAAAATATTAATGCAAATCTGAATACATTTTCGATCTCAGAACAATGAGTCACATCCAATGACATAATAATATCTCAATATCTCCATAACTATCTCCATAACTACAGAAGTTAATATTTCAGAGCGAATAAACATTTTCTGAATGAACCTCTGAATTAACAACTTTTAACTGCTTCGTGCGATTTCAACAAACAGTATCTCAGACGAGGGAAATACTATAGCTATCATCACTCAAAGCTATAACCTGTATGTATTTTATTTATTGGTCGTAGACGTCTTTTATGTCTTTTTTATTATGCGAATGTATGTCAGAAAATCGTATTCTTCACATTTCACAGTAAATGAACACAGAATCAGTACCTCACTTTTTGCCATACTTGTGTTTTTCGTTAATGAACGTTTTACTTTTTACCAGTAACTTTATTTAACTGATGATTCCAAGTGCTATTAGAAACTACTAATTTAAAAGTGATAATTCGCATATGTTAGTGGATACCACAGTTGGAAACAGAACTAAAAGACGCTTCTGACAAGAATTCATAAATAATTGTGTAAACGACACTTAACGTCAATTCTTTGCCATCTGTCTTGAGCGCAGTATGCAAGAATTCTGGATTATTTGTTTATGAACCAACTGTTACTTATATTTACTGTAAATGATTTGAATGTTTGTTGGAATATATTAGTTTAGTCCGGGATGTGGTGAACGTGAATCAAATCATGTCTGTAGAGCTCGAGAACGATATATTTTTGGTGGGGATGGGCTTCAGCCAATGAGAGCTGGGCAGTGGCGGAACACTAATGGAGTCAACTGGAGACTGCGACTTTTCGAAGAAGGAGCTGAAGGGAGCGATTCTACACTGTGTGACAAGTTTTGAAAGAAGGCAGACCTGTCTAGGGCAACGTGCGTCATTCGGTCGTATAGGTGACTGATTCAGGGCGGTGAACTGACTCGACCATATTTTAACTTCTGAAGGGACTTTATTTTTCTAGAGGTTTCAACGTGCTTCATAGTAGGACTCTTCGCTTGGTGTACGAAACTGAAAGTAGATAGAGTATGAGTTATTATTCTTCGTAGCGCAAGTGTTATTTTGTAGACCACCATGTTGAAGTCTGAACTCTTTTGAGCCGTTGAATATTGCGTGTGTTGTGATTATGAAATGGACTTAATTTTCGCGTATCTTCGATGACTATTTAGTTTGAGGAGTTTTCTACCATTCTCTAAATGCTCTCAATGTAACTTTACCGCATTTGATAAGGGTACTTCCTGTTTGAGTTTCAATCGAATATCCTAGGACCACTTTCCGTTTATTTGAGATGTCATTACTTGAATAAACATTACTCAGCATAATTATCTTTTATGCGTCACTTACAGGCGCTAGAATAGTACCCTTCTTACTGAATTATTCATTTAACTTTTACTTCATATTCGTCGTATTTTATTAATTCGAAATTCTAACCAGTGCAAGGACTATTTGACAGCAAGATCACAGCTACAGGTTATTGTTTGCAGCGAATTAGCTGCGGGACATCAAAGCAGACCCGCGCGGCTCGACCCTGTAGCTACAGCGAGCTATTCTTTTTTAAACACAGCCCAACTACCTACAGTTCGACTACCCGCTGGTAAAGACGCAACTGGTTTTCTTGTGTGGGATGCTGTTTGGAAGAGCCGCTACTTAGAAGTAACCTTTAGGTACCGTCGTTCCCTGAACGATTTTTCGATTTAAGACCAGAAAAGAGTGCTTGGCTCTCCCTGCTATATACAGAGAGGGACGCTATTTGCACTACCATTAGGAAACAAAGAATCAGTATACCTAGTTATCCTTGACCAAAAAATTTAATCATTAATATCTGATTGCCTATTTACGTTATAACAAATACATTTTCTATACTGTTCAAGTTTCTTGTTGCAGCAGTGACATTTTCAGTACAACTGTCATTCTTTATACAATATATAGATGCTTTCACGTGGAAAACGGGGCATTAATAATAGTGACTCATACAAATAGTAGTGGGTGAAGAAAGAACCCCGCCCCCTCCCCACAAAGACACACAGTATATGCATCGAATTAACTTGGGCATTCATATGCGAGCACACCTATAACAAACGGTCCCTTCTACTATTCATCATACACTTGCACATACATACACTATTTCCAAACTAGAGAGGCGTACATTAAGCATGTAACACTTTTTTTTGGACAATTTCAGCGGAACAAACGCAGAATTTGCTGTGGGACATTGTGGAATGCCGGCCAATTTGCCGTGCGGTTCTAGGCGCTGCAGTCTGGAACCGCGAGACCGCTACGGTCGCAAGGTTCGAATCCTGCCTCGGGCATGGATGTGTGTGATGTCCTTAGGTTAGTTAGGTTTAACTAGTTCTACGTTCTAGGGGACTAATGACCTCAGAAGTTGAGTCCCATAATGCTCAGAGCCATTTGAACCATTGTGGAATATTCCCGCTTCAGCCCCTCTCATGAAGTTCCGATAGGTGGTGGTGCTCTACATAGGCTTCAAAGTGACGTCTGTAAAGGATGTGCGTTCCAAGCAGACAGCTGTCACTGAGTTTCTTCTGTCCGAAAACAAGGGCATCATAGATATTCATAGGCTTTTGCAACACGTCTAAGGAGAAATGGCCGTGAACAAAAGCACAGTGAGTCGTTGTGCGATGCGTCTGTCATCATCGCAACAAGGTCGGACAAAGCTGTCCGATCACGCGCGTACGGGCGAGTTGCACACAACTGTGACGTCTTTAATATTGGAACGTGCGGACACACTTATTCGAGGTGATCGACGGATCACAATCAAACACCCCGCTGCTCGACTGTTGGTAGTCCTGACGCTCATTGTTGGGTTATTCAAAGGTATGTGCCCGCTGGTTTCTCGCCGCCTAACAGTAGACCATTAACCGCAACGACTGACCATCTGCGTTACGAGGCAGATGGTAGCAATTATTGTCGAAGGGCTTCAGAGGCAATGAAATGTGGATTCATCACTTGAAACCAGAAACAAAACGGCAATCTGGAGAATGTGCTGGCTAGGGCAGCAGTCGAATATTTTCTGTAATCAGAAAGACACGTACAGCACCCGCAACATGCGATCGTGCATTATCCTGCTGAAATGTAGGGTTTCGCAGGGATCGAATGAAGGGTAGAGCCACGGGTCGTAACACATCTGAAATGTAACGTCCACCGTTCAAAGTGCCGTCAATCCGAGCCACACCAATTCTCCTCCGAAGACAAGGTTCAAAGCCGCACCCTTAGCTAGTAAAGTCATGGCGTTGGTCTTCTGGGATATTTTTATTTTTTTATTTATTATTTATTTATTTATTTATTGTTCCGTGGGACCAAATTAAGGAGAAGTCTCCATGGTTATGGAACGAGTCAATACATGAAATACAAAGTAAAAGGCATATTACTATACACAAAACTAGGTCTACTTTGGGTCTTCGGGTCGATTCCACAATGCCAGGTCTTGAAAGCGATGACATCTCGCTCGGCGAACGATTCTAGTCCAGGTAACGAAGCGTTTTCACAGCACACAACAGCTAGTGTAAACCACCCACTGCCAGCTTCTCCAGTTGCAACATCAAGTGAGAAATTAACTCGACAACCACGGAAGAATATAGGTCCATTGAGAATAATAGATTGCGAAGTTCCATTTGTTCCAAGTTTATTTTCGAGACTAATTACGTGTTTGTAGACAGGCATTCGATGGCGGCGATGACGATAGACACGTCGACGAGGCATAGTGCTTCAATGCTGTTGCAGACAGAGCTCACAGCGGAATGATTCCGCTGGCGTGCACTGCCCGCTTATATAGCTCAAGAGTGACCTTGGTTACGTAACATTAAAGGTGTTATTCTGTTTGATGTCCTCCCTCATGGTGCAACGTCCGACCCTGGTAGTTGAGTGGTCAGCGCCACGGAATGTCATACCTAACGGCCTGGGTTCGATTCCCGGCTGGGTCGGAAATTTTCTCCGCTCGGGCAATGGGTGTTGTGTTGTCCTTATCATCATCGTTTCATCCCTATCGACACGCAAGTCGCCGAAGTGGCGTCAACTCGAAAGACTTGCACTGGCGAACGGTCTACAAGACGGGAGGCCCTAACCACACGGCATTTCCAATTTCCATAGTGCAACGATCAACTGTGAAGGGTATTGTGCTACCCTCAGCGAATGGAAGAAACGATATCAATGTGTTCGTCGGCACAAAAATACAAGCGAACTTTTTCTTCTCCATGACAACAGAAGGCGTCATTGACTGTTCTTCCTCATGCACCAGAGAGCCCGGGTGTCGCACCTTCCGACTTCCATCGTTGTGGTCCAATGAAGGATTTACTGCGCAGGGAGAAGTAAGTGGGTGGTGGGGAGGTTATTGATGCAGTAAGACGTTGGCTCCGACATCGACCAACAGAGTGGTACCGTGTGGGCATACAGGCCCTCCAAGTAAAGGGGCGTAAGGCCGTCGCATTGAACGTAGATTATGTTGAAGAAGAGGGGTTTTTGCACAAAACGTGGATAATAATTCAATATAATAGAATCCTGAATAATATCAAATTTCTTTCAGAAACAAAATATGTGCATCACTTACTGAACACCCCTCTTACTTACCATCCATACTCAGTCACTCAAGTGAAAAGTATGAGTACGAGAAGGTTCCGATCACGTCCTAACAGATGAATCTTTTGTCGTCAAGTCGCGACAGACCCACTTTCAGCTGCGATACAATGTGTGCGACATGATCTGGTGATCGAAAGCGGCAAACACCTTCGAACAGTGCTACGGTCGCTGGTTCGAATCATGCCTCGGGCATGGATGTATGTGATGTCCTTAGGTTAGTTAGGTTTAAGTAGTTCTAAGTTCTAGGGGACTGATGACCACAGATGTTAAGTCCCATAGTGCTCAGAGCCATTTGAACCTTCGAACAGGCACTACTTGTACTCATCGATCGTTAGAGCCACTGAGACCGCATGACACACACCCGTAGTTCACATTTGGGTGGCACCTGTATCTACGTGTTATTCATACAGGTCCAATTACAGCTCCACGAACTCCACAATCTACGACTCATTCATTCGCCTTTCATGAGGCCGGCAACCTTCTTGTTTTGAGATGATATGCCCCTGGGTTTAGAAGCTGCATATGCAGACATATCGTATGCTTCGAGATGGCATCTTATTACTTCATAGGGATTGTAGCCTTTACTCAGTAAATGAAACTGTTTGTAGGTTTCACAAAGTCATAGTGAAATCGGTACTTGTGGAGTGTGTAAAGGTTCAGTATACATATAGACATAAACATAATAAGTCTTCGTGATCTGTACCGAACCTTAGTCAACTCTAGACCGACTAACCCTTGACTGAAATTAGTGAACGGGTAAAGCTTTTTCTGGCGTTTTAATCTCTTGCCCCATAATGCCCCCTCCCAGCGTAGACTAAGTGGACTTCCCAGGGTTTCTTAAATTTTAGACAGTTTTCCGAAAATCGAATTGCTCATTAATGTAAGGAAATCCTTTTCAACATCACACGTCGGGAGAGCCTTCATTTCGATTTTGACATCTACAGGGTGTTACAAAAAGGTACGGCCAAACTTTCAGGAAACATTCCTCTCACACAAAGAAAGAAAATATGTTATGTGGACATGTGTCCGGAAACGCTTACTTTCTATGTTAGAGCTCATTTTATTACTTCTCTTCAAATCACATTAATCATGCCATGGAAACACACAGCAACAAAGAACGTACCAGAGTGACTTCAAACACTTTGTTACAGGAAATGTTCAAAATGTCCTCCGTTAGCGAGGATACATGCATCCACCCTCCGTCGCATGGAATCCGATGCGCTGATGCAGCCCTGGAGAATGGCGTATTTTATCACAGCCGTCCACAATACGAGCACGAAGAGTCTCTACATTTGGTATCGGGTTTGCGTAGACAAGAGCTTTCAAATGCCCTCATAAATGAAAGTCAAGAGGGTTGAAGTCAGGAGAGCGTGGAGGCCATGGAATTGGTCCGTCTCTACCAATCCATCGGTCACCAAATCTGTTGTTGAGAAGCGTACGAACACTTCGACTGAAATGTGCAGGAGCTCCATCGTGCATGAACCAGATGTTGTGTCGTGCTTGTAAAGGCACATGTTCTAGCAGCACAGGTAGAGTATCCCCTATGAAATCATGATAACGTGTTCCATTGAGCGTAGGTGGAAGCGTAGGTGACGAAACTAAAATGAGCTCTAACATGGAAATTAAGCGTTTCCGGACACATGTCCACATAACATTTTTTCTTTATTTGTGTGTGAGGAATGTTTCCTGAAAGTTTGGCCGTACCTTTTTGTAACACCCTGTATATACTCCTTCAACTAGCGTAACTGGTTGAAAGAGACGGAGGAGGTGACTCTGGTAACTTCTCTTCCAAAACTGAAGCATTGATAGGGGTTTCTGTAGTCCATAAAGTATCTCTTTCTGTTCACCCGCATCGTTAGCGTGGAGATGGAACCATCACGCGGGGCTAGTCGCTCTGGACATCGCAACAAGTCGCTGTGCGTATCATGCAAACGAGTAGAATATGCTATTTCTGTCTCAGCGACATATCCTACAGCAGATTCCGCAAGCTCATCTTCGAATTTATCCAAACTGGCGATATCCTTATTAGACAGCCATTATAACTGGCATTCAATCGGTAGAGATTTCTGCCCGTACACATTGTTTGCATCCAAGTATAGGATTAACTCAAATTGTCAGATGCTTTGTACTCCTTCTCACCCATTCGCACATTATTTGGCTTGGTGTACGAACGCTCACACAGGGGAAGTCCCCCTCAAATCCCATGTTCGAAAGAGAGCAGTGTGTAAATAATAGTCAATAGTTCGATGCTGATGCGCGTCTCTTTTAGCACTGGGTACTACGAATTCTCCAGTTCGAAGTAATAAAATGCAGGATCCAGTGTGTATGTCGAGCTAGAATTTCTCAAAAATATCCCCGAATAGGCAAACGTCTGTATCTATATAGAAGACATACACACACACACACCGATCGTTACCCCCATCAGGATTCGAACCATCATCCCAGCTAGAAGAGAGGTACCATTGAAACAATGGTGGACAGAGCTAATAAGGTCTGTGAGGCAGTTTATTTGCAAGATGAACTAAATCATTTGCGAAAGGCTTTTAAGAAAAATGGATACGCTGACAACGAGATACTGTAGATCGAGCATTTCAGAAAAGTGTCTGACAACATTCAGCAACAACCACTGTCAGCTGGAAAAATTTGCCTTCCATTTATTCGCTATATTACGGACCGTACTGGGAAGGTTCTGACTAAGTTTCAAGTTGAAACAACCTTTAGACCACCAAGAAGATTAGTGATAGTTAAAGATCGGCGAAAGATTCACGACACCCCTTAGCAACTCCTGGGGTGTATAAAATTCCGTGTAAGTAGCTGTGGAAGGTTTATATTGGAACAACGAAAAGAAGTGTCAATACTCGCTTAACGGTGGTTAGAGCGGAATTTTTTTTCACATTTTCGGTTTTTCATCTCATCATAAAACTTGTAATTTTCCGAACATAATGATATATATATCACTTATAAACTCACATGGGAAGTATTTAACTTTTTTTTTTAATATCACTACACTGGTTGAAAATGTTATTTCAAGATCTTACAAAATCGGTAATTTTTTATATAGAAGGCTATGGACTGCTGTGTTATAACTGTTAAATTAAGTGTTTGTATTGGTCATGTCGAAAAGAAAATGGGCAGCAGGTTGAGGAGGTTGTAACAAAGTTTGAGAGACAAGAAACTTTCTGATGGTGAAACCATAAGAGTTAGGCTGACAGAGAAAGTGATTGATGAACTACAGCAGTATTTTGCAATGGCCATTAGAAATAATACTGAGGATTTATTTGAAGTGAACCAGTCAGTATGGGCTACCTTCTTCTACAGACTGTCAACTGATGAAAAACCAGTACACCACCTTTGCCCTCCTGGACCTGATTCACGGTGCAGTTACCGCAATGCCCAGTACGCAAACAGTTCATACAGCCATGAACACTCCATCCTAGCAGCAGTCATGGATATCATGAAACCTATTTACAGAGACCTGGCAAAACCTGAATTACTGAAGAAGTGTCTGCATGGTCAGACTCAAAATCCCAATGAGTCGTTCAATTATCTTATATGGACTCGCTCACCTAAAAATGTTTTTGTTGGAATGAAGACACTAAAGTGGGGGGGGGGGGGGGATCAGTGATGCTGTTATTGCTTTTAAAGATGGCGATATTGGTAGGGCGAAAGTGATACAGCATATGGGAATTAATCCTGGACCAAACTGCATCAGGGAAATTGAACGGATGGACAAGGTTCGCATTGATAAAACAGAGTCTGTAGCACATTTGGCCACTAAGGAGTCTAGAAAGAGGAAAGGAGGAAAAAACTTGGAAAAAGATCAAGAGGATGATATACAGTATCGTGTAGGGTGCTTCTGAGTGACGAAAAATAAAAATTAAGTATGTATTGAGTTACAGTCTTTCAAAACTTTGGAAGCCGTTCCTGAAAATTTTGATTTTCTGTTGCATTTTTCTCTAAATCTCAGAAACCACTTCTAGTAGAGTATTCAAACTTTTAGAGAGAAATAACGCGTATCCTGAGTCTACTTAACTAAAAGAAGAACATAATGTTATGTATAATTAAAATTATTTAGGATAACTTACAAAAAAAGTACACAAAATTTTAACCATGTAATTAAAAAATTGTATTTCCGAAAGCATTGGCTGAAATGCAATTATTGTCGTTCAGTAGATTCAGAACATACAGTTTAATGTCCTGGAAAAGTTTCATGTCATTGCCTACAGTGGTTCCTGAAATACAGGGAAGCCAAGTCACTAAATTTAACATTGCTGGGATAGGGGGTTCCAACTCCCCTTAACGGAATACAAAAGGAACTGTCGACTAGGACATACCGACAAATCAGCTGTAGTGGAACATGTTTTTAAAGACGGTGATCATGAAATAAAGTTTCGTGAGACGAGTGCACAAGCCAGGACATCGCATTATTAGCACGTATGTATAGGGAAACTACAGAGATTCAGAAATACCATATTGACTTTATGATATTAATAGAAAAGAGGAAGGCTTAAAGTTAGATGAGATATGGCGGTCGACCTTGCACGAATGATATGACAATCGATTACCTTCAATCGAGAAGAATGGCGCTAGTCAGAGATGGACTTACAGTCACACAACATGACGTTGGGTGGTGCCCTCTATGTGCTCTATATAAACGGGACCTCAACGGACTGGCACCCAGTCGTTGACTCGCCTCGGAAGAAGTTGTCCGCAGTTGGCAACGAAACGTCAGGAAGAAGAAGTTTTACAAATCGACCACGGCCTCTCAGCCCGGAAGTTTTAGCTAATGAAGACGCCGGCCATGAAAGCCTACACGTTATGATCTTAAATTCCTTTGTTTTATTATAGTTCACACGCGTTTGTTAGTTGTTTTTGTTTCTGTGAGAGGCGGCACCTCGTCTGCTCCCACTGTTACTTGCGAAGGTAATATATTCTTACCACTCGACAGAATATCTGTAGCCAGTGTAAACTATGACAGTCGCCAAGGGTACAGAAAAAGAACAGACTCTTCAGTGATGGGACAGGAAGTTCATAAATCTGTTAAAAAAAGAAAATATGGGGCACGAAGGAGATTTGTACACGGATCTCCTACCTTGCAGCCAACACCGTGACCACACAACCACGACACCGTAGATCTTGTACTTCGCTCGTTGTTGCACATCTTGAGCTTAGACCGTTCACTATTTCTATTTTGCTTCTTTTTTCACGGTTCGGTACAGCTTTTTCCTGTTTTCATGCTCAGTCTGCGTTCGGTTTTTGACTAGTTACCCCTGAGCAATTTTACCTCTAAAAAAAATGGTTCAAATGGCTCTGAGCACTATGGCACTCAACTGCTGTGGTCATCAGTCCGCTAGAACTTAGAACTACTTAAACCTAACTAACAAACCGAGCGAGGTGGCGCAGTGGTTAGACACTGGACTCGCATTCGGGAGGACGACGGATCAATCCCGCGTCCGGCCATCCTGATTTAGGTTTTCCGTGATTTCCCTGAATCACTCCAGGCAAATGCCGGGATGGTTCCTCTGAAAGGGCACGGCCGACTTCCTTCCCCATCCTTCCCTAATCCGATGAGACCGATGACCACGCTGTCTGGTCTCCTTCCCCAAAACCAACCAACCAACCAACCAAACCTAACTAACCTAAGGACATCACACACATCCATGCCCGAGGCAGGATTTGAACCTGCGACCGTAGCAGTCGCACGGTTCCGGACTGCGCGCCTAGAACCGCGAGACCACCGCGGCCGGCATTACCTCTAAACCTGAGGGGAATGCAATGGGTAGTTTCCCTTGTTAGTGTATACATGTAAATAGCGAAAAGAAGGCTTCTGTGACGTGTGGCTTTGACACTGAATTTTTAAATTAATCTGTAATTCAGTTAAGGAATCGCAGAAAAATTTACTTACTTTACCACTGGAAGGGGTGAAATGGGACATGAGATTATAACGCCAGGACCAATTTTAAGTGGGCCATTACCCACAATCAATGATTAATCGCTCTGAATATGGCTAAGATTTCGTTTTATTTCACACAGTTTGTCTATTTATATACTGGATCTTTTCGAACTCCATATGTTCCAATTTCGCCGTGAATGATGCGGATATAAGCTTAAGGACGGCAATGAGACAGTGACTTAGAAAGTAAAATTTTATCGATAGAGCTGATTAAAAACCATAAGAGGTATTGGTCGAACTTAAAATCAGTAACCTGTTCGAAATCCTCTATTTAGTCATCTCAGTGACCATACTGGCACCGAAACTGGAGATAAAAGAGAGAAAGCCGAAATACTGAATTCGTTCTGCCAAATTGTTTCATCGTGGAAAATCGTAATACGGTCCTTTCATAAAATCCTCGTACGGACTTCGAAATGACAGATATTAAGATAACCGATCGCGGATTAGAAAGAAATTACAGTCACTTAGTAGTGGGAAGGCATCAGGAGCAGATGAGATACCTATAAGATTCCAGAAAGATTATGTGAAAGAACTTGCTCTGCTTCTAGCATCACTTTATAGCACATCGCTGGAGCAATGGTCACATAGCGACTGGAAAAAAGCACAGGTCATTCCCGTTTTAAGAAGGCTCGTAGGAGAGATGAACATTATTTCAGACCCACTAGCTGACTATTCATTTTGCCAGTTTTCTATTAGATACGAAAGCAAAAACTGCACTGGTAGTGAAGTACCGAAAAAAATATCATTTCCATGATCATTTTTGATCATAAACCAGTCATGCAAAGATATGTGCGTAATGTACAACTGTGTAAGTACTGTATCCTTATTAAGAAACATCATCTCGTTAGTTTCTGGGTGCAGCAGTTTCGCGTGTCTACAGCGCGATTTTGTTAACATCTCTATGGTAACGCCTCTTCATAGATTTATAGACGGCTAGTGTTTCCGCTGCAGCCGTTTGCACTTTACGGTTGAAAACTGTCAAAACCGCTGCCAGATGTCAGGGATTTCCTTAATTTGACTCGATTGTACGATGCAGTGACGTATGTGGATACTATTTTCGAAATATAAAGCGAATAGAGTTAATAGCCAAGGAATGAAAAATTTAAACGTCAAGCATCGTGATCTTTGTGACACAAAATAATGTAATTTGTTAGGTACTTTCTCAAAAACAATTTGAGGATCGAGTTAGTACAAAGGAGTAATATTTGAAACTTCATGCAGAATGAGGGAGTTTTTCAAACATCTCAGTGTTTATGAAGTCATATCTTTTGAACTATGAGTGGCACGGAAGGCGACATAGCAGTACCTGTGTTATTCCGAATTACGATGCAAAGTTCCCATGTATACATGTCCGAAGCCGTTACGAAATGCATTAACTGATTTCGCGATTGCGAATATGGAAAACCATTAACTATAAAATGAAATTTCGACAGTGAAAATTTGTGGCGGACTAGGACTCGAACAAAGATTTCCCGCTTATCGCGAGCGGTCGCCTAACCATTCTGCTACCCGAGCACAACTCACGGCCACAACTTCCATATGCGCTCATACTGTTGATGACATACGGGTTTGGATCTGACCGTGGGTCGTGCTCGGGTAGTTGAATAGTAAGGCCACCGCTCGTGATATGCTGGAAATACGAGGGCAGTTCAATAAGTAATGCAACACATTTTTTTTTCTGAAACAGGGGTTGTTTTATTCAGCATTGAAATACACCAGGTTATTCCCCAATCTTTTAGCTACACAACACTATTTTTCAACGTAATCTCCATTCAATGCTACGGCCTTACGCGACCTTGAAATGAGGGCCTGTATGCCTGCACGGTACCATTCCACTGGTCGATGTCGGAGCCAACGTCGTACTGCATCAATAACTTCTTCATCATCCGCGTAGTGCCTCCCACGGATTGCGTCCTTCATTGGGCCAAACATATGGAAATCCGACGGTGCGAGATCGGGGCTGTAGGGTGCATGAGGAAGAACAGTCCACTGAAGTTTTGTGAGCTCCTCTCGGGTGCGAAGACTTGTGTGAGGTCTTGCGTTGTCATGAAGAAGGAGAAGTTCGTTCAGATTTTTGTGCCTACGAACACGCTGAAGTCGTTTCTTCAATTTCTGAAGAGTAGCACAATACACTTCAGAGTTGATCGTTTGACCATGGGGAAGGACATCGAACAGAATAACCCCTTCAGCGTCCCAGAAGACTGTAATCGTGACTTTACCGGCTGAGGGTATGGCTTTAAACTTTTTCTTGGTAGGGGAGTGGGTGTGGCGCCACTCCATTGATTGCCGTTTTGTTTCAGGTTCGAAGTGATGAACCCATGTTTCATCGCCTGTAACAATCTTTGACAAGAAATTGTCACCCTCAGCCACATGACGAGCAAGCAATTCCGCACAGATGGTTCTCCTTTGCTCTTTATGAAGTTCGGTTAGACAATGAGGGACCCAGCGGGAACAAACCTTTGAATATCCCAACTGGTGAACAATTGTGACAGCACTACCAACAGAGATGTCAAGTTGAGCACTGAGTTGTTTGATGGTGATCCGTCGATCATCTCGAACGAGTGTGTTCGCACGCTCCGCCATTGCAGGAGTCACAGCTGTGCACGGCCGGCCCGCACGCGGGAGATCAGACAGTCTTGCTTGACCTTGCGGCGGTGATGACACACGCTTTGCCCAACGACTCACCGTGCTTTTGTCCACTGCCAGATCACCGTAGATATTCTGCAAGCGCCTATGAATATCTGAGATGCCCTGGTTTTCCGCCAAAAGAAACTCGATCACTGCCCGTTGCTTGCAACGCACATCCGTTACAGACGCCATTTTAACAGCTCCGTACAGCGCTGCCACCTGTCGGAAGTCAATGAAACTATACGAGACGAAGCGGGAATGTTTGAAAATATTCCACAAGAAATTTCCGGTTTTTTCAACCAAAATTGGCCGAGAAAAAAAAATGTGTTGCATTACTTGTTGAACTGCCCTCGTATTTGTTCGAATCCTGCCCCGGCACAAATTTTTACTGTCGTCATTCCATTCCACAGTTGATGGTTGTCCATATCCCCAATCGCGAAATCATTTAATGTATGTACAGGTGGACTGACTGCGTCACTGCTTTTCGGTCGTCCATATTTGGCTGCATTTGCCACATTTTCTGCCTACTTTAACTTGAAGAACAACCACTTGGTGGTGGATTGATTGGTGATCCTCACTCTACCTTTCTGTGTATGCGTTCCAAGTGTCGTCATAACTGGCCCATCTAATTACAATGACAATGTGTGACAATAAATACTCTCTGCTGTCATAGGTAACCAGTTTTATTCTATCGCTTGATCCTTGTCCCGTAGTTACGCAGGGTTTGACATCGTTAATCGGATTTGGCATGTTGATGGTTAAGGGGTGGCTGGATGCCCTTCCTGCCACCACTCCGCACCCTCCCGGGATGGCATTAGTGTAGCCCAACTGCCCAAAACTGTCTACGTCGCGTGTCATCCACAGAATAGTGCGAATGTGTTGAGAAGTCTGCGAGCCGTGTAACTGAGGTGGAACATGGGGACCAGCTCGGTATTCACCTAGTGGGGTGTGGAAAGCTGCCAAAAAACCACATCCAGGCTTGCCGGCACATCGGCCCTCGTCGTTAATCCGCTGGGTGGATTCGATCTGGGGCCGGCGCGCCTACCCGAGTACAGAAAGCAGCGCGTTAGTGCTCTCGGCTACCCTGGCGGGTTGTCATGTGTAACCAGTATCTTCCTCAATTCAACAAGGATGCTAGGATACATATGTGTGATTGATGCCTCATGGTGTTCAGTTTTGACTTTTCACTGTTTTTGGAAGACGGTATACTATGTGATCCTAATGTATCTATCCAGGCGGCTTGATTTATTAATGAACTTACTTATTGTGACAAACAAGGGTGTAATAGTCAGGCCCTTCTAACAACTAAACCAAGTATTGTTTTAGAGATTCACTTTACATGTTACGCTACACTGCACGTACAAAATTGGTTCTCAACTTGATGCTGAAAGTCTTTTGTCTATGTTTGCTTTAACAATGACAAACTTTTTGAGTGGGGTCCGCCTTTAGCAAAACACAATTTTGTTTTTTGTCCCAGACATATTTCACTGAAGTTGCAGCATCACCAGTGGATTTTATATTGTTGTGGCTGTTAAACATAAGGAATGATCTTTAGTGTTTAAATACGTATGAATATTATCTCTAAATCGTAATTACCGATTTCTGAAGAGCACATAAAACTATGTATTTACCTACTTACCACATGGTGTGGCTTTCCTGCTGTATTACGTTTCTTACAGTGACTGTTTTTCCTTACAGTTTGTCACCTGCAACTAAATACAACTTAATGTAGGCTAAACATTTACGCAAAAATTACGATTTCTAAACTGTTATGGCTATGCCTGAGATTGATAATTCATCTGGAAGGTTGTGTGTGTATCTATTTACATTACGTTTCACTTACAGTTTATTTTTTCATCTTCTTCATTGTCAATTTCTGTGTATTGAGTTTTCACTGTCACTGTCTACCAGCTGTAATAACAAGATGTCGGACAGTGGAACAGTAGAAGGTGTGAAAACAAGAAAGCTGACAGTGGAATAGTTGAAGATGTCATTGGCAGTTGTTTTTAATTTCTCAGAGAGGTGTGTGTGTGTGTGTGTGCGAGTGTGTGTGTGAAAAGGATGAATACAAAGATAACACCTTAAAATTTGTGGAAGACAACAACATAACAAAGCTAATCAGTGACCCAACTCAAAGATACCAGAAAGACACACAAACTTTTCTAAAAAATATCTCGCACACATTCAGAAAACAGAAGGCGAAATGGTTCAAATGGCTCTGAGCACTATGGGACTCAACTGCTGAGGTCATTAGTCCCCTAGAACTTAGAACTAGTTAAACCTAACTAACCTAAGGACATCACACACATCCATCCCCGAGGCAGGATTCGAACCTGCGACCGTAGCGGTCTCGCGGTTCCAGACTGCAGCGCCAGAACCGCGCGGCCACTTCGGCCGGCGCGAAATGGCTGAAACAAAAGAACCCCCAAGCACCCACACTGAACAGCCTACTAAAGTTCCACAAGGAGGACATTCCGATACACCCCGTTGTCAATTTCAGAAGTGCACCCACATATCACATAGCCAGAGAAATGCACACCTACTTACAGAAACATTACATATATACAAATAACAGAAGCATACACAACACCGAAGAGCTTATTCAAAAAATCAAAGATATCAATGTACCCACAATAGCCACACTCACACCATTTGACAGCACATCCATGTACACCAATGTCCATACCACAGAAACCATCAACATCATCAAACAACAATTAGAAGAACAGGCAGAAACTACCAAACCCCACATAAAAGAAATAGCTAGCATTCTAAAACTAATCACAGAGCAGAACTATTTCTCATTTGAGGATCAGTTCTACTCACAAGAAGACGGACTTCCAATGGGGTCACCAATCAGTGGGCTTTTAGCCAACATTTTTCTTAATCACATTAAACATAAAATATTTGAAACAATAGTAGGAACCAAACAACACTGGATAATATGTTGCTATCGTTATGTAGATAACACCCAGTCACACCCAACAACTCCACAGAGATATGAATGAAGTCCACTCAAAAATAAAATTCACCTTAGAAACAGAAAACAGAAAAATGTTATGAAACTATCTGGCAGATTAAAACTGTGTGCCGAATCGAGACTCAAACTCTGGACCTCAGCTCAGTTGGTAGAGCACTTGCCCACGAAAGGCAAAGGTCTCGAGTTCCAGTCTCGGCCCGGCACACAGTTTTAATGAACCAGAAAGTTTCATATCAGCGCACACTCCGCTGCAGAGTGAAAATCTCATTCTGGAACAAAATGTTAGATTTCCTTCATTTCACAATACACAGACGCAACAAATGGTTCAAATGGCTCTGAGCACTATGGGACTTAACATCTGTGGTCATCAGTCCCCTAGAACTTAGAACTACTTAAACCTAACTAACCTAAGGACATCACACACATCCATGCCCGAGGCAGGATTCGAACCCGCGACCGTAGCAGTCGCGCGGTTCCGGACTGAGCGCCTAGAACCGCTAGACCACCGCGGCCGGCCAGACGCAACAACCAACACCAACTCTCCATATTCAGAAAAGTAACCACCACCAGAACAGCCATTCACAAACATTCCAATCATCTGACTACACACAAACTAGTCGGTTTCCAATATATGTTACACAGACTGAACAAACCTCCACTAACTGAAAACAACTACAACAATGAATTACAGACAATCAGACAAATAGCTGAGAGAATGGAAATGACACAAACACTATAGATAAACTGAAGCACAAAATTAAAACAAAATTAAAAACGACACCCAACACACACAAGCCAACTCACCAACTTATAAACACACAGAACACGGAAACGAACACACATGAACAAGAAAGACCCACAACAAACAAACAAGTGCTTGACTCTCACCTACAACAACAAAGCAGCCCACAGAATAGGCAACATATTCAAAAAACAAGGTCTAAAAATGACCTACAGGACTGATAACTCAACACGGAGGAAACTAAGGACAACAAACACAAGCAGAAACAAACACAACACATCTGGTATTTACCAACTAACTTGTCAGGACTGCAAATCAGTTTTTATAGGACAGACAAGAGAAACTTTAATACCAGATACACAGAACACAGAAGAGCATTACAAAGTAACAGATGTCATTCCACATTTGGTAAACACCTTAAGGACAATACACCTAGCCCAACAGACATCAACACTGATTTGAAAATTCTCAAATGTAGCAACAGGCCACCACAAAAACTAATAATTGAAAAAAATTATCAAATACAAAAAGCCATAGTTGAAGGAAAGCAAGTAATAAATGAATACACAGCTCTCTGCAATGGAACTCTGTTCTCTGCCCTCAAAGAATTATTAGATAATACCAACCTATAGAACTCCCCCTCCCACTCCCACACGCATACACACATACATACATACACGCGCACACACACACACACACACACACACACACACACACACACACACACATATAAAACTAAAAATAAATAAATATAATAATAATGATAAATCCTCAAACCTACTCTCTCCCTCCCTCCCTCCCTCCCTCAGTCTCTCTCTCTCTCTCTCTCTCTCTCTCTCTCTCTCTCTCGCCCTCTTTCGTTTCACACACACACACACACACACACACACACCTCTGAGAAATTCCAAACAACCGCCAATGACATCTTCAACTGTTCCACTGCCTGCCATCTTGTTTTCACACCTTCTCCTGATACACTGTCCGACATCTTGTTATTTCAGTTGATAAACAGTGACAACGACAGTGACAGTGACAGTCGCAACTCAGTACATAGAACTTGACAATGAAGTAGATGACGAAAAAAGCAAGCGTAAGTGTAACATAGTGTAAATAGATACACACACAACCTTCCACATGAATTATTAATCTCAGGCATAGCCATAACAGGTTGGAAATCGTAATTTTTGCGTAAATGTTTAGCCTACAATAAGTTGTATGTAGTTGCAAGTGACAAACTGTAAGGAAAAACAGTCACTGTAAAAATGTAATACAGCAGGAAATCCACACCAAGTGGTAAGAACGTATGAATACACAATTTTATGTGCTCTTCATAAACATGTAATTATGATTTAGAAGCTAATATTCACATGCATGTAAACAGTAAAGAACAGTCCTTATGTTTAACAGCCATGATAATAAAAAACCCACTGAAGATGCTGCAACTGCAGTGAAAAATGTCTGGGACAAAAAAAAATTGTGTTTTGCTAAAGGCGGACCCCACCCAAAAACGTATGTTAAAATTAGTTCTATACAGTAATAACATTTAGAATAATAATAACGATGATAGCAATAATGCTAACGACATGTTGTTACTGTGGTCTTCACTCTGAAGACTGTCCGCCCCCGGTAGCTGAGTGGTCAGCGCGACAGACTGTCAATCCAAAGGGCCCGGGTTCGATTCCCGGCTGGGTCGGAGATTTTCTCCGCTCAGGGACTGGGTGTTGTGTTGTCCTAATCATCATCATTTCATCCCCATCGACGCGCAAGTCGCCGAAGTGGCGTCAAATCGAAATTCTTGCACCAGGTGAACGGTCTACCCGATGGGAGGCCCTCGTCACGCGACATTTCATTTCACTCTGAAGACTGGTCCGATGCAGCTCTCTCCACTAGTCTGTGCAATGCAAGTCTTAATTTGTGCATAAGTCCTGCAGTGGACATCTATCTGAACCTGCTTGCTGTAGTCACGCCTCGGTCTCCCTCTACAACTTTTAACCGCCACACACCCTTCGTACTTCCCTTCGTTATCAAATGATGATTCCTTGATGTCTCAGGATGTCTACTGCCAACCGATTTATTTTCTTTATGTTAAGCTGAGCCACAAATTTCTTTTCTTCCCAGTTCTATTCAGTATCTCTTCATTAGACATATCATTTACCCAGTTGCCCTTCAGCACTCTTCCGTAACACATTTCAAAAGCTTCTGTCCCTGTCTAGTCTGTGCTATTTATTGTCGACGTTTCACTTTCGCACAAGGTTACGGGACAGGTAAAAGCCTCTAGAAAAGACTTGCTAACATTTAAATTTATACCGATGTTAACAAATTTTTCTTTTTATAGAAATACTTTTCTTGCTGTTGCCAGTCTGAATTTTATATCCTCTCTGCTTCAGCAATCATCAGTTAGTTTGCTACCCAAACAGCAAAACTCACTTACTACTTTTAATGTCCCGTTCCCTAATGTAATTCCTTCAGAATCGCATGCATTATTAAACTAGATATCGTTATCTTGTTTTGCTTTTGTTGATGTTCATCTGATAACCTTTATCATGACACTGTTTGTTCCATTCAGCTACTCTTTCAAGTCCCTTGCCTCTCTGACTCAATTACATCGTTGGCAGCAAAACTTCCTTTCTGCTTCTTTCTCTTTGCAAACTTTTCCTTGATTTCCTTCTCAGGCTGCTCAATGTACAGACTGAATTACATTGGAAACTACAACACTGTCTCGTTTCGTTCTCAACTACTGCTTCCTTTTCATACCTTCGATTTTTAGAACTGCACACTGGTGTCTGTGCAAGTTAAAGTTAACCTCTTACTCCCTGTATTTTATTCGTGTTACCTTCAATTAATGAAGAGTGTATTTCAGTCAACGTTGTTCAAAGTTTTCTCTAAATCAAATGATACTATATATGCAGTATTACCTATCTTCAGTCTATCTTTCCGGATAGGTCGTACGGTCAGTATCGTCTCGAATGTTCCAGAACGAAAAGTAAACTTCCTCGACGGCGACTTCTAGAAGTTTTTCCATCCTTCAGTAAATAATTGGCGTCAGTATGTAGCAAGCATGACTTATTAAACTGACAGTTCGATAATATTCGCACATGTCCTTTTTGTAACTGTAATTATTACATCACTCTTGGAGTCTGCGAGCACTTCGAATGTTTCATATATCTTGCAAACATAGCTGGTTCTCCCACGTATCACACTAATCCAAAGGGAAATGTCTTTCACTCGACGAACTTTGTTTCAATTTAGGTCTTTCAGTGCTTCGTCAAATTCTTCCTTCAGTGCCAAATTCCATCTCCCCTTCATTTGCTTCCTCTTCTCTTTCTGTTATACGGTCTTCAAATATGTTTCAGCTTTACCTTTTTTTCTTACTACTGGCCTACCACTGAGCTCTTGTTATTTATCGAGACGCGTCTCTTTTCTCCAGATGCCTCTTCGATTACCTTACTCTCTCTCATTGTCACAAGTCCTTTTACGCTCTTTATTTCTCATCTGATTGCTATTTTGCGCTTTCTGTCTCTCTCATTTTTTAAATATTTATATTATCTTTTACGTTTTTAATTTGTTGCCTTTTATGTTTCCTTCTTTCATCAGACAGATTCAATGTAATATTTCATGTTTTATCCAAATATTTCTACTGGGCCTAATCTTTCTGCTTATTTGCCCCTCTAGTGCATTCAGTATTTCATCTCTCAAAGGTAACCGTTTGTCTTCCAACATATTTCTTTCCCCTGTTTCAGTCAATCGTCACATAATACGCCCTCTGCAACTATCAACAACATCTAGTTCTTCCAATTCATCAAATTCCACCAGTTCATTTTTTCCTACTATTTTTTTCACCCTTTCGCAGCTATAGAATTTCAGTCCCCCATCCCTCTCTAAGTGATACCATTTATCTCATCACGCAGTATTTCAATCTCACCTCCACACCTAGCAAACATATAAACTAATGCTAACGTGATAGGTGTTGAATTGTATCTGCCTTGACTATGACAATACGTTCACAATCTGTTCATAGTAGCTGAACTGTGTTCCTGTTTCCTTCTTCATTATTAGACCTACTTCTGTATTATCTCTATTTAATTTTGTGCTAATAGTTCTCGAATCAAGCGACCAGAAGTCCTGTTACCCACCACTGCATTCCAACTACATCTAACTTGAATCAATACATTTATCTTTTTAGTCTCCCCTTCCTTTCAGCCGTTCTTAGTACCAACATCACAAGGCAACGTTGGCTAAACTTACAAAGTCAGATCAGTCAATCATCCCGACTGTTGACCTGTAACTACTGAAATGCTACTGCCCAGATTCAGTAACTAAATAAAATAATTATTACAATAACATTAATTGGTTTAATTTTGTGATTACTAATACGTTTACCATAATGTAGCGTACCTGTCAAATTGAAATATTCGTTTAGAAGAAAGAGGCAGTGCAGCAAAACGGATAAAGTCAAATCTGGAGGAGAATATTGGTCTGTGCAAAGAAGAGAAACAATAGGAAAAAGTTGTCGCAAGAGAAATGGAGGAAAAATGGGCAGGAAAAGAATATAGAATGAAAGAGTAAAATATAGAGATGACAACAGCTAGATGACTCTTGGTAATTGGAGAGAAATACTGAATCATTGTTGGACAATTGTAAGACATGTGGGATGTTGTGACAGATTTGCAACTTCAATACTGATTGAAAAGCTGTAGCGTATTATTGAATACACCGTGGTTAAAGATCACACTCTGGTTATTAGGTACCAGACGCATAGTTCAAACGTTGAAGGAGCTGTAATGACATTTAGCCTAACTCAAAGCCTCTGTACGGAGCAAATCTTGTACAAATCTTGTCAAAAGATAATAGATACTTCAAATGTGAGGAGAACTATTAAGGAGCTCAGTAACTAAGTAACCGATAAAGGACGCACATATCGTCACATTATTCCTAACTGAGCAGAAGGACGACGATAAACCTGATCAAACAACGGAATAGTACTCAAATATGTTCTGGATTAGCTCAAATGGTCTAGAATTTTCCTTGTTTGTCCCATGTCACATCAAATCGCTCTCCTAAAGATTTGATACAACTTATGTCTCAACTAGTCTTTGTTATGTCTTAGGTAGGAGTAGGTTACTAAAGTTCTGAATTGTATGTGGACATGAGAGAGATTTTCTGAATTCTGCTCGATAAAGGCGTCTAGACGCCTACCATCTATTTCCGTGAAATTTAGGGCTACCACCGCCAATTATGAGAGTAACGGCTTCAGGAAAGTTATCAAATTTCATTAAGATTTGAAAACATTTGTGTTTATTTGGGTTTGATTTCAGACCCGGATTTGTGCACAGCATGATACTCAACAAAGCTCATCATCATTTATGCCAGATGTCTGAAACGACATTCTTATGGCCGCTTATTATGGGATAAAAGAAAGCAGTGCAGACAAGAAGATATCATTGAAATATACAGGGAGGAAACCTTGAGAACCAACTGATAATGAAATTTTTCGTGCAGACTTCTCTTTCAACAGAAGAGATCTGTTTCTCAGGTAACTATTGAATAATTTGAGTGAAGTGTTTCAGCAATTCAAGTATTATATTGTCAAATGTAAGATGTCGAATATGAAGAAATCAAATGCTTTGTTGTAGTCTGTCGCTTCATGTCTTTCTGTAAGTTTCATAAAATCTTTCTAATTAATGGAGTTGTTGAATTGTATTGCCTTTGGGAGTCCTAAAGTTGGACGTTGTAAGCGTTTTTGTTTCACTGACCGCAAGCAACGTACGCTAAAGCTGTTGATACTGGAGACAGTCATACTGTCAGCCTGTAATCGCTGGGTGATTTTGAATATCCATTCTCGGGTATAGTTCAAATTAAGCTTTGTTTCTGCTGAGGAGGATATTAACCAGTAACAAGATATAAATTGAGAATGTCTCTAGGAATCACATAAAAATCGGAAATGCTTTTAATCGCTCAGTTTCTCTCGCCGTCATTCCTTGCCGCCTCAGAATAGATTCTCATGACGGCATTCCGTATTGTGCTTGTGGGAGCACCTTGTAAGAAATACGTTTGTCACGTAAGTGCTATCTTGTCGTTGTGATGACAGATAATTTATTACAGCGCGAGAGAGGTGGCTGCTGTCGGGAAAAAGTCGTTAAAATTCGCATGGCGAGGTTGCGCTGTGTTTTTCCACGGGTCTGCAGAGCTAGGCTCGGTGCACACAATGGAATGCGTGCGCGGCGCTTTGGTGCTGCGCACTCTACTCCGCAACTGTCTGTAGTCTTTATAAAATTCTGGTGTTGCGTTTCGCTTTCATCTTCCGCGAGCAGCGTCTCGTTTACTCCTTATTCATTAACCACTTTAGAGGAGGAAGGGGGATTAGGATTAGAGACCCATCCATGTCGATATCATTAGTGACCATCACCTCACCGTCGTTATACTCTCGGTATTCGCCGTCTCGTAGATGACTCCTTCCTCTGTTGTCCTAAAGCGGGATGCGATACGGATCAAGAAATTCAGTGTAACTACGGGGTGTTCAAAAAGTCTCTCCGCAGTGCCGTGTTATTGTTAGCCGCACTTGCCATATGCCGCAGTGAATATACCGAAACGAAACTCGGTGAAATACAAGTTATTAATTTATTGAATATTCATTTTTACTTACAGATTTTCACATTAAATGTTCAAAGTGTTCCCCCTGTTGCTGAATACGCAATTCAATTCGTCTAATTATGTTTCCAAACACAAGTGGCAACATTTCTTCTGTAACAGAAGCAGTGAAAGTGGATATTACAATTTTCAATTTATGGCAAGTGGCAACATTTCTTCTGTAACAGAAGCAGTGAAAGTGGATATTACAGTTTTCAATTTATGGATGGATTTTGGACGGTTTTTGTACATAGTTGTTTTCGCTGCACCCCAGAATAAAAAGTCAGGTGGTGTTAGTTCAGGAGGCCCAAGTCCCTGTGAAATTACGCGATCACCAGCAACATTAGCAACCAGTGAGATTGAAACGCAAGCTGTATTCGCGGTTGCACCATCTTGTCTAAATAACCGTTCAGTACTTCATTTAACACAAGTTCTATGAATGGGTACAGAATATCACTGCAGTATCGTTGTGCGTTTATTGGACCGTTGAAAAATATGGGACCCACAATCCGACGTCTACAAATTGCAATCCAAACTCCTATTTTCACAGAATGAAGTGGTTCCTCATGAATGCACAACGTATTTGCAGTACTCCACATACGAGGATTTTGCGAGTTCATCTACCCGGATAAATGAAACCACACCTCATAAGTGAAAAACGTTTCTTAAGAAAATACCGCCGGCCGCGGTGGTCTCGCGGTTCTAGGCGCGCAGTCCGGAACCGTGCGACCGCTACGGTCGCAGGTTCCAATCCTGCCTCGGGCATGGATATGTGTGATGTCCTTAGGTTAGTTAGGTTTAAGTAGTTCTAAGTTCTAGGGGACTTATGACCAAAGCAGTTGAGTCCCATAGTGCTCAGAGACATTTTTGAAAATACCTTCCATTTTGCTGAACGAAATTTTTGAACCATTGACAATAATGCAGTCTCTTGCCTTGTCAGTATTTTTCAGTTCTTGCACGACTGTCACTTTGTAAGGCCGGAAATGCATATCCTCCTACTTCCATCTATTGTACTAGAATTTTTTTCCTTATTTTGTTGCCTGAAGATATGACATTTCTGTGTCTTTGTATGTTGTGATTGTTTTACAATTTGTATATATATATATATATATATATATATATATATATATATATATATATATATATATATATATATATATATGCATTTATGTCGATGTATAACTGGTTTGTTTTGTAAATATTATTTGTATTTTTAGCTGGGTCTTACCTAGGGAAAACTGTGCTATCGAACGATTACATCGATACGTCGTGTGGAGAACCAAAGTGTTTAGGATCTTGGGAGCGGGCAGAGCAGAGTCTGGCTGGAGTAGGGCGAAGGAGCAGGTGTGTTGAGTGACGCTCCCGCGAGTTGCCGCGCTTTCGGGGTTTGGCAGCATGTAATTGCGCTCGACTTGCTATGATAGTTTCTGGCACGCGGATGGGACACATTAGCTGGCACACATCAAGAGCCCGTTTCGCCTGGTGACCGTGTCGAGAAGAAGGCGCGCCAACATCCAGCGTCTGCAGCAGCGACGGCCGACAATAAGTGACTGTCGCCACCTCCTCGATCTACGACTTCAAACCTTCAATCAACCAACTAGGAAGTCTGAAAGCACGTAAAGTTTTAGAACTGTATTGCAGACCTCAGCTTTTCAAACTGTTCCATTTTCATCACTGAAATACACCAACTTAGCATTAACCTTTATTGCTCATTGTCCCACTTGCATTACCAGGCAGGGTCCCTTCCTTTTCCGAAATGAACCCGAGTGTCGTTGAAACTCAAACGCCAGCGTTAAAGTAATATCATTCCATTTCACTGCTTTAATTGCAAAGTTCAGTTAAAGTATTCATAGCTGGCTACAATAACCAAACAGAACTATATTTAGATTACACAAGCACAAATTAAGAGTGCGAGTTTTGTTACCATATTTTAGCTTACCTGTGACTGCAGCTCAGCTTGGTACGTACTAAATTTTGGTATTGTTAATTGTTCAAAATCATTTAATTCAAGTTCACAGTTAAATCTCTTATTTCTAAATTACGTAGATTCAAGTTTCTTTTGAGATGATTGTTGAGGTAGCCCAGGACTAACCTTATTTTAGTTAATTTCGTAGTGCTTCAGAAACAAAGTTCACTATTAATTTCAGTCACTAAATTAACTTTCAATTTTCCGGTTTTATTAATTCTTTTACTAAATTAAGTCAAAGTGTAGCGAAAATTATTACTTCTGACAAACATTCAATTTTCACTCAACACGTGTCAACCTTCAATTGCCACGCTTTTAGTGCTAATTATATGTTCATTAAACTTTCTTTTTCAGTTATGATAGTAGTTGTCCATAGGACTGGCGACCGTAATTTTCCCCA
Organism: Schistocerca nitens; assembly: GCF_023898315.1. NCBI lineage: Eukaryota > Metazoa > Arthropoda > Insecta > Orthoptera > Acrididae > Schistocerca > Schistocerca nitens. The sequence goes on along the minus strand of NC_064618.1, from coordinate 468,258,470 downwards.
AATCTCAAATATCTAATTAACGCCAGTTAATTGTTAACGTAACGACCGAACATTTACTTTCTTTAGTAACTTTACCCTTTTTCAAAATTAATTTCCACCAATTTTATTTGCATTTTTCCCTTCATTTATATGTAACCCTTCCTCCCTCTTTACCGACAGATTAACTTCGGTGACGATTGCTTTTCCGAAATTTCCATTAGGTACACGCGGTTTAATTGTTCACTGTCATTAAGGTCGATAAGTGAGGGGGAGGCTACAACTGTGTATAGGAAAGGTCTAATTTTCTCCTTACAAATGTGTTGGCCGTTCCGACACTAACATCGATTTCCTTGGCGAGTTTTCTTACTGACTTGTTCGGACTCATGATCATTTTATCGGAAATATCGAGTAGTTTATCCTCAGACAAAACGTTAGGACGACCACTTCTCGGTGCATCTGTCAGTGAACCCGTACTTCGAAATTTGTTAATCAAATCTCGCACAGTATCACGATGTGGGAGTGTTGTCTCCGCGAAAACTGAATTAAATGTTTGACGAACTGAAACTGTGTGTTTACCGCCAGCTTTGAACACTTGTTCGACTAAAACCACACGTTCTTCAATGGTTAGCATTTTAACAGTGACAAAAATGAAACAAACGAACAAAGGAACTAAACTTAACGTTCACGTCAACACGTAACGACACACGCCAACGATACTACTGACGCTGGCTGAGATAAACGAAACAGTGGAATGTTAGGAGAGTCCACTTGAAGGAAAGTAAAGTGCCCTCCGCCACACACCGTTGGGTGGCTTGCGGAGTATAAATGTAGATGTAAATGTAGAAAGTAACCCAAGCAGGCGAACATTCATACGGCACCCGTGGCTAACAATCATACGGCACTGCGGAGAGTAACAACCATGTGTTGTTACTGACAACCTTCTCTTCTGCAATAAAACTTGACAATGTCTTTAACAGAACTGTCTAATACATTAGGGTGGAACGGTACGACAGTGTGCGCTGTTATTAGTGTGGGTATTAACTTCCTGGGAACTAATTAATCTTAACAACTGGATGGAAACAAGTGTTAACGTTCAGTGCAACTGGCGTCCTAGCGTCATGAGTAGTAGCTCTTCTGTAGTGCTACAGTTCACATGCTCCTGTTTACATATATACTGCGGAAAGCTATAGCTGCGGCCTGCAACGTTAGCGCAGAACACAGTAGTTCTCATCGTCCATCGACCAGGTATTTACACTGATGTCCCTGCATAGAAGCAGCACATAGTTTGTGGTGTTGGGCTCTGTCTATGTGAGACTGAAAGAAAGTTACTAGTGAGTAACTACTTTACTAACTGATAAGTCAGATTTAGTCCAGGGACGCCAACGTCTTTAATTAAACGGAGCAAAGTATGGGCAGGGCTGTAAACCGATCACAACCTATAAGAATGGTTGAGGTATGCCTTCTGAGCCGTGGAAAAAATTGCTGTTTTGAAGAGCGCGCCGTAGCGCGTTGTGTGAAGCAGTCGCCCTCCGTTTCTGGCGGTGGCGCCGCTGTGGCAATCGCAGCTTTGGTGTCTCCCTCTGGTGCAAAAGGGGCGCCATAAGCTCACCAGTGGCAGTTGGTCAGTCGGAATGAGTCTGGGTCAGTCACTCGTCACTAGTTGCTGGTCTGTCTCTCGTTCGCATTTGTGCGGTAGTTAGTGTCTGTCTGTCGTGCGGAGTGCTAGTATGTCTGTCGTTTGGATCAAACTTTAAAGCCGGCAAAATTAGAGTCTTGCCACTCCGCCAGTAACAGAACCCAGCTAGTGGTCGCCCGGTCGGGGCTGAGTTCCTGCATCTGAGTCTGCGCGTTAGGCCGCCAGTCTGCTCGAGTCGCTCGGGCAACGGTCATTGGCGTTTGGATCGATCGGTTGGTCGGTCGCGCACTGAGACACAAGATGACTTGTCCGCCTTGAGCGTCGGCGCATGTGAGGTCGCCACGCGAGTGCACTGGGCCGCGCCGTATAGCGAGGGGTAGTGGCTTCGCAGTCGACACGAGAGCAACAGGAGTCAACCCACGACATCGGTCTGGCCGGTGCGAGCTGCGACGCCGTGAGACGGGAGATCGGCGCGCCTTCCTGCGTCCGTTGAAGCGGCTGGCAGCGGACGGTTCGGAAGAGCGTTGGGGGTGCTGCGCCAGGTCTTTGCCAGAAATCGCAGTTTATTAGAAGTTAAGTGATTGGAGATATGTTGTTTCATTTACTTGTTAAATTCTACTTATTTTCTTGGTGAGGTCACCAGCCGCTTTGTTTTAGGGTCGTCCCACCATTCTTCTCCGTTTGCCCACCCGCGGTAAGGTGGTTATTTATGAATTGGGTGGTTCGTTTTTCCCTTGTGGAATAGGGGCGGGTTAGAGCAACCTGCGGATCGGGTTGTTCAGTAATCTCCCTGTCAATCTGTCATACGTTAATAGCTGCCTCTATCATATTTGTCGGATTCGGTGTTAACGAATTGATTGCTTGAAGTGTAACGGCCGAATTCCTGAAATGTTTTTATGTTGCCTATCATCTTGGGAGGCAGTATATGTGTAATGTAGAGCATGTTGGCTAACCTTGTATTTTTTATGTAAGACTACATTTCATGGGTTTTTATTTAAATGGTTATTTTAGTATATAAAGTTGCCACCCTTCCACCATAAAAGTTTTTTTTTAATCCAGTTGCACCTTGAGTGGCAAGTTAATCTTTTAATGTTAGTGTTTTGTACCATTTCCATCCCTCCTACGGGGTGTATAGTTTATGTGCTTGTGTGAGTTGTTAAAATTTTTCGTTTAAAGTAATCTGGTGTGTTGCAGATTTGCACCAGTGTAGTCTCTCAGAGGTCGTGACAACGGCCGTGTCAAAAGGGAGCGGCAAGGTTCTCAGCCCGAAAGCTCATACTGTCATACATTTGTTCTTTCTGCCTCTGAATAAATTGTAACTTGATATTTAGAGGGTGCTTTCTGATTATAATTTTAAATCTGTTTCTAAAAAAAGCATTTTTTAGGAATAAAATTTCCATTTGTTGAAAGAAATTTGATTTGTTTTCATCAGTTATCCACTGGCAACTACTTCCACGCTCACATAGTTTGACTAAATGTGTTAATGTTCTTGATGAATCCCTAGTAAATAAAGTAGATTCTTAAGAAAAAGTTTTGAAAGTAAATTCACGGTTCACCTTCCTATAGGTTTTATGCAACCTGCAACATCTTCAAATAACACATGCAATATTTTCGTATTCTCTCGTACATTATGTGCGAACTATTAGTCGTACAGAAAAAATGAACAGCATTTTTGTAGTAAATTTAGTGTAGTTAAATTTTGTGGTGAAATAGGTTTCTGCTAGAGGCCATAGTTTTAGAATTATTAAAGAAAACCTTTAAAAGTGACATTCAAACCCGTTTTTCTTGGATAATTTCATTTTTTCTTTAGAACTAATAATTTGCGATCGAGGGAATATAAAAATCTCGTGTGTGATTTTCGAAGGCATTGCGAGTACCCATATGTAGAGATAGCTGAATGCCCCTGTATAATGAAAGATAGAGTTCATTCTCAGTCGTAATACAGTTGATCACAGTAAATAATGTTAATGCTTTATGAAAATATGTCTGTATGCTACTACTCACTCTTCTCGGTTACCAAGTGAAGTCTGAGAGTGGATGCTATGGCCGTCAGAGCCAGAAGTGCTACCCCGCACTACAATTAGAGCTTTGAAAATTTCACGGGCCCAACTACAATTTTAGAAAATTTTCTTATCATCTGCAGATGGATAACTTCAAAATCTCGCTACCGAATCATTCATTATTTTACTACGGCAGTCCGACAGCGACTGTACCGACCGATAATCACTGCCTTCGCCGCTAAACACGGGGAAGACAAAACAGTTATTGAGGTCAGATATGCTGTTTTAAGTGGTTCTAACAGTTCGCCTACGGTTTTGCCACTTGTACGCATGTACGCATCGATATTCGGACGTGCTGTGAGAAGTGAAACCTTAAAAGATGGAGCAAAATCTGTAATTGGGGAAGGGAAGGAAATGTGCTGGGTGCCTTTTAAAGGAATCATGTCGACAATTGCCATAAGTGATTTAGGTAAGCCAAGCCATAAGTCTGAATCTGAATCGCCGTACACCTGTTTGTGACACCATTGTCTTACAAGAAGACCACCCAGCAGTCGGAGCTTGTAATTTTTTATACTTATGGTATGTGAAGTTCAGAACTGAAATAGCCTTCTCCCTAAGCAATTCGATGCAAATTTCAAACATTCTCGAGAAAGTCGACTCTGATGTTTACTAGGGAAGTGTAATTCATTAAATTTAAGGCGAATTTCACACTTGGTCATAGTCTTAATCACTAGTGTTGGAAAATGGTTATTGGGTGATCAAAGGATCACTGGTTCGAATCTACCAGCGGACTTTTTTTGTTTTCTTTCTTTCGTTCAGCTATAAAACCTACGCTATTTAACAACATAATTCGTCGACTATATGCTAATTAACACATATGTAATCATCATTTTTCAAAAAGTGCACGTTTTCTTGTTTCTAATTACATGTTGCATGCAAAATTCCAGTTTTCAATGGAAACATAAATTCTTAGTTATCGATATTTTAGAAAAGACCGTTAATAAAGATTCTTTGTTTTTTAATTTTTTGTTGTTGTTGTTGGTGTGGTCTTCAGTCCTGAGACTGGTTTGATGCACCTCTCCATGCTACTCTATCCTGTGCAAGCTTCTTCATCTGCCAGTACCTACTGCAACCTACATCCTTTTGAATCCGCTTGGTGTATTCATCTCTTGGTCTCCCTCTACGATTTTTACACTCCACGCTGCCCTCCAATGCTAAATTGGTGATCCCTTGATGCCTCAGAACACGTCCTACCAATCGATCCCTTCTTCTACTCAAGTTGTGCCACAAACTTCTCTTCTCCCCAATCCTATTCAGTACCTCATCATTAGTCATGTGATCTACCCATCTAATCTTCAGCATTCTTCTGTAGCACCACATTTCGAAAGCTTCTATTCTCTTCTTGTCCAAACTATTTATCGTCCATGTTTCACTTCCATACGTAGCTACACTCCATACAAATACTTTCAGAAATGACTTCCTGACACTTAAATCTATACTCGATGTTAACAAATTTCTCTTCTTGAGAAACGCTTTCCTTGCCATTGCCAGTCTACATTTTATATCCTCTCTACTTCGACCATCATCAGTTATTTTGCTCCCCAAATAGCAAAACTTCTTTACTACTTTAAGTGTCTCATTCCCTAATCTAATACCCTCAGCATCTCCCGACTTAATTCGACTACATTCTATTATCCTCGTTTTGCTTTTGTTGATGTTCATCTTATATCCTCCTTTCAAGATGCTATCCATTCCGTTCAACTGCTCTTCCAAGTCCTTTGCTGTCTCTGACAGAATTACAATGTCATCGGCGAACCTCAAGTTTTTTATTTCTTCTCCATGGATTTTAATACCTACTCCGAATTTTTCTTGTCTTAATTAGCATATGTGTCATGAATTTTATACTTAAGTGGTATAGGTATTCGAAGCGAACGGCAAAATACCGATCCGTTGATTACCCACTTACCGTTCCCCTACGCTACCAATTGAACCAAATGGCCCGTCGTGAAAAATGGCCTTAACTTTTGTAAATAAACTTCCTCAGAAATCTTCAAAGTCTGTTATCTCTTGATTTTTGAGATTTGCATCGAACAGTTTTGGCAGACTGATATTTGAGTTCTGAATTTCTCATACCATAAATATAAAAAAATTACAAAAATACGATTGCTGGGTGGACACCTTTGTTACTACTTCTGCTCCGCTCTCGGTTTGACCACTTCGAAACAACGAATGAAAACGGGTGAAGTTACAAAAGGAACTGCACTTTGTGACAGCGCGATAGGTGTGGATTGGTGTGGTGGTTACTACGTGGATACTGTTTTCCGTGGGGTAGTCTTCACAATGTTCAGTTCTAAATTTGACAACGGAAGCGTTATGGTGCGGTCCAGCTTTAGCTCATTTGTTTTAAACCCATGAGAGGTGTGTGTGTTTTATGTCTCCCACAACACTCATAGATTAGGAGAAATAAACCCAGCAGTTTGAAGATAGTCACAATGAAATATTTAATGCCCTTGAGAATAAAACTAGTAACGTAATATGACTCGAAATGGTACACAAAATAATCACCTAGCACACACTTTCATAAATTCATTGCAATGAAAAGAACTGAGGACTTGAATATCAAGTTAGTGTATGAAGTACATGAATATATTACTTCGAAAATGGCATTCAGTACTTTGAACGCGTGTTACCCTTCCGCTTGTAGTGTCCAGCTGTGCTACGGGACACATTGCCAACTCGGTGTACATAAATACCTAATTTAACGAAACACTATTTTTCAGTCGAATACTTGTGTTGCACTGCCTCACTGCACTGTGTTAATACACAGTGCAGTGAGGCAGTGCAACACAAGTATCCTGACAGCATCCAGCGTCACGGCATAGATAGCCTTGTCTTTCTCATTCCCTGTAACTTAATTAGCATGCGTAGAATTTCTACTTGATACTGTTGTCCCCCAACCATGGCTCAGCAGCCGTAAATTTAATCATGAGAATGACTTTCCCTTCAACTATTACTTGACGCGAGACAATACAACAACATGACTGCCAGTCAGCATGGTAGCCCAAACGAATTTTATTCAAGGAATGATGGGATTCTCGGTAAAATAAAATGATGAGAACAGAGTATAACCAACACTATACCGTCGAAATCAGACAAAAACAAAATTTTCACTGTATCATTCATGAAATACAGAATTACAGACTTGTGAGAAAATTAATCTTTGTCGTTCAGGAGAGAAAACGGCTTGAATTTATCATAACACAAAGCGAAGTACGTAGTAGGGGAGACTGGTCGCAAAAGAAATGGGGGTCATCAGCAGCAGTTCAAATTTCGCGGGTTCTGTGGATAACTGAGTTTATCGCCACTCACAGCTCTGTTCCCACCCGACTGCTAAATCTTTGTACCTATGTAGAGTGACCGCAGTCGCCAGTCGCGTGTTGTAGTGATAGGACTTTTCCTGTTTGCACGTCAAAAACTATATTTTCGCCTCTTGTTTTTTCCTCTCACATTATTGCAGGTCAGCAATTACAGCAAAAAAGAATTGTATGTAGACTTAGGTTATATATAGTTCTATCAGAATATTTATAGTATTTTCCCGATAAGCCGTTGCGGCGACATGTTAATGGTGTTGGTTTTTAACATTGGTACCAGGGATGATTCTAACATGTTACAGTCGTCGCTGTTGCCGAATGTAAGAGACTTGCGAATACTCTTATGACTTTATTGTAAATTTTATGAATAAAATAGTACGTGTGAAATGAATTATGTTATTCAATATTATCAGGATGCCAAGAAATCGAATTAAAACTACATGGAGGACAAATACCCCAATCGCTTTCGGCTTAGAAAGAAATTGTCAGCTGAGAGAAAAGCATTCGAAGTGTTGCAAAAAGGTTTGACACATGTCAGGTATCCTTACATAGATTTACCAAAAAAAAGAAAGCAAAGAGCGAAGATCCAAAAGTTGGTTACAAACCTCATAATCGTGTGTATAGTGTCTAAGAAGAAGAACAACAATGTGCATATGCGAAGCGAGTTGCAGACTTATATTACGGATTACGGCCCCTTGATTTACATCGTCTTGCGTACCAGGGTGCTATTTTTATTACATTAAAATTCCACCTACATGGAGTGAGAAAGAAATGGCTTCCGAAAAATGGTAAAACGGCTTTATGAAAAGGAATTGATCCTCATCCATACGTTAGAGGCTACCATTCTCGCTTTGTTTTAACAAACAGTGTCGAAATAATTTACCACAATCTTTCAAAACAGTCAGGTGAACACAAATTTGAGACCCGTGAAATTTACAATGCTCACGAAATTGGTGTAAGAACTGTACAGTCCGGTTCTAAAATATTAGGAGAAAAAGGTGGGAAAAAAGCAATCTGATGGCATAACGTCAACAGAACGAGGCACACTTGTAAGATGTGTTTGGTGATCAATGCTCTTGGAAATAATGTTCCGCCCATGTTCAGATTTCCTAGAAAAAAGTTTGACGACTGCGAGAGTCATCGTTATTCACCCACCTGTAACTTTTGCAGGGGAAATGTCATCGTCCTCCAACCTCTTCCGTCACTCACTTCTCATAGACTTCAACCACTTGTTGTCGGTATATACGGTCCTTTCAAAAATTATATTAATGCAGCTATGAAAACTCATAGTGGATCTAGGTATTGTTTCTGCATCTCTAGAGCGAGCAGTTAGTAATGAGAATATAGCTTCAGCATTTTCAAAACCAGGAATTTAGACAAGTAGTAAGATATGGCTATAGAAAAAACACGGAAGATGCCAGTTATGCTTAATTAAATAACCCAAGGCCTAATATGCCACATATGCTCTGAAGACATTTAAAAAGGTGACAGAAGAATATAAATGAAAGGTAGTTGTGGCTAAGTTTTGCTAAAACTATGTTCTGCTTTGGCACTCCTTGAATTATCACGACAACTGAAGGAAAAAGCAATATTTATAAGAGCTTATAGCTGAGATAATAAATTAAATACATTGAGGAAATAACCAAAAGTTAACCGACCCAAAGAAATATAAGGCGTATACTGCAAATTTCGGAAACAGTCATCACTCACACTAACATTTAGATAATATTGATAAAGACGCAAGTAAAATATTAGGCGTGGCAATCACAGAAGGTAAACTTTAAGCGCCAAGTTTAGCGTGAGATCCCAAGCGATGATAACAAGTTTAACGTAAAGTTCTCAGCGAATAATTTTCCTCTGCGACCGTTCTGGAATAATTTATTCGTGGTCTTCGATGTTGTAAGCCAAACTTAATCCACTGAGCTAACTTCCCTCTCAAGGCGCTTCACCAAATTAACAGCCAGACGTGGCGTGCTAGAAACGAACATGGAGTAGAAAGGCGCCAAGAACTTTCTCACTCGGTCACTACGTAAAGTGGCAATGCACCACGGCTAACCGATCACTGATATTTGTCACAACTCACTCTAGCACACAAATGACCCGTCGAGCTCGACCAATCCGTGTAATCGCGTTGCGCTGGCTACTTCTGCGAGCGAGGCAAGTAAATCAGTTACATGCCGTCCATCGAACGTGAGTACACGAATAACTAATTAATAGCCCAGTACACACCAAAACTGGATTCCACAACACTACTACAACACAGGTGCATATTGCTGACATACTAAGTTCACCTTTTAGTATTTATTTACTAACAGCCGCTCACACCGTTGCAGATGACTTGATGTACGCTGAGAAAAAACGGAAACAGAAAAAAAGCACAGAAAATATGTCGCAAACAGCGAGACTAATTGTGTTTGTATAACTATGCTACATTCTGCATGTTTTAGATTTTAAAAAAATCCAGTGATGATTGTGGTATTTGTCGCCGAAATTAGTTCGGGGAAATAAATGCGTTTTGCATCAAGGCGGACTCAATTTCTGATATTGTTGTTTTTCTACGCAAACACTGACCAAATGAAAGAATTCCAAGATAAAGCTATTGTCACAGTAAATGTATTCGCACAAGACATCACAGCTAACTCAAGGCCTTATGTTGTGGGGTGCTATTGGATGTAACCACAAATCACAGATAGTGCTTGTCCAGGACACTGTGAGCATTGTAACTTGCGTGAATGACATCCTGTGACCCGTAGCCATACCCTTTTTGCACAACATCGGACACGCCATTTTTCAGCAAGACAATGCACGACCATATGTTGCTGCACAAACGCAAGCGTTCTTGGTGTCACATGATGGCAGCATTTCCTCGTGGCCCACCAGATCACCAGACTTGTCGCCAATCGAATCTGTGTGGGATATGGTGAAACGACGGCTGCAAAGTATTAACGCGAATTCTTTACAGACGAATAGAAAAACTGTTAGAAGCCGACCTCGATGAAGATCAGTTTGGATATTGGAACACGTGAGGCAATAGTGACCCTACGACTTACCTTAGAAGCTAGATTAAGAAAAGGCAAACCTACGTTTATAGTATTTGTAGACTTAGAGAAAGCTTTTGACAATGTTGACTGGAATACTCTCATTCAAATTCTGAAGGTGGCAGGGGTAAAATACAGGGAGCGAAAGGCTATTTACAATTGGTACAGAAACCAGATGGCAGTTATAAGAGTCAAGAGTCAAGGGACATGAAAGGGAAGCAGTGGTTGGGAAGGTAGTGAGACAGGGTTGTAGCCACTCCCCAATGTTGTTCAATCTGTATATTGAGCAAGCAGTAAAGGAAACAAAAGAAAAATTCTGAGTAGGTATTAAAATCCATGGAGAAGAAATAAAAACTTTGAGGTTCGCCGATGACATTGTGATTCTGTCAGACAGCAAAGGACTTGGAAGAGGAGTTGAACGGAATGGATAGTGTCTTGAAAAGAGGATATAAGATGAACATCAACAAAAGCAAAACGAGGATAATGGAATGTGTTGTTGTTGTGGTCTTCAGTCCTGAGACTGGTTTGATGCAGCTCTCCATGCTACTCTATCCTGTGCAAGCTTCTTCATCTCCCAGTACCTACTGCAACCTACATCCTTCTGAATCTGCTTAGTGTATTGATCTCTTGGTCTCCCTCTACGATTTTTACCCTCCACGCTGCCCTCCAATGCTAAATTTGTGATCCCTTGATGCCTCAAAACATGTCCTACCAACCGATCCCTTCTTCTAGTCAAGTTGTGCCACAAACTTCTCTTCTCTCCAATCCTATTCAATACCTCCTCATTAGTTACGTGATCTACCCACCTTATCTTCAGCATTCTTCTGTAGCACCACATTTCGAAAGCTTCTATTCTCTTCTTGTCCAAACTAGTTATCGTCCATGTCTCACTTCCATACATGGCTACACTCCACACAAATACTTTCAGAAACGACTTCCTGACACCTAAATCTATACTCGATGTTAACAAATTTCTCTTCTTGAGAAACGCTTTCCTTGCCATTGCCAGTCTACATTTTATATCCTCTCTACTTCGACCATCATCGGTTATTTTACTCCCTAAGTAGCAAAACTCCTTTACTACTTTAAGTGTCTCATTTCCTAATCCAATTCCCTCAGCATCACCCGACTTAATTTGACTACATTCCATTATCCTCGTTTTGCTTTTGTTGATGTTCATCTTATATCCTCCTGTCAAGACACTGTCCATTCCGTTCAACTGCTCTTCCAAGTCCTTTGCTGTCTCTGACAGAATTACAATGTCATCGGCGAACCTCAAAGTTTTTACTTCTTCTCCATGAATTTTAATACCTACTCCGAATTTTTCTTTTGTTTCCTTTACTGCTTGCTCAATATACAGATTGAATAACATCGGGGAGAGGCTACAACCCTGTCTCACTCCTTTCCCAACCACTGCTTCCCTTTCATGCCCCTCGACTCTTATAACTGCCATCTGGTTTCTGTACAAATTGTAAATAGCCTTTCGCTCCCTGTATTTTACCCCTGCCACCTTCAGAATTTGAAAGAGAGTATTCCAGTTAACATTGTCAAAAGCTTTCTCTAAGTCTACAAATGCTAGAAACGTAGGTTTGCCTTTCCTTAATCTTTTTTCTAAGATAAGTCGTAAGGTCAGTATTGCCTCACGTGTTCCAACATTCCTACGGAATCCAAACTGATCTTCCCCGAGGTCAGCTTCTACCAGTTTTTCCATTCGTCTGTAAAGAATTCGCGTTAGTATTTTGCAGCTGTGACTTATTAAACTGATAGTTCGGTAATTTTCACATCTGTCAACACCTGCTTTCTTTGGGATTGGAATTATTATATTCTTCTTGAAGTCTGAGGGTATTTCGCCTGTCTCATACATCGTGCTCACCAGATGGTAGAGTTTTGTCATGACTGGCTCTCCCGAGGCCATCAGTAGTTCTAGTGGAATGTTGTCTACTCCCGGGGCCTTGTTTCGACTCAGGTCTTTCAGTGCTCTGTCAAACTCTGCACGCAGTATCTTATCTCCCATTTCGTCTTCATCTACATCCTCTTCCATTTCCATAATATTGTCCTCAAGTACATCTCCCTTGTATAAACCCTCTATATACTCCTTCCACCTTTCTACCTTCCCTTCTTTGCTTAGAACTGGGTTTCCATCTGAGCTCTTGATATTCATAGAAGTGGTTCTCTTCTCTCCAAAGGTCTCTTTAATTTTCCTGTAGGCAGTATCTATCTTACCCCTAGTGAGACAAGCCTCTACATCCTTACATTTGTCCTCTAGCCATCCCTGCTTAGCCATTTTGCACTTCCTGTCGATCTCATTTTTGAGACGTTTGTATTCCTTTTTGCCTGCTTCATTTACTGCATTTTTATATTTTCTCCTTTCATCAATTAAATTCAATATTTCTTCTGTTACCCAAGGATTTCTATTAGCCCTCGTCTTTTTACCTACTTGATCGTCTGCTGCCTTCACCACTTCATCCCTCAGAGCTACCCATTCTTCTTCTACTGTATTTCTTTCCCCCATTCCTGTCAATTGTTCCCTTATGCTCTCCCTGAAACTCTCTACAACCTCTGGTTCTTTCAGTTTATCCAGGTCCCATCTCCTTAAATTCCCACCTTTTTGCAGTTTCTTCAGTTTCAATCTGCAGTTCATAACCAATAGATTGTGGTCAGAATCCACATCTGCCCCAGGAAATGTCTTACAATTTAAAACCTGGTTCCTAAATCTCTGTCTTACCATTATATAATCTATCTGAAACCTGTCAGTATCTCCCGGCTTCTTCCATGTATACAGCCTCCTTTCATGATTCTTGAACCAAGTGTTAGCTATGATTAAGTTATGCTCTGTGCAAAATTCTACAAGGCGGCTTCCTCTTTCATTCCTTCCCCCCAATCCATATTCACCTACTATGTTTCCTTCTCTCCCTTTTCCTACTGACGAATTCCAGTCACCCATGACTATTAAATTTTCGTCTCCCTTCACTACCTGAATAATTTCTTTTATCTCGTCATACATTTCATCTATTTCTTCATCATCTGCAGAGCTAGTTGGCATATAAACTTGTACTAGTGTAGTAGGCATGGGCTTTGTGTCTATCTTGGCCACAATAATGCGTTCACTATGCTGTTTGTAGTAGCTAACCCACACTCCTATTTTTTTATTCATTATTAAACCTACTCCTGCATTACCCCTATTTGATTTTGTATTTATAACCCTGTAATCACCTGACCAAAAGTCTTGTTCCTCCTGCCACCGAACTTCACTAATTCCCACTATATCTAACTTTAACCTATCCATTTCCCTTTTTAAATTTTCTAACCTACCTGCCCGATTAAGTGATCTGACATTCCACGCTCCGATCCGTAGAACGCCAGTTTTCTTTCTCCTGATAACGACGTCCTCTTGAGTAGTCCCCGCCCGGAGATCCGAATGGGGGACTATTTTACCTCCGGAATATTTTACCCAAGAGGACGCCATCATCATTTAATCATACAGTAGAGCTGCATGTCCTCGGGAAAAATTACGGCTGTAGTTTCCCCTTGCTTTCAGCCGTTCGCAGTACCAGCACAGCAAGGCCGTTTTGGTTAATGTTACAAGGCCAGATCAGTCAATCATCCAGACTGTTGCCCCTGCAACTACTGAAAAGGCTGCTGCCCCTCTTCAGGAACCACATGTTTGTCTGGCCTCTCAACAGATACCCCTCCGTTGTGGTTGCACCTACGGTACGGCCATCTGTATCGCTGAGGCACGCAAGCCTCCCCACCAACGGCAAGGTCCATGGTTCATGGGGTTGAATGTAGTCGAATTAAATCGGGTGATGCTGAGGGAATTAGATTAGGAAATGAGACACTTAAAGTAGTAAAGGGGCATTTTCCTATTTGGGGAGCAAAATAACTGATGATGGTCAAAGTAGAGAGGAATTAAATGTAGACTGGCAATGTCAAGGAAAGCGTTTCTGTAGAAGAGAAATTTGTTAACTTCGAGTATAGATTTAAGTGTCAGGAAGTCATTTCTGAGAGTATTTGTATGGAATGTAGCCATGTATGGAAGTGAAACATGGACGATAAATGGTTTGGACAAGAAGAGAATAGAAGATTTCAGAATGTGGTGCTACAGAAGAATGCTGAAGATTAGATGAGTAGATCACGTAACAAATGAGGAGGTATTAAATAGAATTGGGGAGGAGTTTGTGGCACTACTTGACTAGAAGAGGGGATCGGTTGGTAGGACATGTTCTGAGGCATCAAGGGATCACCAATATAGTATCGGAGGGCAGCGTGGAGGTTAAAAGTCGTAGAGGGAGCCCTTGAGCTGAATACACTAAGCAGATTCAGAAGGATGTAGGCTGCAGTACGTACTGGAAGATGAAGCAGCTTGCACAGGATAGAGTAGCATGGAGAGCTGCATCAAACATGCAGGACTGAAGACCACAACAACAACAAAATGAAACTGATTAAGTCCTACCGATGCCTGACTTCAACAGATTTTAATCTGCATAACTCCATGTGTCTGACTGCATGAAGAACCATAGGACGACATATCTTACACACATTCTAAAATCGAAATGTTTATAAATGTATAAACATCACAACTTAATGTTAAATGCCTGTATCTGAACTTTTTCGAAGTTCTGCATCCCGTATTAACACTATCTAATGCACATCTGCTGAATGGACTGCTTGTTCAGCTCTGCACTTAGGGGACTCCGGCGCTGGCAGAGGTAGATGTGGCCACCCCGCGCCTTTCACTGACAAACTTCTTCAGCAGACTCCGGCCGCAGAACTTTTTGTGCCAGCCATGCAGAAACGAAGATGTATGGCCGGCGCAACATACGGGGCACCGGCAGCACCCCACGACTTGCCCGCTACTGCCTCCTGTGGCCATCGGCTGTGCCACTAGTCGACGGTGCCACTGGTGGTCCCAATTGCAACTGTAGACACTGTTCCGCTTCTCGCTTCGTTCCAAGAAAGCTCGGAGTGACACTAAGCTTGCCCTCACCCTGCTGCACGCGCACTTTGGCCGCAATACAGCACCTGAACCACGCAGGCGCGACCGGTCACGTGCGTGGGAAGAGAAGCGTGCTGCGAAATTGCACTTTCGCGATACTGAACTTTCTTAACCAGTTGTAGTGGGACCTCAAGTGTATCCGCTTTTGGATAAGCAGTGTTTTAGCGTCTTGTTTAGGATCATAATTAATTATGTAATCCACTGGCTACCAGTGTTACTTGGAAGCAGGGGTGTGTTTATAGAGCGCTTACAAGGGAACCTCCCCATCGCACCCCCCTCAGATTTAGTTATAAGTTGGCGCAGTGGATAGGCCTTGAAAAACTGAACACAGATCAATCGAGAAAACAGGAAGAAGTTGTGTGGAACTATGAAAAAAATAAGCAAAATATACAAACTGAGTAGTCCATGCCAAGATAGGCAACATCAAGGATGATCCGAGACCGGGTGCGCCGTGGTCGCGTGGTTAGCGTGTGCAGCTGCGGAACGAGAGGTACTTGGTTCAAGTATTACTTCGAGCGTAAAATTTTATTTTTTACTTTCAGACAATTATCAAAGTTCAGGCACTCACACATAATTGAATTCGCTCTCCAAAATTCCAATACATGTTCAGATTTGCTTGGACATATGCAGCATTTGACGGTCTACACACGGAAAAATTTGAAAACGTTAAAAACATGTTTTGACAGAGCACAGGGAAAATTGTGCGACTGTGAAACTGTTGGATTCATTTGTTGCAATTTATGTGACAAACTCTAATGTTTTCATCACTTTTTTGGGAGTAATTCTCACATCCACAAGAAAACCTAAATCGGGCAATGTAGAAGAATCTTTCTTACCCATTCGCCAAGTGTACAAGTTAGGTGGGTCGAAAACATATTCCTGTCATGTGACGCACATGCCGTCACCAGTGTCGTATGGAATATATCAGACGTGTTTTCCTGTGGAGGAATCGGTTAACCTATGACCTTGCGATCAAATGTTTTCGTTTCCCATTGGAGAGGCACGTCCATTCGTCTACTAATCGCACGGTTTTGCGGTGCGGTCGCAAAACACAGACACTAAACTTATTACAGTGAACAGAGACGTCAATGAACGAATGGACAGATCATAATTTTGCGAAAATAAAGAAAAATTTTCCAGTTGAGGGGAGACTTGAACCAAGGACCTCTCGTTACGCAGCTGCACACGCTAACCACGGGACCACGGAGCTCCTGAGTTTAGAGCAACCTTGATGTTGACACCTATCTTCGCATGGACTACTCATTTTGTATATTTTGCTTATTTTTTCATAGTTCCACACAACTTCTTCCTGTTTTCTCGATTGATCTGTGTTCAGTTTTTCAAGGCCTATCCACTGTGCCAACTTATAACTAAATCTGAGGGGGGTGCGATGGGGAGGTTCCCTTGTTAGTATGTTAAAAAGTTCAGTAAATTCACCATTTTCCACGGAATTATACATGTGCGAATATGTACAGCATAGCTAGTTAGTAGGGATATCTAGTGTGCTCAGGTGCAAAGGAATGAAATACAATAGCTCCCAGTGCCCACTGATTAATATCAATGAGGTAAGTTGAAAATCTGTACTGGACTGGGATCCGAACCCAGGATTCGTGCATACTAAGCAGATGCGCTGACTACTACACCATATGGACTCAGAATGAAATAATTAAATCAAGACCCTAAGCTGCCGACAGGCGTTGATACACATCAACGGGGACAATTGAAAATTTGTGCCCTGGCCGGGACTCGAAGCCGGGATCTCCTGCTTACATGGCAGATGCTCTATCCATCTGAGCCACCGAGGGCGTTGAGGATAGTGCGATTGCAGTGATTTATCCCTTGCACGCTCCCTGTGAGACCCACATTCCCAACTTAATGTCCACATACTACATTCGAAGTGCCCCTGTACATTACACTCACTACTCGCGGCAGACAATCTAACCGAGTCCCGCAAGAGTTCGGGGAATGCATGTGCATCCAGCACAGTAGAAGAACGTCAATGGCCGGTTAGCCTTAACTATATATGAAGATGGTATCTGTTCTTTCGGATATGTCCGAAAGAACAGATACTATCTTCATATAAATGGAATCAGTGGTCACCAGAACCGCACGGGCTGCCTAGCGTGCCTCCCGTCAGACCCAAATTCTCAAGTTACACCACACACTACTGGTTTAGTGTCTTTGCTCATTAGCCTCATTACTCGCGGCATTTCGACGATTCCCGTAAGAGTTAGAGATTGCTTCGCATTGATCGCTACTGTGTTGTATAACTAATCAGGACACCACACACCACGTGAATAACCTTCGTCACCGCTGTTCTCAAACTACGAGGCCCCACAGTGCCTAAATTTTGGATTTCTGGACAATGGTTTTCTCCTAAAAAGTGTCCAGTTTGATTATCGGTGCAATATACTGAACGTTGTGCGCGTGCTTCTTTTATTGTACACCTTATACACTAACAACATGGCCTGATACTGTTTTCATTTTATTTTTCGTTCCCATAACACAATTAAGGGGACTTAAAGTATTTCTACTGGTAATAAAACCGCATCGTCCCCTACGCTCCTCGGAGTGTGGAACATCATCAACTGGAGAAAAGTCATTAACTAGTCTTTGAAAACCAGCGGTTTGTCATTAAGAGCTTGGAAATCTTGTGAAAGATTATTTAAAACGAATTGGACGGTATGCTGTACATTTTTTTCCACAGTTTTTAAGGTAATGCTCCAGACATAAAATAATTTATCTGTCTTGTAATAACTGAAAGTATGCTGTATTCACCGAAAGAAGTCATGCTGTCAAGCACATATTTCGTGAGGGGGTAGATGTATTGCAGTGTCACTATTTGAATTCCATCATCTTTATAAGTAGAGCGCGACGTGTTCACCGTGAATGAACACCACGTACGGTTCCGATGGCTCACTTTCATGCTAAAAATATTCTTGGTGTTGCTCTGATTTGCTCCAAAGTGACAATCTGCGTGGTACTGTCGACAGAAAGTATGCGAAGTACACAAGTTTCATCGGAGCCCTGGTGATGATTCTGGACAATATTGTAATCGCAATGTTAGTTGCGTCACTCTTGGTCCTCTGGTGGAAAGAGTTTTTAGCTCCGTTAATGAGTACTACTGTTTCAGTGTTGGCGACAGAAATTGTCAAGAGTACCGCTCAAGTCCAGATACGGAATGGCACGCTACCCATTCTACGAACATATAAAGACACTGGTCTCTTTCACAAACTGCTACATTGTCGCGAATAAAACAGTGACTCGTATTTACACTACTGGCCATAAAAATTGCTACACCAAGAAGAAATGCAGATGATAAACGGGTATTCATTGGACAAATATATTATACTAGAACTGACATGTGGTTACATTTTCACGCTATTTGGGTGCATAGATCCTGAGAAATCAGTACCCAGAACGACCACCTCTGGCCGTAATAACGGCCTTCATACGCCTGGGCATTGAGTCAAACAGACCTTGGATGGCGTGTACAGGTACAGCTGGCCATGCAGCTTCAACACGATACCACAGTTCATCAAGAGTAGTGACTGGCGTATTGTGACGAGCCAGTTGCTCGGCCACCATTGACCAGACGTTTTCAGTTGGTGAGAGATCTGGAGAATGTGCTGGCCAGGGCAGCAGTAGAAAATTTTCTGTATCCAGAATGGCCCGTACAGGACCTGCAACATGCGGTCGTGCATTATCCTGCTGAAATGTAGGGTTTCGCAGGGATCGAGTGAAGGGTAGTGCCACGGGTCGTAACACATCTGAAACGTAACGTCCACTGTTCAAAGTGCCGTCAATGCGAACAAGAGGTGACCGAGTCGTGTAACCAATGGCACCCCATACTATCACGCCGGGTGATACGCCTGTATGGCGATGACGAATACACGCTTCCAATGTGCGTTCACCGCGATGTCGCCAGACACGGATGCGACCATCATGATGCTGTAAACAGAACCTGCATTCATCCGAAAAAATGACGTTTTGCCATTCGTGCACCCAGGTTCTTCGTTGAGTACACAATCGCAGGCGCTCCTCTCTGTGATGCAGCGTCAAGGGTAACCGTAGCCATGGTCTCCGAGCTGATAGTCCATGCTGCTGCAAACGTCGTCGAACTGTTCGTGCAGATGGTTGTTGTCTTGCAAACGTCCTCATCTGTTGACTCAGGGATCGAGACGTGGCTGCACGATCCGTTACAGCCATGCGAATAAGATGCCTATCATCTCGACTGCTAGTGATACGAGGCCCTTGGGATCCAGCACGGCGTTCCGTATTACCCTCCTGAACCCACCGATTCCATATTCTGCTAACAGTCATTGGATCTCGACCAATGCGAGCAGCAGTGTCGCAATACGATAAACCGAAATAGAGATAGGCTACAATGAGACCTTTATCAAAGTGAGAAACGTGACGGTTCGCATTTCTCCTGCTTACACGAGGAATCACAACAACGTTTCACCAGGCAACGCCGGTCAACTGCTGTTTGTGTATGAGAAATTGGTTGGAAACTTTCCTCATGTCAGCACGCTGTAGGTGTCGCCACCGGCGCCAACCTTGTGTGAATGCTCTGAAAAGCTAATCATTTGCATATCACACCATGTTCTTCCTGTCGGTAAAATTTCGCGTCTGTAGCACGTCATCTTCGTGGTGTAGCAATTTTAATTGCCAGTAGTGTACAATAAGTATCCTTTAATCTGTTAACAAATAGTTTGTGACCATGGACGTAAATTAAAGGAGACTGGTCTCTTTAACAAACATGCCGATACGTGCAGTGTAGCTATTTAGTAGAAGTACCTAGTGTGTCCAGGCACAAAGGAATTAAGGACATTAGCTGCTAATGGGGATTGATTTATATCAATGAGGTAACTTGAAAAATCTGTGCTGGACCGGGATTCGAACCTAGGTTTCGTGCTTACTAGGCAGATGTGCTTACCACTACATCATCCAGACTCAGTGGTCCCCAGAACCGCACGGGCTACCAAGCACGCCTCCCGTCAGATCCAAATTTCTCAACTTACACCACCCACTAATGATGTAGTGCCCTTGGTTATTAGCCTCATTACTGGTTCCCTTAAGAGTTCCCGCAATCGATAGTACAGGCTCGCAGCTCTTAGCGGTAATATATTCTGTAAGTGTTCTCACAGCTGAGCCAAATTTCATGTAACCTTCCTTTTCATTATATGTTTTACTTTGTTTCATTTTCAGTAACTATGTAGCGGCCCACATAAATTTTTAATGCAGACTACATTTATTCCACGGAACTCTATTTTGCAATAAAAAATCTGGTTAGAAACGGAAATAAAGCAATCTAGTAATCCTGAGCAGCTAAGTAGTCAGCCTGACTGCCGTACAGAGGACATGGCTTCAATTATCGGTACTGCCAGGGATTTTTCCTTTGTTGGAGGGCAGGAGCGAACTGCACTACACCTCAGAAGCCATTTGGGGAGCTACATCAATGAGAAGTTGCGGCTATAAGGCTAGAAAGCAGACAACAGCTGGAAGACCGGTGCGCTAACCCTGCGCCCCTCCAAATCGCATCCTAATGACGTCATTGGCAGAGGAGAACACGGTGGCTGGTCGGTACTGAATGTCCCGGCAGTGCAGTGACACTGGAAGGAGGTTTCGTTTTTTAATACATGAACCTGGGGAATACAATATACGAACGTTTGCTGAAAAGTAATGACTTCCAATTTTTTATTCCGTCCTCAGTGTCGGTTGAGATAATACATTTCATGCATATTACTAAGTCGACTCTCCCGCACCGGTGACGGAAGTTGCAGCCTCTGCCGCTAGAGGGCTCCGGATTGTATCGTGTAACATGGCGGTATGTAACGTAACTATGTCGGTGCGCGAGAAAAACTGAAAGCATGATTTCGAAGAGTTGGTTCAACATGGAGCGTAACAGTGTCAGACCACACACGAGCGCCGTGGCATCTGCAACAATCTGACGACTTAGGTTTACTGTAATCGATCATCCTTTATATAGTCCTGAATCGATCCCATCCGATTTGCATCTGTTATGAAGAATTAAAAAACGCCTTGGAGGACTTCAGTTTGATAGCGATGAAGCCGTACGTGCAAGGCTGAGGTTGTGACTCCGTCAAGAAAATCAAACATTCTGCAATGACAGTATCAACAAACTCCTCTCCTTGGGAGAAATGTATTCGTGCCAGGCTGATTACGTTAATAAATAAACATGTAGACATGAAGAAATATTTAATATGTTAATAAAGTTTGCTTTACTTAAAGATTTAAGAATTTTCATATAAAAAATTCGGAGGCATTACTTTTCAGTATACCCTCGTATAAGGGGTAGTTAAATGAAACCGAATTTACACTGTAGCAAATACGGCAACAAGCCACGATTATTTTAATGATTTTGTTGAACCATTACCAATTTCGGGCCTGAGCCCATCGTCAGATGGTAGCGTTGACTTCTTTACAAGTTTTACATTTATGTCCTAAAATATAACAAAGTTTTCGTGGCACATGTTTTACAAAGGGTTTTAAATTTGCGTCCTAAGTATAACAAAGTTGCAAAACAATAAACTGGTAGCCAAGATCACAGAAATTCTTTTTATTCCATGATTACCGGTTTCGGCGAAACTGAAGCTGCCATCATCGGATCTTAGGACGCATACAAGTTGCAACATCAAGGCAAACAATGGTGATATTAATAGTTGCCTATAACACGCAGGCCTTACAAAATTGTTATAAGTAGCACACAGGAGTCCAAGAGAGATGACATTATGAATGTTAAGTGTCTCCATCACATACAAGCGCAAGCATTAACCGTCATTGTACTGACAGATCAAGTGCAATAGGCATTGAATTCCATCCCACCAACTGACATCGGCTTCCGTACTACACAATGCACGCACGTTTCCATGATTGCATTCAACTTTTTAGTAGTGACACTAGTTATTAATTTACCAGGATTTCACTTATTCAATGGCTTATCTCGCGCTTACATTAACCTGTGACCTTGCAACGTTAATCAGTTAAATATGTTACCTAGACTAATTTATTCTCGAAATTTCATTACTCTACATAAATTATTTTTTGGTGTGATTTTTTCCATCAATGTAGATCAATGCTTTACTTGACTACTCATGCAGCACACGCCTTACAAGTATCCAACTGGATACTAGCTCAGTCATTTCCATTCGCTGCCTTACATGCGTTGCTGTATCGCCTGCGAAATTTATGAATAATTTCCTTCCTTTGGCGGCAGGAAGGGCACCCGGCCACCCCTTACAATTCACCATGCCAAATCCGTACTTAACCCTGCCGACCCTGCGCACAATGCGGGATAAAGGCAGTAGCAAAAGAAAATGGTTCAAATGGCTCTGAGCACTATGGGACTTAACTGCTGTGGTCATCAATCCCCTAGAACTTAGAACTACTTAAACCTAACTAACGTAAGGGCATCACAAACACCCATGCCTGAGCCAGGATTCGAACCTGCGGCCGCAGTGGTCGTGCGGTTCCAGACTGGAGCGCCTAGAACCGCTCGGCCACTCCGGCCGGCTAGCAAAAGGAAGAAAGAAAGAAAGAAAGAATATGTACCTATTACTTTCATAAAAAATTCGATACATGTGTGCTTCAGACGTTGTACATTACTTTCGTGCGAACGTGCCTCTACAGTGACTATAAGTGGGTGGGCAACGGCCTCGCGGTCCGTTGGTCCGAGCCCGGTGCCTGTCTGGTCACGTCCGCTGACCTCGGCTCTTCCGACCAGACGCAGGCTATTTCGTGCGTTAACAGCTTTCGGACAGGTCTGCCGCGGTGCTCTGGACCGGAAACCACAACGTCGACAAATAACAGCCGTTTTATTGCACAGTTTAGATGCTCGTCCGACCGTCCTAACGACTACCATAAAAGAGCGCGCCAATTTTTTTGACTGTCCTGAAATGATATGCGTAAAGCCGTAGGTAAGCGACATCTCATTAGTACCTATAGCGATTCGCCATTAAAGGGTGTGCGCCGACCCCGTATGGAATTCAGATGACTGCGATAAATCAGTCAGGAGCTACAGATGAAAAAATTATATTACTGAAGCCACAGCAACACAGTGCGTTATGCGTTGCATACGATAAAATTTGGCTGAACCGTTGGACACGACGTAATACAAACAAAACATAGCAGCACAATGATACAACACATTAGATGTAGGTGAACTGGTAGATCTCGTCATCCTATATTTTTGAAAGGCATTCCATGAAGTACCATACAGCCAAGATACGATCGTACAGAGCATCTTCATAAGTATCTGCAGCTGTATCGACGAAATATTTGACTATTGGAACACAGTATGTTACACTGATCAGGGAATATTCATCAAAAGCGAAAATAACGTTGTGAATGCTCCAAGGAAATACAGTAATGGGATCTGTAATGTTGTCATCACATATTAACAGTTTATTATGTAGGATGAGAAGGACTGTCAAATTACATGCTTGCCTTGTTGTTGTCTACATGAAAATGAATGATCGTCATTTGGTTTAGCGAATGGCAGCTCTTTTTAAATGTGGATAAATGTAACGTAATGCCTAAAACCAGGGGGAAGAACTCCGATAGCATCTGATTAAGAAACGAGTAGTGAACATCCTGAGCACGTCATATCGTTTAACTATTTAGGGGTAACACTGAGAAGACAAACGAAATGATACTTAAAATCGGTGTCAGAGAAGGGGAATGATTACATAGATTTGTTGGAATGGTCCCGCGAATGTGAAGTGATGCGTTAAAGGAAATATCATTCAAAACAGAAGATATCGAACGAACTCAAAGACGTGGTGCTACGTCACTCTTTTTCTGGTAATACAATGGGATAGGACAGATTATCATCACTAACGAGTTACTAGTAAGAGCAGGCTTTCAGAATACGACTGCGCGACATTACAGGGGATACAGAAAAATTGCACACATAAGTGGATATTGCATACCCAAAGTTTCGATTCTTAATAAGCGTAGGGGTGTAGATGCACCAGGGGTCAAGCGTGTCAGAAAGTGTACACAAATCACCCGCTCCATATTCTCGCATTGAATCGGTTCGCGCCTGCAGATAGGCAACTCAGTTAACAGATTTCCAAAGCGTGTAGCTGTTGCATCTTCTAGGGAAATTCGTGTAAATGGTTCAAAAGGCTCTAAGCACTATGGGACTTAACATCTGAGGTCATCAGTCCCCTAGACTTAGAACTACTTAAACCTAACAATCCTAAGGACATCACACCCAACCATGCCCGAGGTAGGATTCGAACCTGCGACCGTAGCAGCCACGAGGTTCCGGACTGAAGCGCCTAGAACCGCTCGGCCACATCGGCCGGCTCGTGTTAATAATACATTCCACGCATGTACTGACATTTGCACTTCACAAACGCGACACAAACTGAGCACTTGTAACGTGAGTTAAAAATTTAGAGGTATATGTCAATAGACATGTTTTCGTACGAACTATGCTGCACCACACATTCAACACTGTCTTGTGGAATATACACTAAAGCGCCGAAGAAACTGGTATACGCATGCGTATTCAAATACAGAGATATGTAAAAAGGCAGAACACGGCCCTATGATCGGCAACGTCTATAGAAGACAACAAGTGTCTGGCCCAGTTGTTAGATCGGTTACTGTTCCTACAATGGCAGGCTATCAAGATTTAATTGAGTTTGAATGTGGTGTTATAGTCGGTGCACGAGCGTTGGGACACAGTATCTCCGAAGTAGCGGTGAAGTGGGAATTTTCCGGTATGACCATTTCACGAGTGTACCGCGAATATCAGGAATTCGGAAAAAACATCAAATCTTCGACATCGGTGCGGCCGGAAAAAGATCCTAGAAGAACGGGACCAACGATGACTGAGAAGAATTGTTCAACGCGACAGAAGTGCAACCCATCCGCAAATTACTGCAAATGTTAATGCTCGGCCACCAACAAATGTCAGCGTGCGGACCATGCATGTGGGCTTTCGGAGCAAAGCTTTACGCCTCGCCCGGGCCCGTGAATACCGACATTGGACTGTTGGTGACTGGAAACACGTTGCCTGGTCGGACGAGTGTCGTTTCAAATTGTATCGAGTGGATGGGCGTGTTTGGGTATGAGGACCTCCTCATGAATCCATGGACGCTGCATGTCAGCAGGGAACTGTTCAAGCTGGTGGAGGTTCTGTAATGGTGTGAGGAGTGTGCAGTTGGAGTGATATGGGACCCCTGGTAATTCTAGATACGACTAAGACTCTGACATGTGACACGGATCTAAACATCCTGTCTGATCACGTGCATCCATTCATGTCTATTGTGCATTCAGACAGATTTGGGCAATTCCAGCAGGACAATGCTATACCGCACACGTCCAGAATTGCTACAGAGTGGCTCCAGGAACACTCTTCTGAGTGTAAACACTTTCTGTGGCCACAAAACTCCCCAGACATGAACATTATTGAGCATAACTGGGCTGCCTTACAACGTGATATCACGCAGAGATCTCCACCCCCTAGTACTCTTACGGGTTTATGGACACCCGTGCAGGATTCATGGTGTCAGTTTCTTCCAGCTCTACCTCAGACGTGCCACGTCGTGTTGCGGCACTTCCGTTTGCTCGCGGGGGCCCTACACGACAGTAGGCAGGTGTACCAGTTTCCTTGGCTCTTCAGTGTATATGTAGATGTAGATAAAGCCTTTTGTTTGGACTTAAAAATGTTTGAGATATACGAATCGGGTGAGTCAGTTTCATCATTAAACTGATACAACGGTAATATGACGTGTGATATCCCAAAGATGTAGTTGATTAAGACATGGGACACTGAAAGTAATAGGCTAATTTAGTAATTTCGGTAACAAAGTAATTTATGATTGCTGAAGCAAAGAGGATATAAGATGCACACTGACAATACCAAGACAAATTACTCTGTTTATTTACTCTCCTTTCATCAGGTTTACTCATCATCTGTATTATTCTCATATTTCTTATTAATTACTGACCAATGACGACTGTCCTACTCCATTCTCATCAACAGCTCACAATGAGTACAAAATAATAACTCTAACCAACTGCTAAAAAAATAAAAAATAATTAAAACAAATTCAGAACTACAAAACCCAATGAATGTCTGTCTGGCTATGAATGTCTGTCTGGCTATGAAAGAACTTCGTCCTAGTAGATTTGGTACACTTATAACGTACATAAGTATCATGGACGTCATATTTAAAGGAGTGTATTTCAGTTCCTTTAATCATTTTTCAAATCCGTTCATCATATACGTCCATTTTCGTTTGATTACTTCTCACATAAATCGCTGACGTACTAAGATCTTTGAAGCAACGGAACCACTCTGTGCCGAAAGTATCTGTGCCCCACGTCTCTAGCGTGAGCTCATCGGAATACGTGGGCGGTGTGGCATTCTGCTTGCTGGTTCCGTAAACATCGCGCAGAGTGCTAGTGGCGGGAACCTACGACGTTTCCACCAGAGGAAAGGCGTAGACAAAGGCTGACTACTGCTCCTGCCCCCTAAACCACCACCTTACCGTAATCCATGGCAGTAGATGAGTGTGCGGATAAAATCTTCTGCGTCATCTGGAGGTAGCCGTGCAGCGTTGTAATTGTCTATCCCTAAAACGGCTGCGGCTGGTTGAAAAGTCAAGTTCTACAGATACTTGGACAAGCTTAAATGCTTTAGGCGCTAGACAGTAGACACTACAGTAGTAGCTCAGAGTAGGTCAGCACAGATAGTAACATGTAACTTATGAGTTTCAGTATTTATAGCTCTGTCTAGTCACTATTCAAAAGTTTAACTAGAAGGCGTGATTTTAACGTTTTAACAATAATGATTTCCTTCGAGAGGGTCTACAAGCTCGAATGGGACAAGACTGTGGTAGAAATTTGCCCATAGCTTATTTCAAGGTATCATCCCAGCATTGGACATAAGTAGTTTGGAGATTGCACGGAAAATCCAAGTATGACTGGAGGGGGGGGGGGGGGGGGGGGTCAGGAATTAAAGGCTGCTTCCTAGCTAAACAAGACTCCATTGTCCTGAAAGACAAGCCTGAATGATGATTACGTAAGAGAACTGTCTTCGACTGTTCTACGTCTAATGTTTATGTTGTCTTTCAGGCTACATAAACCTCTTCTGTGATGAACAGCGGATCGGTCGCCTTCTACACATAACCCTCCGATGAAGCTGCCTGCTAATAATACTCGATGTCATCATCCATGATACAGGTGCACAGAATGCGGAATAGAAGTGGCATGAGCCGGTGGCCCAATTTCCTCCTGAGCCTGGCGACAAATATCAGTCATCCATGGACGCCGTAGAACATTCGGAATGTCTTAGAAATGGGTTTCAACACTGTCTGAACGACAAAACCGACGAGCATTTTCTGTCTTGGAAATCTACGTCCCACCAGTAGTTGTCACGGTGTTTTAATTAACACCTCAAAAAAGTAATCTAACTAATTTTATTTGGGGTTGGGTTCTTTGGGGAAGGAGACCAGACAGCGAGGTCATCGGTCTCATCGGATTAGGGAAGGACGGGAAAGGAAGTCGGCCGTGCCCTTTCAAAGGAACCATTCCGGCACTTGCCTGGAGCGATTTAGGGAAATCACGGAAAACCTAAATCAGAATGGCCGGCCGCGGGATTGAACCGTCGTCCTCCCGAATGCGAGTCCAGTGTATAACCACTGCGCCACCTCGCTCGGTAATTTTATTTGGAAGTATAAGCCTGCAGTCCGCGCCATAGAACCGTAGCAACACGCTAGATAAGCCAAAACAAACTGGCTCAGCCCACTGTTTGGAGTGTCACGCTGTAATGTTTTCTCCATTTGAAGGAGAACAACGCAGCAAAAATCCATGCTGAAGTGGCGGAAAAGTACAGTGGTTAGGTGGCTTCCGGTGTGGTTAAACAAATCTGTATGACGATGAACGTCGTGGCAAGCCATATCTCTGTAAGGAACACGGAATCACAATAAAAGTGGAAAGGCATTGGCATCACAATCGATACAACAACCGAAAAACTAAAAATCACCCTGCACTAGTGTTCAGAATCTTGTACAACACTTGAAACATGACAAATATGTCCACCCACTCGGTGCTGTAACTGCTCACACTCAGTGAAAAATCCTGACAAACCAAAATAGTAGCAAAAATGATACAGCTCTGTCAGGCGAATCCAAATGACTTCAGCAGGCTGATCACCATGGACGAGTGCTGGCTGTAACACTGTGTTCCCGAGACAAAGGAGCAAAGCAGGCATTGGAAACATGGGTTTCCACTACGTCTGAAAATGGCTAAGGCCACACAGTCGTCGGGCAAGGTGGTGCAGAGTGTCCTTAATGGGGGTGCCATTGTGTTTTTCTTAAGGATTCTACCTGTAAGGGGAAAACCGTCACAGGAGGATACTGCCGAAATATCCTGACGAAGGCACAGGAGACTGTCCAGACGAAGTGCCGCTGGAAGCTTTCCAAGGGGGAGTTTTTGCTACGCGAAGACCTCCAGCTCATTTTACACAGGTCACAGTCACACATACTGCTTCTTTAGGCTCTCAAAGTTTGTTTCACCATCCGTATTCTCCTGACTTGCCAGGCAGCAACTTCTTCTTCTCTTCTCGGATGGACGAACCATTGCATGGAAGGTTCAGATGGTTCAAATGGCTCTGAGCACTAAGGGACTTAACTTCTGAGGTCATCAGTCCCCTAGAATTTAGAACTATTTAAACCTAACTAACCTAAGGACATCACATACATCCATGCCCGAGGCAGGATTCGAACCTGCGACCGTAGTGATCGCGCGGTTCCAGACTGTAGCGCCTAGAACCGCTCGGCCACTTCGGACGTCTTTGCAAGGAAGGGATTTACAACATGACTACAAGGTTATTTTCAATGTGGAACATTTTCTGAACATCCAGAACCCAGAATTCTCCAATCACCTTCTCTGGCAAGTCGTGCCATTAGGAAAAATACATCTCGTTACACAGGAATGACAAAAGTCATGGGACACCTTCTAATATCGTGTCGTACATCTTTTTGCCCCTAGTGCAGCAACTCGACGTGACGCGGACTCAACAAGTCTTTGGAAGTCTCTTGCAAAAATACTGGCTCATGCTGCCTTTACAGCCATCCATAATTTTGACAAAGTTTTGCAGGTGAGGGATTTTGTGCAGCAACTGACCACTCGATTATGTCCCATAAATAATCGCTGTGATTCATGCCGGACGATTTAGGTGGCCAATAATTCGCTCTAATTGTGTAAAACGTAGTTCGAACTAATTTCGAACAACTGTGACGTGGCGCATTGTTATTTGTAAAAATTCGATAGTTGTTTGGGAACATGAAGTTCATGAATGACTACAGATGGCCCCCAAGTTGGCGAACATAACCATTTTCAATCAATGATTGGTTCAGTTGCACAAGCGGATCCAAGCCGCTCCATGCAAACACAGCCCACACTATTAGAGCCACCAACACCTTACACAATGTCTTATTGACAACTTGGATGCGTGGCTTCGAGAGGTCTGCGCAACTCTCTAACCCTACCGTCAACTCTTACCAACAATAAACGGGACTCTTCTGACCAGACCACAGTTTTCCAGTCGTCTATGGTCCAACTGATAAGTTCAGGAGAGATGTTGCAGGCGATGTCACGCTGTCAGCAATGGCACTAGCGGCGGTCGTCTGTTGCCATAGGCCATTAATGTCTTATTTCGCCGCACTGTCCTGCGTCCTTGATAGTCCCACATTGTTTTGTTTTGTTTCAGGACGCAAAAACAACTGGAGTCATAAGCGCCGAAGTCAAAACTATAGAACTCGAAGACAGAGAGGGCTTAGAAAACGACTATACGTCAATCTCAACAGACATAATAGAAGCTAAAAACAGGCACACGGAAGCAAGGTTAAAAAAGCCACCATACAGAAACAAAGGTCCAAAACTAAAAATTAAATGGCCTTCGCCATATTACTTTGGTGGATAAAAAGTAAAACAGTCAACAGCCCGTGCGTCATTTGCTAAAACTGCCGATAACTCAGACGGCAAATCCAAAAGGGAACGTAAAAGGTCAAAAAATTGACATTCCATCAGGAAGTGGCGGACAGTAAAAACTTGGGAGCAATTTGTACAAAGTGGTGGGGTAGCGTCACTTAGCAAATGACGATGGCTAAAAAGGCTGTACCCAATACGCAGCCGAGTTAAAATAACCTCCTCCCGACAGGAGGGCTGAGAGGCTGTCGTCAAGGCTGCTGGGAGAGGCTTAATATGCCGGAGCTTATTCCTGTGAGGGGGGACCATTGGCGATGTCAAAGGGACATCACCTCCTGACATACGGCAACAGAATGATGAGCGGAGGGAATATAGGTACCCGCGGGCTGCGGTACTAGGACTGCAGCTTTGGCAGCAGCGTCAACAGCCTCGTGTCCTGGCAGACCGACATGACCAGGAACCCACATTGATTTCTGCGTTTATTTCTCGCAGTGTTGCGTGTCTGTTAGGACTGACAACGACACACAAACTCTGCTGCTCACGGTCGTTAAGTGAAAGCCGTCGGTCACTGCATTGTGCGTGGTGAGAGATAATGTCCGAAATTCGGTATGGTCGCCACATTCTTGACACTGTGGATCTCGGAATATTAAATTGCTTAACGACTTCCGAAATGAAATGTCCCATGCGTCTAGGTCCAACTATCACTCCGTGTTCAAAGTGTGTTCAAAGTCAGCTAATTCCCGACGCGCGGCCATAATCACTTCGAAAACCTTTTGATATGGACCATATGAGTACAAATAACATTTCCGCCTATTATACCTTGTGTATGCGATACTACCGCCATCTGTTTATATGCATATCGCTGTCCCAGGACTTTTGGCATGTCAGTGTAAAGCTTGAATGTGTAGAAGTATTAACCACATGTCAAAAATTCATAGTTGCAGTTTGATTTTCTGAGGAGATAATCAAAATTTTATGACTGCCCTTCGGACATCTCAGGTCGTAGAGTAAATAACAACTGGACGTAATTGACCATATTAGTTATCTAAGTTATCTTCTCTCACTTTGATAACACTGAGTATCGTTCCACTCTTACACATACCTTTGTCTGTTGCTACATACGACATGAATTGCATCGCTACTGATTAGTGTGTGATAGTTGTTACCACTACTGTTGAAATGACAGAACATTCAACCCTTAATCAGATGTGTTATGTTTTAAAAAGATATTGCTGTCTTTTCGTAATTCTATCATAATCTGTGGAACGCAGCACACAGCTACAGATTTTACAGGAGTACGTACTATCTTTCGTGTTCGGGTCTAGTATTGTATCGCATATGTTCTATGTACCGAATTAGTTATTTTTATTAATATATAAAATTGTTTTCTATCCGCTCGATGGCCGGCCGAAGTGGCCGTGCGGTTAAAGGCGCTGCAGTCTGGAACCGCAAGTCCGCTACGGCTGCAGGTTCGAATCCTGCCTCGGGCATGGATGTTTGTGATGTCCTTAGGTTAGTTAGGTTTAACTAGTTCTAAGTTCTAGGGGACTAATGACCTCAGCAGTTGAGTCCCATAGTGCTCAGAGCCATTTATCCGCTCGATGTGGTAACCAAGTGATCTTTGGGTGTAATCGTAGAATATGAGCAGCAATATGCATCCATCATTTTGTTGCTATGTCACTGGGAAATAAAATGTGTTGATTTTTTTAACATCTAATTGATTGTGATGATTAGATTTGACAAATGTAATCTTCGTTCCACGGATCTGTATTTTTTTGTACACCATGGGATATTAATAAAAAAATATGGTAATAATAGTAATAACAATAGTAATGATATACACAGTACATTAGCTGGTACTGTTTAGAAATTCGTGGAGTAAAAACTGTTGGCCACAAGTAAGTTTTTCAGGTTCTTCTCAAACGGAACTTTCTTTGTAGCTGAACTCTTTACGATCGCTGGCAAGATTTGAATAGTTCCTGAGGAGCGGACCTCTTTTTGGACTAAAGTGAGTGCATCTAAGTCTTAATGTTGATTGTTCTTGTTCCAAATATTGATTTTTGTGGACTGAGCTGTTTGTTTGAAAAAGGGATGTAGTATCTACACGAAGGTTTTTAAAAGGAATAAATGTATTGACTAGCAGTATGGAGGACACACAGTTCTTTGAACAAACATCTAAAGGATGTTCCTGAATTGAAACCATACATAATTCATATTACACGCTTTTGGACTGTGAAAACTTTTATTTGACATGAAGTTTTACCCTTAGATATGACCCCATATGGCATTAAGAAATGAAAATAAGCAAAGTATGATAGCTATTTTTAATTTTTATATCTGATAACATTCGCATATGCAAAAAAGGATTTGTTTAGGCGTTTTGTTGTTCTGTAGTACGATGCTCTCAACTGGATTTATTGCCCAGTTCAGATCCCAGGAATTAAATAGTGTCAGCCTCTTCTATCAGCGCGTCTTCGTACCTTATGCTTACGCTGGCAGGCAATCTCTTACATGTGCTCAACTGCACTGACAGTCTTTCTAAATTTTAATGATAGTGAGTTGCCTATAAACCATTTATTTGTGTTCATGGAAATGTTATTAGCAACTCTTTATAAAACTGTACTCGACTTCTTATCCATTGCAGTACTTGCATCATGTGCAAACAAAACAGATCCTGTGTCTGGCGATGTAACGGGTCAGAGGGACACCACATGTAACTACTTTCCAGTTTGATGAAGACTGGCAGCCTAATTAACTGCTCTTTCTTACTGACAGACTTCGTTTCCAGTTTGCCAGTTACGGGTTTATCTTTCTGCAGCATTCTAATTTACTTAAAAGGTTCTTGTGGTTCACACAGTCAAGTGGCTTTGAATAATCGCAGAAAATACCCGCAGCTTGTACTTTATCACCTAATGAATTAAATACATTCTTGTTAAACGTGTCTTCTCAGTTTCGCAGTCTTTCAGAAATCCAAACTGTGTGTTGGACAGTACGTTATTCGTGGTCCGATGGTTAAGAAGCCACTTGTGTCTTCCCTTTTCTAAAATTTCAAGAATGCTGGCAAAAAATAAATACACTCCTGGAAATTGAAATAAGAACACCGTGAATTCATTGTCCCAGGAAGGGGAAACTTTATTGACACATTCCTGGGGTCAGATACATCACATGATCACACCGACAGAACCACAGGCACATAGACACAGGCAACAGAGCATGCACAATGTCGGCACTAGTACAGTGTATATCCACCTTTCGCAGCAATGCAGGCTGCTATTCTCCCATGGAGACGATCGTAGAGATGCTGGATGTAGTCCTGTGGAACGGCTTGCCATGCCATTTCCACCTGGCGCCTCAGTTGGACCAGCAAACATGCTCAATGGGGGACAGACCGGAGATCTTGCTGGCCAGGGTAGTTGATTTACACCTTCTAGAGCACGTTGGGTGGCACGGGATACATGCGGACGTGCATTGTCCTGTTGGAACAGCAAGTTCCCTTGCCGGTCTAGGAATGGTAGAACGATGGGTTCGATGACGGTTTGGATGTACCGTGCACTATTCAGTGTCCCCTCGACGATCACCAGTGGTGTACGGCCAGTGTAGGAGATCGCTCCCCACACCATGATGCCGGGTGTTGGTCCTGTGTGCCTAGGTCGTATGCAGTCCTGATTGTGGCGCTCACCTGCACGGCGCCAAACACGCATACGACCATCATTGGCACCAAGGCAGAAGCGACTCTCATCGCTGAAGACGACACGTCTCCATTCGTCCCTCCATTCACGCCTGTCGCGACACCACTGGAGGCGGGCTGCACGATGTTGGGGCGTGAGCGGAAGACGGCCTAACGGTGTGCGGGACCGTAGCCCAGCTTCATGGAGACGGTTGCGAATGGTCCTCGCCGATACCCCAGGAGCAACAGTGTCCCTAATTTGCTGGGAAGTGGCGGTGCGGTCCCCTACGGCACTGCGTAGGATCCTACGGTCTTGGCGTGCATCCGTGCGTCGCTGCGGTCCGGTCCCAGGTCGACGGGCACGTGCACCTTCCGCCGACCACTGGCGACAACATCTATGTACTGTGGAGACCTCACGCCCCACGTGTTGAGCAATTCGGCGGTACGTCCACCCGGCCTCCCGCATGCCCACTATACGCCCTCGCTCAAAGTCCGTCAACTGCACATACGGTTCACGTCCACGCTGTCGCGGCATGCTACCAGTGTTAAAGACTGCGATGGAGCTCCGTATGCCACGGCAAACTGACTGACACTGACGGCGGCGGTGCACAAATGCTGCGCAGCTAGCGCCATTCGACGGCCAACACCGCGGTTCCTGGTGTGTCCGCTGTGCCGTGCGTGTGATCATTGCTTGTACAGCCCTCTCGCAGTGTTCGGAGCAAGTATGGTGGGTCTGACACACCGGTGTCAATGTGTTCTTTTTTCCATTTCCAGGAGTGTAGGTGTTTAGTTTGGCGGCTTTTCTTTACTTCAGCCAACCAGTAAATGTTAGTGACAAAAGACTGGTTTTATGAATGATGTACGAATACCTGAGATTTCAATTTCCATTTATCTTCACTTGCATGAGTACGGCACTCACTTCACAAAAAGAAAAAACAGCCACAAGACAAGTTTTAAAATCAACAAAGTTAATTACAAAGGGTTGTTGTGAACTTAGTCCTTATATTTGACAAGTTCACAACAACACTTTTTTCCTAGAAGAGACTATTATTCCTTGAGTAATCCATGGTTGTGTTGTAGACTTCTGCTTAATCCGGATTTAATATGCAAACAGTTTTTAATCAAGGTAATGCTTTTGTTAATGAACATATCGTATTATTCATTCCTGTCATGAGCACTGTACATATGTCTCAAGTTCAAATCTTTA
Organism: Schistocerca nitens; assembly: GCF_023898315.1. NCBI lineage: Eukaryota > Metazoa > Arthropoda > Insecta > Orthoptera > Acrididae > Schistocerca > Schistocerca nitens. The sequence continues at coordinate 468,223,603 of NC_064618.1, read as the reverse complement.
AGTATCTAAAATAGACAATTTTTTTTGTAGATTAACCCTTCTATACCCAGAGTTAGTAGACAGTCTAATCTGGAATAAAGAGCTGCTCGTCATGTGTGCTAGGCTGTTGATCATTAATTTTTGGTATGATTTTGTTCCTTAGATTTGTCTATAAAGACATTATCAGTCACTGTCTTAGAACAATTAAATATCCTAGTTGGAAAGTTTACTGTAGAAATTAGGTTGAACGACAATGTTGCTAAGTGCAATAAACGTTTAGTGACAGAGTTTTTAAGAAACTCTATGTCAAAATCTCCAGCGAGCACAACTTTTTCCTTTTGCTGTTAAATAAGTCAATGGAGCTTCTAGTTGATTTAAGAATCGTTACAGTTTCCTGCAAGTGCTCGGTATATAACTACCATTTAAAGGTTCTGTTATAGAATTCTACTTCTCTTGCACGTGCTTTTAGATGATGCTCTAGATAGAACTTATTTAAATCAATGGTCCTGAATGTAAGTCAGTTTGTAATAACTGTGGCAACTCCTCCTACCTACATATCAACTACAAAAAAGTGAGACGCTAACTTAATCTCGAAATGTTTAACACAGTTGTAGTGGGGACATGATATTCAGAGAGGCAGATTGTCTCACTTGGGCTAACTCAACAATACAAACGAGTAGTTCATCAATTTTACTTTTGTTCCTCAGACGTTCTTGTGAAATAAGAATTACTGAAGTTGCGTTCTGTCTGAGTTAGAACCGGTTGGACAAAAATGTTCTGGCAATGACTGAATATTTCCTGTTGAGAGTTGTTTGCGTGCGGTTTAACAATTTTCTCAAACCGAATGTTTCTTTATAGTCCAACCTCTCTTAAAAATAATGTTCTTTCCTCCTTCCGTGTCCTAAAAATGGTTCCTCTCTGACACCTGTCACGGCTTTTACTTTACCACCTGTGATAGTGTCCCCTTCAGCCCATTAAGTTGCTATTGGTCCACACAGTTCTCCCTTCTGCTTCTGCTTGATGTGAAGACCATACGTATAGTCCAACCTACTCACTGTATCCACTGGAATCAAACCAATGTGCTACCCTATTCCTTGTACAAGTAGCCTTTCCAACTCCAAATTGTCTGTCTTGATGGAACACTTCAAGAGCTGTCGATCATGGGGCCCCAAAACAGACACAAATCCCAAACTGGTATGTTTCACTGCTGACGCAATCTCTCAATAGAATACATAGAATAGGCCTATATGTCAGTAGTATTAACTGGCCCTTGAACTATGAGCACGGTATCATCATTTTTAAAATCTTTACATAATGGTCATATGTCCTCTATCTCTTGACCACACCAGCACTGAGTTTAAAAAAGTTTGAGACTACGAACTCCAGACCTAGATCATTCTACAGCAATTGGAAAACGTCTCTGCCACGAGAAATGCCTATCAACAATACTTTCTTTCTATTTACAGAAGTTATTTCCTTGTTATTACTCAAATTCTTATTGAAAGTTTATTGTAACAGTTCTACAGATACATCGAATGGTCCAGACACTGATGCTGGAAAGTATGCATGTGGTTTTTAATCTTCCATGTGAATTCCAAATTTTTCAGGCATGTAATGTTGTAGAGAAAACGAAGTTAACGAAGCTTGTGAAGGCAATGATAGCCGGCCGCTGGTGGCCGAGCGGTTCTGGTGCTACAATCTGGAACCGCGCGACCGCTACGGTCGCAGGTTCGAATCCTGCCTCGGGCATGGATGTGTGTGTTGTCGTTAGGTTAGTTAGGTTTAAGTAGTTCTAAGTTCTAGGGGACTTATGACCTCAGCAGTTGAGTCCCATAGTGCTCAGAGCCATTTGAAGGCAATGATAATGTTCGGTGGCTCCCTGCCTACTGCAAGCCTTTTCACTTGATTTCACTTCTACTGTTTACACGAAGATTTAACTTCTTATTTTATCGAAAGTCTCATTTACATTTATATTTCGCCCCTTTATCGAAAAGTCTCATTTATTTTATCGAAAAGTGCGATCTGACCTGACAAAACTGAATGGACCAACCCCCCCCCTCCTCCCCCCACAAAAAGGCAAAAGGCAAAAAATCTGAAACGGTCACTGCATTGATATTTGGCAACAATAATTTTTTTGATGTTTGTTTTTTCCTTTAATTTTTGGTTCATTTAGTTGTATTTCTGGCTTCCTTTTCTCCTCTTCTAGCCCTTCCTTTACCTTTCAGAAGTATGCAGTACTTTCGATCTTTTTCTGGTTCCTATTTCACTCTTACTACTTTTTCTGCAGGCTGTTCCTACTGGAGTCTTGTGCATTAAATAATGATGATCAAAATAATTAGGAAAAAATCGTAAATCATTACACGAAGGAGAAAATAGCTCTCTGGCAACAAACTCTTTTAATCTTTCGGCAGAGTTACAAAATTAAAAAACAATAAGAAACCTACTGTCTCTTGCATACTCAGTCTATAACAGGCAGCAGAGCCGGACACTGTGGCCGAGCGGTTCTAGGCGCTTCACTCCGGAACCACACGGCTGCTACGGTCGCAGGTTCGAATCCTGCCTCGGGCATGGATGTGTGTGATGTCCTTAGGTTAGTGAGGTTTAAGTTTAGGGGACTGATGACCTCAGATGTGAAGTCCCATAGTGCTTAGAGCCATTTGAACCATTTTGAACAGGCCACAGAGATGACGATGTGATAAGTGCAAACCGCTGTTACTCAATAGGTCGCCTTAAGATAAAGCTGAACATTTTCTTCCTTTTTTCCTTTTGGTACTGAATAAAATGCCTTTCGCCGAAGCTACACATCTAATGTGTCGAGAATACCACACATTTAACTAATGCCAGTCTTGTGAATTCGAGCTCGCTATTTCTATTCACGCATTCCGGTATTTTGCACGAGATAAATCTTTCGATGACTTTCGGAACACGGGGCAACTGCGGACGCAATCTACAGCCGGGCGATGTCAGAGCAGTTGTATCACAACGACCACTTGAGCGTGGCTCAGTTACTCGCGGTGTAATGGGACAACCTCACAGTTGGGTTTACGTCTGGAATGAAGTTGCAGAGGGGCGGAAACCGTAACGGCAGGCGAGCGCGCCTCCTCGCAGAACCAGTCTTGGCGTCCAGGCCGCCTAATGAGCTGTGCTGCTGCTGCGGCTGCTGCGATGCAAACGAACTCCCCGCAACGTGTCTGCTCTGCCTTCCGGAGGCGTGCTCAGATTCGCGACCAATATTTTATGTCTCGGTCTCCCTCAAGATGCCAATTAGTACCAGCCGAGGTGTCGAATAAAAACTGTCGACCAGATCAGCACAATAAATTCAGGCAAAGCAGCTCCTTGTATTTCCTTCCATCATTAAGATTTAAGTTCTAACTCATTCCATTATGCAAGATGCCCTAATTTCATTTCCTTGTTTCTCACATCTTTTCCCGAGCAGCTATACACTATGGTTAGTACATAGAAAAATGGCGCCACCAATCAAAAAGGAAAGAGAAAGACTTCAGTAATAGGAATGGTTGGAATTAACTTGCTAGGTTTGTACTGTAGCTGTATGGGTATTCCTAATTTTTTATGACAAGTGTTGGGGAGGGCCGCGCGGGATTAGCCGAGCGGTCTGAAGGCGCTGCAGTCATGGACTGTGCGGCTGGTCCTGGCGGAGGCTCGAGTCCTCCCTCGGGCATGGATGTGTGTGTGTCTGTGTGTTTGTCCTTAGGATAACTTAGGTGAAGTAGTGTGTAAGCTTAGGGACTGATGGCCTGTGCACTTAAGTCCCATAAGATTTCACACACATTTGAACAACATTTGTTGAGGAGGAGGAAGGATGTAATGGAGGGGATAGGGGAGCGGTTACTCCAAGGATGAAAACAAAACAAAATATTAGAGTACACGTACGTCCTAGAATGTCTTGATAATGACGCATAGGCAACGTTCAAAATGTGGCACCCTATATAAAGTTACATTCATACATACAATATGAAACGTCCCCTTAGAACAATTGTACAGGACTGTGCTTTAACTGACACACAATATTTTTAGCGCAACGCAATCTGACTTTCAATAATCTCTACAAGAGAATGGCCCTGAGTAACATTAACCTGTACTTTTCACAAATCACTTACCTCACAAAAATCTTGGTTACTCCCACTACTGCAATAGAGCAAGCGCCACTACTGCCAGCTAAATAAAAGATTCAAACTATGGAAGGCACTAACTACTGATAGGGATAGTTAGCAAATGAAAGATATTAATAGAGAACAAAAAATTTATTTACCTTAATATCATCATATATATATCAGTTCATGACAAATTTCAAAACTCCGCCATCTCTCTCCCCACATCCACCACTGCTGGCGGCTCACCTCCAACTGCGCAACGCTATGCGCTGTTCACAGCCAGCTGCCTAGCACTACAATGGCGAGTATTACAACAATGCAAAGCAGCCACAGACTGCACACAGGACAGTCAGTGATTTTCATACAGAGGTGGCGTTACCAATAAAAAAACCTAAACAGCCTACTTACATAGCCCCCATGCTCCCCACAAAAACATTTTACAAATTGGTTTGGGCAGTGGCCAATACAGATTTGAAAAAATTTTTCATAATTACAATAACAAAGAAATCAAATGCACACACTTATTGATACAATGTTGGTCAAAAGCTAAAATTTTCTCACAGTCCATAAAGACAGTCCTGATCATTCATCACATTGCAGTGTTTTTCTCAAAGTCTGGGCAGTAAAAGAAAATGCACACGGAAGTAGTGGATTTCCATGCAATCTTGAAGTAGCGTTGTCCTTCCAACGGAAAGACAGTACTGACTCTCGACATGCAGACAGGGCATGGGCCACAACAGAGCAAACCCACAGCGGAGTCAATCGAAGTTTTGAAGAATATCGTTTGGTAGGTCATCACAGAGCAGACCCACTGTAGTCCTGGTAGAGATTACGGTATTGGTGGGCCACCAGAGGCGCAGACCCACTGCAGTCCTTGCAGAAATAATGGTACGGGTGAGTCATCAAAGATGCAGACCCACTGTAGTCCTTGTAGAGATAATGGTACTGGTGGGCCACCAGAGGTGCAGACCCACTGCAGTCCTTGTAGAGATGCCAAGCAGCCATCTGTTGTGACTGTGCAGGTGCACAATCACCATTGAAGAGTCTTGCGGATAATATAGCAAGTCCATAACCACCACTTGTGCACTCACAGAGTTTTTGGAATTGTCCTTAGAACCAGCAATGCTGTTATCCAGTCCCTTGCTGATTTATTAACACACGTGCAAACACTAACAGTCCCTACTTCTCACATATTGTCCATATACTATGACCAACAGAAACGTGTGCAGTGAAATGGAACTTACAAGTTACTTAATTTGATGACCTGGTGTCAATTACAATTTTATAACATAAGAATACAATTACAAATGTACAAAATACATCATTAAAGAACATAACAATACAGATAACATTTGTAGTACAGGCTTTACAAAAGAATCAAAATAACATATACAACAGTGTTACAGGAATTATGACATAAGTAAATACATAAAAGATCAGAATAACTTTTGAAACATCAACTTTACACATGAGCATTAAAACAAAACAGAATAAATAATGTCTAAACATCTTTACAAAGAAAATAACATATCAGAAAAATTCTACAACATAACTCTTATTAGCTAAACACATTAAGACAGGAAAAACACAAATACACATAGTGTAATAACACAAAAATACACGACAGGGTTTGTTTTCAGTGTGATATTTGGTGCTGCAGTCCAACCCAAAACTTCATTCCATAGATCTTTCGTCTTATTTCCACATTTGTTTCCACCAAAAAAATCCTATTCAAGCATGCTTTCTATATATATATGTTCACATATTTCTTACCTCATTATTTATTTTCCATTATCTTACTTCATCATTTATTTCCAAGAAAATCCTACCTAAACCTGTTGTCCCTAAACACTACTTTTTTTTTGTTCATATCCTCTTTCAAAATGCTGTTTTGCCCAAACCATTTTCTTATAGATTTTCAATGTATTTCTTCCAATTCATCACAACTTGTTCTCTTATATAGTCTACCCCCTCTTAAGCTAACTTAAATCTACTGAGCTCAGATGCTAAACTAAGGAACGAGGCAATGCAACAGCACAAAACAATTAACACAGACAGCAATGATAAAAAATACAAAAAGCAAAGCAACCAGCATAAATTACAACTAATATAAGGCAATGAGCAGCAAACAAGAAAAATAAATCAGTAGTAAAACTGGCTTAACAGAGTAACACAAATTAATATTCAGTAGCACTATGCCTGGCAAACAGCAGAAGCAATAAATTATATCTAAACATGACAAAGCGCAAGCTAGTACACTAAAGACAACAATGCAGATAAGGGAAATGTCTATTCACATCTTAATGTCTATGTAATTAAAGTGGTGCACCACAACAACTTATTGTAAAAAAATATTACCATATACTTGAAAAGAAAATTATGTGTGCACTTACTGTTACTAGTCCCTTCTTATTGTTCTTTCCTTTCCAAGTGCTCCTTTTTTTAAGAATGTGGATTACAAAATTATTATTTAATAGATCTGCTGACAGAAAGTGTTCACATTAGCAAATGCATTTTATTTTATAAAAGCAATGCTGCAACACAGCTCGAAACTAGATATCAAATGAAATAAGCAACTATGAAAAGCGAAGCATAAAAATATCATTCAATAGTCATGTGACATTTCATAAGTTAGTAGAAATTCTCTCAATTCTCATAGAAAGATGCTTGTCATAATCAGGTGTGCAGATGTAAAATATTTCTCGTCATTTCATTAGGCATTTCAGTAAATATCGTAAATTAAGAGCTCCACAGTGTAATCATATGTCTTAAAGTTCAACCGTGTCGTTTTTGCGATGCTTTCTACAAAGGAATGTCAGAAGTGAGGTTAATGGCCTCCTTTTTTTTTTCTACCTGTGCCGCTGAAAAGGGCTCGCAATAATGGCTTTTTCTCCAGGCGTCTGGCACACCTGGCCGCTCAGCTGGGTGCCCACGACGCATTATGTGCAGGTGGTCACTGAACTTTCTTACCGAAATATTTACGACACCAGTTTCCGCTACAGTGACAGTCTCATATAAAAATATTTCACAGGTCAAGAATTTGGGTTACAAATCTGTAGAAACAAAATCCTATAAATATAACAGCGTCCAAAAAATTTTCGCCAGCATTGTGATACATTCACGCATATACACACATTTCATAACTCGTACGATTCTTGGTTTCCAACAACCTTCTTCACAAACCATAGTCCCTAACTTCTATTCATTATTCATATACATATAAACACGTAATCACATTCCTTATATAGCATCAGCTTATTGATCATAAACATACCTCAATAGCATAATACACATCGTTGTCGTAATAATAACATCATAACACCTCAGTCAAATCTTGAAAACGTCGTAGCTTTCTGCAATAATTAAGAAACAAAAAAAAAAAAATTCTCTGCTCATTTCAATAGTGTCATCTACCTCAAACGTACTTTAAAAATCATGATCCCATACCAAATACATCATTCAAAGCTCTCATAGTATCACAATGGTTCTGAAAAAATATGAATAGTTCACAAAGTACAAACAACATACAATTTCGTAAGTGTGAAGTTATCCAACGGTGTAATTACGTAAACGTCTGTCACAGATGTAGTAAAATAAATGTTTATCTCTGTCAAATAATCAGATAGCTGTGTAATTCTGTGTTAGAGAAATATGGTACCGATGTGTAAAGTTGTATAAGCAAATACCATATTAGCTAGGGCTCCTTGTGCTTGCCAAACACATGGTACACAAAGTAGGCGTGTAGCCCCCTGAGGATTACCTCACGATACACAAAAATGAAATGCTTTGCGAATAGATATCTTAGTTATTACGCTTATTGTTGTGATGAAGAAAGTACTGTACAGTAACGTATTGTTGTGCCACGAAAAAGGCTGTCTCATTGCTGCTATACCACAAAAGTTACTACTAAAACATGTTTTTCTTTCCAAAAGAATTCAGAAAACTGTGCAGATATAAAACAGATACAGCGCAAAAGCAACATTGTAAATTGTCACTCATTAGTAGCGTCGTGATAAAATCGTGTAGCTGTCACATAAACTAACCTCTGTGTCATCTGGTATCTCACAGAAAGCACTTTAAATTCAGAATGTATGTTCAAATAAACCAAAATGTTGCACTAAAATCTCATTAGCAGTACCAGTACATGTTCTATGTATGTAAGCCTTATAGTCGTTACGTAATCGTGCAACTAACAAGCAAGAATGTACAAATACAACACTGTGTCATCTGTTCACTATAACAATACATTCGTAATTTCTGTTTAAAAATGTTCCCTTGGTTCTTGACTGGATATTTGAAAAGTTTTATGGCAAAGACAAAGTTAAAAAACAGATTATCTCTCAGTAAGCGGTTTTACATGTGAAATGTGGTGTAAACCTTTACTCTTCCTAGTACTCAGAGTTTGAACTTGAATGCAATTATCATGCGGTATACGTCGGTAAAGAATGCTAAAATTTTTCTCAAGGCTAGCGTCTTATGTTATTTTTTTCGGAGCCAGCGGGCGCACGCGGCTGCCTGCTGTGCGAGTCATTGTCTGTCTCTTTGTTGGCGCGCGCCGTTATTGGGATTAGGAGACCTAACTTCTACAAATTCACTTTGACGAGAAGGCCCTGCCCTGTTTAAATCCCGCCAGTTCTGATGCAATTCGGGTCTGTCGTTACGATCACATCGTCTGTCGTCATGTTGGTAGTTCCTGTAGTTTCTTTCTTGTCAGTTAAGTGGTGGAGAATTTCTCCCTGAATCGTAACTGCGCGCTGGACCGTTGCGTCTAAAGTTATTCTGTCTCCCGTAATAATAATTATTTTGGTTCCCATATTGTCTGTTTCTCTGATTGTCTCTGTAATAGTCATTACCGCGGAGAGGTGATCTTTCCCTGTAATTATTACTACTCTGCCAACGGTTGTCATACGGGTGGTGTCTGTTTTGGTCACGATATGTGTTGTGAGAATAGCCTTGTGTCCAGCTATTATTTGTTTCATCGCGGAATTGCGACGGATGTGATCTGTAATTGTTGTGCTCCTGCGTTCCGCGATTGTCAGTGTCAATTTCCAGTTCTTGTAACAGTCCCTGAAAAGCTTCAATGTCGTCTTTGCAACGTCCTGCCAAAATATGTCGTAAATGTTCAGGTAATTTGATTAAGCAAATGCGGATGAGTTCTGAGGGGCTGTATGGGTTCGAAAGATACTGATTCTTATGCAACATGTCTTCAAAATATTTCACAAGACTGGAAAATTCAGATTGTTCAAAGTGTTTCATCATCATGATGCTATGTTTTACTCGGTCTTGTGTAGCTTGAGACCAATATGCTGAGAGGAAGGCATGGTAAAATTCTCCTTCACTGTGACAATCGTGAATGACCGATCGCATTCTTACAGCTGGTTCATTCTCTAAGTAGCCACACATAAATTCTAATCTGTGTTCTAATGACCAGTTGGGAGGAAAACAATGAGAGAATTGATGGAGCCATGCTTGTGGATGAATGTCGTTGCCAGAATTCTTAAATGTTTTGAATTTACGTGTAGTAATGAACAGCTTATAGTCAAAATCATCATGTCGACGTGTCGCATATCGGTCATTGTTAGGTCGTGTCGGCCGTTCCATCTCAAAATTCGGTGAACATTACCAATTTCTTTCATAACTTACGAAATGCCCTGTGTTATTATTTTACGGCTTTTCCGTATTTCTAAGTCCCTCATCCCGTATTGGGGCGCGAGTGTCCTCTGAAATACGTAATTCTTGTATTACCTGTGTCAGCTGACCTTGTACTTTCCGGATTTATCTTTGGTGTTGATTCAGATTTTGTTTCAGTTTCCTAATTTGTTCGCTCTCTTCTGTGTCATTAAAGACTACCGGTTTTGTGTCATTCAGATCATCATCTACCTTCGTAGATAAATTAGTGAACTGATCCGAAAGTTCGGCTACTTTCTCCGATAGTGTACTTATTTCCTCAGTGTGTTTTTCTGAACCAAGTTTCAGAGTATCTACTGTGTCCTTTAAGTATTCCTGAGATTTTGCAAGTTGCGTAACCGAATCGGTAGATGCAACTGAGTCAAATTTAGCTTGCAAGGTCTCATGATTTTCATGAACAATAGTTTGCAGTTCTTTTATGGCTGCTTCGTGATTCTGTAATGCATTTTCATGCCGCGAAAAAATAGGTTGAAAATGCTCACAAATTTGTGTTTCTACGTCGTTAGACTTTTTGACATTTCGATTCGATTTTATGTAACTCAGTAGTTAAATCTTCACGTGTTTGTTCAAGTTTGGTGTGAAGATTTTGTTCCATTGCGTCTAACTGTTGCTGTGTTTGTCCCTGGTGTTGTTCCATTGTGTCTAACTTTTGAAGATTTTGTTCCACTGTGTCTAACTTTTGTAGCTTTTGCTGTGTTTGACTCTGATTTTGTTCCATTTGTTTCTGATTTTGTTCAGGCGTTGTCTAACTTTTGTAGCCTTTGTCCCATTTGTTGCATTAACTGTAATAACAATGCACTGGTGTCTGAAACACGTTCCTCAGTGCTTTTCGGCAGTGAAGTTGCACCGGCAACATTCACATTTTGACAAGCAGAAAATGTGTCTTGACTTATTTGAGAAAACGGTGAGGACCCAAAACCTGAATCTACAGTATTTGCAAAATTGTGTCCTGTCATTTCGGATTCCTGAGGCGAGCTGTTGCCGACCGATCGATCGATAATGCTTCCCTCTTCACTAATTGTTTCACTGTCCACGCCATTGTTTGCCGCCCGCTCCATTTCCCTATGCACAATTACCAAATTACTACTTTGAACATTAGTTAATTCATTACACAGTGGCGCTAACACACTGCTTTCGTCTTCGCTGTCATTTCTCAGTTTACTTTGGAGCCTAGTGTTACGTTTTTCACACGCCATTATTGTCACAATATTTCACACGACAACACGGAAAAACACAATTTGAAGAGCAAAAATAAGAGAACACATTAACATAACACTGAAAATAATATCTAGTTAATTGCAGCTGCGAAATACTTGGTGCAAATCTACATGCATACCACAACTGTTTTACTGTACAACAATGAAAGATTGCAACTACAAAGGAGATTCTCTCTACAATTACGCGCTAGCAATAAACTAAAGCTACACTAATTACACAAACTACAATGAAAAAATCAGAAGATTCCAGTGAGGTATCCTCGGCTATGGGTCGACATATGAAACGTCCCCTTAGAACAATTGTACAGGACTGTGCTTTAACTGGCACACAATATTTTTAGCGCAACGCAATCTGACTTTCAATAATCTCTACAAGAGAATGGCCCTGAGTAACATTAACCTGTACTTTTCACAAATCTCTTACCTCACAAAAATCTTGGTTACTCCCACTACTGCAATAGAGCAAGCGCCACTACTGCCAGCTAAATAAAAGATTCAAACTATGGAAGGCACTAACTACTGATAGGGATAGTTAGCAAATGAAAGATATTAATAGAGAACAAAAAATGTATTTACCTTAATATCATCATATATATATATATCAGTTCATGACAAATTTCAAAACTCCGCCATCTCTCTCCCCACATCCACCACTGCTGGCGGCTCACCTCCAACTGCGCAACGCTACGCGCTGTTCACAGCCAGCTGCCTAGCACTACAATGGCGAGTATTACAACAATGCAAAGCAGCCACAGACTGCACACAGCACAGCCAGTGATTTTCATACAGAGGTGGCGTTACCAATAAAAAAACCTAAACAGCCTACTTACAAATAATGGAAAAAATCGCAACATGAAAACGGTTGGGTTGGGTTGTTTAGGGGAGGAGGCCAGACAGCGAGATCTTCGGTCTCATCGGATTAGGGAAGGACGGGGAAGGAAGTCGTTCCCTTTCAATGGAACCATCCCGGCATTTGTCTGGAGCGATTTAGGGAAATCACGGAAAACCTAAATCAGGATGGCCGGACGCGGGATTGAACCGTCGTCCTCCCGAACGCGAGTCCAGTGTGCTAGCCACTGCGCCACCTCGCTCGGTCAACATGAAAAAATAATTAATGTAGAGTAATGAAATTCCAGGAATGCATTTGTCAATGTAACATATTTAAGTGATTAATATTACAAAATCACAGGTACATGCGCGCGCGAGACAAACCATTGCAAATGTGAAAAGTTGGTATGTTAAACAGAAGCGCCGAAGAAACTGGTATAGGCATGCGTATTCAAATACAGAGATATTTAACAGGCAGAATAAGGCGCTACGGTCGGCAACGCCTGCATGAGGCCACAAGTCTCTGGCGCAGTTTTAGATCGGTTACTGCTGCTACTATGGCAGGTTACCAAGATTTAAGTGAGTTTGAACATGGTGTTATAGTCGGCGCACGAGCGATGGGACACAGCTTCTCCGAGGTAGCGATGAAGTGGGGATTTTTCCGTTCGACCATTTCACGATTGTACCGTGAATATCACGAATCCCGAAAACATCAAATCTCTGACATAACTGCGACCGAAAAAATATCCAGCAGAAATGGGTCCAACGACAACTGAAGAAAATCTTTCAACGTGACAGAACTACAATCCTTCCGCAAACTGCTGCAGATTCCAATGCTGGGCCAACAACAAGCGTCAGCGTGCGAAGCATTGAACTAAACATCACCGATACGGGCTTTCGGAGTCAAAGGACCACTCGTGTATCCTTGAAGACTGCACGACACAAAGCTTTACGCCTCGACTGGGCCCGTCAGCACCGACATTGGACTGTTGATGACTGGAAACATGTTGCCTGATCGGACGAGTCTCGTTTCAGATTGCATCGAGCAGGTGGACATGTACGGGTATGGAGACAACCTCATGAATCCATGGACCCTGCATGTCAGCAGGTGACTGTTCAAGCTGTTGGAGGTTCTGTAATGGTGTGGGGCGTGTGCAGTTCGAATGATATGGGACCTTTAACACGTCTAGATACGACTGTGACAGGTGGCACGTACGTAAGCATCCTGTCTGATCACCTGCATCCATTCATGTCCATTGTGCATTCCGGCGGACTTGGTCAATTCCAACAGGACAATGCGACACCCCACACGTCCAGAATTGTTACGAGTGGCTCCAGGAACACCCTTCTGAGTTTAAACACTTCCCCTGGCCACCATACTTCCCAGACATGAACATTATTGGGCATATCTGGGATGGCTTCCAACGTGCTGTTCAGAAGAGATCTCCATGCCCTCGTACTATTATGGATTTATGGACAGCCCTGCAGAAATCATGGTGTCAGTTTCCTCCAGCATTACTTCAGACGTTAGTCGATTCCATGCCATGTCGTGTTGCGGCACTCTTGCGTGATCTAGGGGACCCTACACGATATTAGGTATGTGTACCAGTTTCTTTAGCTCTGCAGTGTAATGACCGGTGTAGCCGCCAGAATGCTGAATGCAAGCATAAAAACGTGCTTACATTGTGTTGTATACGTTCCGGATGTCAGTTTGTCGGATGGAATTACATGCCTGTTGCACTTGGTCAGGGACGCCGAGAGCCTGGTGTGAGCCTGGGGCGAGACGCTTGATTGGGCTCCATCTGCAAATACATCAACCCAATTTTATCGTCATTTTAAAGAAGGTTGACATGATTGAAACATAATCCGATTCGGGAATTATTGGAGATACACAAAAAGTGCTCATTACGATGAAATCTAGGGCAATTATAATTTCTTATTTAACACTAAGTATGTCCTCACAAATGCAATCGGTCAATGCACGACAGTCCACGGTACCAATATGTTCCAAAACGACGCGTGCAAAACATTTTTCAGGAGGTTATATCTCGAATTCTACTTCTTACTAATTCTACTTACGAATTCTACTTCTACTAATCACAGCGATAAGAGGCCCACTGTTTTGTATAGCCCTCGGTCTAGCGATCATTTGCATACCTTTCGGAAGAATTGGCATACTGTAGCTATGCTTCAGTACAGGGTCAGAATTTAAACACTATACACTTTCTCCAGCAAAGGCAAATTTAGCAAGTAGCTTGGCTCTTTTGAATCACGTGCGGTCTGCGGTAGCTTGGTTGGTTGATCTGGGGAAAGGGACCATACAGTGAGATCATTGATCCCGTTGGATGAGGGAAAGATGGGGAAGGAAATCGGCTTTGCCCTTTCAAAGGAACCATCCCGGCATTTGTCTGAAGTGATTTAGGGAAATCAGGGAAAAGCTAAATCAGGATGGCCGGACGCGGGTTTGAACCGTGTTCCTCCCGAATGCGAGTCCAGTGTGGTAAACACTTCGTAGGTGGCTTGTAAAGTCAGCATTTGTTAACAGGCGATTCCTGAGAAAACATCGATTTTTGGGAATGAGAAGTACCTGTTGTGGGGATGGCGACTTCTGTAATTTCTGTTCAAGGCATATCATCGAAAATTTTGTCTTATGTTCTTAATATGATATTTTCGAAACTTTTTTCGACATCATTATCGATTACAAAGATCCAAAGGTTAAGATTTGTCGTACTTATGCAGTAAAATATACAAGAAATATCTAATCTAAGGCGTAAATGTAGTTTTAACAAATGTTTTGGACACATGGAAAGTATTCTAAGGTCATCGCAAGCATTATGAGGTCACCAATCTATGTTTTCCATCAGCATTGTTCACCAATAAAACTTTATGACGCAGTGTTTCTGTATAATGAGCACTTCACGCCTACATAAATATGCCCGAAGTGGGGTGCTGCAGTAACAAAGGAAAAAGCTAAGAATGGCCTAATATGCTTAAAAAGAAATTAAAGTGACTGTCAAAAATTATGTAAAATTGAAAACTAACAAATACAATAAAATATTTCTAATCACTTTTTCGCTCGTTTATGATACAAATAATTATCCGAGCATTTTCAACGAATTACAATCGACGAGCAAAGTATTGAGAAAAACGTAAAGAAACGATTTTGTATTTATGGTTTATGTGTCAACGTATATAAATGTGTCGAAGTATGTAAATAAACTGTCAAAACTTTAGTGACCTATAGAATTCAGTTTTATAAACTGAAGAGCCAAAGAAAATGGTACGTCTGCCTAATACCGTGTATGGATCCGCGAGCACGCAGAAGTGCCGCAACAAGACGTGGCATGGACTCGATAGTATCTGGAGTAGTGCTCGAGGGAACTGACACCATGAATCCTGCAGGGCTGTCCGTAAATCCGGAAGAGTACGGGGGATGGAGATCACTTTTGAACAGCACGCTGCGAAGCACCCCACACATGCCCAATAATGTTCGTGTCTGGGGAGTCTGGTGGCCAGCGGCAGTGTTTAAGCTCAGAAGAATGTTACTGGAGCCGCTCTTTAACAATTCTGGACGTATGGGGTGTCGCATTGTCCTGTTGGAATTGCCCAAGTCCGCCGGAATGAACAATGGACATGAATGGATGCAGGTGATCAGACAGGATGCTTATGTACACTCTTTGACATAAAACTTGACCGGCGGCCGGCCGCTTCAGTGGCTAAGTCCGCGCCGATCGCGACATGGGACAAAAAAACTGGCCAACTCGCTAATTCTCTAAGTCCGGTTATCTGCACAATCTGGCAACACTGTAGACTGCGGCACTTCCTGGAGGAAAACTTGTCCCATGATAGAGAAACTCTAGGTTGATTACGCCTGTGGTCTAGCGGTAGCGTGCGTTGTTTCTGTTCATAATGTCAGTGGATCGAGAGCAGCTGGCATAAAATATTTTTATAGCCTCTTCTGTCTGAATGCTGAAGACGTGAATGTAATGGTAGCGCAGATTCAATCTATTTCGCTTTGTGACACACCGATATCAAAATTTTATCCAGTAACGATTTTGCGGCAGATTTCCTGCAGACTGTCCTCCTCTGGACGCCGTATGCGGCAAAGCTCCGGGATCCATTTGATGGCTACTGGCAGCGGCCGTGGCGACAGCAGCGGCGCTGCACTCCCCCGTTCTTTATCGAAAGCGCCTGCTACCGCTCATCGCTTTTGATGATTTAAAACGCTTTATTATTAAATGTTGCTGCACAGAAAATTTCTACAATTTCCATTCACGTTCAAAAGCAACGGAGACAGACGCCCTGATTAGTAGGCGGGTATTATATTACATTAATCGGCAAGAGCTGAGTATGGCCCGAAATTAATTTTATAGACTGGGACGAAATTAAACCACCTCACTACATTCGATGAATTTATAAATGCTTCATACCTCGTTTCTTTTCCTTTCAAACTCAATTATTTGTGCAACTTTTGGTCAATGTTTGGATGTTTTCGTCAAGCCAGAGTGAGCGTCTGTGGTGTAAAGTGTATTACAGTTCTTGTTTCATTCCTTATGGTAAGTCTATGCGATAAACTGTGTGAATACCTTGCAATGCATGCTCTGTAGCAGTGCAGGAACCCTGCACATTTGGAGTTCCATGTATGGGTTCATGAAGTATTTATTGTTGATCGGAAGTGATAGTTAAGGTCATCAGATTTAAACCAGAAAAATTTGTCGTTTTGAAGGTTTCAGAGAACGGAAAGGAATTGCTAACGCCGGTGTTAGAAAACGTCTACAGTTAAATGCTATTGCAAAAATTTAGAAGAAGGGAACTACATTAATGAACATGTGCACTTCATAAACAACCTTCTGACATGTTAGACCTATATGACGAACAAAGCTCAAATTTATATCATTGACAGTCGGTTTGAATCTTTTCAGGGTCTATTTTACAGTGAAGCACCTTGGAATTTGCAAAGCAGAAATCCATGATATTAACTTAATTTACTAAGCCGAAATCGGACGAAGATTGATGTTTAAAGGCATTCTTCAGATTTCGCATAAGAAATTTTTACTAGCAGTTTGCAACTCCATTAATTAAAATGGAAAATAAAAGGTTGTAGTCCGCGGCTTCTACCGTGATTCGAACTGCTATGTCTTATAGTACAAGTACTGCAACGCACAAGGGAACCTCTGAGCTAACGACACACTGGCGGCCAGAGGCGGAATATAGTCACTGCGATGTTGCCTGAGCCTCAAAACGCAACCTTAAACACACGAACAGAGGAGGTGGAGATTACTGTTTTAACGTCCCGTCGACAACGATGTCATTAGAGACGGAGCACAAGCTCGGATTAGGGAAGGATGGGGAAGGAAATCGGCCGTGCCCTTCCTAAGGAACCATCCCGGCATTTGCCTGAAGCGATTTAGGGAAATCATTGAAAACCTAAATCAGGATGGCCGGGCGCGGGATTGCACCGTCGTCCTCCCGAATGCACACACAAACAGGTGTTACTTATGTGAAGAACGCCGTTCTTGGAGTCCAGAAATTAAATATACTTTCTAATTGTGTCATCTTGCAGTGGATTATATCGTACGAGTCTTCGATGTGGAAAACGAATGTCAAGTGAATTTAGCGAGGTAACGCCGACCTACACCCGGAAGTAAATGCACTATCAGAGTGTTGACAAATACTTGCTACGACGCTGCCATTTCTAGGCTCTCTGGCGAGGCAGCTCTTCAGCGAAATGCTTGCCGTGATTCTCCGATACGGTTCTTCAGAGTGGAGACGCGCGCGCACGTTTGGTTTTTATGCGGCGTTCTCCCCTGATGGTTTCTGACGTCGCCTTGTGGGCTATGTATACATATGAGACATTCAATTATCATTAATCCAGAATGATACAAGTTTCAGCTTCCGGCGTGGAAGAAGGCTGTTGACGCCGACATTATATCATTTCAACGTAGGGAAAGCAAAACGGATCATTCAATGTTTCTCATTCAACATAAAGCATGTGAGATAATTTTCCGTAACGTTCATAATCATCTAAAAATACAAACGAAGTAAAAATACACCGGAAGCTTATTCGAATTGAATATAACGCTTTGCACCTCGATGTCGAATTTGTCCACTTGCAATCTTTTGCAGCATACACATAGAATGTCATGATTAGCACGAGAATGAAGAAATATGTTGGTAAGGATGGAAGCAAGAAGAGACGCAGTCAACAAATATTCTATTCCTCATGGCATTCATTTCATTTGACACGTAAGAAGAGGTAAAGCGGGAATTTACTTTCGTTAACACGAAAGATATGCCGCACTTATTGATAACGAGGAAGTCTGCGTCTTCATACGTTTCCTCCTTGAAATCTGTATGCTCTATTATATACTAAGTAGCCCGATCATTGTTTCAGTAATGTTACCCTCTTGTTTGACCCCGTAACGATGAACAGATTCCAAATGCATGTCTCCCTTCCTGGGTTGTTTTTTGTGTTTTATTGCTTGGAATTCCTGAAGCAGACCACTGTGCCTTCCCCCCTCGTGGGTTAGGTCTCAAAACTAAACCGCTTTCTATCCAATGGCATAATTTATTCAGACAGCATCAGCATAAGACTATCAAACAAAGCCTTCCATTTACAGTTGCAGCACTCTAACCAGCACTGACCAAAGTGTAATCCACGGTCATGGTCCTAAATTACCAGCTGTCTGCTACTGTGGCAAAGTCCGTACTACACTGTCGATTCCGCAGCACCATTTTATCTGGTAACACTGTGTAGTTGCACAGTTGTGCTACCAGGTCTGTCCTCACACTGTCAACTTTATGTATCTCACTTCTCCTGTAGCGTAGATCACGAGGAGCCGAAGTAAATGAGTGTATTCTGCATGACGTAACATTCAGTATTCCCTTCTTTCATAGCCACTCTTCATGTGCATCGATACCAAATAGGAATGCGAAAACTCTTGCGAGTGAGAGAATGACAATAACAATCGTAACAAGAACAAGCAAATAATGAATGATGTTTATTCCAACGCAGAACGAGAATGGCTTTAAATATAAAAATCTGTATCTATATCTCTATATCCATATCTATTGATCTTTGAGTTGGCACAATGCAAATATATTCTTAGCATTTAGTTACTGAATTTAGTTCTGGATGTTTGCAGAGAAAAGGAAAAGTCGGTACTTCTCGCTAGTGTAATATAATGTGAACCAGCAACTACCCTTTCCTTAGAACACGACTCAAGCAGGTCCTCAAGTAGGTAGCAAGGCACTGCTGCATTCTGTTCCCTGACATTGCTCTGATGACGGTTAATGCAGATAGTTCCGATTATGAAATACAAAACGTATTGCAGGTTAGTTCCTAGGATAGTAACATTAAATTTGCGTTGTAGACGGCACATGAACGTGACGACTATCCATATTACTCATCAATATAAAAAGACAATATTTTGGGAATTTAGCAGGATTACTCAAAATGAATTCTGAAATTGGGTGACTGACTGCACAGGTGCTAAACGTCGTCAAGAGTATACGATGTCCTAATCGCATTAGGAATATGAAGAACGTCTTCGACAGCTCGCAACTTTCACATTGCTATCTCCACCCTACTCCAGACAGCCCTCGGTGGAGTTGCACTACGTTGCCGATGTTATGGAAGGCCTTCAAACCGACAACAGACCACATATTGAAAAATACAAGCGAATTCTCTTGCAGCGTAAGCTTATTGTAACTAATCTAAAAATTATTGGAGAGGAACATTGTCCTATTCAAAAAAAGTAAAATGTTACACACTGTTGATGTCAAACGGACATTATCTATGTCCTGTCTTGTGTCCTACTCATCTATAATATCAAGTGTACTATGAAAATGATTATATATAATGGATGATAGGGTAATGCATTGATACCAGATGGTGGGGGCCGGCCGGTGTGGCCGTGCGGTTCTAGGCGCTTCAGCCTGGAACCGCGTGACCGATACGGTCGCAGGTTTGAATCCTGCCTCGGGCATGGATGTAAGTGATGTCCTTAGGTTAGTTAGGTTTAAGTAGTTCTAAGTTCTAGGGGACTGATGACCTTAGAAGTTAAGTCACATAGTGCTCAGAGCCATTTGAACCATTTGAACTATTTAACACAAAATGACATTAAAAATTAAAGTTATTCACGAGCAGCTAGTTGAGAATATGTATGAACATTAAATGACACGACGAACTGAAATAATATGACGAAGAGTTCAGCGCTCACTGGGAATAGAGCCCCACACATATCGTTGTTGACTACACACAAAGAGACGTCAGCTACCGAATTTTTCTCCACCAGCTGCTCAGAATAGCATCTTGAACTTACAGTCATCTCGCAAATAGTTCTGTGTCTCACTGGGAGTTAAAAACGTCAGATATCGTTAGTGTTGACAACGAATGAAAATACATTAAAAATCAAAATTATTATCCACCAGCAGATAGGTGTTCTCATGATAGAGCTTGATAATACATAATTAAATCTTTAGTGCCGGGCCAGGATTCGATCCCATTCACGCGTAATATGTGAAGGTGTTGAGGAATCTGCAGTTTTGAACAAACAACAAATTGTAGCCGAGCTGTATTGCCACGAAGGGATCAAATTCCGCGTTAAGGGCGGTCTGAGTTGCATTCCCAGTTTAGAACCAATTTTATCGACATACAGAAGCTCAAATAAAAGATGGAATAAGTGTCCTGTGACCATACATAGCGTTTGTGTCGTCACTTGAAATAAATAACTAGTATAAGAAAGGTTACTGGTGATAGAGTTTCTACATGTCGCCACTCCAGACTTTACTGTGGTTCAACCTACCGTCTACTTGGTAAAGAAGGAATATCATCTTTAATGTGAATTTTCAGACCACGCAGCCATTATATCTCCTTCACTTGGTGTAGCCAGGAGAGAATGGAATCTGTCTCTCCCTATCTAAAATCATTGACGGAAGTGGGAATCGAACCCAGACCATAGATATAACAACCTACCATCCGTCCAACAGACCACGAAATCCTCTTCTCTGCGAGTCATTTTTCTATCGTAACGCAGTTGCGCCACACTGGATGAGAATTCTGACACACAGGCTCCCTGTAGTAATTTGCAGCATGTTCAGTAAATTCGTTTACTTGGTTGACCGAATCACCATGAACTAGCTGCCTCGGCTACCCAGTGCATACATTCGACTATTTTGTAATCACAGAAACAAAATCACGTAACTGCTACCTACACACAACTGCCAACAGTGTAGGATGCAGAAGTTTAAATAGGGAGTGTTCCTTTCCACTTGAGCTATTCTATTGCGCTATCTGTTACTAGAAAACGTCGCTCAGTCCAAAAGAAAAGCTGTAACTGTTTGTCTCTCAGAAGTCAAGACCTGGCCATATGCATAATCTCACAGTGCTGTGGAATCCAAAAGTTCTGGAGGAATAGTTGCCGAGCTCTGGAGCTGCTGTAGCTACGTGTCAGCTTGTAGCATAGATAAGATGTCGCGAGTTCGAATACATTCAGTGCTACATTTTTTAAAACGCAATTCTGCTCTCTGCTGAAGGTATCAATCTAATGGAACTTTGAACATAATTCCCTTCACTTCTCAACCCAAAGTAGTCGCATGTGGAAAAAGGGCTAACTACTGTGACATTTTGTTCTATTCAGGTTTAATAGACAGCAGGCAGCAGATGCATCTCGAAGATGTGCAGGGAGAGCGCATCGTGCCATAATATGTCAGAAAAGTATTTTCTACATTAGCCGTCGTGTGGTGGTGATATTTTATTCTTCTTCAAACTTTGTTTGACAGCTTTAACTCAGAACAAGTTTTCTACATGCATGTAATCAATAAACTGCATGTGCATTGTCAGACTGTCATAGGTAACATCTGAGAATTCGCATATATCGTTGATGATTAATTTCTCTCTCATGTTTACTATTGTTTTAACAACACTATAGGAAACCTTACGAAAATTGTGCACTGTATTATAAGAAATGAAATAAAACTAACCATGATAACCTTACGACGAAAGTATCTGTACACAAGCATGCCTCTATCGACACGAATTAGTAAAACACTACTCACTTAGATTTTGATTGGGTCTGTGTTTAATTGGTATGCTGTGTCATACTCAAGAGGTATGCAAATGTGGCATTTCATAAATATAGTTACGTATTCCTAGAAACCCAAAATTCGCTTGTCAGCAGCGGAAAGAGGCCTTACCTGTTGTGCAGCATTGTAAGTTTTTCAACATTGCACTATGAGCTGAAAGCATTTTCTTGCGATTTCCTTATTGATGTTTGATCTGACTGCTTGTAGCTCTTTCACAGAAGGGATAAAAACGTTACAGTCAGTGAGACTGGAACTGCGAACCGTAACAGTCGCTTTTTCACAGGTCAGCACGTTACCACAGAGCTGGCGAGGAGGTATGGGTCTTAGCTTCCTATTACGAGGGCATTAGTAACTAGAACTCGTAAACCTCTATTTGAAGGTCGAGATTAGTTGCGGTTTCCACCTGCAACGACTTTCCTGGGCTGAAAACCGTAAATTTTCAATCTTTTGTTACCCTTCAAGCGATAATAACTCAGATTATTCAATGGAAATGACAGGTAAAATCAAGTGAACTTTGAGGCTTAATTCCGTGCACACCAGGAAGTAACTCGTCGATCACAGAGTTGCCAAACATACGTTGCCTTGTTGCCAAATCTCAGTTACAGTACCAGCAGGAAGAAGACGAACCGATGTGATCCTACAGCGGTCTGGGAAGTGACCATAGCTGGTGTCTCCAAGTCACGGCTGCTAGGCCTGGAATACGTAATGCGTCTGATTCGCTTTCTGTAACTAGGTGTAGGGACTGGAGCGTAGTTACTAATAATACTCAGAACTGACTGCAAAGTGAGCATCATAAATCAGTAACTCTCATTGTTGTTTTTATATTTCTTTCGTAAGTGTACTCAAAACTAAGAAAGTCATTCACAGGCGTTTACGTGCCTCGCCGATAGTCGAGCACAACATACAAATAAAAATATAAAAGAATGTGTGTGTGTGTGTGTGTGTGTGTGTGTGTGTGTGTGTGTGTGTGTGTGTGTGTGTGTGTGTGTGTGTTTGTGAGAGAGAGAGAGAGAGAGAGAGATAAATAAAAAGCAATGAGAGAGAGTGTAAAAAATAGTTGTAAAGAAATTGAATCATGGTATTTAAAGAAATCTTTCATTAAAATGACACGTTCCACATCATTACGAAATGTCGTATTCATGATCTATGGAACAAGAGTTAATCAAATGTAATCTAATCTAATCTAATCACATCATATTGATGATTAGCCATGAAGAGTCATGAATTACCGAAATTTTGGCCAATACCAGTAACCAAATCTAAACTTGAAAATAAAAGACGAAAATTTTTGTAATAAACCGTGACTCCTATCAAGACCCTTTCGTCCCTGTTATCTAACCACGAAAGATGTCTGATATACCTCCATTCTGAAGTAACAAAGTGTGCATGCATTTAAAGATGAAGTGCATGATGTGAAGTTCTGTGACGGAGATACGAACCCAACACGTAATCCGATTGTTAACTAAGAAAAATCAAATGTTACGTATCGGTTTTTCTTACGAGCCGCTAGGTGTCTGAATCTAAAATAAGGATACAAACTTTTGTGCCTAAGCGACAATCGAACTGCACACCTACCGTGCATCCACGAATATAGCTTAAGTATCAGTTGCTTACTCATGAACAGTAAGATGTGTGCGTGTTTGACCAGAAATAACGACACCTGTTGCGATTGTTGGAAACACATGAACAGACATTGAAATTGCGCGTTAATTTTCACTAGCAGGTGGGTGTGCACTTGATAAAGCTAGAAATGAAATTATGAATATTTTTGTACTGGATCAGGTTTCAGACCCACATACTTACCTTTGGAGGAGACCTAGAGAAGATTGCAGTCTTGGGAAAAGGAACGAAATGACTGAACTATACTGTTCCGAGAGATTCAGATCCTCGAAAGAGGAGATACGAATTCGAATCACAGTCCAGCACCAAATTTTTAAACGTCTGTAGTTCAATCAAGTACAAGTAAAATAAGAGCCCTGTCCCTTTAAATGGCTACCGGTTCATCAAATAAAATAAAATTTTCTAATGTAAGTAAGCTTACTGGCGACTGTATTTCTGTTTACCATGACTTCCGCTGTGTCATTTCCCAACGTAAACCGGCTCTGCCCAGTTGGTAATGAAGGAACGTGACGTTTAATGCGGATTCTGGATTATAACGTCTTTCTCTTGAGGTTACCAGAGGTAAAATAAATCTGTTTGTGCCTCTTAAAAGTAAATGCCTGAACACACGCATTGCACCTGTGATAGCTCGTTCCACCATACCATTGTGGCCACATTACCCAGCCCCAAGAGTGTGCTGTAACGGATGATGTGCTTAGCTTACAAAATTAGTCACGGTGGAAAAAATGCGAGTCTATTAAATGGTCAAGTAGAAGCAAGCTTCTGACGCAGCGATTATGCTATTCTCATGTCAGCAGGATGTAAAGACTCTTCTAGGCATCATAGGCTGGATGTGAAGCCATTTTGATTTTTCACAAATTCAGCAAATTTCTTAGTTCGAGAAAATCCACTGTGAAGTGTGAAGTTGCCGGATAATTCGATTATTACTGTTATTATTAATATCATTTTATTCATACCGCTGCTGTAACACAAGTGCTTGAACATCATTTAATGCCTTTTGGTCACTATAGATGTAGTTTCCCAAGAACAGGTTCTTTCCCTGTCTACGGAATCCTTTTCATGTTAATATCAAACACCAGCAATTACTCGTAGATTACTTTAATACTAAAGTAATTGACGAAGACGTTACTTGGTAACAAAAACGCACTGCCTTTCTTCATTTACTT
Organism: Schistocerca nitens; assembly: GCF_023898315.1. Taxonomy (NCBI): domain Eukaryota; kingdom Metazoa; phylum Arthropoda; class Insecta; order Orthoptera; family Acrididae; genus Schistocerca; species Schistocerca nitens. The sequence goes on along the minus strand of NC_064618.1, from coordinate 468,198,907 downwards.
TCGCCTAGAAATGGCTATCGAGTACTGACAAACCAAAAGGCAAGAGATCTTACTGCCTTCCGATATACGTTGCTGTTAGTTCTTCCACATGATTTGGTCGACAAGACCTGTTTCTAGTTGTGTATGACAGACAGTGTTTTAGAAAATCTATTGTTTCCCTTTGAAATAAACAGAAGTATTTTCATTCTAAGCTGTCCAAGTACAAAATCTTCGCAATATTAGTTCAAATTTAATATTCGCTTCTATAATGTAGGAAAGTATTTCACAGTCGCAAAACTCGCATCCGAAACGTTGACCTTACACTTAGTCGCTGACCATAAATTCTAGCTCAGAGTGACACCAGTTTAAATAACCTAATGTAGCGAAGACTGTTTGCCAGTGCTCTTTCTCACCGGAAAATACGCAATTCACTCATTTGGCTCCATAAGTACACTGTAACAGTAATTTCTGTGTGAAATTTGTCAGTAAGCTTTTGCCTTCCAACCGGCAAAATACGGCAGAGTACGGCCGGTAAACAATTCACAAACCACGATTTAGTGCCAATAAGACGATTTCTTTAAACATTGTCGAAGCTGAGGGAATTTAGTTTCTGCTTAAATCGTCTTAAGCAGCAACGTTCACAGATATCTCAAATAGGAAAAAGCTGAATATCCAGGTACGAAGGTTGTAAAACAAACTTCCCACAGTTTGTGTCGGGTTGATCTTTTCGTCTGATAACACTGCTTAAGTATTTTGTCTAAGAGGTATCACAAGTAGTATCCCTGTAGCTGTGGGAATCATTGGTTGAAAACCAGTTTAACACCAATGGGTACAGTGCTGCTAAATTTTCACAATTATTATCAACCTAAGTCTGAGTTCATCCACAAACTGAGGCGTATTTATAATATTGGAGCTAGACTGTGTATCCTTGTCTTTCTTGAGTGGTCATTGGAAGGCGTTTACACACACGTATACAATACTATGAATACTTCGAACGCTATGGTTAACGTTGCTCTCATAAACTACTTTTTTTTTTTAAATTCTTCTGGGTCTTCAGCGTGCAATATGTGTTGTAGATACAGTCTCAGACCAAAAAATTGACCGCCGAGTCGTTCACGTAAGGTGGACAATACAGTCGTGCTCCTCTCAGAATTCTATGTCTGGCAATATGCTCGATCTAGCAACATGTAGACTGCGGCACTTCCCAGAGGAAGTCTTGACTCCAGTCTTAGTACATTACTCTTGACTACGACCATAGTCTTGAGGTAAAACGCGAGACCAGCTAATATGATATTGTAGATTCGCTTGATTTACACTCATAGCTTCAGCACCGAGAGGAAAGGGGCGATAAATATTTTGTCGATATGTGCTTTCGGTCGCCAGACGTCATATTAGCTGGTCTCGCGTTTTACCTGAAGACTACGGTCGTGTTCCAGCAGCGGTATGAATAAAATGATATTAATAATAACAGTAATAATCGAATTATCCGGCAACTTCACACTTCACAGTGGATTTTCTCGAACTAAGAAATTTGCTGAATTTGTGAAAAATCAAAATGGCTTCACATCCAGCCTATGATGCCTAGAAGAGTCTTTACATCCTGCTGACATGAGAACAGCATAATCTCTGCGTCAGAAGCTTGCTTCTACTTGACCATTTAATAGACTCGCATTTTTTCCACTGTGACTAATTTTGTAAGCTAAGCACATCATCCGTTACAGCACACTCTTGGGGCTGGGTAATGTGGCCACAATGGTATGGTGGAACGAGCTATCACAGGTGCAATGCGTGTGTTCAGGCATTTACTTTTAAGAGGCACAAACAGATTTATTTTACCTCTGGTAACCTCAAGAGAAAGACGTTATAATCCAGAATCCGCATTAAACGTCACGTTCCTTCATTACCAACTGGGCAGAGCCGGTTTACGTTGGGAAATGACACAGCGGAAGTCATGGTAAACAGAAATACAGTCGCCAGTAAGCTTACTTACATTAGAAAATTTTATTTTATTTGATGAACCGGTAGCCATTTAAAGGGACAGGGCTCTTATTTTACTTGTACTTGATTGAACTACAGACGTTTAAAAATTTGGTGCTGGACTGTGATTCGAATTCGTATCTCCTCTTTCGAGGATCTGAATCTCTCGGAACAGTATAGTTCAGTCATTTCGTTCCTTTTCCCAAGACTGCAATCTTCTCTAGGTCTCCTCCAAAGGTAAGTATGTGGGTCTGAAACCTGATCCAGTACAAAAATATTCATAATTTCATTTCTAGCTTTATCAAGTGCACACCCACCTGCTAGTGAAAATTAACGCGCAATTTCAATGTCTGTTCATGTGTTTCCAACAATCGCAACAGGTGTCGTTATTTCTGGTCAAACACGCACACATCTTACTGTTCATGAGTAAGCAACTGATACTTAAGCTATATTCGTGGATGCACGGTAGGTGTGCAGTTCGATTGTCGCTTAGGCACAAAAGTTTGTATCCTTATTTTAGATTCAGACACCTAGCGGCTCGTAAGAAAAACCGATACGTAACATTTGATTTTTCTTAGTTAACAATCGGATTACGTGTTGGGTTCGTATCTCCGTCACAGAACTTCACATCATGCACTTCATCTTTAAATGCATGCACACTTTGTTACTTCAGAATGGAGGTATATCAGACATCTTTCGTGGTTAGATAACAGGGACGAAAGGGTCTTGATAGGAGTCACGGTTTATTACAAAAATTTTCGTCTTTTATTTTCAAGTTTAGATTTGGTTACTGGTATTGGCCAAAATTTCGGTAATTCATGACTCTTCATGGCTAATCATCAATATGATGTGATTAGATTAGATTAGATTACATTTGATTAACTCTTGTTCCATAGATCATGAATACGACATTTCGTAATGATGTGGAACGTGTCATTTTAATGAAAGATTTCTTTAAATACCATGATTCAATTTCTTTACAACTATTTTTTACACTCTCTCTCATTGCTTTTTATTTATCTCTCTCTCTCTCTCTCTCTCACAAACACACACACACACACACACACACACACACACACACACACACACACACACACACACACATTCTTTTATATTTTTATTTGTATGTTGTGCTCGACTATCGGCGAGGCACGTAAACGCCTGTGAATGACTTTCTTAGTTTTGAGTACACTTACGAAAGAAATATAAAAACAACAATGAGAGTTACTGATTTATGATGCTCACTTTGCAGTCAGTTCTGAGTATTATTAGTAACTACGCTCCAGTCCCTACACCTAGTTACAGAAAGCGAATCAGACGCATTACGTATTCCAGGCCTAGCAGCCGTGACTTGGAGACACCAGCTATGGTCACTTCCCAGACCGCTGTAGGATCACATCGGTTCGTCTTCTTCCTGCTGGTACTGTAACTGAGATTTGGCAACAAGGCAACGTATGTTTGGCAACTCTGTGATCGACGAGTTACTTCCTGGTGTGCACGGAATTAAGCCTCAAAGTTCACTTGATTTTACCTGTCATTTCCATTGAATAATCTGAGTTATTATCGCTTGAAGGGTAACAAAAGATTGAAAATTTACGGTTTTCAGCCCAGGAAAGTCGTTGCAGGTGGAAACCGCAACTAATCTCGACCTTCAAATAGAGGTTTACGAGTTCTAGTTACTAATGCCCTCGTAATAGGAAGCTAAGACCCATACCTCCTCGCCAGCTCTGTGGTAACGTGCTGACCTGTGAAAAAGCGTCTGTTACGGTTCGCAGTTCCAGTCTCACTGACTGTAACGTTTTTATCCCTTCTGTGAAAGAGCTACAAGCAGTCAGATCAAACATCAATAAGGAAATCGCAAGAAAATGCTTTCAGCTCATAGTGCAATGTTGAAAAACTTACAATGCTGCACAACAGGTAAGGCCTCTTTCCGCTGCTGACAAGCGAATTTTGGGTTTCTAGGAATACGTAACTATATTTATGAAATGCCACATTTGCATACCTCTTGAGTATGACACAGCATACCAATTAAACACAGACCCAATCAAAATCTAAGTGAGTAGTGTTTTACTAATTCGTGTCGATAGAGGCATGCTTGTGTACAGATACTTTCGTCGTAAGGTTATCATGGTTAGTTTTATTTCATTTCTTATAATACAGTGCACAATTTTCGTAAGGTTTCCTATAGTGTTGTTAAAACAATAGTAAACATGAGAGAGAAATTAATCATCAACGATATATGCGAATTCTCAGATGTTACCTATGACAGTCTGACAATGCACATGCAGTTTATTGATTACATGCATGTAGAAAACTTGTTCTGAGTTAAAGCTGTCAAACAAAGTTTGAAGAAGAATAAAATATCACCACCACACGACGGCTAATGTAGAAAATACTTTTCTGACATATTATGGCACGATGCGCTCTCCCTGCACATCTTCGAGATGCATCTGCTGCCTGCTGTCTATTAAACCTGAATAGAACAAAATGTCACAGTAGTTAGCCCTTTTTCCACATGCGACTACTTTGGGTTGAGAAGTGAAGGGAATTATGTTCAAAGTTCCATTAGATTGATACCTTCAGCAGAGAGCAGAATTGCGTTTTAAAAAATGTAGCACTGAATGTATTCGAACTCGCGACATCTTATCTATGCTACAAGCTGACACGTAGCTACAGCAGCTCCAGAGCTCGGCAACTATTCCTCCAGAACTTTTGGATTCCACAGCACTGTGAGATTATGCATATGGCCAGGTCTTGACTTCTGAGAGACAAACAGTTACAGCTTTTCTTTTGGACTGAGCGACGTTTTCTAGTAACAGATAGCGCAATAGAATAGCTCAAGTGGAAAGGAACACTCCCTATTTAAACTTCTGCATCCTACACTGTTGGCAGTTGTGTGTAGGTAGCAGTTCGTGATTTTGTTTCTGTGATTACAAAATAGTCGAATGTATGCACTGGGTAGCCGAGGCAGCTAGTTCATGGTGATTCGGTCAACCAAGTAAACGAATTTACTGAACATGCTGCAAATTACTACAGGGAGCCTGTGTGTCAGAATTCTCATCCAGTGTGGCGCAACTGCGTTACGATAGAAAAATGACTCGCAGAGAAGAGGATTTCGTGGTCTGTTGGACGGATGGTAGGTTGTTATATCTATGGTCTGGGTTCGATTCCCACTTCCGTCAATGATTTTAGATAGGGAGAGACAGATTCCATTCTCTCCTGGCTACACCAAGTGAAGGAGATATAATGGCTGCGTGGTCTGAAAATTCACATTAAAGATGATATTCCTTCTTTACCAAGTAGACGGTAGGTTGAACCACAGTAAAGTCTGGAGTGGCGACATGTAGAAACTCTATCACCAGTAACCTTTCTTATACTAGTTATTTATTTCAAGTGACGACACAAACGCTATGTATGGTCACAGGACACTTATTCCATCTTTTATTTGAGCTTCTGTATGTCGATAAAATTGGTTCTAAACTGGGAATGCAACTCAGACCGCCCTTAACGCGGAATTTGATCCCTTCGTGGCAATACAGCTCGGCTACAATTTGTTGTTTGTTCAAAACTGCAGATTCCTCAACACCTTCACATATTACGCGTGAATGGGATCGAATCCTGGCCCGGCACTAAAGATTTAATTATGTATTATCAAGCTCTATCATGAGAACACCTATCTGCTGGTGGATAATAATTTTGATTTTTAATGTATTTTCATTCGTTGTCAACACTAACGATATCTGACGTTTTTAACTCCCAGTGAGACACAGAACTATTTGCGAGATGACTGTAAGTTCAAGATGCTATTCTGAGCAGCTGGTGGAGAAAAATTCGGTAGCTGACGTCTCTTTGTGTGTAGTCAACAACGATATGTGTGGGGCTCTATTCCCAGTGAGCGCTGAACTCTTCGTCATATTATTTCAGTTCGTCGTGTCATTTAATGTTCATACATATTCTCAACTAGCTGCTCGTGAATAACTTTAATTTTTAATGTCATTTTGTGTTAAATAGTTCAAATGGTTCAAATGGCTCTGAGCACTATGTGACTTAACTTCTAAGGTCATCAGTCCCCTAGAACTTAGAACTACTTAAACCTAACTAACCTAAGGACATCACTTACATCCATGCCCGAGGCAGGATTCAAACCTGCGACCGTATCGGTCACGCGGTTCCAGGCTGAAGCGCCTAGAACCGCACGGCCACACCGGCCGGCCCCCACCATCTGGTATCAATGCATTACCCTATCATCCATTATATATAATCATTTTCATAGTACACTTGATATTATAGATGAGTAGGACACAAGACAGGACATAGATAATGTCCGTTTGACGTCAACAGTGTGTAACATTTTACTTTTTTTGAATAGGACAATGTTCCTCTCCAATAATTTTTAGATTAGTTACAATAAGCTTACGCTGCAAGAGAATTCGCTTGTATTTTTCAATATGTGGTCTGTTGTCGGTTTGAAGGCCTTCCATAACATCGGCAACGTAGTGCAACTCCACCGAGGGCTGTCTGGAGTAGGGTGGAGATAGCAATGTGAAAGTTGCGAGCTGTCGAAGACGTTCTTCATATTCCTAATGCGATTAGGACATCGTATACTCTTGACGACGTTTAGCACCTGTGCAGTCAGTCACCCAATTTCAGAATTCATTTTGAGTAATCCTGCTAAATTCCCAAAATATTGTCTTTTTATATTGATGAGTAATATGGATAGTCGTCACGTTCATGTGCCGTCTACAACGCAAATTTAATGTTACTATCCTAGGAACTAACCTGCAATACGTTTTGTATTTCATAATCGGAACTATCTGCATTAACCGTCATCAGAGCAATGTCAGGGAACAGAATGCAGCAGTGCCTTGCTACCTACTTGAGGACCTGCTTGAGTCGTGTTCTAAGGAAAGGGTAGTTGCTGGTTCACATTATATTACACTAGCGAGAAGTACCGACTTTTCCTTTTCTCTGCAAACATCCAGAACTAAATTCAGTAACTAAATGCTAAGAATATATTTGCATTGTGCCAACTCAAAGATCAATAGATATGGATATAGAGATATAGATACAGATTTTTATATTTAAAGCCATTCTCGTTCTGCGTTGGAATAAACATCATTCATTATTTGCTTGTTCTTGTTACGATTGTTATTGTCATTCTCTCACTCGCAAGAGTTTTCGCATTCCTATTTGGTATCGATGCACATGAAGAGTGGCTATGAAAGAAGGGAATACTGAATGTTACGTCATGCAGAATACACTCATTTACTTCGGCTCCTCGTGATCTACGCTACAGGAGAAGTGAGATACATAAAGTTGACAGTGTGAGGACAGACCTGGTAGCACAACTGTGCAACTACACAGTGTTACCAGATAAAATGGTGCTGCGGAATCGACAGTGTAGTACGGACTTTGCCACAGTAGCAGACAGCTGGTAATTTAGGACCATGACCGTGGATTACACTTTGGTCAGTGCTGGTTAGAGTGCTGCAACTGTAAATGGAAGGCTTTGTTTGATAGTCTTATGCTGATGCTGTCTGAATAAATTATGCCATTGGATAGAAAGCGGTTTAGTTTTGAGACCTAACCCACGAGGGGGGAAGGCACAGTGGTCTGCTTCAGGAATTCCAAGCAATAAAACACAAAAAACAACCCAGGAAGGGAGACATGCATTTGGAATCTGTTCATCGTTACGGGGTCAAACAAGAGGGTAACATTACTGAAACAATGATCGGGCTACTTAGTATATAATAGAGCATACAGATTTCAAGGAGGAAACGTATGAAGACGCAGACTTCCTCGTTATCAATAAGTGCGGCATATCTTTCGTGTTAACGAAAGTAAATTCCCGCTTTACCTCTTCTTACGTGTCAAATGAAATGAATGCCATGAGGAATAGAATATTTGTTGACTGCGTCTCTTCTTGCTTCCATCCTTACCAACATATTTCTTCATTCTCGTGCTAATCATGACATTCTATGTGTATGCTGCAAAAGATTGCAAGTGGACAAATTCGACATCGAGGTGCAAAGCGTTATATTCAATTCGAATAAGCTTCCGGTGTATTTTTACTTCGTTTGTATTTTTAGATGATTATGAACGTTACGGAAAATTATCTCACATGCTTTATGTTGAATGAGAAACATTGAATGATCCGTTTTGCTTTCCCTACGTTGAAATGATATAATGTCGGCGTCAACAGCCTTCTTCCACGCCGGAAGCTGAAACTTGTATCATTCTGGATTAATGATAATTGAATGTCTCATATGTATACATAGCCCACAAGGCGACGTCAGAAACCATCAGGGGAGAACGCCGCATAAAAACCAAACGTGCGCGCGCGTCTCCACTCTGAAGAACCGTATCGGAGAATCACGGCAAGCATTTCGCTGAAGAGCTGCCTCGCCAGAGAGCCTAGAAATGGCAGCGTCGTAGCAAGTATTTGTCAACACTCTGATAGTGCATTTACTTCCGGGTGTAGGTCGGCGTTACCTCGCTAAATTCACTTGACATTCGTTTTCCACATCGAAGACTCGTACGATATAATCCACTGCAAGATGACACAATTAGAAAGTATATTTAATTTCTGGACTCCAAGAACGGCGTTCTTCACATAAGTAACACCTGTTTGTGTGTGCATTCGGGAGGACGACGGTGCAATCCCGCGCCCGGCCATCCTGATTTAGGTTTTCAATGATTTCCCTAAATCGCTTCAGGCAAATGCCGGGATGGTTCCTTAGGAAGGGCACGGCCGATTTCCTTCCCCATCCTTCCCTAATCCGAGCTTGTGCTCCGTCTCTAATGACATCGTTGTCGACGGGACGTTAAAACAGTAATCTCCACCTCCTCTGTTCGTGTGTTTAAGGTTGCGTTTTGAGGCTCAGGCAACATCGCAGTGACTATATTCCGCCTCTGGCCGCCAGTGTGTCGTTAGCTCAGAGGTTCCCTTGTGCGTTGCAGTACTTGTACTATAAGACATAGCAGTTCGAATCACGGTAGAAGCCGCGGACTACAACCTTTTATTTTCCATTTTAATTAATGGAGTTGCAAACTGCTAGTAAAAATTTCTTATGCGAAATCTGAAGAATGCCTTTAAACATCAATCTTCGTCCGATTTCGGCTTAGTAAATTAAGTTAATATCATGGATTTCTGCTTTGCAAATTCCAAGGTGCTTCACTGTAAAATAGACCCTGAAAAGATTCAAACCGACTGTCAACGATATAAATTTGAGCTTTGTTCGTCATATAGGTCTAACATGTCAGAAGGTTGTTTATGAAGTGCACATGTTCATTAATGTAGTTCCCTTCTTCTAAATTTTTGCAATAGCATTTAACTGTAGACGTTTTCTAACACCGGCGTTAGCAATTCCTTTCCGTTCTCTGAAACCTTCAAAACGACAAATTTTTCTGGTTTAAATCTGATGACCTTAACTATCACTTCCGATCAACAATAAATACTTCATGAACCCATACATGGAACTCCAAATGTGCAGGGTTCCTGCACTGCTACAGAGCATGCATTGCAAGGTATTCACACAGTTTATCGCATAGACTTACCATAAGGAATGAAACAAGAACTGTAATACACTTTACACCACAGACGCTCACTCTGGCTTGACGAAAACATCCAAACATTGACCAAAAGTTGCACAAATAATTGAGTTTGAAAGGAAAAGAAACGAGGTATGAAGCATTTATAAATTCATCGAATGTAGTGAGGTGGTTTAATTTCGTCCCAGTCTATAAAATTAATTTCGGGCCATACTCAGCTCTTGCCGATTAATGTAATATAATACCCGCCTACTAATCAGGGCGTCTGTCTCCGTTGCTTTTGAACGTGAATGGAAATTGTAGAAATTTTCTGTGCAGCAACATTTAATAATAAAGCGTTTTAAATCATCAAAAGCGATGAGCGGTAGCAGGCGCTTTCGATAAAGAACGGGGGAGTGCAGCGCCGCTGCTGTCGCCACGGCCGCTGCCAGTAGCCATCAAATGGATCCCGGAGCTTTGCCGCATACGGCGTCCAGAGGAGGACAGTCTGCAGGAAATCTGCCGCAAAATCGTTACTGGATAAAATTTTGATATCGGTGTGTCACAAAGCGAAATAGATTGAATCTGCGCTACCATTACATTCACGTCTTCAGCATTCAGACAGAAGAGGCTATAAAAATATTTTATGCCAGCTGCTCTCGATCCACTGACATTATGAACAGAAACAACGCACGCTACCGCTAGACCACAGGCGTAATCAACCTAGAGTTTCTCTATCATGGGACAAGTTTTCCTCCAGGAAGTGCCGCAGTCTACAGTGTTGCCAGATTGTGCAGATAACCGGACTTAGAGAATTAGCGAGTTGGCCAGTTTTTTTGTCCCATGTCGCGATCGGCGCGGACTTAGCCACTGAAGCGGCCGGCCGCCGGTCAAGTTTTATGTCAAAGAGTGTACGTGCCACCTGTCACAGTCGTATCTAGACGTGTTAAAGGTCTCATATCACTCCAACTGCACAAGCCCCACACCATTACAGAATCTCCAACAGCTTGAACAGTCACCTGCTGACATGCAGGGTCCATGGATTCATGAGGTTGTCTCCATACCCGTACATGTCCACCTGCTCGATGCAATCTGAAACGAGACTCGTCCGATCAGGCAACATGTTTCCAGTCATCAACAGTCCAATGTCGGTGCTGACGGGCCCCGTCGAGGCGTAAAGCTTTGTGTCGTGCAGTCTTGTTGCCTTATATAGGCGTATTCTGCCTCTTTACATATTGCTATATTTGAATACACATGTCTATCCCAGTTTCTTTCGCGTTACAGTGTATAAGTTGCATGCGCAGCTGTAGCGGGGAAAAGAAGGGAAGCAGCGGAAAAATGCTCCTACTGGAGCACAAAGGGGAATATATTCCCTTTGAAAAGAATCTGACAGCTAAGTGGCGAATCAGTTGCCTCAATCCTCATCCCGTCTTCCTTACCAGAATTTGCGAACGTATTCACGCTTTTTTGTACTGAAAGAGAATAGCAGAAAGGCAGTAACGTTGGAAGAGAGGCGAGATAGTGGCAGTGGGAGAGGAAGAGGGAGGTTACAGTGATGGTGGTACAGAGAGAACGTGTCAGTGAAAGACAAAGACAGATGGATGAAGACAATAGCCGTGGAAGCCAAGAGAGAGGAGACATTGATGGGCAGTGAGACACCAGTAGTAAAAGATAAAGAGAGATGCATGGAGATAGAAGCAATCTGAGGAAAACAGGAGGCAGTGGAAATGAAAAAGATGCGTAGACGACATACATAATTTTTGGGGATCTGAACCTTCGCAGACCGGCGAACTTTAACACCTATGGATGAGGGAGGGAGCATTTTGGACCCCCCTTCCCCAGAACTTTTGTGCTGCGCCATGTCACTGACTGTGGGGCCCCTCCCCCCGGAGGTTCGAGTCCACCCTCGGGCATGGGTGCGTGTGTTGTTTTTAGTGTAAGTTAAAGTTAGTGTAAATAGTGTGTAAGTCTAGGGACCGATGACCTCAGCAAGTTGGTCCCTTAGAAATTCACACACATTTGAACATTTTTGCCGGCCACTGTGGCCGAGCTGTTTTAGGTGCTTCAGTCTGGAACCGCGCGACCGCTACGTTCGCAGGTTCGAATCCTGCCTCTGGCAGGTTTAAGTAGTTCTAAGTTCTAGGGGACTGATGACCTCAGATCTTAAGTCCCATAGTGCTCAGAGCCATTTGAGCTGCCAAGTTATGGTTGACACAGTGGCAGTGGTAAAAAAAGACAGAAGGAGGCAGCCTAAGTAAGAGAGGAGACACTGGCAGTGGCAAGACAAAAAACTGATATGACTCATAGACTTACAAGTTCGGTTTCAGGTTCTACACAGTAATTAATTACTGTATGTGTGATCCATTTAATTTTATTTTTTCAGTTGGTTTGATTTACTTTCATTTCACTTTAAAACAAAGGGCTAAGTATTATAATGAACCGTATATTGACGTGATGTCCGGTGCCAGTACCGCTGCGATATGGAGTGTTCTGTCCCCACCCGTTCCATGCCGTGCCCATACATTTCGGGAAATACAGATCAGCGCACTCGCATATAAACCCCTATGAGTCGTGCAGCGGGGAGCATATTATAACCTACTTGCCTGTAACATTGTCAATGGCGCTTTGCGAGTCTTTCGTTCAGGAAATGTTTGAATCATAGCATTAGAGTCTAGTTGCCTTGCCAAATTATATTCAGTTGCCAAGGTTTCAGATTTTGTGGGCTGCTGTTGATTCACAGTTGATCTAAGACAACTTTTAACGCGACCCAGAGTCCTGAAAAGCCTTTCTGTTTCACCTACAGTCACTGGAAGAGTGTGAAAGATTCACATACATTCTGAAACAAGCTTAAAATTTTAAACTCCTGCATGTTATCCAGGAGCTCTAATGGTTCCAAAGTACGAGTAATATATTTAAAGTTTGACGTAAGAGTTGTTTTCAAATATTTATTTTATTCTTCTAAATATCTTGTGACGTAATGATGGTATTCATCGACAAAAAGCTCGCATGCCTCAGTAACCTGACCCTCAGACATCTTTAAGTACTTCCATAAAACCTAAATGTTTCCATCTAAAATCTTCACTGTTTCAAATCGGATTTTCAAGTTAGATACTAGATTGTCAGTAATGACGTAAAATACACTTCTCTTGAACAAATCTTCTGAATTCACATCTGCCACTTCATTCCTGGCTTCATATGAAATGATTTCCTCTTGTCAGTGCACTCCTCCGGGCTTTCAGAATGGATATTAATTGCACTGACAACAACTTTAGATCAGGGAGAATGACGTCCCTTTTATCACGACGATATTGTAAGTCATTTAATAAGATCTCGAAATGACTTATCTCAACATCAATGGTAGTATTTCGAGCTTAAAGTAACATGCTTCTGTAGTCAATTGGTACCAACAACTTCAGTTTAGATGCTTTGTTTAAACACTTGAATGATTTCACATAATCCAAAACTCCCCGCACCACAGAACTGGTTTCAGTTGACAAATCTGACTTACTGAGAGTTTCAATAGCAATAATGATCTTATCCAAACGAGCTACAATTGTTATTGCAGCGTCAATCCGATCAGACATGAAACGTAAAGAACATCCATCATTATTTCAAAACAGATGTACCGCTACTGAACCGGTTGTAAAGAAATTGAATCACCCCGAAAAAAGTATCTGCTTCATGAGAACTCTCGGCTGCATGTACTCCACATAAGGCTATAACAAGCACACAGAGAAGATTGTGCTAGAGGATTTCACTGAAGAAAATGTGTTTGAGCTCCTAATATTAGACCGTATAATATTACTCTGGTTATCATAAACTTGTTCGTGGCATTCACTGGTTGGAACTAAGTATTTATTAAGTGTTGGCCGAATTAAATCTTCAATAATAGCTCTTGTTTTCTGATTACAATATATGAATTCCAAAAGCAGTTCATTTATTTCATGTTTATCAGTTTCCTTCTTGAAGTAAATATACCACAGGATAAATGTTGACCGTTACGTATGATTTGAGTCACGAGTTGCATCAGCAATAGTTGAATAATACTTCTCATTTTTTCTCAGTTCCAAGATGGCACCCCTTACATGATGAGCACAACAAGAAATAAATTCATTCTGAGTACCACTTGATAGATAATGCACTTATAAATGCTTTCTGATCTTGTCGGTCTCTGGCGTTGGTAATGCATTTTGCAATAACTGGATGATAGTGGCTCCAGATTCCGAGGAAATTTTCATTTTTCTATCTCCATTTTTCTGAGCTGAATATCTGAAGGTCAAGCCTCTTTCACCAAGAAATAATGTTACATCAAGTCTGTGGTGTCACCGCCAGACACCACACTTGCTAGGTGGTAGCTTAAATCGGCCGCGGTCCATTAGTACATGTCGGACCCGCGTGTCGCCACTGTCAGGATCGCAGACCGAGCGCCACCACAAGGCAGGTCTCGAGAGACGTACTACCACTCGTCCCAGTTGTACGACGACTTTGCTAGCGACTACACTGACGAAGCCTTTCGCTCATTTGCCGAGCAGATAGAATAGCCTTCAGCTAAGTTAATGGCTACGACCTAGCAAGGCGCCATAAGTAACTTCATGTATCTACTGAGTCTCACTTGTATCAACAAGAATGCTGTATACCAAAGGACGATATAAAAGTTAAGTGTTCTAGTAGCTACGTTCTTTTCTTTATCACATTCATTACGAATCCTGTTCCAGACTTAACGCCAGACGGCGTGAGTTGACGCGTGCCCTTTCGGCTACTTCACTGTGGACTGGCTGCCTTAACAGTCCACTACAAAGTCACATAAGTCGGCTGTTCTAAGGATGAACAAAATAAGATTCATCCGAATCTCAACATGGCAAATATATATCTTTCATGTCATTTCATTTCTTCAGTTTCACGATTCTTTCAGGAGAAATGTTTTACGTTGTGTTTATTCTTGAATGCAAAATATTTTCTATATATTGGAAGACAGGTTTGCGCGACCTTGTTGCGATAATGACAGACGCCTCGCCTAACGACTCACCGTGCTTTTATTCACTGCCAGTTCTCCGCAGAAATTCTGCAAGCGCCCATGAATATCTGTGGTTCTCTGGGTTTCCACCAGAAGAAACTCAGTGACATCTCTCTGCTTGGAACGGACTTCCGTTGGAGCTTCCACTTTGAAGTCGACGTATAGCGCCGCCACCAATCGGAACTCCATGAAACTATTGCGGCTGAAACGGAAAAATTACACGATGTGCTACAACAAATACCGCACTTTTAGATCGAAATTGGTTGATAAAAAATGTGCTGCTATACTTATTGTACGCCTTTCGTATATATGAAATGATTGTTAAATCAAGACCCTACGCTGCCGACAGGCGTTCATATACATCAACGGGGACAGCTGAAAATGTTTGCCCCGACCGGGACTCGAACCCGGGATGATCTGCTTACATGGCAGTCGTATTATCCAACTTTTTTTATAGCATTTTGTTCGGTATTGTTCGTTGCGTTTGGTCTGGTCGGACGTGACGCTGAGCTACCGTGCCGGCGTCCATCTGAGCCACCTAGGGCACAGAGGATAGTGCGACTGCAAGGACTTATCCATTGCACGCTCCCCGTGAGACCCACATTCCCAACTTAATGTCCACACACTACATTCGTAGTGCCCCTGCCCATTACACTCATTACTCGCGGCAGACAATCTTACCGAGTCCCGTAAGAGTTCGGGGTGCACAGAAGAAGAAGGTCAATGGCCAGTTAGTCTTAACTATATGAAGATGGTATCAGTTCTTTCGGACATGTCCGAAAGAACAGATACCATCTTCATATTTCGTATATATGTTCTGGGTCAAAGGCGTTACTTAGTATATATGTTTTGGGTCACAGGTGTTACGTACGCGTTAAGGGCCCGCTTGTAAAAATAAAACTCCGTGTCCCCTAAAGTAAAATGTATCAGTAACTAACATAACTTTAATTACAACAGGTAGAAGTAGAAATGTAATGAAATGTGTTATGTAATTCCATTTAAAACAAATAAATTATTTAACTAAACTGTTAATAGCGGTAATGTTACTAAATATTATGTACATCATAGTAATTGATACTTAGTATCAATATCTATCTGTTGTTTGACGTGCTTATACATATAAAACCTCACTGTACTCACGCTGATCTCTAAAAAAACTGGACCATGCGGCGCGTTTTCTGTGATGTGAACGTACTGATGATTTCACAGACGTCACTGGATCTAGCTCTTTCGCTTTCTTGGGTCATAAAACTGCGAAGATATTTATAAGTTTGAGCTTCGAAAGTGAGCCTTCAGCAGAAGAAACAGTAACAAGAAAGAAAAGGTAAAAATTCTGTACATACTGTAAATCCGGAACACTAGTAACCACAACTGAATTCTATATTACTAATTACAGAGGTTAATGAGGCAATTTAATTTTTCAGTGTATTTTTGAAATCTTTTACCTGGCCTGGGAATTCATTAGATAAAAATCCTCCTCATATTCATTCTGAAGGATTACAGCTGCATTGTGAATCTCTTCATCGGAAGTAGAAGTTAGAAATTTTGAGAAAATAATTTTGAAGAAATCGTTTACAACACGCATATCCTCAAATCAGCTTACGAGGGCAGTTCAATAAGTAACGCAACACATTTTTTTTCTCGGCCAATTTTGGTTGAAAAAACCGGAAATTTCTTGTGGAATATTTTCAAACATTCCTGCTTCGTCTCGTATAGTTTCATTGACTTCCGACAGGTGGCAGCGCTGTATGGAGCTGTTAAAATGGCGTCTGTAACGGATGTGCGTTGCAAACAACGGGCAGTGATCGAGTTTCTTTTGGCGGAAAACCAGGGCATCTCAGATATTCATAGGCGCTTGCTGAATGTCTACGGTGATCTGGCAGTGGACAAAAGCACGGTGAGTCGTTGGGCAAAGCGTGTGTCATCATCGCCGCAAGGTCAAGCAAGACTGTCTGATCTCCCGCGTGCGGGCCGGCCGTGCACAGCTGTGACTCCTGCAATGGCGGAGCGTGCGAACACACTCGTTCGAGATGATCGACGGATCACCATCAAACAACTCAGTGCTCAACTTGACATCTCTGTTGGCAGTGCTGTCACAATTGTTCACCAGTTGGGATATTCAAAGGTTTGTTCCCGCTGGGTCCCTCGTTCTCTAACCGAACACCGTAAAGAGCAAAGGAGAACCATCTGTGCGGAATTGCTTGCTCGTCATGTGGCTGAGGGTGACAATTTCTTGTCAAAGATTGTTACAGGCGATGAAACATGGGTTCATCACTTCGAACCTGAAACAAAACGGCAATCAATGGAGTGGCGCCACACCCACTCCCCTACCAAGAAAAAGTTTAAAGCCATACCCTCAGCCGGTAAAGTCATGGTTACAGTCTTCTGGGACGTTGAAGGGGTTATTCTGTTCGATGTCCTTCCCCATGGTCAAACGATCAACTCTGAAGTGTATTGTGCTACTCTTCAGAAATTGAAGAAACGACTTCAGCGTGTTCGTAGGCACAAAAATCTGAACGAACTTCTCCTTCTTCATGACAACGCAAGACCTCACACAAGTCTTCGCACCCGAGAGGAGCTCACAAAACTTCAGTGGACTGTTCTTCCTCATGCACCCTACAGCCCCGATCTCGCACCGTCGGATTTCCATATGTTTGGCCCAATGAAGGACGCAATCCGTGGGAGGCACTACGCGGATGTTGGAGAAGTTATTGATGCAGTACGACGTTGGCTCCGACATCGACCAGTGGAATGGTACCGTGCAGGCATACAGGCCCTCATTTCAAGGTGGCGTAAGGCCGTAGCATTGAATGGAGATTACGTTGAAAAATAGTGTTGTGTAGCTAAAAGATTGGGGAATAACCTGGTGTATTTCAATGCTGAATAAAACAACCCCTGTTTCAGAAAAAAAAATGTGTTGCATTACTTATTGAACTGCCCTCGTATTAACAGGGTTACAATAATGTCCATGCAGCCATTAAAAAGTGTTTCTGACATACAAAATTTGAACCGCTAGCCGTTAGTCTTGAAAAAATAAATTATCAAAATGTTTCTTGACTATCCGAATTCTTTTGTTTTGAAATTGTGGTGAAATGCCCCCATTTCCTAGCCAAAGATGTAGCTGATCACATTGTTTCTTCAAAATACACACATCAAAAAGTTTTAAATCTTCTCGGTTCCGAGAGTTCCGGAGCCTGTACGGTAAATTGGAATAGAGATCAACATAAACCTCATTTCCGCTATTTCTATTGCTCGTGAAAACCATAAATTGCATGTTGTAGCAACCATACAGCGAGACCTTCAGAGGTGGTGGTCCAGACTGCTGTACACACCGGTACCTCTAATACCCATTAGTACGTTTCCTTGCATTGATGCATGGCTGTATTCGCGTGGCATATTATCCACAAGTTTATCAAGGCACTGTTGGTGCAGATTGTCCCACTCAACGGTGATTCGGCGTGGATCCCTCAGAGTGTTTGGTGGGTCACGTCGTCCATAAACAGCACTTTTCAATCCATCAAAGGCATGTTCGATAGGGTTCATATCTGGAGAACATGCTGGCCATTCTAGTCGGGCGATGTCGTTATCCTGAAGGAAGTCACAAGATGTGCACGATGGGGGCGCGAATTGTCGTCCATGAAAACGAATGCCTCACCAATATCCTGCCGATATGGTTGGATTATCGGTCGGAGGATGACATTCAAGTTTCGTACAGTCGTTACGGCGCCTTCCATGATCACTAGCGGCGTACGTCGGCCCCACATACTGCCACCACAAAACAGCAGGGAACCTCCACCTTGCCGCACTCGCTGGACAGTGTGTCTAAAGCGTTCAGCCTGACCGGACTGCCTCCAAACACGTCTTCGACGTTTGTCTGATTGAAGGCATATGTGACACTCATCGGTGAAGAGAACTTGATGCAAATCCGGAGCAGTCCATTCGGCATGTTGTTGCGCCCATCTCTACCACGCTGCATGGTGTCATGGTTGCAAAGATGGACATCACCATGGACGTCGGGAGTGAAGTTGCGCATCATGCAGCCTATTCCGCACAGTTTGAGTCGTAACACGACGTTCTGTGGCTGCACGAAAAGCATTATTTAACATGGTGGCGTTGCTGTCAGGGTTCATATTAGCCATAATAAGTAGGTAGCGATCACCCACTGCAGTAGCAGCCCTTGGGCGGCCTGAGCGAGGCATGTCATCGACAGTTCCTGTCTCTCTGTGTCTCCTCCATGTCCGAACAACATCGCTTTGGTTCACTCCGAGATGCCTGGACACATCCCTTATTGAGAGCCCTTCCTGGGACAAAGTAACAATTAGGACGCAATTGAACCGCGGTATTGACTGTCTAGGCATGGTTGACCTACAGACAACACGAGCCGTGTACCTCCTTCCTGGTGAAATGACTAGAACTGATCGGCTGTCGGACCACCTCCGTCTAATAGGCGCTGTTTATGCATGATTGTTTACATCTTTGGGCGGGTTTAGTGACATCTGTGAACAGTCAAAGGAACTGTGTTTGTGATACAATATCCACAGTCAACGTCTATCTTCAGGAGTTATGGGAATCGAGGGGATGCAAAACTTTTTTTGATGTGTGTAGTTACGACAGCATGAGAAATTATCACCTACATTCTGACACAAGAGGCTTTATCAAGCTCTCCATTTTCCGATTGCATAATTTGAGAGGCTAAATTAGTACATTCTAGAATTTTTGATTACATCAATATCTCAAAAATGAATTCAGATTTCTCTAATTGGTTTTCCAAAGACAACAGCCTTTTTGTTTCTTACCTTTCCGAATATATCAATATTACTTTTGACATAGTCTTAATGACGTCGGCAAAAGCATAACAAAGGGTTTTAACAGACTAGTATCCCTAAGACCAACTCGTGGTGAAAGTTTTTTAAGGTAGAAGAAGATACCAAAAATTGCCATGTTTTCGTACAACATATACTGTGCCTTAAAAGGACTTGACTTTTCTCATTCCACATGCAGCATCGTCAAGTGCTAGATTTAACCTCCGCCCTGCAGAGTACTCACACTTTTCGTATCGATGTCTTGGCTGAAATATCGTTCTAACACCTTTGTATATACCTAACATATTGTCACAGCCGTCATAACCTTGTCCACGGCATTTATTTAACACGAGTCCCTTTTTGTCTATTGCAATTAATATTACCTCTTCTATTCCTACGATATTTCGATCTTTTATTTCACGGAAATCTAAAAAGGTTTTATTTATCTTCAGTCACAAGACCTTCCAGTGACATGTGAAACTATAAGATATCTAAATATATGAGTTAATTTATCTCTTTTTGTAATGTCCTGTATTGTTGCTGTAAAAATAGAAAAGAATGGAACAGCTCTAATGTCATTAATAATTTCTTTTTCAACTGCACGGGCTAGAGTATTTACCACCTCATTTTAAGTTGAAGGGCTAAGATATTTTTGGGAAACGTATAGTAATTTGTAAGATGTTGGGTAACTACTAAAAAGTTTCCACTTTCTGATTTTCCAGTTTGTTCCCTATGTCCGCGAGAAGCTGCACTGAGTAGCTAAAGAAACTCGTACATCTGCCTAATATCATGTAGGGCCCCAGCGAGCACGCAGAAGTGCAGCAACATGATGTGGCATAGACTCGAGTAATGTCTGAAGTAGTGCTGTAGGCAATTGACACCATGAATCCTGCAGGGCTGTCCATAAATCCTTAAGAGTACGAGCACGTTGCAAGGCATCCCAGGTATGCACAATAATGCTCATGTCTGGGCAGTCTGTTGGCCAGCGGAAGTGATTACACTCAGAAGAGTGTTTCTGGAGCAACTCTGTAGTAACTCTGGACGTGTGGGGTGTCTGATTGTCTTGCTGGAATTGCCCAAGTCAGTCGAAATGCACACTGGACATGAATGAAGCAGGTGATAAGACAGGATGCTTACATCAGTGTCACATGTCAGAGTCATATCTAGACGTATCTGTAGTTCCATATCACTCCAACTGCACACGCCCCTCACCATCACAGAGCCTCCACCAGTTTGAACAGTCCCCTGCTGACATGCAGGGTCCATGGATTCATGAGGTTGTCTGCATACAGGTACACGTCCATCCGCTCGATACAAATTGAAACGGGGCTCGTCCGACCAGGCAACAAGTTTATAGTCATCAACAGTCCAATGTCGGTCTGGACGGGCCCAGGCGAGGCGTTAAGCTTTGTGTCGTGCAGTCATCAAGGGTACATAAGTGGGCCTTTGGGTCCAAAAGCCCATATAGATGATGTTTCCTTGAACGGTTGGCACGTTGACACTTGTTGATGGCACAGCATTGAAATCTGCAGCAATTTGCGGAAGGGTTGAACTTCTGTCACGTTGAACGATTCTCTTCAGTCGTCGTTGGCCCCGTTCTTGCAGAATCTTTTCCCGGCCGCAGCGATGTCGGAGATTTGATGTTTTACCGGATTTTTTTATATTCGCGGTAGACTCGTGAAATGGTCGCACGGGAAAATCCGTACTTCATCGCTGCCTCGGAGATGCTGTGTCCTATCGCTCGTGAACCGACTATAACACAACGTTCAGACTCACTTAAATTGTAGCAGCAGTAACCGATCTAAGAACTGCGCCAGGTTCTTGTTGTCTTATATAGGCGTTGCTGACCGCAGCGCCGTATTCTGCCTGTTTACATATCTCTGTATTTGAATACGCATGCCTATACCAGTTCCTTTGGCGCTTTAGAGTATATTATTGGATGCCAGTGTTAACGTCACATTCACAACACGCTCTATGACTTGTTTCCGTATTTTCTCACTTTTCTTTAGTTATGAACCCATTCGCCACGTGAATTGTTTTCCTTTCGATACGAATTAAAAAGTCAAATGTACAATTCTAGTTTCGAGTCGCACTATACTTTTCGTTACCCACCACCCGTCTCGAACCCCTTCCCTCTAGACTGACGACGATTTCTGTCCTCCAACGAACCAATGCGGTTTACAGTAGAGTCATTTCTAGATGAATAACAGAACCATTCTCTCCAAATTCTTTGCCCTATCAGTGTGAGATTTCCGTAATATTTTGTGGAGAAGGGCTTGTTTCTCTGTTTAGAATCTTTGTGGAATGGATGCCTTAGCGGACAGGAATTTTGTTAAACAAAGAAGTTTTTAATTTCATGATGTACGTCTAACTGATAATGTACACGATCATTTCAATAGTCTAATTGTATTAATGGCGATTATGTCGCAACCTTGTTTTTTCCTTTCACAACTGCTGTTAACGCTTTTCACTTTAGAAGCTCACTGACTTGTGATAGTGCAGACTTCTATAACCTTTGAGCTACCACTAATATTAGGTATAGAAAAAAAAACTTACTGTCGCGTATTTCTTTGTTCAAAAATGGTTCAAATGGCTCTGAGCACTATGGAACTTAACATCTGAGGTTATCAGTCCCCTAGAACTTAGAACTACTTAAACCTAACTAAGCTAAGGACATCACACACATCCATGCCCGAGGCCAGATTCGAACCTGCAACCGTAGCAGTCGCGCGGTTCCGAACTAGAGCGCCTAGAATCGCTCGGCCACCGCGGCCGGCATTTTTTTCCTTGATTCTCGCTTCTTATTTCTTTTTTACGCACCACTGAAATGTTCGTACCTTTTCATTTTCTGTAAAAGTACACAGACAGATACGAAAACCTGTTAAAGTTTAAACTGTTCGACTGAAATTTGAAAATATTACATCACTTAACAGTACTTCTATTATAAATTACCGAGATGAGAGTTCGTCTGAAGGTTACTTCGGTGATGAATGGTCGTTGCTACACCAACAACATCTTATTGGATAATTGCTTGCTGCCAAATAAAGATGTGACAAAAGTAAAATATTTAGAAAAAAAAGTCCACCATACAATCTCAGGCACAGTACGCAGCAAGAGAGAGTAATTTTCTACCTAAATGTGATATTTTGTATGCATCATCTTTGTTGTCATTATTTTATAACAATATGGGCAGCTGTTTAGTGATGACCGAGAAAGATACCCATTGTTTACACACGTTTACAGTTGCGTTGGACAGTTTCGATCTGACCATTTCTGTGCAGACTGACATCTGAGTTGGTTATTTATCTTATACATTTATCTGTTTTTATGTTTGTATACGTCTTAATTTTTATTTTGATTTTAATCAAAATAAATAACAACAATAAAATATTTTATTTGCTTTCCTGTGGGCTTCTAAAGTACCGGGCCCGCCCGCATTGAAAGACCTGCAAACTCTAACGTTAAGCACCTGTCCTGGTCTGAGATGAAGTCGTGATGATTGTTTATAACTCGTTCTTTTACCCTAGAACGTATGGTCATCCTGCATTTGATAATAGGGTCCTTAGATCCTGGGAAAGATAATGCGTCCGGTAAAAGTTTAAAGCAAACTGGATGTTGCAGTTATTTTTCGCAGTATTCTAAGACTTTTCAAATATCACGTACTCTTTGCAGCTGCAAAACTAATATAAATGCCACCTTTTGCATTTTTATCAAAGCTGTAAATGCCTCTAACATGGCACAATCTCTTGCTTGACTTCGTAGAACTGGAACAGAGCTTCAGTATGAATTTGCAGTATGTTTCACATTTGATATTATCTACACTGGTATTGTAGTAATATTGGACCCTTCTGTCGTACTATCGAATGCCTTGTTCACTATTGTTAAAGATACGTCTTTGTCTCTTTCGATTTCAAAGTGAACACGTGTTTCACCTTTCAGCGTAGCTGTTTCTAGAAACTTCGTTTTTCCGTACCAGAAGAAGCCAAAAGATAGACATCGTGGTATTAATCTAAAAAAAACCTATGAGATATACGCTTACGCATGCAGAAATTCTGAACAAAACAAATGACAAACAGAGTCGCCTAGAACTTCGACAACAATGAAGCATTTCTATAGAAACGTAAACAAAATAGCGTTAGGTGTCTGACCAGTTCAACCGTCCGGGACCACTTTCGTTTCGTTGCTTCTAATTTATTTCGTAGTCGCATTGCAGCCATAGTTCGATGTGTAGAAGTTTTCAGCTTTGCACGAAGCACTGAGACAACACGTGATGTGACTCGTGAAGCGCCGATTTTATCTGAGAACTCACATTTACTGGTTGTAGCATTCAAAGTGCTTGAACTGGGTCTGCTCAAAGTTATCCGCGGCAGGAGCGGGTGCACAGTAAGCTCACCCGCATGTGTCTCACGTTCAGAGGTCAGTAACACAATATTTCCTTATCAGTTTCGTGTAAAAAATATCTGTCTTTGTGTGGAGTATTGCAGTTTTCACAAGAAGCACTACAATTTCACTCTTTTAACGTGAAATGTCGAATAGCTATGAATTATCTAGGATTTTAAGCTTTCTAAGTGTTAGTGGAATTTGCGCCTGGAAGAATTTAACCTTATTTGTGTAGAGAAGTAGAAAACAACTAAAGTAATAAATCGAGATTATGTGACAGACGTAGGTGCGTCAGAGACAGTAGTGTGAAACAGTGCCTGCTTTACTCAATTACTTACTTTCATATTACAAGCGTAATGTATTCGAATAATGGGTGTGACGTGAAACCTGTCAACTTATTTACAAAAATAACAAGTTTTCTCGTGGAATATATATGGAATTTGCGCCTGGAAGAATTTAACCTTCTCTTGGCATGGGTGATTAGTTTTTATGTAAATTAATATTGTTCAGTGGCTAAATTTACCATTTGAGAACACACACACACACACACACACACACACACACAAATTCACTATTTTATCTCTATAAATTTGTTAATGTAGTACGACGAGCTAAGAAGGATGACTTAAAATGAAAATGACATTAAATTATCGAAATCAGTAATTTAGCTTCTGTTGTTAATAATTTCATAGTTGAAGAAGTTCGATTTTAAAGCATTTGCAGCGGTAATAATATTAAAGTAGCTGAATCCAGGAGATAATATCAAATACACTGGCCAAACAGATGGAGTGAACGTGATCTTTCGCAATTAAATTCTATTTCATTTCGTAAATGAACCTCATCTGCCGAATTTTTTAAGCTTAACACCTATATTTAAATTTTATATTGCAGCTCTAGCTGAATAATATTCATTTAGGAATATTTTTGTCAAAAAAGTAGATTTACATATCCCTTAGTGACTGTCTTTCACTGAACAACTGTCTGGCGAAAAGTTTACTGTCAAAATGACCAAGTGTGTAACTTACCGCAAAATCGCCGGGAAAGAAATGTGTGTTGTTTTGAAGTGGGATGTTTTATACAGCCGACGCGAGGAATGATGCTAGTCATTTCTGGAGATGCAATGATTGTGTAACAAAACTTGAAACTTCGAGGTGAAATGGTGCTAGCAGGAACACACTACTGTGAGCAGTGTTTTGGTAGGACTAGATCAGAAGACTGAATTACAGTCAAGCTTCTCAAACCGAGGAAATGATCCTGGGAGCAATGTAAGCCTGCTAGCTTGAGTCTAAACTTCTTGTGACAACATGTTTTATAGCCCTCTACCGAGAACATTAATTTTCTACACAGTGTATGGAACATAAGTAACTTGTATCCTTGCTAAAAACTTTTTGGTAATATTTTCCTTCAGCTGATTATTTATTAACTCCAATTTTTATTGATTTACAAGGATATAGCAAGAGATGGTACATTCGTGATCATTGGATACAGTACTATTCACGTACTGAGATATTCAGCCAGTTACTAATCCCCGTCAGTTAAATTGCCTTTCAACTAAGATGGCCGCCTGCCGTTGCAACTATCTTTTCGTCCAATAGGTTCAAATGGCTCTGAGCACTATGGGACTCAACTGCTCAGGTCATAAGTCCCCTAGAACTTAGAACTACTTAAACCTAACTAACCTAAGGACATCACACACATCCATGCCCGAGGCAGGATTCGAACCTGCGACCGTAGCGGTCGCGCGGTTCCAGACTGTAGCGCCAGAACCGCTCGGCCACCAACGGCCGGCGTCCAATAGGTTTCCTTCAGTTTTCACTGGACGATACAGCAGGCACATGATGGACGGCAGTGATCGGTAGGTGTTACTAGAGCTTTGCAACGTAAGAACAAAAATAGCTGTCCTGTCCATTCATTGACTCCAACGATTATAGTACCTATCGAGAAGTTGTCATCACAAATACTCCCTCGTCCGAGAGGTATGAAGCCTCTGTCTGTTTAGGCGCCAGTGCACAGTGCCCTACTCTCACATTCGAAACCAAGTCGTTGTCCAATTTCTTACAAGGATGGCTCCCCCATCACACTCCCTCCCCCGCCCCTCCCCACCCTCCCTGAGATTTAGTCGTAAGATGGCCCAGTGAATAGCCCATTAAAAACTGAACACAGATAAAGCATGAAAACAGGAAGAGGGAGTACTGAAATGTGAAAAAAGAAGCAATGCAGAAAAAGTGAACAGTTCAAGCACAATATGTGCAGTTCGAGAATATTCGCATAACCAGTTCATTGTGATTTTGTGGTTACGGCGTTGGTCTGCGAAGTTGAAGATCGGTGTTCAAATCTTTCATGCACGTAATGTTTATTTTTTTTCCGCAAAGTTATGAACTGACCGTCTAGTTATTGATGTGTCTGTTCACTGTATTCAGATTTGCATCTGTGCCATGGTGTAACGTCCGATTGCAACAGCGAGGTGTACGGAAGGGACCTCCAGACTTACGTACCTCTTATTTGTTCTAAACGAGTGCCACATGTTATGACTCTTGCGTTCCATGTCAGAAGTTCTGACTTTTGAATTCCTTTGTTGTAACGTGGTTCGCACTCACTTATTTGTTGTTCTTATTTCTATGAAAGGTCGAAGCGGTATCTCGCCTGCTCCCACTATTCATCACATTTACTTGTGTCAGTAACGTATTCTTACCAGGTGACATACACTCCTGGAAATTGAAATAAGAACACCGTGAATTCATTGTCCCAGGAAGGGGAAACTTTATTGACACATTCCTGGGGTCAGATACATCACATGATCACACTGACAGAACCACAGGCACATAGACACAGGCAACAGAGCATGCACAATGTCGGCACTAGTACAGTGTATATCCACCTTTCGCAGCAATGCAGGCTGCTATTCTCCCATGGAGACGATCGTAGAGATGCTGGATGTAGTCCTGTGGAACGGCTTGCCATGCCATTTCCACCTGGCGCCTCAGTTGGACCAGCGTTCGTGCTGGACGTGCAGACCGCGTGAGACGACGCTTCATCCAGTCCCAAAAATGCTCAATGGGGGACAGATCCGGAGATCTTGCTGGCCAGGGTAGTTGACTTACACCTTCTAGAGCACGTTGGGTGGCACGGGATACATGCGGACGTGCATTGTCCTGTTGGAACAGCAAGTTCTCTTGCCGGTCTAGGAATGGTAGAACGATGGGTTCGATGACGGTTTGGATGTACCGTGCACTATTCAGTGTCCCCTCGACGATCACCAGTGGTGTACGGCCAGTGTAGGAGATCGCTCCCCACACCATGATGCCGGGTGTTGGCCCTGTATGCCTCGGTCGTATGCAGTCCTGATTGTGGCGCTCACCTGCACGGCGCCAAACACGCATACGACCATCATTGGCACCAAGGCAGAAGCGACTCTCATCGCTGAAGACGACACGTCTCCATTCGTCCCTCCATTCACGCCTGTCGCGACACCACTGGAGGCGGGCTGCACGATGTTGGGGCGTGAGCGGAAGACGGCCTAACGGTGTGCGGGACCGTAGCCCAGCTTCATGGAGACGGTTGCGAATGGTCCTCGCCGATACCCCAGGAGCAACAGTGTCCCTAATTTGCTGGGAAGTGGCGGTGCGGTCCCCTACGGCACTGCGTAGGATCCTACGGTCTTGGCGTGCATCCGTGCGTCGCTGCGGTCCGGTCCCAGGTCGACGGGCACGTGCACCTTCCGCCGACCACTGGCGACAACATCGATGTACTGTGGAGACCTCACGACCCACGTGTTGAGCAATTCGGCGGTACGTCCACCCGGCCTCCCGCATGCCCACTATATGCCCTCGCTCAAAGTCCGTCAACTGCACATACGGTTCACGTCCACGCTGTCGCGGCATGCTACCAGTGTTAAAGACTGCGATGGAGCTCCGTATGCCACGGCAAACTGGCTGACACTGACAGCGGCGGTGCACAAATGCTGCGCAGCTAGCGCCATTCGACGGCCAACACCGCGGGTCCTGGTGTGTCCGCTGTGCCGTGCGTGTGATCATTGCTTGTACAGCCCTCCCGCAGTGTCCGGAGCAAGTATGGTGGGTCTGACACACCGGTGTCAATGTGTTCTTTTTTCCATTTCCAGGAGTGTATTATATAACCATTTTATAGTATGACAATTGCCAGCAGTACAGAAGGAGAAAAGACACGTCAGCGATAGGACAGAAAGGTCATAATATTGTGAAACAAAATTTGCGACACGTGCGAGATTCCAGCACCGTCACCACATAACCACGATGCCATAGCTAAACAACCATTCTAGATGCTGCATGTCTTGAACTTGGACCATTCACTGTTTCTATTTTGCTTCCTTTTTCACAGTTCAGCACACCGTCTTCAGTTTTTGACGGGTTATCCACTGGGCCATCATACGACTAAATCTGAGTGGAGTGCGATGGGGAGTTTCCCTTGTTAGTACCCTACATGGTGCTGAGCTTCTTGATCAACAGTACTCAGATACCGCTTAGTGGACATTAATACGGTGTGTCAATCAGTGGTTAGACACTGGACTCGCATTCGGGAGGACGACGGTTCAATCCCGTCTCCAGCCATCCTGATTTAGGTTTTCCGTGATTTCCCTAAATCGTTTCAGGCAAATGCCGGGATGGTTCCTTTCAAAGGGCACGGCCGATTTCCTTCCCCATCCTTCCCTAACCCGAGCTAGCGCTCCGTCTCTAATGACCTCGTTGTCGACGGGACGTTAAACATCACTAACCTAACCTAACCTAACCTGTGTCAACCCACTCTGCCGCAAGAGCCAAAACCAGAGAAGGTAGGGATGCCAAACCTTGAGCTCTGTAGCGAAGTCGACGTTCTGACTCATCTCAGACGGGAGGCACTCTAATCAGGTTGAACAATGTTAGCCGCGCGGGATTAGCCGAGCGGTCTCGGGCGCTGCAGTCATGGACTGTGCGGCTGGTCCCGGCGGAGGTTCGAGTCCTCCCTCGGGCATGGGTGTGTGTGTGTTTGTCCTTAGGATAATTTAGGTGAAGTAGTGTGTAAGCTTAGGGACTGATGACCTTAGCAGTTAAGTCCCATAAGATTTCACACACATTTGAACATTTTTGAGTTATTGTCCACCAACCACTGCCTCACAGATGCTGCTGTATAACAGGATACATTGTAATGTTGATATAAACAATCATTGTTTTCAAACGGTTCCTCTGATGTAGGCAGTACGCAATGCTGTAAAATCCTTCCACATTAGCATTTTCTTGCTAACGATGAGAACCGCGCCCGTTCCGCAACTCCACCTCCTCCGTACTGCACAGCTGGCACTGCACATGATGGCAGGTAACGTTCTCCAGGACTTCGCCAAACCCAAGCCCGTCCGTCGGATTGCCACGCCGTATAGCATGACTCACCACACCAAATCACCCGTTTCCAGTCATCCACAGTCCAATGAGTCACTCTTCACGCGTCCTCAAGCGTGGCTTAGTATTGACTACAGACGTGTGTGGATTATGAGAACCAGCTCCATCATTGTATCCCATTCTTTGACGTTACTTCTTCTCTACTGACAACACGACACTCTCGTTTTATGCTGGCGGGTCCCTTATTAGTGCTTAAATTTCGCAATACAGAGGGCTGCCCGAATACTTTTGATCCGACAATGTGTTAGCTGAATGGCGCTTCATTATGACCCTATCTAGTAGCCGAGCTTCAACGGCAAATCACTCACGTATTGAAAGAATGTAACGGTTAATAATACTACCGTAGAGTAGCCGGCTGGTGTGGCCGAGCGGTTCTAGGCGCTTCAGTCTGGAACCGCGCGACCGCTACGGTCGCAGGTTCGAATCCTGCCTCGGGCAGTCCTTAGGTTAGTTAGGTTTAAGTAGTTCTAAGTTCTAGGGGACTAATGACCACAGCAGTTGAGTCCCATAGTGCTCAGAGCCATTTTTTTTCTACCGTACAGTGTTCAAAAATGGTTCAAATGGCTCTGAGCACTATGGAACTCAACTGCTGTGGTCATTAGTCCCCTAGAACTTAGAACTACTTAAACCTAACTAACCTAAGGACATCAGACACATCCATGCCCGAGGCAGGATTCGAACCTGCGACCGTAGCAGTCGCACGGTTCCGGACTGCGCGCCTAGAACCGCGAGACCACCGCGGCCGGCCGTACAGTGTTGTTAAGTCGTCAATGACCGCGACATTACTTGCAACGAAGCCTCCAGCCACTTCGTTGAGCAACCGATTGTCACAGTTACATTAGGTGATCACACGTCTCTCTTCTCATTTCTCCTGCCGAAGCTTGCTTGCTCTGTCTCTAGATGCGACGGTCCTTAAAAATCTCGAATTTATTGTATATTTATCATTTTCTGTGCTTTTAATCTCAGCACCATGTCGCCAGCTAGTGTTGTAATTGTTCAAAGTGTGAGGTTACGACTGAGTTATCGCCATAGCCCTGTGGATGTCAGAAAGAGCTGTACCGGGTGACCTTACTGATTAAATCACTTCCAACAGGATCAAGAGAATTTTAATAAAAGGTGTACCGCAATGATAACTTGATGAATTTCATTTATTAAACAGGGATGGCCCTAACATATGTGAAACAGTGGTGCTGTTCCCATAAGATGATTGAATAGGGGGTTTAATTAACTAATGAATAAAACAATGGTCATTATAAAACGCTATAACACTATTTTAAACGGAATTAAAATAACAGCGCCGTCACAAAGATTGGGTGAACAAGTTAAAATCAGCGCAACGTCTCGGGGAACAATTAAGTTCGCGGAAGTCGCACAGTGATTGTCGAATGTTAAACAGAGATGAAAGAGAGAACTCCAGAAAGGTTCACGTATGCGTCAAATTTCTTGATTGAGCACATGTTTAGATTAAGGTGGTTTGTAACCGTACTGGAATTAGAGCACTAAGGCACTAATACCACCTGAAAACTCTGAGTTCGTCCTATCTCTTTGCTTACGAACGCTGCAGTTGCTCATCATACCTAGCATTAACAGTGCCTTCCTTTGGCGGCTGTAGTGGCTGAAAATTCTACTTCATCAGAACTGTCGTGAAGGCTGCTCTCCCACATAGCCTGGAACGGAAACCCATCTCCCGGTTAAGGTGTACCGTAGAGAATCTCAGATGGGGTACTCCCAGCAAGATGGAGAAATGATACTCTATCTTTTTGCCTGTGAGCCTCGTGCACGATTTTTGGGACCAGTGACAGTGATTCCCTCGAGTAGCGACCATTCAGGTCCGTTTTAATAATACTAAAATCTCCATTCCCTATTCAGTTTAAACATAATTACCCAATCGAGTGAGTTTTTACAACCAGAGTTCAGAAACAAGAAGCGCCTGAGTCCCACCATCTGCCCTATTCCTCATTTAGCTGCTCTTACTATTTCTTAGGTGAGTGAGCAACAAGGCAAGGAGACGTCTTTCCATCGTTTAGGACATAGAACAGATGACGCCTCTGTGACGGAGTTTAGCCCACATGCAGTATGAAGTGTGTTAAAAAAGTATCGAGAATTTTCATTTTTTGGAAGTAATTTTATTTATTCGTCTATATTAATATTATCTCCTTCAAAGTAGTCCCCATCAGATATGATACACTTATGCCAGCGCCTCTGTTAATCTTTGTCTATCTTTGGTGTAGTACTGAGCTCTTTCAGCGATGTGCTTTTAATCTCGTCCAAGCTTGCAGGAAAACAGTCCTTTAAGGTTTCCTTTATTTTTAGAAACAGTAAGTCACACGGGGCCATATCTGGGGAATATGGAGGCTGGAGAATTACTACCCTGATATTTTTCGTCAAATATTCACAAACAATTAACGGCCGGCCGGTGTGGCCGAGCGCTTCTAGACGCTTCGGTCTGGAACCGCGCGACCGCTACGGTCGCAGGTTCGAATCCTGCCTCGGACATGGATGTCTGTGATGTCCTTACGTTAGTTAGGTTTAAGTAGTTCTTAGTTCTGGGGGACTGATGACCTGAGATGTTAAGTCCCATAGTGCTCAGAGTCATTTGAACAATTAACGGACTGTGAGGTGGCGAGTTACCGTGGTACAAAAGCTACGAATTGTTTCGCCGCAAATCCGGCCTTTTTTTCGGTTTCCTTCCCACAAATGGCGTTGAACTTATAGGCAGGGCTTCTTATTGATCGTTTGACCTTTTAACAAGAACTCACGATGCACTATACCGTTAAAATCGAACAAAGCAGTCGGCAGAACCTTCACATTCGCTAGCACCCGCCGATCTTTTTTTGGACAGAATGCCTTTACTGGGACGACTGCGCATAAGTTTCAACGTCATACCATCACACTCATGTTTCGTATCCTGTTGTGACTTATTTCAGTAGCTGTCCATCGTTGTTAACTTCATTTACAGACTCCTGAGCAACTTGAGCAACTCTCTTTCGTGTTGCTATTATCTTTTACTCGAAATTCAACACCTTTGCCACCAATGCTGCTGTCACATGTTCCATACCCAAAATGGCCGAAAAGATTTCATAGCATGAACCAGCTGATATTGCAACATCATCAGAAACTTCTCCGATTGCGATTCGCCGATCGTTCATAATCCTTTGTTTTACTTTTGGCACTTTTTCATCGGTTGTTGATGTGCTGGGGCGTCCAGAACGTTCGTCATATTCTTGACGGCCACCTTGGAAACGCTTATACCATTCGTAAACTTGTTTTTATTCATAGTAGACTCACAAAAATCAATATTCAACATATCTAAAACATTGTTAAATTTTATTCCATTTTTATAGCAAAATTGAAAACAAATTCTGTTATCGATTTTTAAAACAAATAAATACTTCCCACTTGTAAACACATGTAACCTCCTTGACAACTGACATCAAAAAAATGGTTCAAATGGCTCTGAGCACTATGGGACTCAACTGCTGTGGTCATCAGTCCCCTAGAACTCAGAACTACTTAAACCTAACTAACCTAAGGACATCACAGACATCCATGCCCGAGGCAGGATTCGAACTTGCGACCGTAGCAGTCGCACGGTTCCGGACTGCGCGCCTAGAACCGCGAGACCACCGCGGCCGGCAACTGACATCAGACTAAACATCTTTTATTTCTGCGTCGCTGGAAAGAGCCTTCGAAGAGGACTTCAGTGTCATAAGAAGTGCCAGACTTAATCGAAAACACTGCCTGACAATAGAGTAACCATTCTGTGTAACATGTAGAACCATGGATATAAAACAACACGGTAGGGGTCACGCGTAGGAGGGCTGTGAGCTGTGACGTCATTGTGAAACCTCCCGCCATGCCATTCTACATTGAAGCTTACACGGCGCACACATGTTAACTCATACATAGGTATGAATACAATCGAGTTTTTCCAGGTTTTAGTATATTATCATTATTATTATTATTGTTATTAATACTATTAAGCTTTATATTAGTTATAAAGTTTTTTATATGTTCGATAAAATGCTAGCGCATAGCCTCCGGACTATGTATTTTTCAAATTTTGTGAATAACTTTTGAGTTCTTGAAACACCAAAGCTTAAGTCAATA
The DNA here is from genome assembly GCF_023898315.1 of Schistocerca nitens. Taxonomy (NCBI): domain Eukaryota; kingdom Metazoa; phylum Arthropoda; class Insecta; order Orthoptera; family Acrididae; genus Schistocerca; species Schistocerca nitens. The sequence goes on along the minus strand of NC_064618.1, from coordinate 468,165,707 downwards.
AAACTGGTAAAATTGCCTGAGTATTCTTTTCAATAGTGACTTTGCTAGGAACGGGATATTTGAATACGTCTCTGACAAAAGATAATGCTTTATAACATAGGCAACGTAAAGTCGCAGTCTATGTGGTACCTTCAGATGACCACTGAGTGCACTGTCCTTTCATAACCAGTTGGTGTTGACAGTCCGAGAAAGAGCCTTGAATCACTTTTTGAAAATGTTTTAATTTCATGAAAATCAGTGCCTCATCGAGAGAGAGACGATCCTGTAAATCTGCATTCTTTTGTCAAACGTCTTTTATTTCTGTTTCCGTAATTTCAGATTGTTGGCGTAAGTGTGCCGTGTCGCGGACACAGCAGTGTTTGTTTTCGCAGTTAATGTTTCGTGTAGTAGTAATTTCTTCATTAGTTGGTAATGTGTTCAACTGTGAAATATCTTCACTTCGTTTTTGTGCCCGTACATTTCACTCATTATTAGGCTCATTACTAAGCTTTAAATTGGTACCAAAGAATGGTACATTTAGAGTTAGAACAGCATCAGTTTTCACCTTCGTTTCGACGGTATATTTAATATTTCACTCTTAAAATCCCTTAAATAATCCGAATCAGTGAAATATACTGAGCAGACACGAGCATTTTCAACTGAAAAGCATTTACCCATTTTTATTTCGTCTCGTTGCTTTTAGGAAATATATGAAACTTATTTCTTAACGTACTTAGTTGTCTGCTGTGGTTAGTACAACTGGTGCTCCACAGCAAACCATTATTTATCACTTAAAAACTTGTTTTAAAATACCCTCAACACACTGATAATTACGGCATAACTTCAACTCAATCGCCAGTCATAAATAAAACTTCACTCTACCGTAAACAAACTTGTTTTCGCTCGTAAATGCAATTACAACACAGTACGTTATGGCAATTGCGGGTTACAGGGCGGGTGCACTCTGACGTCATTAGCGCGTCTTGTTACTGTGCATACTCCTCGTGATCCCTACCGTGTTTTCTATTATCCGTGGGTAAAACCGCCACCAGAGCGCATTAGTGTTGTTCATGTCCCTTATTGTTACCAGATCTGGCAAGGTATGTAAGGGGCTGGAACAACGTCAGATATTGGATGATCACTGTGAAGGACAGGGAGACATTGCTTACGCGTGTGAGGCGGTGTTATCAGTACCTGGTACCTGATAAGAGTTTGAAAGGAGCCTCATTGTCGGTCTACGGTCTGCTGGTCGAATAACGCAGTGTGTAGATATGTGGCGCATTCGGATGTGACAGTGACATGATGTTGGGCTGTTTGGAAGCGTGAGAGCAGGAATACTCGTCAAGTTTCGCGTCGACCATGTCTGACCTCACAAGAGAGATTACCATACTGTGAACCAAGCACTTCGTAACCTCTCCAGATCTTCGCCTGCCATCTGAGAACAATTAATAAAATCCCTAAAACATTCAGTGTCATCCCGCACTATTAGATGGAGACTGGCAGCAGCTGGACAAGGGAATTACTGTTCCGTGCATAGGCTACTAGTAACATCCAACACAAACGGCTGCATTCAGAGTTGTTCAATGTAGCACTGGACGAAGTGATCAGGCAGTGGAGAGCAATAAACGAGGAAATGGGAATACCAAAGACCCATGTGGGGGACAAGAAGGACAACAGGGCTCAAGTGGACTGTCTAGCCTTTGCAGATGACATAGCAATAGTAAGTGAGACGGAAGAAGACGCAAAAACACAACTCGACAACTTAATTAAGATAGCCAGAAAGGTGGAACTGAGGATCGCCTATAACAAGACAAAGACATTAAATACCACTTCAGACTGGGAAACACCAGAAGGCACTGTGCAAATGGTGGACAAAAATACCTGCGAGAATTTATAACAGGAAGGAACAGGAGCAGGGAGGGAATAACAGAGAGGATAAAGAAGATGAGGTCAGCCTTCTGCATGACGAGAGAGATATACAATAAACAGAATATATCCACAGAGGCAAAGATAAGCCACTACAAGGCAACGGTGAGGAATGCAGTATTATATGCTGGTGAGACGATGACACTAGGAAGAAATGGGGCAGAAGAACTAGAGAAAGAAGAGAGAAAAATACCGAGGAAAATACTAGGTCCCAAAAGAGGTGGAGAGAGGTGGATGCGAAGACCTAGGGAAGAATTGTACCGGAACATGAGAACAATATCCGGGGAAATCAGACTCAAAAGGGTAAGATTTGCTGGACATGTAGTTAGGATGAGTATGGACAGAATGACGAAGAGAGTGTGGGAAACAACAGGGAGGACAAGGGGAAAGACAGGAACCAAGTGGGTTGTTGAACTACGGAAGGACTGGTTGGAATTGGGGATCAATATCGAAGGAAAGGAAAATTTGAGGAACAAATATACACCGACCCATTTGCCGGAGATCAATGACAGAGAAGATTACAGGAAAAGATTAGTGTGTCACCAGTGGAGCCGACAGGAGAAACGGACACTGAAGATCTCGGAAGAAGAGCGGGAGAGAAGAACAGAAAGAATGAAGAGGTTCTGGGAGAAGAAGAGGAAAATGAAGTCCACGAAGGGGCTACCCGTGGACCTACAGATGCCGTAACGCAAGAAGAAGAAGAGTGGAGCCACGACCAGGAAGTATGGACCACTGGTGGATGGTGTCACACTGAGTTGAGCAAAGAATTCTCGTTGTGCACTACCCGGGATGACCATCTTTGGTGAGTACGGCGGCGATTTGGGAAGAAGTCCCATCCGTCCAATGTTTTAGAGAGTCACAGAATTGTTGTTCCTGCTGCCACGGCGTGAGGAGACATCGGGTATGACTTCAGCTCATGGGTGACAGTGACGGAGAGAACTCTGACGGCACAGCGGTAGGCTGCAGACATCCTGCATCCTCACGTTCTACCTGTTACGGGACGGTTTCGCGGTGCCGTATTTCAGCAGGACAAGGCTCGTCCACACATGTCACGCATCTCTATGAACTGTCCGCGTGATGTTGAGGTACTCCCGTGGCCAGAAAGATCCCCAGATCAGTCCGCGATGGAAAAACGTGAGATCAGTTCGGACGCGTTCTCCATTTCAATGCCATTGTCCAGAAAATCAAGATCCAGTTTCAACATCAGTGGGCCAGCGTGCCTCAGGAGACGACTCAGATTTTATGGCAACATCCCTAAGTGAATAAGTGCGTGCATCCAGGCCAGAGGGAGTGCAGTGTCTTACTGATGAGTGGACTCATAGTGCCAACTTCTTTGTAAACTCGACTCGATTTTGTAATAGGTCCAATGACATCTCATACCCTCTCAAGCTGTGAAGTTTCAGTTCGTTTCACGCTCTTCTTCTGAGTGCTTCTTTTTTCGCAGACAGTGTATTTCGATAGCTGTTTCTAAAACGCACTTAAAGCCAAGTTAGTGCAGATCGCTTCTATCAAAGTTTTGATGAAATCGGCTCATGGAAACTACCACTCCCCGAATAATAGGTGATTGTGATTGTCAACAATTGTTAGCAACTTTAGGCATAATTTCTAAGAAGAAAACCAAAAACTAAAACTAGGATAATATGATGGAAAATGTGAAAGATTCTTATGTTGTAACGTAAAGCTTATGTTACTCTACATCTGAACCATCGTTTCATGCGTGAGTAATTAATTTATAGAGCCAAAGATCTTTTTGTCGGAAGAAATTACCATCGATCTTTGGATGCTGAGAGTGATAGATTCATAGGAATATAACACACACAGTTGGTCCACGCGTAGTGGAACATCTCACAACTTTTTGTACTATAAAAAGAGCAGATGCCCGAGGACACTTTGTCTCATGTGCTAAATTGCTTTCCCTCAAATATCTACAGAAGTAGGTGTTCCTGTGTGGTTGAAAGTTATCGTTTTGGGGATACTATCTTCCCCTATTGCTCCAGCATAACGATGTACACGAACGCTGAGGCTAACCTATGATTGGCCGCTGTTTCTGCAGTTAGTGACCTAGAAAAAAATGGCTCTGAGCACTATGGGACTTAACATCTGTGGTCATCAGTCCCCTAGAACTTAGAACTACTTAAACCTAACTGACCTAAGGACATCACGCACATCCATGCCAGAGGCAGGATTCGAACCTGCGACCGTAGCAGTCGCGCGGTTCCGGACTGAGCTCCTAGAACCGCGAGACCACCGCGGCCGGCCTAGTGAGCTACAGGACGTCGCTTTCTCGTCGGGTTAACACTGTTTGAATATGCTCTGTGCTCAGTCTGACAGCAGACCGTCACTGATCAGCCAGAACATTATGACCACCGACTTACTAGCGATATAAACCCGTCCAGGCGTGCCGGCCGCGGTGGCCGAGCGGTTCTATGCGCTTCAGTCCGGAACCGCGCGACTGCTACGATCGCAGGTTCGAATCCTGCCTCTGGCATGGATGTGTGTGATGTCCTTAGGTCAGTTAGGTTTAAGTGCTTCTAAGTCTAGGGGACTGGTGACCTCAGATGTTAAGTCCCATAGTGCTCACAAGGGAACCTCCCCATCGCACCCCCCTCAGATTTAGTTATAAGTTGGCACAGTGGATAGGCCTTGATAAACTGAACACAGATCAATTCAGAAAACAGGAAGAAGTTGTGTGGAACTGTGAAAAAATAAGCAAAATATACAAACTGAGTAGTCAAATGGTTCAAATGGCTCTGAGCACTATGGGACTCAACTGCTGAGGTCATGTCCCCTAGAACTTAGAACTAGTTAAACCTAACTAACCTAAGGACATCACAAACATCCATTCCCGAGGCAGGATTCGAACCTGCGACCGTAGCGGTCTTGCGGTTCTAGACTGCAGCGCCATTAACCGCACGGTCACTTCGGCCGGCACTGAGTAGTCCATGAGCCACATAAGCAACATAATGGACAATGTAAGCTTAGGAGGGCCGTGGTAGCGTGAGCAGTTCCTGAACAAGAGGTCCTTGGTTCAAGTCTTCCCTCGAATGAAAATTTTACTTTCTTTATTTTTGCATAGTTATTATCTGTCCGTTCGTTCATTGACATCTCTGTTCACTGTAATAAGTTTAGTGTCTGTTTTGCGACCGCATCGCAAAACCGTGCCATTAGTAGACGAAAGGACGTGCCTCCCTAATGGGAACAGAAAACATTTGATCACAAGGTCATAGGTCAACCGATTCCTCCACAGGAAAACACATCTGATATATTCTATACGACACTGGTGACGGCATGTGCGTCACATGACAGGAATATTTGTCGACCCACCTAATTTGTACACTTGGCGAATGGGTAAAAAGATTCTTCTACCTTGCCCGATTTAGGTTTTCTTGTGGATGTAATAATCACTCCCAAAAAAGTGATGAAAGCATAAGAGTTTGTCACATAAACTGAAAATAAAAAATCAAACTTTGATGTTGCCTATCTTGCCATGAACTACTCAGTTTGTGTATTCTGCTTATTTTTTCACAGTTCCACACAACTTCTTCCTGTTTTCTCAATTGATCTTTGTTCAGTTTTTCAAGGCCTATCCACTGTGCCAACTTATAACTAAATCTGAGGGGGGTGCGATGGGGAGGTTCCCTTGTCAGAGCCATTTGAGTCATTTTTTGATAGGAGCGTCACCTGTCGAGGAACTACTGCTAGTCAGACACATGCACGGTTCATGTAGTATAAGTGAGCGTGCTGCAAGTGTGTAAAATGGGAAAGGCGCGATGTATCTGAGTCCGACCGAGGGCAGATTGTGATGGCCCGGGTGCTCGGCACGAGCATTCCGGAAACTGCACGACTTGTCGGGTGTTTGAGGAGTGCTGTGGAGAGTGTCTTCAACATGCGGTCAAACCCAGGTGAAACCACCTCCAGAAGTCGTGGGGTTGGGCTGCCACCCCTCATAACAGATGGCGGACGTATTGGGCTGGGCAGACTGGTAAAACAGGATAGGTGGCTTGGTATGGCGGAACTAAAATCAGACTTCAATGCTGAGCGAAGTACAAGTGTGTCTGAACGCACAGTACACCGAACACTGCTAACGATGGGTCTTTGCAGCCGAAGACTAATGCACATGCCAATGTTAACACCACGACTACGACTGAATTTGGCACGTGACCATCGGCACTGGACGTTGGCGCAGAGGCAGAGCGTTGCAGGATCTGATTAATCCCAATACCTTCTTCATCAGGTCGATGGGAGGGCGTGAATCTGTAGTCTTCCAGGCGAACAGCTCCTTGACACCCATACTCTGGGACGGAGACAACCTGGCGGCGGCTCCATTATGCTATGGGGAACAGTTACGTGGGCATCAATGAGCTCGTGCAACTCACTATAACGCCTAAGGAGTATCGCACATTGGTTGCAGACCGTGTACACCTCTTCATGACGATCATGTTTTCAGACGGTAGTGGCATTTTTCAACAAGATGTCACAAGGTCAGTAGTGTGATGGAGTGGTCCGAGGAACACAATAGCTAGCTAGTGCGAGTTGATTTACTGGCTCCCCAACTCACCAGATCTGAACCCTATCGAACACATCTGTGATGTGATTCAACGTGGCGTCAGAGCTCATCGCCCCCCTCCCCGGCATTCACGGCAATCAGATGACTTGTGTGTGCAGGTGTGGTGCCAACTCCCTCCAACGATCTACCAAGGCTTCATTGCTTTCTTGGCATGAGGCGTCGCCGCTGTTATCTGTGCCAAACGTGGACATACCGGCTATTAGGTAGGTGGTCATAACGTTCTATCTGATCATTGGAGATTATCCAGTAAAGATGCTTATGGCATTGTTGTCTGCGAAACCGTGAGGGGTATGTTCAGCTGCCTAATGGAAAGGGTTCTCTTTACTAGTATTTTTGAATAATGTAGATCAAGTTGCTTACTCTGCCTTTGCTCATCATCACTCCTCATATGCCGTTCAGCTTTCAAACCTGACGTTTCCAGCTACCGACTGTCACCAAAGTGGACTCTGCCTTTTCTCATCATCACTCCTCATATGCCTTTCAGCTCTCAAACCTAAATTTTTCAGCTGCCGACTGTCACCAAAGTGCACAACAGTGTTGCTGATCGTATCATAGATTTATGCAACACTAGCAACACAACCAACTATTGTGTCAATTGCTTCATGCTTTCCTGAGTTATTATGTTCTGTTCTCTTTTATCATGGAAAACAGGCAGCCGCTGATAGAGCACAGTTTGTACGACGGCTTCGTTGCTTCACACAGATAACTGAAATGCAGTGAAACAGAAATGAATCTTCCATTTTGCAGCGATGTATACGCTATACATGTAGTGGGTGGTTATAATTAAAATACCGTTACACACAGAGGTCCAGTGTGGGCTGTAATTATCGTATGGTAGCGAAACTTGGTAGATGTTCTAATGCGTTAATAAGGGACTGGTTTAAACTGGAAAAAAATTAGTTCCAGTTATGGCCACCAGGTACAGATCTGACGTTGTGAATGCAAGAAAGACGTATAGAAATTTTTTTGTACGTAATGGATTAGAACTGGAATTTGGGCTGAAAAGATCAAACGAGTGAGAAAAGCATAATGTTGATTTTATTATTAACCGTCACTTACACAATTTGTCCAATATGAGGACCCCAGACGTCGACGAGATGTTGTACAGCGCCAGATTTGCACCAGGTGGCCAAAATTGGAACTACTTTTTTTCCAGCATAAATTGATTCTGCATTAACGCATTAGAAAATGTACCGAGTTTCGCTGCCATACAATAATTCAGTCCAGAATGGGCCTCCTTGAGTAAATGCACTTTAACTATAACCAGCCGGTACTTCCTGACACATTCAAATTATATGCTGACAAACGAGCAATTGTAAACGTTGAGTGCATTCTGTTAACCACAGTGAAAGATATAGTTTCGGTTCTTTTGTTCCGATCGTGCATTAACTGGTTCGATACTAACAACTAAAGAAAAGGAAGATTATGATTTAATGTCCCGTGGGTGCCGTAGATTTTGGAGACGGGAGGCTTCCGTAGATTAGAGCTCTTTTGTTCGCACGGATCTCCTACCAGTAGTCTGTAGTGTTGTGGGACTGTTATGGTACGAATTCTCGGTGAAATGATCTCTCTGATCGAGATATCAGTTGCTGGAAGATTCTAGTACTGTGTAACGTCCGTTCAAAGCCCGGACGGCCTTATCGATGAGCAGCGCACCACGCCTACCGACTTGGCTGCCGGATAACTGCCTAGGCCACCGCTAGATGTCATTGCGGCTGTCACCAGCGGTGTATGGCTGCCTCTTCCAGACACACAGATAACATAAAGACCCTGACACTACGGCGAGCCATCACTATTGCGTTGGCAGCATTACGCACACTATTACGAATAATCAAAAGAAAGTAACGGAGGAAATAGCGACAACAAGGAAAGTGCAAGTTGTAATTCCAAAAATATGGTTAGCTACGTTTCGCTGTTACCGATATGTGCAAATATAGATACTTTTACTTTGGTAGACATAGTAGTCAGTATCGAAATATGTACTCGATAATTTCATAGAATTGTAAAATTATCAGAGCACTGGTTTTCGAGATAGCGAATGTTGTTGGGGAATATAATAACTTTTCATTGCAAGTTTAGTGAGAGTTAAAAATGTATGGAGTATCTATAAAGTACACGGGAAACACAAATACAATGGTAAACATTATATACCATGTGCAGTCTGTAATGTAATGTATACATCCCCTGCCTTAGAGAAGCGATTCCATTATTGACTTTATGCTCGGTTTGGTTCATGCAAACATAACAAAATTTCGAAATTTTGCCTTGTAAAATGCTTCAAATGTCTCTGAGCACTATGGCACTTAACATCTGAGGTCATCAGTCCCCTAGAACATAGAACTACTTAAACCTAACTAACCTAAGGACATCACGCACATCCATGCCCGAGGCAGGATTCGAACCTCCGACCGTAGCGGTCGCGCGGTTCCAGACTGAAGAGCCTAGAACCGCTCGGCCACAACGACCGGCAGGATTTGCCTTGTACTCAAACGCTTTTTACTCATAAAAAACTGCTTGTAGGTGGTGGATTTTATCTTAATGAAAACTCGTTATAATGCACTGTAATACTGACGCATTTCGGTGGCTTGTGTTTATGTCAAGGTCTATATTTTGTTTATTGTTAGAATATGTGTCCTTTGCTCCTTTCATTTGTACCTGGTTTTATATCTACGATAATGCATGAAAGCATGACGTAATTTCATTTGCCGGCCGGTGTGGCCGAGCGGTTCTAGGCGCTACAGTCTGGAACGGCGCGACCGCTACGGTCGCAGGTTCGAATCCTGCCTCGGGCATGGATGTGTGTGATTTCCTTAGGTTAGTTAGGTTTAAGTAGTTCTAAGTTCTAGGGGACTGATGATCTCAGCAGTTAAGTCCCATAGTGCTCAGAGCCATTTTAACTTCATTTTTCCGCCTTGTATTCTAAAAAAAAAAGTTCTTTTATGTGTGAATAAAAGCTTTAAATTACATGAGCAAACATTATCTTGCGGAAGTGTCAATATCGATACTTTTGTAAGATGTAGATGTAATTTTACTTGGTGGTGAGGATAAGAAATATTATTGCGAATCTTATGTTAATTGTAACTGCAAGTGTCTTAGCACACTGCAGAAAAGTAATTAGAACCATCTTTCATCATCTTACATTGTAATCTCATACGTGCATATTCTGTAATACAGTTTTTGCGTCATCACTCATCATAATTTCTTCTCTTTTGAAACTAATCTTCACCTTTTCCGAACTTTCTTTATTTTCTTTCACTGGCACTATAATCAAAATTCTCATTAACTTGTTCTACGTACAGCCACATGTTCTTGGCCTTATAAGTTTCTTCTGTTATATCTTCTTCTGCCATATTAACCATCCGCAGGTATCTTAGAATGTGTTTAACTAATTTGTCCCTTTTGATTATTATTTCCCTTGCTTGTCTCTTCTCATATAAGGAAAAATTGCATGAAACGAAATATTCTACGAGACTTTTATCGTCATATAATATGTCTTACGACGGTTTCCTAGTTCTTTTATGGCCCGAAGTCGTTCCGTCCAGATTTCGAATCCGCAAGATATCTGTCACTTCAGGACATGCTACTTGCAAAACTTCCTGTTTAACGCATTTCGCAATTAGAGCTTCATATTACAGATTTCTTCTTTGGAACGTAGGCCATAAAATTTGAATTAGGTTCATGTCCGGAGACTGAGGTGGGGTGCGTAACTAAGGAAGTGCTTTGTAAAGCAACCATTCTTGGATTTTACGTCATTTACGTATAAGGTCACTGTATGTTCGAATAAATATCTTCTCTCAGTTCCAAGCTTCTGTACTCTTTTTAACGAATTATTTCGTAATATATTTATATTATTGTCTGCATTGAAAATTGTGTCAATAATAACTAACTCTCCAACGCTTCCAGGGCTTGTGCAAACCCAAACTATCTCATCGCATCCTCCAAATTTCATCGTGCTCACAGTAACTTTGTTGTCGAGATCTACAGTTGATTTTTTCCCCATCGATTGGCGCGCGTAAAACCAAAATATTATCTTTGCATTCATCAGTGAAGATCACATTAAAAATTTTATTCGACTTCTTTACTCATATTTGAGCAAATTCCCGTTGAACCTTTGCCATTGCCTTACTAACGAGTGGCTTTATTCTCGGATTTCTAGCCTAGTATCCAGCCTTGCGTAGTGTGTTGCTGATGCTCCGTAATCTAGCATGAATGCCAGAAACTGAAGCAAGCTTTTGGGATTGTCTTGGTGATGTAGCGGAGATTGTTTACTGTAATAGCCGGTTTGATAGCCTATGTTCCGGACCACGGACTAAACAGATAGGGAGTAATTCGTAACATTGATACATCTCCGAAAACAGTTCTCAACACTAGGAGGATGGACAAGAATGTTTTAAATGGTAATTGTTGGTTCTGCTGTGTTTTGATGTTTCGAGTCCCAAAACTGGCCACAATACGTAAACATAGCGTGATACATTGTTAACTACAATGGTTTATAGTAACAGTTAGGCAATGTCTGAACTGTCTTAGACACGACCGTGTTAACAGTCGATGTTGTTGCTGCTGTGGTCTTAAGTCGGAAGACTACTTTGATGCAGCTCTCGATGCTACAATATCCTCACATTGCTCTTCATCTCCAAATAACTGCTGCAACGTATTTTCTTTTGATCCTGTTTACTGTATTCATCTCTTGGTCTCCCTCTATAATTACCCAAATTCCCTGCAATACCAAATTAGTGACTCTTTTATCTCTCAGAAAGTTTCCTGTCAACCGGTCCCTTCTTTTAGTCAAGTTGTCACAAATTTCTATTCTCCCCAGGTGTGTTCAGTACCTTCTTATTAGTTACACGATCTACCCATCTAATCTTCAGCATTCTTTTATAGCATCACTTTTCTTAAGCTTCTGTTCTCTTTTTATCTAAACTGTTATCGTCCATGTTTCACTTCCATTCCACACAAGTACTTTCAGAAAAGACATGCTGACACTTAAATTTATATTCGATGTTAACAAATACACTCCTGGAAATTGAAATAAGAACACCGTGAATTCATTGTCCCAGGAAGGGGAAACTTTATTGACACATTCCTGGGGTCAGATACATCACATGATCACACTGACAGAACCACAGGCACATAGACACAGGCAACAGAGCATGCACAATGTCGGCACTAGTACAGTGTATATCCACCTTTCGCAGCAATGCAGGCTGCTATTCTCCCATGGAGACGATCGTAGAGATGCTGGATGTAGTCCTGTGGAACGGCTTGCCATGCCATTTCCACCTGGCGCCTCAGTTGGACCAGCGTTCGTGCTGGACGTGCAGACCGCGTGAGACGACGCTTCATCCAGTCCCAAACATGCTCAATGGGGGACAGATCCGGAGATCTTGCTGGCCAGGGTAGTTGACTTACACCTTCTAGAGCACGTTGGGTGGCACGGGATACATGCGGACGTGCATTGTCCTGTTGGAACAGCAAGTTCCCTTGCCGGTCTAGGAATGGTAGAACGATGGGTTCGATGACGGTTTGGATGTACCGTGCACTATTCAGTGTCCCCTCGACGATCACCAGTGGTGTACGGCCAGTGTAGGAGATCGCTCCCCACACCATGATGCCGGGTGTTGGCCCTGTATGCCTCGGTCGTATGCAGTCCTGATTGTGGCGCTCACCTGCACGGCGCCAAACACGCATACGACCATCATTGGCACCAAGGCAGAAGCGACTCTCATCGCTGAAGACGACACGTCTCCATTCGTCCCTCCATTCACGCCTGTCGCGACACCACTGGAGGCGGGCTGCACGATGTTGGGGCGTGAGCGGAAGACGGCCTAACGGTGTGCGGGACCGTAGCCCAGCTTCATGGAGACGGTTGCGAATGGTCCTCGCCGATACCCCAGGAGCAACAGTGTCCCTAATTTGCTGGGAAGTGGCGGTGCGGTCCCCTACGGCACTGCGTAGGATCCTACGGTCTTGGCGTGCATCCGTGCGTCGCTGCGGTCCGGTCCCAGGTCGACGGGCACGTGCACCTTCCGCCGACCACTGGCGACAACATCGATGTAATGTGGAGACCTCACGCCCCACGTGTTGAGCAATTCGGCGGTACGTCCACCCGGCCTCCCGCATGCCCACTATACGCCCTCGCTCAAAGTCCGTCAACTGCACATACGGTTCACGTCCACGCTGTCGCGGCATGCTACCAGTGTTAAAAGACTGCGATGGAGCTCCGTATGCCACGGCAAACTGGCTGACACTGACGGCAGCAGTGCACAAATGCTGCGCAGCTAGCGCCATTCGACGGCCAACACCGCGGTTCCTGGTGTCCGCTGTGCCGTGCGTGTGATCATTGCTTTACAGCCCTCTCGCAGTGTCCGGAGCAAGTATGGTGGGTCTGACACACCGGTGTCAATGTGTTCTTTTTTCCATTTCCAGGAGTGTATTTCCCCTTCTCTTGTCATTACCAGTCTACATTTTATATCCTCTCTACTTCGGCCTTCATCAGTTATTTTAGCAGAAGTCATCTGCTACTTTTAGTGTCTCGATTCCTGATCTAAATTCCTTCAGCATCATCTTGATTTAATTTGCCTACATTACATTACATTTGTTGTGCATTTGTTGATGTTCATTTTATACTCTCCTTTCATTGCACTTTCCATTTCATTACAGTGCTCTTCCAAGTGCTTTGCTGTCTGACAAGATTCAACTTCAATTCCTTCTCCAAATTTTTCTTTGATTTCCTTTGCTGCTTGTTCAATGTCCACTTTGAACAACATTGGGGATAGAGTACAAACTGTCTCACTCCTTTCTCAACAATGCTTCCCTTTCTTGCTCCTCGATTCTGGTAAGTGCAGTCTGATTTCTACATCTACATCTACATCGATACTCTGCAAATCACATTTAAGTGCCTGGTAGAGGGTTCATCGAACCACCTTCACAATTCTATTGTTCCAATCTCGTACAGCGCGCGGAAAGAATGAACACCTATATCTTTCTGTACGAGCTCTGATTTCCCTTATTTTATCGTAGTGACCGTTCCGCCCTATGTAGGTCGGTGACAACAAAATATTTTCGCATTCGGAGGAGAAAGTTGGTGATTGGAATTTCGTGAGAAGATTCCGTCGCAACCAAAATCGCCTTTCTTTTACTGATTTCCAGCCCAAATCCTGTACAAGTTGTAAATAGATTTGGCTCCCTGTATTTTACCCATGCTACCTTCGGTACTTCAAAGAGAGTACGCTAGTCAACATTTTCAAAAGCTACAAATGCTATAAACATAGGTTTCCCGTTCTTTAAGCTATGTTCTAAGATAAGTCATACCGTCAGCATTGCTTCGCGTGTTCGCACATTTCTGCGGAATTCAAACAGACCTTTTTTGGAGATCGGTTTCTAACAGTTTTTCCGTTCTTCTGTGAAGAATTCGTGTTAGCATTTTGCAACCATGACTTATTAAACTGATAGTTCGGTAATAACCACACCTGTTAGCACCTGCTTTCTTGGAAATTGGATTTGTTACATTCTTCTTGAAGTATGAGGGTATTTAGACTGTCTGATTCATTTAAACACCATGTGGAACGGCTTTGTCATGTCCAGCTTTCACAAGGATATCAGTACTTGTGACGGAGTGTCAGCTGCTCCGGTAGTCTTGTTGCGGCTCAAGTATTTTTCGCAGTATCATATCTCGTATCTCATCTCCATATACTTTTTTCCCCTTTCTATAACATTGCCTTCAAGCTCATTTCCCTTGTGCCACTCCTCCATATACTGCTTTCAACTTTCAGCTTCACTTTCTTTGCTTAGTAGTCGTTTTCCATCTACGTACTTGATATATATACTGTGCTTGCCTCTTCTTCAAAACTCTTTAATTTTGCCATAGGTAGCATCTGTCTTTTTCCCTAATTATGCATACTTATATAGCCTTGTGTTAATTCTCTAGCGATTCTTGCGTAGCCTTTTTCCACTTTCTGACAGTTTCATTCATTAGACGTCTGTGTTTCCTTTCGTTTGCTCCGTTTGCTGCATTTTCAGACTTTCTCTTTCTGATAATTAAATTGAATAATTTCTGTGTTAACCAACGACTTCCACTAGGGCTCATCTCTTAACCTGTTTGAGCCTCTGCTGCCTTCCTTATTTCATGTCTCTGAGCTACGTTTTCTACTGTATTCCTTTCTCCTGTTCTTGTCAATCGTTGCACAATACTCCCTCTGAAACTTCCAACAACCTAGAGTTCTTTCAATTTATCTAGGTCCAGTCGTCTTAATTTTCTACCTTTTTTCTTCAGTTTTAATCTACAGTTCATAACCAATAAACTGTGCTCAGTGCCCGCGTCTGCTCCTGTAAGTGGCTTACAGTTTAAAATCTGGTTCCGAAATCTCTGTCTACCCATTACATAATCAATCTGAAAGCTTCCGGTGTCTCCAGGTCTCATCCATGTATACAACCTTCTTTCACGGTTCGTAAACCAAGAGTCAGCGATGATTAAATTACGCTCTGTGCAAAATTCTACCAGGCGACTTCCTCTGTCATTTGTTTCCCCCCAGTCCATATTCTCCAACTATTTTTGCTTCACTTCATTTTTTTACTATCAAATTCCAATCCGCCATCACAATTAAAGTTTTGCTTCTCTCGACAATATGGTTTTTTTTATTTCATCATACGTTGCTTCAATATTTTCGTTATCTACGGAGCTAGTTGGCATTGAAACTTGTGCTACTGCAGCGGGTGTTGGCATCGTGTCTATCCGGGTAACGGAAATGCGTGCTCTATGCTGTTCATAGTAGCTTACGCGCATTTCTATTTTCTTATTCGGTTTTGGGTGTACTACTGCATTACATCTACTGTACTTTGTATTTATAACCCTGGTGTCATCTGACCAGTAATTCGTTACTCCTGCCTCCGAACTTCACTAATTCCCACTATATCTAACTTCAACCTACCCGATTAATTGATCTAACATCTCACAGTGGGACCAGTAGAATTCTGGTTTCGTATCTCCTGATGACGACATCCTCCTGATAGTCCTCGCTCGAAGATCAGAATGGAGGACTATTTGACTTCCGGGATATTTTAATCAAAAATGTTCAAATGTGTGTGAAATCTTACGGGACTTAACTGCTAAGGTCATCAGTCCCTAAGGTTACACACTACTTAACCTAAATTATCCTAAGGACAAACCCACACACCTATGCCCGAGGGACGACTCGAACCTCCACCGGGACCAGCCGATATTTTAATCAAGAGGATGACATCCTCATTTAACTGTTCAGTAGAGCTGCATGTCCCAATACAGAATATGAGAGCTAGCGGTGAATGTATGAAGGGCTTCATAAAGTTTTAATCATCCCAGCGAAAAATGAAGTTAAATAATTAATTTTTGATTTGTGTTTGTTTACATGTCTTCAGTCCTGGTGCACTTTGAAATCACCTCTCCACAGAACTTTAGCGTGACGCTATAGTATAGGAAATTGGCGCAGCCCGTTGATAAAAAATGCAGTATTGCGTGGTCATTCGTTTTTTTTTTTTTTTTTTTTTTTTTTTTTTTTTTTTGCAGTTGAAAGTGAACAAGGCTGCAACACTACACGCTGACTTGATGGAAGCGTGCGGCATGAATGCTCCATCGTATGAGACAGCGAACAGGTGGAGCAGACACTTTCAGTGTTGTCACACAAGCGTGGATCACGAGGAACGAAGTGACAGACCGTCTCACTGTGAAGAACTTTCTGCCTTATAAAAACTCCTAGACTCTCTTGTACATTACCAATGATCTTAGCGATATCCTCAATCCCAATTAATTTCTATTCTTTACTCAGTTTCTTTTTTAGACCTTTCGAATCGACAGTAATTCTCCTGTCCAGTCTCTAGAGTTTGTCCCATAAATTCTCTATTGGTTAATTTCTGGTGACTGAGATTGTGCCTGAACAACTTCGTGACAGTTATAAAGGTGTGTGCCTGTGGTCATTATGTTGAGAAAATTTGAATGTAGATCTCATCTCAAATTTTCTGCACTGTTTAGGAAATTTTGCTTCGTAGTGTTGAGATATCACCCCTTACTTAACGTCCTGTCAATAACAATGATATATCCTACACCTGAAGATGAAATGCAGCCCAATGCAAACTCCCCTGTTCCCCCCTCCCCACACGAACATGTTTTACAGTATGCTGCAGCTTGTCGTTTGGTTTGACCCTTGCCATAGCCCTCCCATCTGTTGAAAAGACAGTGAATTTGCCCTTATCAACAAATACGGGGTCTCCACATGAAATCATTATAATTTCCAAATACAATTGGAAAAAAAACCTATGAGAGCAGATACTTGCGGCTTGCTGCTTTAAGTAAATCAACTGAAATACTTTTCTTTCAGTTTTTTCGAAAAGATTCCTTTTGTTTTCTTTCAGATGCTAGATATTTATTAGAAATGGTAACACCTCAAGAGAGAGCCTAATGCGTGGTGCGATACGTGAAAACTAAATCGCCAATTCCTGTCCAAAGAAATTTGCTACACGAATTTCAAAGGGAGCCACCAGACATTACGACAATTAGGGCCTGATGTGACAAGTTCCTAGCCACTGGGAGTGTAGACAGACAGCAATCAGCTCACATCTGATAAAATGGTAGAGGACATAGAGATACCTTCCAAAGAAGCCCATCGAAGTCAGTTCGACGAGCATCACGAGAGTTAAACATCCGTCGCTCAATAGTTCGCAAGGTGTTGGGCAATACGACATCACTTGCACGCTTACAAAGTTCAAATTGTGTAGGCGTTCAATCGAAACAACCTGCAGCTTCGCAATTATTAGCTATTGAGATGAAGGACAGGACTGGGCAAAATCCCAACTATTTAGGAAAAGTCGTTTTCTCTGACGAAGTAACGTTCCACAAATGTGGAAAAGCTTATGGGCACAACATTCGCAATTGGGGTTCGAAAAACCACAACATGTTTCGTGAACAAGTCAGACACTGCGAAAAGGTGAAGGTGTGATATACGATCATGAAAACTGCGTGGTTGGACCATTTTATTCATCGAGCGAATGGTAATAGGAATCGATTACCTGGGCACGCTTGCTCAATTTGCTGTCGCTCAGCTTCTTCCTCTTCAGGCTAACGTGATCATGCAGCAGATTGCCGCACCTCTGCACTTGAGTTTACACTTTCTTGACTTCCTAGACGAAACATCCCAAAAGCGACTGATCAGATGTGATGGACGAACCAAGTGGACACCGCGATCTCTGTGCATAAACCCCGTCAGTTCCTGAGGGGTTACGTGAGAGACATTGTGTATGCCTCCCCTGAACGTGACCTTGACGACCGAAACAGAGGAATAGTGGATGCTATAACCTCCATTAACCCAGTCATGATTGCGCGCCCGTGGGTTGGATCAGGGTATCGTCCACACATTTTACGAGCGTTTTCCTTTTTTGGGGACGAAAGTCTTTGGCTACCGTTCACATTGTTCACGTGAGGATATTATCTTACCGTTCTTCTTTGATAATTTTCCGGAGAGTTGATCCATTTACTTGCCATCCACTCTTTCGTAGCAGATGTATTGCAATCGTACGCATTTAATCGGCGATTTCGTTTCTTTCTTATGATTTATTATTATTATTGTTATTCTTTCCTTTCTCAGATGTTATGTCTGGTTAAAAATGGAAAGTGGCGCGGACCTTGGTCAAGCGTGACTTCCTTTTAACTGTACGGTATATGTTACATTGCATTTAGGAACTTTCGGGTAATTGAACATGTATCAATAATTACAGATTTCTGTAGTTGTATATATATGTTTGGATGTAGCTGTATTGCGTTGATGTACTGGTGGATATTGTGTGGTATGACTACTGTAGTTGATAGTATAATTGGTATAATGTAAACTTTATCCTGATGCCACATGACCCTGACTTCCTCAGCCAGTTGGATGTATTTTTCAATTTTTTTTTCCTGTTTTCTTCTGTATATTTGTTGTATTGGGTATGGATATTTAGATTAGTTGTGTTAATTTCTTCTTTTTATTGGTGAGTATGACGTCAGGTTTGTCATGTGTTGTTTTATCTGTTATAATGGTTCTGTTCCAATATAATTTGTATTCATCATTCTCCAGTACATTTTGTGGTGCATACTTGTATTTGGGAACGTGTTGTTTTATTAGTTTATGCTGTATGGCAAGTTGTTGATGTATTATTTTTGCTACATTATCATGTCTTCTGGGGTATTCTGTATTTGCTAGTATTGTACATCCGCTTGTGATGTGATCTACTGTTTCTATTTGTTGTTTGCAAAGTCTGCATTGATCTGTTGTGGTATTGGGATCTTTAATAATATGTTTGCTGTAATATCTGGTGTTTATTGTTTGATCCTGTATTGCAATCATGAATCCTTCCGTCTCACTGTATATATTGCCTTTTCTTAGCCATGTGTTGGATGCGTCTTGATCAATGTGTGACTGTGTTAGATGATACGGGTGCTTGCTATGTATTGTTTTCTTTTTCCAATTTACTGTCTTCGTATCTGTTGATGTTATGTGATATAAAGGGTTGTAGAAGTGGTTATGAAACTGCAATGGTGTAGCTGATGTATTTATATGAGTGATTGCTTTGTGTATTTTGCTAGTTTCTGCTCGTCCTATAAAGAATTTTCTTAAATTGTCTACCCGTCCATAATGTAGGTTTTTTATGTCGATAAATCCCCTTCCTCCTTCCTTTCTGCTTAATGTGAATCTTTCTGTTGCTTAATGTATGTGATGTATTCTATATTTGTGGCATTGTCATCGTGTAAGTGTATTGAGTGCTTCTAGGTCTGTGTTACTCCATTTCACTACTTCAAATGAGTAGGTCAATATTGGTATAGCATAAGTATTCATAGCTTTTGTCTTGTTTCTTGCTGTCAATTCTGTTTTCAGTATTTTTGTTAGTCTTTGTCTATATTTTCTTTTAGTTCTTCTTTAATATTTGTATTATCTATTCCTATTTTTTGTCTGTATCCTAGATATTTATAAGCACCTGTTTTTTCCATCGCTTCTATGCAGTAGCTGTGGTTATCCAATATGTAATCTTCTTGTTTAGTGTGTTTTCCCTTGACTATGCTATTTTTCTTACATTTGTCTGTTCCAATAGCCATATTTATATCATTTCTGAATACTTCTGTTATCTTTAGTAATTGGTTGAGTTGTTGATTTGTTGCTGCCAGTAGTTTTAGATCATCCATGAATAGCAAATGTGTGATTTTGTATGGGTATGTTCCAGTAATATTATATCCATAAATTGTATTATTTAGCATGTTGGATAGTGGGTTCGGAGCAAGGCAGAACCAGAAAGGTCTTAATGAGTCTCCTTGGTATATTCCATGCTTAATCTGTATTGGCTATGATGTGATATTATTTGAATTTGTTTGGATATTAAGTGTGGTTTTCCAATTTTTCATTACTATGTTTAGGAACTGTATCAATTTAGGATCTACTTTGTATATTTCCAATATTTGTAGTAACCATGAGTGGGGTACACTATCAAAAGCTTTTTGGTAATCAATGTATGCATAGTGTAGCGACCTTTGTTTAGTTTTAGCTAGATATGTCACCTCTGCATCTATTATCAGTTGCTCTTTACATCCTCGTGCTGCTTTGCAGCAGGCTTTTTGTTCTTCATTTATAATTTTGTTCTGTGTTGTATGTGTCATTAATTTCTGTGTAATGACTGAAGTTAATATTTTATATATTGTTGGTAGGCATGTTATGGGGGGTTTTTGCTGGGTTTGCTGTGTTTATTATTATTATTTTCTGGATAACTTTTAGTGTTTTGAAAGCAATATATAAAGACTTTCCTACTGGCTTGCTAGGCCTTACACAAGAAAGGATTTTCTGTTGGGGTTGTCCCCCTTAGCCTTTGGAGTTTCTCCTCCACCACAAAGCAGTGGTTATTCAGATTTATGCACCTCGAGTTGGATGTGGCGAAGAAGAGAAGATGGACTTTGAAAATGAGTTAGAGAAACATATAGAGGGTGCTAATATACAGATGGGAAATTGTTAATGCACAGGTACACAAAGACAGAAAGGGATTTCAGCAAGCGTTGGGATGTTTTGGATATGGAGGCAGAAATGAGGATGGGGAAAGACTCCTGGATTTGTGCCAGAGGAATGGAATGAAAATAGCAAGCAGCTGGTTTATGAAGAGAGAAAGTCATGTTACCACCAGATACAGTTGGTATGGAATAACAAAGACTGTTCTTGATAATAGTCTAGTAGATAGGGAATGGGGAGAGAAAGTAGCAAATGCGAAGGTAATTCCAAGTGTGAGGGCAGATGGAGACAATAGATTACTGGTGGGACAATGGAAAATGAATCAGTGTGTGAAAAATAGAAAACAGAAGAAAGTGATGGGGATAGAGGATTGGAAACTGAAGGAGAGTGAAAGTGCTGAGAAGTATAGAGAATTAATCACACAAAAATTCCCAAAAGAAGTTTTCTGAGATGTAGAAAAAGAATGGAGTTTATTCAAAGCCACTTTAGTCGAAGCTGCACAAAATGTATGTGGTAGAACATCTGGAAAGGAAAAGTAAGACAGACAAATTGGTGGGATCATACCACAATCAAAGCAGTTAGAAGAAAAAATGGAGCATGGAGAAAGTGGTGGAAAACTAAAAATGACAAGGACCATAAAAGATATATAGAGGAAAAGAAGAAGTGCAAAGAAATAGTGGAAACAGTGAAACGTTCCCTTGGGCAACTTAATGAATTGCTGTGCAGATAAACCTCTTACATTATTTGATTTTCAAACAGCTGAGCAGTCTTGCAGTCTTGAAGTAGTGTTGTCCTTCCAATGGAAAGACTGTGCTAACTCTTGACATCCAGACAGGTAGTGGGTCACAACAGGGCAAACCCACAGCAGCGTCAGTCGAAGTTTTGAAGAATATTGGTAGGTAGGTCATCATAGAGCAGACCACTGAAGTCCTGTTAGAGATTACGGCATTGGTGGGCCACCAGAGGTGCAGACCCACTGCGGGCCATCAGAGATGCAGACCCACTGTAGTCCTTGTAGAGATGGCCAGCAGCCATCTGTTGCGACTGTACAGGTGGACAATCACCATCAAAGAGTCTTGCAGACAACATAGCTAGTCCATAAACCACCACTTATGCACTCACAAACTTTTTGGTATGTCCTTAGAACCAGCAATGCTGTTAACCTGTCCATTGCTGAATTATCAACACACGTGCAAACACTAACAGTCCAAACTTCTCACATATTGTGCATATACTAAGACCAAGAAAAACATGTTCAGTGAAAGGAAACTTAATGTGACGAACTGGTGTATATACAACTAAAAATTTACAACAGAAGAATACAATTACAAAGGTACAATATACATCATTAAAGAAAATAACAATACAGATAACATTTGTAGTTGTACAAGCTTTACAAAAGAATAGAAATAAACAGATACATCAGTTTTACAGGAATTATGACATAAGTACATACATAAAAGATCAGAATAACTTTCGAAACATGAACTTCACACATGAGCATTAAAACAAACCAGAATAAATAATGTCTAACATCTTTACAAAGTAAATAGCATAGTATTAGAAAAATTCTACAACATAAGTCTTATCAGATAAACATATAAAGACAGGAAGAACACAAATACACAAGGGTACACAAACACATAGCGGTATAATACAAAAGGAAAGGACAGGGTTGGTTTTACTGCAGTATTTTGCAAACAAAACTTTCTTTACTTCTTGGAGATCTCCCTTCATTCATCATTATTCCCAAAAAGTCCTATCTATACCTCCTTTCTGTACTCTATTCATATTTCTTTCAAAATAATTATTTCTCATTTTACAATACTCATTTTGGCCCAAATCTTTATCATATAACTTCTCAGTGCGTTCTTTCCCTATTTTCCATAGTCAGTTTCGTATATAGTCTACTCCCTCTTTAGCTAACTTAAATCTACTGAGCTCAGATGCTAAACTAAGGGACGAGGTAATGCAGCAGCACAAAACAATTAACACAAACAGCAATGACAAAAAATGCAAATTGGCAAAGCAAGCAGCAATATATATATATATATATATAAATTAGCAAAGCAAATGCAATCACTAATATGAGCCAATGTGCAGCAAAAAGAAAAATAAAATCAGTAGTAAAACTGGTTTAACAGAGTAATACAAAGTGAAATTTAATAGCACTATGCCTGGCAAGCAGCAGCAGCAATTGCAATAACTTATATCTAAACATTACAAAGCTCAAGCAGAAAAAATATTACAGTAAAAATGCCCATGTTTAATACCTATATCACATCTTAACACTAGAGTGATGCATCAGGAGAACTTACTCTAGTTACCAAATTGTAAAAAAATTATTTATGCGATTCCTGTGAAGGGAAATGTCTATTTATGTTCCCTCGTTTTCTTGGAAGTAGATCATAAAATTATTATTTACTGGATCTGTAGGTATAAAATATCTATATTAGTACATCTATTCAATTTTATTTTAACCAATGCTGCAGTGCAGCTAGAAACTAGATATTAAACAAAATGAGCAATCTCTCAACTGGAAAGACAATAGATGTAAAATGTTTCTCATCATTTCATTAGGTATTTTAGTAAATATCATAAATTAAGGGCTCCATAGTGTAATCATATGTTTTCAAGGTTGAGTGTGTCGTATTTGCGATCTCAATAGCGAGGATAATGGCCTCTTTTTTTTCTCCACCTGTGCCTCTGAAAGGCACACACTAATGGCTTTTTTCCAGGCGACTGTCACGTAGCTGGTTGCTTACAGTGCATTACATCAAGGTGACCTACCTTCCTTACCGAAATATTTACGACAGCAGTTTGCACTACAGTAAACAGTCTCATATAAAAAATTTCACAGGTCGAGAATTTGCGTTACAAATGTACAGAAACAAAATCCTATAAATACAACAGTGTCCAAAAAATTTTCGGTGGCATTGTGATACATTCACACATGTACACACATTTCATAATTCTTAAAGTACGATTCTTGGTTTCCAACATCCTTTTCCACAAATAGGAGTCCCTAACCACTACTCATTATTCATATACATATAAACACGTAATCACACTCCTCATATATGGTAGCATCATCTTATTGATCATAAACATATCTCAACAGCATAATACACATCGTTATCGTAATAATAACATCATAACAGATCAATCACATCTCAAAATCGTCGCAGCTTATTTCAATAATTTCAAGACCTTCAATAAAGTCATCTACCCCAAACGTACTTAAAACATCGTGCTCCCTTACCAAATGCGACATTCAAAGCTCTCATAGTATCACAATGGTTCCGAAAAAGTATGAACAGTTCACACAGTGCAGACAAAATACAATTTCATAAGTGTGAAGTTATCCAACTGTATAACTGCGTAAACATGTGTCACTGATGTAGTAAAAAGAATGTTTGTTTCTCTGTCAAATAATCAGATAGCTGTGTAATTCTCTGTTAGAGAAATATGGTATCGATGTGTAAAATTGTATAAGCAAATACCATATTAGCAAAGGCCCCTTGTGCTTGCCAAACACATGGTACACAAAGCAAGCGTGTACCTCCCTGAGGATTAATGTATTTATACCCTCAGGTGTTACAGATTACAACAATGGAATGAAATGTATCATGGACGACTTTCTTTGTAATTCAAAAATCTTTAAAAATAAATGTTTTAAGTACAAAGTTAATCACTCAAATACGTGTACTGCCGCGCTAAATTGCGCGTCTTGTTGTAAGATAATCTCTGTCATTACTTAAGGGTAAAAAATGTGTCGTCCATAAGCAAAGTTCTGTGGAAGTCAATGTACTCACCTCGTAATAAACAAAAGCGAAATGCTATGCGTATAGATATCGTAGTTATTACGTACAATTCCGTGATCAAGAAAGCACTGCACTGTAACTTATTGTTGTGCTACGAAAAAGGCTGTCTCATTGTAGCTATACCACAAAAGTTACTACTAAAACATGTTTTACTTTCCAGATGAATTCAGAAAAACTGTGCAGATATAAAGCAGATACAGCACAAAAGCAACAATGTAAATTGTGTCACACATTAGCAGCATCGTGATATAATCGTGTAGCTGTCAAAGAAACCAAATACTAAGTCATGTTTAATCTCACAGAAAGTACTTCAAATAAAGAATGTCTTTTCAAGTAGACCAAAACGTTGCACTAAAATCTCATTAGCAGTATATGTTTTAAGTATGTAAGCCTTATAGTCGTTACGTAATCGTGCAACTAACAAGCAACAATGTGCACACAGAGTAACACTGTGTTCTCTGTTCACTATCATAATGCAGTGGTAATTAGTCTCTAAATATGTTCCCTAGGTTCTAGATTGGATAGTTAGCTTCAAAACATTGTTGCATGATAACAGTTTCTAAGTGTGACAACGCGTGCTAGTAGCGTGAAGTGAAAAATTTTATGGCAAAGACTAAGTTAAAAAGCAGATTATCTTTCAATAAACGGTTTTACATGTGAAATGTGGTGCAATCCTTTATTCTTCCTAGCACGCAGAGTTTCAACTTCAACGCAGTTATCATGTGGTATACGTCAGATTCTGTAAGGTCCATTGTGAATCAGAAAGAGTTTGTGACTCAAGTGTTTCTTCTTATGTGACAATGAATGAGTTTTAATGAGAACTTTCTGACCAATATATAATTTCTTTGCATTTGCTTTACCGTGTAGTTTTCTCCTTTTGTCTGCTGCAGATTTTATATTTTTAATAGCCAAATCAATTATGTCTTTGTGTCGAAGTTTAGGTGTATTCGGGAAAGGTGCAAGCTCTCTGATTCTGTTCGGTGGTTCTTCATTCTTCAGTACAAGAGTAGGTGGTAAAGCAGTGGAGTCATGTGGCATTTCGTCCAGCACGTTTTGAAATAAGTGTAAATATCTGTCACAATGCTGATGCTTTCTGTGACAAAGTCTGCAAAGCTTATTGATTTCTTTCATAATCCGTTCAGACTGGTTCCAATGTGGTGAGTACAATGAAATAAAAACAAGTTTGATTTTATGGTTCCGAAGCATGGGTGACCAAACAGCTGATTTGAATTGCGGTCCGTTATCTGAAATGACTTTACTAACGTGTCGAACTTCACGTAAGAAATTTTTAACAAAGGCGTTGGATGCAGACCGTACAGTGGCTTTACGTAACGGTGTGAAAGAAACAAATTTTGAAGTAAGTTCAACAGCGACTAGAACGTACGAAAATCCATTAGATGTTCTGACAAGCCGTCCCAAGAGATCAACAGCAGCAAATTCTTTTAATTTAGAAGGAATAATAGGAAACAACAGAGCACGATGTGAGATGGTAGATGGTTTAGCCTTTTGACAAAGTTTACAAATAGACAAGACTCTTCGAATTGTCTTTTCCATATTGTTAAAATAACAAGTCGCCCGAAGAATATGATAACATTTTCTTGGACCAAAATGAGCGTAGCGGAAATGAATGTACCACATGAGCTTATTAACAAAATCGTCAGGAATGCAAAGTACACATAGCTTGTCATCAACAGTGCAGCATTTGAAGAGTATGTTGTTTCTAACCAGATAATAATGCCGAATCTGAGTGTGTGTGTCTTTCATGCCATTTACTTTTGATGTCTTTCCAAATGGGATCTTTATCTTGTTCATGAGCAATGTCCTTTAAAGATGTGGTGATGAAGTTTTCAAAGGCGACTTTCTGAATGTAAAGAATACTGAAATTTTTTTCGACGTTGCCTTCTGTATTACTTTTCTCAAGCCCAGCCGGTGCACGTGACAGTGCGTCCTCAACAATGTTCTCCTTCCCGGGAATGTAGACTATTGTGAAGTGGAATTCTTGCAGAAACAATGCCCAACGTTTTAGCCTGTCATGATTTAATTTTGATGAGATAAGAAATTGTAATGGACGATGATCACTGTATACTTTTACGTGCTTACCAGAAAGAAAGAAGCGGAATTTGTTAAATGCCCAAGCGATAGCTAAAGCTTCTAATTCATTAACGGATTAATTTTTTTCAGATTTTGTTAGCACTCGGCTAGCAAAAGCAGTGGTTTTCTGAACAGTAGTGTCATTTTCTATGGCTTCTTGAAATAAATGGGCACCAAGACCGCCTTTAGAAGAATCCGTGCTAAGGCAGAAATCTTGTGACAGATCTGGATGAGCTAGTATTGGCGCGTTAAGTAGCGCTTCTTTCAAAGAATGGAATTCCAACTGTGCTTGTTCATCCCAGTTCCAAATAGTATTTTTTCCAGTGAGAGAACAAAGTTTTGGTGTAACTAGAATTTGCATATTCAGAAAACGACGGTAAAAATTTACGAAACCTAGAAAACTGCGGACTTGTCTTTTTGTGGATGGAACTGGAATGGCTCTGATTGCTTCTAACTTTTCAGGATCCTGCTGAATGCCTTCAGAAGAAATAATATGTTCCAAAAACCTCATCTTTGACCTATCGAATTCAGACTTTTCCAAGTTAACTGTAATTCCAGATTCTGCAAAAATACGTAACACGCTGTTGAGGATGCGATTATGTTGTTCCCATGAGGCTTCTGCTATCAGAATATTGTCCACATATAAGGTGATGTGACGCTTTAAGAAATCAGGTAATATGGAATTTAGCCCGCGAATGAACGCTGCCAAAGAAATGTTCAAACCAAAAGGAAGTTTCCGAAATTGATAACAAACGCCGAAACAAAGAAAAGCTGTGTATTTTCTACATTCTGGATGAAGTTCGATGTGATAAAAGCTGGATCTGAGATCAATAGAAGACAACACTTTTACACCATTAAATTTTTGAAGAAGTTCTTCCATCGTTTGCGGCCTGTCTGTTTCATTAATGATGATAGTATTGATTTGTCTCAAATCTAAGACAAGCCTGATCGATCCATTTTTCTTCTCAACAACATGTAAGGGGTTGTTGTATGAGCTTACTACAGGCTCAATAATGCCCTCGTCAAGCATAGATTGTATCTCTGTTCTAACACGGTCCCTATAATGTGCTGGAATTACGTATGGTCTAACACAAAATTTAGTATGCCCACGAACACGAAATTGGTATTGAAATCCCTTGATTGTTCCTGTTTTGTGAGTATAAACTGTGGAATGTGCTTGTAAAATATCAAAAACGTCCTGCCTATCAGTGTCATTACAATTCTCAATTGTTTGAATTTTATTCTGAATTAACTCATTAGTATTAAATATGCCGTCGATATCATCCCTGTCAGTACTTGCAGAGTGTTTGTTAGTGCCTAGTTCCGTCGAAAATTCCGAACTCATGGTTGGAGAGCCAATCTTCAAATTTCAAAGCTATTGACTTACCTTCTTTCTCTAACTTATTTCAGCATCGTGAAAGTTTAAGATTGCTTTGTATTCATTTAAAAAGTCTACTCCCAATATAATTTCCGTCGACAATAATGGAACAATAAGAAAGTTCATAGAGAAGCTGTGGCTTTGACAAGAGAATTCTAAGTTGGTTTGTTGGCGTACATCTACACTTTTTCCAACGATTGCACCTTGTAATTTAATCTTACGTAACGGAAGTGTGGGGAAATCGTTCGATTTGTTGCATTTTCTAAAGGCTGTTTCACTAATTACTGAAATGGGACTGCCTGAGTCAAGTACTGCCGTAAATTTTACGTCATTTACTGTAATGTGAATCACAATGCAATATTGTTATGTTTTATGTCGTGTTCCTGGAGTAAGAATGTCTTCCATTTTTACGTAATTTCTAGCCACGGCAGCTACTTCGTCAGCTTCGTAAGTACGTTTTGTGGCTGCCAGCGGTGTGAGTCATTGCCTATTGTCTCTTTGTTGGCGCGCGTCGTTATTGGGATTTGGAGATCTAACTTCTACAAATTCACCTTGTCGAGAGGGCCCTGCCCTGTTTGAATCCCGACAGTTCTGATGAAATCCAGGTCTGTCGTTTTGTCGGTAGTTTACATAGTTTCTTTTTTGTCGGTCATGTGGTGGAGAATTTCTCCCGGAATCGTAACTGCGCGGTGGACCGTTGCATCTGACGCTATTCTGTCTCCATTCATAATAATTATTTTGGTTCCCATATTGTCTGTTTCTCTGATTATCTCTGTGATTGTCATTACTGCAGAGAGGTGATCTTTCCCTGTAATTATTACTACTCTGCCAACGGTTGTCTTACAGGTGGTGTCTGTTTTGGTCACAATTTACGTTTTAAGAATAGCCTTGTCATGTCCAGTTATTATTTCTGTCATCGCGGAATTGTGACGGATGTGACCTGTAATTGTTGGGTTCCTGTTTTCGCGTTCCTCGATTATCAGTGCCAATTTCCAATTCTTGTAACAGTACCTGAAAAGCTTCAATGTCGTCTTTGCAACGTCCTGCCAAAATAATATGTCGTAAATGTTCAGGCAATTTGAGTAAGCAAATGCGGATGAGTTCTGAGGGGCTGTATGGGTTTGAAAGATATTGATTCTTATGTAACATGTCTTCGAAATATTTGACAAGACTAGAAAATTCAGATTGTTCGAAATGTTTCATCATTATGATGCTATGTTTTACTCTGTCTTGTGTAGCTTGAGACCAATATGCTGAGAGGAAGGCATGATAAAATTCTCCTTCACTGTGACAATCGTGAATGACCATCGCATTCTTACAGCTGGTTCATTCTCTAAGTAGCCACACATAAATTCTAATCTGTGCTCTAATGACCAGTTGGGAGGAAAACAATGAGAGAATTGATGAAGCCACGCTTGTGGATGAATGCTGTTGCCGGAATTCTTAAATGTTTAGATTTTACGTGTAGTAATAAACAGCTTATAGTCAAAATCATCAAGTCGGCGAGTCACATGTCGGTCATTGTGACGTCGTTTCGGCGGTTCCATCTCAAAATTCGGTGTACCTTACCAATTTATTTCATAATTTCCGAAGTGCCCTGTGTTATTTGTTATTTTGTGGGTGTTCCGTATTTCTATGTCCCTCTTCCCGTATTGGAGCGCGAGTGTCCTCTGAAATATGTAATTCTTGTTTTACCTGTGTCAACTGATATTGTACTTCCCGGATTTCTCTTTGGTGTTGCGTATTAATTTGATTCTGATTTTGTTTGAATTTCCTAATTTGTTCGTACTCTTCTGTATCATTAAAGACTACCGGTTTTGTGTCATTCAGATTATCATCTACCTTCGTAGATAAATTATTTAGCTGATCCGAAAGTTCGACTACTTTCTCTGATAATGAGCTAATTTCCTCCATGTGTCTTTCTGAACCAATTTTCAGAGTATCTACTGTGTCCTTTAAGTTCTCCTGAGTTTTTGCAAGTAGCGTAACCGAATCGGTAGATGCAACTGAGTCATTTTTAGCCGGCAAGGTCTCGTGATTTTCATGAACAATAGTTTGCAGTTCTTTTATGGCTGCTTCGTGATTCTGTAATGCATTTTCATGCCGCGAAAAAATAGGTTGAAAATTGCTCACAGATTTGTGTTTTTACGTCATTACAGACTTTTTGACATTTCGATTCGATGTTATGTAACTCAGTAGTTAAATCTTCACGTGTTTGTTCAAGCGTGGTGTCTAACCTTTGAAAATTTTGTTCCATTATGTCTAACTTTTGAAGATTTTGTTCCATTGTGTCTAACTGTTGCTGTGTTTGTCTCTGATTTTGTTTCATTTGTTGCATTAATTGCAATAATAATGTATTTGTGTCTGGAATCTGTTCCTCTATGCTTTTCGGCAGTGCATTTGCACCGCCAACATTCACATTTTGACAAGCAGAACATGTGTCTTGACTTATTTGAGAAAACGGTGAGGACCCAAAACCTGAATCTACGGTATTTGCGAGATTGTGTCCTGTCATTTCGGATTCTTGAGGCGAGCTGTTGCCGACCGATCGATCGATAATGCTTCCCTGTTCACTAATTGTTTCACTGTCTACGCCATTATTTGCCGCCCTCTCCATTTCCCTATGCACAATTACCAAATTACCACTTTGAATGTCTGTTAATTCATTACACAGTGGTGCTGATCAGCTACGCTCGTCGTCACTATTATTTTTCAGTGTTACGTTTTTCACATGCCATTATTGTCACAATATTTCACACGATAACACAGAAAAGCACGATTTGAAGAGCAAAATAAGAAAACACATTAACATAGCACTGAAAATAATATCTAGTTCATTGCACGCGCAGCTGCGAAATATTTGGTGCAAATCTACATGCATGCCACAACTGTTTTACTGTACAACAAAGAAAAAATACAACTACAAAGGAAATTCTCTCTATGATTACGCGCTAGCAATAAACAATAGCTACACTAATTACAGAAACTACAAGAAAAAAATCAGAAGATTCCA
This sequence comes from Schistocerca nitens, assembly GCF_023898315.1. Taxonomy (NCBI): domain Eukaryota; kingdom Metazoa; phylum Arthropoda; class Insecta; order Orthoptera; family Acrididae; genus Schistocerca; species Schistocerca nitens. The sequence goes on along the minus strand of NC_064618.1, from coordinate 468,134,938 downwards.
GTGAGGTATCCTCGCCTAAGGGTCGACATATGAAACGTCCCCTTAGAAAACTTAATGAATTACTATGCAGATAAACGTCTTACATTATTTGATTTTCAAACAGCTGAGTAGAACTGAACATTCTCTGAAATGTCGCTCTTTACCTATTCTGATCAACACTAAACTGACACACAATTTTTGTAGCGCAACGCAATCTGACTTTCAATAATCCCTACAAATAATGGCCCTGACTAACATTAACCTATACCTTTCACAAATCACTTACCTCACAAAAATCTTCGTTACTCGAACTACTGCAACACAGCGAGCGCCACTACTGCCAGCTAAATAAAAGATTCTAACTACTGAAGGCACTAACTACTAATAGGCATAGTTAGCAAATGAGATTGCGACAGATATATATATATAAGTTCATGACATCCAGTCTTACAAATATACTGTCTCTGATGGGCACACGTTCAGATCATCCGCTCTCAAAACTCCGCCATCTCTCTCCCCACATCCACCACTGCTGGCGGCTCACCTCCAACTGCGCAACGCTACGCGCTGTTCACATCCAACTGCCCAACGCTACAATAGCGAGTATTACAACAATGCAAACCAGCCACAGAGTGCACACAGCACAGCCAGTGATTTTCATACAGAGCGCTACGTTACCAATAAAAAAAAATTGAGAGAAGTTGGGAAGCAGAATTAGGACAAATTACACGGGAAGAAATGGAAATAGCTGTGAAGAAGATGAATGGAGGGAATACCCCAGGACCTGATGAAGTATCAGTGGACTTGATAAGAGTAGCAGGTCCAGTGGGAATGCATTGGCTGTATAGAGTACTATCAAGAGTGTGGAGAGATAGTACAATACCTGACGATTGGAGAAGAGGAGACACTGTTTCCATCTTCAAAAAAGGCAATAAAAGCCTTTGTAAAAACTACAGAGGAATAACCCTTATGAGTCATACAGCCAAGGTTTTTGAAAGAATTTTACTAAATCGAGTAAGTGAAAAGGTAGAAAAGGAGCTGAGTGAAGATGATATTGGGTTTAGGAAAGGTTGAATCACGATCGACCTGATATTTTCTAACCGTCAACTGATGGAAAAAATTTGGGAATGTAACAAAAGGGTTATAATGGTTTTTATAGACATAGAAAAGGCATATGACTAAGTTAAAGGGGAAAGACTCTGGGAAGAAATGAAGAAGATATATATAGGAGATTGATACATTAATGTAATAAAGACAATGTACAGAGGACACAACTGTAGAATTAGAACACCATTGGGGAACTCCGAATACTTCGAAATAAGACAAGGACTTAAACAAGGAAGTACTCTATCTCTTGCACCTTTCAATGATGTGATGGAGGGAATGAACAGGGCAGTTAAAGATATAGTAAAAGAAAAAGACAAAAAGATAATTTTTGCAGATGATATGGCAAATGGGGCGATAACGAGGTAGATGTACAGTTACAGCTTGATGCGTGGAAGGAAATAATGAAAAGGTATGGATTAAAAAATAAATAAAGATAAGAGTGAAGTAATGGTATTTGGAAGAGACAAAAAGGATCAACGGAAATATTACTCTGAATGGAGAACTACTCAAAGCTGTAGACAGTTTCACTTATTTAGGGAGTGAAATAACTAATGACGGAAGGATAACCAACGAAATTAATTGGAGGTTACAGAAGGGTGGCAATTTCTACCAAACAGACGATCAATTCCAATTACAAAATGATTTAGAGAAAATTTCTGTATGTTGCGAAAAGTGGCAATTAGCACTAAACAAAGAAAAGTGCAAGGTCATCCACATGGGTACTAAAAGAAATCCGATATATTTTGGGTATACGATAAATCACAAAAATCTAAGGGCTGTCAATTCGACTAAATACCTAGGAATTACAATTACGAACAACTTAAATTGGAAAGACCACATAGATAATATTGTGGGGAGGGCGAAACAAAGACTGTGCTTTGTTGGCAAAACACTTAGAAGATGCGACAAACCCACTAATGAGACAGCGTACATTAAACTTGCCCGTCCTCTGCTGGAATATTGCTGCGCGGTATGGGATCCTTACCAGGTAGGATGAACAGAGGACATCTAAAAAGTGCAAAGAATGGCAGCTCGTTTCGTGTTATCGCGCAATAGTGGTGAGACTGTCACTAATATGATACGCGAGTTGGGGTGGCAGTCACTGAAACAAAGGCGGTTTTCTTTGCGGCGAGATCTATCTACGAAATGTCAATCACCAACTTTCTCTTCCGAATGCGAAAATATTTTATTGAAACCCACCTACGTAGGGAGAAATGATCATTATAATAAAATAAGAGAACTCAGAGCTCGAACGGAAAGATTTAGGTGTTCCTTTTTCCCACGCGCCATTCGAGAGTGAGATGGTAGAGAAGTAGTATGAAAATGGTTCGATGAACCCTCTGCCAGGCACTTAAGTGTAAATTGCAGAGTAACCATGTAGAGGTAGACCCGATTTGGAATAAGAAAGTTTCAGAAAAAGCAATGCTCCTTATGTATAAGAGTTATTACTTCCATATTGTCACCTACGGAGGAGAAACATGGACAATGACAGAAAGGGACTGGAGCAGACCATTTAAGGGAAAAACAAGGACTTTAATCAAGAAAGTATGAGAGAAGAAATTGAAAAAATAAATTAAATTGGTACGGGCATGTTAAGAGGATGCGTGGGCAGAGACTCCTCAAAATCATGGAAGAACTAAAGATGGATGGAAAAAGACCTAGAGGGTGGAAAACGGGAGTGAGAATATCTGTGGCAAGAAGAAGTGTGACCTGGCAGCAAGTGGAGGAAGAAAAGTGGTAGGAGGACCGAGACAAGTGGAGAGGACTCGTCAGCACCCAGACCCGGCAGTAGCTGGAGCAGGATCCAGATTTAGATAGACAGATAATTATTTTCAAGTTATTGGCTTTCAGGCTCTGCCCATTCAGCTGTCTCACTTATATAATGTCAATCATGACGATACGAATGTAAGGACAAGACAACACCCAGTCTCCGAGCGGAGAAAATCTCCGACACGGCCGGGGATCGAATCCGAGACCCTTTGCTTTGCAATCAACCGCTTTGACAGTGCAGCTACCGAGGCGGACAGACTTGCAATTACGTATATCAGCAGAACGAAATCTCGGAGTAAGTGCGTCGGCGCCAAGTTACCAGAGTATCTTTTTTTTAAAAAAAAAAACAAGAAAAAAGATGGGAACGCATGTACAGTGTAATTTTTAATAAGGCGCGCCACAGGTGTAAGAAACACACGACCCAACGAAAAATAGTAAGAAATTCTAACATGGACACAAATACCCATGACAGATATTGTTAATACCAGAAAGGAGTTATGAATTAGCGTATTTTCGAAGTCTTCCCTCCAAACAATTTTTGCTGTTGTGGAATTCAGTCCAGTGACTGGTTTGATGCAGCTCTCCATGCTACCCTATCCTGTGCAAGTTTCTTCATCTCGAAGTACCTACTACAACCTACATCCTTCTGAATCTGCTTAGTGTATTCATCTCTTGGTCTCCCTCAACGATTTTTATACTCCACGCCTCTCTTCAATACTAAATTGGTGATCCCTTGATGTCTCAGAACGTGTCCTCCCAACCGATCCCTTATTCTAGTGAAGTTGTGCCGCAAATTTCTCTTCTCCCCAATTCTATTCAGTACCTCATCATTAGTTACGTGATATATCCATATAATCTTTAGCATTCTTGTGTAGCACCACATTTCGAAAGCTTCTATCCTCTTCTTGTCTAAATTAGTTATTGTTTATGTTTCACTTTCATACATGGCTACACTCCATACAAATACTCTCAGGAAAGAATTCTTGACACTTAAATCTATACTCTATGTTAACAAATTTCTCTTCTTCAGAAACGCTTTCCTTGCCATTGCCAGTCTACATTTTATATCGTCTCTATTTCGACCATCATCAGTTATTTTGCTGCCAAAACTCATCTACTACTTTAAGTGACTCATCTCCTACTCTAATTCCCTCAGTATCACCTGATTTAATTCGAATACGTTTAATTATCCTCGTTTTGCTTTTGTTGATGTTCATCTTATATCCTCCTTTCAAGACACTGTCCTTTCCGATCAACTTCTCTTCCAGATCTTTTGCTATCTGTGACAGAATTACAATGTCATCGGCAAACCTCAGAGTTTTTATTTCTTCTTCATGAATTTTAATTCGAACTCAAAATTTTTCTTTTGTTTCCTTTACTGCTTGCTCGATATACAGATTGAAAACATCTGGGATGGGCTACAACCCTGTCTCACTCCCTTCGCAACAACTGCTTCTCTTTTATTCCCCTCGACTCTTATAACTGCCATCTGATTTCTGTACAAATTGTAAATAGCCTTTCGTTCCATGTATTCGACCCCTGCCATCTTCAGAATTTGAAAGAGAGTATTCCTGTCAACCTTGTCAAAAGCTTTCTCTAAGTCTACAAATGCTACAGACGTAGGTTTGCCTTTCCTTAATCTTTCTTCTAAGATAAGTCGTAAAGTCAGTATTGTCTCACGTGTTTCAACATTTCTGCGTAATCTGAACTGAACTTCCCCAAGGTTGGCTTCTACTAATTTTTCCATTCGTCTGTAAAGAATTCGTGTTAGTATTTTGCAGCCTTGACTTATTAAAGTGATAGATCGGTAATTCTCACACCTTCTTCTTCTTCTTCTTCTTCTTCTTGCGTTACGGCCTCTGTAGGACCACGGATAGCCCCTTCCTGGGCTTCATTTTCCTCTTTTTCTCCCAGAACCTCTTTATTCTTTCTCTTCTTCTCTCCCGCACTTCTTCCGAGATCTTCAGTGTCCGTTTCTCCTGTTACAGCTGTCAACATCCACTTTCTTTGGGAGTGGAATTATTATATTCTTCTTGAAGTCTGAGAGTATTTCGCTATTTACAGTTTAAAACCTGATTCCTAAATCTCTGTCTTGCCATTATATAATCTATCTGAAACCTTCCAGTGTCTTCAGGCCTCTTCCACGTAAACAACCTTCTTTCATTATTCTTAAACCAAGCGTTAGCTATGATTAAATTATGCTTTGTGTAAAATTCTACCAGGCGGCTTCCTCTTTCATTCCTTACCCCCATTCCATATTCGCCTACTATTTTCCTTCTCTTCCTTTCCCTACTATCGAACTCCAGTCCCCCATGACTATTAAATTTTCGTCTCGCCTCACTGTCTGAATAATTTCTTTTATCTCATCATACATTTCTTCAATCTCTTCGTCAAGTGCAGAGCATGTTGGCATATAAACTTGTACTACTGAGGTATTCGTGGGATTCGTGTCTCTGTTGTCTACAATAATTCTTTCACTATGCTGTTCGTAGTAGCTTAATCGCGCTCCTGTATTTTATTCTTTATTAAACCTATTCCTGCATTACCCCTATTTTATTTTGTATTTCTAACCCTGTATTCACATGACCAGAAGTCTTGTCTCTCCTGCCACCGAATTTCACTAAATCCCACTATATCTAACTTTAACCTATCCATTTCCTCTTTTTAAATTTTCTAACCTATCTGCCCGATTAAGGGATCTAACATTCCACGCTCCGATCCGTAGAACGTCAGTTTTGTTTCTCCTGATAACAACGCCCTCCTGAGTAGTCCCCGCCTGGAGACCCGAATGGGGGACTATTTTACCTCCGGAATATTTTACTCAAGAGAATGCCATCATCATTTAACCATACAGTAAATTCCCCTAGAATTCAGCTGTTCACAGCAAGGCCGTTTTGGTTAATGTTACAAGGCCAGTTCAGTCAGCCATCTAGACCGTTGCCTTGGAACTACTGAAACGGCTGCTGCCCCTCTTCAGGAACCACACGTTTGTCTGGCCTCTCAACAGATACCCCTCCGTTGTGGTTGCACCTACGGTACAGCTCTCTGTATCTCTGAGGCACGGAACAATATATAAGAGTCACAAGAAAAAGGAAAGAAGTAAAATTACAATTCCCCTGAAACTCCGCCATGAATGGAAAAAGATGCTTTTCAAGCACCAATTTACAGTTGTCTAGCACAGAGACGGAGCCAGATCAACGTGTTTCGTAAATCAATTGAAAATGTGAACAAATGATCGATATTCTATGCGTGAAATGTGCGCTAAAAGATATGCGAAAACAAGACGACTTTATCTAACTTGACTACTATCATAGTTCCCAATCAGATGAAAGCTATTGCAATGCTTGCGGTTTATTGCTGTCTTGCCATGATATCGAAATTTTCAGGTCTAATACTTTCATATTCACACAAGAGAAATGTTCTCAAAACTGTTTGCTTTACTGTGGTGCTCCTGCTGACTAATGTGGAACAAGTGTCTTTGTCCTGTAAAGCTTGGTAGAACGGAAACGAGTTCTGCCACCAAGTGTTCTCGTTAGCCAGAGTTGGTCAAAGTCTTTAGCTCGCGGTAAGACAATAGAGTATAAATATCTATGGAGGAGCATTCGGCTGCACACAACGGGAATTCTGTCCGCAATATCTCCTGCAGCTCAAGTCATGTGATTATGGGACGGCGCTTTTAATAGGTAAAGCGCTTAGCGTATTTTAAGTGTTATTGCTTCGCAGCTACAGATAGACCACCTTCAGAAGTACCGTGCAGCTTTGTGTACGAGTCTTACAGACGTCTCAACAATTTGATACAGTACTGAAATGGGCCTAAAGATGTGAAGAGGAAGAGTACTGTACATTTTCGCGACAGTGTCATAGCTCAAATTCCACTTTATTTACGTTTTTTCGGTAACGGGATAAGAAGGGACAGCCAACAATATTCTCATACATTATCTATTGCATTTATTCATATTATAGAATCTGTTTTCATTCATTACATTACAATGACACTGTATAGGAAGCTGTCTCATGCAGGAATGCTTAGATATACTTGAGGGTTTTAGAAGGTGCATAAACTGGGGGAAGTAATCAGACTCTCGTGTATAAATTTTATCTGCGTATGAAAAGAACACCAGTATGTATCATTGACTGGCAGTTTACTCAAACACACCTGCAAATTTATTTCGCACTTACGTCGTAAACATATGGCAATAAAATTGTAGAAATTAGCTCTATAGTACAAGACTTTGTAATACCGTGTCTCCATATTTTTAAACATATAAAGTACCTCATATCTATATGACTTTTAGAATTCTACATTTGTTGTACATGCCTATGAAAAGTAACTGGTCCTCCTTCCACAGACTTCTCTGTACATCCGTAGCACCGACAATACTATGCCAGAGCTATTACTAGAAAAACGTCCAGAAACGTACATAAAACAAGGCGAATACGTGTAATATTCAAGTTTCACTATTACTGCAAGTTGCACATAGGCACTATCGTCCCAAAATAAGGTGACTAGCCCGATTTGATGTTGAGAATATGTGCAGTAGACTATGCTCACTCTATAGCTAGAAGTGCTCTATGGAAAGGCAAGCTCGTACTTCCTCGTTTTGGCAAAGGTACCTCGTTTTCGCAGCAAGAACCGTCATGAGACTTAAATGTTTATGATCAAACATGTGACTTACGCCGAGTGCGATGAAATTCTGCGATGTGTGAAAGGCGCTTGTTCTGCAAGGGGTGCCTCTCTCAATGTAGCCGATGTGCAGGCGATACGATCGACGCAGAGCGATAATCCGTGTGGCACATCATACCTGGGAGGTGATCTTAGGTAGGTCACAGAATAGGTAGTATACAGAATGGAAACTCGGCTGCAATATAGGTGGCAAAATGCAGTGTATATGCTCGAAGACTGCTATATTGAAACCGAGTTAGCCGGCCGATGTGGCCGAGCGGTTCTAGGCACTACAATCTGGAACCACGCGACCGCTACGGACGCAGGTTCGAATCCTGCCTAGGGCATGGGTGTGTGCGATGTCCTTAGGTTAGTTAGGTTTAAGTAGTTCTAAGTTCTAGGGGACTGATGACCTCAGATGTTAAGTCCCATACTGCCCAGAGCCATTTCAACCATTTTGAAACCGAGTTAACATCTGTGTCTGAAGAGAAAGGCTAAAGATACGTTTTGTTATTTTATTAATTGTGCGTATTAACTCTTGGGCTTACCTACAAGTAAACAGTTATTTGATGTATTGTTAAAGCTAGAAGTATACAATCACCATTAGTAAGAGAAAAGACTTCGCAGGAAAGTAACAAACGGTTCCCACAAAGCGGCTCATAGCAATACATGAGAAATTAACTGATTCTCTTGCTGTAAACAATAATAGCTCATTAAACTGTAAACAATACTGTATCTAACTGAAGCAAACCTACATGGACTCCTGGCATTAACTTTTCGGTAGAGATTCTCGTTTTCCTTTAAAACGTTAAAAAAAAAATTGTTTCGCATTTGTGTGTTTTCTTCACTAGTGTGTATTACGCCTCTCATTCGAGTCCGAGGAAAGTAACTGGCGTACAAAATTGATTTTCTATTTATCTTACAATTTCATATCACATCTCGATGATTAAGGGTTACATAGTTGCTGTGATATTTAATTTCCATGTACTGTGCAGTGTAAAATTTGAAGGGTTTGCAGTGAAATATGTAGTCGCTGGCTGCTTTACGCTTGGAATTTTAGATGATACGTTACTGCGTACTAAATGAGATAACATATCTAAACTGTTTTTAAACTTGGAAGGAAAGCCACATCTCACTATGGCATACAGAAAATAGAAGTTAAATTACTTTACTTGTGCGTGTTGGCGTCGAACGTGCTGCCAGATGGAGCCACGTGCTTGCAGCTAAGTCGTGAGGAATTCGTTCTGGTAGACTCATGTGTCTCAAATTAGTGATTGCGGTTTACTGTCGTACTTACTGCTGGAAGAAATTGAAGAAGAAGAACAAGAAGAAGGGGAAGACATTCCACACCAACTGGCACATAATGAAAAAGCTGAAGCACATCTCATATTTAGAGCAAGGCTTGACAAAAGTTTCTTTGTGATACTTTTCCATCATCATTTATTAAACGAATATGATTTATATTATGTAATATTTTGGAGTGAACAGATATTTCTGGGACTAATTCAAAACATTAGTATAAATTAAACTTTAATGCAGACTACTGTCTTCATTTAAAGTAAATAGACACTACATACGAGTTACTTTCAGGCTGAAAACATAAATCGAAATTCCAGCACTGTTACAAATACCCAACTTCTGCAGAATGTTCCATAATAGCTGTGTCTGTTGGAAGTGAAGTTTATCAGCTCAAAGTCCCAGAAAAGAAAAAATTAAGAATTAAAATAAAATTGCTGCAAGGGAAACAAAGTAGTTTCATTTTCATCTAAAGTTAAAAGCAGTAACAGTTCACAGTTTGTACAAGTGAACAATAATTAATTTAAAAGCATATGTGATAGTTTCGTTACTGAAGCTTTATCACAACTTGTTTCATTCGCTTTTCCTTTCGTAAATGTTGTCATTTAATTCGTTACATTACTTTCATTTCGTAAGAATGCCCATTTCGAGTCATAGTAGTAAGCAACTATCGTTTCGCGGTTACTTCGTTTCAATATGGTGTCGAGCACAACGCTTGACTTCATACCAAACAAATGTGCCGTCATCTGCATTCCTCTCTGCGTACAGGCCTGGACCTACGATATTTACGAACCGGGAAAAAAAAAAAACGAACTTTATAGTGGCGCCCCGCAACCCCACTCCCTCCCCCACCCACCCTCTCTCTACCGTTCGATATAGGACGTGCAAAATTAAAAAAAGTCGATTTTAAAAAATATGTTCATTTTGTAGCGCACATTATGCTGAAGAGTTTGGTATATAAAACATATATGTTCGACAAATCTAATACATATTATTTGGTCTTAAGTGTGTCAAAGCGTAGTGCCATTCTTCTTCACACAGCATTCTTCTATCGCACGCCACGGCACTTCGTTCTGTGGAATTCAAATGCGTATGTTTTGTAATGGAAGTCATCAAACCTATATTCAAGCCAGTGGAAATTAAAATGTCCTGTGGTGCCTCTCCTGCTCCCAGTCGGCCGGTTTGACGTCCTACCCAACTTAAAAAAATCTCACAATTAATACTGGGTGGTATTGTTTGTAACCGGGAGAGTAAGAATTATTAAGAAAATTTGCGCTGTTTGTTACCTATCAGCTAATAACTTTTTCTTTTGTGTGACATAAAATTAAATATAGTAAACATAAAATCAGTAAAGACAGGAGTCAAGTAAAACAATACACATCTGTAATCCTTAGGTCCCAGCATTTTTTTCTCTCTAATCTTGCTACAGCTTTACACGGCGTGATTTCCTTTCTGTGAAAGGCTCTATTACCTCATCAAAGTTAGTCAAACGGTTTGCTATCAGAAGAATCAAAATGTTATCTAATACTGGAAAAGCTTTTGATACGAATAGTACCCAAGACTGCTGTGGTTTCTCGATTTGATTACGTCTACATTGTTACTGTCTGCTAGATAAAACGAAATACGCCTTTCTAATGAAACTTCCTGGCAGATTAAAACTGTGTGCCGGACCGAGACTCGAACTCGGGACCTTTGCCTTTCGCGGGCAAATGCTCTACCAACTGGCCTTTCTAATATTGCAGAAATTGTAACACGCGCAAACTAAGCGAGATTGTTTTGGCACAAACGGTCATTTTTGTGTACCTCATTTACATAATGACACAACAGAACATAATTCACGAAGTGCCAATATCAAATGCCTATTAGGGCTTCTAGAAGCAGCAAGTTTTATGTTAGGAAATAGTTTCAGACTTCATTTATGCGCTCCAGTTTCTCAAGCATGAGATCGAGGAGTTGTTGTTGTTGTGGTCTTCAGTCCTGAGACTGGATTGATGCAGCTCTCCATGCTACTCTATTCTGTGCAAGCTTCTTCATCTCCCAATACCTACTGCAACCTACATTCTTCTGAATCTGTTTAGTGTATTCATCTCTTGGTCTCCGTCTACGATTTTTACCCTCCACGCTGCCCTCAAATACTAAATTGGTGATCCCTTGATGCCTCAGAACATGTCCTACCAACCGATCCCTTCTTCTTGTCAAGTTGTGCCACAAATTTCTCTTCTCCCCAATTCTATTCAATACCTCCTCATTAGTTATGTGATCTACCCATCTAATCTTCACCATTCTTCTGTAGCACCACATTTCCAAAGCTTCTATTCTCTTCTTGTCTAAACAATTTATCGTCCAGGTTTCACTTCCATACATGGCTACACTCCATACAAATACTTTCAGAAACGACTTCCTGACACTTAAATCTATACTCGATGTTAACAAATTTCTCTTCATTAGAAACGCTTTCCTTGCCATTGCCAGTCTACATTTTATATCCTCTCTACTCCGACCATCATCAGTTATTTTGCTCCCCAAATAGCAAAACTCCTTTACTACGTCAAGTGTCTCATTTCCTAATCTAATTCCCTCAGCATCACCCGACTTAATTCGACATCATTCCATTATCCTCGTTTTGCTTTTGTTGATGTTCATCTTATATCCTCCTTTCAAGACACTATCCATTCCGTTCAACTGCTCTTCCAAGTCCTTTGCCGTCTGTGACAGAATTACAATGTCATCGGCGAACCTCAAAGTTTTTGTTTGTTCTCCATGGATTTTAATGCCTATTCCGAATTTTTCTTTTGTTTCCTTCATTGCTTGCTCAATATACAGATTGAATAACATCGGGGAAAGTAGTAGTACGAAATTTTCATGTAAATTTGGAATCGTCATATTCTTCTACGTGATTTCTGTCATGTCGCCGTTTCTTCTCCTTCGTCGTTCTAACAAACAATCTTGTCATCACTAATTCTGTAACTATTTCTGCCACTGCCAAATTTATTCTCCGGTTAACTTCACTAATCCCGCCAGAATCACCGGATTAGTTTTCCTGCGTTTATTATCAGGTTAGGCGTTATTATGTGTTCGTACAACCGTTTCCTGCATTTTTTCGAGAGTAGAAGTTAAGCGGCTGCTAATCGGGGACTGCACAACTGGCTCTTAGTAATGTAGCGATCTGGAAAAAAATTAATGTAATAATTTCATTTTCTTGGATACACCGACAAGATAGCACGTGATCGTTCTTACCTGTTATTCCAGTTGAGTCGTTTATTTCCACACTGGTAGTCTGAATCTATGATTTACAATTACAACAACATTGATCACTTGCATACCCAATCTATCACATAAACTAACAGCCATTGGCATTTACCTGTTCGGGTTTATTCGGCTCTACTGGTATAGCCCCGTCCCCTTTTGTCTGCGGGGATGTCTTTTATTTCTAGATGCGACGGGGATCTCCATGACAGAGACATCACTTACGCTATGCACGCATTCAAAAATCAACTTATAATTAGTTCAGAAATCAACTTAGAATGTGAGACCCTTAACTTTTCCCGGCGAACTGAATGTTCAAATAACTTACGGGTTTGCTGCAGTGTGACGTCGTCGAATACCGCCGATATTTCGACAGGAGCACACCCTGCCATTCTCAAGGCACAAATGCCAGTAAGAAGAAATGTGCACGCAAATTTAATACCTCGGTTCACAGAGGAGAAACAAGGAAGACACCACACACAGAACAAGTGTCAGCACAAACAAAGATAACCAACATCAGAAATATCGATAGCTACTATTAATCAACAGGTGAGGTAGCACTAATTTTGTCCCTCTGTTTTTGATGAGAGACAGAGCCGGATTCCAAGCAGCATTTAAACAAAATCCACCACCTCTGTTAATAAGGTTGCTTGATAGTCTGATAGTGTTATTAAGGAAGCTGTTGAAATCAGACTATCAAGCAACCTTATTAAGAGAGATGGTGGATTTTGTTTAAATGCTGCTTGGAATCCGGCTCTGTCTCTCATCAAAAAACAGAGGGACAGAATTAGTGCTACCTCACCTGTTGATTAATAGTAACTATCGATATTTTTGATGTTGGTTATCTTTGTGTTGACACTTCTTCTGTGTGTGATGTCTTCCTTGTTTCTCCTCTGTGAACCGAGGTATTAAATTTGCTTGCACATTTCTTCTTCCTTGCATTTGTGCCTTGAGAATGGCAGCGTATGCTCCTGTCGAAATATCGGAGGTGTTCGACGACGTCACCCGGCAGCAAACCCGTAAGTGATTTAAACTTAGAATGCGTTCAGAAACAGCATGGATGCGTTTCAAAATAATATGAATGATCGGTGGGTGCTTTATGAAACAAGGTGTTTCTCTTCAAGAATATTATGAATTTGGCGCCCTCTGAAATTGCCGCCCGGGGAAGATACCCCGGTTACCCCCCCCCCCCCCTCACTACCCCTCCCCCCCTCATAGACCCGGGCCTGTCTGTGTACACTATATTCTGTGGTAAGGATATATATACTGAGATGGTATCTGTTCTTTCGGACATGTCCGAAAGAACAGATACCATCGGTGACCATGCAGATCGTTAGAATGAAATTACAATGGAATGAACACCCTTAGCTGCTTACAGGCGTTCACATACATCAACGGGGACAGATGAAAATGTGTGCCCCGACCGGGACTCCAACCCGGGATCTCCTGCTTACATGGCAGACGCTCTATCCATCTGAGCCACCGAGGACACAGAGGATAGCGCGACTGTAGGGATTTATCTCTGGCACGCCTCCCGCGAAACCCACATTTTCAACGTATTGTCCCGCACTACATTTGTAGTGCCCCCGCCCATTATACTTATTACTCGCGGCGCGTTGCCGAAGGAACAGATACCATCTTAGTGTATATATATATAGTTAAGGCTCACCGGCCACTTGACCATCTTCTTCTTCTGTGTGAATGCACAAACAGTGCCCGAGCTCTGACGGGAATCGGCAACGCGCCGCGAGTAATGAGTATAATTGGCGGGGTAACTACGAATGCAGTGCGGGACAATACGTTGAGAATGTGGGTTTCGTGGGAGGCGTGGCAGAGATAAAATCCCTGCAGTCGCGCTATCCTCTGTGGCCTCGGTGGCTCAGATGGATAGAGCGTCTGCCATGTAAGCAGGAGAACCCGGGTTCGAGTCCCGGTCGGGGCACACATTTTCATCTGTCCCCGGTGACGTATGTCAACGCCTGTAAGCAGCTAAGGGTGTTCATTTCATTGTAACGTTACTCGACTCCAGTGAATTGCATGAGAACCGTGTCGCCACCGCAGGAGTTCAGAGTCAGTGAACCGCGCTGAAGTTAAGGAGGCTGTGCCTCACGTACAGCAGAGGAGGCCTGCCCACAGAGCGGCAGCCGCAGCAGCGGCGCGGGCGAGCGTTTGACCGCAGCCGCGGCGCCAGCCGGCAGGCCCGGCCCGTTCGCCCGGGGGCGTAGCGGCGGCCGTCCGGGTCGCGAGCTGTAAACACGCTCTCACCCGCCTGCCACGTCTCGTTGCGAAAAGCCGGCCCACCGTGCCCTGACGAGAATCCAGATCAGCAGTGACGAAACATCCGTTATATCGCCGACGGAATCCTGGCGGTGCTTTCTTCTGTGCCAGAATGGGCCGCTGTGAACGGTATAAACGTCCATCCTCAGCTTCATCTTGAACAGCGCTGGCAGCTATGAGAGCCATCAAGAACTCTTTAACTCAGAACTACAAAAATATTTTAATTATTCTTGATTCATAAAGCGTCCTTTGTTTCATACAGAGCAGGAACTGGAAGGAAAACAGTACCGCTACACTCCTCAAAACGAGTATGTCAAACGTCGAAACTGAACGTAACGTTAGTTAATATTCAGAGCCGACCGCAGTGGCCGAGCGGTTCTATGCGCTACAGTCTGGAACAGCGCGACCGCTACGGTCGCAGATTCGAATCCTGCTTCGGGCATGGATGTGTCTGATCTCTTTAGGTTAGTTAGGTTTAAGTAGTTCTAAGTTCTAGGGGACTGATGACCTCAGATGTTAACTCCTATAGTGCTCAGAGCTATTTTTTTTTAATATTCAGAGCGAGTGCGCTTTGAGGATCCTTCAGACAATCGCAGCAAAAGTATTAGCACACACGTACATGCTAGCTCGCATACCAGGCATTACAATTCTGCCGACAGTGCCTACCATTAACAAAGAAATGCAGTGTTAAGGGCGAACATGTACCTCGTCTGCACACACAAAAGTATTGGCACAGAGCGTGGCTTCTCGGTATATTGCTGGGTTTTCAGGTACCGGAACGCCATCTGCTGACGCAATAGACACTGCATGTTGTTGACGGCCCAGTCGCTAGAATGCTGCTGTATTGTACTATAGTGGTTAGATTAGATTAGATTAGTACTTGTTCCATAGATCATGAATACGATACTTCGTAATGATGTGGAACGTGTCACATAAATAAAAGGTGCCTATACAAGATATTACATTAGACAAAATATTACATGACACTCAATATTTTTAATTCTTTTTTTGTGGGGGTTGGGAAATCACTCACTATATCCAAACATTCATCTAATGAGTAGAAGGAGTTGCCATTAAGAAATTCTTTAATTTCCTTTTAAATGCTATATGGCTATCTGTCAGACTTTTGATGCTATTAGGTAAGTAACCAAAGACTTTTGTGGCAACATAATTTACCCCCTTCTGAGCCAAAGCTAGATTTAACATTGAGTAGTGCAGATCATCCTTTCTCCTAGTGTTGTAGCCATGTACTCTGCTATTACTTTTGAATTTGTTCGGATTGTTAATAACAAATTTCATAAGTCAATATGTATATTGTGAGGCTACAGTGTAGATTTCCAACTCTTTAAATAAGTGTCCGCAGGATGATCTTGGATGAGCTCCAGCAATTATTCTGATTACACGCTTTTGTGCAATGAACACTCTTTTACTCAATGATGAGTTACCCCAGAATATGATGCCATACGAAAGCAGAGAATGAAAATGGCATAAGTAGCTGAACTCAAACGTTTCAGCAGATCCTCAGTGTGTTTTTTCCAGTTCAATCCCTCATCAATGCATACACCTAGAAATTTTGAATATTATACCTTAGCTACCGATATCTGATCGAAGTCTATATTTATTAATGATGTCATTCCATTTACTGTGTGTAACTGTATATACTGTGTTTTGTCAAAGTTTAATGAGAGCCAAATTTATGGCATAACCAGGACTCGAACCCAGGTCTCCTGGCTTAAGGGGAAGTATGCTACGCGTTACACCACCACAGCACAGCATGGGGCCGAAGAAGAAGGAACATTCAGTGGCACTGCATGAGAGAGTGGTATTGCTCCATTCACAAGGGAGAAGCTATCGACAAATCGGAGCAGAGGTGTCTGTTAGCTACACTACGGTACGAGCCATCGTTGATAAATATGAAGAGTCTGGAACAACAGTGAGTAATTGTCGTCCTGGACGTCCAGAAGTGCTTCAAACCCGAGAACGTCGCCGTATCATCGCACTTCCTCGGAAGGAACCTGCTACAAGTGCAGCATCTATTGCTGAGGTTGTTCAGACAACGTCCGGCAAGACGGTTAGTGTTCAAACTATACGAAACGTGTTGAATGAGGCTGAAATGCATGGACGTTCTCCCAGGAAAAAGCCATACATATCGGAAATTAACCGGCAGAAATGCCTGCAGTTTGCCAAGGACTATATCAGCAATCCGATGGAGTTTTTGAACACAGTGATATTTAGCGACGAATCGAAGTTCAGTGTGCTCGGATTTGATGCAAGAAAGAAAGTTTGGCGCAAGTCGAACACGCACCTCGGCATCAAACACATGCATCCCACAACCAAACACGGTGGGGGCGGTATCGTGGTCTGGGGCTGTATGACGGCGTCTGGCGTTGGAAATCTAGCTGTGATCCTCGGTACAATGGATATTATGAGATACATCGACGTGTTGCGAGGTAATTTACACGCTAGTGCACAGATATTGGCCTTACTGGGGTGTTTCATTTCCAGCAAGGCAACGACCCAAAACATACCGCCATGAAAATCCGGGAGTGGTTACTGTACAATGCCCCCAAGAAGGTTTCTAACACCACCTGAGAGCCCTTATTTGAACCCCTATTGAGAACCTGTGGGCTCATCTTGACACACAAGTCAGAAAAAGGCGTCCGTCCGGTAAAAACGACTTGGAGAATGTGCTCCTGGAGGAATGGTCGAAAATTACCCCTGATATCACCCGGAAGTTAATACGAAGCATTCCTAGCGTTTACGTGCTGTTATAGATGCTAGAGGGATGCACACTAGGTATTAGAAGATGAACATCAATGAAGAAAACGAACACACTGTCCGATTCATATGCGTGTGCCAATACCTTTTTGGATGCAGAAGAGCGATGTTTATTTTCATAACACTGAATGTTACTTTACGGACAGGTGATTTGGACATATTTGTAACCTATAAGGTGGCACGTGTCTGGGTTCTGTTCTGAAATATATGTTTCGTTTAACCTACAACCACTAAAATGTAACTGTGCCAATACTTTTTGGTGCGATTGTGTCACTACAGGTTGCATGTACTTGTCTCGATTTGTACTGGAGTAACAGCACTGGCCTGAATCTACATCTACGTGAGTACTCTCCAATCCATAAAACAGTGCCTGGCAGAGGGTTCAAAAATGGTTCAAATGGCTCTGAGCACTATGGGACTTAACATCTGTGGTCATCAGTCCCCTAGAACTTAGAACTACTTAAACTTAACTAACCTAAGGACATCACACACACACCCATGCCCGAGGCAGGATTCGAACCTGCGACCGTTGCAGTCGCGCGGTTCCGGACTGAGAGCCTAGAACCGCTCGGCCACCGCGGCCGGCGCAGAGGGTTCATCGAACAACATTCAGACTATTTTTCTACTATTTCACTGTCGTACAGAGCGCGGGAAAAACGAAAAAAATCTTTCCGTGTGAGCCCTGATTTATTACGAGGATCATTTCTCCCTATGTAGTTGGGCGTCAACATATTTTCGTATTCGGCGGAGAAAGTTCGCTATTGAAATTTTGTGAAAATATCTCGCCGCCACAAAAAACGCCTTTGTTTTAATCATTGCTACGCCTTCTCTTGTATAATACCCTTGACACTATCTTCTCTTATTTCGCGATAATTCAAAAGGAGCTGCTTTTCTCTTAACTTTTTCGATATCCACCGTCAATGATATCTGGCACGGATTCTACAGAGAATATCGGCAGCAATACTTCTGAAGAAGACGGACAAGCGTATTGCAGGCAGTGTCTTTAGCAAATTTGTTGCATCTTATAAGTATTCTCCCAATCAAACGCAGTATTAGGTTTGCCTTCTCTACTACAATGATCATTCCAAGTTCAATTATTTGTAATTTTAATCCCTAAGAATTTACTTGAATTCATAGCCGTTAGGTGCGCTTTATCTTGGATGACTTCACATTTTTCGTTATTTAGAGTCAGTTGCCACGTTTCACACAATACAGATATCTTGTGTACATCATTTTGAAATTGCGTTTTGATCTTCTGATGGCGTTGCTAGACGCTAAATGACCGCATCGTCTGCAAAGAATCTAAGAGGACTTCTCAGATTGTCTCCTAAGTCATTTATGTAGATTAGGAACGGCCGAGAGCCTATAACACTTCCTTGGGGAACGCAATATACCACTTCTTTTACTCGATGACTTTTCGTCAGCTACTACGAACTGTAACCTTTCTGACAGGACATCACGAATCAGACTGAGACAGTACTCCATAGGCAAGCATTTTGATTAGAAGCTACGTTTTAGCAACGGTTTCAATACCTCTCTGGAAATATAGTAATATCGAATCAGCCTGAGATCCTCTGTCTGCAGCACTCATTACTATTTGTGTTTTGCGGCATCAAAGCAAAACACTGAAGTTGTTGAAATGACCACGCATGCGCAGGGGTGACACGTAGGTCGCGACTCTGCTGTTCTTGATGTGATGATATAACATAACTATTTATCAACTGGCTAAGTCTCACTAGACAATTGAAATAAATCTCCAAAAGCTTTTCCTGGGATTTCAGAGGCTTTTAATAGCACTTCCAACAGAGAAAGGCGTAAACTCATCATAAAGTGGTGTTGTAACAAACGCACATCTGCAAACGTTACTAACTAACAAACATCGTGGAATTTGCTAGACATGTTTCACCAGATAAAACAACATTTCTTAGCTCAATTACTCTGCTTTACTCGCAGAGTCACAATCTTTTCGACCATACTGTATGGTCGGGAGGTCATTCGACGGGAAGCCGTTGACACACGAGGAAATTCGGCTTCTTATCGATACTTCGTTGCTCTCTACAAAATGACAAAGTTTTAAATCTCTCATGACTGCGTGTTCATGAGAGATTTTCTTTCCCTATGACTGAAAATGACATTTGAGTTATAGTCTGTTAATACATAGTGAAATTGCGAGTTTTAGCGCGCTTGCTCAGGTGTAGTTCTTCCACCTTCTACGAGTACCATGTCAACCAACCAGATTACAAAGACTATTAAGTTAGTGCAATTTCTCACGAAAAGTGTACTCGTGTACCATGTATTTACGCTCCTCACTCCACTTTCTGCTGTCATGTGCCAGGTAATGCATATTCTCTCTTCTGCGAAGAGAAGCGTGGGAATGAATCTTACGGATCTCAAAGCCAGAAATGTTACAAAAGTTGAAAAATGGATACACACATAGAGGACGGAAATGTTACAAAAGTTGAAAAATGGATACAGACATAGAGGACGAATATATTTTCGAAGAAAATAAATACCTTATTAGTTTCTGTAATTCTTCGGAGTTCCTCACGATCTGTTTACACCTTGAAGAATCACGTGTTCTGCTGGATATCAGCGTCGTTCTTGCACGTTATTTTGATAAAGTCACTCGTTATCTTTATCCAGTGCTACAAGAGACTGTCTCATTCTGCACCTGATGAGGGTAACGAAGTCACGTTGTCGAAATATCGTGCAAGAACGACGCTGATATCCGGCAGAATACCCGACATCTCAAGATGTCACTCTAATTTGTACGAAATAAAACCTCATGCGAGCATTTTCTAAAGTAATCACTAACCCACTGGTATATCGAGAGCTTGGCATTGCATACTTTAAATACATCCAGGAACACTGCAAATAGCGAACCAAATCGGAAGAACCGGATCGAAATGAAATTTATTAGACATAATGATACAGATGAGAGATTAGCTTGATCCCAAGATAAAGCCATGTAAAGAAATACAGTGGGTAAAAGTAGCCGAATACAGTACCACATCAATAAAACATTGGACCACCTTTTGCTGCAATAAATGTCGCAATACGGTCTGGCGTCTAGTTGATTAGACGTCTGATGTTGCCCTGAGGCAGACTGGCCCACAAATATTGAACAGCCACCTCCAAATCATGTACAGAGTGCCACGGCGGCATCTGGCGTTTCACTTAGTGAGACGCATGTTCTATAGGAAACAAGTCCGGGTAGCAGGCCGGCCCTGGGAATCGGACGTACGAAGTTTTCAGCAATTCGAGCTGTATGCGGAAGAAAAGTGCCCATGATAAACAATGTAGGTACCGGCCCACATGGAGTCGAAAATGTCACCAGCATAACGCTGGCCATTTAAGGTTCCACGGACCACAGTCGGAGGAAACCGGCTATCGTATGCTTTGGTCCCCATATTACTACGCCAGCTCTGCATTTGTGTGACGCGTGTCAGCGTGGGTGGAACTAGGTTGCTGCCACATCTATACGCGGTATCATCCGTCCCCAAAACGAATTGTGATTCATGATTAAACACCACGTTTTCCCAATCTGTGGCAGTCCATGTCGTCCTGGCTTGGCACCATTGCAGACGGAGTCGCCGATGTCACGGTGTTAACGGCAGTACACGACAAGGGCGCCTGGATTGCAAATTCACATCCACAAAGACGTCTGGAAATGGTTTGCGGAACAACTGTCTCCCGTACTTCTGCTTGTATCGTGAGGGAGTCACTGTAGGATCCCTGATTCTTTGCCGCACGATCCTACGATCATCCCGCATCGTCTTCTTCCTGGCCCTCCAGACACCGTATGTCGCAAGTGGGCACCATCTCGTGTCCACTGTTCCCAACCTCATCTGACGGTACACTCCGAACGATCGACCTGGAGAGCCACACGGCGTCTCGATCAGCCTGCGGTTTTAATGCAGATGGTCAGGCCTCTCTCAAACTGGCTTAACTTTGAGGAATGTCGTCTCACACGTTCACCTGGAATTCTGCGCCTACTGAGGTCCTCCTCGAGTCCGGATGTGATCGTCACGTGCACGACTCTTCTACTATGCGTCGTTTAAACAGTCTCGGATAATGAACTTCGCCGTGACATATACCCTTCCTTCCAACTGTAGCCTGGCCTTGTTCCCTGCCCCCCTCCCCCCCAGGGCCCCCTTTTCCTTTCCCCTCCTCCTCCCAGAGCGGATTTTACTCGCCCCCCTCCCCCCGTGAGTCCCTGCGCCCCATGCTCAACTCTTTCCCTCCCACGTCCTTCCCTCCCTGGCCCTCTTCGGTGCGACCCCCACCTGCCTCACCCCTCTCCTCCACTCCCTCCCCTCCTTCTCTTCCTTCTTCCCTTCTCCCTCATCTCCATGCGCCTGGCACATCCTCTGTTTGCTCATCGTCATCAGTGTGCTACGTCAGTGTTGTGTTTGGTGCTGTTCTCCTGTGCGTCGAGAGCTCTGGTTTTAATTGTGTGCTGGACTTGTCCATAGTGTTACCGTCAGTGATTGTTACGTGCTACGCCGTCCGTCGATACTTTTATGCTCCGGTCATGCTTTGCCTTGTGTTCTTTTAACTGTCCCAGTGTGTGGTTTTTGTGTGCGCTACTTTATGGTTTTTATCTCCGTTTTACAGTCGCCCCCTTTTTGTCTGTTGTCTTCATAATGTTCCCCCTTTTTTATATCTCTGTGCATCGTATTTTCCCTTTTATGTCATTTTAATGTCTTCTATTGTATGATCTATGTCTTTCGGCTGAAGAGCAGAGCATATGCTGCTGCTAGCCATCCCCAATGGGGAATTGAAATACAATAAAGAAAAAAAAAATCGTTTAAACAGGAACCCTGCCACAATGCAGCGTAACTGCAGGCCTGTTGACATGTGCAATGGCATCAAACTTGGATCATTTGCTTATGAGATCTCACTGAACTTATTAACAAACTTTAGTGTTTGTAACTTTCTTCCCTCTGGGTGAGCTATTTTAAATATTCCCGAGCGTGTGTTTAAGAGGCCTGATACAGCTACTGATTTTAGACCTAACGTTATTAGTGATGTGCATAGCCCCCATACGGGACTCAGAGCACGAAGTTAAGAATCCCATTGACGGAGGGCCTTTAGGTAACTTCTTTGCAGCTTTCAGTAGCTGGGTGATTCTTCTGCATTGAAAACGAAACCGGAATGTCTCAGAAGAAAGACAGCTGCGGGTACGATAGGAACGGTATGTACGTGTAATTGCATGGAAAACCAGGAGAAAGGGAACATCGTCGTCTCTGACCTATGCAGTTGTAAACACGCATCTGCCATTTCCAGGACACTGCACATTGAAGAGAATACAGTGACAAGTCATCCCAAACAGCCAATAATAAACATTTAAAACTATAATAATATTATCGTCGGCCACATGTAATACAAATAGACTAAAATCGTGATACTGACACTATCCTACAGGAATAATAATCATGTAAAACTACAGTAATAATTATTACTGTCGACCACATGTAATAAAAATACATCAAAATCGTGATAATTGCTCTGTCCTGTACCCCACAGGTGCAGTATCCACCCAGACCTCTACTTGTAGTGAGTAAAAGAAGGTACTTTGCATGCTATTATTGCTTTCTCATTTCCTGCACCAATGACGAAAGGCACATGGGAAGAATAATTGTTGATAATGCTCCGTGTGAGCTCGAACCTCTCTGATTTTATATTCATGTCATTTTCTCACGATATGCTTAAAGAAAGCAATATATTGTTGGACTCTTTTAGGAACGTACGCTCCCGAAATTTTAACAGTAAACCACGTTGTGTTGCGCGACGCCTCTCATGTAGCGCCTGTCACTGTAGTTGCATGAACATTCCTATGATGCTTTCTCGTTTACTAAACGAACCAGTGGGAAAACGCGCTATTTCCTTTATTCATCCTGTATGGTGCGACTCCAGACTGACGAGAGTTTCTGAAGGCAACTCCTTCATTAGTGAACTCCACGTACTGAGGACTCTTACAACAATCCATCTAGTGACTGTCTTTGCTATGATTACTTTTATGCGGTCATTCCACTTATAGCTCCGTGTACATTGATTTTTGATTGATTTTAACAGGGGAGCTAAAACAACTTAGGTCTGACGCGCCACTGTCCGCACCGAAACTAGGTTTATTGTGCGGTAACGCTCCCTGTACATCTAGTATAGCCAACCAGTACCCTTAAATAGTGCAAGGAGTCCCTCTACCAGTTTTTTATTGGACAGAATTTCTTCAGGTCTAGTTGTCCCGAAGATTCTGCATCTTTTACTCTCCAAAGCCATGCATTCGAAGATTAGGTGTGGTGCAGTTTCTTCACCCTCATCACAGATCCTAATTTAGGGTCCTTTTCCGTTATATCCATTGTGTTCAGGTGTTTTTTTGAAATTCCCATGGCCGGTCATCAGTCCAGTCATGAGTTTGATCTCTTTCCTGTTCAATCCCAGGATTACAGAGCTTCTTTTAAAACGTGGCTTGGGCATCATTACCTTATCATGTTTTTGTTTATGGACCTTGGTCCAATATCCTACGTGCTGTTTCCTAAGCCAGTTCCGTAGTTCGAATTTGATCATAGCCTTGGTGATTGTCAGTACAGGTTTCGGTCCAGTTGTTGCCACCATCCTAGTCAATTTATCGGCTTGTTCATTGCCACAGATCCCTGAGTGGCCAGGGACCCACACTAAGTTCACCCTATTACTTTCCCCTAGCTCCACCAGAGCCCTGTGGCAATCTGCAACAATCTTAGAACTTTTAGAATGAAATTTTCACTCTACAGCGGAGTGTGCACTGATATGAAACTTCCTGGCAGATTGAAACTGTGTGCCGGACCGAGACTCGAACTCGGGACCTTTGCCTTTCGCGGGCAAGTGCTCTACCAACTGACCTACCCAAGCACGACTGACGCCCCGTCCTCACAGCTTTACTTCTGCCAGTACCTCGTCTCCTGCGCAGGAGAGCTTCTGTAAAGTTTGGAAGGTAGGAGATGAGGTACTGGCGGAAGTAAAGTTGTGAGGACGGGTCGTAGGTCGTGCTTGGGTAGCTCAGTTGGTAGAGCACTTGCCCACGAAAGGCAAAGGTCCCGAGTTCGAGTCTCGGTCCGGCACACAGTTTTAATCTGCCAGGAAATTTCAATCTTAGAACTTGTTGCAGGAGCCGTCATTAATTTCAGGGCTGCCTGGCTGTCTGAATAGATGTAGATGCTACGGTCATTGTAGCACCTATGCATATTCTCCACCACACATGTCCTGATTGCAGTAATTTCAGCTTGGTATACAGAGTCCGTGTACATACTCACAGATGTACAGGGTGATTCAAAAAGAATACCACAACTTTAAAAAATGTGTATTTAATGAAAGAAACATAATATAACCTTTTGTTATACATAATTACAAAGAGTATTTAAAAAGTTTTTTTTCACTCAAAAACAAGTTCAGAGATGTTTAATATGGCCCCCTCCAGACACACGAGCAATATCAACCCAATACTCCAACTCGTTCCACACTCTCTGTAGCATATCAGGCGTAACAGTTTGGATAGCTGCTGTTATTTCTCGTTTCAAATCATCAATGGTGGCTGGGAGAGGTGGCCGAAACACCATATCCTTAACATACCCCCATAAGAAAAAATCGCAGGGGGTAAGATCAGGGCTTCTTGGAGGCCAGTGATGAAGTGCTCTGTCACGGGCTGCCTGGCGGCCGATCCATCGCCTCGGGTAGTTGACGTTCAGGTAGTTATGGACAG
This sequence comes from Schistocerca nitens, assembly GCF_023898315.1. NCBI lineage: Eukaryota > Metazoa > Arthropoda > Insecta > Orthoptera > Acrididae > Schistocerca > Schistocerca nitens. The sequence goes on along the minus strand of NC_064618.1, from coordinate 468,110,084 downwards.
ATAAATGCCAATGTGGGGGCGCTCCATCCTGCTGAAATATGAATTGTTGTGCTTCTTGTACGAGCTGAGGGAACAGCCAATTCTCTAACATCTCCAGATACTGTAGTCCAGTTACAGTAGCACCTTCGAAGAAAAAGGGACCAAAAACTTTATTGGCTGAAATGGCACAGAAAACGTTCACCTTAGGCGAGTCACGTTCATACTGAGTTGTTTCCCGGGGATTCTCAGTGCCCCATATACAGACATTGTGACGGTTGACTTTCCCGTTAGTGTGGAAAGTTGCTTCATCACTAAACACAATCTTTGAAACGAAAGATTCATCTGTTTCCATTTGAGCAAGGATAAAATCACAGAAATCGATTCTTTTAATCTTATCAGCTGCAGACAGTGCTTGAACCAATTTCAGACGATAAGGTTTCATAACTAACCTTTTTCGTAGGACTCTCCATACAGTTGATTGTGGAATTTGCAGCTCTCTGCTAGCTCTGCGAGTCGATTTTCCTGGGCTGCGAACAAATGCTTGCTGGATGCGTGCTACATTTTCATCACTCGTTCTCGGCCGTCCAGAACTTTTCCCTTTGCACAAACACCCATTCTCTGTAAACTGTTTATACCAACGTTTAATACACCACCTATCAGGAGGTTTAACACCATACTTCGTTCGAAATGCACGCTGAACAACTGTCGTCGATTCACTTCTGCCGTACTCAATAACACAAAAAGCTTTCTGTTGAGCGGTCGCCATCTTAGCATCAACTGACGCTGACGCCTAGTCAACAGCGCCTCAAGCGAACAAATGTACAACTAATGAAACTTTATAGCTCCCTTAATTCGCCGACAGATAGTGCTTAGCTCTGCCTTTTGTCGTTGCAGAGTTTTAAATTCCTAAAGTTGTGGTATTCTTTTTGAATCACCCTGTATTATGGATGTGATATTTCAGTAGTTGTTCAGAAATCGCATCATCTTACGACAGGGGAGTTTTCGCCTATTAATCTACCTATCCAGAAATTCATATATGGAGTAGAGTGAGTTGTCAAGTGCTATTACACTCACGAAACAAAATTACAGCACCTGAAAGTAATTAATGTGAAGGAATGAAACTTTGGCCAACGGCTTTGCTGCAGTGGTAACACTGCTTTCCGTCAGATAGTCGAAGTTAAGTGCTGTCAGGTTTGGCTAGCACATGGATCGGTCACCGCCCCAGTTTACAAGCGCTGTTGCTCGTGGTCGTGCGGTAGCGTTCTCGCTTCCCACGCCCGGGTTTCCGGTTTCGATTCCCGGCGGGGTCAGGGATTTTCTCTGCCTCGTGATGACTGGGTGTTGTGTGATGTCCTTAGGTTAGGTAGGTTTAAGTAGTTCTAAGTTCTAGGGGACTGATGACCATAGATGTTAAGTCCCATAGTGCTCAGAGCCATTTAAACCATTTTTTTTGCAAGCGCTGTTGGCAAGCAATGTGCACTCAGCCCTTGTGGGACCAACTGAGGAGCTGCTTGAAGGAGAAGTAACAGCTCCGATCACGAAAACTGACAACGGCTGGGAGAGCGGTGTGCTGACCACATGCACTTCCACATCCGCATCCAATGTTGCCTATAGGCTGAGGATGCCACGGCGGTCAGTCGGTACAGTTGGGTCTTCTAAGGCCTATTTGGACGGAGTTAAGTTAAAGAAATTTCGGTAATACATATGTGTAGATAACATATTTAAGTGATTAACATTGCAAGATTATAGGGTAACGTAAGTGCGAGATAAGCCGTTGCAAACGTGAAATGCTAGTACATTAATAACAGTTTTAACCGCCAGAATCTTGAATGCAAGGGTGCAAACGTCCATACATTGTGTTGTACAGATGCCGAATGTCAATTTGTGGGATGGAGTTCCATGCCTGTTGCACTTGGTTGGTCAACACAGGGATGGTTAATGCTGTTTGTGGAGGACACTAAGAGTTGTCGTCTGATGATGTCCTATATATGCTCTATTGGAGACACAGCTGGCGATCGAACAGGCCAAAGCAATATGTCGACACCACGTAGAGCATATTGGCTACAACAGAAGTATGCAGGCGAGCGTTATCCTGTTGGAGAATACGCCCTGGAATGCTGTTCATGAATGACTGCACAACAGGTCGAATCACCAGATTGACGTACAGATTTGCAGTCAGGGTGCTTGGGATAACGGCGAGAGTGCTTCTGCTATCATACGAATTGCACGCCAGACCAGAATTCCAGGTATATACACAGTGTGTCTAGGGCGCAAACAGGTTGGTTGCAGGCTCTCAGCTGGCCTCGTCATAACCAGCACACGGCCATCACTGGCACCGAGGCACAACCAGCTTTCATCAGAAAACAAAACAGACCTCCTCTCTGCCTTTCCAAGCAGCTCTCACGTAGTACCACTGAAGACGCAAATGGCGCCGGTTTGGGGACAGTGGAGTGCACGCTACAGGGCGTCTGGCTTGGGGCTGTATTTCAAGTAAACGATTTGTAACAATTCGTTGTGTCACTGTGGTACCAACTGCTTCTCAGATTTCTGTTACAGATGCAGTACGATGCGCCAGAACCAAACGCCGAACGCGAAGGCTTTCCCTATCGGCAGTGAAACGTGGCCCCCCGAAGTCCCCCGTGTTCTTGCGATCGTACATTCTCGTGATCACCGCTGCCACGTACAATGTACAGTGGATACATTCCTGTCAAGTCTTCCTGTAGTATCGCGTAAGGAACATCCAGCTTCTCGTAGCCCTATTACAAGTCCTCGTTCAAATTCAACATCAACTCTCCACGCCCAGTCTAAAAGGTAACCAACTTTCACGACCGTTGCAGCGTGTATTTAAAGCAAACCTGATTTGCATCTTCATATTGGCGCTAATAGCACCACTCTTACGCGATTGGCGCGAAACTTGACTAGACATAATGTTCCAGAAGTTAAAACACGTCTACCAACTTTCGTTTACGTCGTACAACTCTTTCTTGGTATTGCGATTTTCTTCCGTCAGGGTACTTCATTTTGTTTTTAAAACTTTCGTTACCATCAAAAACCCTTAATTCACAAGGGAAGCACTTAAATATTTTCGTGGCTGCGTACTTCGCTCTTTTCTGTGCATGAGTAACAGTAAGTTATGAATAACGAAGAGTATGTTTCCTTCTAGAGTTGCATTTTTTGAGTGCTACTATTATTGTTCTTGATTCTTGGCTCAAATGGCTCTGAGCACTATGCAACTTAACTTCTGAGGTCATCAGTCGCCTAGAACTTAGAACTACTTAAACCTATCTAACCTAAGGACATCACACACATCCATGCCCGAGGCAGGATTCGAACCTGCGACCGGAGCGGTCGCTCGGCTCCAGACTGTAGCGCCTAGAACCGCACGGTCACTCCGGCCGGCTCTCGATTCTTAACAAGACAGTAAATATATCGTGAGGCTTTTGTTAGTACATATAATTCTTTTAAAATTGTCCTACATGAAGTTCTAGGTTGGATATCAGGGATTAGCCTCAAAGTGTAAGTCTGTGCAAGGTTACTTTGTGGAACATTACTGTGGCACAGGGGTTGCTGGTTCCAATTATGGTGGCAAAAGAAACACGCATGATTAGAATTTCTCCTCAAAATGTGATCTTCTTGCACTGTTATAACATATCACTATATATATAGGTGTCCGCCCCCCGGTAGCTGAGTGGTCAGCGCGACAGAATGTTAATCCTAAGGACCCGGGTTCGATTCACAGCTGGGACGGAGATTTTCTCCGCTCAGGGACTGGGTGCTGTGTTGTCCTAATCATCATCATTTCATCCCCATCGACGCGCAATTCGCCGAAGTGGTGTCAGATCGAAAGACTTGCACCAGGCTAACGGTCTACCCGACGGGAGGACCAAGTCACAACACATTTACATTTTTACCATATGTAGGTACGAAGTTCCCTAGTCTTTCCTATCTCTCGTAAATCACTACCTAATTGTTAATCCTTTATAGTTTGTCGCGCATTTTCTAGATTTTGAATCCCCTTGCAATTTCTCCCTCTTTGTGCTCCTTTCAGTGTAAAATTCAACACTCCAGCTCGCCGCACTGTAAACCCCGGTAACTTGAAGCATAGGTTTATTTTCTCACTTATTCTCTTCAAGATTCTTCGGTTCACCTTTTATCTGTCCACAAAATGTTTAACATTCTACGATAGCGCCACATTTCAAATGATTACTGTTTATTTTTCTCTGAATTTTTGTACATGCTGTTGTCCAGGAGTTTCAGGAGTTCTTGTACAAAATGTGGTGCCGTACACCCCTACCGCAAGAAATTATAGTCATTATTTAATACTTGATCACAAATAAATAACCGGCCGTTGTGGCCGAGTGGTTCTAGGCGCTTCAGTCCGGAACCGAGCTGCTGCTACGGCTGCAGGTTCGAATCCTGCCTCGGGCATGGATGTGTGTGATGTCCTTAGGTTAATTAGGTTTAAGTAGTTCTAAGTCTAGGGGACTGATGACCTCAGATGTTAGGTCCCATAGTACTTAGAGCCATTTGAACCATTTGAACAAATAAGTATACAGTCCTGGTGTAGTAGCAATTAAAAAGAGATAAATAAAAGAGAAAAGTTAAAGTTTAATATTCAGGTTTTTCAAAGAAGCGATTGCTTGAACTTGCACTTCAAATTGCACCGAAAGGTAAGGAGAAGATGATTGAAATACGGAAGATTGACCTTCGAATTTTTGACTCTAGAATTCTTTCCTGTTCGAAGATGACAACTCCGTTTTCCAGACATCTTAATGCTGAAATCTCTGGGTAAGTGTCTCGTGGCGGCTCACCAATGTTACTGACGAAATTTTAGCCAGCTCATGGGACCCTCCTGGAAGCTGGTTCAAACAGTGTGTGCGGAGGGATTTCTAACTGTGGTGACAAGGTAACTGAAGGTAATAACGTCGTGTAGGCTTTGGCGCCATGTGCAGTTTAATGTCTAGTTAAGAAATATTCCGATGGTGGCACTACCAAATGGTTCAAATGGCTCTGAGCACTATGGGACTTAACATCTGAGGTCATCAGTCCCCTAGAACTTAGAACTACTTAAACCTAACTAACCTAAGGACATCACACACATCCATGCCCGAGGTAGGATTCGAACCTGCGACCGTAGCGGTCGCGCGGTTCCAACTGTAGCGCCTAGAACCGCTCGGTCATGGCAGTACCATGTAAGTAACGAATAACAAAAGGGGTTGGGAGGGGAGGGTCCTTCCACTGCATGCTTGTGGCGTCCTTGCAGCAATAGCAACCTCACTGTGAACTGGACAGCCATCAGAGTGACGTCGAGTGCTAAAAACTTCCTTGCTATTGACGCTGTTATTTTCCGTGAGTGATAGGAGGTACGTATAAATCTTTAAATATTATGTGATTAAAATACATTATTTCATATGCTACAGCATATAAATAGATTTTAAAATATTTAAATATTTTTCAGTGCAATTAATAAATACTTTAATAAGTCACCTGCAGGTAATAAAGACATTTTTGCATTATTCTCATCTAGGCGGCGATATGGGTATGCCCTATCAAAATCTCCGTACAGATTGAATTACTGAGGATCTACAAAAGGTCATGGAAGCAGTTAAATCTGGAATTACAGTTTCGGAGGCTTCAACGACTTTTAACATCTCAGGAAGAACTCTTCGAGACTGCCTGAACAATGGTGAAGGAAAGACGCCAATTAGAAAATTTAGTTGTAATCCCGTGTTGACTCCCAACATTGAAAAAGAACTTAAAGAAAGAGTTGTTAGGCTGCAGCAAATTGCTTTTGGTGTCACCAAAACACTTCTATGCAAGAAGACAGCTGAAATAAGCACAGTCTTGTGCATAAAAACGTCTTTCTCTAGCGATCTTGCAGGAATATATTGGTTTAAAGAATTTATGAAGCATAATCCGGACAGTGTTCTCAGGAAGGGTGAATATGTAAGTCATGGCAGGCTCCTGCGATTCAGTATGCAGAAAGTGAAGCAGTTTTTCGATTTTTTTGCTTCGCTATACGACCAAACTGAACTGTTGCCACATCAAATTTATAATGTGGATGAAACTGGTCTTCAGTGGCAAATGGCCTTCAGTGGTAACACGTGGAGATCAAGGAGAAACAGTTACAGTTGTTGGAGAGCCAGTACTACTCTTCTGCAAACTGCTTGATCATGTTGGACGGCCTTAGAGGTCACGTGGATGTATGCGTCCTGGATGTAGCAGAAGAACTAGGTATCAAGATACTCTGCCTTGCAGCCCACTGCAGTCATGAGCTCTAGTCCCTAGACAAGACATTTTTGAAATCTCTTCAAGTCTACTGGAATGAGGCTGTTGACAGTTTCCATCGTCAGAATCCAGGACAATCACCTGGGAAACTACAGTTTCCAAAACTGTTTTCAGAAGCATGGTACCGAGCTGCAACTCATGATTATGTCGGTTCTGGGTTTAGGGAAACTGTAATTCTTCCATACAACCAAAATTTTTACTCACGTGCGCCGTTTGCACCGAGTTCTGTGTCTGAGAGACCAGTTCAAATGGTTCAAATGGCTCTGAGCACTGTGGGTCTTAACATCTGATGTCATCAGTCCCCTAGACTTAGAACTACTTAAACATAACCAACCTAAGGACATCACACAGATCCATGCCCGCGGCAGGATTCGAACGTGCGACCGTAGCAGCAGCGCGGTTCCTGACTGAAGCGCCTAGAACCGCTCTGACACAACAGCCGGCTAAAGACCAGTTTCAGAATTAAACTCCCCAGCTCAAAGGGAGAAGACTTCTGAGAAATCACCAGTTCAATAACAAATGGCAACTCCAAGAACAGAAAGGGAAGTTACCAGCAGAAGGTCACTTAGTGCCAAAGCAATGGTTCTCAACAAAGAGTGGTTTCATACTGATTCATCAGGAGAATCAACATTTGGTCTTGCAAATGCTCGCAAGAAAACCTCAATCAGAGCCGATCCAATTGCGTTAATGAGGATCTATACTGTTGCCATAGACTCTGCTGAGATAGACTGCTTCCTAGCCTCGCCAACACAGATAGCTGTACCGTAGGTGCCATCACGATGGCGGGGTATCTGTGGAGAGACCAGACTAACTCGTGATTCCTGAGGACGGACAGCAGCCTTTACAGTATTTGCAGTGGCATCCGTCTGAATGATTGACTGATCTCGTCTCGTAACATTAGTCAACATGGGCTTACTGTCTGATACAGCGAACCGCTGAAAGAAAGGGTAAACTGCACCCATTATTTTTCATCAGGGCTTGCAGTACCACTGTGTGTCTTAATGATGACGACAACCTCTTGCGTAAAATTTCAGAAAGTAAAATAATCCCCCCATTTGGGTCATTTGGTGGGGACTACAGAGCAAGACGTCGACGTTTGGAGACAAAACTGAATTTTAGATGTTGGTGCCTGGAATGTTAGATCCCTTAATCGTGTACAGAGGTTAGTGAATATAAAAAGGAAAGGTTGAAGCCGTATGTAATGAGAATTGACAGAAAGAAAATAACTTCTGGTAAGGTCAGTACTGTGTTATGGACACTAAATCAAATAGGGACCATGCAGGAGTACGCCTAATAACGAAAAGAAAATATGAATGCGGATAAGGTCCTATGAACAACATGGTGTACGCGTTGTCGTAGCCTAGAGAGACACAAAGCTACCACCCACCACATTAATATGCCAACTACCACCGTGGATTATAATGACATTGAATGAATGCTGCTGAGGTAAAGGACATTATTCAGAAAGCTAAGGGAGATTAAAATTTATTTGTGACGGATGACTGAAATTCGGTAGTACGAAAAGTAAAGAAGGGAAAATAGTAGGAGAAGATGATCCAGTGGAAGGAGTCAAACAGGAAGTCTCTCGGTAGAATTTTGCAAATAGCATAACTTAATCGTCACAAACTCTTGATTTAAGACATATGCAAAAAGTCTGCATACACGGAAGAGACTTAGGAACACTGGTAGATTTCAAACCAATTTTTCAATGGCAATATATATATAAAATGCATAGTAAAACTAAAGAAATTGCAAAAAGGTGGGTAACTAAGGAGATAGGACCTCTATAAATTGAGGGAACCAGGGCTTGTTGAGAGTTTCAGAGAGAGCCTTGGGCAACATTGGACTGAAATAGGGAAATGAGTGCTACAGAAGATGAATGGTTAGTTTTGAGACATAAAATAGCTAAGATAGCAGATTATTACAAAGATAAAAAGACAAGCCCTATGAGAAATCCCTGAATAACACGGGAGATAGAGAATTTAATTCACGAAAGAGCAAAATACAACAAGCAAGGAAAAGAAGTACCGATGATGGCGACATGTATGATGGCCGAAATATTGTGCCCGTTGGACACTGTAGACCGGCAGCACACCCGTCGATATTTTGATTATCAAGAATCACATCATACGGGTAAGAGATTATAGATGCCTAAAAACGATGCTGACAGAAATTGTAAAACGGCTAATTAGCAATGTCTAGAGGCAAAAGCAGGGCTATGAAAACCTGTTAAAGTAGAGGAAAGATGATTGTCGCCTACAGGAAATTTAAAGAGACCTTTGGAAAAAAGAGAAGCAATTGTATGAATATCAAAATCTCTAATGTTAAGCCAGTACTAAGCATAAAAGGAAAAAGTAAAAGTTAGAAGCAATGTACACTCCTGGAAATGGAAAAAAGAACACATTGACACCGGTGTGTCAGACCCACCATACTTGCTCCGGACACTGCGAGAGGGCTGTACAAGCAATGATCACACGCACGGCACAGCGGACACACCAGGAACCGCGGTGTTGGCCGTCGAATGGCGCTAGCTGCGCAGCATTTGTGCACCGCCGCCGTCAGTGTCAGCCAGTTTGCCGTGGCATACGGAGCTCCATCGCAGTCTTTAACACTGGTAGCATGCCGCGACAGCGTGGACATGAACCGTATGTGCAGTTGACGGACTTTGAGCGAGGGCGTATAGTGGGCATGCGGGAGCCCGGGTGGACGTACCGCCGAATTGCTCAACACGTGGGGCGTGAGGTCTCCACAGTACATCGATGTTGTCGCCAGTGGTCGGCGGAAGGTGCACGTGCCCGTCGACCTGGGACCGGACCGCAGCGACGCACGGATGCACGCCAAGACCGTAGGATCCTACGCAGTGCCGTAGGGGACCGCACCGCCACTTCCCAGCAAATTAGGGACACTGTTGCTCCTGGGGCATCGGCGAGGACCATTCGAAACCGTCTCCATGAAGCTGGGCTACGGTCCCGCACACCGTTAGGCCGTCTTCCGCTCACGCCCCAACATCGTGCAGCCCGCCTCCAGTGGTGTCGCGACAGGCGTGAATGGAGGGACGAATGGAGACATGTCGTCTTCAGCGATGAGAGTCGCTTCTGCCTTGGTGCTAATGATGGTCGTATGCGTGTTTGGCGCCGTGCAGGTGAGCGCCACAATCAGGACTGCATACGACCGAGGCACACAGGGCCAACACCCGGCATCATGGTGTGGGGAGCGATCTCCTACACTGGCCGTACACCACTGGTGATCGTCGAGGGGACACTGAATAGTGCACGGTACATCCAAACCGTCATCGAACCCATCGTTCTACCATTCCTAGACCGGCAAGGGAACTTGCTGTTCCAACAGGACAATGCACGTCCGCATGTATCCCGTGCCACCCAACGTGCTCTAGAAGGTGTAAGTCAACTACCCTGGCCAGCAAGATCTCCGGATCTGTCCCCCATTGAGCATGTTTGGGACTGGATGAAGCGTCGTCTCACGCGGTCTGCACGTCCAGCACGAACGCTGGTCCAACTGAGGCGCCAGGTGGAAATGGCATGGCAAGCCGTTCCACAGGACTACATCCAGTATCTCTACGATCGTCTCCATGGGAGAATAGCAGCCTGCATTGCTGCGAAAGGTGGATATACACTGTACTAGTGCCGACATTGTGCATGCTCTGTTGCCTGTGACTATGTGCCTGTGGTTCTGTCAGTGTGATCATGTGATGTATCTGACCCCAGGAATGTGTCAATAAAGTTTCCCCTTCCTGGGACAATGAATTCACGGTGTTCTTATTTCAATTTCCAGGAGTGTATAATATGGAGAGAGAAGAGGAAGTAGGTGAAGATGATATGGGAGATACGATACTGCGAGAAAAATTTGACAGAGCATTGAAAGACCTAAATGGAAACAAGGACTCTGAAGTAGACGGAATTGCCTCATAACTGAGATCCTTGGGAGCGCAAGCTATGACGCAGTTATTCCATCTGGTGTGCAAGGTTTGTGACATAGACAAAATATCCTCAGACTTCACAAAGAACGCAGTATTTTGAGTTCAATAGAAGACATGTTCTGACAAATCTAAACACTGCCGAGTCATCTTTTTAATAAGTGGCACTTGCAACATATTGACACGAATTATTTACAGGGGAACGGAAAACTCTGGTAACTGGCGACTTCAACAAACAATAAATTGCGTTTCGGAGAAATGTAGGGACACACGTGGCCAAACTTACTCTACGAATTATCCAGGAAGATAGTATGAAAAAATGCAAACCTGCGTTTATTTCATTCGTAGGTTTAACGAAGTTTTTGGTAATGTTGACTGGACTACACTGTGTACGTTGGCTTTCACATTCACCAACTAAAACACTTCAAAATTTTACCAGAAAAGCGCTCCAAGTTCATTCATGAGGATCTATACCGTAGTTAATGTGGTCGCTAGTTCTACGAAAAAAGGAGCAAGAAAGACTGGATTCAGTGCACACAACGTAAAACACGGTGTCATGAAACATGTGATACTGGATCTGTAAAAAGATGAGAACTGTGTTCACTGTACGAAGATTGCTGTGCTAAACTTAAGATGACTGAATTAGAAGTTCATTGTAGGCCCAAGTTTTTTGTTATTTTTTCCGTAATTGTTGATGTATTACTTTCGCAATTGAAACTATGCATTTTATCCGTTATTGACTATTGTACTGCACGGTGAGTTGGGTGTTATAAATGTGAGAGAATTTCAAGGTGGTGTTATTACATTCACTACTCCCTACAAACACTAGTTTTCCCTTTCCTTTATAAAAATGTGTCTAAAAATACTAAACATAGGCCAATTATTTTAAAGCAGTCCATGAGGCAGGTATCAGGGCGTAACTCATTAAAAAGAACGTTATTTTGCAAATCTCTATACAACATTAGAGAATTAACCGAATGGACGGCGTTATTGCCTTCAGTTACCCTACATTTATTGAAGAAACGACTCCCTCATTCCACATGCAACGCGAAATAAGCGTGTTAACCTGTGTAATACAGCGACTGCAGTTGTGATCATTCATGTTAGTAGCGGGCAACGTAGGAGGCAGATGACTGTTCCGTAAGAGCATAGAATTGTGAAGAATACAACAGGGCAAGTAGTTGATCGCGTGTGAAGCATGGTGCTTTATTAACTCTTTTATTTTTTATATTCATTAGTTCTCGGTAAAGCCCATTTCATCGGATACTGTTATGTCACATAACGATACAAAAAAGACATTTGTCTGGCTTCATTACAAAACATGAAATGTGATGTACCACATAAGAAAATTGCATAAGAAGAAGTGAATGATTATTTGGAGTAATTAGCCTAAAAATACATTAGTCTGACTTGTGTTTATCCTGCTTCTTTGGACGGATATGAAACTTCCTCCTCCGTATTTCTTCTACTAACACTGCAATAATTTTGCTTTGCAACTCTTGTCGTTGAGTTTCTGGACTACATCATCTCTCCTAGATTTTGTGAAAACCATATCTTACGTTTCTGATCTACATTTACACATTTCTAATGATAACCAGTTTCATTTACAGGGTGAATCACCTAAAAGATACACTGCAAATATTGCGGAAATGGAAAGTGCTATTGATGTGCCGTTTTCACAGGTTGGATTCGTAGCCAGGGGCTCGTATTGTTAGGCAGTCAACAGATTGTAATAATGCTTAAAAAAAGTGTATTTCTTTGTGCAGACATATACTTCTTCAAATGGAACAATGCATATTGAATTAGTAAACTAAATGTAGGGTAAAGTAGAATCTGAGTGATGATTGTTACGGGAGTCAAGTGCAACTCGTTTACGAGATATCGTATGTTGAAAAGTTCCCTCAACGAGACTTGTACAATACCTGTGGTAGCACACAATAAAAAACAACGCAAGTGCATACACTATTTAAGTTGCTTTTGACCAGTATCGAGACAACTGGCCGTCACAGGTTGTGTTCAAAATGACCACTGGCAGCATCAATACACGCTTCCATTCTGATATGGAACGACTGCTGCACACATGCTAGCATTTCAGCGTAGATATCCGAACAGGTTGTAGTAATACGTCGTTGCATATTATCGGGTGTATTTGGTATGTCCTTGTAGAAAGCGACTTTCAGTTTTCCCCACAGAAAAAAGTTTACACTCGTCAAATCTGGGGAACGGGCCGGCCAAGGTACAGGTCCTCTGCATCCGATCCAATGATTTGGAAACAATTCATGAAGAGATGCTGTAGTATTTCGTATAACTTTTGGTACCACACATTCCTCCTAATCTGCAGAGGATCGGCTTCTAGCATCCGTGGAAGACGGTCGGTTAGGAAGCTGAGATACTTGTGCGCGTTCAGTATTCCGTCTATGAAACACGAACCTACAAGCTGATGGTTCACTGTCTCACACCACTTATTCACATTCCATGAACGCTGATTGTCAATAGACGAATAGTGCATGTTCCGGCGGTTTACCTGGCCCTGATTGGTAAATTTTGCTTCATCACTGTACAAGACACGTGATGTATCTGCCAGTATCCAGCCTTAATGTACATGTACACAATTTAACACGATTCTTAGAGTCGATTCCATGCATGTCTAGATGGAGAGAGATGTGATAGGGATCAAACCTATGTCGATAGAGAATGCGTAGGACGCTTGCCTTACTTCTGCCACTACCTCGTGGTATTGTGTGAGAGCTAATATGCGAATCAGCTGGAACAGCACCAAGAAAATTAACTGCCCCTCTTCTGTCGTCACTTGTTTCCTTCTGTTACGTTGTCTGGGTGTTACCACTTTCACGATAATGGTTGAAGAGTTTGATAAATAACTGCCAAGATGTATGACGTCTATTGGGATACCTTTCTGCACACATCGTACAAGAAATAACTACATTCTTCCTACGCTATCCAGACACCATGAGCATATCGGCTTCTTCTGCATTGGTAAATCCCATCGTCCACTCATGACCTAATGCTTGGAGTGTAACACACTACCTGACTAGCAAGGCGCAATGCACTCAATAAACACACAAGCACACTGTAAACAAATATAACAACACCATACCTAGCAACTACATTGGTTGAATGGCATAGACAAGTGTCGGTAAATGTAAATGTCGTGCGGCTAGGGCCTCCCGTTGGGTAGACCGTTCGCCGGGTGCAAGTCTTTGGATTTGACGACTCTTCGGCGACTTGCACGTCAATGGGGATGAAATGATGATGATTAGGACAACATAACACCCAGTCCCTGAGCGGTGAAAATCTCCGACCCAGCCGGGAATCGAACCTGGGGCCTTAGGAGTCACATTCTGTCGCGCTGACCACTCAGCTACCGGGAACGGACAAGTGTCGGTGCGGAAACTTTTCACAATGCGATATCTCGTAAACGACTCTCATTAGAATCCTGCAACGAACAGCACTGACTCTCTAATTTACCCAACTTTTAGTCTGTTAATGTCAATAGGCATAATTCCATTTAAGAAAGTGAACGTTTGCACAAAAAATAGACTTTTAAGTATTATTACAATCTGTTGATTGGCTAACAAATCTAGTCTCTGACTATCAATCCATCCTGTGAAAACCGCACATCAATAACACTTACCATTTCCATAATATTTGCGGTGCAAGTTTTACGTGATTTATCCTGTATAGCGTACATTATACCTATAGCTGTATGTTTCTTGCAGAGGCAAGGATGTGAGTCCAATATTTCACTCAGCTTGTCATGAGATGATGTAGATATTCAAAATGTTAAATTAGCATCATCGTACTACATCTTTCACCTACTCTTTCCATGATACGTGTTGACACACACACACTGACACAGTAAGCATCGACACTGTTGCAGGCTGAAAACTTTTTCCTGTCCCTTTTACACTTCTCCCTGAACAATATAACCAAGAACTACACTCGGCACCATCGCGGTGATAAAAATCACTATACCATCAGATTCCGAAAACACAAAACATAAAACAACTTAGAAATTACTTAACGTAGGAGCTGAAACAGAAATTATAACGCTCCTACATATTTCACTGTACAGTGAATGGGATAACAAAATTATATACCATAATCAAAATTTATACCAAAGTACGCGAGTAGTATGCTTCCGCTTATAGTATATCATGTTGTGTTACAAGTTTTCTAATCATCAGATTTCCTATGGTATGGGCGGTAGTGATGTTTTGCGCCCATTGTTTATTGTTCTCTCTGATGCCAGTTTTTCGTCCTTTACACATTATCTTTCGAAAGAATGAAATATTAAGTACTCTGCATTGATTCCTGATAGAAGTCAGATGTGTGTGTAAACTTCGGCAAGGAAACTGCCATCTTGATTATTCAAACGTTGTATAGAGATTTACGTACTATAACTGAAAATTCCAATAAATGTCTACACTGTCTTACTGTGAGAGCTATCCCTGTATTATACTGTCCATGTGATTATTCTTAGACTGGATGATCACCTGTTTTTAGCTTTCAGGATTATACTTTGTGGCATGATTCGTAATGGCAGTCAATATTGTGGCGACGTAGAGAGCCTACAGTAGGTAACGAGTTTAATCGTACATTTCCTTAAAAATCTTAACTTCGTCGGGACAGACTTCAGGAACCCCAAAGGTACCGGTCGACCGCCGTGTAATCCTCAGTGTATAGGCGTCATTGGAGGGACATGTGATCAGCACCGTGTCCTCCCGGCCACCGCAGCCGCTACTTCTCAATCAAGTAGCTCCTCATCTGGGGTCAAAAGAGCTGAGTGCACCCCGCTTGCCAACGGTACTTTGCAGAACTAGACGGTTACCAGTCGAAGTGCTATCGAAACCCGACAGCTCTTAACTTCGGGGATATGAAGGAAGCTGATGTTACCACAAAGGCAAGGCCTTTGGCCCCATTCCTGCTAGCTGTTTCGAAGTTTCTATCCACGTCAACCATTGACAGCACAGTAGAGCATACATTGTGTCACGCTCTGCTATATACCAGCCACCTAAAGGGGAATTCATTTAAATGCACGTCAAAATGATATCGTTACGGTGCAAGCTTATTGCTGAAATCAGATGGCTGCGTTTGATGTCGCAATGCTTGCAGCGAATCTCGATAGTATACTTCATCGATTCATAGAGAGTAAAGGGCCAAACAGGGACTGTAATGAATACTAATATTAAAATATTATGTCATGAAACCTTAGAAAACATTTCTGCTGACGATATAAAAAGAGAGAGACAGGGGATGATATACACATCCCTAACGTTCTAGGTCCCAGCCCCCATGAGCCATGGACCATGTCGAGGTGGACTGCTTCCGTGCCTCAGCAACACAGATAGCTGTACCAAACGTGCAATCACGATGACGGTGTATCTGTGGGGAGGCCAAACTAATGATTCCTGAAGAGAGACATCTGCCTTTTCAGTATCTGCAGCGGCAGCAGTCTGAATGATAGATTGATCTCGCCTTGTAACGTTAGCCAACATGGCCTTACTGTTTGGTATTGTGAATGGCTGAAAGAAAGGGGAAACTGCACCCATTATTTTTCATGAGGGGATGCAGCTCCATTATATGCCTTATAGATGACTACAACGTCTTGAGTAAATTTTCAGAAGGTAAAATAATTCCCCCATTCCGGTCACTTGCAAGGACTAATCAGCAGGATGTCGACATCTAGAAAAAAAAACCTGAATTTTACATGTTGGCGCGTGGAATGTTAGATCCCTTAATCATGTAGAGATGTTAGAAAATATGAAAAGGGAAGGTTGAAGTTGTATGTAATGAGAATTAGTGAAATGCGTTCCCAGGAAGAACATGACTTCTGTCAGTACAGGGTTTTGGAAACTGAATTAAATAGCGACAATGCAGGAGTACGCCTAATAACGAAAAGAAAATATGAATGCGGATAAGCTACTATGAGCAGCATAGTGAACGCGTTGTCGTAGCCTAGAGAGACACAAAGCCACCACCCACCACATTAATACAAGTTTATATGCCAACTACCACCCTACATGATAAAGACGTTCAAAAAATGTTGGTGACGTGAAGGACACTATTCGGAAAGCTAAGGGAGACGAAAATTTATTTGTGGCGGATGACTGAAATTCGGTAGTAGGAAAAGAAAAGAAGGAAAAGAAAAGCAGGAAAAATAGTTGGAGAGTATGAACCGGTGGAAGGAGTCAAAGAGGAAGCCTCTTGGTAAATTTTGCACAAAGCACCAGTTAATCTTCACTAACTCTTGGTTTACTGTCTCGTAAACTGAAATACGGCCAGGAGAGCGGTGTGCTGAACACATACCCCTCCATGTACGTATAGAATGACGCCTTTGGGCTGATAATGACACGGCGGCCGGTCAGTAACGTTAGGCATTCATGGCCTCATAGGGCGGAGTTTAGTTTAAACTCTTGGTTTAAGACATATACAAGAAGTTTGTATACACGGAACAGAGCTAGGGACGCTGGTGGAATTCAAATCAATTTTTCGGTGATAAGACAGAGATTTCGAATTCCCATTTTAAGCTGTAAGGTGTTTCTATGGGAAGATGTCGTCTCTAACCACTATTCACTGTCTACTAACTGCATATTAAAACTAAAGAAATTGCAAAAAGGTGGGTAACTGAGGAGGTACCAGGGGTTGTTGAAAGTTTCAGAGGGAGCCTTAGGTAACATTGGACTGAAATAGGGAAAGAAGTGCTACAGAAGACGAATGGGTAATCTTGAGAGATAAAATAGCTAAGGCAGAAGATTATTACACAGATAAAAAGACAAGCCCTATTAGAAATCCCTGAATAACACGGGAGATACTGAATTTAGTTCACGAAAGAACAAAACACAAAAACAACGAAAAGAAGTACGCGAAAGAGACTGTAGATGCTTAAAATGATGTTGATAGAAAGTGCAAAATGGCTAAGTGGGAATGTATAGAGGACAAAAGAAAGGCTGTTAAAACCTGCTGAACTAGGAGAAAGACGGACGTCGCCTACAGGAAATTTAAAGAGACCTTTGGAGAAAAGAGAAGCAATTGTATGAATAGCAAAATCTCTAATGTTAAGCCAGTACTAAACATAAAAGGAAAAAGTAAAAGTTAGAAGCAATGTATAACATGGAGACAGAAGAGAAAGTAGGTGAAGAAGAGATGGGAGATACGATACTGCGAGAAGAATTTAACACAGCATTGAAAGACTAAATGGAAACAAGGACTCTGAAGTAGACGGCATTTCCTCATAATTATTGAGATCCTTGTAGGTACAAGCCATGAAGAAATTATTCAGTCTGGTGTTCTTAAGTATGCGACATAGACAAAATATCCACAGACTTCACAAATAAGTTCCATAGAAGGCAGGTTCTGACAAGTCTAAACACAGCCCAGTCATCAGTTTAAGGAGTGGTGGATGCAACATATTGACAGGAATTATTTACAGGCGAATGGAAAATTCTGGTAACTGGCGACCTCGAGAAATAATGGTTTGTGTTTCAGAAAAATGTAGGGACCCACGAGGCAAAACTTAGGCCACGAATTATCCAAGAAGATAGGATGAAAAAAGGCAAAACGGCGTTTACGGCATTTGTAGAGTTAACGAAGTTTTTGACAACATTGGCTAGACTAAACTGTGTACGTTGGCCTCCCCATCCACCACCTAAGACCTCTGAAAATTTTACCAGAATGTAGTTTGCAAGAGTCCGAGATTGGTGTTCGGTGCGGCGCAACAGAGGATGTGGGCCGATGGAATTTTAGAACATGTAAATTGCGTATAAGGATTTGATAACCGATCTATGCTGTATGACTGATTTAAAAAATCTGGGATTACTTCTCTGAATGACTGCCAGCTCTGTTCGTACAATAAAAACATTAACATTGCAAATAAGTAATAAAATCTCCCCAATGACGGATTGGTTCAAATGGTTCAAATGGCTCTGAGCACTATGGGACTTAACATCTATGGTCATCAGTCCCCTAGAACTTAGAACTACTTAAACCTAACTAACCTAAGGACATTACACACATCCATGCCCAAGGCAGGATTCGAACCTGCGACCGCAGCAGTCGCGCGGTTCCGGACTGAGCGCCTTAACCGCGAGACCACCGCGGCCGGCGACGGATTGGTGGCACATCGAAGTGTTGCGACTTCCCCGCGAGAAATGTTGAAAAATAGAACTTGTACCACAACAAATACTGAGATAAACATATGATCTGGTGAATTAACAAAGATACAACACGTTTTTAACTCAAAATCAGTTTGTATATTAGAAAATATTTATTATTATTATCGTGGCTGGAAGAGGAAACATTCAAAATACAGTTTTTAAAAAAATGAGTATTACAACTGTTTGAAATTTTGAAGGTAGCAGGATAAAATACAAGTCTAAAGATTATTTGCAACATGTACAGAAATCAGACTGCAGTTATAAGAACCGAGAAACATGAAAGGGGAGTAGTAGTTCAGAAGGACATGAGACCGGATTGTGACCTATCCCCAATGCAGTCGAATTAAATAAGGTGATGCTAAGGGTATTAGATCAGAAAATGAGACACAAAACTAGTAGATGAGTTTTGCTATTTGGGCGGCAAAATAACAGGTGATGTACGAGGTAGAGAGAATATAAGATCCAGACTGGCAACAGAACGTAAAGCATTTTTCAAATTGAGGAATTGATAAATTTCTAATGTCAAATTTAAGTTTTAGAAAGTCTTTCCTGAAGATATCTGCCTGGAGCGTAACTTCGTACGGAAGTGAAACGTAGACGATAAGCAGCACAGACAAGTAAATAGAAACATTTGAAACGTGGTGTTAAAGAAGGCTGCTGAATGTCACACGAGAAGATAGAAAAATGAATAAGGAGGTACTGAATCTATATGGCGACAAAAGAAATTTGTGACAAAACTAGACTAAAAGACACGACTGTTGATAGGATACATCCTGTGACATCAAAGAATCATGATTTAGGTAATAGAAGCAAATGTGAGACATAGAAATTGTAGAGCGAGACCAAGGCTTCAGTACAGTAAGTAGGTTCAAAAAGGAGTAGGTTGCAGTAGCTATGCAGAGATGATAAGGAGTTCGCAGGATAAACTGGCATGGAGAGCTGTATCAAGCCAATCTTAACCATGAAGTTCACAATAATACGTCTCTAGATCTGTTAACATCGACTCTAATGTGAGACTACGGCATTGTTCAGTTCCTCCTCGTGCATTTCATTGCCATTATTCTACAAGATACGTCCGCGTCCAGTTCGTGAGGTGACAAGACTAGTTCGCGCAACGTAATACGAAACTCTGTGATTTCCAAGGACGGTGGGGCACCGACCTGTATCCGATTCACGTGACCGACAAGTGACCGGTGTTCTGGTGCACTGGCCAGACAGGATGTGGTTTTGGACGATTTTCAAGACCTACATATATAATTGGCTGGTCAGTTTCCGGCTCATATATTCATTACGCAACCAGTTGAAACACGAAACACCTGCAAAAGAGAGATTAGCGCCATTGATGACCGAATGGCGAATACGAATCTTATCCAGTATGAATTAATTTGGTACCTTACCAACAGCAAACGGAACTGTCAGAAACCGTTTTGAGTCACGTGGTCAGTAGTTCGTTCTCAGTGACAGATAAGCATCTGCAGCCGGAATCACATATCATTCTATGAACGGAATGAAATACAGGGTGTTCCAGTTTCAAACCTCTGTAAGAAAAAGAACCTCTGCTCAGAATGGCGTGAAATATGAAAGCAGTATTATCGAAGGAGGGGAAAACGTAATGAAAACAAGCAAGAATGTAACGAATTTTTTTTTCACTAGACGAATATTCAGTCGTAAATGGGATCGGCTACAACTGAGAGATGAACGGCAATGTGACAGCTATGGTGTGAGCTGCATATTAAAGCAACCATACTGTGAATGTGAGTGACCGCACAAGTTTGGCATTCAACAGTTGTGGCAGTGTTAGGTAAGTTCCACACACCACGGCACGGCCGTACCACATCGGATGGGAAAAATTGTCCTGAAGCAAAAACCGCATAAAAAGAAACAATGAAATCGGGGTTTAACTGCTGGAATCGAGAAACTGCGTATTCAGCAACAGATAAAAGTGTAACGTTCAAAATGCGTTGCAATAAAACCGTCACATTCAGAATGCATTGCACTATGCGTATCTTCAATTCAGCAACGTTTGCAATCGCAGTTCTGATTACATCACCTTTCAAATAACCCCACAGTCAGAAGCCACACGATTTAAGACCAGGTGATTTGGACGGCCAGGCTATAGGGAAATGAAAGGCTGATAATTCTAGTACTCCAAAATGCCTTTGCAGCAGCTACCTCACTGCGTGTGCAATGTCCGCAGGAGCGCCATCTTGCATGACAATGATTCACGTTGGTGAAGGGTTGGAATGCGTAAAAGACTCTCATAATGTTTACCAGCGACAGTACAGATAAACAGGACCTGCAGGAAACTTCTCTCAAAAAAGTATAGCTCTACAATAAATGATGCACCATACAACTACCTCGGCAGAATGGAGCAGTAGCGATTCATGTGCGAGCGGCTTTTCCGTTGCCCTTATTCTCCGTCTATGTGTGTCGATATGTCCATAGAGATTGAAATGGGCTTTGTTTGTCCACATAATGTTCATGGCCGTTCATTGTTGACTTCTATTCGAGCAAGAAGTACTAGAGCAAACGTTTGTCTTACTGGTAAGTGAGCATGGAGCAACTACAGAATATGCGTCATTTTGTTTGGAGAGCAATATAAGATGTTTCGTAGACTTTTATACACCGTGCGCACAGGCACGTCTTACGTTCGGTCAACGCCCCGCGCACTGCATGTTTACACTCCACCGCTCGACCCCTCCTGAAGTGGGTGGCTACATCTTCTACTGACGTTGTATCAATTGTTTTGCTCCCTCCACCACGTTGCAGTTCAAACGAAACTGTCTTTTCGAATTTTGTAATCATTTCCTCCAGACTCTTGGCACGCATCTTGCGAACACTTTCTTTCATAATCTTGAGTGTCCGGAATAGCTGCAGAACTACTGGCCTACAGTCACCGTTATTGCAAAAGAGCTGTAGCAGCAACGCTCGATCCTGCTTTGAGACAGTCATGTCGAGCGACCCAGATAGAAATGAGAAACGGCCTTATAATATAATAAAATAATGGAATAGATAATAATAAAATGTTGAAATGCGTGGCTTTTTAAAATGTATTGAATTAATGAGATAATTTTTCGGCATGAATGACAAGCACAATAAGCTGAGCTATGCCTGGAAATAAGTTCGTATTAGTTCATATTATTTTGCAGGGCGAAGTAGTTTCTTTCTCCGGTGTAGATTTGTGCTTACCATTCTTTATAATGCTACGTTCGGTCGCCGTGTTCACCTCTGAAGTCTTGACCGTGTTCCCATTAAGCTTATCGGATCTTCGTAATTTTTTAAAGTACACAGGTGGGCTCCAGTTTTTGTAAATACCGTACTATTTGAAATAACAACTCACACGCCCTTTCACCATGGACCTTGCCGTTGGTGGGGAGGCTTTCGTGCCTCAGCGATACAGATAGCCGTACCGTAGGTACAACCACAACGGAGGGGTATCTGTTGAGAGGCCATACAAACGTGTGGTTCCTGAAGAGGGGCAGCAGCCTTTTCAGTAGTTGCAAGGGAAACAGTCTGGATGATTGACTGATCTGGCCTTGTAACAATAACCAAAACGGTGCTGGTACTGCGAACGGCTGAAAGCAAGGGGAAACTACAGCCGTCATTTTTCCCGAGGAAATGCAGCTTTACTGTATGATTAAATGATAATGGCGTCCTCTTGGGTAAAATATTCCGGAGGTAAAATAGTCCCCCATTCGGATCTCCGGGCGGGGACTACTCAAGAGGATGTCGTTATCAGGAGAAAGAAAACTGGCGTTCTACGGATCGGAGCGTGGAATGTCAGATCCCTTAATCGGGCAGGTAGGTTAGAAAATTTAAAAAGGGAAATGGATAGGTTGAAGTTAGATATAGTGGGAATTAGTGAAGTTCGGTGGCAGGAGGAACAAGACTTCTGGTCAGGTGACTACAGGGTTATCAACACAAAGTCAAATAGGGGTAATGCAGGAGTAGGTTTAATAATGAATAGGAAAATAGGAATGCGGGTAAGCTACTACAAACAGCATAGTGAACGCATTATTGTGGCCAAGATAGATACGAAGCCCACACCTACTACAGTTGTACAAGTTTATATGCCAACTAGCTCTGCAGATGACGAAGAAATTGAAGAAATGTATGATGAAATAAAAGAAATTATTCAGATAGTGAAGGGAGACGAAAATTTAATAGTCATGGGTGACTGGAATTCGAGTGTAGGAAAAGGGAGAGAAGGAAACGTAGTAGGTGAATATGGTGGGGCTAAGAAATGAAAGAGGAAGCCGCCTGGTAGAATTTTGCACAGAGCACAACTTAATCATAGCTAACACTTGGTTCAAGAATCATAAAAGAAGGTTGTATACATGGAAGAACCCTGGAGATACTAAAAGGTATCAGATAGATTATATAATGGTAAGACAGAGATTTAGGAACCAGGTTTTAAATTGTAAGACATTTCCAGCGGCAGATGTGGACTCTGACCACAATCTATTGGTTATGACCTGTAGATTAAAACTGAAGAAACTGCAAAAAGGTGGGAATTTAAGGAGATGGGACCTGGATAAACTGAAAGAACCAGAGGTTGTACAGAGTTACAGGGAGAGCATAAGGGAACAATTGACAGGAATGGGGGAAAGAAATACAGTAGAAGAGGAATGGGTAGCTTTGAGGGATGAAGTAGTGAAGGCAGCAGAGGATCAAATAGGTAAAAAGACGAGGGCTAGTAGAAATCCTTGGGTAACAGAAGAAATATTGAATTTAATTGATGAAAGGAGAAAATATAAAAATGCAGTAAATGAAGCAGGCAAAAAGGAATACAAACGTCTCAAAAATGAGATCGACAGGAAGTGCAAAATGGCTAAGCAGGCATGGCTAGAGGACAAATGTAAGGATGTAGAGGCTTTTCTCACTAGGGGTAAGATAGATACTGCCTACAGGAAAATGAACATCAAGAGCTCAGATGGAAACCCAGTTCTAAGCAAAGAAGGGAAAGCAGAAAGGTGGATGGAGTATATAGAGGATCTATACAAGGGCGATGTGCTTGAGGACAATATTATGGAAATGGAAGAGGATGTAGATGAAATGGTAGATACGATACTGCGTGAAGAGTTTGACAGAGCACTGAAAGACCTGAGTCGAAACAAGGCCCCCGGAGTAGACAACATTCCATTGGAACTACTGACGGCCTTGGGAGAGCCAGTCGTGACAAAACTCTACCATCTGGTGAGCAAGATGTATGAAACAGGTGAAATACCCTCAGACTTCAAGAAGAATATAATAATTCCAATCCCAAAGAAAGCAGGTGTTGACAGATGTGAAAATTACCGGACAATCAGTTTAATAAGCCACAGCTGCAAAATACTAACACGAATTCTTTACAGACGAATGGAAAAACTAGTAGAAGCCGGCCTCGGGGAAGATCAGTTTGGATTCCGTAGAAATACTGGAACACGTGAGGCAATACTGACCTTACGCCTTATCTTAGAAGAAAGATTAAGGAAAGGCAAACCTACGTTTCTAGCATTTGTAGACTTAGAGAAAGCTTTTGACAATGTTGACTGGAATAATCTCTTTCAAATTCTAAAGGTGGCAGGGGTAAAATACAGGGAGCGAAAGGCTATTTACAATTTGTACAGAAACCAGATGGCAGTTATAAGAGTCGAGGGACATGAAAGGGAAGCAGCGGTTGGGAAGGGAGTGAGACAGGGTTGTAGCCTCTCCCCGATGTTATTCAATCTGTATATTGAGCAAGCAGTAAAGCAAACTTTGAAGATTTCTGAGGAAGTTTATTTACAAAAGTAAAGGCCGTTTTTCACGACGGGCCATTTGGTTCAATTGGTAGCGTAGGGGAACGGTAATTGGGTAATCAACGGATCGGTATTTTGTCGTTCGCTTCGAATACCTATACCACTTAAGTATAAAATTCATGACATATGCTAATTAAAACAAAAGAAAAATTCGGAGTAGGTATTAAAATCCATGGAGAAGAAATAAAAACTTTGAGGTTCGCCGATGACATTGTAATTCTGTCAGAGACAGCAAAGGACTTGGAAGAGCAGTTGAATGGAATGGATGGTGTCTTGAAGGGAGGATATAAGATGAGCATCAACAAAAGCAAAACGAGGATAATGGAATGTAGTCGAATTAAGTCGGGTGATGTTGAGGGTATTAGATTAGGAAATGAGACACTTAAAGTAGTAAAGGAGTTTTGCTATTTGGGGAGCAAAATAACTGATGATGGTCGAAGTAGAGAGGATATAAAATGTAGACTGGCAATGGTAGGAAAGCGTTTCTGAAGAAGAGAAATTTGTTAACATCGAGTATAGATTTAAGTGTCAGGAAGTCATTTCTGAAAGTATTTGTATGGAGTGTAGCCATGTATGGAAGTGAAACATGGACGGTAAATAGTTTGGACAAGAAGAGAATAGAAGCTTTCGAAATGTGGTGCTACAGAAGAATGCTGAAGATTAGATGGGTAGATCACATAACTAATGAGGAAGTATTGAATAGGATTGGGGAGAAGAGAAGTTTGTGGCACAACTTGACCAGAAGAAGGGATCGGTTGGTAGGACATGTTCTGAGGCATCAAGGGATCACCAATTTAGTATTGGAGGGCATCGTGGAGGGTAAAAATCGTAGGGGGAGACCAAGAGATGAATACACTACACAGAGTCAGAAGGATGTAGGTTGCAGTAGGTACTGGGAGATGAAGAAGCTTGCACAGGATAGAGCAGCATGGAGAGCTGCGTCAAACCAGTCTCAGGACTGAAGACCACAGCAACAACACGCCCTTTCTGTTAATAAAACAATACTGTATTTTTCTAAACGGTGCACATATGAAATGCATACTCCTCACTTATTCATAGCGACCCCAAAATGGCGGTCAACAATTACTCGCTAAAAATGGCGTGCTTCTCACTCGTTCACTAGCTGAGCGCGAATCCTTGCTTCCTCCTACTGGTACCAGAAAAAATCCTCTGTTTTTTAACAACTGAAAATCAAAAATACCTCTATGATGGGCTACCGCTTCATCTTTTCTCTTTCTCTTTAAAGAAGACGAAAACATAAAAGAAATGCGAAAGGTTTATCACACCGTGCACCCCGCATGTTTACAGTGCCATCCAGTGGAAAAAAATTTCGCTACACTTTTTTTTTGTTTCCATAATGTTTCCCCTTCTTCGACAATATTCCGTTCGAGTTTGACTTCATTCTGAGCAGTGGTTGCTTTTTACAGCATTTTAAAACTGGGACGTGAATTATACTCACCCTGTAATTTTGCATTATTGGTTTGGCGGAGCTGTAACTCTTGACATTTGACAGTTTCCTTTAAACTAGTTTTTTACTGAGCAACTCCGACTCAGTAGGCCTACTCGTCGGCAGAGCAATGTGAAGGGAGTGAAATCTAGACAACCACTTTACGGCCACAAACACCATTCCTGGTTGTGAGATAACGAGCATTACGCTCTCATTCAAATATATGGCCGAAAGAGTCAGCCTACAGGAATTGTGAAACGAACCCTGTCGTCCAGAACCTTTTGCCACAAAAGGCACAGATTCAGCACGAGATGGGAAACTCACAGGCGTCTGTTGTCTATTAAGGCCTAAGCGCTGTAGTGTGCGAATGAGACAGAAGAGAACCTACGTCATAGGGAAACCCAGCAGAAGGCTTTTGCGGCCAAAGAGACGTAGCAGTGTTCAATATGGCGGAACTAAGATCGGCCATTAAGGGAAAACTATTTAATTCTGTAGTTATGCAGGGAATCAAGCCACAGAAATTTTAATCTGCCATCCTCCACAAATTTTCTTGATGATCCCAATAGAACTTGAATATTGATCGTATCGACAATAGTTGAGGATTTACTGTTAAAGTGAAATTAACAAGTTTTGTAGCAAAGACCTTAATGCTAAAATCTGAACGCTTTGGTCGATCTTAACGATCGACAGTTCATATAGAATCACATCATTAAAATGACAAACGTTGTAAATATCAACTCTGTAGCTTTATTTGTTTAAAAGATATAGTAAACTTAAATTATCAGTATTTTCAATTAAGCGTCAGATCATCGTTTCCTCCACACAAAACACATTGAACGATGACAGCATAACACCTTATTGAATCATTAGGTAATAGAATATTTGCTGTAAAGTTTAGTGCATAATACTTACTTTTGTTCTTTATTTATTTATCAGAAAGCACATTGGTGCACGGCTACTAACAGTGGCATTCAAAGCTAAGAAGGAAATTGTATTGGTCTCATGTACAAGAATTTAAGGATTATTATGTATTGGATATTATTGTCACTTTATTTACAACGTGAAATTGGTCAAACTTTGATTATTTAAATATGTTAAAATGTAAAATAATGTAGAATAAGCTGTAGCCAATCAGATGGATGGCTTCAGGGAAGGGAACTGCACTAGTCAGTTGAGCGACCATGCTCGGCACGCCGGAGACGCGCAGAGGGACAGTTCTGGTCGAGACACCAAAGGAGACAATTCGGATGGAGACGCGAAAACGGACAGTCGGTCTTTAGGTAGCTAGGAAGTGAAACAACTTACAATATTTCGCGTTGTGTGGAATCGCGGGATAGGTCTCTGAGCGGTGAGCAGCCGCGCACATGGTGTTAACTCTTAACTTTCTTGTATGGTTAAGGAGGAGGAGTATTGGACTTGTGTTCCGAGATGAGATTGTGAATGATCGAACTGTATCAAATATATATGCGCCCGAGTGTAACAGTAACTCTAAATACGACCACTTTCGCTATTAGTTTGATTTCTGAATAAAAATTATTCTAACCAGGTCGCAACTGTGTGGCCTACATCATTTATGGGTCGTTAATTTAGTTCCCGATATTATTATTACTGTTTTTGTGTGTTATATTAACTTTGTGTTTCACAAACTTGCCATTAGCCAGACAATTTAATCAAAGGGTCACAAGTGTCTAATTTAGAGCGTGTAATGCGACACGTGCGGTTCAACCCCTGGACGAGTTTGAGCCAAGACATTTCGACGAAGAGGAAAAGCATGTGAGCCCGAACATCTTTGGGATGTTAGTTCTCATTGTTTACGTTCAAGAAATATCACTGGCAACGCTTTGCGCAGTGCACTGGATACAGGGATGAAGAATGGCAAAGAGGAAGAAATCTGTGGTTTTAGGGTCAGGAACCTCGCTCACGACGCAATTTATGTTTTTAGTGATATTTCTAGATCAGTGTTTACTAGTATTTAAAATATTCTGTCTATCCCTTCGTGTACGTTACGTAGCTAAATTACTGATTAGCAAGTAATTGCTAACCATCCAGTTCGTCAATAGGAAACGTTGAGGTCTGGGAGCAAAATATAAATGAACCATGGCACAAATTCTAAGACAGTATAAACGAACACATACTAGCAAGGAATGTTACAAGCTTGATTCTGAAGAATGAGAAGGCGTCTCCATTCTTCAGGAATGATGGTACGAGTTTAGTGAATGAAGAAAGACGAAGCGGAAGTCCACCTAACACGAGAATGCAAAATGAATTCAAAATTAACAGTACGAATAACTACCAGGTGACGTGGCGCAGAGTTTGACACTGAATTTCTGGTCGACGGATTACGGTTAGAATCCTCACTCGCCCATCCAGTTTAGGTTTGTAGTGATATTTCTAGACCTCTTAACTGATGGGATGGCTTATAAAATTCGGCTGTGGCTTATTTGTTCGTCTATTCTAGTTCTTTTAAAGACTGGCCCTGGAACCAGTCACAATCGTCAATTACAGGGTGTCTCAAAAAACACCGAATAACTTTAGGAACAGGTTCCTTATACAGAAATAAGTGAAACATGTCTAGTAAACATGGACTCTAGAATGCATACCTTAATCTTCAATACTACGAAACAGATCTTATCTACTGCAAGGTCATTACTTTCCACATTTTGGGAAGAGAAAGTATTGATAAAAACAAGGAAAAATGTCTCGTAAACATGGTGTCTAAAATGCATACTTTATGTGCTGTTAGTAGTTGTTAATCTTCACTAGTGCGAAGTACATCTCTTACACTTAACAAGTGCTCATAGCTCTTAGGGCATGCTATTTAGAGGCCGCGTTTACTATAATTTTTTCTTTGTTTTGGTCCATGCTACCTCTTTCTAAACATGAGAACAAAGCGCTTGCTGTAGATGGGATGTATTTCATAATATTGAAGATGAACAAGTGCTCATAACTCTTAAGGGTTGCACTTTGGAACCCTAGTCTGCTAGACTTTTTTTTATTGATTAGATGTAATAAACCTGTCCCAATAGCTTGTCTATGTCGTTTTGGGACACCAGGTATACTGAGTATCAAGAGAGAGTGATGTGCGTGGCTCGATGGTTAAGCAAAAGACTGCCAGACGGTCGGGATACATTCCTCTGTAATAAATAGGATTTTCTTTCTCATTCACTGCTTCTAACGCACTTGGCATTGATTTTTATACGTGTAAAGCACCAAGTTACGTCCTTGTTCGGCGTCCACGTTAAACTGTAGATCACACCACAATTATGTAGGTAAGTCATCTAAAAGTTAGGAAGAAGGAATGAGAACAGCAAATGCAATAGAACCACGCCTAGCAAAGCATTGTTTCGTTCAAAAGAAATGTCAAATTGAGGAAAGTTTTACTTCAGAGGGAGGTGGGACCAATATAACGAGATCATTTTAACGGAGTTGAGTGCAGATGTCTAACATTTGCTGGACGCTTCCACGAAGTTAATGGCTTACAAAATACTCTGTTCGACGATTAGAGATCACTGTTTGTCGCTATGGGAACTTTGCGACGTTGGATTATGCTAAAGATGACTCAAAGAAGAGCTGCGGTATCCGTTACGTGAAAAAAGAGAGAGAGACAACTTGTGAGTCGCTCTAAAATACTCTGTTCAACGATTAGAGAACATTGTTTATCGTTATGGGAACTTTACGACGTTGGAATATGCTAAAGATGACTCAAAGAAGAGCTGCGGTATCCATTACGTAAAAGAAAGAGAACTTGGGAGTCGCTCTAGGAAAGACAGTTTGCATCATGGAAAGTCTCCCTCCGAAAATTCCGAGAGAACGTTACAAGGAGAGTGGAGAAACCAGTCACTCTCACCCAAGTAAACTCACTGTACAAAGTATTAGTCACCTCCTTAAAAAAAAAAAAGCCGCACAGGACGCCTTGGAGCGCTGCAGATGTTGCAGAACAAGTACCAGGCGGTCACGAGATCTCTACCGCTGACGTAATTTAGCTACAGCAGTGAATTGGTGTGTGTGTGTGTGTGTGTGTGTGTGTGTGTGTGTGTGTGTGTGTGTGTGTGTTTGTGTGTGTTCGATTCTCGGAATCAGTGCAGTAAGATAGTAAGATGGGTCTACGTGAAGACGTGACAGAATGGCAGAAATGGTCTATCGCGTTTGGACGTGCCCTTGATCATTAGTGTATGAATGCGGACTGTCCAACACGCTTGTAAGGAATGGTGTATCAGTTGCAGCCGTGCACACTTAGAAAGAACCGCGGTCGTAGAACAAAGACTGCAGACTTGAGCCACGCCTTGTCAATGACAGTGGCTTTCAAACCTGACAGTAATTGCTGCCGTGGACTCCTCTGCCTTCCGAGATGACAACCGCCGTGTTCACAGGGCAGCATGCAAGCGTTCCTGGTTTGGCAAACGCTCAGCCACTCTTTCGCACTTAGACTAGCCCACTAACTCAGCCGATCTTAAAATCATAGTAAACTCCTGTGACCATCAGGAACAGGGAGTGAAACGTAGCAATCAACATGCCGATATCTGGTAGCCTTTGGGGTCTCATCGTCAATGAATGGCTCCTGCTCAGTAAATGCAGTACCTGACGAAACTTGTTGTTTATCTTCCTCGTCGAATTGGGGCCATGACGAAGGTTAGAGATATTTCGTGTAATGGGCATCTTCGTAAAACTTGTGAAAATGGGAGTTGTAAACTCGCGTACCTAAAGACGATTTTTACGCGCACTATCCGCGAACAGAAGAGGATCGGGACAATTTGATTCTGATAATGTACTCTGGACAGTACGCCGTGCGGTGGCTTGTGAAGTATTGGTTTCGATCATTTAGTCTAAACTACTTTCGGACACAGTGTAACAATGCGAACGAGGCTGATACCGTAACTGACCACGATATACAATATCAATACACTGAAAAGGACGTAAATCGTACTCTTACTTATCCCTTGCTCTAATACTTTGCTGATTTTCATTTTGGAAACTACTTTATTAGTGCTTTTGATCTCGTTACATTACGAAAACAGAGTAACTATTGCTAAGTAAAATTTCATCTAATTAGCTGTAGCAAAGAATACGAGAAACAGGAAAGTGCTAGAGAGGTGTATGTAGATTAGACATCATGTTCAAAATTGCCGAATAAACGCTGTATTTGTTCGCGGCGCTCTCATGTCAGTTGGTAAATTACAGCTGCGATTAATCCTTAAGGGCTTTCTTGTACTTCCTTTGTCCAAATGCTTCCTGAGTGTCACCAGTGCAGACATGCGTATTCTCTTCTAACAGCAGTCTGTAGGAGAAATGCATCCTGATATGTTCACACAGTCTTTTCTTCTGTTGGCAACAGGCGAAGTAACCAAAAGAACGGGCTACACAGTGAGTCTCATGCATTACTGAGAGATCACGCCTTATTACCAGTCAAACATCACAGAGGCTACAGTAATGTTTAATTCTGGGACAGTAGAGGCAAAAATGTCTGAACCACCAATCCCAACGCAGTAAAATCGTCTTCAGAATTAAAGAAACGTCTAAACATGTAACTCCTCATCGAACTCTGCCCTATAATGAAAGCTCCTGACGGAGTAAAATTGTCCCCTACGCCACAACGTTTCCACAGAAACGGTATTGCCAATCTATCATGCTCACGTCACACTTCAGTCTCACCAGGACCTCACTACTCCTCTTCCATACTTCCAAAATGTTTGTTTCACACACCTAGCACACCTGGTATAAACGATATGGTCGACAGTGGCTGACCTCCCACTTTGCCATCCCCTTCCACATTCTGTTTGTGCTTTGTCTGTATTGATGTCTCGCCGACACGTCGTTATGATTTAAAATTAATTCTCTCCGAAGTACGAAGAAGGCCACCTACATACCTCTCTACAGCAGGACTAACGAGAAAAAAGAATGGTTGAGAATGTCTTAGCCACAGCCAAGGCTGGTTTTCAGAGAGTATTCTGCAGCAGGACACCCCAACGTGTGCTAGTATATCTGGAGTCAGTGGATCTTCTTCGTACAACCGGTTCAACTTTTCATACACGTATGGCGCAGAACGTTTCAAATAGTTTTGTTTGTTCCATTGAATTTCGGATACTTCTTGAAGTCGGTAAATTGCCGCCGCTATATTTCGGCTGCCTTCTAGCTATCTTCAGGAGTACAACACACATTCTCCGGCGAGATCTTGGAGTGTATTTTCATCAGTATACACCTGCAAATGGCCAAACGACTCGCCGAAATATCGCAGCATGAATTTACCGACATCCGACAATTCTTGTAAAATTCCAGGGAACAATATTCACACCGGGAATGCTGCAGAAATTACAGCTACACTGACAGAAAAAAAAATCATACCATCAAGAAGGAGTTGTGCGACATAAAGTTGGTAGGCGTGTTTCTACATCTGAGAGATCACGTCTATTGAAATTTCGGGACAGTCGCATAACAGTGGCGCTAATAGCGCTACTATGGGGATACAAATCAGTTTGTTTTAAACAGACGCTGTAATGACCGAGAGCGCTTGCTACTCTTCGAGATTGAAAGTGGTGAGCTGACGTTAGTCAACAATGCATTTAAGGCGACAAATTTGCTATTATCAGCACCTCAGTGACTCTGAATGAGGTCGTGTAACAGGGATACGAGAAGCTGGACGTTCCTTCTGCGATATTGCAGAAAGACTTTGCAGGAATGTAGCCACTGTACATCATTGCTGGGAGCAGTGGTCACGAGGACGTACGGTCGCAAGAAGACCGGGCTGCCACGTGGCACTACCCAGGGGGAAGAGTATTGTGTCCGGCGTATGGCTCTGGCCCATCCTACTGCATCTGCAGCAGGAATTGACACTACGGTGACAACGAACTGTTACAAATCGGGTACTTCAAGGACGGCTCCAAGCCAGACGACCCGTAGCATGCATTCCACTGGCCCCAAAACAGCGCCATTTGCGACTTAGTGTTGTCAAGCGAGAGCTCACTGGAGGGCAGTTGTGTTTCCTGATGAAAGCTTGTTCTGCCTCTGTGCTAGTGATGGCCGTGTGATTGGCTCAAATGGCTCTGAGCACTATGGGACTTAACATCTGAGGTCATCAGTCCCCTAGAACTTAGAACTGATTAAACCTAACTAACCTAAGGACATTACACACATCTATGACCGAGGCAGGATTCGAACCCGCGACCGTAGCGGTCGCGCGGTTCCAGACTGAAGCGCCTAGAACCTCTCGGCCACAGCAGGCCGGCGTCTTGTGATTGTTAGAACTAATTGAACGCCTTCAACCAACCTATGTGCGTGCTAGACGCACAGGAGTTACACCTGGAGTTATGGTCTGCGGTGTGATTTCGTAGGACCGTAGGAGCACTGTCATGGTTATCTTATACGTCAAACTGACGATGCGATCTGTTGTGCTGCCGTTCACGAACAACATTCCAGGGGGTGTTTTCGAAAAGGATGACGCTCTCCCATGTAATTACATTGTAAGCCAAGAAAGTAAACGGAGTGCTGACACGCTGCCTTGACCTACTCCATCTCCAGAACTGCCTCCAGTCGAGCACATCTGAGACACCATCGGACGACAATTCCAGCGACATCCACAACCAGCATTAACCGTCTCTGTAATGACCGACTAAGTGCCACAGGTTGGAACTCCATTACACAAACTTAGATCCGGCACCTGTACAATACTACATTACTGGCCATTAAAATTGCTACACCACGAAGGTGACGTGCTACAGACGCGAAATTTAACCGACAGGAAGAAGATGCTGTGATATGCAAATGATTAGCTTTTCAGAGCATTCACACACGGTTGCCGCCGGTGGCGACACCTACAACGTGCTGACACCTACAACGTGCTGACATGGGGAACGTTTCCAACCGATTTCTCGTACACAAACAGCAGTTGACCGGCGTTGCCTGGTGAAACGTTGTTGTGATGCCTCGTGTAAGGAGGAGAAATGCGTACCACCACGTTTCCGACTTTGATAAAGGTCGGATTGCACCTATCGCGATTGCGGTTTATTGTATCGCGACATTGCTGCTCGCGTTGGTCGAGATCCAATGACTGTTAGCAGAATATGGAATCGGTGGGTTCAGGAGGATAATACTGAACCCCGTGCTGGATCCCGACGGCCTCGTATCACTAGAAGTCGAGATGACAGGCATCTTATCCGCATGGGTGTAACGGATCGTGCAGCCACGTCTCGATCCCTGAGTCAACAGATGGGGACGTTTGCAAGACAACAACCATCTGCAAGAACAGTTCGACGACGTTTGCAGCAGCATGGACTATCAGCTCGGAGACCATGGCTGCGGTTACCCTTGACGCTGCATCACAGACAGTAGCGCCTGCGATGTTGTACTCAACGACGAACCTGGGAGTACGAATGAATCCAGGTTCTCTTTACAGCATCATGATGGTCGCATCTGTGTTTGGCGACATCGTCGTGAACGCACATTGGAAGTGTGTATTCGTCATCGCCATACTGGCGTATCATCCGGGATGATGGTATGGGGTGCCATTGGTTACACGTTTTGGTCACCTCTTGTTTGCATTGACGGCATTCTGAACGGTGGACGTTACATTTCAGATGTGTTACGACCCATGGCTCTACCCTTCACTCGATCCCTGCAAAACCCTACATTTCAGCAGGATAATGCACGACCGCATGTTGCAGGACCTGTACGGGCCTTTCTGGATACAGAAAATGTTTGACTGCTGCCCTGGCCAGCACATTCTCCAGATCTCTCACCTATTGAAAACGTCTGGTCAATGGTGGCCGAGCAACTGGCTCGTCACAATACCCCAGTCACTACTCTTTATGAACTGTGGTATCGTGTTGAAGCTGCATGGGCAGCTGTACCCGTACGCGCCATCTAAGCTCTGTTTGACTCAATGCCCAGGCGTATCAAGGCCGTTATTATGGCCAGAGGTGGTTGTTCTGGGTACTGATTTCACAGGATCTATGCACTCAAACTGCGTGAAAATGTAATCACATGTAAGTTCTAGTATGATATATATTGTCCAATGAATACCCGTTTATCATCTGCATTTCTTCTTGGTGTAGCAATTTTAATGGCCAGTAGTGTACGGTTGCACGTTTGCGTGTTTGCATTCGAATTTCTGGCGGTTACACTGGTTATTCATATACCAGTATATGAATACCTATGCTCTTGCTATTTTAATCACTTGAATATGTTACCTAGAGAAATTTTTTCCCAAAATTTCATTACTGTGTATTATTTATTTTTTGATGCTGTGATTTTTTTCCGTTAGTGTATTATCTTTCGTAACTGCTATTGCGTCACCTCGATTCTATGGGATGTAAAAAGCAAGCAAGACTTACAACACAGACTAGTGGTGATAGCCAAACATTGTGGCAGTGCTGTCACTTACGGATTATACACAAGAGGTCGTGACGTTCGCTGAGGGAGGAGGTGGACCAAATCTTCCTTTATGGGCTCATTTACGATCAGGACTTGACAGCTTGCACAGAGCAGCCATCACGTCACCTTGGGTGAGGTTCCCGACCTCACGTGATGGTCGCCGCGGGCTCCAGCGTCTCGTGGAGAGAGAAGAACCGGGCCTCTGGTACGCGCCATGGCAATTTTCGGCTGGAAGGTTGCCAACGGACCCAGGTCGCCGCTTCCCTGAACCCAACTACCAGTTTTTATTCATTTCAGATTCGGGATGTCGTCGATAACAAGAACTTCGTAGGAAGTGAAGCTATTTGGAGTGCAAACGTAAAAAAAGTGACCAATGGCTCGATTCTTGAAAAGTTGATATCACACGTTGACGACCAAAGTCGCTATTTATTCGCTTCCTCAGTCAGAATGCGTTTCAACACACCATTAGCGTATGTTGTGAAGGTTGCCTTACCCCGTTGCATGTAAACGATGTTTTACTCACAAACAAAATCTTGTGCAAAATCTCCACATCACTTTCGAGTTTTCGTAGACGTCGTTGAGAGAACTGTGGCCAATTTTGAAAGTCATTGCCATGAAGCTGTTGTTGGAGAGAAAAATTCAAAAAGCGAAAAGCGTTGTACTAAACTTTTCCCACTTTCATATTCAAACTGCTTCATAGTGACACGTGGTTTGTGTTTCGGCTTCCAAAATTTTATTACATTTTTTTCATCAGTTGCTCTTTTTTTCTTCGTTTGTGTATTTTTTCTTCACGCTTCCAGTTTCTTGATTTATCTTTTGATGTTTCCAAGAACAGAATGTGAGGGCTAGGAGTGATCGAGTTACCTTTCAGCATATAACCGCACAGCTTCTCAAATATTTGGCGACGTTCCCCATACAAAAAAAAAGCATATCCATCGTTACTGAGTTACTTGTTTGCTTGTATTTGAAACAATAAGACAGACGACTTTGACGTATCTTCTCTTGAAAGCGGTACAGTATTTCGCTGCGCTGTTATGTGTTTACTATTTGGTCAAGGTCAACACATGTTATGCTGCTGAAGTCCTCTTCGAAGGCTCTTTCCAATTCCACAAGAAAATAATGTAGTTCCATTTAAGAAACAAAGTATTTGATGTGATTCTCCAGCTATATCGGTTAAACAATCTTTGCATTCGACAAAACGTTTGCCACATCGTTCGCTATAATTTAGCGAAAACCACAGCTTGATGTATTTATTCGTTCTTGATAAATACTGACTGGCTAAAATAGTAAACCACCCAGAAGACACTGACGGATGTCACTGTAGTTTTGTACACATACAGGTCACCGACTGGTATGTGACTGATTAGAGTTGCAATTCTCTGTGACACCTAGAACAGCCACCAGAGTGCATTAGTGTTGTTTGCTGTTAGTGTTGTTACCAGGCCTGGTACGGTAGATAAGGGGTTTTAACCGCTTCGCATGTTGAGTGATCACTGTGAAGCCACTCAGATGCCGCGTACTCGTGTGAGACAACGTTATCAACATCTGACAGAATCTGAAAGCGACCTTATTGTTGGTCTCCATTTGATCGACTGGTCTAATCGTGCAATATTCAGATTTTTTGGGCATTCAGACGTAACAATGGCCCAAGTCGATCTGTTTGCAAATTTGAAGGAAACCTCATTCGTCAGCAATGTTCTAATGGTCAATGCCTAACCGCGGCAAAAGAGAACAGCCATATTGTGCATCAAACATTTGGTAACCCGTTCACAATTGCACATGCCATCCGAGAACAAGTGATGGACTCCCTGAAAAATTCTGTGTTTCGTGAGACTAGCAGCAGCCCAACCAGGGAAAAACCATCCCACACATAGGCGGACGTTAAAAACACAACACAAGTGGCTGCATTTGGAGTGGAGCCGCCACTAGGAAGGATGCACTGCTGGCGAATGGCATCGCAATGTGTTCACCGATGAATCGCGGTTCTGAACTGCCCCGGATGAGCATCGCCGGCGAGAGCGGCTGCGATATTGGGAGAGATCCCATTCTTCCAATGTTTGGGAGAGGTACAGCGGTGTAACCGCTGGCATAATGGTATGGGGAGCTATCAGGCCATAGCTGGTACAGGTTAAAGGAAATCTGACAGCACAATGATACAGTCGTGCTCAAAAGTATCCGAACGACCTGAATTGCATTTCGCCTGATTCGCATGCAATCCACATAACGCAGCTGTCTAGTAGGTCCTCTAATCGCTCCTTGGTACAGTCGTTTGACTATTGAAAATGGCTCCAACAAGTCACCACTAGAAAACTCGGCTCTGTATAGCAATAATTCAAGTAAAGTAATACCACGATACTACAAATATCAGGGAACGCCTTATCACAGATAAGACTGTCCTTAAGGCTTGTAAGCTCACATTTATTGCAATAAATGGCATACCTGAAATATTACCACTCTCATTATTACGTCAGATAGGTAATGCACGTAGTAAGTTCGTCGTGTTCATGATTTCCTCTTCAAACTAACATACCGTACTTGTTATTTAGCACAAAATTACATTAAAAATTTAAGTTATTCACGAGCAGCTAGTTGAGAATATGTGTGAACTTAAAATGACACGACGAACCGTCTCGTTCTGCATTTGGATTGAAACCCAGGTCATGCAGACTAAAATTTCGTGACTGACGGAAACTAACAGTCATTCGTGACTAGGCATACAGACAGTGATATACCTCGATTTTAGACAGTATCAGTTAGCAAATATCAACTTTAAATTACATAACGTAAACATTTTTAACGGACGCAAATTACTACCCATCACCCAACTACGAGAGATGTTAAATTTTGCTTCTTCACAAGTAACTTACTTGAAATGCCGTGATGTAAAGCTTTGTGTGGGACAGGGATTCGAACCCAGAACATAATCGGATTATTATCGAAGCACAATCAACTGTGACATATTGGATTTTCTCGGCAGTAGCTAGATGTTTTAACTGAAATGACGAGACGAAACATTAATTTGTTTCCCCCCTAGGACTCCAACCCGGAACCTATCGCTGTTATTTATTAGAGAAGAACGATAAATATGGGTTTGTTACATCAGCAGCGACATGTGAGCATGTTTGAACTAGGAATAATACGACGAAGAGTTCGATGCTGACTGGGAATCGAACCCCACACATACCGTTGTTGACTACACACAAAGAGACGTCAACTACAGAATTTTTCTCGACCAGCAGCTCGGAATAACATTCTTGAACTTAGAGTGATCTCTCAAATAGTTCTGTGTCTCACTGGGAGTCAAAATCGTCAGATATCGTTAGTGTTGACAACGAATGAAAATGCTTTAAAAATCAAAATTGTTATCCATCAGCAGATAGGTGTTCTCATGCTAGAGCTTGATAATACATAATGAAAAGTTTAGTGCCGGGCCAGCATTGGAACCCATTCACGTGCAATATGTGGAGATGTTGAGGAATCTCCAGTTTTGAACAAACAACAAATTGTAGTCGGGCTGTATTGTCACGAAGGGATCAAATTCCGCGTTAAGGGCGGTCTGAGTTGCATTCCAAGTTCAGAACCAATTTTATCGACATACAGAAGCTCAAATAAAAGATGGAATAAGGGTCCTGTGACCCTACATAGCGTTTGTTTCGTCACTATAAATAAATAACTAGTATAAGAAAGGTTACTGGTGACAGAGTTCCCACATTTCTCCACTCCTGACTTTATTGTGGTGCAACATAACGACTTCTTTGGTAGAGAAGGAATATCATGTTTAATGTGAATTTCAGACCACAATGCCATTATACCTTCTTCACTTGGTGTAGCCAGAAGAGAATATAATCTGTCTCTCCCTATTAAAAGTCATGGGCAGAAGTTGAAATCGAACCCAGACCATCATCAGAGGAACTTATTATCAAACCAACAGACCACCAAATCATCTTCTGTGTGACTCGATGAGAATTCTGACACACAGGCTGCCTGTAGTGGTTGGCAGCATGTTCAGTACATTCATTTACTTGGCTGACCGAATCGCCATGAACTAGCTGCCTCGGCTACCCAGTGCATACATTCGACTCTATTTTGTAATCACCGAAATAAAATCATGTAACTGCCACCTACACAGAACTGCCAACAGTGTAGGATGCAGAAATTTAAAGAGGAAGTGTTCCTTTCCATTTGAGATACTCTATTGCGCTATCTGTTTGTTGAAAACATCGTGCAGTGCAAAAGAAAAGCTATTACTGTCTGTCTCTCAAAAGACTAGATCCGGCCATATGCATTATCTCACAGCACTGTGGAATGCGGAAATTCTGGAGGAACTATTGTTGACTTCTGGAGGTGCTGCAGGTAGATGACAGCTAGTAGCGCCATGGTAAGTGTCACGCACCGTAGGTAAGGTGTCGCGAGTTCCCTTTCGTTCGCTGCTACATTTTTTACAACGCAATTCTGCTGTCTGCTGATGTTACCAATTTAATGGAACTTTAAACATAATTCCCTTCACTTCTCAACACAAAATAGCCGCATGTCGAAAATGGGCTAACTTTTGCGACATTTTATTCTTTTCAGGTTTAATAGAAGGCTAGGCAGCAGATGCATCTCGAAGCTTTTGTATTATGTATGGGGAGAGCGCATCGTGCCAAATTACGCCGGAAAAGTATTTTTTACATTAGCTGTCGTCTGGCAGTGACATTTTATTCTTCTTCAAACCTTGTTTGACAGCTTTAACTCAGAACAAGTTTTCAACATGCATATAATCAATAAACTGCATGTACAATGTCAGACTGTAATCGATCACATCAGAGAATTCGCATATATCGTTGATGATTAATTTCTCTCTCATGTTTAGTATTGTTTTAAGAACACTAAAAGAAACCTTACGAAAATTGTGCACTGTATTAAAAGAAATGAAATAAAACTACCCACGATAACCTTACGACGAAAGACTGTTTTGATAAAACTGAGTATCTGTACACAAGCGTGCCTCTATCGGCACGAATTAGTAAAAGACTACTCACTTAGATTTCGATTGGGTCTGTGTTTAATTGGTATGCTGTGTCATACTCAACATGTATGCAAATGTGGCATTTCATAAACAAAGTTATGTATTCCTAGAGACCCAAAAATTGCTTGTCAGCAGCGGAACGAGGCGTTACCTGTTGTGAAGCATTGTAAGTTTTTCACCATTGCTGAAAGTATTTTCTTGCGATTTCCCTATCGATGTTCGATCTGACTGCTTGTAGCTGTTTCACAGAAGGGATAAAAACGTTACATTCAGCGAGACTGGAACCGCGAACCAGAACAAACGCTTTATCAGAGGTCAGCACGTCACCACAGAGCTAGCGAAGAGGCATGTGTTGCCCATTTCCTTTACGAGGCCAATAGTGTCTAGAAATCGTAAACCGCTACTTAAAGGACGAGTTTAGTTGCGATTTACACATGCAACGACTTTCCTGGGCTGAAAAACGTAAATTTATAATCTTTTGTTACACCTGAAGCGATAATGACTCATATTAATCAATGGAAATGACAGGAAAAATCAAGTAAACTTTGAGGCTTAATTCCGTGCACACCAGGAAGTAACTCACAGAGTTGCCAAATATACCTTGCCTTGTTGCCAAATCTCAGTTACAGTACTAGCAAGAAGAAGACGAACCGATGTGATCCTATAGCGGGCTGTGAAGTTACCACAGCTGGCCTTCCAAAGACGCGGCTGCGACGGCCTGGAATACGTAATGCGTCTGATTCGCATTTCTGTAACCAGGTTTAGGGACTGGAGCGTAGGTACTAATAATATTCAGAACTGACTGCAAACTAAGCATCATAAATCAGTAACTATCATAGTTGTTTTTATATTTCTTTCGTAACTGTACTCAAACCTAAGAAACTCATTCACGGACGTTTTCGTGCCTCGCCGATAGTCGAGCACACCAAACAAAGAAAAACAAAAAAAGAATGTGTGTGTGTGTGTGTGAGAGAGAGAGAGAGAGAGAGAGAGAGAGAAAGAGAGAGAAAGAGAGAGAGAGAAATAAACATAAAGAAGAATGAGAGAGAGGGTAAAAAATTGTTGTAAAGAAATTGAATACCGGTATGTAAAGAAATCTTTTATTAAAATAACACGTTCCACATCATTACGCAGTGTCATATTGATGATCTATGGAACAAGTATTAATCCAATCTAATCTAGTCAATCATTTGCTGACTAGCCGTGAAGAGTCTTGAATTACCGAAATTTTCGCCAATATCAGTAACAAAATCTAAACCCGAAAATAAAAGATGACAGTTTTTGTAATAAACTGGGACTCCTATCAAGACCCTTTCATTCCTGTTAACTAACCACGAAAGGTGTCTAACTCCATTCGGAAGTACCAAAGTGTGTATGCATATAAAGTGAAGTGCATGATATGAAGTTCTGTGACAGAGGTACGAACCGAACACGTAATCGGATTGTTAACTAACAAGGGGAGGCCGCCAATTGTGAAATTCAGATTCGATTCATACTGCGCATAATAAAAGCTCATGGCCGGAGGTGTAATGTTTCAAAGCACCAAGATGCACTTCTCAGCCGTTGTCGAGAAAACCGACAGTTAAAAGAAACCGTTGCGGTGAAATACTCTCTGCGATTAATAATTTTCTACAGCGTCGTGGCGCAGCGGTAAGCGCTCGGGTTTGTAATCCGAAGGTCGCCGGATCGAATCTCGCGCAATACAAGATTTCTTTTTAGTATTTGTTTTTTGTAATTCATATATATATAATTCCCGGCAATCAGTGGCAACAATTATGTATATAATAAGTTGTTGAAAGTCGTTTGTCGTGGAAAAACTGGCGACTTCGAACATCATTATGTTTTCCGCAAATAAAGTTGTATTTCACAAATGTTATTAATTGTCTTCATAATGTTTACCACGTATAGTTAACGGAAGACGTAGAAACGAGATTCCGAAACGAATACGAATAGCGTAAGTAAAACGTTCGAATTAGAATAGAGACCACACGAACACAAATTTGCTGTGGCAGGTATAAAATATAAACTCCGTTACTCGCTCGTTACACTTGGTGGACAGATGTTGAATGGGCCGAAACGAGCCGCCGCATAACAGTGTAGTTGCCTGCCAACTTCGAAAGAAGTAGATGCGGTCCCTAGCGCAACTTATAACATCGTCGAAAATCAGTGCGGACGAGAGAGTTTTGGTACACCCTGTTAAACAAACGGAAAAATGGAGGCAGTACAATTGGAGAGCGATCCGCCTTCACCAACATACATAAGCAATTCATTAATAGTTTATATATATATATATATATATATATATATATATATATATATATATATATATATATATATATATATATTTGAATTACAAAAAACTAATAATGAAAAAAAGTTGCATGGCGCGGGATTCGATCCGGCGACCTTCGGATTACGAACCCGAGCGCTTACCGCTGCGCCACGACGCTGTATAAAATTATTAATCATAGAGAGTATTTCACCGCAACGGTTTCTTTTAACTCGATTTTTCTCGACAACGGCTGAGAAGTGCATCTTGGTGCTTTGCCACATTACATCTCTGGCCATGAGCTTTTATTATGTGCAGTATGAATCGAATCTGAATCGCACAATTGGCGGCCTCCGCTTGTAAGTAAAATCAAATGTTACGTATCGGTTTTTCTTACCAGCTGCTGAGTGTTTGAATCTAAAATAAGGATACAAATGTTTGTGCCTGAGCGACAGTCGAACCGTACTCCTATCGATCTTCTATATCGTCCACGAAAATAGCTTAATTATCAATTGCTTACTCACCAACAGTAAGATGTGTGCGTATTTGACCAAAAATTGTTAGCAACAGATGAACAGACATTAGAAATACACGTTAATTTTCACTAGTAGGTCGGTGTGCACGTGATAGGGCTTGAAAGGAAATTATGAATATTTTTGTACTGGATCAGGAATCAGACCCACATACTTACCTTTGGAGGTGACCGAGAGAAGATTGCAGTCTTGGAAAAAGGAACGAAATGATTGAACTATCCTGTTCCGAGAGATTCAGATCCTCGAAAGAGGAGATACGAATTCGAATCATAGTCCAGCACCAAATATTTCAACGTCTCTAGTTCAATCAAGTACAAGTAAAATAAGAGCCCTATTCCTTTAAATGGCTATCGGTTCATCAAATAAAATAAAATTTTGTAATGTAAGTAAGTTGACTGCCGACAGTATTTCTCTTTACGGTGACCTCCGACTACGTCATTCCCCAAAGCAAACCGGCTCTGTCCAGTTGGGAATGAAGGACTGTGATGTTTAATGCGGATTCTGGATTATAACGTCTTTCTCTTGAGGTTACCAGAGGTAAAGTAAATCTGTTTGTGCCTCTTAAAAGAAAACGCTTGTACCCACGCATTGCACTTGTGATAGTTCGTTCCACCAGACCACGTTCCCCAGGCCCAGGAGTGTTGAAATGGATGATGTGCTTAGCTTACAAAATAAGTCACGGTGGTAAAAATGCGAGTCTATTAAATGGTTAAGTAGAAGGAAGCTTCTGATGCGGAGATTATGCTATTCTCACGTCAGCACTATGTAAAGACTCTTCTAGGCATCATGGCCTCGATGTGAAGCCATTTTGAAATTTTCACTAATTCATGAAATATCTTAGTTCGAGAAAATCCACTGTGAAGTGTGAAGTTACCGGATAATTCAATTATTACCGTACTTATTACTATCAGTTTCTTCATACTGCTACTAGAACACATGTGCTTGAAGATCATTTAATGCCTTTTGGTCATTATGGAAGTAGTTGCCCAAGAGCAGGTTCTTTCCCTGTCTACGGAATCCTTTTCATGTTAATATCAAACATCAGCAATTACTCGTAGATTACATTAAAACTAAAGTAATTGATGAAGACGTTACTTGATAGCAAAAACGCGCTGCCTTTTTTCATTTACTTTCCGCTAGAAATGGCTGTCGAATACTGCCAAACCAAAAGCCAAGGGATCTTACTGCCTTCCGAAATACGTCGCTGTCAGTTCTTCCATATGATCTGGTCGACGTGACCTGTTTCAAGTTGAGTATGACAGAGAATGTTTTAGAAAATCAATTGTATTCCTTTGCAAGAAAAAGAAAGATTTTCATTCTAAGCTATCCAAGTTCAAAATTTTCGGAATATTAGTTAAAATTTAATATTCGCTTCTATAATGTAGGAAAGTATTTCACAGTTGCAAAACCCGCATCCGACTCATTGTCCTTACACTCAGTCGCTGACCATAAATTCTAGCTCAGAGTGACACCAGTTTAAGTAACCTAATGTAGCGAGGACTGTTTCCCAGTGCTCTTTCTCATCGGAAAATATGCAGTTCACTCATTGGGCTCCATTAGTACACTGTAACAGTAGTTTCTGTGTGTATGCAATGCATACGGATTGTAGAATTCAGTGGTGCTCTCTCTTCCACTTCTGTATACAATATGAGTGACCTAAACGGGCCCTTTGTCCTTACAGGCTCTGGGCGGTGCAACATCATACTGACAACAGTAATGTGCTTATACTGACCACCTCACTGTTCGTTTTACCTGATTTTGTAATCATTTAAATAAAACAAGATGACCTTCCAGTGGGAGACATTGCGTCCCCCTTTTCCTCGTGTGAAATTTGTCAGTAAGCTTTTTGCCTTCCAACCAGCGAAATGCGGCAGAGTACGGCCGGTAAACGATTGACAAACCACGATCTAGTGCCGTTAAGACGATTTCTTTAAACAGTGGCGTAGCTGAAGGAATTTAGTTTCTTCATAAATCGTCTTATGCAGCAACGTTCAGATATCTCAAATAGGAAAAGCTCTTTATCCAGGTACGAAGGTTATAAAACAAA
The DNA here is from genome assembly GCF_023898315.1 of Schistocerca nitens. Lineage (NCBI taxonomy): Eukaryota > Metazoa > Arthropoda > Insecta > Orthoptera > Acrididae > Schistocerca > Schistocerca nitens. The sequence continues at coordinate 468,065,262 of NC_064618.1, read as the reverse complement.
CTTCTCACAGATTGTGCCAGGTTGATCTTTTCGTCTGATAGCACTGCGTAAGTATTTTGTCTAAGAGGTATCACAAGTAGTGTTCCTGTAGCTGTGGGAATCATTGGCTGAAAACTAGTTTAACACCAGTGGGTACCGCACTGCTAAATATTCAAGATGATTGTCAACCTAAGTCTGAGTTCATCCCAAACTGAGGCGTATTTATAATATTGAAGCTAGACTGTGTATCCTTGTCTTCCTTGAGGGGGCATCGGAAGGCGTTTACACACGCGTATACAATACAATGACGGCTTTCAGAAAATAAAGGCGTAACTCGTATTTCACTAAAATTGTGTTTTATTCAGTTTCTGTCAGACGGTCCATAAGTAAAAATTATCAATATACCGTAATACAACTTACTGTGTCGAGCTACCAAGAGTATTTGATGCTTAAAGGTTTTCTTCTGATTTCGTTACAGAATATTTCTGGAAATTCGCAGCCCCATAAAATAAATCAGAAAAAAAGCTAGCACACGCTGACCCCTACCACAGTTAGAACTGACGAACCGCCGAGACATGGGCGGTACCAAGGGGCTACGGACTCACTCCAAACAAGACGCCACTCTAATCATGGTGTTTGTCTCTCAGCCTCATAATGCATCGTGAAAGATTATAAAAGTTGTTACTTATGTGAAGAACAGCATTTCTTTAGCCAAAAAATTGAATTTTCTGACTCAGTGTCTTAGATGACATGAGGAGTATATAGCACGAATCATTCAAGTGGATTGGTGAGTCAATTCAGTACCATACGCGGAAGTGATTGCACTGTCACAATGTTGCCAAATGTTTGTGACGATGTTGCCACTTCTCAGCTGTGCTAGAAACAGCTCTGTAGCGTTATGGGAGGAGAATCCCGTGTTCATAATATAGGAGGATACAGAGAGGAGGCGCGGGGTTTGGTTAATATGCAGCGTTTTCTCCTACCGGTTGCGTCAAACATTCAGGAGTGCAATCTTCCATCACGATTACAGTTTCCCACAAAATATATACGAATAAAACACTTACCCTCTTACTTTGTGACGAAAGATTATTTCAGTACAATAAAAAGTCTTTGGAAATCAACTTTGCCCACCTTTCACGAAAAGTAGGATAACAAACACTTTGCAGCTCGAAATCGATTGCATCTATGTGCATTCTTGTGATCATACAAGTAGAATTTCATGAATTGCACGAGAATGTAGAAAAATGTTGCGCAAACGGAAGCTGTAAGAAACACAGTTAAGTAATTATTATGTACCATGTAATAATCAATTCATTTGAAAATTAAGAAGACAATAAACTAAAAATTATGCCCATTAAGACAGAAACTAAAGTGCAGATTCGGGCACTGTGCAGATCTGCACTTTTTCATCTTCAGATCTATGCAAATAATGTATACTAACCAGCGTATTCATTGCTTTCTTAATGTTCCCCTGTTGTTTAGTCTTCTAGTGATGAACTGGATCCACACCCATGAATCTGATTGTTTCTTTGTATCCTTCCATCTACTATCTTTGTATGTTATTGTTTGGTGTTCAAAAAGCAAAATATTATGCCTGCTCCCACGAGGTTTTAAAACGATGTCCCAAGAAGGCTAACAGATTATAATCAAAATACAGTGAGACGCCAATTTGTCTGTCGTCATCATGGTGTTAAGTCGACAGAAATAGTTGGGTGTTATTGCCTGCATCACCGGCATCCCGTTGTCGTCTTCTCTTATTGAGATTTACATATTACCCTGAACACAAGACGCCGAGATATATGTGTATATTCTCCGTGACGAAACATCCCATATTCCATTCATCCTGATCCATTCGTTGCATGCATCGGCAGCAATGAGTGATAGGGAAGCTGTTGTGAGCTGACGAATAACAATAAAACTGTAGTAATAACGAAACAGTAATCAAAGATGTTACTGCATGACAGACGATGAACAAAATAACCAAGAAAATCTGAGTATTTAATTGGACCACTGCATAGGTGTTCTTACCATTTTGTTATTGAATTATGTTCTGGTTGTGTGCAGAGAGAAAAGAAAGAACCCTGTAGCCATACATATCGCTAGTACAACGAGATATTACCTACCAACTATCCTTGCTTTACATCACGAGACGAACATGGCGTCACCGAGCTGATATTTGAAATACATTTCTGTTTTCTGTCTGTGTCTCTCTTTTTTTTATTTTTGTTTTTATTTCTTGAGGAAAGCATCGAGAAGCGCGAATAATATTCAAGTAGGCATATAACCTGTTTACTGTTGTTTTCACTGGGATACGTAATGCAAAAATACAACTTTTAAGTGTATTATTGCGAAATTCCCGTTATTGACAGACTATTAGTGAACTCCTCGAATTCAGCTGGGGGAAACCTATCACAGAAGCAAGCAAAACACAAATATTTCTTGCACCATGCGCATCACACAAACGAAATCTCGCTGCACTGACGTGTAGTCCGACATATTGCACGGAAAACATAACTGATTCATTTGATAAATACAGCTCTATCTTTATTACTTTGACACTATGCAGGTACTACTGTGATTATTGTTTGGCATTAAAATTAAGGATCTCTCGTTTGTGCCTGCGTTGGCACATGCGTGTCCCTAACGAGTCCTTACTTTTGGGATTACCCTCGTATACGCGTGTGTAAACGCCTTCCGATGCCCCCTCAAGGAAGACAAGGATACACAGTCTAGCTTCAATATTATAAATAAGCCTCAGTTTGGGATGAACTCAGACTTAGGTTGATAATCATTTTGAATATTTAGCAGTGCGGTACCCACTGGTGTTAAACTAGTTTTCAGCCAATGATTCCCACAGCTACAGGAACACTACTTGTGATACCTCTTAGACAAAATACTTACGCAGTGCTATCAGACGAAAAGATCAACCTGGCACAATCTGTGAGAAGTTTGTTTTACAACCTTCGTACCTGGATAAAGAGCTTTTCCTATTTGAGATATCTGAACGTTGCTGTATAAGACGATTTATGAAGAAACTAAATTCCTTCAGCTACGCCACTGTTTAAAGAAATCGTCTTAACGGCACTAGATCGTGGTTTGTCAATCGTTTACCGGCCGTACTCTGCCGCATTTCGCTGGTTGGAAGGCAAAAAGCTTACTGACAAATTTCACACGAGGAAAAGGGGGACGCAATGTCTCCCACTGGAAGGTCATCTTGTTTTATTTAAATGATTACAAAATCAGGTAAAACGAACAGTGAGGTGGTCAGTATAAGCACATTACTGTTGTCAGTATGATGTTGCACCGCCCAGAGCCTGTAAGGACAAAGGGCCCGTTTAGGTCACTCATATTGTATACAGAAGTGGAAGAGAGAGCACCACTGAATTCTACAATCCGTATGCATTGCATACACACAGAAACTACTGTTACAGTGTACTAATGGAGCCCAATGAGTGAACTGCATATTTTCCGATGAGAAAGAGCACTGGGAAACAGTCCTCGCTACATTAGGTTACTTAAACTGGTGTCACTCTGAGCTAGAATTTATGGTCAGCGACTGAGTGTAAGAACAATGAGTCGGATGCGGGTTTTGCAACTGTGAAATACTTTCCTACATTATAGAAGCGAATATTAAATTTTAACTAATATTCTGAACATTTTGAACTTGGATAGCTTAGAATGAAAATCTGTCTGTTTATTGCAAAGGAATACAATTGATTTCCTAAAACATTCTCTGTCATACTCAACTTGAAACAGGTCACGTCGACCAGATCATATGGAAGAACTGACAGCGACGTATTTTGGAAGGCAGTAAGATCCCTTGGCATTTGATTTGGCAGTATTCGACAGCCATTTCTAGCGGAAAGTAAATGAAAAAAGGCAGCGCGTTTTTGCTATCAAGTAACGTCTTCATCAATTACCTTAGTTTTAATGTAATCTACGAGTAATTGCTGATGTTTGATATTAACATGAAAAGGATTCCGTAGACAGGGAAAGGACCTGCTCTTGGGCAACTACTTCCATAATGACCAAAAGGCATTAAATGATCTTCAAGCACATGTGTTCTAGTAGCAGTATGAAGAAACTGATAGTAATAAGTACGGTAATAATTGAATTATCCGGTAACTTCACACTTCACAGTGGATTTTCTCGAACTAAGATATTTCATGAATTAGTGAAAATTTCAAAATGGCTTCACATCGAGGCTATGATGCCTAGAAGAGTCTTTACATAGTGCTGACGTGAGAATAGCATAATCTCCGCATCAGAAGCTTCCTTCTACTTAACCATTTAATAAACTCGCATTTTTACCACCGTGACTAATTTTGTAAGCTAAGCACATCATCCATTTCAACACACTCCTGGGCCTGGGGAATGTGGTCTGGTGGATCGAACTATCACAAGTGCAATGCGTGGGTACAAGCGTTTTCTTTTAAGAGGCACAAACAGATTTACTTTACCTCTGGTAACCTCAAGAGAAAGACGTTATAATCCAGAATCCGCATTAAACATCACAGTCCTTCATTCCCAACTGGACAGAGCCGGTTTGCTTTGGGGAATGACGTAGGCGGAGGTCACTGTAAAGAGAAATACTGTCGGCAGTCAACTTACTTACATTACAAAATTTTATTTTATTGATGAACCGATAGCCATTTAAAGGAATAGGGCTCTTATTTTACTTGTACTTGATTGAACTAGAGACGTTGAAATATTTGGTGCTGGACTATGATTCGAATTCGTACCTCCTCTTTCGAGGATCTGAATCTCTCGGAACAGGATAGTTCAATCATTTCGTTCCTTTTTCCAAGACTGCAATCTTCTCTAGGCCACCTCCAAAGGTAAGTATGTGGGTCTGATTCCTGATCCAGTACAAAAATATTCATAATTTCATTCCAAGCCCTCTCACGGGCACACCGACCTACTAGTGAAAATTAACGTGTATTTTAAATGTCTGTTCAACTGTTGCCAACAATTTTTGGTCAAACACGCACACATCTTACTGTTGGTGAGTAAGCAATTGATAATTAAGCTATATTCGTGGACGATAAAGAAGAACGATAGAAGTTGGGTGACTGTCGCTCAGGCACAAAAAATTGTATCCTTATTTTAGATTCAAACACCTAGCAGCTGTTAAGAAAAACCGATGCGTAACATTTGATTTTACTTAGTTAACAATCCGATTACGTGTTCGGCTCGTACCTCTGTCACAGAACATCACATCATGCAATTCATCTTTATATGCATAGCCGGCCGAAATGTCCGTGCGGTTCTAGGCGCTGCAGTCTGGAACCGCGGGACTGCTATGGTCGCAGGTTCGAATCCTTCCTCAGGCATCGATGTGTGTGATGTCCTTAGGTTAGTTAGGTTTAACTAGTTCTAAGTTCTAGGGGACTAATGACCTCAGAAGTTGAGTCCCATAGTGCTCAGAGCCATTTGAACCATTTTTTATATGCATACACACTTTGGTACTTCCGAATGGAGGTAGACATCTTTCGTGGTTAGTTAACAGGGATGAAAGGGTCTTGATAGGAGTCCCAGTTTATTACAAAAACTGTCGTCTTTTATTTTCAGGTTTAGATTTGGTTACTGATATTGGCGAAAATTTCGGTAATTAATGACTCTTCAAGGCTAGTCAGCAAATGATTGTCTAGATTAGATTGGATTAATACTTGTTCCATTGGCCATCAATACGACACTGCGTAATGATGTGGAACGTGTTATTTTAATAAAAGATTTCTTTACATACCGGTATTCAATTTCTTTACAACAATTTTTTACCCTCCCTCTCATTCTTCTTTATGTTTATTTCTCTCTCTCTCTCTTTCTCTCTCTCTCTCTCCCTCCCTCTCTCTCTCTCTCTCTCTCTCTCTCAAACACACATACATTTTTTTTTATTTTTATCTGTTTGGTGTGCTCGACTATCGGCGAGGCTCAAAAACGTCCGTGAATGAGTTTCTTAGGTTTGAGTACAGTTACGAAAGAAATATAAAAACAACTATGAGAGTTACTGATTTATGATTATTAGTTTGCGGTCAGTTCTGAGTATTATTAGTAACTACGCTCCAGTCCCTGAACCTGGTTACAGAAATGCGAATCAGACGCATTACGTATTCCAGGCCGTCGCAGCCGCGTCTTTGAAAGGCCAGCTGTGGTCACTTCCCAGCCAGCTGTAGGATCACATCGGATCGTCTTCTCCTTGCTAGTACTGTAACTGAGATTTGGCAACAAGGCAAGGTATATTTGGCAACTCTGTGATCAACGAGTTACTTCCTGGTGTGCACGGAATTAAGCCTCAAAGTTCACTTGATTTTTCCTGTCATTTCCATTGATTAATCTGAGTTATTATCGCTTCATGTGAAACAAAAGATTGTAAATTTACGGTATTCAGTCCAGGAAAAGTCGTTGCATGTGTAAATCGCAACTAGACTCGACCTTTAAATAGCGGTTTACGATTTCTAGACACTATGAGCCTCGTAAAGGAAATGGGCAACATATACCTCTTCGCTAGCTCTGTGGTGACGTGCTGACCTCTGAAAAAGCGTCTGTTCTGGTTTGCAGTTCCAGTCTCGCTGAATGTAACGTTTTTATCCCTACTGTGAAACAGCTACAAGCAGTCAGATCGAACATCGATAGGGAAATCGCAAGAAAATACTTTCAGCAATGGTGAAAACTTACAATGCTGCACAACAGGTAACGCCTCGTTCCGCTGCTGACAAGCAATTTTTGGGTCTCTAGGAATACATAACTTTGTTTATGAAATGCTACATTTGCATACATGTTGAGTATGACACAGCATACCACTTAAACACAGACCCAATCGAAATCTAAGTGAGTAGTCTTTTACTAATTCGTGCCGATAGAGGCACGCTTGTGTACAGATACTCAGTTTTATCAAAACAGTCTTTCGTCGTAAGGTTATCGTGGGTAGTTTTATTTCATTTCTTTTAATACAGTGCACAATTTTCGTAAGGTTTCTTTTAGTGTTCTTAAAACAATACTAAACATGAGAGAGAAATTAATCATCAAGGATACATGCGAATTCTCTGATGTGATCGATTACAGTCTGACATTGCACATGTATTTTATTGATTGCATGCATGTAGAAAACTTGTTCTGAGTTAAAGCTGTCGAACAAGGTTTGAAGAAGAATAAAATGCCACTGCCAGACGACATCTAATGTAAAAAATACTTTTCCGGCGTAATTTGGCACGATGCGCTCTCCCCATACATAATACAAAAGCTTCGAGATGCATCTGCTGTCTGGCCTTCTATTGAACCTGAAAAGAACAAAGTGTCGCAAGAAGTTAGCCCTTTTTCGACATGCAGCTATTTTGTGTTGAGAAGTGAAGGGAATTATGTTCAGAGTTCCATTAAATTGGTAACACCAGCAGACAGCAGAATTGCGTTGTAAAACATGTAGCAGCGAACGAAAGGGAACTCGCGACACCTTACCTACGGTGCGTGACACTTACCATGGCGCTACTAGCTGTCATCTACCTGCAGCACCTCCAGAAGTCAACAATAGTTCCTCCAGAATTTCCGCATTCCACAGTGCTGTGATATAATGCATATGGCCGGATCTAGTCTTTTGAGAGACAGACAGTAATAGCTTTTCCTTTGCACTGCACGATGTTTTCAACAAACAGACAGCGCAATAGAGTAGCTCAAATGGAAAAGAACACTTCCTCTTTACATTTCTGCATCCTACACTGTTGGCAGTTCTGTGTAGGTGGCAGTTACATGATTTTATTTCGGTGATTACAAAATAGAGTCGAATGTATGCACTGGGTAGCCGAGGCAGCTAGTTCATGGCGATTTGGTCAGCCAAGTAAATGAATGTACTGAACATGCTGCCAACCACTACAGGGAGCCTGTGTGTCAGAATTCTCATCAAATGTGCCGCAACGGTTTTATGAAAGAAAAATGAGTCATACAGAAGATGATTTGGTGGTCTGTTGGTTTGATAATAAGTTCCTCTGATGATGGTCTGGGTTCGATTCCAACTTCTGCCCATGATTTTTAATAGGGAGAGACAGATTATATTCTCTTCTGGCTACACCAAGTGAAGAAGGTATAATGGCATTGTGGTCTGAAATTCACATTAAACATGATATTCCTTCTCTACCAAAGAAGTCGTTATGTTGCACCACAATAAAGTCAGGAGTGGAGAAATGTGGGAACTCTGTCACCAGTAACCTTTCTTATACTAGTTATTTATTTATAGTGACGAAACAAACGCTATGTAGGGTCACAGGACCCTTCTTCCAACTTTTATTTGAGCTTCTGTATGTCGATAAAATTGGTTCTGAACTTGGAATGCAACTCAGACCGCCCTTAACGTGGAATTTGATCCCTTCGTGACAATACAGCTCGACTACAATTTGTTGTTTGTTCAAAACTGCAGATTTCTCAACATCTCCACATATTGCACGTGAATGGGTTCCAATGCTGGCCCGGCACTAAACTTTTCATTATGTAATATCAAGCTCTAGCATGAGAACACCTATCTGCTGATGGATAACAATTTTGATTTTTAATGCATTTTCATTCGTTGTCAACACTAACGATATCTGACGATTTTGACTCCCAGTGAGACACAGAACTATTTGAGAGATCACTCCAAGTTCAAGAATGTTATTCCGAGCTGCTGGTCGAGAAAAATTCTGTAGTTGACGTCTCTTTGTGTGTAGTCAATAACGGTATGTGTGGGGTTCGATTCCCAGTCAGCATCGAACTCTTCGTCGTATTATTCCTAGTTCAAACATGCTCACATGTCGCTGCTGATGTAACAAACCCATATTTATCGTTCTTCTCTAATAAATAACAGCGATAGGTTCCGGGTTGGAGTCCTAGGGGGGAAAAAAATTAATGTTTCGTCTCGTCATTTCAGTTAAAACATCTAGCTACTGCCAAGAAAATCCAATATGTCACAGTTGATTGTGCTTCGATAACAATCCGATCATGTTCTGGGTTCGAATCGCTGTCCCACACAAAGCTTTACATCACGGCATTTCAAGTAAGTTACTTGTGAAGAAGCATTACTTAACATCTGTCGTAGTTGGTTAACAGGGACAATAGATGCTGGGCAGTAATTCGCGTCCGGTAACAATGTTTACTTTATGTAATTTAAAGTTGATATTTGCTAACTGATGCTGTCTAAAACCGAGGTACATCACTGTATGTATGCCTAGTCAGGAATGACTGTTAGTTTCCGTCAGTCACGAATTCTTAGTCTGCATGATCTGGGTTTGAATCCAAATGCAGAACGAGACGGTTCGTCGTGTCATTTAAAGTTTACACATATTCTCAACTAGCTGCTCGTGAATAACTTAAATTTTTAATGTCATTTTGTGTTAAATAACAAGAACGGTATGTTACTTTGAAGAGGAAATCATGAATACGACGAACTTACTACGTGCATTACCTATCTGACGTAATAATGAGAGTGATAATATTTCAGGTATGTCATTTATTGCAATAAATGTGAGCTTACAAGCCTTAAGGACAGTCTTATCTGTGATAAGGCGTTCCCTGATATTTGTAGTATCGTGGTATTACTTTACATCTTGTATTATTGCGATACAGAGCCGAGTTTTCTAGTGGTGACTTGTTGGAGCCATTTTCAATAGTCAAACGACTGTACCAAGGAGCGATTATAGGACTTGCTAGACAGCTGCGTTATGTGGGTTGCATGCGAATCAGGCGAAATGCAATTCAGGTCGTTCCGATACTTTTGAGCACGACTGTACGTCATGGACATCCTGCTTCAACGTGTCTTACCCCTCATTGTATGATATTGTTGTGCTATTTTCTGACAGGGGAATGCCCGTCCACACATGACAGTGTCACTATGAAACTTCTGGGAGATGTTCAGGCATTCTTAGTGACCAGAGAGGTACTCACATCTGTCCCCATATGTGGTACTAGCTCGGGCGTTAACTCCCCAGTGCCAGTATACAGGGTATCTGGGACCAGTTACAACACTTTTGGATAGCTTGCCTCTGGAGAGGATGCAATTACTTTGACACTCTTACCAACCGAATCAGCGTGTGCATCCAGGTCAGAGGGGGTGCAGCGTCATACTGATGAGTGGACTCACACTACGAAATTGTTTATGAACTTGACTGTATCCTGTAGTTACTGAAATAATATCATGTACCTTCTCAACCTGTGAGTATTCATTTCGTTCATCCCTCCCCTTCTCGGTGATTCATTTTTTTTCTTTGTCAAGCAGTGTGTTTGCCATAGCCTGTCTAAGCTGCCTCACCCTTTACGATGGAACATTATTTTGTTGGATTAAAGCCACATTGGTGCTTATCGGCCGGCCGGTGTGGCCAAGCGGTTAAAGTCGCTACAGTCTGGAACCGCGTGACCGCTACGGTCGCAGGTTCGAATCCTGCCTCGGGCATGGATGTGTGTGATGTCCTTAGGTTAGTTAGGTTTAAGTAGTTCTAAGTTCTAGGGGACTGATGACCTTAGAAGTTAAGTCCCATAGTGCTCAGAGCCATTTGAACCATTTGGTGCTTATCGTGATGCATCAGTCGATGTCCTTAAAAATAAACGTTTCACTACCTGAACATGTGCAAACGTTTTTGGACCTAGATTTAGGCGAGTGAAGACATAAGACATATCGCACTAAAAATAACTAAAAACAAAACAGTAAACAAAATGAAGGTATTCTCTTCGAAAGAGCACAACTTGCGCCGTAGTAAAATAGAAGTCTGCTCTTCGGCAGAATTCCATACCATGCCGCTCCACCCTGAGCCTGTAAAACGCCTGAATCCAACTTGGAATGTTGTCTACAAGGCGGTAGAGAAGCTGCTGCTGAAACGTGTCCCACTATTCGACGACGTCCTTCCTGAGTCATTCAGTGCAAGAGGAGCGTTCCTGCGATGCGGCACTGAAATTCTGATAATCACAAGCAAGCTCAATGGCATTCATGTCACTAGATACCGCAGGCATTCCATCCAGTTGATCTTTCCTCGTGGGGAAAGAGGTTTGCGACATGGGCCCGGTGTACTCACGCAAAGCTTGTCAGAGATTCGTGCGCGAAGCATAAGACTACCAACGCCATACCTTAGCAAAAGACCTGGACGAGAACCACAGAAAATTCTGGTCCTATATAAGCATATGAAAGGGTTCAATCCACACACTCGTTGACCTGTCTGGTGTGGCGGTTGAAGATAGCAAAACGGAAGTTGAAGTTTCTAATTTCGCGTTGTTCACGCAGGAAAATCGTACAAACGTACCATCGTTCAACCATCGTACAGTCTGCCGTTTGGACGACATAGTAACAAGCATCCCGGGTGTAGAGAAACAACTGAAAGAGTTGAAAACAAGCAAATCACGAGGTCCGGATGGAATACCAATTCGGTTTTAAAAAGCGTACTCTACGCTATTGACCCTCCACCTAACTTCTCCTCCTGCGGGTTCGGGGTGTAACGTTCCCTGGCAAACTCACGCTATTAATGAACAAGAGTTTATTTGTACCATATACGACGCTCTGAGCAAGTTGTATATACCGTAATTATTGAACAAAAAATATTAATGAATTTTGTGTAAAAGACATTTGTTATTATCGTAATATTTTTGTAGTAATATTCTCTCTGTATTTAGGATAGTAATTTTTCTATATTTATTATGTGATTGTGAAATGTGTCAGTATCTCCGATAACAGAGATGTGAAATTTAGCCAGAGGAGAATAATATTGTCAAATTACAAAGAAATGTTAATAGTCAGCAGTAGTATAAAAGAACCATGTACAGCGTATTCTTTGGTCTTCTCTGTCTAGAGCTGAATGTGATAGGAAGCTGTGTCGAACTGATTTATGAATGGGTAGACTTCTTTTGTCTCTGTCTAGATTTAGCCGCCATTAGAGGAGGCGTTACAAATTAATGTGAGTTCAATTATTGTTTGATCTAAATATATCAGAATTTATCAGAAGTGTGTAGTATTATTAATGTAAATTAGCTTGCCCATGTCATCTATAAAATTTCTTTAAAGAATTTTCAGCATTTTTAGCGGTGTTGTTGGGCTGTGCCGCGACCGATCGATTTGCAGCGGCGGCACATTTAAAAAATTGTTCCGCTAAAAGAAAAATCAACCAAACCCGTAAATCGGGAACAGATAGATAAAAATTAACAGTGAATTAAGAAATTGTTCTTCTTTTACAGTGATCCTGAGACTGATGAATTTTTAAACTAATTATACGTTTGTGCATTCGTAGGCGGATAGTTAATGTTAGTTAACATTGAAATTTAACAATTTTGGTTCTTGCAAATAACTTAAATGTATAGCGAAGTAGGTTTGATCAGTGATAATTAAATGTCGGCTTGGCAATAATTAACCATTTTCTGCTAATAGAGATAATCTTGTGTTCCATAGCTAACGCCGGGATAGAATTCATTAATTATTAAAAAAAAGAAAAAACCACTGCACTTAGAAAATTGTGCCAATGCCGGATTATGTAAAGGATTTAATTCTCAACTAAATATGCTTAATCAGTTAATATGAGTTCACGTAATTCTTAAATGTACGCAATTCTTTTGAAAGTGAATTTCTTTATTACCACACGTAAATAAGAGAGAGGTTCTACAACAAAGTTCGTACTTACAGAAGACAGTTAAAGAGAGGCAAATTAAGTAACTAAAAGCAATAATAATTGATAATTATTCTTTAACGAAAATAACAGCGATTTCGTTAAATTGGCGCCCAACGTGGGGCACGAATATGCAGTGGCCACTAAATACCCATGAGATAACTAGGGAATTATTATAGTCGAACTTTGTTGGAGAACATTTAATAATTTTTCCATGTATTGTATGTATTGCATAACCAATATTGTGTGGTAATACCTGTATATGATTTTTTGCATGAGAACACTATATACCCAGAGGCAAGCTGAAGAAGAGAGCTCATTATATCGAAAAATTAATTACCTACCACCATACCAGGGGGCAGCTGCACCCAAGATAGATCACCAAAAGGTAAAGCTACAGTGTTAGTGTCCTGTGGGTAGTAAAGTAGCCTCAGTGCAGTGTTCTCGGATCATTAGTGGTGTGCTTGTTGTTAGTGTTTTTTGTTTTAAAATAACAGGACATTTGAGTAATTAGTCACTGTAGTATATAATAAGTGTGTTTTAACAAATGACCATTTCTTGTGTGATTATGTCAGTGAAACCTGAGTGTTGGGATATTTAGTTCAGATTTTGTTTCTTTTGTTGACTATGGTTAGGTTGCGTAGTCATAAAGATATCAACATGGATAATGAACAACAGTTAGTAAGTAGTGATACCGAATTAGAAAGTGGGACACAAAGTAATGTTAGTGGCGTAGTTCACGAAGTACAATGTGAGAATCTGGGGGCAGAAGGGCAAGAAATGTTGCCACTGCCACCCAGTGATTCAGTTGATAGCGCAAATACTGTGCCACCCGCAAGCACTGGACACGGACCAGAGAGTGGTGAGGTGTCAGAAGTGCAATCATTAAGAGTTATGTTCGAGCGCATGCTCAATTTCCAAGCTGAATTTGTACGTATGCAAGCAGAGCGTGAAAGAGAACGTGATGCTGAACAAGCAGAGCGTGACCAGAGATTGGTAGCTGAATTTGCATGTATGCAAGCAGAACGCGAAAGAGAACGTGATGCTGAACAAGCAAATCGTGACCAGAGATTGGTAGCTGAATTTGTATGTATGCAAGCAGAACGCGATAGAGAACGTGATGCTAAACAAGCAGAGCATGATCGACGCCTGCATGAGAGAGACTTGCAGTTAATGCAATCTTTGGAAGCTATGCAAAGTGAGATTGTTAGTTTGAAACAAAACTATGAAACCATACCCAAAACGGTGCAAGAACTAAGCGAAAGAGTAGATAGTATCCAAGTGGCTAACGCCAGTATCGTAGATGAAATCGGTGTACTGACTAACAGGGTGGAACAATTAGAAATTGCCACAAATCAAGTAATTGAGCACAAAGTGTCCGAACAAGTGCACAAAATAGAAAACGAAGTTATAAAAGAAATAGACGAGAAAGTGCACGCCGCGATTGAAGCCAAGGATGTGGGCTCAAATGCGGAGGTGCAGAACCTGAAAAAGGTGGTACACAATGACATTCCGCTGTGGCAGCGGAGTGTCGACCGTCGTCTTGCCGAGATGGAAATCAGCTTGCGGCATGACGACTCACAGGCGTATATCACGCCAGCCAGGTCCAACAATGATAGGCTTATAAATACAGCAGTAAAAAATTGCGACTGCGAGACAGAACAGGCAACCAATGTAAGCGAAACAAATAAATGCCATTCCAAAATAGTGATTGAAGAAAGCCTGATTAGAAACCGACAGTTTCAGATCTTTACAACGGAGAAGAAATCTGTTCACCCTGTAGTGTTTATCAAGGGATTTAGAAACATTTTGCCTAGCGTTTGGAGTCATACACAGAAAATACAGTTCGTTATGTCTTACATACAAGGAGATGATGCATTATGGGCAACCGAGGCAGCTGACAGTTGCGATACATATGAGCAATTTGAAAAGGCATTCTTGGCCAAGTATTGGTCAACATGTATTCAGGAGAGATTACGGAAGGAGGTATATAATCCAGAGCCGTATTCTCCACGATTAAGCAATTTGCGAAAATATTTTGAGAAGTACATTAATAAGACCCGTTATTGGGACGAGCAGATTTCATCCCGGGATTTGATCAGACTTTTGAAATCACACTTGCCGATACACGTAAAGGAAAAACTTATACACGTGCCGGAGAATGACATGGAACATTTCTTGTCTGTTCTGGACTCAATTGACCTGATTCAGGAGGACGTTAAGGCAGCCTCGGAACAGGCTAGAAGTAACGGAAACGGTTACAGAAATGGTCGAAATAACACACCTCCACCAAATAATGGAAACGGCGGAAGTAACAATAGGAGACAAGATTATGTACAAAACGGGAATAGAGGTAGAGACCGGAACGGCAATAGTCCGCCGGTGAATAATGACCGGAAAAGGAGGTCTGATGACCGATATGAAACAGGCCCACCAAGCAATAGTAGATGGAAAAATTACAAAGAAATGTTAATAGTCAGCAGTAGTATAAAAGAACCATGTACAGCGTATTCTTTGGTCTTCTCTGTCTAGAGCTGAATGCGATAGGAAGCTGTGTCGAACTGATTTATGAATGGGTAGACTTCTTTTGTCTCTGTCTAGATTTAGCCGCCATTAGAGGAGGCGTTACAAATTAATGTGAGTTCAATTATTGTTTGATCTAAATATATCAGAATTTATCAGAAGTGTGTAGTATTATTAATGTAAATTAGCTTGCCCATGTCATCTATAAAATTTCTTTAAAGAATTTTCAGCATTTTTAGCGGTGTTGCTGGGCTGTGCCGCGACCGATCGATTTGCAGCGGCGGCACATTTAAAAAATTGTTCCGCTAAAGGAAAAATCAACCAAACCCGTAAATCGGGAACAGATAGATAAAAAATAACAGTGAATTAAGAAATTGTTCTTCTTTTACAGTGATCCTGAGACTGATGAATTTTTAAACTAATTATACGTTTGTGCATTCGTAGGCGGATAGTTAGTGTAAGTTAACATTGAAATTTAACAATTTTGGTTCTTGCAAATAACTTAAATGTATAGCGAAGTAGGTTTGATCAGTGATAATTAAATGTCGGCTTGGCAATAATTAACCATTTTCTGCTAATAGAGATAATCTTGTGTTCCATAGCTAACGCCGGGATAGAATTTATTAATTATTAAAAAAAAAGAAAAAACCACTGCACTTAGAAAATTGTGCCAATGCCGGATTATGTAAAGGATTTAATTCTCAACTAAATATGCTTAATCAGTTAATATGAGTTCACGTAATTCTTAAATGTACGTAATTCTTTTGAAAGTGAATTTCTTTATTACCACACGTAAATAAGAGAGAGGTTCTACAACAAAGTTCGTACTTACAGAAGACAGTTAAAGAGAGGCAAATTAAGTAACTAAAAGCAATAATAATTGATAATTATTCTTTAACGAAAATAACAGCGATTTCGTTAAAGGGGGTAAGAATAGGCCCGCCGTATTCCTACCTGTCGTAAGAGGCGACTAAAAGGAGTTTCAAACGTTTCGGCCTATATGTGATGGTACCCTCTCGGGCTTGACCTCCATCTTTCCAAATCCTTCCGAAGAGCGAGCCAATTGGGGAAGGGCGCCTTACATGCTGCATTTTGTCCATCGTGCATTGAGACCTCTAGCCAGCTTTATCGTCATCGCATTGCTGTCCCGCTCGTTCTCCATGTCTTGGGCGAGGATACGTTCCTGGGTGCAATTTCCACTATGCACTGTGCAGTGTTGCTTTTTGCGGAGACGACGACCATGGACTTCCTTGCACCTAATATCCAGCACGGTATCCAGTCCATTGTGGTGGGGCCGTCACATACCCTGTTGGTTGTAGCCCCCTGACAACACAGGGATCGCTCTACTGATGCCTGCGCCGTTAACTCCCCACGTATGGCAAGGAGTAGATGCCCATCTCCCTGGGGCATCAGGACTCCCGGCAATGGCTATCCTGCCAGGTGGCCCTTTCTGTGGCTGGGTGGCGCCCGTGGGGAGGGCCCTTGGTCGGAGTAGGTGGCATCAGGGTGGATGACACGCAATGAAGCGTGGCACATCTTCGCTTGCTGGTGGCCAACCACCAGCAGTCTCTAAGCGTTCAAGGGCTCACTTCAAAGCTAACATCTATGATCCCAAATCGTTCCCCTCCCTGGCCACACCATGGGGGGAACGTAAGGCTATGAATGACAGCGAAACGTTTTCGCCCCAGTGTCTCGTCTGTACCAGAGCTGATGGGGATGCCTTTGTGCCCATGAAGCCTCAGTTCTTGTAGAGCATTTAGAGGACAAGTTCGGTGAGGTGGAGGGCTTGTCCAAAATGCAGTCCGGGTCAGTCTCAATAAAAACGGCATCCTCTGCCCAGTTACGAGCCTTGCTCGCTTGTAAGAAGCTGGGGGATGTTTCAGTTACTATAACGCCCCGTAAAAGCTTAAATATGGTCCAGGGCATTATTTTCCACAGGGATCTTCTTTTACAGTCCGATGACGAGTTTCACCCCAACTTAGAGCGACCGGGTGTCCATTTCGTCTGGCGCATCCACTGGGGTCCAAGGGATCATCAAGTTGCCACCGGTGCCTTCATCTTGGCCTTCGATTGTGACACTTACCTGAAAAGGTCAAGATGATTGTCTACCGCTGTGATGTCAAGCCATATATCCCTCCCCCGATGCAGTGTTGGAAGTTCGGCCATATGTCATCCCGCTGTGCTTCCAAACTCATATGTCACGATTATGGTCGTCCAACCCATCCTGATACTCTCTGTGCCCCGCCTCCCATCTGTGTCAACTGTGGAGAGCACTATCCCTCTTTCTAGCCGGACTGTAAGATTCTACACAAGGGAAGGAAAGTAATGGAATACAAGACCCTGGACCGACTGACCTACTCTGAGGCTAAGCGGAAATTGGAACGGCTTCATCCAGTGCGCATGACGTCATCTTATGCCGCCACTGTCACTCCTGCAACAGTTCCATCAGCTGTGCCACATACAGTCAGCTCTCAGAGCCGAAGGACCACAGCTGTTGCTCTCTGTTGCTCTCTGTTGCTCTCGCACCACCTACCTCAGGAGCAGCACCCCCTCAACCACCAGGGACACCGGTCCCCACTTCTAAGCTGGAGAAGCGCAAGTCTTCTTCGGCTTCTCTCGCTAGGAATGGATCCCTTGGGTCACTCCCTTCCCAGGTTCTTACCAGCAGCACAGCAGACACCCACCAGTGGTTGAAGAAGCCACAGGTCGCTGGTCTTCGAGCTTCACGATCCTCTTCAGTCCTGGAGACTGACTCCAAGAAGCCCTCCCAGCAAGGGCAACTGAGGGAACAGCGTGAGAAAGCGAAATTCAAGACCCCTTAGACCAAGGAACCTGCAGTGGCACCCACTCCACCACATCCAACAAGCTCTGTGTCTGAGGATGAGGTGGAGATTCTTGCGTCCGCTGAGGACCTCAATCTCGCCAGTCCCTCAGACATGATGGATGTCGCTCCTGTCAGTATCCAACCGGTGGTGGCAGGTGACCCAGCAGCGTAATTTGCCTCCTCGGTCCTTCACGCCTTTGTTGGCCATGGACAATGTCATCCTGCAGTGGAACTGCAGCGATTTTTTCCACTATCTTGCTGAGCTCTGACAACTTCTCAGCCTTCACCCTTTCCTCTGCATTGCTCTTCAAGAAACTTGGTTTCCGGCGATGCGAACCCCCGCCCTCCATGGCTATCGGGGTTATTATAGGAACCGGGCAGCTTACAAAAGGGTATCTGGTGACGTCTGCATCTACGTCCTTCACTCCCTTCACAACGAGTCTCTCCCTCTACAAACACCTTTAGAGACTGTCGCTGTTTGGGTGTGGACGCCTCAGGCTGTTACTGTCTGCAGTCTGTATCTTCCACCGGATGGTGATGTCCCACAGCATGTCCTGGCTGCGCTGATAGCCCAATTGCCGCCACCTTTTATATGGCTGACTGGTTCTCCTTCATTGCCACTATCGAGCCTCTTTCCAATGACGCCATTGATGTGGTGGTTCATTCGGTCACCACCGGCATATTTACTGGCGCAGAATATGCCATTCCCTGTTCTTGTGCGTCCCCTCGGCGGAGGACTGTGCCTTTGTGGTCGCCTGAGATCGCTGAGGTGATTAAAGATCGCAGGCGGGCGCTCCAGCGTCACAAGCGGCATCCCTCATTGGCACACCTCATCACCTTTAAATGGCTCCGTGCGCGAGTCTGCCGCATCATTCGCCAACACAAGCAGGAGTGCTGGGAAAGGTACGTCTCCACCATTCGCCTCCGTACCTCTCCATCGCGGGTTTGGGCCAAGATTGGCGACTCTATGGCTATCGGACCCCTGTCAGCATCCCTGCGCTTTCACTGAATGGAGCTGTCTGTACTGCATCCAACACCATTGGAAACCGCTTAGCAGAGCATTTTCTCAGAGTTCTGCTTCTGCGAATTACCCAATGGCCTTCCGCTCCTTGAAAGAGCGGTTGGAATGTCAGAGCATTTTATTTCACACGCGCCAACCTGATTCGTACAATCTTCCGTTCAGTGAGTGGGAATTCCAAAGTGCCCTCGCTGCTTGCCCTGATACGGATCCCGGGCCAGATCGCATCCACTGTCAGATGCTCAAACGCCTCTCGTTGGGCTGCCAGTGGCGCCTCCTAGACCTTTACAACCGTATCTGGGTTGAGGACGAGTTCCCGTCGCAATGGCGGGAAAGCATCGTAATCCCCGTTCTGAAACCTGGCAAGAACCCACTGCAGGTGGACAGCTATCGCCCCATTAGCCTCACCAACGTTCTTTGCAAGTTGCTCAAACGCATGGTGAGCTGGTGGTTGAGTTAGCTCCTTGAGTCTCGGGACCTCCTGGCTCCGTCCAGAGCGGATTTCGCCAAGGACGCTCCACCATCGACAACTTGGTGTACCTGGAGTCTGCTGTAGGGTCAGCCTTTACCCGGCGACAACGCCTCATGGCAGTCTTTTTAGATCTTATGAAGGCCTACGATACTACTTGGCGACACCACATTCTCGCTACTCTGTATGAGTGGGGTCTTCGGGGACCACTCCCGATTTTTATACAGAACTTTTTATCCTACCACACTTCCCGAGTTCGAATTGGTGCTTCCCATAGCGCACCCCACCCACAAGAGAATGGGGTCCCGCAGGGCTCTATCCTGAGTGTTCCACTCTTTCTAATTACCATCAATGGTCTTGCGCTCGCAATAGGATCGTCAGTCTCTCCCCTCCTCTATGCTGATGATTTTTGTACTTCTTTCTGCTCCTCTTCTACGGTTGTAGCTGAACGCCATCTTCAGGGAGGTATACAGAATGCGCAGTCATTGGCCCTCAATCACGGCTTCCGGTTTTCGGCCGCCAAAACTTGTGTGATGCACTTCTGTCGCCATAGTACCGTCCACCCCCATCCCGAACTTTACCTCGATGAGCAACTACTAGACGTAGTGGAGACTTGCCACTTCCTGGGACTGGACTTTGATGCCAACTTAAGTTGGCTTCCCCATATTCGTCAGCTTAAAGACAAGTGCTGGCGGCATCTCAATCTACTTTGATGCCTGAGCCACACCGACTAGGGTGCTGATTGCCGTACACTACTGCAGCTGTACCAAGCCATCGTACAGTCCCGTGTTGATTATGGAAGCGTGGTGTATGGTTCAGCCGCCCCTTCTGTACTGTGTCTACTAGACCCTGTCCACTGTGAACAGCCTCCTTGTAGAAGCGGGCGTTCCTCCATTGGGGCTCCGGCTGCAACTATTGCTCGCAAACTATACCACATACATCCATAGTTCACCTCGCCACCCAAATTACCGTCTTCTTTTCCCCAACACGTCAGTCCATCTCCCACAACGGCGGCCCAGAACTGGAAATCCCTTTGCTGTCCGTGTCTGGTCACTTATTCATGACCATGACGCTTCCCCCCCCCCCCCCCCTACCACCTTTCCTGCAGACTCGTTTCCATACCCCTCCAAGGTCAATACCTCGGCCGCAGCTTCGGCTAGACCGATTGCTTGGCCCCAAAGGTTCAGTACAACCTGAGGTCGTCTGCCGGACTTTTCTCTCTGTTATTGGCGAGTTTGGGGGCTCAGACATCATCTACACTGATGGCTCATGGTTGACGGTGTTGTTGGCTTTGCTTATGGTCACGTTGACCATACAGAACAACGCTCCTTCCTAGTTGCCTGCAGTGTATTCACTACAGAGCTGGTTGCCATCTATCGCGCTCTTGAACATATCCACTCCTGCTCTGGTGAGTCCTACGCCTACGTCATTTGTAGTGACTCCTTAAGCAGCCTACACGCCCTCGACCAGTGCTTCCCTAGGCATCCTTTGGTATTGTTAATCCAGGAGTCTCTTTATGGCCGGCCGAAGTGGCCGAGCGGTTCTAGGCTCTACAGTCTGGAACCGCGCGACCGCTACTGTCGCAGGTTCGAATCCTGCCTCGGGCATGGATGTGTGTGCATGTCCTTAGGTTAGTTGTGTTTAAGTAGTTCTAAGTCTAGGGGACTGAAGACCTCAGCTGGTAAGTACCATAGTGCTTAGAGCCATTTGAACGTTGAATGACTGTAGGAAGATGTAAGATGACTTAGACAAAATTTATAGTTGGTGTGACGAGTGGCAGCTAGCTCTAAATGTAGAAAAATGTAAGTTAATGCGAATGAGTAGGAATGTTCTTGTGGTCTTCAGTCCAGAGACTGCTTTGATGCAGCTCTCCATGCTACTCTGTCCTGTGCAAGCTTCTTCATCTCCCAGTACCTAAAGCAACCTACATCCTTCTGAATCTGTTTAGTGTATTCATCTCTTGGTCTCACTCTACTATTTTTACCCTCCACGCTGCCTTCCAATACAAAATTGTTGACCCCTTGATGTTTCAAAACATGTCCTACCAACCGATCCGTTCTTCTAGTCAAGTTGTGCCACAAACTCCTCTTCTCCCCAATTCTATTCAATACCTCCTCATTAGTTACGTGATCCACCCATCTAATCTTCAGCACTCTTCTGTAGCCCCACATTTCGAAAGCTTCTATTCTCTTCTTGATCGAACTATTTATTGTCCATGTTTCACTTCCATACATGGCTACACTCCATACAAATACTTTCAGAAACGACTTGCTGACGCTTAAACCTATACTCGATGTTAACAAATTTCTCTTCTTCAGAAACGCTTTCCTTGCCATTGCCAGTCTACATTTTATATCCTCTCTACTTCGACCATCATCAGTTATTTTGCTCTCCAAACAGCAAAACTTATTTATTACTTTATGCGTCTCATTTCGTAATCTACACTCCTGGAAATGGAAAAAAGAACACGTTGACACCGGTGTGTCAGACCCACCATACTTGCTCCGGACACTGCGAGAGGGCTGTACAAGCAATGATCACACGCACGGCACAGCGGACACACCAGGAACCGCGGTGTTGGCCGTCGAATGGCGCTAGCTGCGCAGCATTTGTGCACCGCCGCCGTCAGTGTCAGCCAGTTTGCCGTGGCATACGGAGCTCCATCGCAGTCTTTAACACTGGTAGCATGCCGCGACAGCGTGGACGTGAACCGTATGTGCAGTTGACGGACTTTGAGCGAGGGTGTATAGTGGGCATGCCGGAGGCCGGGTGGACGTACCGCCGAATTGCTCAACACGTGGGGCGTGAGGTCTCCACAGTACATCGATGTTGTCGCCAGTGGTCGGCGGAAGGTGCACGTGCCCGTCGACCTGGGACCGGACCGCAGCGACGCACGGATGTACGCCAAGACCGTAGGATCCTACGCAGTGCCGTAGGGGACCGCACCGCCACTTCCCAGCAAATTAGGGACACTGTTGCTCCTGGGGTATCGGCGAGGACCATTCGCAACCGCCTCATGAAGCTGGGCTACGGTCCCGCACACCGTTAGGCCGTCTTCCGCTCACGCCCCAACATCGTGCAGCCCGCCTCCAGTGGTGTCGCGACAGGCGTGAATGGAGGGACGAATGGAGACGTGTCGTCTTCAGCGATGAGAGTCGCTTCTGCCTTGGTGCCAATGATGGTCGTATGCGTGTTTGGCGCCGTGCAGGTGAGCGCCACAATCAGGACTGCATACGACCGAGGCACACAGGGCCAACACCCGGCATCATGGTGTGGGGAGCGATCTCCTACACTGGCCGTACACCACTGGTGATCGTCGAGGGGACACTGAATAGTGCACGGTACATCCAAACCGTCATCGAACCCATTGTTCTACCATTCCTAGACCGGCAAGGGAACTTGCTGTTCCAACAGGACAATGCACGTCCGCATGTATCCCGTGCCACCCAACGTGCTCTAGAAGGTGTAAGTCAACTACCCTGGCCAGCAAGATCTCCGGATCTGTCCCCCATTGAGCATGTTTGGAACTGGATGAAGCGTCGTCTCACGCGGTCTGCACGTCCAGCACGAACGCTGGTCCAACTGAGGCGCCAGGTGGAAATGGCATGGCAAGCCGTTCCACAGGACTACATCCAGCATCTCTACGATCGTTTCCATGGGAGAATAGCAGCCTGCATTGCTGCGAAAGGTGGATATACACTGTACTAGTGCCGACATTGTGCATGCTCTGTTGCCTGTGTCTATGTGCCTGTGGTTCTGTCAGTGTGATCATGTGATGTATCTGACCCCAGGAATGTGTCAATAAAGTTTCCCCTTCCTGGGACAATGAATTCACGGTGTTCTTATTTGAATTTCCAGGAGTGTAATTTCCGAAGGATCACCCGATTTAATTCGACTGCATTGCATTATCCTCGTTTTGCATTTGTTGATGTTCATCTTATATCCTCCTTTCAAGACACAGTCCATTCCATTCAGCTGCTCTTCCAGGTTCTGTGCTGTCTCTGACAGAATTACAATGTCATCGACGAACCTCGAAGATTTTATTTCTTCTCCATGGATTTTAATTCGAACTCCGAATTTTTCTTTTGTTTCCTTTACTGTTTGCTCAATATACAGATTGAATAACATTTGGGATACGCTACAACCGTGTCTCACTCCCTTCCAACCACTGCTTCCCTTCCATGCCCTTCGACTCTTATAACTGCCATCTGGTTGCTGTACAAATTGTAAATAGCCTTTCGCTCCCTGTATTTTACCCCTGCCACCTTCAGAGTAGGAATAAAAAGCCCATAACGTGGGGACAGATCATTAGTAGTGTCTGCTTGAGACAGTCACATCTTTAAAGCATTTGGGCGCACCGTTCAAAACCGATATGAAATGGAACGAGGATGTGAGGATTGTGATAGACTATGCGAATGGTCGACTTTGGTTTATCAGGAGAATCTAAGGGTAGTGTGGTTCATCTTCAAAGGAGACCGATTATAGGACGCTAGTGCGCGTTTTCTTCGGTGCTGCTCGAGTGTTTGCAGTCCGCACCATATCGGATTAAAGGAAAACATCGAAGCAATTCATAGGCTGGCTGCTAGATTTGTTGCCAGCAGATTCGAACAACACGCAAGTGTTACGGAGATGCTTCGTGAACTGAAATGGGAATCCATGGAGAGAAGGAGACGTACTTTTCGAGGGACACTGTTGAGAAAATTTAACGAACCGGCATGTGAAGATGACAGCTGAACGATCCTACTGCCACCAATATACGAATACATTTCCCGTAAGGACTACGAAGATGCGAGAGAGTAGGACTCATACGTAGGCCTATAGATATCGTTTTTCCCTCTCTCTTAACTGCTAGCAGAACAGGAAAGAAAACTACTAGTAGTGGTATATGTCCTCGCCACGCACCGTATGGCGATTTGCGGAGTGTATATGTAGATGTAGATAGTCGAATATGATTCTATCGCTGAACAGTTGCCATCGGAGGAGGGGGGGGGGGGGTGGGAGGAGGAGGAGGAGGCCTTACGGTACACTGACGAACCAAAACATTATGACTATAGTCCACTGCAATACTGAATACTGCCATATGGCGTAGCGCGAGCTTGACGTGATAAGGAAAGTGTACAGGGTGTCTCAGAAGGAATGATCAATAATTCAGAAGTATGAGGGACGATAATTTGAAGCAAAAAACTGCATATGGACATATGCCCTATTCCGAATGGAATAGAACGCATTTGATGTACATTATTATTTATTTTATGTATTATTCAACACATTACTAGGTGTCCACATCTTCAAAAGCCAGTAAACACTACAACACGTCTTGATGGTATTTATGGTCTGTCGTTGCAACTACAAAAATGCGTGATTTTTTCACCAAACGTGTTTCGCTTTATTGAGGTACAGCGTCATCAGCGGACTGTAATTAAGTTATTTACATTTTGATTTGCTTTTTAGGCCGAAAAACAGTTCGTTAAGAATAGCCTGATTTGTACTTACGTTGGTTTTTCGGCTGTTTCTCACTTACAACGGGAAATGCGATCTGCTAGCACATCGATGTTTTTCTGTTTTTAGCTGGCCGCAGTGGCCGAGCGGTTCTAGGCGCTACAGTCTGGAATCGCGCGACCGCTACGGTCGCAGGTTCGAGTCCTGCCTCGGGCATGGATGTGTGTGATGTCCTTTTGTCAGTTAGGTTTAATTAGTTCTAAGTTCTAGGGGAGTGATAAGCTCAGCAGTTAAGTCCGATAGTGCTCAGAGCAATTTTTTTCAGTTTTTATGTTTTTATCTCAATAAAGCGAAACGCATCTGGTGAAAAAATCACGCATGTTTGTAGTTGCAACGACAGACAAAAAATACCCTGAAGAATTATAAAGCATCTACGGACACTATGGCCACACAAATGAAGAACTACAACATGTGTTTTACAATCTAGCAATAGGAAAAATACGTATTTTTTACGCAGTCACCTCTAAGTGGTATCATACACGTCACATTGCAGCTGTTGCACAGTTCAGTTCACAGTAAACCTTCGAACCTCCCACCGTCAGCTCCAGTACATTTGTCCACTCTTGCGAGAGCATGTTGTGTTGCTTGTCTCAGTGCCTCTGCACTTACTTTAATAAATGTAGCAGTGTGCATGATGCAGCCAAGTAGTTCATCTCGCATATTCACCTTCCCTTTGTGCGCCTCAGACTTCATCCAACCCCATAAACAAAAATCTAAAGGCGTAAAGTCTAGCGATCTTGGTGGCCAGCGGTTAGGGTAACTGCAGTTAAGATGCTCCCTCATACGTGTGGTAAAACGTGGAGGGGCTCCATCACGCCGGAAGTACATTGCAATCTGTGTTGCCAAAGAGTCATAGTGCCCAACAAACGAATTTTCCAAAAACGTTACTGGACCTGTGTACATGTTACTGATCATGCCGCATCAAATATTGATCGGAAAACGAACCTGGAAATTGGTTCGAATGTAGCGTGTGGATTTTTCTGCGACCACCATGATTATCACGATTGCTCTTGATTGCATTCTGTGTAAACGTGCCTTTGCCAGTGAGTAGTATTAATGGGAGCAAATGACGATTATCATTTAACCAGCGACAAAATTCGAGTCTTCTGGCATTGTTACCAATGTGAAGATTGTGGACACGTTGTATGTGAAATGGACTAGTTTTCCGCATGTAAAGTTCGCCATGCACGTGTTCGAGGGACACACACGTGCAGAAAGTCGCCGTGTGCTGGCAGCAGGACTACGTTGCGCCATTTTAACAATGTATTGCTGTTTCTGAATAGGTTGTGGAAATACGAGTTCAGAAGAAAAACGGAAAGTTGGAAGAATATATGTTCTATGCAATGTGCTGAAAACTCTGGTGAAGGCTCTACAATCAAGAGGGTTTGACGTGTCGCAAAGCGCTGACTGTGTTCTTCGACAGCAGCAGGTGCATTACCAGTGCAGAGGCCGAAACATACTACATATATGCATGTTCTTCATTTGTGCAGATGTGTGGCATTTTAACCAGCGCGTCAGCCAACATATTTAACCGACGTTTGTCTCTGATACACGCTCAATCCCTCACACTACTTCACTCACGACAGGTATGGACAACTGGACGTTCAACGGGCTAGTTTGAAGGCAGAAAGACACTCGGACGAACAGGTCGACACCAACGACGTAGGTTGGGCTAAAAAAGAACGTCAGAGAGACTGGATGGATAAGACACAGAGGTGCGCGCCACTGTTCCGAAAGCAAATGTACATTAAATGTTTCGGAAACCATTCGGAGTAGGGCGTATGTCCATATGAAGTTCTTTTGCTTCAAATGCATATCCCTCCTGGGACACCGTGTATAATCGGAGCAGAGAAGAATGCGGAATAATTCAAGCGACGATGCGGATGGGATTGTGGAAATTCACTGACAGTGAGAAGTTGTTACGTCCCGGCTTCTTGGAACGGACATGTCGGAAACGATTACGCTTGTCTGTTGCTTGCGTGCTACTGTAGTGAGTATCTATGGAATGTGGTTGAAGGTCGGTGAAGCCACGTGTAGGTGACTTGGTGTCCTATTCCTTCTCAAAAAATGCAGAAGTCGGAGGCTTTCCTCCTCTGTAAAGGAGTATAGTCGGCGATATGTGGAGAACCTAACTGGTGCAGACATAAGTGCTGGGAGCATACCGTTTTGGGGTACCTACTTGTTGAATATGGAGCTGTGTTCCCAAACTGACACAAGCGACCTGTACGTGTTTCCATATTGACACAACGATATCATCAATCGCTATTACAGTGGGCTCAGAGCCATCCTGTATCAACTGAATCATGTCGACTGGTCGGATAATCATGTTTTGTCGTGATAACACGTCGATGGTCGTAACTAGATACGCTGTCATTCAGACAAAAGGCTACATAAAACATGCACTGTGCCACGAAAGCAGGCCGGTGGTGACAGTATTATGCTATAGGGGACACTCACCTGGGCTTTCATTGAACTTGTGATAGCAATCGAAGAGGCCACGGCTGCTGTTATTGCGGACCATTTGCGTAACTTCACGCTTGATGTAATCTCTGATGGCGATGGCATCTTCCAGCAGGATAACTGCGCCTCTCAGAAGGCTAGAATCGATTAAATTGGTTTGAGGAGCTTGACAGAAAACTCGTGTTGATGTCTAGGCCAACAAATCACCTGCTCTGAATCCGATGGAACACATGCTGGACGCTGTCAGTCTTCAGGTCCGCAATTTATGGGAATTGCATAACCTGTGGGCAGACAGCTGGTGCCAATGATGGCCAGCACACCACTACCAGGTCGTCATACTCGCAAGCCACCGTACAACGCGTGGTGGATGGTACACTGTGCCACTACTAGTCATTTCATTTCCTGTTCCAGTCGCAAATAGGTTGAGGCAAAAACAACTACCTATATGCCTTGGTATGGACCCTAATTTCTTGGATCTTATCTTCATGGTCCTTACGCGAAGTGTATGTTGGCGGCAGCTGAATCGTTCTGCAGTGGGCTTCAAATGATGTCTCTCAAAATTTTCTCAAGAGTGTTCTTCGAAAAGAACGTCGCCTTCCCTCCTGGGATTCCCATTTGGGTTCACGAAGCATCTCCGTAACAGTTACGATGGATTCCCATAATCCGACTTAGTACGGATCCCAAACACACAAACAGTACTCAAGGATAGGTCTCACCAGCGTCTTACATGCGATCTCTTTTACAAATGAACCACAGTTTCCTAAAATTCTCCTTATAAACCGAAGACGACGATTCGCCTTCCCTACCACAATCCTCACGTGCTTGTTCCATTTCTTATCGGTTTGCAACGTTACGCCCAGATATTTATACAACGTGACTGAGCCAAGCACGACACTACTAGTGCTATGTCTAAACATTACTGGTTTCTTTTTTCTATTCATCCGCATTAATTCACATTTTTCTCCATTTAGAGCAAGCTGTCGTTCACTACACCAACTGGAAATTTTATCTTCCTGTATCCTCTTACAGTCACTCAGCTTCGACACCTTCCCGTCCACCACAGCGTCATCAGCAGACAACTGTAGATTGCTGTCCACCCAGTCCGCCAGGTTATTTATGTATACACAGAATAATAGAGGTCCTATCAAACTTTCCTGGGGCACTCTGCACAATACCCTTGTCTCTGATGAAGACTCGTCGTCGAGGACAACATACTGGGTCGTATTGCTTAAGAAGTCTTCGATCCATTGACATATCTGGAAACCTATTCCATATGCTCGTACCTCCCGACCGAGCGAGGTGGCGCAGTGGTTAGCACACTGGACTCGCATTTGGGAGGACGACAGTTCAATCCCGTCTCCGGCCATCCTGATTTAGGTTTTCCGTGATTTCCCTAAATCGCTTCAGGCAAATGCCGGGATGGTTCCTTTGAAAGGGCACGGCCGATTTCCTTCCCCATCCTTCCCTCACCAGAGCTTGCGCTCCGTCTGTAATGACCTCGTTGTCGACGGGACGTTAAACACTAATCTCCTCCTCCTCCTCCTCCGTACCTCCGTTAAAAGCCTGCACCGGGTTGCCATGTCAGATGCTTTTTGGAAATCTAGGAATGTCGAATCTACTTGCTGCACTTCATCCATAATTCGTAGGATTTCATGTTAGAAAAGGGCAAACTGAGTTTCGCATGACCGATGTTTCCTAAATTCGTGCTGCCTTGTGAAAAGAAGGTGTCTACAGTGAATTTATTACTTTCGAACGCAGAATATGTTCGAGAATCCCGTAGAAAACCGATGTTAGTCATATCGCTCTGTATTTTTGCGGGTCTGTTCTTTTACCCTTCCTGTACAGAGGCATCTCCAGGGCTTTTTTCAGTTGGATGGGACTTTGTCCTCGGCTAGAGATTCCCGATAAATGCAAACTAAGTAAAAGGTCAGTGCTGTAGAGTACTCTATGTAAAACCGAAGTCGGATCCCATCCGGTCGTGGTTACTTGTTTTCAATTCTTTCAGTTCTTTCTCTACTCCACACATGCTTATTGGAAAATTTAGAAATTTGTGCTAAGTTCCTATGGGACCAAACTGCTGAGGTTATCGGTCCCTAGACTAACTTACGCTAAGGACAACACACACACACACACACACACACACACACACACACACACACACACACAATCACCGACGGGAGGAGCCGCGCGAACCGTGGCAAGGCGCCTGAGTCCGCGCGGCTACCCCGCGCGCCGGATGCTTATTGCTATGTCGTCTATACGGAAGTCTGTTCGATGGTCAAATGACGGTATGTTTGTACGGTTCTCCTGTGTGAACGATTTCTTAAACGCAAAATTTAAAACTTCGACTCTGGCTTTGGTATCTATCTGGATGTGTTTTTAATGTTGTGGTTCAACATGTAATGTAGAGCATCGTGTCGCGATATTATTACACTCTTTAAATTATCCTCGACGGAGAGAGACACACCAGATACTCATACATGACTGATTCTCCTTCATGCTGAAACCGAGGGATCGCATGCCTGAGATGTGCGTAGGTAGTCGCCTCCAGAATCTTCTACGCCCATCACCAGGCGTCATAAAAACCCTGCTCTCACCGGAAGGAGAAGACGATGACATATTTCACTGTTGGTGTTCCGTTACACTTCATCTTCGGGCTCCTTAGCGTCAGAGAGAGTGTGATTGTTCCTAAAGGACGCCTACGGGCCAGACTGATCGCTTGGTGACGGTTGTCTGCTATCTGTATAGAGTCGCAGCCCCCGCAGTTGGCTCTAAAAATGGAGCGCCCGGTCCTGGTACATTCTCCTCTGGGTACCTACGAGCCGTAACTTGTAGGCAGCGGTTACCAGCTGGTGCTGTTGAATACAACCACTATGAGACAGATTTTGAATGCTTTGGGCCTCAAGTTAGAAGCTGAATGTGCCAAAGCGTGCCGCCCTTTTTTTTTATCTCATTTTGTTCGTTTTTGTTCGTTGCGTCTGGTCGGGGCGGACGTCGTAAGAAATCCGTATAAGTTCGTTGATGATCGATTAACTCAGTTTTTTTATTACAGAGGGCACGTATCCCTCTGACCGAACACGCTGAGCTACCGTGCCGGCTGCCCTGAGTGGCCGCGCGGTTTGAGGCGCCATGTCACGGACTGCGCGGCCCGTTCTCCCTCGGTCATGTGTGTGTGTGTGTGTGTGTTGTTCTTAGCATAAGTTAGTTTAAGTAGTGTGTAAGTCCAGGGACCGATGACCTAAGCAGTTTGGTCCCTTAAGAATTCACACACATTTTCTTTGCAAAAGCGTTATTATGGTGAGCAACAATTCGCCGGATACCTCTCCGTACTAAAAACCTTTCGTCTTGTAGAGGGACAGCGTGTTCTTGGTCTAAAGGTAAGACCGCACGGAGCGGAACGGCATTGCAGCAGAGCGGGGCGGAATGAAGCGACCAAGTATTGTTTATACACTCCTGGAAATTGAAATAAGAACACCGTGAATTCATTGTCCCAGGAAGGGGAAACTTTATTGACACATTCCTGGGGTCAGATACATCACATGATCACACTGACAGAACCACAGGCACATAGACACAGGCAACAGAGCATGCACAATGTCGGCACTAGTACAGTGTATATCCACCTTTCGCAGCAATGCTGGCTGCTATTCTCCCATGGAGACGATCGTAGAGATGCTGGATGTAGTCCTGTGGAACGGCTTGCCATGCCATTTCCACCTGGCGCCTC
The DNA here is from genome assembly GCF_023898315.1 of Schistocerca nitens. Lineage (NCBI taxonomy): Eukaryota > Metazoa > Arthropoda > Insecta > Orthoptera > Acrididae > Schistocerca > Schistocerca nitens. Next base: position 468,034,164 of record NC_064618.1, on the reverse strand, counting down.
AGTTGGACCAGCGTTCGTGCTGGACGTGCAGACCGCGTGAGACGACGCTTCATCCAGTTCCAAACATGCTCAATGGGGGACAGATCCGGAGATCTTGCTGGCCACGGTAGTTGACTTACACCTTCTAGACCACGTTGGGTGGCACGAAATACATGCGGACGTTCATTGTCCTGTTGGAACAGCAAGTTCCCTTGCCGGTCTAGGAATGGTAGAACGATGGGTTCGATGACGGTTTGGATGTACCGTGCACTATTCAGTGTCCCCTCGACGATCACCAGTGGTGTACGGCCAGTGTAGGAGATCGCTCCCCACACCATGATGCCGGGTGTTGGCCCTGTGTGCCTCGGTCGTATGCAGTCCTGATTGTGGCGCTCACCTGCACGGCGCCAAACACGCATACGACCATCATTGGCACCAAGGCAGAAGCGACTCTCATCGCTGAAGACGACACGTCTCCATTCGTCCCTCCATTCACGCCTGTCGCGACACCACTGGAGGCGGGCTGCACGATGTTGGGGCGTGAGCGGAAGACGGCCTAACGGTGTGCGGGACCGTAGCCCAACTTCATGGAGACGGTTGCGAATGGTCCTCGCCGATACCCCAGGAGCAACAGTGTCCCTAATTTGCTGGGAAGTGGCGGTGCGGTCCCCTACGGCACTGCGTAGGATCCTACGGTCTTGGCGTACATCCGTGCGTCGCTGCGGTCCGGTCCCAGGTCGACGGGCACGTGCACCTTCCGCCGACCACTGGCGACAACATCGATGTACTGTGGAGACCTCACGCCCCACGTGTTGAGCAATTCGGCGGTACGTCCACCCGGCCTCCCGCATGCCCACTATACGCCCTCGCTCAAAGTCCGTCAACTGCACATACGGTTCACGTCCACGCTGTCGCGGCATGCTACCAGTGTTAAAGACTGCGATGGAGCTCCGTATGCCACGGCAAAGTGGCTGACACTGACGGCGGCGGTGCACAAATGCTGCGCAGCTAGCGCCATTCGACGGCCAACACCGCGGTTCCTGGTGTGTCCGCTGTGCCGTGCGTGTGATCATTGCTTGTACAGCCCTCTCGCAGTGTCCGGGGCAAGTATGGTGGGTCTGACACACCGGTGTCAATGTGTTCTTTTTTTCCATTTCCAGGAGTGTATGAGATCGTATGCGACAGAACGCTCGACTCTGCAGCGCAACTGCGCAGCGCAGCTCTGCGAGGTGATTTTGACCAGCTGCCCAACTGTGACGCGCCGTGCGGCGTCGCGAAGTTTCTTGTCGGTAGTGTGGTACAGCAAGTGTCGCGACACCGCGCGTCATTCAAATCGAAACTCTTTTGACGTGCGAAACTGAAGTTTGTTTACCGAAATGGCCTTAGACGAGGAAAAGTTAACTGCATGTGTAGGTGGATATCAAGAGTTATATTACCGACAAAATCAATATTTTAAGAATATTACTATAAAAAGCAACATTTTAAAAGAAATTGCCAAGGAAATTGGAGTTAGCACGACGAACGAATATCTACAAATTACGTTTTTGTTTGTGTGAAACGGACCATTAAGTGTTTATTTTTTATGACTACATGCTTATTATTATATATTTTTTCCTACTTTTGTCTTTTCGACGACATCCCCTGTTTACCGTGTCGTTTTGTGGAGAATTGAAATAACCTTTGAATCTATCCCATACCTGCATAGTATAATTTACGAAATTGTCTACTGTATGAGGGAAGTCTCGTATTTGCGTCTCTTCATTTTCAATCAACGCTGTATCATTTCTGAGAAAACTGTGCAACAGAGAGAAATGCCAAGGGCAAAATTGTCTACATGGCCGGCCGCGGTGGCCGAACGGTTCTAGGTGCTACAGTCTGGAACCGCGCGACCGCTACGGTCGCAGGTTCGAATCCTGCCTTGGGCATGGATGTGTGTGATGTCCTTAGGTTAGTTAGGTTTAAGTAGTTCTAAGTTCTAGGGGACTGATGACCTCCGAAGTTATGTCCCATAGTGCTCAGAGCTTTTGAACCATTTTATCTACATGTTTCGGACTGAGACACATGTTGCGATGGAAAATTCTAAATATTTGGTACAATATTCCAAAGGCGTTTTCTGAAAGTCCTCTGGCTATATTATGTCTGTAACCGATACCTTATTATTGATCATCTAATTGTATACGAGGATAAGGTCTCGTCAAATAGGTTTTAAATGGAAAAACTTCGTTTCCTATAATCACCTGACACAGTCGACCTCTCGTGCGCGGTAATTCTTTTGGGTCTGGTATATTCAAGGTATTTGTCTCCATTTGGTTGCTAAATCTGACCGTGAAAAGATCCCCTCATCGTTATTCTTTCCACGTTCACCAATGTTTACACATATAAATTTATAGTATTCTTCCTGACGCAAAAAGAAATCCATGTCACTTTCGTCCATTGTGCTCAGAGATTGCCGAACGACTTACATATAAAATTTGCTACGTATTCTCGCGGCGGTGCAGGTCAAATACGTTATACTAAACAGAGCCGCGTCGTGGTCGCGCCGCGCCGCTATGCCGCGGTACAGTTCCGCTCAGTGCGGTCCTACCTGAAGTCTGCAATTGCAGTGACCCCTCGGGGTTAGTTGACAGTCGGAACACTGTACACAAGGCGCATCATGCCGCTCACGACTGGTGACACATTGAGCTCGACTGAACTGCATCGGAATGCAGATTTCCTTACTTTACCTATATTATGTGGATGACTAAGTACCTGACCCGATAGCCGAGCGCGTTAAAGCGCCGTTTGCAAGATACGGTAGGGGACATCAGCAAGGGCATCCTGCCACTGGTTGTGTCTCGATTACTCGATGCGCAACCAGTGCTGAATTGGCTCAAATGGCTCTGAGCACTATGGGACTCAACTGCTGAGGTTATTAGTCCCCTAGAACTTAGAACTAGTTAAACCTAACTAACCTAAGGACATCACAAACATCCATGCCCGAGGCAGGATTCGAACCTGCGACCGTAGCGGTCTTGCGGTTCCAGACTGCAGCGCCTTTAACCGCACGGCCACTTCGGCCGGCTCAACCAGTGCTGACCCCGTCTAAGAAACAGGAAATGAGAAGAAGAAGAAGAAGAAGAAGAACAGACGTAGATGACTGTGCATAGTGATATTCTGTCGACAAAGGAGTATTGAAGGCGAATATTCCGATCAGATAATCACTAACTACACAAGTCCTGAGGGTGATGCACAATATTTTGAGCAGTTTGTTATCTAATTAAACTACGAAGTTTTACTCCGTTGAAATAAGAGGTGTTCATTGCACGACGAAATCAACTCACAATAAGAAAGTTTTGAGAAAAAAAATGTTCAAATGTGTGTGAAATCTTATGGGACTTAAAACTGCTAAGGTCATCAGTCCCTAAGCTTACACACTACTTAAACTAAATTATCCTAAGGACAAACACACACACCCATGCCCGAGGGAGGACTCTAACCTCCGCCGGGATCAGCCGCACAGTCCATGACTGCAGCGCCCCAAGCCGCTCGGCTAATCCCGCGCGGCAAAAAAATACACATAAAATGTTTGCTGAATGATTAATTACGGGAAAAAGTTTATACCATTACAAAATTTTTCAATAATAGAATTTTGTAAATGTATTCCCATATTAAAGAAGGGTAAATTTAATTGCTATTACATGCTCATTTTAATAGGAGAGTAAAATTTTGGATTTGATTCTATTGTGCACTGAATGTATTGTACTTTTATCTTCCTCTTCATTCTAATCTTCAGGCTTTGTTAAGGAAACAGCAAAGAAAATACATTCCTTGAATTTATGATTGTAGTTTTATTCCCTGTGCTTATAACAAATATTTCCAAACAGGAAGTTACACCATTCAGATTCAAAGAAACATGTGTTCATGTTCGTTTGCTTGCCCTTGCAAATCTGCCGAAACTCTTGGGGCTGTCTTACACTAGATTCTTGAAAAAATGACGATGCACATGAGGTACGTAAGCAGTAAATCTACAACGCCCTTTTCCATCGCGTTTGTTACTGGTCGACGTGTTTCATAAATAGGGCTCTGCTGGATGTTACAAAAGTATCTCATGGGACGATCGACTTCTTTCTTAAGTCAGCTTCGTCCCGTTGCACATCAGGGTTCAGAGTCTGCTTAAACATCAGGGTAAATGGAGATTCTCTTTCATAATGCAACAATCTCGTGCTCATCCACTTGATGCCTTATGCATCAACTATATTTTGCTGATCGTTACTGAATTCTACAAGTTTCTGGAGGATAGCAACTCCGAGAATTTCATTTCAGTGATCTCAAGTATGACTTGTCTAACGACATCCATCCAATCTGGCGCGTAACTGTGCTAAATTTACCTACTGACTTCCTCCACTAAAACAAATCACATGCCTGAGGCTTCACGCTCATATCTTGACATAATTTAACAAGAGATAATGACATTTAAATGTTCTTCCTTTGGCCGGTACGAAAGTCTGAATACAGGATTATATTATTGCGTGCAGAGCTTACACACCTTTACAGATCTTACTCCAACCCTTAAGAAAAGTTTGAAGCTAACTTTTTTAGGGTTTCCGGAACCAACTGTTTCCCGACACTTCATTATCGGGCCTCACTGAATAAGTCCCCGAAGATACATGTTTTACCGGCTGTAGCCACTAAGTTTACAGCAGGCATGGAATTTGTTCTGTCTCTCTTTTCCTTTAAGCCGACTGGGTATTGCAATTTGCAGCAGGAAGGCTTTTGCTTGAAACTATTACGCCCTTTCTCGTAATTCACTCTTGCCCACAATTCTGCTGCCGTTGCTTAACACTCTTCTTCCACTTCTCAGGATGTCGAATGTATATTCTTCCTCTGCTCTCTTCTCCGTCTTGATTAGAGACGTAATTGTTAGCTGCAGCAGATACAGTACCTTCCTCAGCAACTGCACTCTCTCCTGCATTAACGGAAAAATGTGATAACGGAAGATACAATGACTGTGAAAGTCTGGTCATCAACTTGTTAGTTAATTTTCATTTATCAAATTTACAAAGTATTGGCTTACTTGAGTTATAACTCCGATACTCTAGTGCGGTATCTTCCACATCCTCGGACGGATCACTAATAATTATCAGTCTAGTTCAATTAGAGCTCACATACTGACAAAAGAAACCATGCAATCTGTGACGCTGGATACGTTTCTGTTGTGCTCCCAAATAAAGACTGCTTCTCTTCATGCTCAAAGTGTTATCAATCCTATAGCAGTTATTTGCAGTATCTGGATATGAATCTTTTATTCTCTGAAATCAGCTTCGTAAACAGCACTTAAAAGGCGAATAACAACAAAACTGCCAAACATTGTCTTGATTCCCTTGTACTTTGAACGCCCTCTATATGGAGAAAGAAAGGAGCCTATGAGAGGAGTAGCTTCAAGAACTGTCTTCGAACTCAGTTTCATTTTAAAGAGTATGAGAAAGGGCATGCCACTTTCTCACTTTAACATCACTGTCAGTCAGATTAATATACATATTTTAGGTTATAATCTCGGTGTTCCTCGATACTGCATTTTCTCTGTGTGGTTTATAACTTTTTACACGAGGAAATTGTTGACAGAATGTTCATATAATTACGTGTGTAGCCTGTGGGGAACTTGAAACCAAGGAGACGTAGTGGAGGCGACAGAGAATAGGGAGAAAGATGGATTGTGGGCCATAAATTCTGTGTCCAGCAACCTGGCTGTGCGAGTAATTCTATAAATGGTTCAAATGGCTCTGAGCACTATGGGACTTAACTTCTGAGGTCATCAGTCCCCTAGAACTTAGAACTACTTAAACCTAACTAACCTAAGGACATCACACACATCCATGCCCGAGGCAGGATTCGAACCTGCGACCGTAGCGGTCACGCGGTTCCAGACTGAAGCGCCTAGAACCGCACGGCGACACCATCCGGCAATTCTATGAAGCAACACTCTGTGGATTGTAGTTGTAGAGGGACTTTGGGCCATGGCACTCTCCTCTTCCCACTTAGGTTTGGAGCAGGAGGGCCACGGCTCGCAAAACATTTTACCTGGGCCAGGCGACAGACTGTTGGGAAGGTGGCCAGTTGGCATAATGTGGGTGGAGGAAGTCATTTAAGAGAGAGTGCTGTAATCTGAGTTTTTGTGCAAACGGTGGGACAGACATAAAACTCCAGGCACTCTCATGTTAGAAGCTGAGACGATTCAGACAGAGCGGCTGGTGCACGTGTTTAGTGGAGGCAAGACCGTAGCTTCTCTGACTCAAGGAAGTCGCCAGGTTCTTTTAGCTAGCGGCAAAAAGCATATATTTCACGGATATGACTGTCTGGGAAGCTTAACAGCCTTATTTCAGAAATTGGAAATGGTTTTCCTGGAAAGATCAGATCCGTCTAGGTAGATTTTTTTTCTGAAATATGGCCACACTTACCATTGGAACGACGCCTCCCTAGTCTAAAATGTTGTTTTTTTAGACAAGAGAGATTTTGAGTCGCTGATTGGCTCCTCTCAGGATATGCAAAGCAGAGGCTTGCTCCCCCCTCTGGTGTGTCTGAATTGGCTGCCAGGCCATCAGAACAGTCAAGAGGGTAGATTCAATGAGTAGAGGATAGTTCGACTGGTTTGTACATTGTGGAGGCGTTTTTTGTTGTTGTTGCTAATTCTGCTCCCATACTGACGCTTAGTGGAAAGTGATTGTGATCCTTTGCCTGCCTTGGTCTTCTGGTCCTCCCCTGGTGGAGAACTTCAGGTCTTTCCCTATTGGGTGAGGCTTGTGGTCTTCAGCTGCAACAGTGGCAGTTTCCAAATGCACCGGCAGTGGAACTGCATCTCATCTCGGACATATCGTGTGTATGAGGGTGAACTTATTCATCCCAAGTTGGCCGTCTGACGTTTGACAATTCCACCATGCGCTGTCATACCAGTGAGTCAAATTGGTTTGGCCAGACCAGCGAATGGGTGCACCTCACACTGAAATCTGCCTGGATTTCAGGGCTCTGGTAGGGAAGTTTACGTCATTCTAATAATCAGAACGCCAGTGTGTATAGTTTCCAAATTTTCGTGGGTGGGTCAGAAGATTACAGCAGTCGCAGTGCACCGCTCCTCGTCCATAGCGAGCAGTTTTCTGCTGCCGCCTGATTCAAGGGGTAAAGTACTGCTGCACCGGCGTAGGGTTGTTAAATGATGTTCGCAGCTCCCTGTTCTCCGGTGAACCATAGTTTGTGTTGTAGTTGACCGTAGTTGATTCCGTGCGAATAGAATTGGGCCTCACAGCGGATTCAAGTAAGCAAAGCCAGATTGCGTTGTAAAAGGGATTAATTGAGGAGACAATTTGTGTATTTTCTACCTCAATGAAGGTTTTTCCAATCAAGCACCGTCCCTTCTCTAACTTGCTTTTACCTATTTTTGTAAGATTTCAGCTCGCTGTAGTTATAAGAGGATGAATAAAAACTTGTCAATATCTTTGTAAACTTAAACACGCCACTGTTCTCATTCACTGTTTTTATTTATTGTGGTGATACATGGGTACACCAGCAATTCAAGGTCCAATTTCGTTAAATAGTTAATTTGATTACTAACTTGAGTTCTGAAAGAGACTGCAGACAAAAGGAACAAACGTGCCGTGAGTGAATTCAGTAAATTTATATATGAAAATTAAGGGTGTAGGTCACGAATTGAAGGTTACTGAGAAGATAAAACGTTTCTTTATGTACAGATAATAAAATTTAGCAGCATCACTAGGACACATATTTTCACAAAACCAAGTGACTGCTTGCAAGTACAGCCGTAGTCATATACGAACAACACGACATCACGTTGTCCGTATTTGAGAAGAATTTATGGGATGTTATAATGGACAAGCAAAGTGTGTAGGATGTCATTGGGAATCACTCGTGATCACTGGTGTGATGAATGGCACCACTCTCCAACACCTGCAAACTAAATGTAGTTGGAGACCCCGAAGGTGTTCTGCTTAACCCTAATAAAACCATTCTAAATTACTTGAAAGAAATGAGTTTCCTGAATAGGCTGTTATTTATCTCCGTTTTACTTTTTACGTTATTTGTACACACTTCAGGAAACTTATTTCTTTCAGGAAGTTTATCAAGGCTGTGGATCCCGTTGGAACGACATTATAGACTTATCTTTTTATTAATTATGCATTTAATTATGCACATTTCAACATTAATGCTACTGCAGAGGAAGAACTGGCGTTCCTTCCAGCCAGTTTATCGAATGTGTCGTACGTTTAGTCACTTAGAAGAGGCGCTCAAGCGAGGTATTATGCACCTTTATTATCTTTTAAAAACGGTCGGCTCTAATAGGTATGACGCAGAAACCGCGACATATGGCTGTGAAATATACTTAACCCTTTCGAGGGAGGTGCAAAAGTGCCATCTCGAGACATACTGGATAAATTTGTTTAACGTTGGTTTGCGAGATGTCGGATCCTGAAGGGAAAGATGATGGCAAGTAACGTGATTGTGAAAATGAGGAAATATAAGATAACCAATGCTGTAAAGTACTACTAATTAGAAGACGCTCTGTGAAGGGTACACAAAAGCCACACTGTGAAAGATTCAGTTACTGCGAATATATTCATGAATTTTCATTGATATTCGTCCTTTGCAGGAGGGCAATCTACAGATGATGTTGTTTATCACACTGAAGTGACAAAAGTCATGGAATACCTACTAAAAAGTGTTGGACCTATTTTTCCCGGCGCAGAGCAGCAACTCGACGCAGCATGGGCTCAACAAGTCGTTGGAAGTCCCCTGCAGAAATGTTGAGTAATGCTGCCTCCATAGCCGTCCATAACTGCGAAAGTGTGGCCGGTGCAGAATTTTGTCCGTGAACTAACCTCTTCATTACGTCCTATGGCTGTTTGACGGGATTCATGTTGGGTAATCTGGGTAGTCAAATCATTCACTCGAATTGTCCAGAATGTTCTTAAAACCAGTCATGAACAGCTGTGATCCAGGGACGTGACATCATTGTTTGGGACCATGAAGTTCATGAATCGCTGCAGATGGTCTCAAGGTAGCCGAACATAACCATTTACAGTCAGTGATCGGTTCAGCTGGACCAGAGGACCTAGTCCTTTCCATGTAAACACATCCCACACCATTATGGTGACAACTTGTGACCATGACTTTGTGGAGTCTGCGCCGCACCTGAACCCTGCCATCAGCTCTTAGTAACTGAAATTGAGACAATTGTATCCAGGAAGTGCGGAACAACAAAGACTGGAGGCATGAGAGGAAAAACAAATTTAATTTCTCTATTGAAGTTCACACAAGATTTGAATACAAACACTGTCAGACGGAACTGTACACTGATTCCCTATCACATTCATACAACGCTGTCACCGCAGGTCTGTATATGACCTTAGAAACAAGCAGTGAGTCCAAACACCTCACAAGACTGCATCCTGACCGCGCTGCCGTATGTGGGGGCTATGTGCTTTTAACTACTCTGGGCATGCAGGAGTACACTGGCCACTGGTGAGCCCGCAGTGGTGTGACATGGTATGATTGGACTGTGGTCAGTAGGTTCTTATTTTTTGTATGTACACTGGCTGGCGTTACCATGGAAGCGGCTTAGTGGTGGTCGCACTTGCGCTATTAAGCGGTGTGGTGCCGCTGCCTCTTGGCCATGAGTTGAACGTCTTCTCATTCCTTGTCATGAAATGCTGTGCGCTATCGTGCAATCATTGATGATACTCATCGCCACAAAATACTGCACCATGGTGGTGTAGCGCGCATGGCCATGGCAGCGATGGGAGGAACATCTGAGCTGGAGGTAGGGTGCTGCAGGCAGTCCAGGTGTGGATTCCACAGGCCCACTCCCACCATGTGGGACTCCAAGGAACTTGGAGGAAGGCCTACAAGCAGCATGCGCCAGATGCCCACACAGCTGAGGGGGCTCCTGCTGTGGTGGAGGGGAGTCCAAGTACATAAGCGTCTCTGGAGATAATGATGCAGATGAAGCCTGCTGCGAAACAGCAGGGGTTGTGAAGGCAAGGCCAGCGACTGAACTGGCAGCGGCACCACTGGTGGCAATGTTGGAAGAGGCACCGCCGAGGGCTGCGTGGCAGGAGTGGTTAGGCAGTGGTGGAAGGAGTGGAGCCTGCAACACAGATGGTGTAAGCTCCCAAGTCGGTGATAGCAGCGACAGTGGTGGGCTTGCCGTTGAAGACCTGCACGGAGCGCTGGTTTGGTGTGATGACATCCATTGTGGGGAACTAAATGGCTCAAATGGCCCTAAGCACTATTGGGCTTAACATCTGAGGTCATCAGTCCCCTAGACTTAGAACTACGTAAACCTAACTAACCTAAGGACATCAACACACCCATCCCCGGGGCAGGATTTGAACCTGCAACTGTAGCAGCCACGTGGTTCTGGATTGAAGCGTCTAGAACCGCTCGGCCGCAGCGGCAGCCTATGGGGAACTGCCAAGAGAGGCGGCGCCTGTCCATGTCTGCTCAGTAACAAAAGTCAGCAGACGGGGCGAGAGTAGCACGAGGGCGCAGCTTATTTTGATGCCTGTGCTAATGGCACCCCATTTCATCCTAAATAACATATTTCGCCATAGCTGCAGAGAGGACGACAATTCCAGACACTCATGAATTACCCCTGTGAAAAACCTGAAATTACTCCTTGTTATTGGTCCTGAATTTAGGGGGAATGGGGGAGAGGGAGTCGTGGATGTGTGGAGGTTGGAGGAGATGCATAGAGGTTGGTTCAAATGGCTCTGAGCACTATGGGACTTAACATCTTAGGTCATCAGTCCCCTAGAACTTAGAACTACTTAAACCTAACTAACCTAAGGACATCACACACATCCATACCCGAGGTAGGATTCGAACCTGCGACCATAGCAGTCCCGCGGTTCCGTACTGCAGCGCCTAGAAGCGCACGGCCACCGCGGCCAGCATGCATAGAGGTCTGGTGAGGTCTGCCATAGGGAAATTCAGCAGGAGGCTGTCATACAGTAGGAGGAGGGAGACAGAGGCAATGCATTCCTTGGAGTGGGAAGGTCACAGCTTTGTCATTTGGGACTTGAAAGTTCACACATGTCTTTCTGCATCTCCATTGGACTGTGGCAAAAAGGCGCTGTCCGGATATGAACGATGCAGTTAGACTTATTAAAAGATGCAATTTCAGTGGAGGTGAATTGTGGGCCATTATTCGACACAGGGATGGCAGGCAATCCTTCTTGGCAGAAAATAGTCGCCAAGGCCTGGATCATGCTGGCTGACGTCATGGAAGTCAGAAGGACTATAAAAGGAAATCTGGGAACGGTATCCGCTATGACAAGCCACCGGGAGCCCCAAAATGGTCCAGTGAAATCGATGTGAATCCGTTGGCGGAGGCCATATGGTCAGGGCCAGTCGAAAAACTGATTGGGATGAGCAGGCAAGTTCTCAGAACAGTCCTTGCAGCTTTTGATCCCGCAACGTCTTTGCCCATATCCAACCATATGCATTGCTCCTGGCCAACAGCTTTTTATGGATGATGCCCCAGTGACACTTGTGAAGCAAGTCCAACATGCTGCAGAGATACTGGAATTAGTACAGGTGTCTGCTCATTTGATATGTGCAAAAGGACAGGCCCTGTCAGGTAGAAATCGGGTCACACTGGGGAAACCAATGCCAAAATGCCTCAGTAGGAAAGTACCGACCGGCCGCCGTGTCATCTTGAGCCCATAGGCGCCACTGGAGACGTATATGGAGGGACATGTGTTCAGCACACAGCTCTCTCCGCCGTATGTCAGTTTACGAGACTGGAGCCGCTACTTCTCAATCAAGTAGCTCCTCAGTTTGCCTCACAGGGGCTGAGTGCACCCCGCTTGCCAACAACGCTTGGCAGACCAGACGGTCACCCATCCTAGTGCTAGCCCAGCCCGACAGCGCTCAACTTCGGTGATCTAATGGGATCCGGTGTTACCACGGCGGCAAGGCCATTGGCAAACATCCCAGAGATTGATGTAAAAGAACAAAAAATGGTTCAAATGGCTCTGAGCACTATGGGAGTTAACATCTGCTGAGGTCATCAGTCACCTAGAACTTACAACTACTTAAACCTAAATAACCTAAGAACATCACACACATCCATGCCCGAGGCAGGATTCGAACCTGCGACCATAGCGGTTGCGCGGTTCCAGACTGAAGTGCGTAGAACCGCTTGGCCACACTGGCCGGCTGTAAAAGAACACATCGCCTTGTAATTTTTCCATTATGTGCATGGGGTTAGGGAGAGGATAGGAATCCATAACTGTGTATTAATGGTGGATTTAAAACCAGCACAGAGGCGAAGGCGGCCATTGGGTTTCCTGTCAATGACGAGGGACAATGCCCATTCACTAGCAGAAATGGGTGTAAGGACCCCCACGTCCTGCACACAATGCAACCATGCTGCTTTGTTTTCCCGAATAGCGTGAGGAACTTCATGGGCTTTGATGAACCTTGGCTGGACCGCATACTTCAAGGTAATGTGAGCTAAAATCCTTTAGCTATACTCAGAGAGTCCTCAAAAAGCTGGTGGAATTTGTCACACAGAGCTTCATGGCACTGTCCTAATATTTAATCATCGCCACGTTAACTGAAGTCTGAAGACGAAAAAGTCAAAGGCGTGAAGGCCAAAAATATTAGGACTGTTGTAGGAGTGGATCATCATGAGTGGATCGGTCTTAGAGGTAGATCGGTATTGCATTAGCAAAGAACAGTCACCCTTGATGGCAATACGATCCCCATTGTATGCAGTGAGGGCCTATGTCGGAGCGTTGAGTCATGGAGAACTATGCTCCTCGAACGGTTCTCTGTTAATCAAAGTCACGACAGCCCCAGTATCCAGCTGCAGTTTAAAACCTGGCTTTGGATGCGCGACTGAATGAACAGCTTTCTTGGTTCCTGTATAAGCAGGGAGGGGCAATGTGGGTGACAGACATCTGGAGCTGCCCCTATGCAGTGAAAACAGGTATGAACCAGTGACGACTCATCAGAAACCCACTGGTGAAGGAAAGCGGCATCGTTTCTATCGACCTGATTGACATCCATTGGACAGAGGGACAGACTGGCCGTGCAGTTTCTTGGAGCAAACTTCGTGAATGTGGCCAACCTCCTTGCAAAACAAACATTTGGCTCAGCAAAATCGACAGGCATCCCTGTCATGAGGAATACAGCACTGAAGGCAGGATTGCAACTCGCCAAGTGGATGGGACTGCCACAGATGTGATGTGGCTTGCTTACGGTGCCTAGTAGAAACAGAAGGCCTCTTTGAAGGGGACTGATGAGTGTCAAGGGTGGCAACCATAGGCGGTGATACCTCCAACTCAGCAGTGTTAAATAATTCTTGTGGCTCGATTATACGAATGATATCCTCAGTATAACTGGGAAGGTTGAGTTTTGTGCAAAAAACTTACAATGAGCAGAGGCGACCACCACCTGAGAGTCGAAATACTTATTAAGACCATCAATGATGTCAGAGAAAGGGACTGATTCCAGTTGAGTAAAGGGAAACAGCTTAATGCAGATGCTCAAGATATCAGCACAAACCCAAGAGAAGAAATAAGAGCGCTGAACATCATCTGAAACGTTGTAGGCCACAAAGTGTTGAAACAGCTGCCTTTGTTTTCATCCCATTCTTCCACTGCAGTGTCGAACTTGCAGAATGGCGGGGCCGATCGGTGTCGGATGACACTGTCGTCAACCTGGATGAGGCGCCGATGCAAGACTTGCTGCAGTAACTGCTGGTTGCCCAACAGCAATGTCAAATTCTCCATCAGTTGAAAGAATCGCATCGATTGATACTCAAAAAGTTCTTCGAATGACACAGGTTCCTCAGGTTGGGGAGCTGCCATGGTGAAAAGGAGAGAAGAAACAAGAACGGCAAAAGCAAAGGAAAAATGGACATCCATCTCCGTCTTTTCCACAAAACAAGAGAAGAAAAGGAACACACAGTGAACCCTTCGTAGAAGGTGATGAGACACCTGACCAAAAGTAAGGAAGAAGCAACGAACCCAAAACCGAAATCGAAACCAAAAACCAGCTTCTGTCGGCACTAATTCGTTGTATTTGGGTCATCCTGTTTAGCTGGATGGTAACGTTCTCGCCTCCCATGCAAGCGGGCCCAGGTTCGATTCCTGCCTGGGTTGGAGATTTTCTCCTCTTGGGGACTGGATGTTGTGCTGTCCTCATCACCATTTCATCCTCATCACTGGCTTGCAAGTCGCCCAATGTGGCGCCGACCGAAATAAGACTTACACTTGTCAGCCGAACGTCCCCGAATGGGTCCTGCTGACCAATGATGCCATACACTCATTTCATTTCATTTTTGTTGTATCTGGGATGTGTGGAATAACAAAGACTGGAGGTGTGAGTGGAGAAACAAGTTTAATCTCTCAAATGAAGTTCACACAAGATCTGAAAACAAACACTGTCAGTCGGTATTGTACGCTGAGTCTCTATCACAGTCACACAACACTGTCACTTCAAGCCTGTATATCTCAATAATTACAAGCAGCGAGTCCAAACAGTTCGTGAGACTGCAGCTTGACTTCGTACCGCCATCTGTAGTGAGGCATGTGCTTTTAACTTATCCGGTAGTGCAGGAGTACACAGGCTACTGGTTGGTCCACAGTGGTGGAGCATGGCGTGATTGGCCTGTAGTCGGTAGGTTGCTATTTTTTGTTTGTGTAGTTGGCTGGCATTGCAGGGTTTACTGTGGAAGCAGCGTAGGGGTGGTCACGCCTGCTCTGTTAATCCTTGATCAATCCCAATTCCCGGACTCCTGTGTTCGGGTGCAATGGGCCTGACAGGTTCAGATTCTGAAATCAGCTATTATCTCATATTTTCATCTTTAGTAGTCTAATCGTAATCTATGGTTTTATGGGAATGTGTAGAAACAGAACATATGAATATGGATGTAAAAAAACTTTTTATTAACCGAGAAAGAAACAAACTGTAAATGACCGAAAGTTTAGATCCACTACCGAACAGTTACAGTTTTCAGTGCATAAATTTTGTTAAACAGTAAGTTTATACAAAAAATTCCCATTTTAAGTCACAATTTTGGCGCTGGTTCCTTTCAGAGGCAGAACTACCAGAAGAAATACATTGCACAGGCAAAGAAGCCAAATTGGCAGACTATATTTGCATGCTACAAGCAGATTGTGTTGTGTCAGGTTTCACATTCACACTTTTATGTTCTTCTGCGATCCTTTTCTGCAGTGCAAGTGATGCATCTGCGTCTTCTTGGATGTGGGAGAGGTGGTAATTTTTCTCTGTATATTTATAAGCTGGATGGGATTCCTGTCTTCTTCATACTTCTTCTGCGTAGCTCTCCAAGAATGATTTGATGTGCGAACGATTTTAGATACACTCTTCTATGCAGTTTCTCCAGTTGAGTTTCAAGGTAAATAACCTGAGGGGTGACACTACCCACATTCAACATTGTGAAAAAAAGATCATTTGCCAGCGCTTTGTGTTTCTACTCACACTGTAAATAGCAGACATGTGATCTGTGGTATCAACGCCACTTTTTGTTGAATTGTAGAAAGTGACTAAATCTGGTTTATTTTTCTCTTCAGATTCAAGATCAATGACACTGTCATTGTGAAGCGAAGATGCAAAAATCACATTTTTCTTCTAGCACGGTATTTAGGAAACCAAAACCTTCCCATCATTAAAGTCAAACATACTGCTGTATTTTGTCTTCACTTTTGCATTAACAAAATTTGATGGCAACTGTATTTTATTTTCTATTTTTTGACAGTTCCAACATACAACAGTTTTTTTGTCTTCATATAGTCGATGAGGTCAAAATGAGAAAACTAATTATCAGTTTCGACCAGATCCAAATACAGGCTCCGCCATCCTCTTGAGATCTTCAGTTGATTTGTTGCTGACACAGAAAGAACTCACAGACTGTATACCAACGTAGGTCTCCATATTCACTGTGTATATCATTTTAGCGCCAACAAGAGCAAAATATTTTATTCCATTTTCTGTTTTAAAGATGTACTGTCGAGGAACACATCTAGCATGAAAACCAGGAGGCATTTCGTCTTTTGTGATATTATCCCCAGGATAACAGCTCTTCTGACAATTTTCCAAGAACTTTTTGAAAACTTCACGAATAGGATCTGGCTGGTCAAATTCTTTCTGTAGGGCTCTTTTAGTTCAGTCGTCAAAACGAAGGCAATACGTCATACCCTTAAACTGTTTGAGATTCATCACGAGACAGAACTTTTCAATGCCCCCATGTTCGGTCCCACAGATTCCTCGAGGCTTTGACGATACCCCCTGTATGCGACTGCTAGGTACAACAAACCAATAAATGCTCTTAGTTCAATGACATGTGTGGAACTGATGTGCCTCTCTATATGGAGAAGCGATTCCTGATAGTGTCGATATATTGAACGGGGTATTTGGTGATGGTGTCCAGTATGTCGCCAGTAAAGAATGAATTATTCCGACATTCAACTGCACTTTTAGCGTTATTAGCATTTCCTATGACTCCAGGAAGGTGAGTGACGATTTTGTGAGGTCCCATACGATGTCTTTTCCCAGGAGGCTTTTTAGCCTACACGGTCTTCTTATCTCTTCTCAGATAAAAGTTTCTTGTTTTCTTGTCTCTTCCTCCTTCATCTTCAGCAGTATCCTCACCATCTTGCTCCGTTACAGGATCGCCTTCACGTTCTTCCACCTCATCTTGTGAATAAATGTCACTCTAATCACTAAGATCCTCAGACAGCATGGGGCCTTCCTCCTGGTTGCCCATCAGCAAACCCAGTATTTCTTCAAGATGACGTGGGTTAGACAAGTCGTAATAATTCCGAGCCATATTTGTGGCGAATCTGGAATGTAGAAAGAGAGAACACCGGGATAGTTACATATACAGCACAATATGCCTGAAAGGCTGAGCCCACTGTACTACACATTTTTACAAAGTATTCACATTACTCATCCATCAAGTGAGAAAATAACAACTCACTTGTAAAAGAACAAAAAATACACACCTCTGAAGTCTGATCTATTCGGATGCAATGAAGTTGAGCGGCCACTAACATCACATCTGCTCTCCTGGAAGGTCGCGCGGAAACTAGTGGAGGGGGTTGTGAACAGCACCTGAAGATAGGAAGGTACTAATGGTGGGGAAATCCCACGCCGACAAATTGGGGAGAAGGGAACAAAAGCACTGGAGCTGTGCCTGTCAGGCCGATTGCGCCCAACGGAGTTTAAGCGGCGTTGGTGCCGCCGACTATCGGCCGTGAGGTGAATGCCGTCTGATTCCTGGCCGCGAAACGTCGTGCGCCACGGTGCGGTCATACCGCAGATACTCATCTGACCAGGCCACGGTTATGCAATCGACCAGGGTCCAACTGATATGGTCACGAGTCAAGGACAGGCGCTACAGGTGGTGTCGTGTTGTTAGCAAAGGGCCTCGTGTCGGTCGTCTGCTGCCATAGCCCATTAACACCAAATCTCAGCGCTCTGTCCTAACAGATACGTTTGTCGTACATCTCACATTGCTTGTGTGTTACCACTGACTACTCTGCGCAGACGCCGCTGCTCTCGGTCATTAAATGAAGGTCATCGGTCACTATGTTGGCCGTGGTAAGACATTACGCCTGAAATTTGGTATTCCCGGCACACTCTTCACACTGTGTATCTGCGAATATTGAATTCCATAACGATTTCCGAAATGGAATGTCCCACGCGTCTAGCTGCAACTACTATTCCACTTTCAAAGTCTGTCGATTTCCGTCCTGCGGCCATAGTCACATCGTAAACCGTTTCACATGAGTCACCTGACTATAAATGACAGCTCCACCGATGCACTGTCCTTTTGTACTCTGTGTACTTGACACTACGCCGTTTGTATATTTGCATATCACCATCCCATGACTTTTGCCACCTCAATATATTTGCATAACAGCTTCAAACACAGTGCAAAGAAGTTCCCCACACATAACAGTACTCATTCACTTAACAGACCACAGTGTTCTGTTTCGAATATATTGTAGGGCTGGTACTAGCCTGTCAAGTGACCCTCTACCGCTGAAGTAATTAGCATCAGTGAAGTCGTGTGTATGTGGAAGCCAGTTGTATAGAATCAGGACAATAATATGGGTATGTATGCAAGCTGAAGTGAAAAATGAAATTTTGTACCAAGGCCAGGATTCGAATCTGGGTCTCCTGGTCACTAGGCAGATGAGCTAACCACCGCGCCACCTTAGCACAGTGCCTTTGCACAACTGAATGGGCTACCCTGGCATGCCTCCCTCCTTAATCTAAATTCCCTGTCACGCCTCAGCCCACCTGGTATTTCCCCTAAAGTATAACATCATTGCAGAGGCTCTCCAACTGTACTGTAACAGGACCTCGGCATGAAACGAAACGGGAGATCCTGCATGAAACTCTGGCATAAGTGCTTTAATAAAGTGAAACTGTATGATTCCAGAGGGCTAGTGAGCGGGAGATCCAGGTTTGAATCCTGGCCTTGATATGAATTTCAATTCATCGATTCAGTCTGCATGTATACATCATAGATGCCTGACACTTGAAAAGGGATCTGGAATCATACAGTTTCATTTGATTGTGGCTGTGTTCTAGGCAGAATCCCCTAGTTCTTCCGAAGGTGAAGTGCTATTTCTATACAGTTGGAGAGCCTCTACACTCTGCAATGCTATTGGAGTTTAGGGCTACTAGCATGTGGACTGAAGTGTGAACTGGAATTTGGACTGAGGAGAGAGGCGTGCTAGGGTAGCCCTTGTAGTCGTTTAAAGCTACTGTGCCAGTGTGGCATAGTGGTTACTGTATCTGCCTAGTGAGCAGGACCCCCGAGTTCGAATCCCAGCTATAGTGCAAATCGTCATTCGTCACTGCAGTCTGCATATATATGTCACAGATTTTTGACACCAGAAAATGTCTCTGGAACCAAATAGTTTCATATGAGTAATGAGGGACATAGCAGAATCGCAGAAAGGAGTTCCTTTGTTTGGACATGCCCACGAGCACATTGTGAATGGAGTTGCCGGATATGTTGGTGTATAACGTAGGCTGTCCAACTTGTCCAGAAGGAACGATGGACCACTGTCAGTCATGATGTATGAACACTCGTCGACAAAAGATCCTAACTGAGAGGGGTCGGAGATGAGTTCACTTCAGCCAGTTTCCGAGCGAAAGTGTGCGAAAGGAACTGAATGCAATGGACATATGGAGTCGAGTTGCCCACAGAATGTCATTGCACACTGCACCAAACAAAACTAATGGGCCAAACAACACAGAGATTGAACAGTTGCCGACGGGAGGCTTGTAACACGGTCTGGCGAGTCACGACTTGGCCTGTTTTCAAATGACGCTAGGCATCGGTACATTGACGACCGAATGAGGCCTTTAAGCAGCGTTGTGCAGAAGGTATGGTTCAGACCAGAGGTGTTTGTGTAGTATTTTGGGGCTATGTTTTTCGTTTCATGGGCCCAGTCGCTCAGGTTACATTGAACATAAACTGGGATGTTTATTTCAAAATTCTCGGAGAACATGTGTTGCCTCTTCTTTCACATTGCATGACGAATATGTTGTGGATACACCAGTTTTCCAAGATGACAACAGGGTTAGCGGCAGGCCTGCACACATATGTCCCTCGCTTGACAAATACACACAAGGAACACATTCAGTGCTAGGTCGCAAGTGTTCCGGCGTAACATCAAGCGCCGGGACGTCAGGCGGGAACATCAGAGCCGAGAGAGCTGAGAGACGGCGTCAGCCGATAGTACGCTGACCGACCCCTCTCTAGGATGACAAGGAGACGGTAGCACCATCTGCATGAAGAGGACACAAGCCCCGTGCCACCTGCCCGCGGCCAAGTTGTAGTCTAGGCAGTCTACAAGTTCTACTGCAGCGATTTAGGAAATGTCTTGTTTCACTGTATTGGAATTGTATATACTGAAGAGACGTCATATTTGTCTGTCGCCAGTTGCTTGCGAAACCATCGTGAATTGTCAGAGTTAAGTATTGTCATTTATCTTGCTATAGTAAAAATCCATTAATACGATTTCCTTGAATTGTTGTCTAGCGATCTGAGAAAGCCCGTTTCCTAGGCGCCCGATAGTAGACGAGTGGGTAGGGCACAACAGAAAGTTCAGTCTTCAGTATGGCTCATTTGAAAGCCTAGAAATGACAAGAAAAATATTAGCTGCTAATGACTCACCATGTTCATCAGGTGGGCGACAGAAAATGAGTGTCTGGAAGGTGCGGAGATCAACCTTCTGTGGAATGTATGTGTTACACTTCACAAAATGGTCATCGTCGACGTTCAAAATGTGTCATAAACAAGAAATTAACTTGCATTAAGAACACAGAATGAAAAATTACGCCCCACAATGATCAAAAACATTAGCACGATCAAGATCGAAGGCGAATTCCTTGGGAGTTACAAACCATGTCTGACGTTTAGTTTGGTATCCACTTTAAAGAACGCATATGGAATCATACTGGCGTAAAGAAGTGATGAGAACTGATGGAATGTTATGGCATGCAAGTGGAAGAGAAATAGTCTGTCGTGGAACTTATCGTGAAACTGACTGTCCTTTAAGGCGATAATTTGTTTTACAGGCTGAATTTGTCCAGTGGTTTCAGTTGGTAAGTATTGCAGTACCACACAGTTTTCAGGAGGGATAGATTGGTCTAAAGGAGCATAATATTTATACGCAGACCAGGAATTAAGCAAGTTATTTTGACCAGCTATTGGCCAAGAGCAGTGATCATACCATAATTATAGTTCTCTTACGCCCATTTCCCTACTCTTGCTTGCTGTGACGTAAATATTTCCCAACTGCCCTTGCAAGATGATACACACGAGAAAGAACGGTAAAGAGGGCAGAGCACCTCAAACTTTTCGCATCACACAATAAATAACTTTACTGCCAATTTACCACCTAGATTAACAGTCGGCATAATTATATACGAATGCCTTAAGGGATTAGTGTTAGTTGATCTTGATACAGTTCTCTTGGGACCTCTAATCTGCAGGGTTCGTTTCATATGCATTTCCTCTTTAAATACCGATTGATAGAAGTTGAAAATAAATTCATTACTGAATGATGTGATAAGTTTGTTTATTTCTTCTTAAAATTTTCGGACCGATTCTGCAGTTTGGTATGCATCGTCTGGCTGACACTTTGTTTGAAATTTCGATATCTTACGTCTTCCAATTCTGTTTCACTGTTTGAAGTTATGCAACCATCCACTGCTTGCCTTGAAATCACTGTAATCTATGTGGCGTGCAGTGTGGTGTGCATGGCGCAGTAGGCCACTATCACACACATCCTCTAAATTGTATCGAGCATCCTTGAAACGCGCAAACACCAGCTTTTGTAACAACTGTCCTCCCTTGAATACCAGTAGTTTCTCTTGTGCACTACACTGTCATATTGCTGCGGAATTATTGCAAACTGTTCATAATCGTTTTTCTATACTGCGGATAATGTTCCAAGTACGTAATTATGTTTAGTACCAGCTCCTTGGACAAGAACTGTCCTATACTACGTTTCACTAGAGACAGGATCTGTGCCTCCCTGTCCACAACTACATGGCTCGACACCTATTTCGGTACCACTTTCACTTGTTAAGTACGTATTGTCATCATTAGATTTCTGATGTACAGTGTCCACACAGTCGAGCGAATACGACACCACATATTCCACTAAGTCATCTTGAAGAAACGCTAATATTCCATCTACCACTTCTTTCTCACGCTGCGAAACTCCTTGGGCTCCTTTCTGGCAAAATGTCAACTTCGGCAACTGTTGTTGTAGAAATAAAGCAATGTTTGGCTTGTTTTTCGTTGCCATCGCTCTACTTTCTATCAACACCACTAGCACTGTAGTACTTTTACGAGTTACTCATCGTCAAAGCAGCTCAACTACGCTCCGTAGCCTCATGCTGTGCTCACCACTAGTTACCTCCAGTCGCATCCCTGTTACCATTAGCAGTCAATATTGTGGCTGCATGGTAAACAATATGTGGTGCATCGAATGCCGTAGTCATTATTGGCCTTTTGTGACCTCACACTCAAGGGGTTCCTTGTCAGGTACTCTACCGACGCTCTACTGGCCAGCTAAAGCACTCGACCTTAACTCACAGAAAATATCTGATTGTGGGACTACTTGAAACAGCGGGTGACACGTAACAGTCGCTACCCCAGAGTTTGGATGCTCAAGAAATTTGGAGACACTCTTCCTAACCGAACTGAGACCGTTATCAAGGCTCGATGTGGTATCAGCGTGATGTCTCCTGAGGGTAATCTAGTTGTTTTGTCTGCTTTCGTACGTGCACTCCTACTGTTATCACAAACCATTAGACGTCCGGTGTTGGATAAAGGTCTCACCCAACTACGAGTATCCATGTTCGCTTCCCACGTTTTCTTATTTCATGTCCATTAGGAAAACTAGTCTCCCTGTTATTATCTTCTAGACTCCAACAAAGATGTTCCGCGTTGCATCTATTATATATTTGTGTGCCTACATGTCGTGGTCACCTCCATTTCACTTTAATTCCAATCGTAATTACATCTTCCACTTCACTGTGTGCTCTGATGCAGTTGTTTGTTCTCCAATCCATTATAGTAATTCCAAACGTGTCTCTTCCCAGTTTCTGAATGGCTGTTGAGTTAAAAGTTCATTTCTCGCTATTGTAAGTAAAAATGGGAAATCATACATCTCTAAGTTTCTCGCTTCATACTCATTATAAATTACAAAAGCACCCTAGTCCTTATTTATACTTCTGGTTATTTCTTTTTCTCATCGTCAGTACACTGTTTCTCCTGTACAGGCTGTTTCAAAAAGAATCATTCGATTTGGCACGTCTATATTTCTTAAACTAATAAACATATACAATGAAGTTTGTTTTTTAATGAATGGGAAAATCAAAAAGTGTTTTTCATACCTTTTCATCGGTGTTCAATATTTTCACCTTGAGATGCAAGGCATATGCCAATGCGGTATTGAAATTGTTTACACAATGCACGAGCGTGTCTTCAGTTGCCGGCCGAAGTGGCCGTGCGGTTAAAGGCGCTGCAGTCTGGAACCGCAAGACCGCTACGGTCGCTGGTTCGAATCCTGCCACGGGCATGGATGTTTGTGATGTCCTTAGGTTAGTTAGGTTTAACTAGTTCTAAGTTCTAGGGGACTAATGACCTCAGCAGTTGAGTCCCATAGTGCTCAGAGCCATTTGATTTTGTCTTCAGTTACAGCTTCCACAGCTGCGGTTATGAGCTGTCTCAGTTCATTCATTGTTGTTGGTAACGGAGGCGTATAAATAGAGTTTTTTACACTGCAACACCGAAGAAAGATATAAGCTTTTGTATTCAAATACAGACATATGTAAACAGGGAAAATACGGCGCTGCGGTTGGCAACGTCTATATAAGACAACAAGTGTCTGGCGCAGTTGTTAGATGGGTTACTGCTGCTACAATGCCAGGTTATCAAGATCTGAAGATAAATTTGAAGGTGGTGTGCGACACAGCATCTCCGAGGTAGCGATGAAGTGGGGACATTCCCGTACAACCATTTCACGAGTGTACCGTGAATATCAGGAACCAGTAAAACATCAAATCTCCGACATCGCCGCGGCCGGAAAAAGATCTTGCAAGAACAGGGCCAACGACGACTGAAGAGAATCCTTCAACCTGACAGAGGTGCACCCTTCCGCAAATTGCTGCAGATTTCAATGCTCGGTCATCAACAAGTGTCAGCACGCGAACCATTCAACGAGACATCGTCGATGTGGGCTTTCGGAGCCGAAGGCACACTCGTGTACCCTTGATGACTGCACGACACAAAGCTTTAGACCCACCTGGGCCCGTCGACACCGACAATGGACTGTTGATGACTAGAAACATGTTGCCTGGTCGGATGAGTCTCCTTTCAAATTGCATCGAGTGGATGGACGTGTAGGAGTATGAAGATATCGTTATGAATCCATGGACCCTGCATGTCAGCAGCGGATTGTTCAAGCTGGTGAAGACTCTGTAATGGTATGGGGCGTGTGCATTCGGAGTGATATGGGACCACTGATACGTCTACATACGACTCTGACTGATCACACATACGTAAGCAACCTGTCTGACCACCTGCATCGATTCAAGTCCATTGTGCATTCCGACGAACTTGGGCAATTCCAGCAGCACAATGCGACACCCCACAAGTCCAGAATTGCTACAGAGTGGCTTCAGGGATACTCTTCTGAGTTTAAACACTTCCGCTGGCCACCAAACTCCCCAGACATGAACATTATTGAGCATATCTGGGATGCCTTGCTACGTGGTGTTCAGAAGAGATCTCCACCCCCTCGTACTCCTACAGATTTATGGACAGCCCTGCGGGATTCATGGTGTCAGTTCCCTCCAGCAGTACTTCAGACATTAGTAGAGTCGGTGATACGTTGTCTTGCGGCATTTTTGCGTGTTTTCGGGGACCCTGCACGATATTAGGCAGGTGTACCAGTTTCTTAGGCTCTTCAGTGTACAAACCCCCACAAGAATAATGGCATACAGTCAGAGCCGGTGAACTCGGAGGTCAGTAATGTAAAGCTGAATCATGCGGTCCAGTGCGAACGATTCATCGTTCAATAATCCTTTGCCTTAAATATTCCCACATTTCCAGATAACAGTGTGCCGGTCACCCATCCTGGTTGTAAATGAAGTCGTTCGAATCAGTTTCCAACTGTGGAGAAAGAATGTTCTCAAGGATATCGAGATATGTGCTTCCTGTAACAGTGTCCTTGGCAAAGAAAAATGGACCATTCACCTCTTCCTCTGAAAATTCACAAACACATTACATGTTAGAGAGTCCCTCTCATGTTGTATATCTTCATGTGGTTGTTCCGTACCCCATATTCTCACATTATGACGGTCACCTATCGATTTAAATTGAATGTCGTCTCGTCACTAAAACTTAAGGATGGAAGAAAACTGTCATGCTCCATCTTACTAGGAACGAAATTACGGAACTCCACACGTTGTCGTTTGTCAGTTCCACAAAGAGCTTGCAGGAGCTGAATTTTCTATGGTTTGACGTGTAAACGTCGAAGCAACACACGCCAGACGGACGTAGGGGGCATGTTGAGCTGTCGAGCGAACGGGTTTCTGCGGACTCCTTGTGAACTATGGTGGATGTATTCGATGTCTGTGTCAGATATTCGGGAACGGCCCTGCGATTTGCCTTTACAATTGTTCATGCCATCGTCTAATGCTCTGTGCTGCAGGAGGATCCACACCATAGCTAGTACGGAAGTCACGCTGAACAGTTATTATTGACCCGAAAAGCTCAGAACGTTGAACACAACACCCTTTCTATTGTCCCGACACCATTTTTACTAGAAATGATGTGGGCGCTATCTCAAGTAACATAATAGTTACGATTTTTTTAAACCCGGACGATTCTTTTTAATATACCTTTAATGAGCGACGGAGCCCCTGGTCTGCCACTAACGTACACACGGTTCCTATTTTATGCTCTTTATACTTTTACTGTAATTGGTTATAGTTCTGGCCATTGTAGCTGTACGTCTCTGAACTACTATTTTCCACACAGCGTGATGAAACCTTTGAAAGACTTCTACATCAGGTTAGCAACTCCCTTTTCAATGGCGTTGTTTTGATAATAAGTGACTGATGATATGAGGCGTTGAGAACCACAAGGGAACAAAGCACACCGCCACCGAGCCCACATTTAAGAGAATATCATAGAAATGATTGAGACAGCTTTCCGTGCATGTTCATGTATACAATGTGGGCCTACAGCACAGATAAACCTGACTCACCATAAGTTCAACAAACGACAGAAACATGAATAAATGCTACAATCTTACAATCGACGGCGATGTGCTTAGGCCCTTATACACTACTGGCCATTAAAATTGCTACACCAAGAAGAAATGCAGATGATAAACGGGTATTCATTGGACAAATATATTATACTAGGACTGACATGTGATTACATTTTCACGCAATTTGGGTGCATAGATCCTGAGAAATCAGTACCCAGAACAACCACCTCTGGCCGTAATAACGGCCTTGATACGCCCGGGTATTGAGTCAAACTGGGCTTGGATGGCGTGTACAGGTACAGCTGCCCATGCAGCTTCAATACGATACCACAGCTCATCAAGAGTGGTGACTGGCGTATTGTGACGAGCCAGTTGCTCGGCCACCATTGACCAGACGCTTTCAAGTGGCGAGATATCTGGAGAATGGTTTGGCCAGGGCAGCAGTCGAACATTTTCTGTATCCAGAAAGTCCCCTACAGGACCTGCAACATGCGGTCGTGTATTATCCTGCTGAAATGTAGGGTTTAGCACGGGTCGAATGAAGAGTAGAGCCACGGGTCGTAACACGTCTGAAATGTAACGTCCACTGTTCAATGTGCCGAAAATGCGAAAAAGAGGTGACCGAGACGTGTTACCAATGGCACCCCATACCATCACGCCAATATCGTTATGGCGAATACACGATTCCCATGTGCGTTCACCGCGATGTCGCCAAACACGGATGCGACCATCATGATGCTGTAAACAGAACCTAGATTAATCCGATTCAAATGGTGCAAATGGCTCTGAGCACTATGGGAGTTAACATCTGAGGTCATCAGTCCCCTAGAACTTAGAACTACTTAAACCTAACTAACCTAAGGACATCACACACATCCATGACCGAGGCAGGATTCGAACCTGCGACCGTAGCGGTCGCGTGGTTCCAGACTGAAGCGCTTAGAACCGCTCGGCCACACCGGCCAACGATTAATCCGAAAAAATGACGTTTTGCTATTTGTGCACCCAGGTTCGTCGTTGAGTACACCATCGCAGGCGCCCCTGTCTGTGATGCAACGTCAAGGGTAACCGCAGCCATGGTGTCCGAGCTGATAGTACATGCTGCTGCAAACGTCGTCGAACTGTTCGTGCAGATGGTTGTTGTCTTGCAAACGTCCCAATCTGTTGACTCAGGGATCGAGACGTGGCTGCACGATCCGTTACAGCCATGCGGATAAGATGCCTGTCATCTCGACTGCTAGTGATACGAGGCCGTTGGGATCCCGCACGGCGTTCCGTATTGCCCTCCTGAACCCACCGATTCCATATTCTGCTAACAGTCATTGGATCTCGACCAACACGAGCAGCAATGTCACGATACGATAAACCGCAATCGCGATAGGCTACAATCCGACCTTTATCAAAGTCGGAAACATGATGGTACGCATTTCTCCTCTCTACACGAGGCAACACAACAACGTTTCACCAGGCAACGCCGGTCAACTGCTGTTTGTGTATGAGAAATCGGTTGGAAACTTTCCTCATGTCACCACGTTGTGGGTGTCGCCACCGGCGCCAACCTTGTGTGAATGTTCTGAAAAGCTAATCATTTGTATATCACAGTATCTTCGTCCTGTTGGTTAAATTTCGCGTCTGTAGCACGTCATCTTCGTGGTGTAGCAATTTTAATGCCCAGTAGTGTAGTTCCCGGTGCCTCATATACTACTGTAATTCTTTCTCTTAGTAACTATACTACATGTCAATGAATATGTAAACTGAAACTCTCTGGCAGATTAAAACTATGTGGCTGACTGGAACTCGAATGAGGGACCTCAGACTTTCGCAGGCAAATGCTCTGAACTATCCAAGCACGACTAACGACCCGCTTCTACAGCTTGTAAAGTAGGACATGAGGTACTGCCGGAAGTTAAGCTGTGACGGGGAGCGGAAGGTGGGAGGTGGCGGAATTGAACAACTGCCCGCGAAAAGTAAAAAGGTCCCCAGTTCGAGTCCTAATCCGACACACAGCTTTAATCAGCCAGGAAATTTCAAATCAGCCCACATTCCGCTGCAGAATTAAAATTCGTGCTGGAACGGAATGGACAGTGTCTTGAAAGGAGGATATAAGATGAACATCAACAAAAGCAAAACGAGGATAATGGAATGTAGTTAACTCGGGTGATGCTGAGGAAATTAGATTAGGAAATGAGAGACTTAAAAGTAGTAAAGGAGTTTTGCTATTTGGGGGAGCAAAATAACTGATGATGGCCGAAGTAGAGTGGATATAAAATGTAGACTGGCAATGGCAAGGAAAGCGTTTCTGAAGAAGAGAAGTTTGTTAACATAGAGTATAGATTTAAGTGTCTGGAAGTCGTTTCTGAAAGTATTTGTATGGATTGCAGCCATGTAAGGAAGTGAAACATGGATGATAAATAGTTTGGACAAGAAGAGAATAGAATCTTTCGGAATGTGGTGCTACAGGAGAATGCTGAAGATTAGATAGGTAGATCACATAACTAATGAGGAGGTATTGAATAGAATTGGGGAGAAGAGGATTTTGTGGCACAACTTGACAAGAGGAAGGGACCGGTTGATACGACATGTTCTGTGGCATCAAGGGATCACATATTTAGCATTGGAGGGCAGCGTGGAGGGTAAAAATCGTAGAGGGAGACCAAGAGATCAATACACTAATCAGATTCAGAAGGATGTAGGTTGCAGTGAGTACTGGGAGATGAAGAAGCTTGCACAGGATAGAGTAGCATGCATCAAACCAGTCTCAGGACTGAAGACCACAACAACAACAACAACAGCAGCTGGAATATATGAACTGCTAGCTTATCATAACGAACTCTGGCTCTTCTCGAAATTCGTTCTTGTACTTTACGGTGAACTGTAATTGTTCCTCACTTCTCCTCTCCTTTGAGATAGTATCGTCGTCTTAGTCTGGCAGTGAGCTAGACCGACATCATATAAAGGCTATTGTTTCTGGGCAGTGTTTCAACACAGAGTATTACGGGAGCGACCAGGTGTCGACAGCGCGGCACGTGCAGCAGCTGGACAGACGCGATGTTTTGCCGGCTACTGCGCCCGCCGACTGGCTACAAAGTCGTCGCGGATTTCTGGTGTCGCCTTCCCACGAGACGTCGGATTTCCCGCGAAGCAGTGGCTCCTAATTACAGTCGCGCTAGGATCTGCCCGGAGAGGTCGCACTTAATTCCTTTCCGGGAGTCGGCCTTGCATGACCTGCGGAGTGTGGCCTGGGGCGACCGCGGGGTAGGAAGCGTGGCTCTGGCCTGCAGACAATGGCGGCCTCTCTGGCTGCTCTTCAAGAAGGCGGAAGTGGACGGCGCGTCTCGCGCTGTGCCGCCAGCGGGGGTAGCAGCTGCCCAGTGTTAGGTAACCCTCCTGAGTGAACAGGGTGATGTTGGTAAATGGGGTCAAACTAACAGGGTATCGAGCAGAAAAGTTCGTATGGACATATGGACGGAAATGCACGACTTCTATTTTACACGGGATTTACTCATTCATAATTCCTGTATACTAGAAGGTATCAGATAGATTATATAATGGTAAGACAGAGATTTAGGAACCAGGTTTTAAATTGCAAGACATTTCCAGGGGCAGATGTGGACTCTGGCCACAATCTATTGGTTATGAACTGTAGATTAAAACTGAAGAAACTGCAAAAAGTTGGGAATTTAAGGAGATGGGACCTGGATAAACTGACTAAACCAGAGGTTGTACAGAGTTTGAGGGAGAGCATAAGGGAACAATTGATAGGAATGGGGGGAAAAAAATGGCTCTGAGCACTATGGGACTCAACTGCTGAGGTCATTAGTCCCCTAGAACTTAGAACTAGTTAAACCTAACTAACCTAAGGGCATCACAAACATCCATGCCCGAGGCAGGATTCGAACCTGCGACCGTAGCGGTCTTGCGGTTCCAGACTGCAGCGCCTTTAACCGCACGGCCACTTCGGCCGGCTAATGGGGGAAAGAAATGCAGTAGAAGAAAAATGGGTAGCTCTGAGGGATGAAGTAGTGAAGGCAGCAGAGGATCAAGTAGGTAAAAAGACGAGGGCTAGTAGAAATCCTTGGGTAACAGAAGAAATATTGAATTTAATTGATGAAAGGAGAAAATATAAAAACGCAGTACATGAAGCAGGCAAAAAGGAATACAAAAATCTCAAAAATGAGATCAACAGGAAGTGCAAAATGGCTAAGCAGGGATGGCTAGAGGACAAATGTAAGGATGTAGAGGCTTATCTCACTAGGGGCAAGATAGATACAGCCTACAGGAAAATTAAAGAGACCTTTGGAGACAAGAAACCCACTTGTATGAACATCAAAACCTCAGATGGAAACCCAGTTCTAAGCAAAGAAGGGAAAGCAGAAAGGTGGAAGGAGTATATAGAGTGTCTATACAAGGGCGATATACTTGAGGACAGTATTATGGAAATGGAACAGGATGTAGATGAAGATGGTTCAAATGGCTCTGAGCACTATGGGACTCAACATCTTAGGTCATAAGTCCCCTAGAACTTAGAACTACTTAAACCTAACTAACCTAAGGACATCACACACACCCATGCCCGAGGCAGGATTCGAACCTGCGACCGTAGCAGTCCCGCGGTTCCGGACTGCAGCGCCAGAACCAGATGAAGATGAAATGGGAGATATGATACTGCGTTAAGAGTTTGCAGAGCACTAAAAGACCTAAGTCGAAACAAGGCCCCGGGAGTAGACAACATTCCATTAGAACTACTGACAGCCTTGGGAGAGCCAGTCCTGACAAAACTCTACCGTCTTGTGCGCAAGATGTATGAGACAGGCGAAATACCCTCAGACTATAAGAAGAATATAATAATTCCAATCCCAAGGAAAGCAGGTGATGACAGATGTGAAATTTACCGAACTATCAGATTAAGAAGTCGCTGATGTAAAATACTAACGCGAATTCTTTACAGACGAATCGAAAAACTGGCAGAAGCCGACGTCGCGGAAGATCAGTTTGGATTCCGTAGAAATGATGGAACACGTGAGGCAATACTGACCTTACGACTTATCCTAGAAGAAAAATTAAGGAAACGAAAACCTACGTTTCTAGCATTTGTAGACTTACAGAAAGCTTTTGACAATTTTGACTGGAATACCCTCTTTCAAATTCTAAAAGCGGCACGGGTAAAATACAGGGAGGGAAAGGCTGTTTACAATTTTTACAGGACCCAGATGGCAGTTATAAGAGTCGAGGGACATGAAAGGGAAGCAGCGATTGGGAAGGGAGTGAGACAGGGTTGTAACCTCTCCCGGATGCTATTCAATCTGTATATTGAGCAAGCAGTAAAGGAAACAAAATAAAAATTCGGAGTAGGTATTAAAATCCATGGAGAAGAAATAAAAACTTTGAGGTTCGCCGATGACATTGTAGTTCTGTCAGAGACAGCAAAGGACTTGGAAGAGCAGTTGAACGGAGTAGACAGTGTCTTGAAAGGAGGATATAAGATGAACATCAACAAAAACAAAACGAGGATAATGCAATGTAGTCGAATTAAGTCGGGTGATGCTGATGGAATTAGATAATGAAATGTAAAGGACTTTTGCTATTTAGGGAGCATAATAATTGATGATGGTCGAAGTAGAGAGGATGGCAATTTCAAGGAAAGCGTTTCCGAAGAAGAGAAATTTGTTAACATTAAGTATAGATTTAAGTGTCGAGTCTTAAAGTATTTGTATGTAGTCTAGCCATGTATGGAAGTGAAACATGGACGATAAATAGTTAGGACAAGAAGAGAATAGAAGCTTTCGAAATGTGGTGCTACAGAAGATTGCTGAAGATTAGATGGGTAGATCACATAACTAATGAGGAGGTATTCAGTAGAATTGGGGAGAAGAAGAGTTTGTGGCACAACTTGACAAGAAGAAGGGACCGGTTGGTAGGACATGCTCTGAGGCATCAACGGATCACAAATTTAGCACTGGAGGGCAGCGTGGAAGGTAAAAATCGTAGAGGGAGAAATGGTTCAAATGGCTCTGAGCACTATGCGACTTAACTTCTGAGGTCATCAGTCGCCTATAACTTAGAACTAATTAAACATAACTAACCTAAGGACATCACACACATCCATGCCCGAGGCAGGATTCGAACCTGCGACCGTAGCGGTCGCTCGGTTCCAGACTGCAGCGCCTAGAACCGCACGGCCACTACGGCCGGCTGTAGAGGGAGACCAAGAGATGAATACACTAAGCAGATTCAGAAGGATCTAGGTTGCAGTAAGTACTGGGAGATGAAGAAGCTTGCACAGGATAGAGCAGCATGGAGAGCTGCATGAAACCAGTCTCAGGACTAAAGACCACAACAACAATGCCTGTACAGTGCAATACACTGTACAATATGCTCTGATGAGACCACATTCAGACAAGGTGTTTTAAGTGGCCTGCATGGAATTCTGATCATGTTCGTCTATGGTGCAAAGCGGCTTATACCCGCATCCCAGTGTGCATGCTGCAATTAAATGATTGAGTTTTGGCAACCAGGCGAAACATGTGATCGCTCCACCTCGTCCAGTCAATCGGCCAGGGTAGATTTTGTCGAGATGCCTCCGCACGGAATGGCAGGAGTGAGCTGGAGCACTATCATGTAGAACCCACATTACCGCTCGTACCAACGAAGGCACAGCTTCAAGCAGGCGAGGCACGGTCACCCGCGGGAAGGGAAGATATGCCTCGCCTGTGCGGCGTTTTGGAAGGACGATTGAGCCCACGACGCCGTACACAGTAATCGTACCCAAACAATGAGGCTGAACCGTGGTGAATGCATCGCTGCCACCATAGAGTGAGGATTCTGCGTAGCAAACAGGTAGGTTTTCTGAAGGTTGACGATACCGCCCCTCGTAAAGACAGCCTCGTCTATGAATAGGACGGATGCACTGTTGTGGCCTGTGCGACGAACCAGCGACAAAAATGTTGCAGCGAAGGCAAGTCCTCGGATAATAAGGCCTACATGCGCTGTAAGAGGTAAGGACAGCGGCAGCTGTCGTGGGGGATGTTCCACACGACTGTCTGGGTTACCCGATGCTGGTGGGCCATCTGCCTGGTGTTGTCAAAGGAGTCATATTTCACAGTGTTCAACACCTGTTACTCTGAGGCCTGTATACGTTCCGAGCACACCCGCCTTTCACGGTTACCCATTCCAGCAAGTCTCACACAAACTATGAAATACTATTACGAGCAACTTATGATGCGGCTGCTGTCAACGGGGACACTTTCCCCGGTACAGTCGTACCGCTGCCCGTCCATTGCCATTTGCCTGTCAATATGTAAAGACCTTGTCGACATGTTCTCGGTTGGTAGGCCGGGCCATTTGTCTCTCAGCGCTCAACTGCACGACACTCACACACAACAGAGTGAAATGGCTCTGAGCACTATGGGACTTAACATCTATGGTCATCAGTCCCCTAGAACTTAGAACTACTTAAACCTAACTAACCTAAGGACATCACACAACACCCAGTCATCAAGAGGCAGAGAAAATCCCTGACCCCGCCGGGAATCGAACCCGGGAACCCGGGCGCTGGGAGCGAGAACGCTACCGCACGACCACGAGCTGCGAACAACAGAGTGAATCGGCAACAGCAATGAAGCAGATAATCCCTAGAACTGACCAGTAAACTACCTTGCATAAATAAATTTCAAACATCTAATTATTTTACAAATGAGTTAATATACTAAATATCTTGCGTTAAGCACGTAGGCCAGAGAGTGTTAGGTAAAGATGATTTGTCGGAAGTCGGCAAGTGCTCTCATGGGCAAAGTAACAGAAGAGCTGATAGTAAATAAGTCGTCAGGTCCAGATAGAATTCCAGTTCATTTTTACGAAGGGTATTCTACAGCAATGGCCCCATACTGAGATTGCACTCGCGAGTCTGTCGCCCAGTGCAAAGTCCCAAGCGACGGGAATAAAGCGCAGAGGTATCTTGCATATAAATATATATATTTGAACTCCTATGGGAACCAATAATTTACGAGTAGCGGGTTAAGGACGAGGGACGCTGCATTCCAACGTGCGATAAGTTGGAAATTTGAGTCCGTCAGGTACCAGTCCGGATAGCCGAAGCGGTTAAGGCAACCGTTCATGTGAAGAGGTAAATACGGTCCCGTACAAAGTATCAACTTTCGCCATTGCATTCCCACTATACCCTGTGCGGCTGGAAGTCACGAATTCTCACTAATGCCTTCCCTTTGTTTCTCCACTCTCTATTTCATATATCTTGTATATACGAAAGACTTCGGGGCCTGTTCCGACGGTGTTTATTTGTATACAAGAAGAGTAAAATAACGGACCCACAAAATTACGGAGCAATAATTTTATCGTTGGTTGGTTGCGGAACTCTTGAATATATTCTGAGTCCGAAAATAATATCTTTCCTTGAGACAGCTTCTGTCCACAAGCCAGCAGAAATTTAGAAAGCAAAGCGCGTGCGAAACTCAGCTTGCCATTTTCTCGCATCATACCCCGCGGGCCATGAACGAGTGGCAACAGGTATATTTCATATTCTTAGATTTCCGGTAAGCGCTAGGCACAGTGCTCCGCTGAATGAATGTTTGAGCATACGGAGTAGGTTCGCAAATATTTGAATATCATGAAGACTTCTTATTTAATAGAACATCGTTGTCCTCATGGAGTGTATTCACCAGAGACAAGGGTATCGGCAGTAGTGCCCAAGGTAAGTGTGATACGAACGCTCGTATTTTCTATACCGCTACGTAAATGATATGACGTATAGGGTGAGCAGCAATCTGCGGCCGTTAGCTGATGACGCTGTGATGTACGGGAAAGTGTCGGCGTTGAGTGACTGTACGAGGATACAGGACGACTTAGACAAAATTTTTAGTTGGTGTGATGAAAAGACAGAAAAATGTAACGTAACGCAGCTCAGTAGGGAAAGCAATACAATATTAGTAGAGTGCTGCTTGACAGTCACGTCGGTTAAATATCCGGGCGAAACGTTGCAAAGCAGTATGAAATGGAAGGGTGGTAGTAGGGAAGGCTAATGGTCGGCTTTGGTTTATTGGGAAAATTTTAGAAAAGTGTTCCTGACCTAAGAAGAAAACAGTGTATAGAACAGTGTGACCAGCTCTTGAGTACTGTCCGAGTGTTTGCGTTCCCCATCAAGTTAGATTAAAGGAAGATATCGAAGCAATTCATAGGCGAGCCGCTACATTCGTTACCGGTAGGTTCGATGAACTCGTGATTATTACGGAGACGCTTTGTTAATTGAAATGGGAATCTCTGAAGGGAAGATGATATTTTCATACGGGAACAGTATTGAGAAAATTTAGAGAACCAGCATTTGAGCTGGCTGCTCACGAGCCTGCTGCCGACAACGTACGTTTCACGTAAGGACCGCGAAGATAGCAGAAATAAGGACTCGTACGGAGAGCTATTTGCGAGTGGAACAGGAAAGGAAATGCCTAGTAGTGGTACCGGAACCCTCCACCATGCACCGCACTGTGGCTTGCGGAATGTGTACGTAGATGTAGATGCAGATTATGAAACACTGGAGGAATGTAGTCTGGGTATCTTGCGCTCCATTTTAAACAAAAGCTTGTTTCTCACGCATCTCAATGCTGTAAGTAGGCTGTTTCTGTTTTCTTATTGGTAACGCCACGTAGCGCTATGTATGACAATCACTGGCTGTGCTGTGTGCAGTCTGTGGCTAGTTTGCATTGTTGTCTGCCATTGTAGTGTTGGGCAGCGGCAGCTGGATGTGAACAGCGCGTAGCGTTGCGCAGTTGGAGGTGAGCCGCCAGCAGTGGTGGATGTGGAGAGAGAGATGGCGGAGTTTGGAAATTTGTAAGATATACAATGATCTGTTATGTATATTATAAGTTTTCAACATTATTAAGGTAAATACATTGTTTGTTCTCTATTAAAATCTTTCATTTGCTAACTATGCCTATCAGTAGTTAGTGCCTTCAGTAGTTTGAATCTTTTATTTAGCTGCCAGTAGTGGCGCTCGCTGTATTGCAGTAGTTCGAGTAACCAAGATTTTTGTGAGGTAAGTGATTTGTGAAAGGTATAGTTTAATGTTAGTCAGGGCCATTCTTTTGTAGGGATTTTTGAAAGTCAGATTGCGTTGCGCTAAAAAATATTGTGTGTCAGTTTAAGCACAGTCTCGTGTATAATTGTTCAAAGGGGACGTTTCATATGGCGACCCTTAGCCGAGGATACCTCACTGGAATCTTCTGATTTTTTCTTGTAGTTTGTGTAATTAGTGTAGATTTTGTTTATTGCTAGCGCGTAATTATAGAGAGAATTTCCTTTGTAGTTGTAGTTTTTCATTGTTGTACAGTAAAACAGTTGTGGCATGCATGTAGATTTGCAGCAAGTATTTCGCAGCTGCGCTTGCAATTAACTAGATATTATTTTCAGTGCTATGTTAATGTGTTCTCTTATTTTTGCTCTTCACATTGTGTTTTTCTGTGTTGTCGTGTGAAATATTGTGACAATAATGGCGTGTGAAAAACGTAACACTAGGCTCCAAAGTAAACTGAGAAATGACAGCGAAGACGAAAGCAGTGTGTTAGCGCCACCGTGTAATGAATTAACTAATATTCAAAGTAGTAATTTGGTAACTGTCCATAGGGAAATGGAGCGGGCGTCAAATAATGGTGTAGACAGTGAAACAGGTAATGAACAAGGAAGCATTATCGATCGGTCGGTCGGCAACAGCTCGCCTCAGGAATCCGAAATGACAGGACACAGTTTCGCAAATACTGTAGATTCAGGTTTTGGATCCTCACCGTTTTCTCAAATGAGTCAAGACACATTTTCTGCTTGTCAAAATGTGAATGTTGCCGGTGAAAATGCACTGCCAAAAAGCATAGAGAAACAGATTCCAGACACTAATACATTATTATTGCAATTAATGCAACAAATGGAACAAAATCAGAGACAAATGGGACAAAGTCTTCAAAAGTTAGACACAATGGAACAAAATCAGAGACAAACACAGCAAAAGCTTCAAAAGTTAGACACAATGGAACAGAATCTTCGGAAGTTAGACACCACACTTGAACAAACACGTGAAGATTTAACTACTGAGTTACATAACATTGAATCGAAATGTCAAAAAGTCTGTAATGACGTAAAAACACAAATTTGTGAGCATTTTCAACCTATTTTTTCGCGGCATGAAAATGCATTACAGAATCACGAAGCAGCCATAAAAGAACTGCAAACCATTGTTCATGAAAATCATGAGACCTTGTCGGCTAAAACTGACTCAGTTGCATCTACCGATTCGGTTACGCAACTTGCAAAAACTCAAGAAAACTTAAAGGACACAGCAGATTCGATTTCAACACAAATGGACACTCTGAAACTTGGTTCAGAAAAACACACTGAGGAAATGTGTTCACTATCGGAGAAAGTAGCCGAACTTTCGGATCAGTTCACTAACTTATCTACGAAGGTAGATGATAATCTAAACGACACAAAACCGGTAGTCTTTAATGACACAGAAGAGTGCGAACAAATTAGGAAATTCAAACAAAATCAGAATCAAATTAATACGCAACACCAAAGAGAAATCCGGGAAGTACAAGATCAGCTGACTCAGGTAATACAAGAATTACGTATTTCAGAGGCCACTCGCGCTCCAATACGGGAAGAGGGACTTGGAAATACGGAACAACCACAAAATAATAACACAGGACACTTCGGAAATTATGAAAGAAATTGGCAAGGCACACCGAATTTTGAGGTGGAACCGCCGAAACGACGTAATAATGACCGACATGCGACTCGCCGACATGATGATTTTGACTATAAGCTGTTCATTACTACACGTAAATTCAAAACATTTAAGAATTCCGGCAACGACATTCATCCACAAGCGTGGCTTCATCAATTCTCTCATTGTTTTCCTCCCAACTGGTCATTAGAGCACAGATTAGAATTTGTGTGGCTACTTAGAGAATGAACCAGCTGTAAGAATGCGGTCGGTCATTCACGATTGCCACAGTGAAGGAGAGTTTTACCATGCCTTCCTCTCAGCATATTGGTCTCAAGCCACACAAGACTGAGTAAAACATAGCATCATAATGATGAAACGTTTCGAACAATCTGAATTTTCCAGTCTTATGAAATATTTTGAAGACATGTTGCATAAGAATCAGTATCTTTCAAACCCATACAGCCCCTCAGAACTCATCCGCATTTGCTTAATCAAACTGCCTGAACATTTACGACATATTATTTTGGCAGGACGTTGCAAAGACGACATTGAAGCATTTCAGGGACTCTTACAAGAATTAGAAATTGACACTGACAATCGCGGAACGCGAAACCAGGAACACAACAATTACAGGTCACATCCGTCGCAATTCCGCGATGAAAGAAGTAATAACTGGACACGACAAGGCTATTCTCACAACACAAATCGTGACCAAAACAGACACCACCCGTATGACAACCGCTGGCAGAGTAGTAATGACTACAGGGAAAGATCACCTCTCCGCGGTAATGACTATCACAGAGACAATCAGAGAAACAGACAATATGGGAACCAAAACAATTATTATCAAGGGAGGCAGAATAACTTCAGACGCAACAGTTCGGCGCACAGTTACGATTCAGGGAGAAATTCTCCACCACGTGACGGACAAGGAAGAAACTACGGAATCTACCGACATGACGACAGACGATATATTCGTAACGACAGACCTGAATTGCATCAGAACTGGCGGGATTCAAACAGGGCAGGGCCTTCTCGTCAGAGTGAATTTGTAGAA
This sequence comes from Schistocerca nitens, assembly GCF_023898315.1. Lineage (NCBI taxonomy): Eukaryota > Metazoa > Arthropoda > Insecta > Orthoptera > Acrididae > Schistocerca > Schistocerca nitens. The sequence goes on along the minus strand of NC_064618.1, from coordinate 467,995,571 downwards.
GTTAGGTCTCCTAATCCCAATAACGGCGCGCGCCAACAAAGAAACAGACAATGACTCGCACAGCAGGCAGCCGCGTGCGCCTGCTGGCTCCAAGAAAAATAACATAAGACGCTAGCCGTGAGAAAAATTTTAGCATTCTTTACCGATGTATAAAACATGACAATTGCTTTTCAGTTGAAAGTCTGAGTACTATGAAGAGTAAAGGTTTACACCACATTTCACATGTAAAACCGTTTATTGAAAGATAATCTGCTTTTTAACTTTGTCTTTGCCATAAAACTTTTCACTTCACATTTCTAGTATGCTTTGTCAGACTTAAGAAACTGTTAACATGCAACAATGTTTGAAGTTAAATATCCAGCCTAGAACCAAGGGAACATTTTTAAACAGAAATTACGAATGCATTGTTATAGTGAACAGACTACACAGTGTTGTATTTGTACATTCTTGCTTGTTAGTTGCACGATTACGTAATGACTATCAGGTTTACATACTTAGGACACATACTGGTACTGCTAATGAGATTTTAATGCAACATTTTGGTTTACTTGAAAATACATTCTGAATTTAAAGTTCTTTCTGAGAGATACCAGATGACACAGTGGTTAGTTTATGTGACAACTACACGGTTTTATCACGACGCTACTAATGAGTGACAATTTACAATGTTGCTTTTGCAGTGTTTCTGTTTTATATCTGCACAGTTTTTCTGCATTATTCTGGAAAGTAAAACATGTTTTAGTAGCAACGTTTGTGGTATAGCAACAATGAGACAGCCTTTTTCGTGGCACAACAATACGTTACTGTACATTACTTTCTCCATGACGCCAATAAGCATAATAACTAAGATATCTATACGCAAAGCATTTCACTTTTGTTTATCATGAGGTAAGTACATTGACTTCTGCAGAACTTAGCTTTCGGAGGACAATAACTACGACACTTCCACAGAGATTATCTTACAGCAAGACGCACATTTAGCGCTACAGGACATGTATTTGAGTGATTAATTTTGTACTTAAATCATTTATATTTAAAGATATTTGAAGTACAATAACACAAAGGTTTTCCGTAATACATTTCATTCCATTGTTGTAATCTGTAACACCTGAGGGTATAATTACATTAATCCTCAGGGGGGTACACGATTACTTTGTGTACCATGTGTGTGGCAAGCACAAGGAGCCCTAGCTAATATGGTATTTGCTTATACAACTTTACACATCGGTACCATATTTCTCTAACACACAAATTACACAGCTATCTGATCATTTAACTGAGAGAGACAAACTTTTTTTACTACGGCAGTGACAGATGTTTACGTAATTACACCGTTGGATAACTTCACACTTACGAAATTGTATTTTGTCTGTACTTTGTGAACTGTTCATATTTTTTCGGAACCATTGTGATACTATGAGAGCTTTGAATGATGTATTTGGTAAGGGAGCATGATCTTTAAAGTACGTTTCAGGTAGATGACACTTTTGAAATGAGCAGAGAATTTTTTTTAGGTTTTGAAACTATTGGAGGAATCTACGACGATTTTGAGATTTGGCTGGGGTTTTATGATGTTATTATTACAATGATGATGTGTATTATGCTGTTGCGGCATGTTTATGATCAATAAGCTGATGCTATATGAGTTATTTGATTATGCTACGTATGTTATGATGAAATATTGAAGAAGTGTCGACGAATAAGGTAAGGAATAATGAGTAGTGGTTAGGGAGTCTGGTTTGTGAAAAAGGTTGTTGGAAACCAAGAATCGTACTTTAAGAGTTATGAAATGTGTGTGAATGCGTGAATGTATCACAATGCCAGCGAAAACTTTTTGGACACTGTTATATTCATAAGATTTTGTTTCTACACATTTGTAACGCAAATTCTCGACCTGTGAAATTTTTATATGAGACTGTCACTGTAGCGGAAGCTGCCGTCGTAAATATTTCAGCAAGAAAGGTAAGTGACCTTGGCGTAATGCGTTTTGGGCGCCCAGCTGAGAGGTAGACGTCTGACAAAAGAAAGCCATTAGGTGCAAAAAAAGGGAGGCCATTATCCTCGCTATTGACATTCCTTTGTAGAAAGCATTGCAAATACGACACGCTCTTAATTTATGATATTTACTAAAATGCCTAATGAAATGATGAGGAACATTTTACATCCATTGCCTTTCTAGTTGAGAGATTGCTCATGTTGTTTAATATCTAGTTTCTAGCGGCACTGCAGCATTGGTTAAAATAAAATTTTAGAGATATACTAATATAAATATTTTCTGTCTACAGATCGAGTAAATAATAATTTTTTCAAAAAAATGAGGCAGCACAAAAAGACATTTACCTTCACAGGAACTGCATTCATAATTTTCTTTTCAAGTACTTGGTAACTTTTTTGGTAGAATAACTTCTTGTGGTGCACCACTTTAATTACTTAGACATTAAGATGTGATTATACATTTCCCTTATCTGCATTGTTATCTTTAGTGTACTATTTTTTCTGCTTGAGCTATGTCATGTTTAGGTATAAGTTATTTCATTTTCTGCTGCTGTTTGCCAGGCATAGTGCTACTGAATTTTAATTTGTGTTACTCTGGTAAGCCAGATTTATTTTTCTTGTTTGCTGCACATTGCCTTATATTAGTTGTAATATTGCAATTGCTTTGCTAATTTCTACAATGGTGCTTGCTTTGCACTCTGCATTTTTTTGTCATTGCTATTTGTGTTAAATGTTTTGTACTGCTGCATTGCCTCGTCCCTTAGTTTAGCATCTGAGCTCAGTAGATTTAAGTTAGCATAAGAGGGGGTGGACTAAATAAGAGAATGAGTTGTGATGAATTCGAAGAAATGCATTGAGAAGCTATAAGAAAATAGTTTGGCCAAAAAAAATGGTTCAAATGGCTCTGAGCACTATGGGACTCAACTGCTGAGGTCATAAGTCCCCTAGAACTTAGAACTACTTAAACCTAACTAACCTAAGGACAACACACACATCCATGCCCGAGGCAGGATTAGAACCTGCGACCGTAGCGGTCGCGCGGTTCCAGACTGTAGCGCCAGAACCGCTCGGCCGCCAGCGGCCGGCCGTTTGGCCAAAAAAAAGGGTATTTTGAAAGATGATATGAACAAAAAAGTAGGGTTTAGGGACAACAGGTTTAGGTAGGATTTTCTTGGAAATAAATGATGAGGTAAGATAATGGAAAATAAATAATGAGGCAATAAATATGTGAACAGAATACAGAAAGCATGCTTGGGTAGGATTTTTTTGGTGGAAACAAATGTTGAAATAAGACGAAAGATCTATGGAATGAAGTTTTGGGTTGGACTGCAGTACCAAATGCTACACTGAAAACAAACCCTGTCCTTTTCTCCTGTGTTATTCTGCTTTGTGTTTATGCACCCTTGTGTATTTGTCTTTTTCCTGTCTTTGTGTGTTTAGCTAATAAGATTTATGTTGTAGAATTTTTCAAATACTATGTTATTTTCTTTGTAAAGATGTTTAGACATTATTTATTCTGTTTTGTTTTAATGCTCATGTGTGAAGTTGATGTTTCGAAAGGTATTCAGACCTTTTATGTATGTACTTATGTCATAATTCCTGTAACACTGATGTATATGTTAGTTCGATTCTTTTGTAAAGCCTGTACTACAAATGTTATCTGTATTGTTATGTTTAATGATGTATTTTGTACCTTTGTTATTGTATTCTCATGTTATAAAATTGTAATTGACACCAGTTCATCAAATTAAGCAACTTGTAAGTTACATTTCACTGCACACATTTCTGTTGGTCATAGTATATGGACAATTTGTGAGAAGTAGGGACTGCTGTGTTTGCACGTGTGTTAATAATTCAGCAAGGGACTGGATAACAGCATTGCTGGTTCTGAGGACAATTAAAAAACTTTGTGAGTGCACAAGTGGTGGTTTATGGACTTGCTATATTGTCCAAAGACTCTTCGATGGTGATTGTGCACCTGCACAGTCGCAAAAGATGGCTGCTGGCCGTCTCTACAAGGACTACAGTGGGTCTGCACCTTTGATGACCCACCAATACCATTATTTCTACAAGGACTGCAGTGGGTCTGCACCTCTGGTGGCCCACCAATACCATACTCTCTACCAAGACTATACTGGGTCTGCTCTGTGATGACCTACCTACCAATATTCTTCAAAACGTCGAATGACTCTGCTGTGGGTTTTCTCTGTTGTGAAGAGTCAGCACTGTCTTTCCGTTGGAAGGACAACACTACTTCTTCAAGACAGCATGGAAATCCACTACTTCCGTGTGCATTTTCTTTTACTGCTCAGACTTTGAGAAAAACCCTGCAGTTTTACTGTGATGAATGATCAGGACTGTCTTTATGGACTGTGAGAAAATTTTAGCATTTGACCAACATTATATCAATAAGTGTGTGCATTTGATTTCTCTGTTACTGTAATTGTGAAAAAATTTTTAACAAATATGTATTGGCCAGTGCCCAAAACAATTTGTAAAATTTTTTGTGCGGAGCATGGGGGCTATGTAAGTAGGCTGTTTCTGTTTTCTTATTGGTAACGCTACGTAGCGCTATGTATGACAATCACTGGCTGTGCTGTGTACAGTCTGTGGCTAGTTTGCATTGTTGTCTGCCATTGTAGTGTTGGGCAGCGGCAGCTGGATGTGAACAGCGCGTAGCGTTGCGCAGTTGGAGGTGAGCCGCCAGCAGTGGTGGATGTGGGGAGAGAGATGGCGGAGTTTGGAAATTTGTAAGATATACAATGATCTGTTATGTATATTATGAGTTTTCAACATTATTAAGGTAAATACATTGTTTGTTCTCTATTAAAATCTTTCATTTGCTAACTATGCCTACCAGTAGTTAGTGCCTTCAGTAGTTTGAATCTTTTATTTAGCTGCCAGTAGTGGCGCTCGCTGTATTGCAGTAGTTCGAGTAACCAAGATTTTTGTGAGGTAAGTGATTTGTGAAAGGTATAGTTTAATGTTAGTCAGGGCCATTCTTTTGTAGGGATTTTTGAAAGTCAGATTGCGTTGCGCTAAAAAATATTGTGTGTCAGTTTAAGCACAGTCTCGTGTATAATTGTTCAAAGGGGACGTTTCAGTGCTTATGACGTAATATCTCCTAAACTATGTGACATAAAGTAATAGAAGCTTTTAGTTTCATTCAATAGTTTATGTGGATTCTGCCAGTAGTGTCTTGAGGAAGGAGTTAAAGTATTACTGCGCTCCATTTTACGCAAAAGATAGTTTTTCACGGGTCTCAATGTTTATCAAGTCTTAACTCCTGAAGCGAACGTGGTGTAATGACGTAATTTTGCAGGTACATTCAGTAGAACATATGGATACCTTCTTCAGAATTTATTGCAAATAGAGTTAGTAGTGAAGAAGTAATAAATTAAAACGTCGTGCCTGACGTTGAAATTACACTACCATGAACAGCAAAAATGCTGTAAGCGATTAAAAATTTTTTCTATCATCATTTTGAGACATGTGTCAGCGAGAAAACGTTTTATTAATGTTTGAAATCATGTATAAAGTTTGTTAGAAGTTGCTCTCGTTCTCAGTAACTGGAAGAATTTAGTTGGGATAATTTACGTCTAGTGAGTTGCGCTGCCTGAAAACATTTACACAATTTGTAACTGTAATGTTTGTCTTACCATGTTAAACATTTATCATAAGACTTTATCTCTTAATGAGCAGATGATGGTAGCATAATTGCATGGCATACTGAAAAATAAATTTTTGGGCCACTGGAGGCCGTTAGATAGATAACCTGCAATTCGGCATTGAACCACGAACCAGGTTAGTCTGTTAGTAATTTAGACCTCCATTTCTGTCCTTGGATGAGTGTGGAGTTAATACAGTCGAACAGAAAGAACATTCCCATTTGCCAAATGTGTTCTCATGTGTGCTTTTACTCACTGAAATCCAAACTGTCAGAGATGCATCTTCAAGCTGGTGTACCTCTCTGGGAACATATTTACGGCCATATGTCCATATGGCTTCTTATCCTATCAGAGACCGTTTCCAGCAGCTTTTTCTATTTAGCAGAATTACCATGTATAATCTCTGCTGCAGCACGTTCAAGTAATATGACCTGCGACTTACTAAGATACTATCATAAAACTGTAGAGGCTTTCATGACCACTTCACCAAAGTCCAGTGCTTAGCGAAATCGTTGTACGTACATGCAAACAGTCCAGGGAGGGAGAGGGGATGGGAAGAGCGGAGGAAACACAAATAAAAAACGTCAAACAGGCGAGGTAAATTTCTTTACCGCTACTGTCGCATATTGAAGCCTTCATAGAATAGTGATAACTAATTGAGAAGCATGGGGTCGCAATTCGTATAGGTACTCTGTTGTCATTGTATGGGACCGTGTGACATGCCTTGAAACTGTGGCGACGCCCTCGGTGGGAACAAGCTGCGGCCCTGTTATGAAGCCAGAGTCCGTCTGACCTGTCCTCCATATCCATACAAGAGTTGCGCAGGTATACTAAAGGTGCCTAGTACCACTGCTAGAAATTCCATTTCCCATTCGACTCACAAATGGTGCGAGGAAAACATGGCTATCTACGACTATATTCTTCCGTGGTAGCCCCGATTTATTTTATCTTGTCTTTGCGGTCCTCACGCCAGATGCAGCTAGCAGGGTATCCATTGCTCCTCACAATGTATTCTAGGCTGCATCTCACGTCCAAAGTGCTGCGACTCACATATTCGTCTTGCACGCATCACAGGTATATTAATAATTCTTATTTTCTGACTCAGGTGATGATCTGAGAGTTATGCAGTATCGGCCCGTGTCTGTTATGTACGAGGCACTCATCATTCCTCGGAATGAGCACATCTAGGAAAGTTAGTTGTTGACGCTTTTCTGTCTCCATAGCAAATTTAATGTTGATCTGAAGCTATTCAGATATCTACGTAAGTTACCGACTTGTTCCTCACCAAGGCTCCACACGACCGCGTGTTGCCGATATTAATTAGAGACAAATTAATTAGAGGCAAAAATTGTTACCTTTTAAAATGACAAAATTGATTACTCTGTTGTAAAGTGTTTTTCTCAGAAACATATAACTGAAAATTAATTCGAGAGGAAGGGGTAAAAGAAAACAGTGTTTGTATCTTGAATACTAACCCAGCAATCAATTTTAATATGTTTATTGATTTAAAATACACTCCAAGACGAAAAAGAAAAAAACATCGATTCACCAATGAATTGTCCGCCTCTGGCAGTTGAGTGGTCAGCGCTACAGAATGTCATACCTAACGGCCCGGGTTCGATTCCCAGCTGGGTCGGAGATTTTCTCCGCTCAGAAACTGGGTGTTGTGTTGTCCTTAACATCATCCTTTCATCCCCATCGACACGCAAGTCGCCGAAGTGGCGTCAACTCGAGAGACTTGCACCAGGCGAACGGTCTACCCAACGAGAGGCCATAGCCACACGGCATTTCCATTTACCAGTGAATTATCCGAATGGGCCGGAAACCGGTAGATGTTCTGTACGTGTACAGACAAACAGATGATTATAATTTTTTTTAAAAAATTGGATGATTTATTCGAGAGAAAGATCTTCACAAATTGTGCAAGTCAATAATGCGTTGGCCCACCTCTGGCCCTTATGCAAGCAGTTATTCGGCTTAGCATTGATTGGCGGAGTTGTTGGGTGTCCTCGTAAGGGATATTGTGCTGAATTCTGTCCAATTGGCGCATTAGGTCGTCAAAATCCGGAGGTGGTTGAAGCGTACTGCCCATAAAGCTGCAAACGGTCTCATTTAAGGAGAGATTCGGCGACCTTGCTGGCCAAAAGAGGGCTTGGTAAGCACGAGGACAAGCAGCAGAAACTGTCGCCGTGTGCGGGCGGACATTATCTTACTGAAATGTAAGTCAATTATGGCTTACCATGAAGGGCAACAAATCGGCTCGTAGCATATCGTCGACGTACCGCTGTGCTATAAGGGTCCCGCGGATGACAACCAAAGGAGTCCTGCTGTGAAAAAAGGGCACACCACACCATCGCTCCAGGTTGTGGGACCGTGTAGCGGGCGACAGTCAGGTTGGTATCCCACCGGTATCCGGTTCGTCTCCAGACACGTCTTCGTCCTGGAACCTCATTGACTGGAATTGAACTCAATGGACGATTTTCTGTTGAAATATTTTCCGTAAAGGTTGAATCTGTCTTTCCTAGTCTCGAGCTTCTCTCAAATTCCAACCACTACATGCCACAGGACGTGCTTTTTATTACTGCTGTCATATCGTGCCAAATAACGACGGAGAATTAAGTTAATTGTGTTATTTACCTAAAACACATCCGGAGATGAACAATACCTTTTTATTACGCAAGTTCAGGATTCCAGAATGGAACTTTTGCTCTTCAGAGCAGCCTTCGCGCTAATGTAACTTTCCAACACACCTACACACTGTGCCACACCGGCTTTCGAAACCGAGAGTGTGCCTTTTGTGGTGTCACCGCCAGACACCACACTTGCTAGGTGGTAGCCTTTAAATCGGCCGCGGTCCATTAGTATACGTCGGACCCGCGTGTCGCCACTGTCAGTAATTGCAGACCGAGCGCCACCACACGGCAGGTCTAGAGAGACGTCCTGGCACTCGCCCCAGTTGTACAGCCGACGTTCATAGCAATGGTTCACTGACAAATACGCTCTCATTTGCCGAGACGATAGTTAGCATAGCCTTCAGCTACATTTGCTACGACCTAGCAAGGCGCCATATTCAATTGATACTGAGATTCTATTAATGTATCATCAAGAGCGATGTTCTACAAATGTGGATTAAAGTTAAGTATTCCAGAAGCTACGTACTTTTCTTTATAGCATTCATTACGTATCCTGTTTCAGACCTCACGCCAGCCTGCGTGAGTTTAAGGGCGTGCCTTTCGGCTTCCTCTCATTGTGTCTAGGCTGTCTTGTCTAGACACAACATATTTGGCGACGAGTCTCAAAAGGGTCTCCTTTTTTCTACTTGCTTAATTTACTTGTGTCATGGCTTCGCCACAATCTCCAGATGTACTGTCCGAATTTTATCACTTGCAGAATCAGCAGACGCAGGCGTTATTGGATGCCCCTGGACAGCTCGTCCAGGGTCAACGTGCACTGCAAAACGATACGGCAGCCGCCGATCCACCGCTACCGCAGCCACAACACGCAGTTGCACCACCTTTTCGTCAATTTGATGCGGCGATGGAAAGCTGGACGGAGTGATCACGCCAATTTGGATTCCATCTCGCCGCCTACAGAATTCAAGGTAATGAGCGGCAGCCTCACTTATTATCATGTGTCGGCGTCCACACGTACCGAGTGATAGTGAAATTGTTTCCCCGACGCGACGTAGCAACTCTGTCCTACGAAGAAATTTTGTCTGCATTAGATGCATATTTCAAGGAATCAGTCAATGTAATTGCAAAAAGGTATACGTTCTTTCGTACAAAACATACAGCCGGTCAAACTAATCGGGAGTGGGTTGCAACTTAGCAAGGCCTTACAAGGGATTGTGCTTTTGATTGTGAATGTGGACTCCCTTATTCAGATACTATGGTGTGTGATGAAATTGCACAGAACGTTTCTGATGTTCGTATACGGGAGCAAATTTTGAAACTAGTCAATCCCTCCCTTCAACAAGTGATAGACATATTGGATAGGCAAGACACACTTGACTTTGCTCAGGAATCGTTTGAACCTTCACCAGCCATGTGTCACATTAACCGGCCCGCCGGGCGAGCTGCACGGAACAGTAAACAGCCCTCGCGCTCGTCCGCGCAGCTGTCGCCCAGCTCTCAACCACGTTTCCCGTGGCAGCAAGCAAATGCAGTGCTAAAATCATGCCCGCAGTGTGCAACCAGACATTCGCGTGAGAATTGCCTGTCACGCCAGGCTATTTGCTTTTTCTGTAATAAAAAAGGACATGTTCAGAGTGTTTGCCAGAAAAAGCTCAGAACGTACACTAAAAACCATTCCAGGCCCTTTGCTTCACGCCGGAATCGAACCAAGAATACTCAGGCTCATGAACCTTCGCACATGGACATTCATGTAGTTAATTCCACTCCGCCCAGTGCCACTCTCTCTAAAAGTGACTGTGTGCATCCCACAAAAAGTGTGCGTCGACGTCGCCGGAAATCACGTCAATTAGCAAGTGATTCTGTACCAGTGTCTGTTCAAATTGCACGAGACGGTCGCTCTTGTCGTCAGCAGGACAATAAACTGTTTGTAGACTTGGACATTAATGGCAACGTGATCCCATTCCAGCTCGATACCGGAGCTGCAGTTTCATTGATCAATAAAGACACTTACAAACAGCTGGGCACACCTCCGTTGCGTGCCGCAAATGTTAAGTTAACTACATATTCAGGTCACACGATCCCTGTGTTAGGACAGTGCAGCCTTCTTGCAACATACAAGGGACAAACAAAACTTGTGTCATTTTACGTCCTTCGTTCTTCTGCTGCAGTGAACTTGTTTGGTTTAGATTTATTTCAGTTGTTTCACTTGTCTATAGTCAATCAGGTCCTATCAGTGAACCAGACTGTGCCTTCAGCCAGTGTTTCTAGTCTATGTGAAGAATTTGCAGACATTTTTGCACCGGGCCTTGGTTGCGCTAAGAACTATGAAGCACATTTGGAACTGAAAGTAAACGCGCAACCGCAATTTTTCAGAGCGCGCAATGTTCCCCACGCATTGCGTGATGAGGTCGCAAGAACGTTACACGATTTGGAATCACAAGGTATGATTGAACGTGTGCAGGCTTCTCTCTGGGCCTCACCCTTAGTAATTTTGCCAAAACCTTCCGGAAAATTGAGACTTTGCGTGGAATTCAAAGCTACAGTGAATCCACAACTAGTGATTGCAACTTTTCCTTTACCCCGCCCGGAAGATCTTTTTGACAAACTGTGCCCGGGTAAATATTTTTCGAAGTTGGACCTAGCAGATGCGTACTTGCAAATACCAGTGGACGACGAATCCCAGTGCGTCTTGGTGGTTAACACGCATCTTGGTTTGTATCGATTCAAAAGACTGCCATTCGGGTGTGCATCAGCCCCTGCATTGTTTCAGCTATATCTGCAAACTGTTTGTGCGTCGGTCCCTACTGCAGCAAACTATCTGGACGATATTGTGATCTCCGGAAAGATGGAAGAAGAACATTTAGCCAATCTCAGAACATTATTTCAGGTCTTGCGACAAAATGGTCTTCGCTTGCGGAAGGACAATTGTGTGTTTTTTGCTTGTGACTTGCCATTTTTGGGACATGTAATCAATGCACAAGGCATACATCCCAGTCCCGAGCACCTCTGTGCCATACAAGACTTGTCTTCGCCGCAGAATTTGAAGCAGCTACAGAGTGTGCTGGGAAAAATTAAGTATTACAACCGATATGTTCCCCATGCCTCTTCCATTTCAGCTCCGCTTCATCGCTTACACCGTAAAGGTGTTCCGTTCGTCTGGACGACGGAATGCGAACGCGCCTTTCGCCAGTTGAAATCGGCGTTGCTTTCAAATACTTGCCTTACGCCATTCGATCCCCAGAAACCTCTTTTGTTGATGGTAGATGCATCGGATTTCGGGATCGGTGCTGTGCTTGCGCACAAAGATGGATCGCATGATCGCCCTGTTGCCTTTGCGTCCAAATTGCTCTCGTCTGCGCAAAGAAATTATTCACAGATAGAGAAAGAAGCTTTGGCTCTCGTATTTGGTGTTACTGAGTTTCACGATTTCTTGTATGGTCGTCACTTTACCATCATCACAGACCACAAACCTTTGACGTCACTTTTTCATCCGAACAAGCCTGTACCTCCACGTACAGCGCAGAAATTCATTCGCTGGAATGCTAGATGGTTGGTTCTGGTCGATTCATTCAGTAATTTTCCTTTTGTTATCAAGATGTCTTCCACGACGTCATCTGCCACCATCCAAGCGTTATCCGCTATCTTTTGCATTGAAGGTCTTCCACAGACTATTGTTTCCGACAATGGCCCACAATTCATGTCCGCAGCATTTCAGTCATTCTGCAAGGCCAATGGTATTCAACATCTGACATCCGCGCCGTTTTCGCCTCAGTCAAACGGTGCCGCTGAACGATTGGTCCGGACTTTCAAGTCACGGATGTTGAAGTTGAAAGAATCGCATTCTCGGGAGGATGCGTTGTTGCTCTTTTTGTCTTTGTATCGCTCTCAGCCCCGAGATGGTCGCTCGCCGGCTGAGTTGCTCCACGGTCGTCCTCGTCGAACCTTGATGTCTTTGCTGCATCCGCCGCATCAGGTTCCTGTGCAGCGGCAGCCACCTGTTTTTGCTCCAGGCGACGTTGTATACTATCGCGACTATCGAGGTTCACGGCGTTGGCTCGCAGGGCGCATTCTTCGCTGCCTCGGTCGCGCTATGTATCTGGCTTTGGGGGCCTCTGGTGAGGTGCGTCGGCATCTCAATCAGCTGCGCCTCTGTCGTCGCACGGGTTCTGCCGCTCGTCGTCTGCTTTCAGCGACGGTGCCGTCCGGTCAGCGCCCTGGGGACCCATCTACTGGCTCGCCTCATCCCCAGGTGTTACCGACGATAACTTCCATTTTGCCCCATGGCGACGCGCCGCCGCCGCCGCCGGTCCTCCCGCCGGCGCCGCCCGCAGTGGACACGTCGCTGCCGCCGCCGGGCGCCTCCTTGGGTCCCGCGCTGCCGATCGCTTCCCGTGACCAGCTCTCCTCCGACATGGACCTCTTGCCCGCTTCGGACCAGATGTCGTCTTCGCCCGTCGGGTACCCCGACGCGATGGAGGTCGACCCTTCGGCCCCTCCTGTCTCTTTACGGGCACATACACCGCATGTTGGCGTGCACCCTGGACTAGGTTTTCAGGCGTTTCCTAGCTCCTCTCGGACTGAATGGCAGGGTGCGGGTGGCACAGCCTCGCCTGTTGTTAGGCTCCCCACCTCGTCGCATACGTCAACATGGGGTCCTCCCCACGGCGGGCGGAAGCCTTATAACACAACCGTACGCCAATTTGCGGGGGAGGAATGTGGTGTCACCGCCAGACACCACACTTGCTAGGTGGTAGCCTTTAAATCGGCCGCGGTCCATTAGTATACGTCGGACCCGCGTTTCGCCACTGTCAGTAATTGCAGAACGAGCGCCACCACACGGCAGGTCTAGAGAGACGTCCTGGCACTCGCCCCAGTTGTACAGCCGACGATCATAGCAATGGTTCACTGACAAATACGCTCTCATTTGCCGAGACGATAGTTAGCATAGCCTTCAGCTACATTTGCTACGACCTAGCAAGGCGCCGTATTCAATTGATATTGAGATTCTATTAATGTATCATCAAGAGCGATGTTCTACAAATGTGGATTAAAGTTAAGTATTCCAGAAGCTACGTACTTTTCTTTATAGCATTCATTACGTATCCTGTTTCAGACCTCACGCCAGCCTGCGTGAGTTTAAGGGCGTGCCTTTCGGCTTCCTCTCATTTTGTCTAGGCTGTCTTGTCTAGATACAACACCTTTCACGGACAAAGCTAACAGCAACAGTCACTCGGGCTGGCCGCACTCGTGCGTCTTAGCTTTAGTCTGGCGGAAGCTCCGTAGTACTTTACCAGCTGCAGATATTTATTGGATTCCTGCTACTGGAAGAAAGCATGCGTTGAGGGACAGCTTGGTGAGGCAGACCAGGCTGTATTTCCAGTCTGACACCACAAAGTGCTTTGGTCAACACGTTTCATGATGCTGAGGGACAACGTTTAAGCCACGTGAGGTTTGCCTGGCGAAACAGTAGCGCGGGGATATTTCGCTTGGTGCTAATGCATGTTAAGGACCGTAACGATAAAATGAAGGAAGTTTGGCCTCGTACAGAGGCACACACGCCATCATTTTCCCTCGTTCTTTTTACCGGCAGGAGAGGACAAAAAGTAAATGATTAGAAACGGCATAGAGAATTCATTCCACCATACTCTGTACAGCCACTGTCTGAATATATATTTTGACATTGCTGGGCTATAAGATAAAGGATGTTCGCTTGTTTCATCTTATAATTTAGTACCGTGCAATCAGTCTCCGATGGCGTAGCGAAAGATACAATAAAGAGATGAATGACAGAAATTTGTGTCAGCAGCTCGTGGTCGTGCGGTAGCGTTCTCGCTTCCCGCGCCCGGGTTCCCGGGTTCGATTCCCGGCGGGGTCAGGGATTTACTCTGCCTCGTGATGACTGGGTGTTGTGTGCTGTAGTTAGGTTTAAGTAGTTATAAGTTCTAGGGGACTGATGACCATAGATGTTAAGTCCCATAGTGCTCAGAGCCATTTGAACTATTTTTTGAACAGAAATTTGTAAGACATGGGCAAATTCTTTAACGATCCGTCCCCAATCCGAGACTGAGTTACGTCTCTCCGACTTACACGTAGACGGGACGGGGCTCCCCATACCGTTTCTTTTCCTACAAAGTCCACATATTTCAGTGTGAGGAGTAACGTAACCTATGCCTCACTCAATCGACTCTGTTGCCATTCCTACAGATTTCAGAGAATTATTCCCGTACAGCAGGAGAATGCTAGTGTCCACGCTTCTAATGTGTCACGTGAGAGGAACGTATTTGATCTGGTTTTTATTACCTAATTAACTGAAAATTTTGACATGAGCAGATGCAATATCTTTCTCGCTGCGTCTGTGCAAGAAACCGAGCGATGTGGAGAAACAGTAAGACGCTGGACACGCATTCGGTAGGACAGTAGTTCAAATTTCTATCTGCCAACTCAGATTTACGTTTTCCATGGTTTCCGGAGATTAGCAATAGTAAATGTCGTTGGAGTTCCTTTAAAGAGAACGATTTCCTTCCCTGTGCTTCCCTTTTGGCAGACTGCGATCCGCCTCTAATAACCTCCTCGTCGACGGGACATTGAACCCTAGTTTTCCTTCTATGCTCAATTGCAGGACCGCATTCTTAATAGAGAAGGCTCTACAAGATACTGACTTTTTGTTGTATAGTCCTGTACAAGCAAGGAGCAATTTCAACGAAACTATTACAAATATAATTTATGGGCAAGAGACAATTACAGATGGCGTAGGAACCTTTAGTTTTATGGCTGGATATGTTAAAGTGATAACATAGAAGCATAACTGTAGATTGACTGGGATAATTACAGTCGGAGTCGATGTCCACTGATAAGGCAAACTAATATGGCTACTTGCTTAAACTCGTATTGGTCCATATTTCGAGTGTAGCGATTCTGCGTGACATGTATTCGTCAAGTCCTGGGTACCTTTCCGAATGTATGTGCACCAGATGTCTACGCATAGGACACGCAGTTCTGTAAATTACAAGCCAGTGGCTAGTGGGCGCGGAGCTGGCACCAGATATCATCCCAAATGTATTGCATCGTATTGTTGTTGTTGTGGTCTCCAGTACAGAGACTGGTTTGATGCAGCTCTCCATGCTACTCTATCGTGTGCAAGTTTCTTCATCTCCGAGTAACTACTGCAACCTACATCCTTCTGAATTTGTTTAGTATATTCATGCCTTGGTCTCCTTCTACGATTTTTACCCTCCGCACTTCCCTCCAATACTAAATTGATGACATCATGTTGCCTCAGCACGTGTCCGTCGTATTAAGATCATGAAAATTTGATGACCAACATGTGAGTGTGAATTTACTATCACGCTCCTCAAACCACTAAAGCACGGTTATAGCCTGGCGACTTGGAAACTTACCCTACTGGACGGTGATGCCACTACCATAGGTGAAGACAGTAAGTGAGATGGGATCTAGGTGATCCACATTAATGTTCACATAACACGGGGCTGTCATGGTGTCTTCGATTACTACCAACAGTCACATGGACGTCCTAGTGAATGCGTAGTGTAATGCTGCTACCACCGGCCAACGTCCTTGGTGTGATGCATGTTTCGAGCAGTCGTTCGGCTGGATGATGGCACAAGCGGACACGACCATCGACCTAATATCACGAGAAACGTTATTGATCCGACCAGCCAACTCATTTCCACTGATTAACAGTCCTTTCTTGATGATCCATTTGCCACTGCAGTCTTAGTCGATAACATGGTAAAAAAAGGAGGGGTCGTCTACTGCAGAGTCCTGTGTTCATCAAGAACGTTGAATGGTGTGCTCCAAATCACCTGTGCCTGCACCAATGTTGTATCTTTCATCAGATTGCCCAAAGATCTACACCTGTCCTACTTTTGACAGTGGGGAAGTCTTCGACCTCAATGTTCTGTGATGAGACGCAAACGGCAAATACGAGGGCTATTCGGAAAGTAAGGAGCGATAGGTCGCGAAATGGAAATCACAGTGAAAATCAAAACTGTTTTATTTGCAACAGTTAGCTACAACTTCCAGCTACTTATCTCCATATTCGCCGATCCGACTTAGACGTTTGTCGTAGCGTTGTACCAACTTTCCATTACCCTCGTTATAGAAGGCAGCCGCTAGTGCTTTCCGCCAATTCTCTACGTTCGCCTACAGTTCGTTGTCTCTGCCAAAGTGTTGTTTTCATAGCCAGCGGTTCATGTGAGCAGAGATGACACTCAGAGGAAGACAATTACGGGCTGTATTGCGGGTAATCAAACATTTCCAATTGAAAACGATGCAGGAGCATCTTCATTGCCCCTGCAGAATGGGGCTGAAAATTGTCTTCAAGAAGAAAACGCACGACAGTTATGTAATGTTGGCTGCATAACTTCAGGGGAAATTTCTCATCAGGGCCTCGTACTTGGCGGGAGACACGATTGTTCTAGGTATCTTTATGTGCTCCATGTGTGCTCAGAACTAAAAAGAACGACGTAATGCAGTCGACGGGCATACTAGAGACACTACCCAACACAGCTGTGCAAAACTTCATCGGATTTTCCCTGTGGTTTGCATTTCGCGACCGATCGTTCCTTACTTTCCGAATAACCATCGTACTTTGTCGCCTATTCGTTGGTTCACAGTCCTTCGACGACTTACCAGAAATGCTCACATCCTTAACATGCGAACAGTCGAGATGCAAAGTCGGTTATATTAGCAGATTTCTTGAAACTTCCTGGCAGATTAAAACTGTGTGCCCGACAGAGACTCGAACTCGGGACCTTTGCCTTTCGCGGGCAAGTGCTCTACCATCTGAGCTACCGAAGCACGACTCACGCCCGGTCCTCACATCTTTACTTCTGCCAGTATCTCGTCTCCTACCTTCCTACCTTTCTTCATTCGTGGTCCGTAACATTGCTAGAATGATTCCCCATTCGACTCTGCTCAGGTTAACTGCTTTACGTACTTCCTTCTGAGTAGGCATGAGAGGTAGCTAATTATTTAGCTGTTTCTAGTAGCGCTATTTACTTTTTGTTGTAAGAGTTAGCGTATTTTTTCGGTCCTTTGTGTTTAGTGCGTTTACTTCGTAGTGCAGTAACAGTTTGTAGAAATCGCTCAGTTTATTGTTGTTCTAACTTACTTCTGAGTAGAAGTGAACAGTATCTGATTATTCAACTGTTCATAATAGTGCTATTTATTTTTTTGTATAACAGTTATCGTGTTTTTCGTTCGTTAGAGTGAGTTTACTTTCTGTGTTGTTTTACGCAGCATAAGTCGCTAGTGTTGTGCCATTCACTTGGTTCCGTGCTTGCTGTAGACGGCAAACAGTCAGTAGAGCTGCAGGCACCTAGCAGTAGCAGCAGCAGCTTATCTGGTGTACACAGTTTGTATACTTCGTTCAGGTTAGTGGTATTGTAAGTTACTTCTTAGTAGAAGTGAACAGTAACTGATTATTTATCTCTTCCGGGTAGTGCTGTTTAGTTCTATTGTAAGAGTTAGCGTGTTTTTCGACCGTTTGTGTTGAGCGAGGTCTCTTTGTAGTGTGGCACACAGTTTACATAGATATTTCCTTGGTGTGTATTTTGAAAATTTGTGGTAAGGTCTTATGGGACCAAACTGCTGAGGTCATCGGTACCTAATCTTACACAGTACTTAATCTAACTTCAACTAACTTACTCTAAGGACGACACACAGGCCAATGCCCGAGGGAGGACTCAAACCTCCGACGGGGAAAGCCGCTCGGACCGTGCAAGACGCCCTAGACCGCTCGGCTACCCCGCGCGGCCCTTGGTTTGTATTTTTTTAGATCTTATTCTGTTTTCTTATACAGTATGATATGGATAGGGACTTTGCTTTTTGCAAGTGGACACAAAGACAATTGGTTGCTGTCCATAAATAGCTGGAAGCTACACTGGCCATAGTCGACAGACTTCTGACTGTTTCTCAAAGCTGCAGCGACATCAGGGCGCCGTCACGAGGTCTGCAATATCTCTGGTGGCGTTGGAATTCTCTGGTGACCTGGTTGTCACCGTGGCTTCGTATAAGCAACATACAACCAGTCTGTCTTCAGTCGACAGTGAGTAGCGGCAGTGGTGGATTCGTCACAGGGCGGAAGGCAAAAGAGGGAGTTGGCCGCACGGCTGGCTCCTTACGCGTTAGTAAAAGGTACGAGGCGTTCCCCAGTGTTGATAACACTTCTTACAAGGGAAACTCCCTATCGCGCCCCTCTCATATTTTGTGGTAACTTGGCCCATTGGATAGCCCTTCAAAAACTGTACACAGTCAAGCACGAAAACAGGAAGAAGAGCTACTGAACCGTGAAAAACAGAAGAAAAACAGAAACAGTGAATGGTTCAAATAATCCATGCGATACTGAGCACTGTCAATCACGCTTGTGTCGTGGTTGTGTGGTAACGGTGTTGGACTGCGAAGGCGAAGATCCGAGTTTACGCCGGCGCGGTAGCTCAGCGTGTTCGGTCAGAGGGTTAGCTGCCCTCTATAATAAAAAGCTGAGTCACTGAATCAAAGACGAACTTGGAGTCCGCAACAAACAAAAACGAACAAAATGAGAACTTGAAAAAGAAAAGAAAGTTCAAATCTCACTTTTTTTTCACAGAATTACCAACTTTCGGTCCGGTCATTGACGTGTTTGTTCGCTGTACTCAAATTTGTGTACGTGTAGTGCCGTAATGTCAGCTTGCAACAGCGTGTAATTAAGGAACATCCAGACGTATGTACCTTCTATTTCTTCTACACAAATACGACATGTTATGCTTCTTGCGTTTCGTTTTGCAAGTTTTGGTTCAAAAAATGGTTCAAATGGCTCTGAGCACTATGGGACTTAACTTCTGAGGTCATCAGTCCCCTAGAACTTAGAACTACTTAAAACTAACTAACCTAAGGACGTCACACACATCCATGCCCGAGGCAGGATTCGAACCTGCGACCGTAGCGGTCGCGCGGTTCCAGACTGTAGCGCGTAGAACCGCACGGCCACTCCGGCCGGCGGAAGTTTTGGCTCATCACATTTACCTGCGACGGAAATATATTCTTACCACATGACTCATATTCTGTAATGAATAGTGACAGAAGGCGAGATGACGCATTGACCTCTCACAGAAATGAAAATAGCAAATAAACGGGTGTGAACTATGGTATAACGAAGGAATTCAAGAGTCAAAACTTCCAATACGGACGAAAGAGGCATTCAATGTGGTATCTGTGTACGTACGTCGGGAGGTCCCTTCATTACACGTCGGTGTTGCAAACTGACACTACGCGATGACACAAAGACAAATTTGAATACAGCGAACAGAGACGTTAATGACCGAACCGAAAGTTCGTAATTTTGAGGAAAAAGGTCGGACCGATTGACATTTGAACCTGTATCTTCTCCTTCACAATCCAACACGGTTACCACACAACCAAGACGCAAGCGTGACTGACGCTCCTCAATCTTGCATAGACTGTGTGGACCATCCATTGTTTTTGTTTTTCTTCTTTTTTCCACAGTTCCGTACACCTACTTCCTGTTTTCATGCTCGATCTGTGTTCAGTTTTTGACGGGCTATCCAATGGGCCAACTTACGACAAAATCTGAGGTGGAGTGCGATGTGGAGTTTCCCTTTTAGGTAGAACGGGATGCCTCTCCTGTTGGGCCAGCGGCCGATTTTCCTGCACAGTCGGCGCAAGTGCAGAAGCCGGGCGTGCCAGTCATTGAGAGCACCAGCATTAGGCGGGTAGTGGAACTCCTCTGTGAAACATTAGGCAGGTCAAGAAAGAATATCAGTGTGGACTCGGTATGTTTGACTGCGGGATGGGGGTCTCATCTGAGACTTGGAGGCTATCAGGAGCACTGGGTGCAACTGGCTACAATGAGAGGTACATGTCGGCACCAATAACGCCTCACGCTTGGGTTCTGAGATCATCCTCAGTTCCTTTTAGTGAACTGATAGGCAACGAGCATCGCAGTAGGGGCGCAGGCTACCCAGCGTCGATCGAGGTCGCCTGGTTTTGAGCGAAGTACAAGATCTAAACCAGAGGCTCAGACGATTCTGCAATGGTGTCGGATGACAACATCTCGACCTCCACTGCAGAGTGAAGAATTGTTGGATTCTCCTAAATGCAGTACACGTAGGCAATGGCTACAAGGGTAGCGGAGTACATGTGGCGTGCACAGTCGCACCCCTTGGAATCAGAGACGAAGTACCTGCCAAAATCTAAGATATAACAGCCACATTGTTCTCGGAGGATGCTCGTTCTAGAAGACGTTTATATAAAGGATTAATAGGCTATTAGTAAACTGCAGGAGTATCCAAGGAAAGGTCCCAGACTTAGTATCGCTTACTGAAAAATATAACGCACACATAGCGTTAGGAACAGAAAATGGTTGCAACCGCAAATGAATAGCAACGAAATCCTAACTTTGTCGCAAGGATAGATTAGTTGCCAATGGTGGCGGCGTGTTTATTGCAGTAAAGAATTCGATAATGTCTAGCGAGGTTATCACGGGTTCTGAATGTGAATTAATCTGGATGTATCTAACTCTAAAAGTCGGTCAAAAATGGTAATCTGATGCTTTTACAGACCACCTGGGTTGGGAGCTGTAGTGGCAGAGCACTTCAGAGAGAATATAGTTAATCATTTTCATGATCATGTTGTTGTAATGAGAGCAGACTTCAACTTTCCTGGTATAGATTGAGAGAGTAATGTTATTAAAACTGAGCAGGGACTCATGTGCCATTCTTGTACGAAAATTACTTCAAGTATGCAGTTAACGAACCACCGGCCGTGCGGTTCTAGGCGCTTCAGTCTGGAACCGCGTGACCGCTACGGTCGCAGGTTCGAATCCTGCCTCGGGCATGGATGTGAGTGATGTCCTTAGGTTTGTTAGGTTTAAGTAGTTCTAAGTTCTAGGGGACTGATGACCTCAGATGTTAAGTCCCATAGTGCTCAAAGCCATTTGAAACATTTAGTTAACGAACCAGCTGGAGAAAGAAACGGTTTAGACCTCCTAGCTACAGACAGACCTGAACTTACCGAATCAGTTAACGAAGAGGAAGGTGTTAGTGATCATAAGGCTGTGATAACAACTACGAGTATGGCTGTCGGTGTTACAAGAAACGTTAAAAAAGTAGGAAAAAGTTTCACTTAGAAAGACTACTAGGATACAAAGACCAGTGTACCTGAGGAATCAACAACAAATATTCAGTGTTGAGGGTGATGATGTGGACCACAAATAGAAAAAATTCGAAAGCATCGTGCAATAGGCCTTAGACAAGTATGTTCAGAGCAGAGTCTTAAGGGACATGAAAGACCAACCATGGTTTAATAACCTTGTTAGAAAAATGCTACGTAAACAAACAGAGATTCATCGCAGATTCAAGAGAAGTGAAAGACTAGCAGACAAACAAAAGCTGAACGAAGTGAAAATGAGCGTAGGGACGTCAATGAAAGGAGCTACCAATGACACTGAAAGTAAAAACTTGTCAACCGATCTGACTAAAAACCCTAAGAGGTTTTCGTCTTACGTAAAATCAATAAACAGTTCGAATTAATCCATTCAGTGACTCAGTGAACGTACAGATACCGAAACGGAAGATAGCGGAGGGAGGGCCGAAATACTGAAATCGGTCGTCCAAACTTGTTTCACAGTGGAAAATCGTAATACCGTCGCTCTTTTCAATCATCACACAATCGTCGACCTAGCAGATAATGAGACTGCCGATCGCAGAATAGGAAAGCAACCGCAGCTTCTTACAAGTGGAAAGGCACCAGGACAAGATGAGATATCTGTATGTTTCCACGGAGATTATGCAAAAGAACTTGCCTTCCTTATAGCAGCAGTTTATCGTAGCTCGCTGCAGGAACGAATGGTATGTAGCAGGTCATTCCTGTTTTCAAGAAGGATAGTAAGAAAGATGCATGGTCAAGAATTATGACGTTGTTGGAGAACAAAAATCTCCTCTACAAACGTCAACGTGGATTCCACAACAGAGATCGTCTAAATCTCTTTTTGCCATCTCCTTGCCTCCTTTCTACAATCATATCAGTCCCCCCTGCCCTGTTCACATCCTCCTCCCCCCTCTCTCTCCCCATTGTCTCCTCTCCCATCTCTCCCTATCCAGACTCGCATTCAGGAGGACGATGGTTCAAACCCACGTCCAGCCATCCGGTTTTATATTTTCCATGATTTCACTAAATCGCTCTAGGAAAATGCCAGGATGGTTCCTTCGACAGGGCACAGCTGCTTTCCTTCCGCCTTCTTGGCAAAATCCGAGCTTGTGCTCCATCTCTAATGACCTCAATGTCGATGGGACATTGAACCCAGTCTTACCTCCT
Organism: Schistocerca nitens; assembly: GCF_023898315.1. Taxonomy (NCBI): domain Eukaryota; kingdom Metazoa; phylum Arthropoda; class Insecta; order Orthoptera; family Acrididae; genus Schistocerca; species Schistocerca nitens. The sequence goes on along the minus strand of NC_064618.1, from coordinate 467,972,941 downwards.
TTTCTCCCTATCCATTTCCCCCTATCCTCTCTCTCTGTCCATCCCCTCCTTCCCCCTCTCTCTGTCCATCCTCTCCTCTCTCCATCTCAACCTTCCCCCAGCAATGCCCATCTGCATGTGCAGCCCTTGCAAAACAGGTCGATAAAGTAAACCAATAGTATTCCCACAACACACCTGTTATACGGGACAGCCTATTCTCGATGGGGGCCTGTCAAACTGCTTCTTGCCCCTGACATATAGGCAGCCGTGGAAATCAGGTCGCTAGAGGAGGCCTGTCCTACTATTGGAGTATACATGTTGTGCAGGGCAGCCTACTTGTTAGGGTGCTGTAAAACTATTTCTTGCCCCTCACATATTGGCTGGCCAGCAAAGTAGGTTGATAAGGAAGGCCGATACTATTTGCACACACACACATATATACATGCCACTTTATTGATGTATAGATTACTGATGAGCCAAAAAATTATGCACTTTGCCCATTGCGAGACTGAATGCCATTTGATGGAATTGTGGGCACATAATGTCAACATCTAATGCATTTACATCAGTACTCCACAAGCCACTTTACGGTGTGTGATGGAGGGTACTTCTGATCCTCCTTCCCTGTTCCACTCATGAATTGCACTTGAGAATACTTATTATCTGTAGACCATGGTATTAGCTCTAATTTCTCTAATTTGTTCATCATGATAATTTCATAAGATGTATATGGGAGGAAGTAATATGTTATCCGACTGTTCCTGGAAAGTACTCTGTCGAAATTGCAGTAGTAAACCTGTCCATGATGCACAATGTCTCTCTTAGAGTGTCTGCCACTGGAATTTTTTGAGCGTTTTTGTAACGCTCTTGCGGCCACTAAACGATCCCATCAGAAACACGCCGCACTTCTTTGAATCTTCTCTATCAGTTCTAGCTGATAAGGGTCCCATGCCGATGAAAAATACTCAGAATCGGTCGAACAACCACCTTGCAAGCCACTTCTTTCATAGATGAGTTACATTTGCTTAATATTCTTCCTGTGGATCTCAATCTGGCATCTGCTTTCCTTATTATTTGTTCTATGTGGCCATTCCACTTACGATCGCTCTGGATAGCTACACCTAGATATTTTATTATATATAGTGTTCCCAGCAACTTGTCAACAGTAGTGTAGTTGTATATTAGTGTGTTTCTTTTCTTATGAACGGCAATATGTTACATTTATTTACATTCAGGGTCAGCTACCAGTTCTTACACCATTCATCAGTCCTCTGTAGGTCATTTTGCAAATACTGTTTTTTGGCGTTGCTACCTTCTTATAGACGATCTCACCGTACGCATACAGTCTTAAAGAGGTTCCCACACTTCCTACTATATCATTTATATGCACTGTAAACAGTAATGGTCCCATCAAATCTCCTTGGGGCAATCTGGAAATCACCTTTACATCTGCTGACTTTATACTGTAAAGAGAGATGCGTTGAGTCCTGTCGTAAGTTCTGAATCTAGTCGTAAATCTGGCCTGACACTCGGTAAGCTCGTATTCTTTTCAGTAGAAGGAAGTGGGAAATGTTGTCAAATGCCTTCTTGAAGTCAAGGAACATGGCATCAACACGAACAGCAATGTCTACAGCGCTATGGATCTCTGGAGGAATGGAGAGCAGGGTCAGAGGAGATGCAGAGGCAGGTAGAGTGGGGGGGGGGGCATAAGGTGGACAGATAGATGTGAGAAGAAGAGACAGGGATGAAGGGGATGAATAGGGATGACTGGGAGGAGGAGATGGATAGAGAGTGTGAGGATGAAGACATGGACAGGGAGAGGTGGGCAGGAGGGGATGGACAGAGAGAGGGGGGGGAAGAGGAGTACGTGGAAAGAGAACAGAGGTATTGACAGATTGGCAGAGTGGGGGAGGAGGAAATGGACAGAGAGAGATTTGGCAGGAGGAGGAGATGGGCAGTAAGAGAGAGAGGAGGAACAGATGGAAAGGTAGGTGATGAGGAGATGGGCAGAGAAAGAGGGGGAACAAGAATATGGATGAGAGAGGGGAAGAGGGGCAGAGAGGGATGGGGGAGAAGGGGAAGATCAGGAAAAAGATGAAAGTAGCAAATCGGTAGTGGGCAGTTGGAAAAGAATGAGGGAGAAGGAAGCGATGGATAGACAGAGGGGGAGGAGGGTATGGAGGGAGGTGTGGGGAGGAAGGTATGGTCGGAGAGAGGAGATGGACGTGATAGAGAAGGAGAGGGGGAGAAGAGATGAAGAGATAGAGGAAGTAAGGAAGAAGAGCTGGACAGATACTGTGATAATATGAGGTAAACAGAGATAAGGGGGCAGGAAATGGTGGACACAGACAGGGAGGAGAAGGACATTTGTCTAACAGGTATGCGAGCGAAGCTAAGGGTAAAAGACTAGCGTGTGTATGTGCATACCGGGTGATTCAGCTCCCCTATTGCTATTATATGCAACTCGCAATGCCCTGAAATAGCACGTGCTAGATTCTTATATTCCGTCGCTCGCTACGCACAAACTATTAGTCTTGCATTAAAAAAATGAGTTATTCAACAGAAGCCGGTTTGAAGGTCACTTTAGCAGGTTTTTCTTGAATAATTCGAAAACTATGGCCGCTAGCGAAAACGCATCCCAGTACAAAATTTAGCGACATTAAATTTCCTATAAAAAGGTCCTGTTCATAATTTCTGTAATGATAGTTTGCTAGTAGCAAGAGAGAGAGAGAGAGAGTAAAAATCTTGCGCGTAGCATAAAGCCCAGCGGTAGCGACAATTGAACCACGCTATATGTAACTGACAGTTGATGAACAGAAGTGACGAACGCGGGTCACAGGAATATATTAGCTGCTAAATATGTCATTCTGTATGTTAATGGTTTTTTCACTGTGCACACTGTCAGCCATATTATGTACGTTCGATGCGTACTCGTGTCTCGTAATACGACAACCAATCTCTAAGACCAGTAATATGTTTTTTCGACGATGACATGTCACAGACAGGTCAGACACAATTCAACATTTCAGCATGCACGTGATAATGGTTATAAAGCCAAAATCGCGAATGTGTAAACTGAATGAACAATTAACAGTCAAATGGCGGAAATTTCCTTCAATAAATTCTATACGACTGCTGTCCCCCACGAAGGAAAGATCATTGACATAAAAGTAGTCATAAGGAAGGCAAATGCAAGACTGGATACATTGTGTGAATTCTCAGAAATTGTAGCCCACCCACAATGAAGACAGTTTATAAAACCCTCGTTCGACCGACGTATTCCTCCTCAGCAGCAATAGAGAAAATACAAAGAAGAGCAATACGTTTCTTCACGGGTTCACTTAGCAACTGCGGAAATAACAGGGAGGTGATTATCCAACTATAGTGGCAGACGCTACAGGAGATGTATTATGTGGCATGGTATGATTTATGTTGAAATTCTGAGACCTTACGTTACTAGATGACTCTTACACGTATTTTGTGAAAGGATCATGATGGTTAAACCGTTAATGTTTGAACTCTTTTGAAAGTTCTGTGACAGACAAGCATTAGCGTATGCACTGCCAGAATCTGAGTGCCAGGTCGAAGGGTTTTTTGCCCAAGGATCTTCTTCAGTTAACGGATGGCTACTCTTGAATCGAGAGAAGCGTGATAGTACCGCGTTGCATCGTCACTCTCGTACGTCAGACACTGGAAATATTGACATGAAGACTCTACCAGCCTTTAATAAAATAAAAATAGCTCAGAAAATATGCAGTATGTACAGCATTTGAAATAATGTTGTAACTTCGCAGTCTGAGACAAATACAATTTCACCAACGCCATGCCGCTAAGAAGCTTCATTTCGCGCGAAAAATGTTCGCTTAATTTTTGAACACATCTCGCAGTACATATGACCGTTTTTTGTCACAAAAAGTGTACATTTTCATCGGTTTCATTAATCTATAAATGTTGTAACCGAACATTTTTGACTTCGTGTATAGTACTTGAAAGCAAATTTTGAGCTAATGTATAATGATAGGACGTTCAGAAATTCAGTGTGCAAAATGAAAGATATGATGACAGGGACAACAAGAAGTATATTTCCTGAAGCAATCAGGCGTCGTAAATGCTTGTTGAATGAGTATGGTGTATCCAGAAGGCTACTGGATGTAATTCAGAACAACAATCCTTCATTTTTCTGATCAGTGTTACAACGAATCTTCAAAATGAGCCCCATTGATTTCAAAGCGTCGACGCAGCAGGGCGTCCCGCCTTGGATGTACAATTATGGCTGTTCTGTAAGTGTCTGGCTGACATAAGAAATCTTGCAACTAATTCCTTCTTTGAGAATACCCTTGGGTTTTATGTAATCGCCGAGAAAGAAGTATAATGGGGTGATGTCCTGGAATCTTACAGCCTATCCATCGATTACCGAAAGTACGAGTTAGTGCTAGACGTACTGGTTCTGCAATGACCGCCAGGACCCTGCAATGCTAGAGAAACATTCTTCATGTGAAACGTAGGGGAACTTCTTCACTATCGTAGGCAACTGCTCTTGACAGAACAGACTGTACATTGGCCACCTCAGTCGAGTAGGCAACGCGTACAGCCTAAGCAAATAATCGCCCACGACACCGGTCTACATGTTTGTCAATTTTCTCTGATGAGCTACCATAACTATTCTAATGATACGTGAGATTTTACCCACCTTTTCGTGCGAGTAATGACAGTTGAACATACCTTCCCGAATAAATTCAAACTCATCCGTAAACAGAATAACTTCACGATCTTCGTCAGCCTGCTGTAGAGCCCAACGGACAATCTTCAGCTTCGGTGGACAGTCATCTGGTTGGAATCACGGAAAGGATGAATCAGCTGCTCACGCAACATATTTGATACTAAACGGTGGTGAACACCGAATTCGGCGACATTTGCTCTCGTACTTGCCTAGGACATGTTCTCAAAGCTAACACAACAGCTTCCTCAAAGGTATGTATACCCACCATCTGTCGTCTGCTTCCCTTGCGCCTGCCTACCATCAAAGTACCGGTTTTGCTCAGTCGATCGTGGATTGCAGTGAATGTGCGACAGTGCGGACATCTTCGTCCAGCGAATCTTCCACTGTACATTCGCTGAGCTCTGGATCACTGCCTACAGCTGCATTGTAAGCAATGTGTCTCGCAGTTTCCTCCATGTGTAGCGCTCCGTGCAACGTACTGCGACCGTCAAGGAGGCACTACAGCTATACAGGGTGGTACATTGATAGTGACCGGGCCAAATATCTCACGAAATAAGCATCAAACGAAAAAACTACAAAGAACGAAACTCGTCTAGCTTAAAGCGGGAAACCAGATGACGCTATGGTTGGCCCGCTAGATGGCGCTGCTATAGGTCAAACGTATATCAACTGCGTTTTTTTTTTAATAGGAACCCCCATTTTTTAATTACATATTCGTGTAGTACGTAAAGAAATATGAATGTTTTAGTTAGACCCCTTTTTTCGCTTTGTGATAGATGGCGCTGTAATAGTCACAAACATATAAGTACGTGGTATCACGTAACATTCCGCCAGTGCGGACGGTATTTGCTTCGTGAGACATTACCCGTGTTAAAATGGACCGTTTACCAATTGCGGAAAAGGTCGTTATCGTGTTGATGTCTGGCTGTTGTGATCAAAATGCCCAACGGGCGCGTGCTATGTTTGCTGCTCGGTTTCCTGGACGACATCATTCAAGTGTCCGGACCGTTCGCCGGATAGTTACGTTATTTAAGGAAACAGGAAGCCACATGTGAAACGTCAACCACGACATGCAACAAATGATGATGCTCAAGTAGGTGGTTTAGTTGCTGTCGCGGCTAATCCGCACATCAATAGCAGACAAATTGCGCGAGAATCGGGAATCTCAAAAACGTCGGTGTTGAGAATGCTACATCAATATCGATTGCACCCGTACCATATTTCTGTGCACCAGGAATTGCATGGCGACGACTTTGAACGTCGTGTACAGTTGTGCCACTGGGCACAAGAGAAATTACGGGACGATGACAGATTTTTTGCACCCGTTCTATTTAGCGACGAAGCGTTCTTCACCAAAAGCGGTAACGTAAACCGGCATAAATGCACTATTGGACAACGGAAAATCCACGATGGCTGCGACAAGTGGAACATCAGCCACCTTGACGGGCTAATGTATGGTGCGGCATTATGGGAGGAAGGATAATTGGCCCCCATTTTATCGATGGCAATCTAAATGGTGCAATGTACGCTGATTTTCTACGTAATGTTCTATTGATGTTACTACAAGATGTTTCACTGCATGACAGAATGGCGATGTACTTCCAACATGATGGATGTCCGGCACATAGCTCGCGTGCGGTTGAAGCGGTATTGAATAGCATATTTCATGACAGGTGGATTGGTCGTCGAAGCACCATACAATGGCCCGCACATTCACCGGATCTGACGTCCCCGGATTTCTTTCTTTGGGGAATGTTGAACGATATTTGCTATCGTGATGCACCGACAACGCCTGACAACATGCGTCAGCGCATTGTCAATGTATGTACGAACATTACGGAAGGCGAACTACTCACTGTTGAGAGGAATGTCGTTACACGTATTGCCAAATGCATTGAGGTTGACGGACATCATTTTGAGCATTTATTGCATTAATGTGGTATGTACAGGTAATCGCGCTGTAACAGCATGCGTCCTCATAAATGATACGTTCACAAAGGTACATGTATCAGACTGGAACAACCGAAATAAAATGTTCAAACTTACCTACGTTCTGTATTTTAATTTAAAAATCCTACCTGTTACCAACTGTTCGTCTAAAATTGTGAGCCATATGTTTGTGACTATTACAGGGCCATCTATCACAAAGCGAAATAGGTGGTCCAACTAAAACATTCATAGGCCCCTATTTATTTACATACTACACGAATATGTAATAAAAAATGGGGGTTTCTATTTTAAAAAACGCAGCTGATATCCATCAACATCTACATCTACATTCATACTCCGCAAGCCACCCAACGGTGTGTGGCGGAGGGCACTTTACGTGCCACTGTCATTACCTCCCTTTCCTGTTCCAGTCGCGTATGGTTCGCGGGAAGAACGACTGTCTGAAAGCCTCCGTGCGCGCTCTAATCTCTCTAATTTTACATTCGTGATCTCTTCGGGAGGTATAAGTAGGGGGAAGCAATATACTCGATACCTCATCCAGAAACGCATCCTCTCGAAACCTGGCGAGCAAGCTACACCGCGATGCAGAGCGCCTCTCTTGCAGAGTCTGCCACTTGAGTTTATTAAACATCTCCGTAACGCTATCACGGTTACCAAATAACCCTGTGACGAAACGCGCCGCTCTTCTTTGGATCTTCTCTATCTCCTCCGTCAACCCGATCTGGTACGGATCCCACACTGATGAGCAATACTCAAGTACAGGTCGAACGAGTGTTTTGTAAGCCACCTCCTTTGTTGCTGGACTACATTTTCTAAGCACTCTCCCAATGAATCTCAACCTGGTACCCGCCTTACCAACAATTAATTTTATATGATCATTCCACTTCAAATCGTTCCGCACGCATACTCCCAGATATTTTACAGAAGTAACTGCTACCAGTGTTTGTTCCGCTATCATATAATCATACAATAAAGGATCCTTCTTTCTATGTATTCGCAATACATTCATTTGTCTATGTTAAGGGACAGTTGCCACTCCCTGCACCAAGTGCCTATCCGCTGCAGATCTTCCTGCATTTCGCTACAATTTTCTAATGCTGCAACTTCTCTGTATACTACAGCATCATCCGCGAAAAGCCGCATGGAACTTCCGACACCATCTACTAGGTCATTTATATATATTGTGAAAAGCAATGGTCCCATAACACTCCCCTGTGGCACGCCAGAGGTTACCTTAACGTCTGTAGACGTCTCTCCATTGATAACAACATGCTGTGTTCTGTTTGCTAAAAAATCTTCAATCCAGCCACACAGCTGGTCTGATATTCCGTAGGTTCTTACTTTGTTTATCAGGCGACAGTGCGGAACTGTATCGAACGCCTTCCGGAAGTCAAGAAAAATAGCATCTACCTGGGAGCCTGTATCTAATATTTTCTGGGTCTCATGAACAAATAACGCGAGTTGGGTCTCACACGATCGCTGTTTCCGGAATCCATGTTGATTCCTACATAGTAGATTCTGGGTTTCCAAAAACGACATGATACTCGAGCAAAAAACATGTTCTAAAATTCTACAACAGATCGACGTCAGAGATATAGGTCTATAGTTTTGCGCATCTGCTCGACGACCCTTCTTGAAGACTGGGACTACCTGTGCTCTTTTCCAATCATTTTGATCCCTCCGTTCCTCTAGAGACTTGCGGTACACGGCTGTTCGAAGGGGGGCAAGTTCTTTCGCGTACTCTGTGTAGAATCGAATTGGTATCCCGTCAGGTCCAGTGGACTTTCCTCTGTTGAGTGATTCCAGTTGCTTTTCTATTCCTTGGACACTTATTTCGATGTCAGCCATTTTTTCGTTTGTGCGAGGATTTAGAGAAGGAACTGCAGTGCGGTCTTCCTCTGTGAAACAGCTTTGGAAAAATGTGTTTAGTATTTCAGCTTTACGCGTGTCATCCTCTGTTTCAATGCCATCATCATCCCGGAGTGTCTGGATATGCTGTTTCGAGCCACTTACTGATTTAACGTAAGACCAGAACTTCCTAGGATTTTCTGTCAAGTCTGTACATAGAATTTTACTTTCGAATTCACTGAACGCTTCTCGCATAGCCCTCCTTACGCTAACTTTGACATCGCTTAGCTTCTGTTTGTCTGAGAGGTTTTGGCTGCGTTTAAACTTGGAGTGAAGCTCTCTTTGCTTTCGCAGTAGTTTCCTAACTTTGTTGTTGTACCACGGTGGGTTTTTCCCGTCCCTCACAGTTTTACTCGGCACGTACCTGTCTAAAACGCATTTTACGATTGCCTTGAACTTTTTCCATAAACACTCAACATTGTCAGTGTCGGAACAGAAATTTTCGTTTTGATCTGTTAGGTGGTCTGAAATCTGCCTTCTATTACTCTTGCTAAACAGATAAACCTTCCTCCCTTTTTTTATATTCCTATTAACTTCCATATTCAGGGATGCTACAACGGCCTTATGATCACTGATTCCCTGTTCTGCACTTACAGAGTCGAAAAGTTCGGGTCTGTTTGTTATCAGTAGGTCCAAGATGTTATCTCCACGAGTCGGTTCTCTGTTTAATTGCTCGAGGTAATTTTCGGATAGTGCACTCAGTATAATGTCACTCGATGCTCTGTCCCTACCACCCGTCCTAAACATCTGAGTGTCCCAGTCTATATCTGGTAAATTGAAATCTCCACCTAAGACTATAACATGCTGAGGAAATTTATGCGAAATGTATTCCAAATCCGTTGGACCTATAGCGGCGCTATCTGCCGGGACAACCGTAGCGCCATCTGGTTTCCCCCTTCAAGCTAGACAAGTTTCGTTCTTTGTAGTTTTTTCGTTTGATGCTTATTTCGTGAAATATTTGGCCCGGTCACGATCAATGGACCACTCTGTATATGCTGTTTACTGACTCACACGTGATGTGCCTCACATAAGTTTTGACGTAACGATGTTTGAAGAAGACACTTTTTGTTTGTCTCCTTTACACATACTTAATGCTCGCTCAGTAAGCGTTTCCGGTACCCGTTTGCTTAATGAAACTTACTGAATGACAAAACAGTGAAGCACCCAAAAGAGCTGGTCGGATGTAAATGTAATTTCGTACACATACACATCCTTGGGGGTACGCAAATGATTAGAGTTGCAGTATTCTGCCGGCCGGAGTAGCCGATCGGTTCTAGGCGCTTCAGTCTGGAACCGCGCAACCGCTACGGTCGCAGGTTCGAATCCTGCGTCGGGCATGGATGTGTGTGATGTCCTTAGGTTAGTTAGATTTAAGTAGTTCTAAGTTCTAGGGGACTGATGACTTCACATGTTATGTCCCATAGTGCTCAGAGCCATTTGAACCATTTTTTTTTGCAGTACTCTGTGACGGATAGAACTGACACTAGAGTGCGTTAGTGTTGTTTGTATTTAGTGTTGTTACCATGCCTGTTGGGAGTGACCAGTATGATGGAAATATACACTGAACAACCATAGAAACTGGTACATCTGCGTAATATCGTGTAGGGACGCCGCTAGCACGCAGAAGTGACGAAACATGACGTAGCATGGACTCGACTAATGTCTGAAGTAGTGCTACAGGGAATTGACACAATGAATCCTGCAGGGCTGTCCATAAATCCGTAAGAGTACAAGGGGGTGAAGATCTCTTCTGAACAGCACGTTGCAAGGCATTCCAGATATGCTCAATAATGTTTGTGTCTGGGGAGTTTGGTGGCCAGCGAAGGTGTTTGAACTCAGAAGAGTGTTTACGGAGCCACTCTGTAGCAATTGTGGACGTGTTGGATGTCGCATTGTCCTGCTGGAATTACCCAAGTCCGTCGAAATGTACAATGGACATGAATGGATGCAGGTGATCGGACAGGATGCTTAAGTACGCGTCACCTGTCAGTTTTATATAAACATATCACTCCAACTGCACACTCCCCACACCATTACAGAGCCTCCACCAGCTTGAACAGGACCCTTCTCACATGCAGGCTCCATGGATCCGCTCGATACAATTTGCAACGAGACTGGTCCGAACAGACAATACGTTTACAATCATCAACAGTCCGATGTCGCCGTTGACGCACCCAGGCGAGGCGTAAAGCTTTGTGTCGAGCAGTCATCAAGAGTACACAATTGGGCCTTCGGCTCTGAAATCCAATATCGACGATGTTTAGTTGAATGGTTCGTACACTGACGCTTGTAGACTGCCCAGCATTGAAACCTGCAGCAATTAGCGGAAAGGTTGCACTTCTGTCATGTTCAACGATTCTCTTCAGTCGTCGTTGGTCCCGTTCTTGTAGGATCTTTTTCCGGCCTCATTGATGTCGGATATTTGATGTTTTACTATATTCCTGATATCCACGGTACGCTCGTGAATGGTCGTACGGGAAAATCTGTACTTTATCGCTACCTCGGAGATGCAGTGTCCCATCGCTCGTGCACCGACTCACTTAAATGTTGATAACCTGCCATTGTAGCAGCAGTAACCGATCTAACAACTGCGCCAGTGTCTTGTCTTATATAGGTGTTGTCGACCACAGCGCCGTATTCTGATTGTTTACATATGTCTTATTTGAATACCAATGCCTACACTAATTTCTTTGGCGCTTCAGTGTAGATGCTATGTACTTGTCTGAGAAAGCATTAACAGCACCCCACAAGTTGAAAGGTGCCTCATTGTGGGTCTCTGTTTGGCCAGCTGGTCGAATCGTGCAATATCCAGATCTATGGAGCATTCAGATATGACAGTGGACCTATGTTGGACTGTAGGGTAACATGACGGCAGGCATACCCTTCGTGAAGGCTCCGGTCGACCACATCTGACCACCAATGGAGGGTTGCCGGATTGTGCACCAAGCACGTCATAATCCCTTCGCATCTGCGCTTGTCACACGAAAACAAGTAATTGTCATTCAATGTTGGTCCAAGCGATTTCTTGGACTCTACCAGCAGCCGGACTAGGGAATTACTGGCCCATACGTTGACTGCCGTCAACACCACAACAGAAACGGCTGCTTCTGGAGTGGTGGCGTGACCGGGAAGCAGGGATTGCTGATGAATGGCATCGCGTTGTGTTCAGCGATGAACCGCGGTACTACACTGCCCTGGCTGAATATCGCGGACGAGTATGGAGCCAACATAGGTACAAGTCTCATTCGTGCAATGTTTTGGAGTGGCATCGCGATGTTACTCCTGGTGGCATGGTGTAGGAAGCCGTCAAGGCTGGTTCTCATCGAGGGAACTGTGCAGGCATCGCGTTGCATAATGTTCTCATGTATTACCTCTCGCGCGCCAGTATTGAGGCGCCGTTTTTCAACAGGACAGTGCTCTTCCACACATGTGTGATGTTTCTGTCAGCTGTCTGCGTGACCTCGAGATACTCCTGTGGCGAGTAAGATCCCCAGATGTGTCCCCGATAGAACGTGTGTAGGACTAGTTCGCACATCAGCTTCCACCCAGTGCCAGTAACCAGAATATCAAGGACCAGTTACAACAGTTGTGTGCCAGGAGCGGATCCAGCAGCTTTATGTCACCCATGCCAACTGAATCAGTGCACACGTCCAGGCCAGGGGGGGTGCAACGTCATAATGATAAATAGGCGCATACTGCCAGGTTCCTCGTAAATTTAACTCGATATTGTAAACACTGAAATAACGCCACATACCCTCTTAGTCAGTGAAGTTACATTTCGTTTCCTCCTTCCTAACCTGGTGCTTCATTTTTTTGTCAGGTGGTGTATATTTGTTGCTGGCCCCGTCATGACATTTGTCCGTTTGGACACTGAATTTTTGAAGATGAAATAAAGTAGTTATTCGTTCATTATTAGACAGAAGGCCGCAATAGATTATACATATTAATGCATTAGGTGGCAAAATCCTCCACCTGAGTTCCGAAAAGCAAGATGGTGTTGATGAATACAGCGTGTTCAGAAAAAGTGTCGAATACTTTGAGAGGTGGTAGTACTCATCGAACAAGAAAAATAAGTCCAATAAACATGGGTCCGGAAACGCATACTTTTCGAGAGAAACACGTGTTCATAGAAAGGGATGCGAGACGCTTAATTGCGGACGGAAGTACAGTCGTTGCATTGGCGCTCCGTCAAATGTACCGGCAGGGTATTATGACGTCTAACTTACAGTATTCAAGCTGCCACTATGTGGTCTGCAGTCAGTTGTGCGGTTCCAGTGGTGTTGTAGGCTACGTTAGTTTACGTCTTGTTTGTGTGAGTATCGTACAGCACTGTCAACCCTGGGTACGTATCATGGTGTTTTACCTTCTTCCAAACACGCATTCACTGATGAGTTTACTGTTATTGCGCTGTTTGTTCGTACAGGGTGTAGTACATTTACATTTTCTCTCTTCCACCACTTGTTTACAATGGAAGCCTACTACTCGACAAGTGAAATGGCGGATATGATATTCTGCTATGGTCTTGCAAATATGGTAGGCATAGCCAGCGAGCCCGTGTTCTCTACCCTGAAAAATATCCACAGCGCAGAGTGCCCTCTGATAAGCTGTTCGGCAGACTTTTCCAGCGTCTGAGGGATACAGGTGCTCTTGCGCCTCGGAAGACTGACAGTGGAAGACCCCGCAGAGTCTGTGCGCCAGACATGCAGGAGCGTGCGCTGCGTTCGGTGGAAGAAACCCATGGACCCAATGTGCGAGGATTAGCAGCAGCAGAAGGCGTGTCTCACTCTCTTAATTTGAGGAGGGGGGGGGGTACTTCACAAACAATTGATATGCCCATATTATCTAAGGCGCATTCAGGCCCTAAGGCCACAGGATCATCGTGGCAGACGGCGGTTCTGTCAATGGCTGTTACAGACGTACGCCGAAGATCCACTGTTCAAATCCAAGATTTTATTTACTCTTGAGGCAGCGTTTATAACAGAAGGTGTTGTGAATTTCCATAACCAGCATGTATGTGGAGATGTAAATCCCCAGCCACTTCAGGAAAGAAGATATCATCACCAATTCTCAAAAAAATGGTTCAAATGGCTCTGAGCACTATGGGACTCAACTGCTGAGGTCATGAGTCCCCTAGAACTTAGAACTAGTTAAACCTAACTAACCTAAGGACATCACAAACATCCATGCCCGAGGCAGGATTCGAACCTGCGACCGTAGCGGTCTTGCGGTTCCAGGCTGCAGCGCCTTTAACCGCACGGCCACTTCGGCCGGCCTCCAATTCTCAGTCAGCGTATGGGCAGGCATACTTGGGATAGAAGAAAAGGGTCGTACATGCCACCACAAAAGTTAACTGGGGCGCATTGTCTGGACATTATCATTAATGTATATCCTACCCTGCTGAAAGCTATGCCATTGCAGCAACAAATACAAATATGATCAACGCATGATGGCGCACCAGCAGATTTTCGTCACAATGTGCGTGAACATCTAATGGAGACATTTCGGGATCCGGTGTTGGTTTGTGGGGGGCGGGAGGGATGTCTTGGCCTGCTCGTTCTCCATATCTCAATCCCATATATTTTTGGTTATGGGGACACTTGAAGGAGTTGGTCAACGCCACGGTAACTACAGGGTCGCGTCTTCAATGCGTTCCAGCTGATACTAAAACAACCGGCTATACTTCAGTGGGTTCGTAATTCCTTATGCCGCAGGGCAGAGGAGGGCACAGTCATGAATGGGCGCCACCTTGAGCAACTCTTGTAAGCACGAGTTTATCGCAGAAAGTATGCATTTACGCACGCTTTTTATTGGACTTATCTCGGGAAGTATGCATTTTCTGACCCATGTTTACTGGATTTATTTTTCTTGTTTCGATAAGTACTACCATCTTTCAAACTATTCGATACATTTTTGTACACCCTGTATATCGTGCGTTGCACGAATCTTCGGCCAAACAGCGAGTAAGAATTGCACCTTAATGTCATAATAGACCTTGTCGGTCAAACTCAAACAACTTGATAAAACAGTTCGTTTACCTCTATGCCGTATAACACCGCGAATGAAGGATGCGTTCTTCTCTAATGGAAAGTGAGTCTGTGTGAGGCCAGGAGTTGGCATGACATGGTAATTTAGTTTTCAAGTTCTTGAAAATTGACAGAGTTGTGGGTCAGTAGCAGCGCCTGGTTCCTCTGCCAGGCGTTGAGATTTACTGTGCTGCTAAACACTCACGCGTCAGCACGAGTAATGGGCACAAATGTGTACACTAGCTGTGTATAAACCGCTCATGCAATGTCAACTGTCGCTTTGATGCTCTCATCTGTTTCCGTGACCAACTTTCTCTGGTCCTCGGAACTATAGGAGAAAAAAAAAAAAAAAAAAAAAACTTTTTTCTGCATTTAATTCAGCTAGGCTCATTCAGGAAAGACAATTTAGCCGCAGTGGACGGCAGATATAAGCGGCTGGCGTGCGGAGCTTTCACCGCTATGACTTCCTGCTGATTCAGGAGTTACGCAACTTCCTCTGCTTACAAACAGGCGGCAGGCAGGCGCTTCCTGTTTGCTTTCTATCAACTCTGTCGCCAACGTCGAGAGCCGTTATTTGGTTCACGCGACTCGCTCTGGCAAATCGCTCCCGTGTCTTCCTGTAACCGTGAGCCGAGTGTGGCTCTTATATTTCTCCAACACATTTTCTTGATGCTGTCGTGGCAGCTTTCCTTGTGACTGGACAATGAAACGGAGATTTACAGTAGTCGGTTTTCTGTTGCGGTCACTACTTACCAATTAAATGTGCACGACCAGTTTCGGCAGCACGTGGCCGTTCTCATGTTCCCTTATTCTTACCTTTTACTGATATTTATAAGGCTCGTAATAATTTTCTTCGAAATATGAATTTTAAATGTGATAATAACAAGGAGTTTTTGCTGAGAGAGTGAGCTGTAAACCGGTCGACAGCTTTTTTCATGAAACGACACAATGACTCAAAATTTTTAAAGATAAATATGGAGATTCCTAAAGAGGAAAATATTGCACACAAGTGTAAAATATCGCTAGAATATGCAAAACGGCGCCAGTAGTGTTATGTAGTATTATGAAAAGCAGATACAAGGAAAGAATAAGGTACGTGATGATGGCAGGACACTGTCGAAACATGCAGTGCAATTAAATTAGTAAATAATAAAAAGCAATTATTTGTTTAAGTAATTGCAATTTATGGCAACAGCCACAGGTTACACAGAAAATTCCTCTTTCACAAATGGAGTCAGATCAAGATGAGGAAGTTAGTAATTACTTAATCTCACATTCTTTTCCAGGAGAGTATCGGAAGACAGTGTAAAGTCAAACACAAGAGACTCGTACAAACGTACCTCCGTTTGACCATCGCACAGACTCTCATATGGAGAACATAGTAATAAGCATCGCTGGTGTAGAGAAACAACTGAAAGAGTTGAAAACAAGTAAGTCGGCATGTCCTGATGGAATCCCGCTTCGGTTTTACAAAAAGTACTATACAGCATTGGCCTCTTGCTTAGCTTGCATTTATAGCGAATCTCTCGCCCAATGCAATGTCCCAAACTACTGGAAAAAGCGCAATTAGCTCTTGTATAGAAGAAGGGCAAAAGAACGGACCCGCAAAATTACAGACCAATATCTTTAAAATCGGTTTGCTGCAGAACCCTTGAACATATTCTCAGTTCGAATATAATTAATTTTCTTGAGATGAAAAACCTTCTGTCCACGAATTTCCAAGGTTTTAGAAAGCGTAATTCGTGCGAAACTCATCTTGCCCTTTTCTCACATGAGAGCCTGCGAACTATGGATGGAGGACAACAGGCGGCTTCGTACTCCTCCTCCCGAACAGGCCAAGAAGGCCCAACGGTACTGACCGGCCGCCGTGTCATCCTCAGCCCACAGGCGTCACTGGATGCGGATATGGAGGAGCATGTCGTCAGCACACCGCCCTCCCGAACGTATGTCAGTTTACGAGACCGCAGCCGCTACTTCTCAGTCAAGTAGCTCCTCAGTTTGCCTCACAAGGACTGAGTGCTCCCCGCTTGCCAACAGCACTCGGCAGACCGGATGGTCACCCATCCAAGTGCTAGCCCAGCCCGACAGCGCTTAACTTCGGTGATCTGACGGGAACCGGTGTTATCACTGCGGCAAGGCCGTTGGCGGATTCGTACACCATAGACTGCCGTAAAGCATCTGACACGGTGTCACAAAGGTACAAGCGTGCGGAACCAGTTCCTAGGTATATGAGGGACTCGAAGACTTCTTGTGTAATAGAATCCTTTTCCTCGACGGTGAGTGTTCATCAAAGACAACGGCATCGTCAGGAGTGCCCCAGGTAAGTGTACTGGGACCGTTGTTATTTTCTACGTACATAAATGATCTGGGGGACAGGGTAAAAATGGCTCTGAGCACTATGGGACTTAACATCTGAGGTCATCAGTCCCCTCGAACGTAGAACTACTTAAACCTAACCAACCTAAGGACATCACACACATCCATGCCAGAGGCAGGATTCGAACCTGCGACCGTAGCGGGCGCGCGGTTCCAGACTGAAGCGCCTAGAACCGTTCGGCCACACTGGCCGGCGGACAGCTTGAGCAGCAATATGCGACTGTTTGCTGACGATGCTGCGGTGTACGGGAAAGTATCGTCGTTGAGTGGCTGTATGAGGATACGAGAGGACTAAATTTCTACACTCCTGGAAATGGAAAAAAGAACACATTGACACCGGTGTGTCAGACCCACCATACTTGCTCCGGACACTGCGAGAGGGCTGTACAAGCAATGATCACACGCACGGCACAGCGGACACACCAGGAACCGCGGTGTTGGCCGTCGAATGGCGCTAGCTGCGCAGCATTTGTGCACCGCCGCCGTCAGTGTCAGCCAGTTTGCCGTGGCATACGGAGCTCCATCGCAGTCTTTAACACTGGTAGCATGCCGCGACAGCGTGGACGTGAACCGTATGTGCAGTTGACGGACTTTGAGCGAGGGCGTATAGTGGGCATGCGGGAGGCCGGGTGGACGTACCGCCGAATTGCTCAACACGTGGGGCGTGAGGTCTCCACAGTACATCGATGTTGTCGCCAGTGGTCGGCGGAAGGTGCACGTGCCCGTCGACCTGGGACCGGACCGCAGCGACGCACGGATGCACGCCAAAACCGTAGGATCCTACGCAGTGCCGTAAGGGACCGCACCGCCACTTCCCAGCAAATTAGGGACACTGTTGCTCCTGGGGTATCGGCGAGGACCATTCGCAACCGTCTCCATGAAGCTGGGCTACGGTCCCGCACACCGTTAGGCCGTCTTCCGCTCACGCCCCAACATCGTGCAGCCCGCCTCCAGTGGTGTCGCGACAGGCGTGAATGGAGGGACGAATGGAGACGTGTCGTCTTCAGCGATGAGAGTCGCTTCTGCCTTGGTGCCAATGATGGTCGTATGCGTGTTTGGCGCCGTGCAGGTGAGCGCCACAATCAGGACTGCATACGACCGAGGCACACAGGGCCAACACCCGGCATCATGGTGTGGGGAGCGATCTCCTACACTGGCCGTACACCACTGGTGATCGTCGAGGGGACACTGAATAGTGCACGGTACATCCATACCGTCATCGAACCCATCGTTCTACCATTCCTAGACCGGCAAGGGAACTTGCTGTTCCAACAGGACAATGCACGTCCGCATGTATCCCGTGCCACCCAACGTGCTCTAGAAGGTGTAAGGCAACTACCCTGGCCAGCAAGATCTCCGGATCTGTCCCCCATTGAGCATGTTTGGGACTGGATGAAGCGTCGTCTCACGCGGTCTGCACGTCCAGCACGAACGCTGGTCCAACTGAGGCGCCAGGTGGAAATGGCATGGCAAGCCGTTCCACAGGACAACATCCAGCATCTCTACGATCGTCTCCATGGGAGAATAGCAGCCTGCATTGCTGCGAAAGGTGGATATACACTGTACTAGTGCCGACATTGTGCATGCTCTGTTGCCTGTGTCTATGTGCCTGTGGTTCTGTCAGTGTGATCACGTGATGTATCTTACCCCAGGAATGTGTCAATAAAGTTTCCCCTTCCTGGGACAATGAATTCACGGTGTTCTTATTTCAATTTCCAGGAGTGTAGTTGGTATGATGCATGGCAGCCAGCTCAAAACGTAGAGAAATGTAGGTTAATACAGGTGAGTAGGAAAAGCAATCCTATAATGTTCGAATGCAGTAGTAGTAGTGCGCTGCTTGGCAGTCACGTTGAACAAATACCTGGGCGTAGCGTTGCAAAGCAACATTAAATGGAATGAGTATGTCAGCACTGCAGTAGGGAAGGCGAATGGTCGACTTAGATTTACTGGGAGAATTTTAGGAAAGTGTGGTTCAGCTGTAAAGGAGCGCTTGAGACCCTTACCAGGTCGGATTAAAGAAAGACATCGAAGTAATTCTGTGGCAGGCTGCTAGATTTGTTACCGATAGATTCGAACAACAAGTAAATATAACGGAGATGCTTTAGAAGCTCATGTGGGAATCACCGTAGGGAAGGCAAGCACTAGTGTGAAAATTTAAAGAACCGGCGTTTTAGGCCGACTGCAGAACTATACTACTACCGCCAACGTACTTTTCGCGTAAGGACCATTAGGGCTCGTACACTGGCATATAGACTGTCGTTTTTCCCTCGCTCTGTTTGCGAGTGGAAAATAAGTGGAAATGACTAGTATTGTATGTTAAGCGGGGGCCTAGAAACGATGGAGAGGCTCCGTTCCCGCCGCAGCTGCAGTGGTCCACAACCCCAGACGACTACCGCAGTACACTTTACCCCGCAGCCGCCCCACACCGAACACAGGGTTATTGTGCGGTTCGGCCCCAGGTGGACCCCTCACCCTCCTCCCCCCCCCCCCTCATGGGAACGTCTCACATCAGACGAGTGTAACCTCTATGTTTGCGTAGTAGAGTAATGGTGGTGTACTCGTATGTGGAGAACTTGTTTTGTCGACATAGTGTAGCTGAGGCGGAATAAGGGGAACCGCATTCACCGTGGCAGATGGAAAACCGCCTAAAAACCATCCACAGACTGCCCAGCTCACCAGACCTCGACACAAGTCCGCCGGGCGGATTCATGCCGGGGACCAGGCGCTCCTTCCCAGTCCGGAGGAAATGAACAGTAGCGGTACAGGGTAGCCTTCGCCGGGGATCATACGGTGGCTTGCGGATTATGTACGCAGATGTAGCGTAGAAATTACTCGCAAGTACTCTACACACTATGCACGTCACAAGAGTTCAACTAATGGATGCAGACCAGTTTGATGCATCTTAAATGTCCCCTTATCCTGTTAACTGATCTACCAACTTCAATGCTGTTTGCGACAGAGTTATTAAGTCAACAGCAAACCTTAAAGTTTGGATTATTTTACAGTTTGCTCCGTGTACAGACTGACGACATTGTACTCAAATGTAAATAAAATAGCATAGAGAGATTTTGGTAAACTAAATACTGTTTCTACCAGTAAGCCTCCGACATTTTTGAGAAGGAAACTTAATAATCATTATGTACTGCCAGTTTTCACTTACGGCAGTCAGTCTTCCACTGCAGATGTTAATAGTCAGCGTCGTAAAGAACTAAATAAGTCTCCGTTTGCAGCCGGCCGAAGTGGCCGTGCGGTTAAAGGCGCTGCAGTCTGGAGCCGCAAGACCGCTACGGTCGCAGGTTCGAATCCTGCCTCGGGCATGGATGTTTGTGATGTCCTTAGGTTAGTTAGGTTTAACTAGTTCTAAGTTCTAGGGGACTAATGACCTCAGCAGTTGAGTCCCATAGTGCTCAGAGCCATTTGAGCCATTTCTCCGTTTGCAAATGAGTGCTCATTGTTTTGGTGTATCGAGAAAATGGATATCGTATCCCTTTCCTTTTCGGTTGCTAGTCACCCATCGTCTATGAGGGGAATGAATGAACCGCCTTCTTTGTCAAGTTGAGCATTTCAGTCGGTCCGTCAGCCATATGCGAATTGCTCGGTTGCAAGAACTCCGTCTGGGAATGATGGGGGTCTACAAGCTTGATAACTCACTTATCTTTTCTAACAACCGAATGAAGGGTATATTACGCAAGAGTAAAAGCAGTTCAACTTATTTCAATAAAAATTGCCGACAAATTACAAATTTAACGAGCCGGCGACAGTCTTTTTCCCTGTGTGGATTAAGTTAACTGAACAATAAATATAACCGTCCAACGCCGCTTCACATCAAGTTCGACTTCAGGAGCCCTACTCGGTGCGACAGACTACCTCTGCAATATAAGTGCTGAAAGTAAAAGTAGTAAGAGACGCTTTCTTCTCTAAGTGCCTAAAATACAGATATGAAGCTATGGACTGAACAAGAACGGAGTAATGAATTGAACTGTGGTCGAAAAGCTCTGTTTAGAAGTGAGCAACATGCTCTTCGTCAAAGACATTATTTTTATTTATATTTACACTGCATGACCAAAAGGGTAACATACCCAGAAGGCAAAGGGGAAACGAAATGAAACTTCACGAGCTGAAGGCAGTTTCTTAAGTGATTAAAAAATCGAATCAGTTTTAAAAAAGTTGAGAATATGACCCACTAATCAGTGTAACAACGCACCACCTCTTGTCTGCACGCATGAACTGATTCGGTTGGGAGGGGTGTCATAAAGCCGCTGTACCTTCTCCTGAGCTCAGCTGGTCCACAGTTGTGGTCCTTGATATCCTGGATACCGTTATTGGGACGTAGTTGACGTCAGAGCTGGTCCCACACGTGTTCTATCAGGGACAGATATGAGGATCTTATTGGCCACGGGAGTACCTCAGTAGGACACAACAGTTCATAGAGATGCGTGCCATGTGTTGACGAGCATTACCTTGTTGGAACACAGTCGCATGAGACATAACACATGAGGTTTCAGGATATCCGTGAGGTACCTGTGTCTCGTTAGAACTCCTCCAACCACTACCAGCCGTGATCTGATGTCATACCCGATGGCCCCCACACCATGACACCGGCAGTAATACCACGGTGTCGCGCTAAACATGGGATGAGTGGGACCTCTTCGTACATCGGTGTCATACTCGCCGACGATCGTCATCTTGGACAGTGCAGAACGGCGAATCATCGCTGAACACAGTGCCACGTCATTCATAAGCAATCCGTGTTTCCCGGTAACGGCACAACTCGAAACGCAGCCGTTTATGTTGTGGCGTTAATGTCAGCCTACGAATGGCATGGTAATGCCATACGGTGGCTGCTGCTAGTCTCCGAGCAATGGCGCGGGATGACGCAGAATTTTGAGGGAAGTCCATTACTTGTTCTGGGATGGCAGCCGCAGCTGCGAAGGGGTTACACTGTGCTTGGTACATAATACGGTGATCGTCCATTGCGGTGCCGGTCAGATGGGTTCGACGTAAATCCTGCCTTCAAGTATGCTTGACTTCATTGTCCAATGCAGCTCAGCATCTAGCCACTGTCACATCCGAATGCTCCACAAATCTTGATATTATACAATTCCTCCATCTGGCCTAATAGAAACCTAAAGTGTGGCTCCTTTCAGACTCTGCCGATAACGCTGTCTCACGAGTGTCCTTGTCTGTCATCACTCAACATCGAAAGCTGTCCATGCCCCTTATTTATCGTATCAGACGTGGTAGCAACACTAAACACGAACAACAATAGGGCACTGTAGTGTCCGTTCTACTTGTGATAGAGAAATGCAACCCGACCCTTTTACGTATCCGACAATGGTTTGTATGTGTACGAAGTTACGTCGGCATCCGACCATGTGTTCTGAGTGCTTCACTTTTTTGTCACACAGTGTATTATAAGAAGAGAAGATTCTTGTAAATCTTAACATACAAGTTTTGGCACTCCTGGATCGAATTCACGGACCACATTAATTTGTTCTTGTACACTAATGGGAGATGGAGACAGTCCTTGCAGTCCTAATGGCGATGGCTATGCGTTCTCGCATGAAGTCACTGGACACAGCAAGCACTAGGTAGACATCATCATTCACGACTACTCAGTCACTACCCACGCCTCAACGCGATTTGTCGGAGCCATCTCCAAAGCGCAGACCATTTGCTCGAAGGTCTCAGACGAGCTCGATTTGTTTGATGTACGTGAACCGGTGCGCTTCAAAATCACCTTCGTATCAGTGAAATGCTCCTAAGATCATTTAACCAGAATTAGGATGCGACAAAACGATGCATTTTCTTGAAGATACAAGTTTCTGGCAGGTTGCTGCAGGCGAATAAACATTATCAAAAAGTGGATTCCTATACTGCATGTCAGTAATAGACGATGACAGACGTGTCGAGGTCTCATTTTTCCTCTACTCTAGAACGCCTCACTATATGCGTCAACAGTAACCCTTTGGCATTCGGGGATGCGCAGTCTCAAGTGCTTTTCGACGTACTCGTGCCAGCCGTCGATGTGCACCTACATACGCTCGCAGGTTCGAATCCTGCCTCGGGCATGGATGTGTGTGATGTCCTTAGGTTAGTTAGGTTTAAGTAGTTCTAAGTTCTAGGGGAATGATGACATCCGATGGTAAGTCCCATAGTGCTCACAGCCATTTTGAACTATTCCATGTTCAAAGTCTCTTAATTCCCTTCCTGCGACCATAGTCATGTCGGAAGTCTTTTCACAAGATTCACCTGAATACAAATGACAGTTCCGCCAATGCAACGCCCCTTTATACCTTGTATACGCGGGTCTTACAGCTATCTGTATATGTGCACATCGCTGTCCCCCGACCTCTGTGTCCTCCTTAGGATGAGTGTCATCAAAGCGATATTTTGCAATATCATACTTAAATCGGTTGTCGTGAACGCCTTTGAAGCTTATGTTGTATACAACCGTCGTCCACGTCCTGATTGTCTGACCTGCGTATGACAGGATACAAATTTGGGGGACCCCCTTCTTATGCGAACCGAATCATCCTCTACAGGGACAAAAACGGCCCAAATCTTAGAAGGTGATAACAAAAACACACTTCACATCGTGTTTCCGCAGAATACGTCCACTCCTGTTTGAAGTCACTCACCCATTCACCGTTGGTAGATAACGCAACACGCATATGGTTTGTCTCTCACTGTAATTGTACATTGTGTAGCCATTCTGGCGAAACTGACTTTGAGGTGGACTAATTCAACTGACAAACTTTCTGTGGCTGTTATGACATCGTCCTATGAACCATGGTACAAAATGACCCTTCATGACGAGCCGGATGATAACAACTGTCAGCCGGCCTTAGTGGCCAAGCGGTTCTAGGCGCTACAGTCCGGAACTGCGCGACCGCTACGGTCAACTTGACCTATGTCAACTTGAAGGTACAAACCAGTATGAGTTGATTTCCTAGAAACGGCATGCCTAATCGTAGCATCAACACTCATTTAGATATAAGCAAGGGCAACCCGCCTTTCCCACCTTCATAGTGAAGCTAATTTTTTGTTGAATTCAGTTTGAATGTTCTAAACAGCTGTTCAGATTCTCACACTATGAATCTAAAGAACAAATGCACCGTTTACATATCCAAGGGTATCCAGGTTTCAACGCCGCTGACTCTATGACACGTTTCCCGAAATCCTCCATAAATAGTCTGGTAGTAACAGGTGGAATAGGGCTTCGTACTGCAACTGTGACTGTTTGCTCATACAAATGGATATCGAATGAAACGTAAGTCAAAGTCACTACGTGTCGAAGTAGGTTAGTTAATTCAGAATCGAAACTAATCTTAACTAAGCAGAAAGACTCAGTGATCCATGAATAAAACGAGAGACTATATCAAAATTTACTGCAGTATTTACTGCAGTTCCTCTGATGGACGTAAAGTATCCTCCATGTCCCTTATATGATGTGCACACCGACCTGCTAGTGGTCTCAGCAGAGAAGCAATTTATTTTGTATTTTGGTGGACCTTGTGTCGGGGTACCAATGTTTCTGAAGATAAGCCTTTGTGGTCCTTCGGTAGGCCATGTAATCTAAAAGGGACAGTACAATAATGGTTAAGACGCTCGATAGGTTCTTGCGACACGGTTTTTCTCGCGAGGTCATTGTCTTCCCCTCCACCCTTTTTGTCGAATCAGCAACGTGTCTACAATACAGTGGATCAGATAGCAAGCACTGCTTCTTTTGAGCATAATACGGTTTGTCCAACACTACCGTAGCATTAGCTTCGTCCGTGAGTAAGATAACGTTGAAACCCACCCTGAGTTAACGCAACATCAACCGACTGCATTCCCGTTAAGTTATTTGAGTTTTATTTTGTTTACTGGAATATGTTTATAGTCCTTGTATACAATGGAATCCTAATACCCCTTTATCGTAACGTACTATGAGCCGAAACATTATGGTACAGATCACTGATAAAGTGGGGTACCTTGCGATGAATCGTTTTCTGGAAAGAGAACTACGATGGTGCAATCCATGCTGAATTGATAGAAGTGTACAGAAACAATGCAGCACCATATCCTACAGTGGTTAGCCGGCGGAGCCGCATCCAGTGTGGTCAGATGAGTCTGAATGACAAAGAATGAAGTGGCAGAACGTCTGTCTATAAATAAAAGGAAACCAAAAGAGAATTTGAGGTCTGGCGTATGACTCTCGAGGCGATAACGTCAAATGAAAATCAGTCGTTGGTCATTTTACAACACCCTGCACGACTGTGTTCGCCATATTCTGGGGTTCCATGACTACTCACACCTGTTCAAAAGGCTCGCTGGACCGTGGTAACAACCGAAATGTTTTAGCTGTGACAGCTCAATCGAGATTAGTTTTTTGGTCATCTAATCACTACGGACGAGTGCTGACTACATCACTTTGACTCCCCTGGGTAAGGGAGCAGAGCAAGCAGCGGAAATATGTGGATCCACCATCACTGTAAAAGGTGAAAACTGTACCATAATCAGGCAATATGATGCTGTGTGCTTTTTGTGACTGACGTGATGTGGCGCTAACAAATTATCCTCGTCTGGGGCAAACTGTCTCAAGAGCGTACTATCGATATGTCTTTATATTTATGGCAGGCTGTCAAGACGAAGCGTTGTGTGAAACTGCGCAAGAGGGTGTTGTTTTCTTTTTTTTTTTCTTCACGGCAACGTTGCAGATCATTCTGCACAGCTCACAGGCATACATGATGGCTTTTGGCTTGTTAGGTTAGCCCACCGACCCCTCATATTCTTCTAACAAGGCAGCAACATTTGACTCCTTCGTCTCTCATCGAATGATGAAGCCGTTGCGTGGCAGGCATCTCCAGTATGACGACGGAGTGATCTTCGAGGTGAAACGTTTCCTGAAATAATATCATACACAATTTTAAAACCAAGGCCTCTGTCAATCATATCTCATTGGAAAGAAAGGGCCGCATTGAAGAGTGAACATCTAGAGAAAGGCTGGCACTATCATCAAGTTTCATGATCACACCTGAGCGATTTCCACGTGACAATAAAAAATTTATAGCTAACCTTTGCACATAGCACGATGTCACTTGAAATTTCTAGAAATGGAGCGTCCCATGCATACTACATCTACATATGGCCAGAACAGAAAGCTCCGATATCGCCTGTCTAGCCCCCTCTGTGATTGACTATCGCCAGGCCAGTACAAGGCCTGCCGACTTCCCAGACAGGTGACACGACTGGCTGTTCCATGTGCAGTGACTTTAGGAGCACTCTACTTCCTGTGCACCGTTATTTCTAGCACAGTTGCCCATGTCTGTAAAATTATTATCTGTATCGATTGGTCACCGAGTCAACCATACCCCAATGTACGTGTACGTTTGAAATTGTTGATAAACTAACATTATTTGTAAGATTACAAACATACAGTGCATTTTTTACATACTGAATTTTCCATTAACTAAGGACCATTTTTATATGACTGTCAATCAGAAAGTAATGCCTCCCATTCTTTCTGTAAAGTTGTATTTCACAAGAAAACCAAATACCATATGAGTAGGATAACAGACCCAACATTCACGGTTGTTTTGCCACTTTTCAGCATTACCACCACCTTTGTCCACAGTTTCTTTTCCAACCTTGAAACATGTATACTGAGCAGTAAGAATCATGGTCCCGCTTCCTCAGTCACTGGTGCACGTTTTTCAAGGTCTCCCAAACTTCAAAGTGATGCCTACTACTGGGCGAACTGATGGAAGTCTGATGCACGATTTGGTCGACTCGCCGGATGTCCTCTGAAGCCATTGTAGCCGCTGGATGACTACTCCGCGTTCATCCAGCTGTGTCTGCCCTTTGGCGTCTCTATAACGACGAACCCATTATCATTCGGTGCTGATGTCTTCAGCAGCATATCTGTGTAACACATTCAGTTTTTCATGAATGCACTTACTGTTTACCTAGTTATTTAGAGTTTGACGTTGATACCTATATCAGAATATTTTAGGATCTGAAGGTGGCGACGGCCTAAACCGGTATTTGTGAAATGTACAATTTTGTGATCAAGACGGGACTTTACAAACAAAATGCCACAACATGATCGCGGACTCATTTACAGACTTTATGTCATCAGTTGATTTCATGGATGTGATAAAGTCATCAGTTGATTTCATGGATGTGATTGCGCGTTTCGCTTCCTGTAGAAAGCAATTCATCCACAGTAATCTCTCTTATACGCATGTAAACGCCGGCTATTTTCTAGTCTTCTACAGTTATGCCATTTTTGATGTAGGACGCTGTTGCCTGAATGGAGTGTAAAACAAGATTCGTGGGAAACGGCCCAGTTCATGATTACTGCGTTATAAACTTAATGAAGAAGGAAAAAAGGAAGCATTACTTTCTGACCGGCCCTCATACCATACATTTGCATATAAAGCCACCATCAACTTCTGTGTATTTTTCTACTCATAAGAGTACAAACTGCGTTGCTTGTCTTCATGCCTGTTTACGTTCTTTGCGAGGACAGCAGCGTCTGTAATGCGACCTAGCTGATCATTTAGTGTATACACCTTTCCTCTCTTCGCTGTAGTCTTTATTCAACTGCACAACAAAAATCTAGCGGTGCTGGATCTAGAATTTCCAGTTTCCAAACCAATCCACACAGAATGAAGTGTTTTCTCACTCCATCATACTGGAAGTACATAACATTCAGTATCGATAATAGACTGTCCTGTTATTGGTCAACTGACCTTTTGTATCCCGCCTGGAAGGCGGCGCGTGGGTAGGAGCAGGAAAAGGTAAAACACGTCGGTACTGCACGTAAGTAAAAGTGGTTAACTGGAGCCTATATACACAGAGGTATACATAACTTTGGACAGAGGTGCGAAACTGAAGCGAAGTGTCCCGGCCGTCTGCTCTTCATCAAATGGGCCGAATCTGTAGCGGAGCTCGTAGAGCTCTCCCGCTCCGGCTAGAGTGCGCTGTCATCGGTGTCTCATAGTGCCAACTTGAGAAACTATGCCGTGGCATCGTTGCTATCGATACCACATGACCTATTTAGAAATATAATTATTATGGTCTGTCATTCATTTCTCTAAAACAACAGAACGTATGGACTTATCACTAGTCAGACTTACCACAAACTGGTAGAGAAAGGAACGCGAAAAATTGCTGCCTTCCTACCATGTGGTTTGCTCTGTGAACACGATGGTTATCGCGCGTGATATTGATTTCATTCCGTTTAAATGAGAAATCATCGGCTTACACTGTTAACAGAAGGACACCATAATTATATGTAAGTAGAGACAGCACACCCGAGTCGCTCAGCCATGTTGTTAAAGTGAAGGCGATGGTCTTGCTGTAATTGAATTAGGTACAAAATTTCTACATGTAATGTTCACCATATAACTTTTTTTTTCTTAGTAATGAGACTTGCAGAAAGCCGTCACAGTCTAGTTGGGGAACTATAGTGAAAACATTTAAGAATTATTTGTGTTCAATCACATTTTGTAGAGCTCCTTGTTTCGATAAAACTTTCGCATTTGGCTCCGTACCACTTGAAGGTGTTATTTTTAAAACTCTGGAAAACAGTGTCACCCTGGAATCGAGTTGTTGGTAAATGCTGATGCCACCTTTAGTGCCCAGTTGTGTAATCAAACATGTACCTCAATGTGATACACTTGCCTCTCCCAGAAGCAATTCCCAACAGGTCATACATGTAGGGAACGGAAACTAGTACTGGCCACTTAAGTGAAAATTGGTATAAAACTTTTGTAATTGCTTTAAAATGAGGTATAACTGCATAAAACCTTTATTTCAACATTTTTTATGTAATTGGTAAAAAAGGATTCCTAACCAAAACATCATTCATCGAGAAAAGATTTTCCCAGACTTACAATTCGAGATATTAAAAAAAGGTGTCGGGTAGTATGCGGCGTACAACAAAATACAGGTCTTAAATTTAAAAAAGCGTTTTTGTAGTTCACAAACAAACGTAATCTGCTTATTAAAAGTGCTAGGTAATAAAAAATTAAGGGATAAACTTACAGGAATTGGTTAAAATCCTTTCAACCTGTGGGCCGGCCGAAGTGGCCGAGCGGTTCTAGGCGCTACAGTCTGGAACCGTGCGACCGCTACGGTCGCAGGTTCGAATCCTGCATCGGACATGGATGTGTGTGATGTCCTTAGGTTAGTTAGGTTTAAGTAGTTCTAAGTTCTAGGGGGCTGATGACCTCCGAAGTTAAGTCTCATAGTGCTCAGAGCCATTTGAGCCTTTCAACCTGTGGGTGGTGGAACTTGACACAACGCATTAAACTTGTGGACTGAGGTTTTCTGTGAGATAGTTCTAGGTACTTTTTCATAAAGTTTTGATAGAAATCGTTACTCCTCATTCTCGAGTGTGAAAAAAAAAATCATTTTAGGGACTAATTGCTGCAGCTGCTGCAGTTAAATGTTTTACCAAATCGTAAAATAACTTTTAAAATTTAGTCTTAACAAGCGGCATTAACCTGGAATGCAACAAGCAATTCTTCGTAATTTTCTTCAGCTGTTGGCTTGGAAAACCTCATCTGATGTGTCATAAAAGTTGTTAATACCCTACAACTGATTTTAATCTCCTTTACATTTTAGTTCTAGGAGCATTTGAAAGAGCGGCAGCAGCGCTTTTTGTCATTTCATTCTCCAAAACACTTGCAATCACTTGTTTCATTCCAGCCTTGGACCACTCCATTCTACCTATGCCGGTAGGCTTTTTCTTGAACCTTAGCGCCGTGCCTGGCCCACACCACCCGAGTTTCGTATAGTCCATTCTAACAGACTGACTTTGCAATTTTAGACACGGTGAAAACACAAACTGGCATTACTGAGCAGAATTTCAATATTACGATACAATCTACATTAGACTATTTAAACATTAATACTAGTAAGGTAATATTACTTATTACCTTTAACAGTATAAATTGATGCTCAAAATTACATTATTCACGAGTTTCGACACTAAAAAAAAAATTTCCTGTGACACTAACTCAGCAGCTACATCACTGAAGTTTTCGCAAATGACGGAGGGTTCTTTGCACTTATTTCAAACAATGCATGTGTCTGTTGTCTAGCTGCGAGCCCCAGTAACTCTAAGTGACTCATAATTTCCGCCTGTCCATACTAATCGCCTTTCCACTATATTAAGTTTCTTTTTTTTAGTACAGTTTACAAATTCAGTCTGATATTAGAATCAGTGGAAGTCGACAGCTACTCCTGCCACTGAGACGTTATTGGCGCTCCCGCGACACAGTGACACGAGAAAAGTTTAGTGCCTGTCCGGGCTCGGAGATGGAGGGTTGCGTACGTTGGGGCGTCAGCACCCACAATAGAGCAATGATGAGATATGATGATCTTGTGTGTGTTCCCAGTTTTCCGATGTCACGTGACATGACAGTCAATTTTATCCTCAGGGAGGTGGGGGGGGGGAGGGGGAGGGGGGTACTCATCACTCCGCCTCCAGAACAGCAGCTCGTAGTCACCTGTCTCGAACATATTCTTACACTTTTAGAAGCGAGTTACAAATGCAGAGCTCTTTCCTGTAACGTGTTTCGAAGTTTATTTGGAGACTCGCTGGTGGAGGAGGTAACGGCGGCTAGAACCTGCTTTGATGATTATGTTCAAGGCATACACGGCCTTGCAGGCGTAACTTCGGCACTTCGCAACAAGCCGCGCAGCACGCCAAAAGTTCTCGGAAGGAACGGTGTGGGCACGGAGCCACGGAGGTACGGCAATAACTCAGCCTCGCTGTGAATGCCGCTGCACGCCCGTCTGCGTCAAATGGAAAGCGCAGGAGGCGTTACAAAATAGTCCTCATGTTGCAGTGGACAACTTCAAGGAGACGTCTGGTGCACACAGAGACACACAAGAGTTGTCACGCTGCACAGCTGTCACAGGGAATTCTGCAAACTGCAGCCATTCACTCACCAGAAAAGAGCTGAGTAGTCAGCCTAGTTCTAGCCTTGTGAATACCTTTTCTTGGAGGTACTTAGAAGTCCTTGCTATCTTCGTGGGTGGATAATAGTTTCTCATTACATCTGCGTTAGCCAGTTTTGCAACTCTTTATTTCGAAACGGTAGAATGTAATTTCTTCCAGATTGTAAGAAATACTATTGTACCCCGTTTGTCCAAAAACAGTTAGA
Source organism: Schistocerca nitens (assembly GCF_023898315.1). Lineage (NCBI taxonomy): Eukaryota > Metazoa > Arthropoda > Insecta > Orthoptera > Acrididae > Schistocerca > Schistocerca nitens. The sequence continues at coordinate 467,941,820 of NC_064618.1, read as the reverse complement.
GACTGGTTTAACAGGAAGTACAGAATAGGTAAGAGAAGGTCTTCCACACATGATTTAGAGATGGTGCTCCATTGACACACCACGACCGCTTGTCCACTATTTCATTGCTTGAAACAAAAGCGTGTTTCCTCCAATCAAGCAAAGTTGCTTTACAAGATGGGGTCTCGCTAAAACAATATCTAAACACACTTATTATCTCTGTCTTTGTTTGCCTTTTCCAATCGCTCCTCAACAGTGCAATAGTGTCCATTGACATCAGCCATGGCATCACAACTGAAACAATGCAATACTGGAGCAAAACCATACAATACAGACAACAATGCTTTTTTTGTCAACTCCAAAGTAGGGACACCAGTAAAGTATCTACTTTTTCCCAAATTCTTCAGATTCAACATTGGTACAGGGCAGGTAGAAATTCGAAATTTGTGGTATGCTCCTATGGGTCCAAACTGCTGAGGTCATCCGTTCCTGGACTTACACACTACTTAAACTAACTTACGCTAACAACACACACACCCATTTCCGAGGGAGGAGGAGAACCTCCAGCGGGGGCCGCCGCGCGAACCGTGGCAAGGCGCCCGTTGACCGCGCGGCTACCCCGCGCAGCTACAGGGCAGGGATGGCCAAGAATTGTGCACATTAGTGAGTCGCTTGGTTGCCTAATTCACCTACTACCATGCCACGCTGTGTGAGCCAGGAGAGGGGGAAGAGGGGGAAACGAATTCGCCGCACTAGATGGCAATGGATCAGTCAACGGCTTGCATACGTCTCGGTTTCATATTTCTCAACAACGTAGATTACAAACAAAACAAATTTTCGGTATTATTGATTTATTTTTGGGGCACTGAAGACATAATACAATTTTTATATGATAGAAACGGTCGACTTATGGACAGAGACTGACAATTTAGCAAATTTTTGCCATTCACGTTGCCACGTAGTTGTGACTTATTTTGTTTCGTAATGTAATGGGCAGTCAAGTATAAACTGAAAACCGACCAAAATGGGACCATGAAATCATTTCACCACACGATATTTATCCCACTAGAAGACGAGATGACCAGTTCTTCTTTCGAGGAACGCGGTTGGCCGCTGACGGGCCCACAATAGCACTCACTCTTACACTTCCAAAGTGAACAATCCGGGTTGAGCAGAGCATGCTGCAGTGTTTCCCAACCAAATCGCTGAAGCGTAGTCTTCATCCGATTGGCAGTGTCGGGCTGGGCATTATCGTGGAACAGGATGATTCCGTTCTGCAACTAGTCTTCATAGCGCTCGCACTGATTGTGGTCCCACGTTCGAGGAACTCTACGAGTGGAGGAACTCTGCAGTCGAACAAGAAGGTCATCACGACTTTACTGGAACTTGTGTGAATACTTTGGATTTTTTTGGCGGGGGAGATGTGGGATGTTTCCACTGTTGGCATTGCCGTTTGCCCTGGGGCTCGAAATGATGGCACCACGTAAGATCATGATAACTTCTTCGACGACTCCAGAGCCAATCTGCTCATCGACAGTGTTGAGCTTGGAACCAAAATAAGTGCACAGCGCTATGAAGACACTTTACAGAAACTGCAAGGCAACATAAAGTCAAAACGCCCGGGAATGCTGTTGGACGCAGTTATAGCATTGCGAGGTAACGCCTGTCCCCTTACTGCCAATCGGATGAAAGATACGTTACATCGATTTGATTGGGAAACATTGCAACGTCCTCCATGCAGCTCGGATCTTTCACCGTTAGATTTTCACATATGTGGAGACTTAAAGAAAGACATGGGTGAACGTCGGTTTCAGTCAGATGAGGAAGTGCGAGAGTGGGTGTGGTTGCAGATCGGTCAGTAACCGACCGTGTCCTACGAAACAAGAACTGATCATCTCGTCTCCCTGTGGGATACATGTCCTAACGCGTGTAATTATTACTCCCTGGTCCTGTTGTGGCGGGTATTCGGTTTTCATTTGACTATCCCTCATAGAAGAGCCTTTCAAGCACTTGCGTTCACGGAAACACTGTATAACGGTTTGCAGCCTCATTATGGAGGCTTGAAAAGTCGTCCCAAGGAAAAAGCCGTAGAACCAAATGGTTCAAATGGCTCCAAGCACCATGAGAAACAGCTGAGGTCATCAGTCCCCTAGACTTAGAACTACTTAAACTTAACTAACCCAAGGACATCACACACATCCATGCCCGAGGCAGGATTCGAACCTGAGACCGTAGCAGCAGCGCGGTTCCGAACTGAAGCGCCTAGAACCGCTCGGTCACAGCGACCGGCCGCCGTAGAACCAGCGGACAATTTTATCGTAAAACAGTTTCTACTTTAGACGGGAATTATATTGCAGATCGATCGGATCCATCAACAAATTACACAGACGCTTCAAACTGAAAAGAAAAACTGTTCGAAAACGGCTCGAAAACGGATGAAAGGTCGTACTGTCCTCAAAACGTTTAGAAAGCTGTTCCTGTAATTCTTTTGACGTCAAAATGAATTGTTCAGAGTTGGCGATTTCTTTAACGCTAGTGAGCTAAGAGAAATTAATGGTGTTTGTTGTCCATTCCGCAATGACATTTTCTTTTTAAATACATCTCTACCAAATCAAAAATAAGTTGTTTCTGACCTTGCAACGTCTTACTGTGGGTAGTGTGCCGTCAAATCCACTTACATTCATGCGAAGTCTGCAATCCATTTTGGATGTTCTAACTTTCGTTCTTCTTTCCCTTTTTGCTTCAGAAGTTAAACCATAGCAGGTCTTAAAATGAAAAAAAACGTTCCGGGCATTCCCCTTGACTTAAACAAGGTCTTTAAAGTAATATATAATGTCTCCATTCATTTCGTTCTACTCAACAACAAACTACTGCCACTGGTGATGCAATGTTGTGTGCGACATCATAAAATTTTCTGTTCGCACTACCAATTTCATCATGTGCTCCATGTAGCAAAAAGTACATCTTGATGTATAGAACAATAAATTCCTTAAAAATCGTCTGTCGATCGTTTTGATTTTTCGTTCATTCATCGTCAGCTGAATCTTTAAATTCCTACTATATGGTGTTGGATTGCCGTTCCGTAGCAAATGTACGGTACCCGTCCACTAAGCTGCTGGATAATACAGGAACAGCAAAAGTTGCAACACCAAAATATAATTGATGTAAGTAATGAAATTTCGAGAATAATTTTGTCTACGTAACATATTTAAGTGATAAACATTGCAAGATAGCAGGTTAATGTATGCTCGAGGTGAACCCTCGTAAATGTGAAATATCGGTACATTAGTAACTGGTGAAACAGCCAGAATGTCGAATGCAAGCATGCAGACGTGCATGCATTGTGTTGTACAGGTGCTGGATGCCAGTTTGTGGGATGCAGTTCTATGCCTGTTCCATTCGGTCGGTGAATACAGGCGTGTTTAATGGTGTTTGTGGATGATGTGGTATTATCGTGCTATGATGTCCCATATGTGCTCGATTGGAGACAGATCTGGTGAAAGAGCAGGTTAAGGCGACATGTCCACAGTTTATAGAGCATGCTGGGTTACAACAACGGTATGCGGGCGAGCATTATCATGCTGGAAAACACCCTGATAGTGCTTCCCGCACCTCGCCCCCTCGAGCGTTTGATATGAGACGTCAAAAATTCAAAAAAATTGATTTTTCAAAAGTCTGTTCATTTTGTAGCGTACATGTGTAAGAAGAGTTTGATATAAAAAACGTATATATTCAGGGAAATGTAAGACATGTTATCTAGTGTTGAGTGTGCCAAAGTGCAGTGCCACCCGTCTTTGCACAGCATTATTCTATCGCACGTCACTGCATTTCGCTCTGTGGAATTCAAGCGTGTATATTTTGCAATGGAGGCCATCAAGCCTATATTCAGAACAACGGAAATTAAAATGTCCTATGGTGCCTCCCCTGTTTCAAGTCGGCCCGTTTGACATCCTACCCCCTTGAAAAAACTCACAATTAATATTGGGTGCGATTATTTGTGACCGAGACAATAAGACCTCTTCAGAAAATTTGCGCTCTTTGTTGCCTATCAGCTAATAACATTCCCTTTTGTGTGACATGAAATGAAATATAGGACACATAAAACCAGTAAAGACAAGAGAGAAGTAAGACAGTGTACAGTTCTTCAGTCTTTAGGACAAAGCATTTTTTCCTCTCTAGTCATCTTTACACAACGTGTTTTCCTTTTTGCGAAAGAATCTATTAGCTCATCAAAGTTCGTCAAACGTTTTGTTGCGTGAAAAATGAAAATGTCGTTGACTAATAGTGAAAATGCTTGTAATACTAATAGTACCCAAGACTGGTGTGCTTTATCTATTTGATTACGCCTATTTTGTTACTGTCTGCTAATTAAAACGAAATAGGCCTTTCTAATAAAGTAGCAATTGTAACACACACCAAATAAGTTGGACCGTTTTGGCACAAACTGTCATTTTTATGTACGTCATTTAGATAAATAACACGACAGTATATAATTCACAAAGTACAACATACAAATGCCTGTTACGCCTACTACAAGCAGAAAGTTTTATGTTAGGAAATAGTTGCATATTTCATTCATATGCTCCAGTTTCTCAAGCACGAGATCGAAAAGTTGTAGTACTAAATTTTTATATAAATTTGGAATTGTCATACTCTTCCATAAAATTTGTTCGATGTCCCCGTTTCTTCTCCTTCCTCATACTAACAAACAATCTTGCCATCACTAATAGTGTAACTATTCCTGCCATTATCAAAACTTATTCTCCAGTTAACTTCACTAACACTGCCAGCATCACAGGTACAGTTATCTCGTATTTATGACTCGGTTAGGCGTTATCACATTTTCGTACAACGTCTTTTCGCGCTATTCCGAGAACAGAACTTAAGACGTCTGCTAAACGGGGACTGTACACTGGTCCCTAGTAGTGTAGCTGTTGTGTCCTGACTACTTGTCGAATATGGGGTGCCTAGGAAATGTGCTTTCTCGGATCGCTAGACAACAATTCAAGCAAATCATATTAATGAATTTTTATTACAGTAAGATAAATGACAATACTTAACTTTGAGAATTTATAATGGTGTGTCGCAAGCAATGGGCGACAGACAAAGCAAGGAAATCTCTTCAGTATACACAACTCCTAATACAAGTGAAACAATACAGTTCCTAAGTCGCTGGTGTTGAGCTCGTAGAACGGCTGGTCTTCAACTGGGACGCGGCCAGGTGGCGTGGCGCTTATGTTCTCTTCGCCTAGAGGCCGCTCACTGTCTCGTTGTCGTCATAGAGAGGGGTCGGACAGCGTGCTATTGGCTGACGTCTTCTTCACAGCCCTCTCTGATCTCTCGTTCCTGACCGTCGTGCCGCCGCTTCACTTTTGTGTCAGAACAGTAACGATCTGACAAAAACTTTATTTTCTTGTACACACTGAGAAGATAACATGAAATCTTTCTTATCTGTTATTCATGTTAGTCTTTTATTTCCACTCTGTTAGTCTGAATCTATGGATTTCGCTAATAATTATAACAAGGCTGACCATTCACACACCCAATCCACCACATAAACAAACAGCGATTGTCAGTCACCTGTTCGGATTTATTCGGCTCAACTCGTATAGCCTCGTCCCCTTTTGTCTGCAGGAAAGTTCTTTATTTCTAGATGCGACGGGATTTCCCTGGCAGAGACGTCTCTTACACTCTGCACTCATTCAAAGATCAACTTATGATTCGTTCAGAAACCAGCTTAGAATGTGTTCAAAAGGGTCAAAAAAGCAACAGGGATGCGTTTCAAAATCATAGGAATAATAGATAGACCAACGTGTGCTGGACGCTAGTCGCTTGTGAAACAAAGTTTGTTTTTCTTGAAAGATATTAATTTGGCGCCTCCTGAAATTGCTGTGTGGGACAGGTACCCTTGGCCCCCTCCCCCTCTCCCTCCCTAGGTTCGGGCCTGCTCTGGAATGCTGTTCATGAATGGCAGCACGACAGATAGAATAATCAGACTGATGTACAGATTTGCAATCAGCGTGAGAATGCTTCTGCTGTCGTATGTAATCGAATCCCAGTCCACAATTCCATGCGTAAGTCCAATGTGTCTAGTACGCAGACAGGCTGGTTGCAGATCCTCAACTTGAAACGGTACAGTAGTTTCCGCTCTATAAGCAGCAGGTTTCGCTGCTCGCTCGCACCGGGAAATAGAAACAGAGGCGGCTCCGCAGCCAATTTTATTACACGCCGCGGCCGGCCGCGGGTGCAACAGAACCCATGTGCGCGGGTGGAAAGAAATGTGTCAGGCTTCATAATATGTATTTATATGTGTCGTGTATTGTGCATTTCTTGTACGTGAATGTGAATCTGCACATGAACTTTCCTAATCCTTCTCACACCTTTCCGTAAAGCGTGGTCAAATCTTAGTTGGAAAGTAGTTCTGTAGTATAGTAGTGCCAACCTTATCACTGGGTGGGGGATCAGAGAGACAGCACAGGCAAGTCAAAGTCAAAGACTTTCCAGTGTCACAAGATTTGAGGTGGAGAGATTGGTCACGGCCAAATGGTTCGACCGCCCCCTCCTCCGGGGCCCAGGAAGACCTCCGGGTGCCCGCCATATTCTGGGAGTGTTACAGAAGACGGGTAAGTGAGCAGACGTGCCCTCAGTGCGTCTGTCTCAATGTTCACGCATGGAAGAAAGGTATTTGAATATTTGTACTAATTCTTTTATTTCCAGCTTCGGATTGTGTAAGGAAATGAATGATCTCGTTTAATTTCGTAAATTTGACACCCTGTGTTAATGTATCTGGTCCCCAGTTTGCCTGTTATCCTCCTCACGTAGTGGCTGTCCTATGTAAAATATTGGGAGGCTTTGGTGGTATACATCTGGCCAACGCAATTCCGTCTTGCCTGTAGAAAAGTGCGTGCAGATTGGTATATAATATACCCGAGCTATAAGTTGTAAAATTGTAATATCTGTAAACTGGAGCAATTGCTGCAATCGCTGTAAAATCGAGTGATAATATTTAAAATAAATACGTAATCAATTGTCATCAATCTTTAACATACCTTAAAAATCACAAAGAAGTCAAGTTAAAGGAATTCATTTAAAATAAAAAGATATAGAATGCAGGGAGCCACACATCAGCGTGTGTGCCCTCCAGCCCCTTTCCTAGTATCGTACAGAGAGGACACGCTCTCTAGGTAGCGCTCTCAAGCTCCCCTCCCCAGTTATCCGTTGCGCAATTTTCATTCAGGGCTTGACGACATCAACATTCATCTGGCGTCCCTAGGCAAGGAGGTTTGACGGTAAACATTCAAACTGGCCTCCTCCTAAGCAACACACGGCCATCACTGGCATCGAGACAGAATCAGCTATCACCAGAAAATACAACAGACCTCCACCCTGCCCTCCACCCTGCCCTCCAATGGTGCCGACTGCTGCTCAAATTGCTGCTGCAAACGCAGTACAATGCGCCAGAGCCATTCTCTGAACACGCTCGTTTTCCCTTTCGGTAGTGCCACGTGCCCGTCCTGAGCCCAGTCTTCTTACGATCGTACATTCTCGTGACCACCGCTTCCAGCAATCATGTTCACTGGGTATATTCTTGCCAAGTCTTTCTGCAGTATCACAGAATGAACACCCAGCTTTTCGTAGCCCTATTACGCGACCTCGTTCAAACTCAGAGAGATGTTAATAATGCCGACTTTGTCGCATTAAAGGCATTCTTGACCAACATCAATTCACCACGACTGTTACACCGTGTATTTGAAGCAAATCTGATCTGCATCCTCACAGTGGCGCTACTAGCGCCATTTTTATGGGACTGGCGCAAAATTTGAATAGACACATTGGAGATTCACGGTAGCTGTTGCGGAGATTACAACAAAACTATTCTTTTTTTATTGCCGACTCGGAAGAAAAACTATTTGTAAGGTTGTAGGTGCTATGCTGCAATGGTACTGACAGGAGGGGGAGGGACAGATGGGGCAGTAAAATGTTTCCCTCTCTACTAAAACCCTCCATTTACCTATCTCTCCGCAAGCATCGCAGTCACAGTACATGAGGTGGGTTTCTGTTTGCTATTAGAGTAAATCAGATTATTTTTGTGGTGTGAAAGTTCGTTTACAGAATTAATAAGTGTTTCACCCTGGGCAGTGAGAGAGGCAGTAATTGCGAAACTGTTGCTGAAGTACTTTGGTCGTGCAGAAAATGTATCTACAGGAGATGAGCGTGTTATTTATGAACAAATAAAACGACAGTTGACGGAAGAGGATCTGTAATAGCAGAAGTAAGTTCTGCACTGTCGCTTGCTACGAAACGTGCGCGCTAATGGTCTATCCAATGACATATGTGGTTGGATAGAAAGTTTTCTAACAGACAGTGAGCGGTATGTCGTCCTGAACTGGGTAACTTCAACAGAAACAAGAGTAACTTCAGGTGTGCCCCAGGGTAGCGTAATAGGTCCTCTGCTTTTTACGATTTACATAAACGATCTGGCTGATGGTATTGACAGCGGCCTTAGACTATTTGCCGATGATGCTGTAGTCTACATGAAAGTAGTATCACACGAAAGTTGTGAACAAATCAACGAGGATCTGCAGAAAATAAATGCGTGGTGTAATGACAGGCAGTTATCTCTCAATATTAGTAAGTGTAACCTACTGCGTATAACAAGGCCAAAATCCCCATTAATGTATGAGTACAAAATAAATGATCAGTCTTTGGAAGCGGTAACATCAGTATCTGGGTGTGACTATTGAAAATGATCTCAAATGGAATCATCAGATTACCCAAGTAACGGATAAGGCGAACTCTAGATTGAGGTTTATTGGTAGAATCCTGAAGTGATGCACTCCTTCAACAAAGGAAATAGCTTACAATAAGTTAGTTCGTCCAGTCTTAGAGTATTGTTCGTCTGTGTGGGACCATTACCAGTTGGGTCTGATTCATGAGAGTGAGAAGGTCCAAAGAAGAGCGGAAAGATTCCTGACTGGTACATTTAGCCATCGAGAGAGCGTTACAAATCTCATAGAAAGTTTGAAGTGGGACACACTTGCAGATAGACGACGCGCTAAACAGAAGGGGCTGCTCACTAAATTCCGAAATCCAATCTTCACCGAGGATGTAGAGCATATATTATTAGTACCAACTTTCAAATCGGGTAATGATCATCATTCAAAGATGAGGGAAATAAGAGCTCGTACTAAGGCGTTCAGACAGTCGTTTTTGGGCTCTGAGCACTATGGGACTCAACTGCTGAGGTCATTAGTCCCCTAGAACTTAGAAGTAGTTAAACCTAACTAACCTAAGGACATCACAAACATCCATGCCCGAGGCAGGATTCGAACCTGCGACCGTAGCGGTCTTGCGGTTCCAGACTGCAGCGCCTTTAACCGCACGGCCACTTCGGCCGGCACAGTCGTTTTTCCTTCGCGCGATCCGCGAGTGGAAAAGAGTGGCGGGGGGGGGGGGGGGGGGGGGCGGGGCGGAATATGACTTTGGCGCGAATAGTGCCCTCCGCGACACACCGCTTGGTGGCTAGTGGAGTATATATGTAGATGTAGATGTAGATGTAGAAGTACAATTTTAATAGATTAAGAGGTATCAGACGAAGAGATCAGATGGAGAAAATGATAGTGCAGTGCCAGTGAGGAACGAGATAATGTAACAAATGGCAGATGCTCAGGGAAGCAGCGGTTCATCTTATCAGCCACCGCCTCCAAGAAAACGAACGAAGTTTCCAGAACCATATCAGGCTGATGCGTGCAAAATATGGATGAAACAACTAAGAGAAAAAGACGGAAATGTTGATCCTCCCCGTCTATGTCGTCCTGGATTAGCATTTGATATGACATCGCGCCTGAAAATTACAACATTGGTGGTACAAAAAATGAAAGTAAAGACCAGACTGTGTTATAAAACTTTGAGAACGGGCTAAAATATCGTAATTCGTCAAACCCAAAAATTCTGCAGCAGATGATAAATCGTGAATTACGTGATCGTATTATAGCAAAGAAACAGGAGAACGTAGTAATACATGCACGCACATTGAGAATCTGGGAACTGAAAATAAAGAAGAAAATTGACGCTCGCAATTCACTGTAGTTAAAGCTTCCAACTCGGGGTTATGAAATTTAAAAGTAAGAATAAATCTATCGCAAGTTTGCGAGCGATTGGTTGAAGGGGATGTCGATACTCAACAAAAAGATTATCAATTCAGAAGATAAATCAGGTCTTTGAGGAAAAATGTCTGTCACTAGATCAAATGATTAATGCCGACCAATCAAGACTTGATACAGAGTTACAGTTTGGACGGACTCCAGCAGTGAAGGGAAGTAAGCATGTCTTTGGTGCAACTGGATCCGTAGCGGCAACCACGCACTCTTATATAATGAGTGGGATTGTTATGAGTGGTACGCTGCAGCCACATTTGTATGTCCGTGTATCGGAGCCCACCGGCCATTTTCCTGCAATTTTGATTGTAAATTTACCGAACATCGAGGCGTTTGCTAGCAAATCTGATAAAATGAAGCCCTTCTTTTGGTTGACTCCTGGACTGCCAACAGAGATGACGAACTCTACAGTTTCTGAGGCGTGGAAATCATCAAGATGTTGGTGCCAGCGAAGTGCACAGGCACTGTGCAGCCTGCCGACGTTTTCTTCTTCCGTCCATACAAAAATTTGTGAAATTTATCACTGGTAGTATTGTAGTAACTTCTGACAATGACATTAAAATACAGCACACGTCTTCAGTAATTTGTTTGGTTCCAGTTCTCGGAGGCACGATTCTCCAACTCAATAAATTTTGCATTTTTTCTATTTAGCTAACCAAAGACTTTCGTAGTGTATTTCAGACACCCTTGGAGCACTGCTTCGAAGAAGCATTAACGGAAGAATGTGTCCATGAGAACTGCGATCAGCGTGCTTTCAACAAACGTGGACGCTTCGAGAATTTTTCGTGCAAGAACCATGCTGTTATTGCTGACTTGCATATTTTTTGCCTACGATAATGTAGTCAAGTAAGCAAGCTCTGTTGTAAAGTCTTTCATGTCATATTGTTGACTATTTGTCTAAAATAATTCATTTGTATAATAATTCATTCATTCAGATTTGATACAGAGTTACAGTTTGGACGGAGAGACTCTAGCAGTGAAGGGAAGTAAGCATGTCTTTCGTGCAACTGGGTCCGTAGCAGCAACCACGCACTCTTATATGATGAGTGGGATTGTGATGAGTGGTACGCTGCAACCCCACTCCACAAAAAAGGGGACAAAACTGAACCAAATAATTACAGGGGTATCTCACTCGTGCCGGTCACATACAAAATCCTATCAAAAGTTCTCATGAATAGATTAGAGGAACAAGCTGACCCACAAATAGGAGAATAGGAATTGCACAAAGAACTGGCCTGCAAATTTCATATGAGAAAACCCAGTACATAGAAAGAGTGCCACAAGACAAATTGCCTATTGTGACAACCCATGGGGAAATCGTGCAAGTACCACATTTTAAATACCTGGGGGAAATCATCCAGCCATCAGGGATCAACCTAAAGGCCAATGAGGAAAGATTAAAAATAATACAGAAAGCATATAAACTCACGTGGAACTATTATAACAAGAAGTCCATATCCATTAATGCAAAATTGAGGCACTAAAACACTGTCGTACTTCCGGAGGCACTGTATGCATCTGAAACAACACAAGTAAGTGGGCAAACTAAAATCAAAGAAATAGAGAAACAAGAAAGGAAAATTCTCAGGGAAACATTTGGCCCGATACAAGAGCAAGGAATCTGGAAGAAGAGACCAACATCAGAATTATATAAATACACAGACATGATTACGGACACAATAAGGAAAAGAAGAATGCGGTTCTACGGACATATCCACAGGATGAATGAAAACAGAATTTCAAAGCGAATTCTTAAAGTCATCAACTCGGGCAGGGGAAAAACAAAATGGATAAAAGAAGTTGAAGAGGACCTCAGACAAGCACACATTACAGTAAACGATGCAGAAAATAGAACTGAATTCAGGAACATCATCAAAAAACATAAATTTGACACCACAACACAGAAGAGACCAGGATGCAAATGGACAGCGGAGCGAAAGAAACAACACAGTGAACACATGAAGAAAATTTGGGCTCAGAAAAAATATAAACAATCATCATAAAGGAATTAAGTTCAAACGCTCTCTTTAAATGGGAATAATCGAAAATAATAGTAATAATAACAATAATTCATTCATATTTACAGTATTCTCATCGTAATGTTGACATCTAATAACTCCTGCTGTAATAGTCCATAGAAGCTATAATTTTTATGGTGCATGTATATTTCATCGTTCTATTAACTGCACCATGTATGAATATGATTTGCATGATAACATACCGTGGCCCCCCTCTGTGAGATTTCTCATCTACCTCTTTTGTAGTTCCCATTCATTTTTAAAGGCTTGCGTCGATGAAAAACTGGACTGCCTCCTTTTGTACAAAGAGCCGTTGAACTGTGACCTTCCTTTATACCAAGAAGGAATGGCGAAGGATAAACAGTGTTGGCACCATGGTGCTGCCGAACTGAAGAGAGTCATTTCCATCGACAAATGACGCATCAAATGCCGAGAGAAACAGCGTCTCATCGAGCTCATACACGAAATTTTGCACTGTAACGAGTAGTTGCGAAAAGGACCCAGAAAAGCCGAGACGTATCGAGAAGTACCGAGACAGGCCGAGCCTCAACCGCACCTGTGCAGCAGTTTGTACACGCGTGCAGATTTGCTTGTCTTGGCCTACCCTGGTGCAGGGATTCTCGGACACATTATACTTCTCGGTCCGTACTACGAAAGTCACAGTACGATGTGTAGCAGAGGGTACGTGTTGTACCAGAATCATTTTCTTCCTTCCCATTCCATTCACCTGCCTCCGCACCAGAGGTCGCTACGCGCGCCCGTGCAGTAGTGCTCGACTCGGCGGCAAGCCGATCCGAATCGTGGTGGTGAAAACTTTTCACTGGCATTATTTAACCGGAAAGTGAACGAGAGATTGTGGCGTCAAGTTCCTGATCACCAGCGTATGTGGCGTCAATGCCCTGGATTATATTCCAACCCTATCCGCAGCGTCTCATGGTGTGGGGGTATGTGACACTGTACATACATACATACATGAATCCTTGTTCCATAGATCATGAATACGACAATTCGTGAAGATGTGGAACGTTTCACTTTAACGTAAGTTTTCTTTACACAATATATATATATATATATATATATATATATATATATATATATATATATATTTTTTTCGTTTGAATATTGGTCCGTTCGAAGGAGACGTTAAGCTCCAAAGTAGTAAGCTACATGCCGATTCACCCTCTGCCTTACCTCCATCCACAACAACACAAACCCAAGACTACAAAGCACAATTACTCGTCACAGTCATGCACATGGCAGAGATACACACTGGACTCTTCCTAACAGGTTGGAGGTGGGCAATAACAAACCACTTTCACTGGAACATTGCTTACAACTGCGATGTAGGTTCCTGCATCTACTATCACATGCTCATTTCCTGAGCATGGTACTACTACTTTTCGAGCCGTATGTGGGAAGATAAACTTTCGATGGCCCTGTGCGTAACCCCTAATTGCAGTAATTTTACCGACGTGGTCATCAAGCGAGATGAATGTTAGAAGAGGTAGCGCCCATCTGGACCCAGTTTGGAAAGTGTGCTCTCGAAAATTTGAGAGGAAAGCTCTCCGTAACATACTGTACAATGACTTTCTTGATGTTTCTCTTGCTGCAGTCTGTTAAAAATTTCTTTGACACTCTCGCTCTCACTACATCGACGTATGACTAAATGCGCAGGTCTTCGGTTCTAGGCGCTCCAGTCCGGAACCACGTGGCTGCTACGGTCGCAGGTTCGAATCCTGCCTCGGGCATGGATGTGTGTGATGCCCTTAGATTACTTAGGTTTACGTAGTTCTAAGTCTATGGAACTGACGACCTCAGATGTTAAGTACCATAGTGCTTAGAGCCATTTGAACCATTTGCGCAGTCCTTCTTTGAAATTTTCCTATCTATTTCGTTAGTAAAAGTTAACGAGTGTCCCACTCTGTCGTACAACAATATACATCTATATCTATACTCTAGAAACCACTGTGAAGTGCATGGCAGGCGTACTTCCCAACGTACCAGTTATTAGGACTTCTTACCGTTCCATACACGTGTGGTGTGTGTGGTGTCACCGCTAGACACCACACTTGCTAGGTGGTAACTTAAATCGGCCGCGGTCCTGTAGTACATGTCGGACCCGCGTGTCGCCACTGTGTAATCGCAATCCTAGCGCCACCACATGGCAGGTCACAAGACACGGACTAGACCTCGCCCCAGTTGTACGGACGACATAGCTTGCGACTAGACCTACCAAGTCTTCCTCTCATTTGCCGAGAGACAGATAGAATAGCCTTCAGCTTAGTCCATAGCTACTACCTAGCAAGGCGCCATTTGTATCAGTGCTTATAGCGTACTAATATTCAAGAGATGTATTCCAACAAGAGAATAAAAGTTAAGTAACATCTACGTACTTTTCTTCTTATTCATTAATAAGTCTCATGTTCCAGAACTTCAAGCCCGTCTGCGTTAGTTTAGCGTGCACCTAGCTACCTCATTGTGTCTATGCTGTAAACAAGACACAACATTATTTGGCGACGAGGAGTGGTGCCGCGCCCACGTTGCCTAAATTGATTGTACTTTGCTCTGATTTGCTTGTGTCATGGCTTCGCCACAATCTCCAGATGTACTGTCCGAATTTTTTCGCTTGCAGAATCAGCAGACGCAGGCGTTATTGGAAGCCCTTGGACAGCTCGTCCAGGGTCAAAGTGCGCTGCAAAACGATGCGGCGGCCGCCGCTTCTTCGCTACCGCTGCCACAAAACGCTGCTGCACCTCCTTTTCGGCCATACGTGGCGGCCGATGAGACCTGGCAAGAGTGGTCTCGCCAGTTCAACTTTCACCTAGCAGCATACAGAATTCAAGGTAATGAGCGGCAGCCGTTTTTGCTTTCTTGTGTAGGTGTGTCTACCTACCGTGTGATAGTGAAATTGTTTCCCCGACGCGACGTAGCAACTCTGTCCTACGAAGAAATTTTGTCTGCTTTAGATGCCTATTTCAAAGAAACAGTAAATGTAGTTGCAAAACGGTATACGTTCTTTCGTACAAAACGTACGGCCGGTCAGACTAATAGGGAGTGGGTAGCAACTTTGCAAGGACTTACTAGAGACTGCGCGTTTGCCTGTGAATGTGGCCTCCCATATTCCGATACTATGGTGCGTGATGCAATTGCCCAGAACGTTTCTGATGTTCGCATAAGGGAACAGATTTTGAAACTAGTTAATCCCTCCCTTCAACAAGTGATAGACATATTGGACAGGCAAGACACACTTGACTTTGCTCAGGAATCATTTGAAACTTCGCCAGCAGTGTGTCACATTACCCGGCCTGCCGGGCCCGCTGCACGGGACGCTACGCGGCCCTCGCGCCTGTCGGCACAGCGGCAGCCTGGCTTGCAAACACGTGCGCCGCGTAAGCAAGCAAATGCAGTGAAATCATGCCCGCGGTGTGCAACTAGACATTTGCGTGAAAATTGCCCGTCACGCCAAGCTATTTGTTTTTACTGTCAAAAGAAAGGACATGTACAAAGTGTTTGCCAGAAAAAGCTTAGATCAGACAATCACAATAATTCCAGGCCCTTTGCTTCGCGCCGGAATCGAACCCAGGACAATCAGGCTCGTGGACATTCGCCCATGGACATTCATGTAGTTCATTCCCACCCGTCCAGTGACACTTTAGCTAACGGTGACTGTGTTCGTCCCACCACAAATGTGCGTCGACGTCGCCGAAAATCACGTAAAGTCGCAAGTGCTTCTGTACCTGTATCAGTTCAAATTGCACGTGACAGTCGCTCTTGTCGTAAACAGGACAATAAACTTTTTGTGGACTTAGACTTTGAAGGCAAAGTGATACCATTCCAGCTCGATACCGGAGCTGCAGTTTCATTGATCAATCACGACACGTACAAACAACTGGGCCAACCGCCATTGCGTGCCGCAAACGTTAAGTTAACTAGTTACTCAGGACAGCATATACCTGTGTTAGGACAGTACAGCCTTAGTGCAACATACAAGGGCCAGACAAAACTTGTATCATTTTACGTTCTTCGTTCTTCTAGTGCAGTGAACTTGTTTGCTTTAGATTTGTTTCAATTGTTTAATTTGTCTATAGTAAATCAGGTCCTATCATTGAATCAGACTGTGCCTTCCGCCAGTGTTTCTAGTCTTTGTGAAGAATTTGCAGACATTTTTGCACCGGGCCTTGGTTGCGCTAAGAACTATGCTGCACATTTGGAACTGAAAGACAACGCGCAACCGAAATTTTTCAGAGCGCGCAATGTTCCCCACGCATTGCGTGATGAGGTCGCAAGAACATTGCACGATTTAGAATCTCAAGGTGTAATTGAACGTGTGCAGGCTTCTCTCTGGGCCTCACCCTTAGTCATTTTGCCAAAACCGTCCGGAAAATTGAGACTTTGTGTGGACTTCAAGGCAACTGTGAATCCACAACTTGTGACTGCTACTTTTCCTTTGCCCCGCCCGGAAGATCTTTTTGACAAACTGTGCCCGGGAAAATGTTTTTCCAAATTGGACCTAGCAGATGCGTACTTGCAGATACCTGTGGACGAAGAATCCCAGCGCGTATTAGTGGTAAACACGCATCTTGGCTTGTATCGCTTCAAAAGACTGCCATTCGGGTGTGCATCCGCCCCTGCTTTGTTTCAGCAATATTTACACACTATTTGTGCGTCGGTCCCTACTGCTGCGAACTATCTGGACGATATTGTGATCTCAGGACAGACAGAAGCCGAACATTTGCAAAATCTCCGAACATTATTTCAGGTCTTGCGTCAAAATGGTCTTCGCTTGCGGAAGGACAAATGTATGTTTTTTGCTCGGGACTTACCCTACCTGGGGCATGTCATAAATGCCCAAGGTATACATCCGAGTCCAGAGCACCTCCGTGCCATACAGGATTTACCTGCTACGCAGAATTTAAAACAGCTACAGAGTGTGCTGGGTAAAATAAATTATTATCATAAATTTCTGCGCAATGCTTCTTCCATTTCAGCTCCGCTTCATCGCTTACGCCGTAAAGGTGTTCCGTTCGTCTGGACGACGGAATGCGAACGCGCCTTTCGCCAGTTGAAATCGGCGTTACTTTCAAATACTTGCCTTACGCCATTCGATCCCCAGAAACCCCTTTTGTTGATGGTAGATGCATCGGATTTAGGGATCGGTGCTGTGCTTGCGCACAAAGATGGCTCGCATGATCGCCCTATTGCCTTTGCGTCCAAATTGCTCTCATCTGCGCAAAGAAATTATTCACAGATAGAGAAAGAAGCTTTAGCTCTCGTGTTTGGTGTTACCAAGTTCCATGACTTCTTGTATGGTCGTCACTTTACCATCATCACAGACCACAAACCTTTGACATCGCTTTTTCATCCGAACAAGCCTGTACCTCCACGTACAGCGCAGAAATTCATTCGCTGGTCACTTTTTCTCTCGCAGTACCGCTACGATATCTTGTATCGGTCCACTGCTAAGCACGGCAACGCTGATGCGTTGTCCCGTTTGCCTGTTGCTGAGGATAAAGCATTCGATTCTTCCGAACTTGCTTGCATGTTCATTGATTCGGAAGCCGATGACGTGGTCGAATCGTTTCCGATTGATTTTCGTCGTGTAGCTACAGCCACAGCTGCTGACCCTGTCCTTGCTACTGTTTTGCGTTTTGTTGCTACGCAATGGCCCTTGTCAAAGTCACGGATCGAAGATCCTTTGGTTCGCCGCTTTTTTGCTCACAAGGAGAGACTTTTTGTACGACGTGGTGTTTTGTTGTTGCGTTCCGATAATGATCAGTCCAGAGTCGTGGTCCCACGTTCGTTACAGTCCTCTGTCTTAAAGCTTCTCCACCAAGGACATTGGGGTATAGTGCGTACGAAACAACTTGCTCGTCAGCACTGTACTTGGTTCGGAATCGATGCTGCGATTACAAATATGTGCTCCTCTTGCGTGGCGTGTGCCGAACAACAATCCGCACCGCCGCGGAAATTCTTTGCATGGCCGAAAGCCACTTCCCCTTGGCAACGCTTGCACATCGATTTTGCTGGTCCATTCTGGAATGCTCGATGGTTGGTTGTGGTCGATGCTTTCAGTAATTTTCCTTTTGTTGTCCGGATGTCTTCCACGACGTCTTCTGCCACAATCCAAGCCTTGTCTGCCATCTTTTGCATTGAAGGTCTTCCGCAGACTATTGTTTCCGACAATGGCCCACAATTCATGTCCGCAGAATTTCAGTCATTCTGCAAGGCCAATGGTATTCAACATCTGACATCCGCGCCGTTTTCGCCTCAGTCAAACGGTGCCGCTGAACGATTGGTCCGGACTTTCAAGTCACAGATGTTGAAATTGAAAGAATCGCATTCTCGGGAGGACGCTTTGTTACTCTTTTTGTCCTCGTATCGCTCTCAGCCCCGCGATGGTCGCTCGCCGGCTGAATTGCTCCATGGTCGATCTCATCGCACCCTGATGTCTTTGCTGCATCCGCCGCATCAGGTTCCTGTGCAGCGGCAGACTCCTGCTTTTGTTCCTGGCGACGTTGTCTATTATCGCACCTATCGCGGTTCACGGCGTTGGCTCGCAGGGCGCATTCTTCGCTGCCTCGGCCGCGCGATGTATTTGGTTTTGGGGGCCTCTGGTGAGGTGCGTCGGCATCTCAATCAGCTGCGCCTCTGTCGTCGCCTGGGTTCTGCCGCTCCCCGTCTGCTTTCAGCGACGGAGCCGTCAGGTCAGCGCCCTGGGGACCCATCTACTGGCTCGCCTCATCCCCAGGTGTTACCGACGCTGCCTTCCATTTTGCCTCATGGCGTCGCGCCGCCGCCGCAGCCGCTGCCGGCGCCGCCCGCAGCGGACGCTTCGCTGCAGCCGCCTGGCGCCTCCCTGGGTCACGCGCCGCCGCTCGCTTCCCGTGACCAGCCGTCCTCCGCTATGGACCTCTTGCCCGCTCCGGACCAGATGTCGTCATCGCGCGTCGGATTCCCCGACGCAATGGAGGTCGACCCTTCGACCCCTCTTGTATCATTACGTGCGCATACACCGCATGTTGACGTGCACCCTGGACTAGGTTTGCAGGCGTTTCCTAGCTCCCCTCGGACCGAATGGCCGGGTGCGGGTGGCACAGCCTCGCCTGTTGTTAGGCTCCCCACCTCATCGCATACGTCAACATGGGGTCCTCCCCACGGCGGGCGGAAGCCTTATCTCACGACCGTTCGCCGATTTGCGGGGGAGGAATGTGGTGTCACCGCTAGACACCACACTTGCTAGGTGGTAACTTAAATCGGCCGCGGTCCTGTAGTACATGTCGGACCCGCGTGTCGCCACTGTGTAATCGCAATCCTAGCGCCACCACATGGCAGGTCACAAGACACGGACTAGACCTCGCCCCAGTTGTACGGACGACATAGCTTGCGACTAGACCTACCAAGTCTTCCTCTCATTTGCCGAGAGACAGATAGAATAGCCTTCAGCTTAGTCCATAGCTACTACCTAGCAAGGCGCCATTTGTATCAGTGCTTATAGCGTACTAATATTCAAGAGATGTATTCCAACAAGAGAATAAAAGTTAAGTAACATCTACGTACTTTTCTTCTTATTCATTAATAAGTCTCATGTTCCAGAACTTCAAGCCCGTCTGCGTTAGTTTAGCGTGCACCTAGCTACCTCATTGTGTCTATGCTGTAAACAAGACACAACAGTGTGCGTGAAGAATGGTTCCTTAAACGCCAGTGTGGGAGGTGTAATCAGCTTCATCTTGCCTTCTCGATTTCTGCAGGAAAGGTTCACAGGGAGTTGTAGTATATTCCTAAACTCCCCCATTAAAGCTGTTTCTTCAAACATTATGAGTTCCACGCCATAGTTTTCGTCTGTCTTCAAGCATCTGCAGTTCAATTTTTTTCAGCATCTCGGTTACACTTTCCCATACGTCAGACAAACCTGTGACCATTATTGCTGCTGTCCTTTGTAGATGCGGACCTCACACACTTGAGCAATATTCTAGTATTCGTCAGACATGTTTTGTAAGCAATCTGCTTCGTAGACTGATTATATCTCCCTGCTATCCAACTAATGGATTGCTGTCTGCCACCCGCATTACTGACGACTGAGCCTGTTTGATCGTTCCAGCTCACATCTTTACAATCAAGAATTGATGCAATGAATTTTTTGTAAACGGATCACTTCCGCGTGTTACCTGTACCTTGTGATTCATTCATTAAATATTTTCACCCGTCGCCGCTGATTCAGCGTAAAGTCCCGATGCAGCTGATATCAGCAGTTCCTTTCCTTTCTCCCTACTCCACTTTCAGTGTACATAATATGTGTACCGAGCGAGGTGGCGCAGTGGTTAGCACACTGGACTCGCATTCGGGAGGACGACGGTTCAATCCCGTCTCCGGCCATCCTGATTTAGGTTTTCCGTGATTTCCCTAAATCGCTTCAGGCAAATGCCGGGATGGTTCCTTTGAAAGGGCACGGCCGATTTCCTTCCCCATCCTTCCCTCACCCGAGCTTGCGCTCCGTCTCTAATGACCTCGTTGTCGACGGGACGTTCAACACTAATATCCTCCTCCTCCATAATATGTGTAGCACCTGCGAATTTTGCGTGGTATCTGTTCTTTCGGATATGACCGAAAGAACAGAACAAATTTATTTTATATAAAACGTTTATTTATGATGAGGTTCAGCTGCTTATCTTTGTTTCAGTTGTTGATCATCTACATGTCGCTCTGCATTTCGAAACAATTTTGAAATGATACAGTTTCATTGTGAATAACAGTTTTGTCTGTGAACAGTTGTGTATTTATTTATTACATTCAGTTGTAGCCAGTTACCTGCAATTTAAACACGGGTTGCATTGATTCTTATGTAATTTTAATTTTATATCACACAATAGTGCCTACTATCACGATAACTATTTCTAATAATATATAATAAAAAACTCATTCTACTGTAAATAAAAATAAAATAAAAACTACATTTACTACCAGATCTTTGCCCACCGCTGTTGTGCTAACTTCAGTTTTAGACTGTCACATTCCACAACGCACTCCATCGCTCCCCAGTCCAAAGGTACACCCCGCTATTTCCTTGGGCGCTTGGGGGGCGCTATAGTTGCTTGTGCCTGTTCTACTGTTTGTTGCCTCCCTGATTGCAGGGAAGGATTCCGCTGTACCAGGGGAGCGTCGTTGTTGCCAGGAACGAGCGCAGCCACACGCCGGCCCACGTCACCTCAGTTCTGGTTCTTTGGGTGGCTAGAAACGGGCCACGGCTGCGTTTCGCTTCGGTATTGTTAAGAGGGCTGAGGTTCTTCTGCTGCAGCCGTTGACCTGAGCTGCCTTTGTTCTGAGCACTATGGGACTTAACTTCTGAGGTTATCAGTCCCCTAAAACTTAGAACTACTTAAACCTAACTAACCTAAGGACACCACACACATCCATGCCCGAGGCAGGATTCGAACCTGCGACCGTAGCGGTCGCGCGGTTCCAGACTGTAGCGCCTAGAAGTGCTCGCCCACCCCGGCCGGCTGCTGCGTTGTTTCTCGAACCTCTGTCGCAGTCTGTTGTAGCACAGCAGACGGGCGTTGGTTGTTAATATAACGCTCTACCCAACTACCCAAGTACCAGACTCGAAGGTCTGTCTTCTACCAGTTCGATGCCAGTAGGTGGCGTAGTGACTGTGGACAGTCACGAAGTATGCCAGACATTTTGAGGGACTCAGGTGCTTCATTCTCAATGTCTGTTTTGTACTGAAGAGTAAAAGAAACTGGTTCACCTGCCTAATATCGTGCAGGGCCCCCGCGAGCAAGCGGAAGTGTTGAAATACGACATGGCATGGACTCGAGTAATGTCTGAAATAATGCTGGAGGAAATTGACACCACGAATCCTGCAGAGTTGTCCATAAATCCGTAAAAGTACGAGGGAGTGGAAATCTCCTCCAAACAGCACTTTCAAGGTATTCCAGACATGCCCGACAATGTTCATATCTGGAGAGTTTGGTGGCCAGCGGAAGTATTTAAACTCAGGGTAGTTTTCCTGGGCCCGCTCTGTAGCAATTCTGGACGTGTGGGGTGTCGCATTGACCTTCTGGAATTGGCTGGAATGCACAATGTACATGAATGGATGCAGGTGATCAGACAGTATGCTTACGTATGTGTCACCTATCAGAGTCGTATCTAGACCGATCAGGGGTCCCATATCAATCCAACTGCACACGCCCCACACCATTAGAAACTCTCCACCAGCTTGCAGCTTGAACAGTCCCCTGCCGACATGCAGGGTCCATGGGTTCATGAAGTTGTCTCCATACCCATACACGTCCATCCACTCGATACAATTTGAAACGAGACTCGTCCGACCAGGCAACATGTTCCAGTCATCAACAGTCCAATGTCGGTGTTGACGGACCCACGCTAGTCGTGGAGCTTTGAGTCGTGCAGTCATGAAAGGTTCACGAGTAGGTCTTCGGCTCCGAAAGCCCATATCGATGATCTTTTGTTAAATGACTCGCACGATGACACTTGTTGATGGCCCAGCATTAAAATCGCAGCGATTTGCGGAAGGGTTGCGCTTCTGTCACGTGTTGAACGATTCCGTTCAGTTGTCGTTGGTCCCGTTCTTGCAGGATCTTTTTCTGGCCGCAGCGATGTCGGAGATTTGATGTTTTACCGGATTCCTGATATTCACGGTACACTCGTGAAATGGTCGTGGGGGAAAATCCCCACTTCATCACCACCTCGGAGATGCCGTGTACCATCGCTCGTGCGCCGACTGTAACACGTTCAAACTCACTTAAATCTTGATAACCTGCCATTGTAGCAGCAGTAACCGATCTAACAACTGCGCCAGATACTTGTGTTATATAGGCGTTGCCGATCGCAGCGCCGTCTTCTGCATGTTTACATATCTCTGTATTTGAATACGCATGCCTATACCAGTTTGTGTGGAGCTTCAGTGTATGTTTAGCAAAAAACCATAGGTGCCCCTCGCTGTTTGGGCGTCATTCCATCGTTTCTGCCATAGATGCAGGATCTGCTGTGAACAGCTTCGTAGTGGTTAAGACGTTATCTATTAGGTAATTTAAACACATCGTGAGAAATAGTAGTCGTACTTCGAGGTATGCCAGACCCTACTTTCGCTTCTGACAAGACTCCCTCATTAGGAGAAGTGTACTGTGAACTGTTTCCTAAAATTTCTTTCATCCAATCGCATGTATGTCCAGGTGTCGTGTACACACGTATTTTGGTGACCAGGCGACGGCATGGAAATGTTACGAAGGCTTCGAGAAAGACGGAAATTATGGCATCAACTTGACCTTTACTATTTACTGTCTTCTGGATCTCACAACGAACGCAGCAAGTTGAGTTTCATAAGATCGGTGCTTGCGAAAACCATATTGATTTCCGCAGAGGAATATTCAGTTATCAGAAAATCCGTCGTCCGCGAGAAAAAAAATCTGTAATTCTACAACGTATTGCGTCAATGGGATGGGTCTTAAGCTCTCCCTGTCTGTTGTGCAACCCTTCTTGTAGACTGCAACAGCGTGTATCTTCATCACCGCTTCGTAGAGGCATCGACCTTGGTAAACTATTGTTAGAAATGGAGTCATACCTTTCACGCACATGGTATATAATATAAGAGCCATCTGAGCAGCTCTGGCAGGGTGCCTTGAGCTGATTTTCAGTTTTGTGCTTACTTTTTTCTATTTGTGGCATGTTTGCATCTGTACTACGGTCGAAAGTATGGACTAGGCGCACTATTGAAATGAGAAATTGAATCAATGAAGAGTACAAGAAAGACCTCAAAACAAACTGATAGCGGGGGAGAGAGTTGTATCTGTAACATAGAACATAGTTTACCTACGAACACGTGATGTTTTTTGGTTGGGACTTCAGTCTAGTGATTCATTTTAGAATCGCCGCGCAGGATTAGCCGAGCGGTCTCAGGCGCTGTAGTCATGGACTGTGCGGCTGATCCTGGCGGAGGTTCGAGTCCTCCCTCGAATATGGGTGTGTGTGTGTTTGTCCTTAGGATAACTTAGGTTAAGCAGTGTGTAAGCTTAGGGACTGATGACCTTAGCAGTTAAGTCCCATAAGATTTTACACACATTTGAACATTTTTTGATTTTAGAATCTCATGAAGGATTGCGCACTAGAGACCGACGTTTTCTACAGTTTTTATTCTTGTTAGGCATGAGGTTGTGTGTTGTGCAAAATTTTTACATATTAAGACTTCTACATACTTACGTGCTGTATAATATATTAAAACTATTTGGAGTATATTCTTATTTCTTCAGTTACAGAAATTTATGGCAAGTAAAATTCTAAATGTTTTATAAAATACACCATGTGATCACAAGTATCCGGACACCCCCAAAAACATACGTTTCTCATATTAGGAGCATTGTGCTGCCATATACTGCCAGGTACTCCTTATCAGCGACCTCAGTAATCATTAGGCATTGTGAGAGAGCAAAATGGGGCGCTCCGCAGAACTCACGGACTTCGAATGTGGTCAGATAATTGGGTGACACTTGTGTCATACGTCTGTACGCGAGATTTCCACATTCCTAAACATCCCTAGGTCCACTGTTTCCGAAGTGATAGTGAAGTGGAAACGTGAAGGGACACGTACAGCACAAAAGCGTACAGGCCGACCTCGTCTGTTGACTGACAGAGACCGCCGACAGTTGAAGAGGGTCATAAACTGTAATAGGCAGACATCTATCCAGACCATCCCACAGGAATTATAAACTGCATCAGGATCCACTGCAAGTACTATGACAGTTAGGCCGGAGGTGAGAAAACTTGGACTTCACGGTCGAGCTGCTGCTCATAAGCCACACATCACGTCGGTAAATGCCAAACGACGCCTCGCTTGGTGTAATGAGCGTAAACACTGGACAATCGAACAGTAGAAAATCGTTGTGTGGAGTGACGAATCACGGTACACAATATGGCGATCCGATGGGAGGGTGTGGGTATGGGGAATGCCCGGTGAACGTCACCTGACAGCGTGTGTAGCGCCAACAGTAAAATTCGGAGGCAGTGGTGTTATGGTGTGGTCGTGTTTTTCATGGAGGGGCTTGCACCCTTTGTTGTTTTGCGTGGCACTATCATAGCACAGGCCTACATTGATTTTTTAAGCACCTACTTGATTCTCACTGTTGAAGAGCAATTCGGGGATAGCGGTTGCATCTTTCAATACGATCGAGCACCTGCTTATAATGCACGGCCTGTGGTGGAGTGGCTACACGACAATAACTTCCCTGTAACAGACTGGCCTGCACGAAAGCCTGACCTGAATCCTATAGAACACCTTTGGGATGTTTTGGAACGCCGACTTCGTGCCAGACCTCACCGACCGACATCGATACCTCTTCTCAGTGCAGCACCACTCCGTGAAGAATGGCCTGCCATTCCCCAAGAAATCTTTCAGTACTTGATTGAACCAACGTCTGCGAGAGTGGAAGCTGTCATCAAGGCTAAGGTTGGGCCAACACCATATTGAATTCCAGCATTACCGATGGAGGGCGCCACTAACTTATAAGTCATTTCCAGCCAGTTGTCCGGATACTTTTGATCGCATAGTGTATGTATGTGAAGTGTGGACTGTTAAGGCTTACTTCATTGGTTGCGCACCTTCTTGTACCTTGAAACAGAATGAGGTCTTTTATCATGAAACATGTGATTTTGCAAATTAACAGAGTTTCGTTAATGTCTCAACGCTTTTACCTGTATTGAAAATGGAAAACGGTATTAGTTTGCAATAGCTACTATTTCAAAATGTAACTTTTAATTTGTTTTTGATAATACTTCTGCTCAACGTGATTTAACTTACTGATTACGGGTATTCAATAAAATATTAATATAACTTAATACAATACTGACAAGAGTTTCTCGATTGCTATGCTTAAATTTCAATAGAATATTTATTCTAAGGAAGATGACTATGTAGTAGCTTGGAACAGTTTCTCAGATTTGGGGAAACCTACTTTTTGCAGAGTAATTTTTGTAATGTCCGAAAAAGACTGCAGCACATAAATAAAGAATGCCATCATTTAAAAACGGAATAAGAAAATATATTACACTACTACTTCAGAGCTGGCTAGAGGCGAAAATCTTAAAAAGTGTTCCAAGATACAGTACTCTACCATACAGGTAAAGCCGTATGTCTGTGGGGCTAGTTTTCGAGCTACATGTGTTAAAGTATAAATAAAATCACTTGTTAGTTTTCGGATTACCGGACTTTCAGTACTTGTCCTGCGCCTTTTCAATGAATAGATACCATCCAAAAAAAATCTGAAAGAACACTCATACATAACTTCTAGATTAGATTCAAAACATTTTCCTGTCACTTCCTTGTTTTAAATTTGGGAAGGTTGCAAATCAGAGTTTCAGATTTGGTACATAGGGCGGATATTCGAAAAATTCATACTTCAAAGCCTCATTGTTCCTCTGCCAAACCACGTTTCTGGACAAGTGCATTTTCCTTATGCTTTCCAGGAAACACTGGCTGTGACCTTTCCGGCATGTAAAGTAGTCCACTTCTTATTTAGTTCACGGCCAACTGGCTTTCATCTGCTGCTTTATTTATCGTTTAGTTTCTGGCGAGAATGGTGCACCTATATCACATCCACAGAAACAAACACACGCATAAAAAGTTTCAATTTTAAAAGATCGAAACTTTTATGAGAATCCGTTTCTGTAATAATTCTTATTGATATCCACGCCATCTCTGTCAAAGGCCATCAACCTTGCCCTGGATTCTTACATATGACTCATAAATAATGCAGTGTTAAAACTTTCATTATATCCCTAACCTATAGCATGTTCTCGCAGATCGTTGACTAGTCCTGTGGCAACGCCTCTTTATTTGCAGAGGTTTATGGCCAGAACGCCCTTCACAAAGTTTCCTCTTCAATTCCCTGTCACTCTCAACGTGTTAGTGTAGTGCTTAAAAGTGACTTTCACCACATTTAAGAAGTGCAAAGTACTACGAAAATATTGAGCTATTTGATTATTTTGTATCATCTTGTTTTAAAACTCACTAAAATGTAAATGCAAATTAGTAAGAGCTGTTGTATAGTATATGTTGTCATTAGAACTCTCTCCATAAGAATAAATCTTTTTTATGCTGTATGATACTATATCTATTTGCTTAATATACATTTTTTGCTGGTCACTTGTCGGAGGAGATTCCGTGACGATGTTGCAAACGTTCAGGGATGATGGAGAGGATTAAATTATCAGTTTGAGATAACAGACTGGTCCGGAAACGGAGGAGTCGAATGTTATAAGCGACAATACCTGTGACAGTGTAATACAGGTAACGGTACTGTCATTGCTAATGTTGTAGGGTAGGCAGTTAGGTGTAGAGGTTTGGATAATAACTCAACTAATCCAATGCATATGGCGTATTATGTTCTGGCATGAGAAGTTCTGGTGTACAATGTCCATACTGTAGAAGGCTGCAGTCTGTGTTTAAGCCATGTAGTACAAACATCGATCAACCCCAATCAAATGGAGCTCTATCCAGAGACGGAACTTGTAGACATGATTTTCGTGTATGGGCAAACAGATGAAAGCAGCAGAGAATCTTAAATGTTGTACAGGGTCAAATATCCGCTTAGAGTCTTCTGCACCATGTTTCCAAGACTGTTCCAACGATTAAGTGACATGGTAATTGGTACCACAGTAGAAAGACCGAGGAGGACGACGAAGTATATCGACTCCCGATGTAGAAGATTCTGTGCCCACCCGAGAGGATGAGGCCTCTGTAGTCAGCGCTCGTTCATTTCTCCGTGAAAAGTATGTTTCGTAGAGTACTGTGTGGCAATTATTACTGGAAATGTAGCTATAACCCTACTCTCAACAAAAAGTGCACGGCTTGACTCTGTTGGCTTTGAACCTCGTATTGTGTTCAGCCAACGGTACTTGCAGCGCCTTACAATCGGTACTCATTTTCCTGCGTATATACTTCTGACAGATGAAGCCTGTTTCACTAGAGACGGAATGCTAAATACTTGCAATAGTCACGTTTGGGCCAATGACAATCCACACCCTGGAGTTATGAAGAGCCATAACACAGGTTATCAGTCAACGAGTGGGAACACATAGTCAATCATTACGTTACGTAATAGGTCCATTATTTATTCCTCCCCCTCAAACGCACAAGTGTTCACAGTGTTTATCAAAGACATACTCCTGGAACATACCGCCTGCGAGATTGAAAGGGATATCCTGGCAAGAACTGTCGCCGCCTGCGACACTGTTCAAATAATACTAGCAATGTGAGAAGGAGTACGACAGAACTTTGTGCGACGATGCCATGCCTGCGTTGATTCTGGTAGAGGCAGTTTTGAACAACTCTTGCAAATGTAACAGCTTGTGAATGTTGTGCAGGTAAATGGAATTCATTATTACAATATACATGAAATGTATTCTTAGTTGCAAATACGAACAACCATAATTTGGTGTAGGGGAGTTACGACAACGAAAATTTGTGCCGGGCAAGGACTCGAACACGGATTTCCCTCTATGTTTGAACGGTCGCCTTAACTGCTTTGGTTCTCCGTGCACGAGTAACGGCCAGACCCAAACTTCCATACGTCGCTGTTCCTGCGTCACAACCTGTGCTCATACACACATTGTGTACTCTGTGCAGGGGAGGACAGTTAACTGAAATTCGCTGCCTGATATTTTCGGATAAATACGATATTGCAGTGCTTGTGTTATTAAGAAGGATGATAAGTGTTCCTTCGGACATGCATGGATTTCCGAAGGAACAGCCACTGCGGCGACTACAGACATTACGAAATGCATGAGTGTATTCGCTGTGTAAGGGAACGACGACAGGTGAAATATTTTAATTGAAAGTCGCTTCCTAATATCGGCGGATAAATACGATATATCCATCCATGTCCGAAGGAACATTGCATCCATCTTCTCACCAACGCAGGCACTGCAATATCGTGTTATTACTGTACCGTAGAATTTTCGTCATTTTTGTCTGTCGGTCTCTCTGACATCAAGTTAATACGCCGTTACTTGTCAATTAAGAGGGGAAATTATCTGAGGGTATTGAATGTATTCAGCGGGCATTCTGTACGTCATGATAACTGTTTGAGAGTTGGGGCCCTTAGTTTGAGCGGTGCGCAAGCTTTAGGTTCAACTGGAATAGATTTTCACTTATACCTTTCGATTCGGTAGTTTACGGACTTGGGTCCTTTATCTCAGTTGATGTACTTATCATTTTCCATCATCAGTGAAAGTTTGTAACATGATCACGGAATCACCCTATATAAGAACAGTTTAATGCAAACGATATTTTTTATGTTTGCAAGTGATTGTTCTGACATTAAAAGTTTCCAGGTTAGGGAACGATTCCATTATTCCCAAACAACTTTCACAGTTGCGTGTTACGTGTTATTACCGACTATGTAAGTTTTTCTTAGGAACTAATTTACAATAAATTCTATTATAGTTGTAGTTACGTAACGAAATTTCCTCTGTCACAGACCCAGTGACTTACGGAAATCGTTCTTCAATCTGTACTCTCTGAAGTAATCTACCTGTCTCCTTTCTTAGCAACGATTTCGTTTGTTCAGAGCTTCAGTATCAACTGCAGGGACCCAACATTTCATCAAAATGAAATATTTGTTGGTGCAGGTAAATCAACTAAACAGTTGTTAGTAATTTTAATTGAAGGAAGTTTTTTCTTACTTCTCTTACTATATCTGGGCAAATTCATAGTGGAACATCTCACAAGTCAGTCTCAACAACAAACTAAATGAGATTAATTTTTTTCATATATTCATACTAATCTCTTGCTATTCACATTCACAAGATCGTGATAATTCTTCCATGACAGCTACCCGCCTTTTTCCTGTTGATAAGATACAGGATAAATACTGGAAGTCCCTTACTTCTCTACCTATTAGTTTTGAATAGGATGAACTACGTGAGATTAAGAAGGAAAAAGAATCATGGCCACAAACATATGAACCAACCTCAGATGAACCTAAAAGTGAAGTCGTCTGACAACTGCAGACAAAATACTGCAATTATTTTTCATTTTTCGTGTAACTAACTTGAATACTCTTAATATTAATGTCCAGTGGAATCGAAAAGCATGTTGAAGAGAAATTTCACCATACATAAAACACTATTTTTTATGTCATAAAAAAGTATGTGTATAGTAACTTGACGTAGATGTAAAGAGGCACTTAAGAATACAAAAAATTACGCGTAAATAAGAGAAATCATATAAAAATTCTTATTGAGAAAAAAGAGAGGAAGAATATAGCAATGATATAAAAACATTTGGTAAATTAAGTTTTGAAGTGATATAATGTCTGCTGTAAATATTGTGGTATATCATATTGTAATATGCAACTTATTTTTTCGAATCATAAAACTTATACCAATTGAACAATGAAACAAGGCAATTACCCTCCACGATAAATTTCTCAATACCTCTGTTTATGCTGTAACCTTACATTAGAAGTATGTTCTCTAAGTTAGAACAATTATTTTCTTTCTTGGTTGGTTAGTGACACAGTAAACAAATATTAGCAGTGTGGTAAGTATTATTTATTGACCATGAATGAAGATTATATTGTCAGAAATAACTATTTTTCTAAGAACTACTTTTCCCTCTGAGACAGGACATAAAGTATTCATCCCATAGAGAAATGCCTTCAATTGAGTTTTGGTTCGAAACACTAGTTTGTTCCAGCGGGCAGTATCATAACAAATCCCTGTTTTATAAGAGCCGTTCTCTATGATACCACAGTTTTGGCTCAGCACGTTATGGAGGAAATTTTGTGTGGAATTGATAAAAGTGAGAGAGAAGTGCTGTCCTGTCGATGTCTCAGGTGTTTCTGTGAGGTAGGAGAGGATATTCCAATGATTAGACGTTTTCAGCACAAGACAGAGATTTTGTACAGCACGTACAATGTTGGACATGAAATTTCAGCACCTGAAGATTAGCAAACAACGAAAATTTGCTTAATGTACACATACAATATAGTGAGTCGTGAGCAGAGCAGCTACTACTCAATTGGCCTTCGGCCTCACAAGGGCTGAGTGCATCCCAGTTGCCAACACCACTCAGCAGACCCGGAAGGGCACTGATCCAAGTGTTAGGCGAGCTGAAAGCGTTTAACTTTGGTGATCTGACGGGAACCAGTGTTAGACCCGGACGGTCACCCATACAAGTGTTAGTCGAACTGAAAGCCTTGAGGCGATGTGGTACAACGCATGTGTCCGGTGTTGTTGGGCTCATCACTCGCCTCTTCACTAGGGAAGACGCAAAAATGGCCGCCGTGATGGCAGTCCGTGGCGCTACAGACCCCGTCACACTGTCCATTTGGATACCTGTGTTGCTGTAAATAAGCAATGTTCCTGAATCAAGGTACAGTGGTTGGACAAAAGTACGATAGGACTGCAAGAAATGCATACATGAATCTAGATGCACATACTAGCCAAGTCTGCACGTTGCGCTATTGCATTCGGCCACGAACGGCACCTGTGTGATGTCCTCAGTACTTTGCAAGTGCCATTCATGGTGAGAAGCGTGTTCTGCGTACTTGTGAGTGAATTATGTTGGAGCTAAGTGAAGTCGAACACGGAAAAATTTTTGGTGATCGTATGGTAGGTGCTTCCGTAACCAAGGTAAATGAAGGGTTTGGTGCATCAAGATGGACCGTGTGGAAAATTTATTCCGCAAACAGGTACAGCGGGAAATCAATGCCATTATTAGAAATACTAAAATTAAAATTCCAGCCTACAAAAACCCAAACACAGTCAAGAAATAGATGTAGAGGCCACTCCTTTCAGTTTATTATTTGCGACACCCGCTGCAATGCTACTCTTCCTTTCAGTCTTTGTTATTGACTTAAACATCGTAGCGGTATTACTCGGCTACCTAAGCGGCTGGAGATCCGATCTGACTACCAGTCTTGATCAGAGCGGGCTGCTGCACAGGCAACTGCACTGCGCGATACTATGCCACAATACGGGCGTCGTGGACGTGCGCGTCATCGAGCTGCTGTCAGTAACAAATATTGAAATGAAGAGTGGCACTGGATTGGGTGTCGCAAAGAATAATCTGGAAGGAGTGGCCTCTACATCTATTCTTGATCTCCCTCGTGTATTTGTAACATGTAATTTTAATTTTAGTATTACTAATAATAATGCTTTTTTAACGGTAACGGTTGGTTTCCTATAGCTGTTGTAAGAACTGGCTTCACTGCTACTGCCGTTGCTGGGCCGCAAAGTTTTGATTCTCAGACACTGAGTTACAACACGGACGAAACTGTTCGTTGAGTGACGCTGTAGACGCCCGTTGAAGAACATTGTGACTGAAAGTAAGAGGACGGCAGCTCCAAAAGTCACTGCAGAACTGAATGTCACACTCGAGAGCCCTGTCAGAACAAAAACCACACGAAGTGTTCTAGAGAGAGATTAGCGCATGAATACAGTAAGCTAGTTCAAATAGGTATAGGCTGCAGTAGTTAATCGGAGATGGGGAGGCATGCACAGGATAGACCAGCATGCAGAACTGCATCAAACCACAACAATTATAAATTTTAATAAAACACCTTCAGTGCCTTAACGTCATATCATTTATATGTAATTCGTAAAAATGTTTACTTTTAGGAAAGGGCACTAACACTCCTTCAGTGCCCTATTCGAAATATGTTGTTTACTTTTTGGAATAGGGTACTGAACGAGTTTTAGTGCCCTATTCTTAAAAGTAAACAACATATTTTTACGAATTTCGATATAAATTATATGACATTTAGACTTTTAGCCATGTTGTAGACAATAAAATGCGTCCAGCACAACGCGTCACGACATTCCAGTCCTGTGGCATTCCCAATTTTCCTATCCTCCAGAATAAGAGTTGCTTTTCTCCTACTCAGTTTCTATTTTCTAAAACGTTCGAGCCCGCATCCTATTTACGTTAAAACATAGCAGTTGGGATGCAGTGAAGATAAAATATCTAATAGAATATCGCTTTTATAACAGTCCTGAGATATGTGTCGTAATTTGCGCCGATAACATAATCCTTAGTCTGAATTTTTCTCACCACTGTCTTCTAATGAAATAGTGGCAACACAGGTTGAAATGAATCTCTGTCTTAAAATGAATAGTGTGGGTCGATTTATAGTCAAATATAATTTATACAATATGATCATATACTTACATTTTTAGTCACAAAGTTTTATCTCAACAGTAGCAATATTTTTAAGTTGCTCATAATAAGTTGTCCTCTTCAGATATGTGTAACTGTTATATTGAAACTTATGATTCGTTAAAATAATATTATAGATTTTTCGATTATGTATAGTTTAAATGTCAACAAGAAATACTACGTAAAACTAGGCCAGAAAAGGTAAACAATGCGCTATCACTTAAAGAAATAAGAATGTGGTTGTTATAATCAGTGATACATACAAAAGGCCTTACGTTTAACTTACTTGACGATTGAGTGCTCCTCTTCGAATTCAGAATTAATTTATTAGACTCAGATATTTCACCACAGTTTATTAACAGTGGTTGGTTGATATTATCCCTAACTATGAACGTTTTCTATAATTTTATAGAGACAGAGAATAAACAAATATTTCCAAATCTGACTATTGCTGTAAAATTAAAATCTGAAGAAACAGCGTTAAAGGAGCATCTCTTAATCTGTTTCATTTGATGATTTCAATTGGCCTTTGTTCCTAAAACAGCCCTTTTCGTTCTAACATTCAATTTTCAACGTAGTCCGGGTTTGTTGCCGTCCAGCATAGCTATTTCATTTCGTGGCGATGAAAAGTTCATTTGCATTAATGGTGAAAGAATTTTTTAAGTTCGTGACCTGTTTCCTTGAAATCTTAGCGTAACGACAGCTCAGTTCAGAATCTTTTGAGACTTTTCCCTGAAATTGGAGATGTGCTCGACTGGTACCGCCGTGTTTGCTATACTCTTGCACTTGAGCTATTTTACCTCAGCCATCGTTTCCTGTGATGAGCGAAGCACTCGGTATGAGCAAATTATTTACGTCAGTTTTGCAGCCTAATTCTCGTAAACAGCCGTACAAATAACCAACGTCACTCGCCTTTGTAAAACATCTCCGAGAGAAATGTGCTTAATCTACTCCATTCTTGGAAACAGTTTGCTCTATTGAAGGTAAGGCAGTAGACCTCGAGATTCCGGTTATATCTCTGTGGGCTTAGCGGATATCCCTGCTCACATATACTGCGTCACCTAACGTAGACATTAAAGCAGATGCATACAAAAGATTCCTGCTCTGAGAATGTTGCAAGAAAATTAATTTGATAAGCGCACAGTTCCATGATAATTGATCTAAGATTTCTTGAGGCTCACAAAAATAGGCTACTGCTTAATTAGTAACGTGTATCTTATGCAGACATTGAGACAGAGATTGCAATTAGCACCAGTAATAGAACGGCGGGAAAATTGTTGCTTTCTTCTGTCAAATATCTTTTGCGCTTGACATAATTAAGCTAACGCCGCTACAGAAGCAATGATTCTTAGATCTTAAATTCCTCTCTTCGTATATTAAGCAGAATCACTTAACAGATGATAACTAATGTCTTTGTAAGAAATGATACCATGATATTTGCGTTGTTTGCATAAAGATTCTACCTAAACGATATTTTTACTTGGTAGTTTATTTTCTTCTTTCACATTTTGTAGCGACAGCTCTTTGCAATGCTTTTACAACTAACTGAATTTATTTTACTGTTTCAAGTGTATTTTTTTCTGTAGGCACAACTTAATTTATCTAATGGCTTGTCTGTCTCATTCCGACAGTCTTCGATGATTTCTTTTGACTTCGAGGCAAGAGAATATTTAGAGTTGCAGTAAAAGATGGAATGTGGTCCAGCATGCCAGCAAAAGTTTTTCTAGTTTATAGCAAGCTATTATAGCGCAATGTGCTTAGATGAAGGAAGGATTATTATCAGTAGCTCGTATATGAACCATCTTGTATGTAAAAACTATCCTGCTTCATTTCTTTTGATTGCTAAGGACTTCAACCAACAACGGATGCACTGAGCAGAGCGAGCAACGCTGAAAATTAACTACGATATGTCCAAAATAATGTATAACCAAATTTCGCTGGAAGGAAGATAGTCACCGTTAACACTGAAGTTACTGTGCGGGTAAAAGAATTGGTACACGTCAGGTAATTGAGAAATAGCGTTTTTCAGACAGACACTGAAGCAGCTAAATCTGAAAATGAGGTTGACTTAGAGATTATCCTCCATACTTTATGTATAGAAGTTGTGAGGGTTCGTCTGTGCTTCTAACATATCCCTGTGGCCCTACTGAACATGAGATATTGGTACTGTACGTCACAAAAGAGAACAGGCAGGGGATCACCTAACCAGGAAATGAAACAATAATCGACATTAATCCCTGTTCATTACAAACTTCCTTACGAACATAAACGAATAAAAAATTATTACAGGATGTAGTCGATCACGAGTATGCGCAAAATGGACAGTTATTGACATGCGGTAGTATTAATCTGACACTTGAATGTCCCGGTAAAGAGTGGATATTTTGGGTCATTGGGATAAAACTGTAATCTAAGAATGAATTACGGAAACACAAATCGGTGCTGGACACACACTAATTGCTTGAATCGGCCAAGAGAATGAAAAACTACATATGCAGATAACATCACAGATACAGTCACGAATAAGTCTCAAGCCACTCGAGGACAGTGTGATATTAGTCGGTGCGCCAGTCCAGCGATGGACTGACGCTTATCAAAGCTCCGTACGTATCTAAGACGGAAGGCCAATGACCACCGTTTGACAACACTCCAGTTCCATGGTTATGAGACATGATCCTTAAAGATCGAAATAATGCAAAAATGAGAGTTGTCCAGCGCTAAATGGACTGCTTAAGTTGAAAGTTACGACACGAAACAGGAAAATACAGAAGCTGAGGATGTCTAATAACTCATATAACACTGTATTGTAGGGTGAGGGGGTGATATAGCGAAATGAACGGACAAAAAAGGGGGTGAGAATGTTACTTCTCGAATTCCCCCTTATAGAACTCTCGTAGACGGCGACATAATGGATCAAGTGTAAATGACGTCAGGAAAGGATGATAACTTAATTGGATACCAAGAGAAAATTCGAAAAAAATTTTAGTTTACGGCGGAGTAAAAATGACTGATGGCAAAAATTATCTCATTACTTCTTAAATATCCTTCACAATATTTGAAAAGTGCTCTCTTTAGCCACTACGGTATTGCCTGCCGATCTTTGGCTCTCCACTACTGGCGGTCACTACATCTCGACTGTCCTCGTCTTCGCTCGGTTAGCTGTGCTTGGTTGGCATCGTTTCTCAGCTGTGCCGTGGCGTCTCTACTTGAACTGTGGTAAGAATTCCAGATACACGACAGGCAGCGTCTAACTCTTACAAAAGCTCGCTCATTACCTTCTTATCGCATACTCGTATTATTCCATGCTATACAATTAAATACGGGTATACATCAATTACTTAAAAAAAAAAACTACAGCTTTCGTATTCACCTATGGGCGATCAGCGTTGTACGTAAAGCATGAAACAGGCTGAGAACACTGTTCCACCATACAACGACCCCTTACTCAATGCATTTCTTTCAGTTTTCCTTTTTCTTCAGTAGAGGCTTCAGAATTGCTTCTACCTTCCCATTTTAGGGAGGTAATGTCATTGGGCGCTCCCATCAACTGCTTATTTATAAGAAATATTTACTTTTCTTCCAATAGTTTTTCGATATTATCAAATTGTCCTTCTATAGTTTCGCAGCAACTGAAAATCGACTTCAGGCGTTGATCTTTGGTTTCTTTGTTGTAGATCCAGCTATCTACATTCCCCGCAAGTAACGGTACGGTGCACGCTGGACAGTACTTTGACTGTCGCTAGTCAGTCCCTTTCCTCTTCCACTCGTAAATGGAACGAGGGAAAAATAGCTTCCTGTATACAACTCTGTACGCCATAATACAACGAGGGAAAAAATATCGGAACAACGACAAAGGTTTGCTGGCAGCGGTGGTCACGGGAATGTACTGTCGTAAGAAGTCTGGGCTCAGGACCGCCACGTGATACTACCGAGAGGGAAGACGAGCGTGTTCACAGAATGTCTCTGGAACATTGTACTGCATCTGTAGCAGCAATCTGAGCAGCAGTTGGCGCCATAGGGTCACAACGAAGTGTTACAAATCGATCACTTCAAGGACAGCTTCTAACCAGACGCCCCGTAGCCTGCGTTCCACTGACCCGTGACCACCGCCATTTGCGACTTGAGTGGTGTCGAGCGAGAGCTCATTGGAGGGCGGGGTGGAGGGGTACTGTGTTTTCCAATGAAAGCTGGTTCTGACTCGGTGCCTGTGATGGCCGTGTGTTGGTTAGAGGGAGGTCAGTTGAGGGCCTGCAGCCAACCTTGTCAGCGCGCTAGACACATTGGGCCTACATCTAGAGTTATAGACCGTGGTGCGATTTCGTATAACAGCAGAAGCAATGTCATGATTATCCCACGCAACCTGATTGCAAGTGTCTGCGTCAATCTGTTGATTCGACCTGTTGTGCTGCCATTCATGAAGAGCATTCCAGGCGGTGTTTTCCGACAGGATAACGCTCGTCGAGATACCGGTGTTGCAGCTCAGCATATTCTAAACAGTGTCGACATGTTGCCTTGGCCTGCTCGATCGCCAGATCTGTCTCTAATCGAGCACATATGGGACATCATAGGACAACTCCATCGCATGCTATTGCAACAAGCGTGGAAATCAGTCCAACAAACTAACATCCGACACCCGTAAAACACAATGTATGCACGTTTGCATTCAACATTTTGGCCGTTACAACGGTTATTAATGTACCGACCAACATTAACTTTCGCAATGGTTTATCTCCCGTTTACATTAACCCGTGATCTTAAAATGTTAATAACTTAAATATGTTACATAGACATATGTATTTCGAAATTTCATTACGCTGCATTAATTTTTCTTGGGCTCTTCGATTTTTTCCATGAGTGTATTACTTTTTTTGTCGTTCCATTTCTGACGCGAGTTTAACATTGGAAACATTAGAGTAGTTATCCAGTCTGACGCAGACGTTCATTTTCTAAACTTCCTCAATAGCGTTTGTCGAAAACATTCTCTTCTTCTTCCAAGAAATCTCATCACGGAGCATTTACGTAACACTCTCATACAGGTCGAACCGACCGGTAACAAGTCCAGCCGCACGCCTCTGAATGGCTTAAATGTGTTTCTTTAATCCGATGTCGCTCGAGCAATATTCAAGAATGAGACGCACAATCATTACAGGCATTTGTTTCCCTGTGGTCTCCTTTACAAGTGCAGTCGATCATTCCCTTCCCTACAACCAACCTTAGGTGCTTGCTCCAATTCATATCGCTTTGCAACGCTTCACCTAGATAATTTAATCGAAGTGGTCGTGTTAAGTTGCATACTACTAATGCTGTATTCTAACCTTACAGGATTGTTTTTTCCTACTCATCTACATTGACTTAGATAGTTCTACGTTTGGAGCAAGCTGCTGTTCAACACACCAACTAGAAATTGTTTCTAAGTCATCCTGTATCTTCCTACAGTCCTACAGTCACGCAACCTTCTCGACGTTACGGTCAGATATTTAACCGGAACGGACGAATCAAGCAGCATTCATAATGTATCAGATCATTACAGAAATGTTTCTCCTACCCAACCGTACCATATATCGCGTGAAATAGGATTTCGCCCCAAGCTGTCCTGACTGTCTCTCTACAGAAGTGCTGCTCACAAATCGCGTTTGGCGGAGGTGCAGATTTCGCACCATTTCAGTCGGAGTCTCCGACATCCTCCGGTGGGACAGAGAGCGTGGGAAGCCGAAAAAGCTGACTCGAGTTACCTTACTTTTTTCGTCAGAAGTATTCGACACGGTTAGAAGTGTATGGTGTTCGTCCATGCTTCAAGGAGATTAAAAGGAGAGGGAAAGAAAATTGTGTCACACCAGACGAGTGGAACCCCTATGTTTGCGTGATCGAGTAATGGTGGTGTACGCGTACGTGGAGAACTTGTTTGCGCAGCAATCGGCGACATAGTGTAGCGTTAGAAGGGTACTGAAAGGTCTGAAGATGTTTATTTAGTTTTGAAGTAATAGTAATATATTTAGGTTTGTTGTGGAAATCACGAAACATATATTAAAATTAATTAAATATATGTTTTTTCTATGTAACAAGAAAATAAATATTTGCTGCGACAGTTATGCTACGTTACATTTTATTGACATACATTTTCAGTGACTCTTAAATAATCGTCATTTTCGATCGTGCGCTCACATCATACAAACCGTTATGTTCTTTGTTCTTCTTTTTTAAAAAGCTTCTACTCAATATATGAACTCGATTTTCACAACAAAAAATAAAAAAAACTCTGTTTCTCACGTCTTTTTCGGCCAGAGCTAATAAAAACCAAAAGTAACAGAAAACATTGTGGTCCGACGTCCAGACGTTTAAACATATGGTCCAGCATGTACGAGTCTCTGTGCCACGAACCATATTTTTGTATCGTTAAGAGTCATGTATTTCCCAGTTTCAAACGCCTTAGTGTTCCCAAAAATAGTGATTATGTATATGGTTAATAAAGTTTACCTCAACATACAGGATGAATATTCGCTCGTTCTTTCTCGTTATGTGAGTGCCTCTTTAGTATTCTTGTGGCCTCCTGCGACAATACTGGAATGCCTGTTTCGGAGCGCAGTAACCGAAAATTCAACGTCAGTTCGCTGCCTCTGCGACATATAGTCATAAAGTTCTAATTGAAACATCGAAACAAGTGAAGACGTATAATTATGTGATTCGTTGGTAGCAGGTGCATGTCTACAGCTCTGATACGCATTGAAATCTCAGGCCACAGTATTGCGTCACCAAAACGAAATGACCGACAGAGGTGGACTGTCATTCGGGAGGACGACAGTTCAATTCCGCTTCCGGCCATCCTGATTTGGGTTTTCCGTTATTTCCCTAAATCGCTCCAAGCAAATGCCGGGATGGTTCCTTTGAAAGGGCACGGCCGACTTTCTTCCCCGTCCTTCCCTAACACAATGAGACTGATGACCTCGCTGTCTGGTCTCCTCCCCCAAAACAACGTAACCCAAAACGAAATGGCACAGCTGATCTTCACTTTGCCAATGGCTGCACCGATACTGTGGAAGAAGGATGTCACCGTGTAGCAACACTGCAGACATACATCTGAAACAAAGAATCACATAATAAGAATACATAATTTCGTATCTTTATTTTTTAGAATGTACGAGGGCTATTCCGAAAGTAAGGTCCGATCGGTCACGAAATGGAAACGACTGTGAAAATCCGATAAAGCTTTGCACAGATGTGTTGGGTAGTGTCTCTAGTATAACTCCAGTTAGCATCACGTCGCTCTTCTCATTTCTGAGCTCGCAGTGAGTGCGTAAAGATGTCTAGAAAATAGTGTCTGCCGCCAAGTACGGGGGCCTGGTGAGAAATTTCCCCTGAAGCTATGCAGCTAACATTACATAACTGTCGTGCTGTTTCGTCTTCAAGACAATTCTCAGCCGCATTCTGCAGGGGCAATGAAGATGCTCCTGCATCGTTTTCAAATGGAAATGTGAGATTACCCACAATACAGCCCGTAATTGTCTCCCTCTGAGTTTCAGCTCAGGTCACATGAACCGCTGGTTATGAAGACAACATTTCGGCACAAGACAACGAGCCGTAGGCCAGCGTAGAGAATTGGCGGAGAGCACTGGCGGCTGCCTTCTATAGCGAGGGTATGGGAAAGTTGGTACAACGCTACGATACACGTCTAAGTCGGGTCGGCGACTATGGAGATAAGTAGCTGCAAGGTGTATCTAACTGTTGCAAATAAAACATTTTTGATTTTTACCGTGGTTTCCATTTCGCGACCTATCGGACCTTACTTTCGGAATAGCCCTCGTATAATTAAAATTTTTTGGCTACGACTCGCACTCAGGTCAAATAATCGCTCCTTTTGTTTCCTGTGAGCAGATATCAATTGGTTGCCTCCTACAAAAGTGGTACCGAAGGTCGCTAAAGGGTCGCCGAAGTTGGGAATTCTTACTCGCCACTTACCCTTACAAACAATGGGGTTCCGTTTGAAACGAACTAGGACTTCCTCATTTCATGGCGCATGCAGAGTCGCTAAATCTGCACCCACCTTTTAAGTTTCCACTAGATGCTGCCCTGTAGCGTCTACAGCTTGAACAAGTTCATATGTTTCGAATCTTAGCAGTTAGACGAGCATACGTACGTAGTAGTCATTTTTGTCTTTGTTTTAAAAATGTGATTGTATTTGTCTCTATAAGGCTTGTTTTGTGGTGGATTAGGGCTTTTGAAATCACTGCAGCTCTAAGGGCAATAAGAGTAGCTGTGCCAAGCAAGATAGTAAGAGATGGAAAAGAGCCACCGTGGTAGAACAACCGAGTTACAAAACTGCTGCGGAAGCAAAGGGGACTTCACAGCAAACATAAACATAGCCAAAGCCTTGAAGACAAACGAAAATTACACGAAGCGAAATGTAGTGTGAGGAGGGCTATGCGAGAGGCGTTCAATGAATT
Organism: Schistocerca nitens; assembly: GCF_023898315.1. Classification (NCBI taxonomy): domain Eukaryota; kingdom Metazoa; phylum Arthropoda; class Insecta; order Orthoptera; family Acrididae; genus Schistocerca; species Schistocerca nitens. The sequence goes on along the minus strand of NC_064618.1, from coordinate 467,900,056 downwards.
CGAAAGTAAAGTTCTATGTACTGACGTGGCAGAAAATCCTAAAAAATTTTGGTCTTATGTCAAAGTGGTAGGTGGGGTCTCCAGAAAAGTCATTATAGTCGAACATAATACGTGTTCCAAAATTCTACAACTGATCGACGTTAAAGATATGGGTCTATAGTTCTGCACATCTGTGCAGGGAATGGCAATTGGATCTCAATGTAGATAAGTGTAACGTGCTGCGAATACATAGAAAGAAAGATCCTTTATCATTTAGCTACAATACAGTAGGTCAACAACTGGAAGCAGTTAATTCCAGAAATTATCTGGGAGTACGCATTAGGAGTGATTTAAAATGGAACGACCATATAAAATTAATCGTCGGTAAAGCAGATGCCAGACTGAGATTCATTGGAAGAATCCTATGGAAATGCAATCCGAAAACAAAGGACGTAGGTTACAGTACAACTGTTCCCCCACTGACATCTTGGGTTGTCGGGTGTTCTGCCGGATATCAGCGTCGTACTTGCACGATATTTCGGTCACGTAGCTCGTAACCTTCATCAGGTGCGACCTGAGACCTGAGTCTCAGGTCGCACCTGATGAAGGTTACGAGCTACGTGACCGAAATATCGTGCAAGTACGACGCTGATATCCGGCAGAACACCCGACAACCCAAGATGTCATTAGATCGCCGGGAAAGCCTGAAGTGTTCCCCCACTGCTTGAATACTGCCCACCGTTGTGGGCAGATAGAGAAGATCCAACGGAGAGCAGCGCGCTTCGTTACAGGATCATTTAGTAATCGCGAAAGCCTAACGGAGATGATAAATAAACTCCAGTGAAAGACTCTGCAAGAGAGACGCTCAGTAGCTCGGTACGGGCTTTTGTTGAAGTTTCGAGAACATACCTTCACCGAGGAGTCAAGCAGCATATTGCTCCGTCCTACGTATATCTCGCGAAGAGACCATGAGGATAAAATAAGAGAGATTAAAGCCCACACAAAGGCAAACCGACATTCTTTCTTCCCACAAACAATAAGAGACTGGAATAGAAGGGTGAACCGATAGAGGTACTCAAGGTACCCTCCGTCACACGCCATCAGATGGCTTGTGGAGTATGGTTGTAGATGTAGATGGGCTGTTGTTCCTCCAATTCCATATGATGTAGTCTTGCCGAATATAGGAAGGGGAAATTCTGGAGTGACTTTTTGAAGGGATTTCTTTGGAAGCCGACTCAAACTGACAGCAGCAGTGAAAGCGGAGATGATGTGTTAGATGAATACAGTGACCTAGATTTTCGAACGAAAAAATCAGTGGTGTCTTGCATTACATCAGAGTGCGACAGCAAAGAACCATGATAAAAAAAAATGTAAAACTGCTGTTCCAGTTGAAACACACACACAACAGAAGCAAAGCATCTACCAATGCATTGCACCTCAAGGCACTGTGTACACTGTAGCACAACGAGGGGACACCACAGAAACAGGAGGAAGTGTACTCTCTGTCTTGTAACCTATGCCTAAAAGCAGAAAGGAACTTTATTTTGCCTTATTGCCAAAAATAAGATTACATGTACAGAGGCTCCATTAGAAACCATCCCGAATGTGTTCAATTAATGTATGTAGCACTTATTTTGCACGTTGTTCTGTCTCAATGTATGTCTAATAATCTAATAAAAATCAAGAAAATTAAAAAAAAAAATTTTTGATATTTAGAGTCTGAAAGGGTTAAGCCCTAGTAATTTAAGGTGACGCTTTCCCGTTCACAGTAGCACCATAAGGAAACAGACTCTCACCTAGCACGACGTCTGGGTTGTGTACTTGGTGGGACACTCTTGGCGTCAGCTGCGCCTCCTGCTCCTACGCAGGAGGAAGAGTACTGCTGTCTGTCTACTCCGGTGACTCATTAGCGAACACAAATACGAGGCGTGGGACGTTGTGCCAGGCACGGCGTAGGGGCCGACTACGCTACCCGCACAGCACGCGTCCGTCGGCTGCCTCGCGCTCACGTAACAGGGTTATCTGTCAGCTGTTCAGGCAGCAGCAACAGGTGAAGGCTGCTGACGACAGACCAACTCAGCGCGCGCGTATCTTCGCCAGTCCTGGCATGTGGGTTCCACTGCTAATTTATTTCCGTTCTCTCTTTCTTTCTCTCTCACTCTCCTGCCTAGCGTTTTTTGGCGTTACGCTCACACTGCGGCGTTATGGTAAGATTTTGATTCCACAGTCGAAGAAAATGATCGACCCTGTGTTGATGGCCTGTCCTAATTTGCAGACTTTTTTTAATTTTTAAATTTTATGTTCAATGCTATAACACCGCTTTAAGACGAGTTTTAATATTTTTTGTGGGATCTAAAATTTAAAAACCTCTCTCACACCGGCCTGATTTAGCTTCACTGATGAGGATAGTAAAAAACATGCGTATGTTAAGGGAATTTTAATTCACAAAGCAGGCTTATCACATTCACACAGTTCAATACTGTTCTATCCTGATTAAATTGAGCTCAGCTTAAATTCCATAAGGCAATGAAGCAATTTCGAAGTCTCGGTGCGACGAAAATTGTCAGTCGATCTCCTGAAAACATTTGTAATAATTATTAACTTTCGGTGATCACATGGGGAAGACCGGAGATCCGCTGGTAAGACCGTGTTAGCCTATTTATTGGAAGTAATAAACTGGATATCTTGAGCATACGAAACGGCAGGTTCGTCCAGTGTAAATCAGACGTTCCCCACTGATCCCGTGCAACGCAGCATAGTAAGCAGACACTGTCAATAATAATCAGTTAAATAATACGCGAACACACTTACTTTAGTTTAGTTCATGTATTAAATTCCTTCTCATACAGAATCTCATCAAGATGGCGACTAGCTCAACAAGACATACGTATACATCTTCGTTCTCTCACGGCTAATCGGCAAGATCTCCTTCATTCTTTTCATAAGAGAAAACATAGATAGCAGAGAAGCTATTCCACGGAATTAAATGGACGCTCCAAGGAATAATAGGGCTTGAAACTACTTTGCATATATAATCATCGTATATTAAAGTTTAGGAATCGGTCAAATAAGAAGAGATATTTCGAGATGTGTTCTGGGTTATATATTTTATAAAATTTCTGAAAATATCGCGGAGAGTCCGCTGCAAGAGACATTACAGAGTGTCGCCCAGAAAGTAATGCATCGCATTTTCTTCTCAGACAGAAACAATGCTACGAATGCGAAACGTTAGTATGTATTATTTGAAGTGTCCTGAGCGCGTGCGCCAAGTTTCCGTCGCAAATACCATAGCTGCAGGGCAATTTCAAAATGTCGTCTGTAGGTGATGTACGTTACAAGGAACGTGCCGTCATTCACTATCTCAACTCGGAGGAAGTACGCTACTGGCCATTAAAATTACTACACCACGAAGATGACGTGCTACAGACGCGAAATTTAACCGACAGGAAAAAGATGCTGTGATATGTAAATGATTAGCTGTTCAGAGCATTCACACAAGATTGGCGCCGGTGGCGACACCTACAACGTGCTGACATGAGGAAAGTTTCCAACCGATTTCTCATACACAAACAGCAGTTGACCGGCGTTGCCTGGTGAAACGTTGTGATGCCTCGTGTAAGGAGGAGAAATGCGTACCATCACGTTTCCGTCTTTGATAAAGGTCGGATTGTCGCCTATCGCGATTGCTGCTCGCGTTGGTCGAGATCCAGTGACTGTTAGCAGAATATGGAATCGGTAGATTCAGGAGGGCAATACGGAACGCCGTGCTGGATCCCAACGGCCTCGTATCACTAGCAGTCGAGATGACAGGCATCTTATCCGCATGGCTGTAACGGATCGTGCAGCCACGTCTCGATCCTGAGTCAACAGATGGGGACGTTTGCAAGACAACAACCATCTGCACGAACAGTTCGACGGCGTTTGCAGCAGCAAACCAGAGACCATGGCTGCGGTTACCCTTGACGCTGCACCACAGACAGGAACACCTGCTATAGTGTACTCAACGACGAACGTTGGTGCACGAATGGCAAAACGCCATTTTTTCGGATGAATCCAGGTTCTGTTTACGGCATCATGATAGTCACATCCGTGTTTAGTGACATCGGGGTGAACGCACACTGGAAGCGTGTATTCGTCATCGCCATACTGGCGTATCACCCGGCGTGATGGTATGGGGTGCCATTGGTTACACGTTTGGTCACCTCTTGTTCACACTGACGGCACTTTGAAAAGTGGACGTTACATTTCAGATGTGTTACGAGCCGTCGCTCTACGCTTCATTCGATCCCTGCGAAACCCTATATTTCAGCAGGATAATGCACGACCGCATGTTGCAGGTCCTGTACGGGCCTTTCTGGATGCAGAAAATGTTCGACTGCTGCCTTGACCAGCACATTTTCCAGATCTCTCACCAATTGAAAACGTCGGGTTATTGGTGGACGAGCAACTGGCTCGTCAGAACTCTTGATGAACTGTGGTATCGTGTTGAAGCTGCATGGGCAGCTGTATCTGTACACGACATCGAAGCTCTGTTTGACTCAATGCCCAGGCGTATGAAGGCCGTTATTGCGGCCAGAGGTGTTTGTTCGGGTACTGTTTTCTCAGGATCTATGCACTCAAATTGCGTGAAAATGTAATCACATGTCAGTTCTAGTATATTATATTTGTCCAATGAATACCCGTTTATAATCTACATTCCTTCTTGGGGTAGCAATTTTTTTTGGCCAGTAGTGTAACTGTGGGGAATATTCACAAACGCTTGTGCAAAGCCTATGGAGCATCTGTTGTTGACAGAAGTACAGTAAGTCACTGGGCACGGAAGGTGAGGTCATCAGAAGGCGGCTCGGCGAGTTCCACGATTAGCAGCGGTCGGGGATACCATCCACGTCTGTCACATCTGACATGTTGCAGAGAGATAATGTTGTCGTCCGCGAGGACAGATGCCATTAGTGGAAGACATTTTAAGTACGATGAGATGGTGATTCACGCAGTGAAGCACTGACTCCGCCACCAGGACAAGGATTGGTACCGACAGGGTATACACGTCCTTGTTTCGTGTTGGAGGAAGGCCATAGAATGGGATGGAGATTACGTGGAAAAATAGGGTATCTAGATAAAAAAATCATTGTCTCGTGTGTGTAATTCTCATTATGATCAATAAAGAATTGTTGAAGAAAAAATGCGGTGCATTACTTTTTGGGCAGCCCTCATATTTTTGCTGATAAACTGTGGAAAACTGCCTTTTCATTCAGTTAATTTAATACCAGAGCAGCTAATGTAAAAATGTTCATTCAGTTACATGTATCGTAGAAAGCAACACCGTTTACACTGCGGTCTACGATAAAATTTAAAGGAGTTTTTATATATCAGTGGTTCTATTACATACATACAAGGAGGGAAATACGATTTCTGGTTTTAGTAACAGTTCTTGAAGGTTTATTTAAGCCTCTGAGGATGTTTCGAGGTGAGTGGTAAATCGTTGCTTCCAAACTTTGGGGTGGTTTGTTTTAGCCTGAGACAACTAAATATCTCGGAAACGACGCATCCTACGAAAAAAATGTTTTTGTTGAAAAGTTAATATTAGTCAAGGCGATATCTGCCTGCACTACAGTTAGCCACCTCTTTACCACTCTTCGTGCGTGGTTCAAAAAATGGCTCTGAGCACTATGGGACTTAACATCTGAGGTCATCAGTCCCCTAGAAGTTAGAACTACTTAAACCTAACTAACCTAAGGACATCACACGCATCCATGCCCGAGGCAGGATTCGAACCTGCGACTGTAGCGGTCGCGCGGTTCCAGACTGAAGCGCCTAGAACCGCTCTGCCACAACGGCCGGCTTTCTTGCGAGGGCGGGGTCAGTTTTGTATTTTGAAATGGGAGCATCCCATTTTGTTTCATGTTCATATTTTACGCCAAAAATTACTTACGGTTTAACAAACCAATGTTTTCATCCGTGGTAGACTGCGCTGTAATCAACAAACATCAAGTGTGTTTGTTTTTGGAATTAAGAACCGACGTATCTGATTCTACATTTCATTTACGATGCAAATGTAAACCTTTGTGTTCTGACGGTTGACACCTATATTCAAACATTACTTGAATGTTGCTAATGTTATAGTTCAGTACAAATAATGTAGCTAGACTTTGACTTTTTGGCAAATAAGCTACGTGTATGGTAACGCTACGCGGCTACTCGCGGAATACAAACCACAACAACTGTGATAAGGTAAAGTGACCTCGGGGTGATAGTGATAGCTCATCTGCAATGGATACTCACCGAATCCAAGCACCCCAATGGTGACAGGAAAGGGGACTCACCGAAATCAAGCACCTGATGGGAACAGAGAACTATTACATCCACGTCGTTGTTTCTGGATCATGTTAAACGTAGTTTCTGATCAGATATTGAAACGACTAATCATATTATTCTGTAGATTCAAATTTGCAACACTAAAGTAAATTTCGGACATAAATATCAACTATTAGGATAGAAAGATTTACATTTACACCGCAAATGAAATGTAGAATCAGACGCGTCGGTTCTTAATTGCAGAAACATGTCCACTTGATATTTGTCGATTTCAAATACATCTATCACGAATGGAAAATAATGTTTTGGTAAACCGTTCGTAGTTTTTAGCGTAGAATCTGAAAATGCAATAAAAATTGGGTGGTGGTGGTTCCCATTTGAAAATACAAAACTGACTCCATCCATGCTGTGTTGTGGGGGGGGGGGGGGACTGTTTAGGATGACGATGGTAGTGGTTAATGGCTTAGGACGCTAAACGGCGATGTATATCAGCGCCCTAAATTCAGAGAAGTGGCAGCTGAAGCTGACGGCAGAGTGATTGTACTGCCTCCAACGTGCCCTAAGAGAAGTTAGAGCTCGTACGGAGGGCATATAGTCTGTGGTTTGTCCCTCGCTCTATTTGCTAGTGGAACAGGAAAGGGAATGACTAGTAGTGACACAAGCAACCTCCGCCATGCACAACTTGGCGGGTATGGAATATATATGTAGATGTAGAATATCTCCGCTGTAAATATTTTCACGTGACAATATTTTTAAACATAATAAAATGTATGTTTGACAATTCCACTTTCATCTAACTCCGCACAACGCTTTCCGCTCAAGTCACTCATTTTTGTAAAAGAAATAGTTATTTTGTAATAAATTAATACTACAGTGTTCATGCAATAACTGTATTCTGACAAAAACGCTTTATAGAAGCTTGTACATTATTGAACATAAAGAAATTGTCTTCGAAAGAAACTCAAGGACAGTTTAAAACAACCGACTGATTTTGTTTTAATTACAATTTTCTTTCTAATTTATTGTTGTAAGCAAATCCGCCAATGATGCAGTGAGAATCCCTGCGAGGAGATTCTCTTCGGTCTCGACAGGCGTCTCGCACGCAAGTCGTTTCACACGGCCCCACAAGAAGAAATCAAATGGGGTGAGAGCAGGTGAACGTGCTGGCCACGAAACAGGGCCTCCTACTTTTCAGATGTTCACAAACCCTCAGACCAACGTGAGGTATGGCTCCATAATGTTGGAACAAAATCCGTTGACGAATAACAAATGAGATTTGTTTTAGGAGCCTGGGTAGTATGTGTATGGTAAACACTTCGTGCACTGGCACATCTAAGCTGGGAGCAAGAAGAAACTGGTCTATTGCGTAATCATTGACTATGTCTGTCCACACGTTGAATGATAATCTGTATTGATGGCTCTTCACAACTGTAGCGTAGAGATTCTCATTGGCCTAAACATGGCTATTGCGACTGTTTAACATTTCGTCTTTGGTAAAACAGGCTTCACCCGTCAAAAAGAACATTCCGCACGCAGAAAAGTGAAGGTAGACAGTAAAGCGATGCAAGAACCTTTCGCTGAACATGTCACGAGGTCCGAAATAGCAGCAACAAAGGATACACTTTCTGTGGATGGTAGGGTTGTAGCTGTACTTCCCATAATACTTGTCACACAGTACTCTACGAAACATTCATTTTATGTCCAGCTGATGAAGTATTGATTGTAGGCACCTCATTCACTAGAGCAAGCACTGTGTCTTCTAACTCGGAAGCCGGCCGCGGTGGTCTCGCGGTTCTAGGCGCGCAGTCCGGAACCGTGCGACTGCTACGGTCGCAGGTTCGAATCCTGCCTCGGGTATGGATGTGTGTTATGTCCTTAGGTTAGTTAGGTTTAAGTAGTTCTAAGTTCTAGGGGACTGATAACCACAGCAGTTGAGTCCCATAGTTCTCAGAGCCATTTGAACCATTTTTTTCTAACTCGGGAGTCGTCCTCGGTCGTTCTGTGCTACCAATTTCCTTGTTTCATTTAATCATTGGAACAGTCTTGGACACATGGTGTGACATGTATGTCTTCTGGTCGGATATTTGGTCCTGTGCAACCTCTCCACTTCTCTCCTCCTTCTATTTGCTTGCCCATGCACAAAAATCATGTCTGCAAGTTCCGTTACCTGTACAACTCCATTTGCTTAGGACTGGTCGACGTTAACACTTCAACTTGTAAAACACAGACTGCATTCTACTCAATACAGACATTCTACACCAGGATTGCTCAAGCCAGTGTACATGACGCCGTATGCGTTGGATTAGTTGAGTTATTATCCCAGCCTCTACACCCAAGTGCACGTCGGGATTGCCTACCACATAATTTTGGCGAGCGACAGTACCGGTTCATGTGTTCCACTGTCTGAGATATCAGAACGATTTTCGCATATAATCTTTGACTCGGTCGTTTCCGGACCCGAGTGACACGCCCCTAATTGATACATCTACCTTTCTCCATCATCCCTGAAAGTTTGTATCATCACCACGGAATCACCCAGTTTACCTCCCTTGCCTAGCGTTTTTCTCGTCTTACAAGACGTGGTCGACTTAACGCCGGCATGGATAGCATAACACTGATGGAACTGTGTGCTCCCTATTCAACAATTCGAACTCCGAATCTCTTAACGTCTGATTTTACTTGCATAACAACGATTAACGATTTTTTTAAAGAAATTGTTCTATGATGTTGAATATTTTGGCATGTCAGACGTGGAAAATAATAAGCAAAAAATTTTTTCACTAAAAGTTTAATGGGAAAAGCAATAACACCATCGTCGCGTCAGTTTTTCTGTCAGCTTAAGTCTGTCTGAATTATCGCAGCGTGTTTATATTTTGAGGAACAGTAATTAATAGAAGCATGTTCTTATTCCACTGTTATTTGATAGAAATGCTAGGAATACGTTACAAAGTTAACAACTCGTATTTTATGCCATAAAATGTAATAATCAAAACAAATTTGTAACTGCTGTGATACAAAGATATCATGCAGACTGTTTCACTTTTTGCGAAAGAATGTGAAACAGTTCTTTCCCTTAGCTAACGGAGGTACTGGCTGCTTTTCATACATTTTGTTTTAGTGCTCCTCATATTGACATTTTCATGGTGCCAAAGTGTCAGACACTGTGCGCCGGTGATCATACTCATCGTATCGCTTGTCGAAACGTAATTTTGCATGAGGTTTCTGTACTTTTGTCTTTTTTAAGGCCCCTACGTGATCTTATAACATTAGCTCATGCTGTTCTCGCCTCCTCTCTCTGTCTGGACAAGGCAAAAGAGCCTCTGCCAGATACTTACCAAATTTAAGAAGACCCATAATACTCCTGTTCACAGTCTGGTTTTCACAGCAATGCTTCTATCAGTTGATAGGTGAAAGATCTACGAACTGCAGTAAACACCGACTGAACGACACCCATAACTGAATCCTCTCCCAGATAATCAATCTGATCTTCCGTTAAACTCATATATAACAAAGTTACAGTACAACAAAAAGTTTCCTGTCAAAAAAATTTACAAAAATCAGAGACAGAGCGAGCACCCAACCATATCCATTCAAGAATAAAGCTATGCCGCAAATACTTGAGTGCGCAATCGTGTTAGTATAAATTTAATGCAGAATTGCGTACTAATGAATGTTCATAACAAAACATTATGGAATTCAAGATGCGGTAGTGATGCGTAAAATATGACTTTAAGAAACGGAAGGTCACTTGGCTTCTAACACTCAGTTCCGCCTCTCACGTAGAAGTTGGTTAACCCCTAGAAATTGAGAAACCCTGTGGAAGATTGGCCACTCAACGTCATTAGGAAACAGGCTCACGGAGAGACAACATTTAGAAGAATAGGGGGTTGGACTATGGGCTAAAACCCATACCCGGAAAAAATCTTATTACGGAAACTCAAGTAACTACAGCTGGGCGGACTCTAAGGCAAAGTAACAAGGAATATGAGAATTGGATCAAGGAATGTACAAACGTTAGACAGAATTGGAGGCCTTGGAAGCCTGACTCAAATAGTGAAAACATACAAAGTGGATATGACGGCTTTGCACGAAATAAGAAACCGCAGTGTACTATATACTAAAGCGGCAACAATAGTGATCGCGTATTTGGTGTGGGATTTATAATCAACCAAAGCACTGAACAGCTAGTGATAGGATTTAACGCAATAAGTGCAAGTGTATCTTATATATGAATAAAGGGGAAATTTTTAACTACCGTCTCCTAAATGCACATACCCCTGCTGAGGAGAAGACAGCAGAAGAGAAGAAGATCTTCTACGAGGAACTAGAGCAAGGGCAAAGTGGCCCTCTCGATGAGTCCTAATATCGGTCTGTTGTCCGACGAAAGATCATCCAGCGTCCGCAGACGGAGATTCAGGTTGATGGTCTTGATTATGGCGATGTCCAGTTCCCGCGGGCCATGGACGGAAACATGTAAATCCTCAACCAGTTCAAACAACATATGTCCTTTTGGGTTAGTCTTACGGGAATTCCAGGCAACATGTCTACTATTAAGATCCCCTCTTGTCGTAACCCTCTCTAACGGCATAAAGATCTTCTGGATGGAGAGGCTTCTTTGGGCTAAGATAAACTGCAATACAGGTAATGTTTCCAAGCGTCGTCTGGATTGTTACTGCCGTGGCCTGTAAAGTCTGGAGTTGAGGTAAATGTTCTTGGTGGTGACGAATGCATTTTTTGACGAGAACTGCGGTCTCTCCACCCCGTTGGTCCCGTCTGTCCGTCCGGTAGATGTGCATGTGCCTCAAGCGGAGGTCGGAGTTGTGTTTCGGAGACAAATGCTACGTCTATCCTGTAGCGATGTCAGAAGTCCGTGAATTCTGTTTTCTTCAGTTTCAGGTCGTTGCTATTCCAGATTCAGAAGTTGAGATTCCTCGTGTGATGCTGTCCATCCATTTAGGGTGTTTGAAAAGCTGTCAGTACGCTTTCTAGAAGCGAGAGGATAGATGTTAGCTTCTGCTGGAGGGCGGTGAGTAGTTGAATCTCGTGAACTGACATACGACCGGAAGAGCAGTGAGCTGATCACGTGTCCTTCCATATCCACATCCAGTGACACTTGTGGCCTGAGGACGACATGGCGGCCGTTCGGTACCGTTTTCTCTTCATGACCTATTTGGGCAGAGTTTACGTTAGTTTTATATATTAGTTGAGTACCTAGCATTGTCAGGGTATGTATTTATTCCGCTCTTCTGTTAGTCCATCTCCTCCTTCCCTCTCTCTCTCTCTGTCCACCTTCTCTACCCTCCACACTTTTCATCTCCTCCTGCCCCTGTCTCTGCCCACCTCTTTCTGCCACTCTCTCTCTCCAAACCTGCTCCTTCCCCACCCCCCTCTGTCCATCTGCTCCTTCCTCCTTGTCCATCTCGTCCTCACCACTCTAATTCCTTCCGCTCCTCCCTCTCTCTTTGTTAGTCTCCTCCTTCCCCTCTGTCCATCTCCTCCTCTCTCATTTCCTCCGCTGTACTTTCTGTGCCCATCTCCTCGTCTCCCCTCAATCTATCCATCTCTTCCTCTTGCTGGTCTCTGCCCATTTCCTCCTCCCTCTCTGTCTGTTCATCTCCTCCTCCCCCACCTCCCTCCCTGTCTCTTTCTCCTCCTACCTCTGTCCATCTCCTCCTCCTTCCTTTCACTGTTCATTCCACCTCTACCCTCTCCCTGACCATTTCCCCCTCACCTATATCTGTCCATCTCCTCCTCCTCCTATCGGTGTCCACATCCTCCTTCCCTCTCGCTGTCTGTTCAGCTTCTCATTCTCCCTTCTGTCTTCACGCTATCGTGCTCACCACACTAGGACGTGGTGATTATAACTCTTACAGTATTTCTTCGCGGACTGTAATTAATATGTAAACCAAATTTGACTGAAGTCGCTCCAGGGGCCTAGACTGAGCTTTATGCCTGCATGTGTACACGTCAGATATATTTCACACACATTTAACATATTTCACACGTATTTATACGCATGTTCCGCATCTCCATCTAGCGAATTTCAGCCTAAAGTTTCATTTCCACGCAGCTCAATGTTTATATCGTCATATCTCCTGAACTGTGTCCCATACAATGACGTAATTGTGCAGGTACATCCAGTGGCGTAGGTGTGTACTGTCTACAGAATGTGTTATAAATAGGGTTACTTCGCACCCTACATCCGCTGCTGAACCCGTAGTCGACGCTGGCCCCAAAACACGAAACACACCATAACGCTGTATTTAGCGCTGGTCCAACTAGTGCTGGAGTACACGTACGTGGTGTAGGGATATGCAGCTGACTCGCACATCGGAGCACTGCAGAGCGTTGCAGATACGAACTCTCAAACTCGCTCTGCGACTCACAAGGCTGTACCCAACGATTCTGCAGCACCAAGACACGGGTATCTCGCTTTTGGGGAACAGATTCCGGCAAATGGCACATGCTCTCTACGAGAAGTCACGACAATCCCGAAATCAGCTCATCCAGACCTTGGGCTACAAACAACACTGCATGCCAATCACACGCTGGCCTGATGTAATGCGAGAATAATTTCCTCGGCAGCAGACACCTTCATTCATCACCGCATCCATTACATCATCATGACCATCATTGGCTCGATTAGTGTTACAGGTAAAAATCACGCCAGTCCGTCAAGGAGAGTTCACCAAACGCCGACCAACAGGAGAACTTGCAGGAGTCACTCCTAATGAGTGTGAACTGCAAACATCTCGAGCCAAGGAGTGGCTCGTCATTCAACGAACGAATTAACGAACCACACCAGGCAGTTTATTAGCCCACCTGATGATGGCAGCATCGTCGTTTGCCGAAATACTGTGCCTGTTGAACACTGGCATCCGGCAGTTCGCCCATGAAATATTTCGAGATGAAGTACGCTGGAAGAAGCTGAAGAACCACAATGAAAACATAATTAGCAGCATAGTCATGCTCCCGAATACTCTGGAAACGTCACTTGTGAACGTTTCCTTCGTGTATAAAGCTTAATCGCCGACAGTAATCGCGGATACGTAAGCTCTTTAATTTCCTAAATAACAGATGGCACTTAATTCGTCCTAGACGCAACAATCACTCGTCCGCGTAATAAGGGGAGTTCAGACAGTAACTCCGCGAGTTTTACGGCCCCGCCACGCTGGCAGTTTGTTAAGCAGCCTCGTTATTATAGGTATGAGTTCTCGGAAGCGATTCGAGAAGCAGGCAGCAGCATTACGAGCCGCCGCTGAGGCAACAGCCCGCGCGTTGAGCGCGGCCGCCCGTGGCCGTGGCCTTGGCTCGCCGCTTTACGGGACACAAAGCAGGCGGCGCGAGCTCAGCGGAGAACGTTCTTGTCAGTCCGCCTTACAACGGACACTCTTACCAGGTGTACCGGTAGGAAATGAGCGATAAGATACAGATGTGTTGATAGGGAACATTTGTTGTGAACGAGCCTTAATTTTTTTTTGTTTTGTTTGGTTGGTATGACATCTGTCAAAGATATTTAGTATACATCAAGTCATGGAACAAACAACATCATATGTTTTCATCGTGTTAAGAATGTCGAATTTTGTGCCAGAAAGTGTTTAATTTTTTGTTTTCATTTGAAGAAAAGTGCTGCAGAGTCGCATCGAATGCTTGTCGAGGCATACGGTGATCATGCTCTCTCAGAAGCAACATGCAAAAGATGGTTTCAACGGTTCATAAATAATGATTTTGATGTAAGAAATGAAGAACTTGGAAGACCACCAAAAAAGTTCGAAGATGCAAGCAATATTGGATGAAGATGATACTTTGAGTCAGAAGTAAATGGCAGCAATGCTAAATGTTGGACAACAAACAATTTCTGACCGTTTTAAAGCTACGGGAAAGATCCAAAAGTGTGGGAAATGGGTGCCACATGAATTGAATGAAAGACAGATGGAAAACCGAAAAACCATTTGTCAAATTTTGCTTCAGAGACATGAAAGAAAATCAATTTTGCCTCGAATTGTTACTGGCGATGAAAAATGGATTTATTTTAAGAATTCTAAACGGGAAAATCAGGGGTTAATCCGGGACAACCATCAACATCGACTGCAAAACCAGATCGATTCGGCAAGATGACAATGCTCTGTGTTTGGTGGGATCAGAAAGGTGTGGTGTATCATGAGCTTCTAAAACCCGGTGAAACTGTGAATACTAATCGCTACAGACAACAAATGATCAATTTGAACTATGCATTGATCGAAAAAAGACCAGAATGGGTCAGAGGACATGGCAAAGTAATTTGTTTACATGACAATTCACCTGCACACAAAGCAAAACTGGTTCAGGATAAAATCAAAACACTTGGCTGGGAGCTGCTACACCGCCCACCGTGTTCACCAGGCGTGGTCCCTTACGACTACCATTTGTTTTCATCAATGGGACACGCATTGGCTGAGGAACACTTCGATTCCTACGAAGAAGTCCAAAATTGGGTGTCTGATTGGTTTGCTTCAAAAGACGAACATTTCTATTGGCGTGGTGTCCACAAATTGCCAGAAAGGTGGTCAATGTGTATAGAAAGCAATGGTCAGTACTTTGAATAAAATGTTTTAACATTTCAGTTCAAAATTAGTGTTTCATTTTCACGAAAAGTACGCTCATTTCATACTGGTACACCTGGTATTCAACGAGAGCAGCTTCAGAGCCGCGCTAATGTGCCACTTCACTCAGTGACAGCAATATGCTGCAGTGTCCACCTCAGAAGAACGTGTGTCTTCTACCGAGGCAGGCTTTGTGTTGCGTTGATTGGCTACCGTTCATTACATGTGAAAAATGCTATATGTTAAACTTGGATACTCTGCGAGTGTGACATTTGAGAAGTTGAAACACGTCTATGAGCTATGGGGAAAATCCTCATCAAGAGCACAAGTTTTTCGCCGGCACAAATCATTTTTGGAAGGCCGAGAACAAACTGAACATGAATCTCCTCAGGGAGACCTTCAACTTCAACTTCAAAAACCGACGAAAACTTCGAACGTGTGCGTGTTATTGTGAGATCAAACCGATATTTACCTGTAAGGATGTTTGAAGAGCTGTTAAAATTAAACATTTTCACCGTACGTCAGGTTTTGATCGAAATTTTGCACCTGCAAAGGGCTTGGGTCGAAATGGTGCCGAAAAATCGCACAATTGAGCAAAAGGACAGTCGAAGAAACCGCTTCGTTGTTCTTCTTGAGAGGCTTGCCAATGAGCACGAATGGTTCAGTTATGTGATCACAGCTGAAGAATCCTGGATTTCTGAGTACGATCCTGAGACAGAGGCAATGTGAGGAGCCGCACACTTCTTACATCTACATCTACATCTACATCTAATCTACATGGATACTCTGCAAATTACATTTAAGTGCCTGGCAGAGGGTTCATCGAACCACCTTCACAATTCTTTATTATTCCAATCTCTTATAGCGCGCGGAAAGAATGAACACCTATATCTTTCCGTACGAGCTCTGACTTCCCTTATTTTATCGTGGTGATCGTTTCTCCCTGTATAGGTCGGTGTCAACAAAATATTTTCGCATTCGGAGGAGAAAGTTGGTGATTGGAATTTCGTGAGAATATTCCGTCGCAACGAAAAACACCCTTCTTTTAATGATTTACAGCCCAAATCCTGCATCATTTCTTTGACACTCTCTCCTATATTTCGCGATAATACAAAACGTGCTGCCTTTCTTTGAACTTTTTCGATGTACTCCGTCAGTCCTATCTGGTAAGGATCCCACACCGCGCAGCAGTATCTAAAAGAGGACGGACAAGCGTAGTGTAGGCAGTCTACTTAGTAGGTCTGTTACATTTTCTAAGTGTCCTGCCAATAAACCGCAGCCTTTGGTTAGCCTTCCTCACAACATTTTCTATGTGTTCTTTCCAATTTAAGTTGTTCGTAGTTGTAATACCTAGGTATTTAATTGAATTTATGGCTTTTGGATTAGACTGATTTATCGTGTGACCGAAGTTTAACGAGTTCCTTTTAGCACTCATGTGGATAACCTCACACTTTTCGTTATTTAGGGTCAACTGCCACTTCTCGCACCATTCAGATATTTATTCTAAATCGTTTTGCAGTTTGTTTTGATCTTCTGATGACTTTATCAGTCGATAAACGACGTCATCTGCAAACAACCGAAGACGGCTGCTCAGATTGTCTCCCAAATCGTTTATATAGATAAGGAACAGCAAAGGGCCTATAACACTACCTTGGGGAACGCCTGAAATCATTTCTGTTTTACTCGATGACTTTCCGTCAATTACTACGCACTGTGAGCTCTCTGACAGGAAATCGCAAATCCAGAACATTCAAAAGAATATAACCGACATGTTAAAGGCACTAGCAGTTGAAGCCTTTCAGCGCTGCTGCCAAGACTGGCAAAAACGACTCCGCCAGTTGATATTGCTAAAGGGAAGTACTTTGAAAGCGAAAATATTGTTGTTTGAAAACAATATTAACTTCGTACATAAAAAATCAGTCTCATTACTTTTCTCAAACACCTCGTAAATACGACCAGCTTCTGACACACATCTAAGAATTGCGATTAAGATACATTGCGAGTATAACCACGCACATGATTCTGAACTGAGTCAAAACTCTTACAGATAGTTCAAGAGATACCGGAGTGGTAGAAGACAGTTTGTTGAAATCAGTGACTCTGAGAAAGCTTCAGCCTTAATTCAGTTGCGCTATGGTATCCGACAAGCCTCTGTTCCTGTGCCTGTGCTCTTTACTTACTTCATAAGTGACCTAGAATATAATTCAAAGCCAGTTCATTTTCTTGTGCTGCCAATACAAACATACTCATAATAAGAGGGGAGCACACACTCCAGGAAATAGTCCAGTAAACAGCTTCTCAACTACGGTCTTTGTTCGAGGTAATTAATTAACTTGAGCCTCACACCAGACAAAATGTCACTCCATCCGCTCCAGATAAAGATATCACTGAAAATAAAATTAGCACAGTACAGGAAACAAAATTTCTTGGACCGCACGTCAGCGAACACTGAAGCTGAAAAATGTACGCAGTCATGTCAACACATGAGCTTTGCGAAATCTGTTTCTTACTGCGATCATTAAGAGATACAACCAATGGTGACACTTCGAAGCTACTGTACCAAGCATTATTTGAGTGTGTTGCGAGCTATTGTCTGATTTTATAGGGAAATAATCTGAATCTCATAACATTTTTAAATTAGGGAAGCAAACAGTGAGAACGATCTCATTTAAAAATAGATATAAGCACTATAGATAATTTTTAAACAATTTAAAAGCTTGACTCTATTATGTCTGTACACTGTGAAGTTGACTTTTTTCTCAAAATTACTACCGCCACTCCTGTGACACAATGAAAAAAAAATTCGCTTACATATCATGCTAAACGATACAGAATTCTATGACAGTAGTGCAAAATGCACGGGAAAAAAATTAGGCATACTTAATCACCTGCCAATCGAACTCAAATCAGTCAGATCAGCAATAGAAATAAAAGTAAAATTGAGACAACTATTATTAAATCACCATATCTACCCAATTGGCGAATTTTTATAATAGAAGTTCTAACGTTTTAAATCAATATATTCTCTCTATCTGCGCTTAACTTACACGTAACTGTTAAGTATATGTGTGCAAATATTTCCACATGATTCTGTATGTTTTCACTTTCATTTACTGTAATTTCTTATCCTGTAATGTATGTTTATTCCGTAAATATGAATATCTATTCACTTTTGTAGTGTTATGTTTTACTTATTCCGTACAACTGTACAGTTTATATACTTACCTGATCGACAGGCAGATGAGGAATCACTCAATCAATCAATGGTCTCATGGAACATCTTAGGTGGACCACCGATAGCTCTGCAGTCTTCGCCGTCTGCTCACAGTACTCTGGCCCTGCAGTGGTTATATTCAAAATGCTTTTCCAGATCTGTGAGAAATATTCAAATGCTTTTCGTAGATCTGTGAGAAGTGTTGAAAGAATTTTGCAAATTTAGAACAAGTTGATTTACGACTTCCTCCTTGGCACCAGAGCATTGTTTTGCTAAAACTTCCCGTGAGCATTTTTTTATCTGAGGCGTGTTTGTTTCTTTCGCTGGTTGAGACAGAGAACGTTTACGAAAAATGAATTAAGACCAAACGATCCATAGTATCGAAGATGAACAAGTGCTTATAGCTCTTAAGGTGTGCCTTTTAGATCCCACGTAGTCTTTTTTTCTTGTATTGGTCCTTTGAAAGCTGCCTACCCTAGAATCGTAGCAACAACAGTACCGGTGCATGTGTTCCACTGTCAGAGGTATCAGAACCATTTTCCCTCATAAATTTTCGGAACCGAGATCTCTCACCACAAACTAATACAATTATTGTTTTCCGTGAGCCACGAAAGCTTGTAACATCATCGCGTATTCACCCTGTATAAATTATCGACACGCCGAATTTTAGCGTGCCACAAGAAATGGTTCAAATGGCTCTGAGCACTATGGGACTCAACTGCTGAGGTCATTAGTCCCCTAGAACTTAGAACTAGTTAAACCTAACTAACCTAAGGACATCACAAACATCCATGCCCGAGGCACGATTCGAACCTGCGACCGTAGCGGTCTTGCGGTTCCAGATTGCAGCGCCTTTAACCGCACGGCCACTTCGGCCGGCTAGCGTGCCACAGTTACCTAGGAGCTAAGTAATAATAATAATAAAATACGAAAATATCTTTTAATTTAAGAGTAATAATGTATTATAGGTACTCAGAAAATCATTACAGTATAGCTTCGAAAATTTCGATTCAGAGAAATGTATCTTTTAGAAAGCATTTGTCGGAAAATTTTAGGAGTAGTTCTAACATTAAATTAATTTAAGAGCTGTAATACTACTAAACTCTAACAAATTTGACGACGTCGTACTTTAAACGATGTGAAATTTAATTGTGGACTCACCAAAAACAGGATTTTGCTTAGCACCACGATTGTGAACACAGATCTGCCAATGTTTGGTGTGTGAGTTTTTAAAAAAGGAGAGTTGCTGTTTCTTTCAGTCTCTTCCGTCCATTTTGTGCAAAGTTCATTCTCCTCATTTTACTAAGTTCGAAGCTCCTCTTTCCTTTATTCTGTGTTTGCGATTTAAAAACTGGGTGGTTTTGGAAATCAGCCTTATGCAAACACAATTAGTTTATTTCTTATATTTACCCAGACATGTTTCGACACCAATCTGTCATCTTCTGTGGGTCAAATTTTCTTACTGTAAAGTACAATATCACATTTGTAATAATTTAACTGCTGTAGGCCTAAGAAATACAGTATCTGCTATTTGATTCGTTTTATTTGAACACTCACCTTAAAATTACATCGCTAACTGAACTGTATTATTATGCATCGATTTTGGTGCTCGCTTTATTCCATTTTTTGACAGCATGTCATCTGCAAACTAGCCATAAAGAAAATTATTACGTATTTGTGGAGAGGTGTTCGAGGGTAGAGGTTATGTACGTTTCTGTACTTACATTTTCCGTCCTGTTTCGTGTCACTGGTTGGTGTCTCAAACAGCTATTGTTTAGTGCAGTGCCTTCACTCAGTTTATCACAAATTACCGCTCACTACTTCACCTAACATTCACTTACACAAAATGTGGCGAAATGTGATCTGCAAAGACACTTCTGACAACACACTGAAGGAGAGGTGTCCTACTGTTACTGTTTAGTGGAGAATATTCCGCTTCTTGTCTTGCCGCGTTTAACTCCCTGTGGTCGGCCGACTTCACCGGTGGGCTCCTAAACCGTGTCGTTCCCAAATGAAAGATTTTGAAATGACGTATATAAATCTATTAAAGCTTTTAGTAAAACGTTCTTTATGTGGGACGGTTCGTCACATTCATAAATTCCCCTCCCCCCTCCCTCGTTACTTTTGGATAGGCGCCTGGTCCCGCGGAACTGTGTACATGAGCTTGTAGTCCCACATCACGCGCGTCTCTAGAACTGGCCTAACAAGACGGCGTAGGAATCTTGCTCTATGGGCAGCTGCTTAATATTTGTTTTTCATAACTAGCTCATTCATTGTAAAATATTTCGTTCCGGCTCATTTCCAGTGGTATTTAGCAACATTATCTCTTGTTCCTGCTCATTTCCAGTAGTTCAGTACCTGTATTTAACCACATTAACGATTCAGCGCCTGAAATCCAATATTTCTGTATTAAATTCCTAACACCTCCTATTTTTGGATTGTGTGCACAGTGTAAAACATTTTCAGCAGCTGATAGTAACCAGCCTGTCGCCCTGATCACTGAATTATTGAACGTCTTTATCAACATGTAACTCCACACAAATAACTTGTTTTCAAAATTCAACAATGAAGTTCATTGCAATCAAATTCTGAAGTAAATTCTTTATTGGCTAAACCGGTTTAGATTGACTTTTCAAAATCAGTAACTCTATAAAAATAAGAAACGATATTCACGTAGACATATAACGTCACTACATTGATAACTTACGTAAATATGTAACAGAACTACATAAAATTTTGTAGTTACGCAATCTTCCATCATTAGGTGCATTTATATCCATTAATGTGGCATATATGTTTTGTGTTAGGACTCTGGGGTAGTCTTTGTCATAACAAAACATATACATGCCATATTAATACACATGAATCCATCTGATGATGGAGGTTTAAACCTTCGAAACTCGTTGTGGAAATAAACAAACATGCACTGGTAACAGTAATCTTCTTGTTTCACTCGATATTAATAACAGTCACTGTAGATCCTAACCTATATGTTCGCATGCAAATATAAAACTTTGTCAGTAGCTATTAGGGTCAAAGTTATCAAATACCTTGCTTCAGGTATGAGTTCTTATAGGTATACTCGGTAAATATTTCGGC
Organism: Schistocerca nitens; assembly: GCF_023898315.1. Lineage (NCBI taxonomy): Eukaryota > Metazoa > Arthropoda > Insecta > Orthoptera > Acrididae > Schistocerca > Schistocerca nitens. The sequence continues at coordinate 467,878,870 of NC_064618.1, read as the reverse complement.
GTTGTACTGGTTAAACAGTGATGACTGGCAACAGTAAAACCAATAACAAACAATATTCACCTATTACACAGCAGAGTGTATGCGTGCTAAAGCCTGGGATACCACTAATAACGTTTTTTGTGTCTGTTAACTCTTCCAGAACACCAGAAAATAGTAGAAATTAATCACACCTACTCATGTTTGACAATTAGAATTATTAGTGACTTCTTCTGAACGAAAAAATGAAATGTATATTAACTAGAGCAAAGTGTACTCATAGTCAATTGTCATGAAATCTAAAAACTGTTTAGCAGTTCATCGTAAGACTGATAAAAGCGTCACCTCGCCCTTCCCCTTCTCCAAGGTTAGACCCTGGGTGCTATCTTGGAACAAATGTACAAAAATTACTCTGTATTTGATTAAAGCGCAACCGATGCCAACAGAGTGAGAGGTCTCCACGTGCGTATTCCGATCGCCATATTATTCTTCCATGTCCGAAGTCATCCTCGAAACACTTCCATCAACCGTCTCAAGCAGTGTAGCAGTGTGTGTGCCTGCTGATGCTGACCTCGTCATTGTGGTCTCTTCATTGCACGACTTCATAACCTTTCTGGCGCTTTTCAGGAGGCTGGATGACATGCTGGATCCGGTTTTCTCACTTTCCCTTCCACAGAAAGCCAACACACTTCACAGTCATTGAGCTGTAGCCGGCGAAGGAATACAACGCTGAAGAATTTTCCTAGAATCACATTAGAGACTATAGTACTTCCCTCTCCCTTCTTTTTCCTTACGTATTATAGGTATTACACTGTACCTCACCTGCGTAAAGTGTGGCTGGAGTACTGAATGAAGCAGTAGCATAAATAATTCTGACTTAGTGTTACAATCTCTCTCCCTCATCTTACATAATTGGTTATATCCCCGTCAGGTTTGCAAGCAAAATGTTGAGTGACATGTGTTTTGAGAATGAAGGAATGACTTGCAAGCGCTGGCAGTCCCTTAACGTCTCGGCGGTGTGTCCCGTCCTTGACACGTGTTCGGAGTAACAGGAAAAAAAAAAAAATCTTAATTATGCAACGACGCTCATTTCACTGTGATCCACCTCTGTCACGCCAAGAGACAGTGATAACCAGAGAAAGAGGCGGAAACATTTGAGTAGCCCAGATGCAAAAGCCGATAAATGCATGTTTTGTCGATTTTGAGTTGAGCACACTGCCGTACAGATTTTTTCAGCGCCTACTCTACGGAACAGGTTTCAGGATACAAAACCCGCTATAAACCGTTGAAACTGGCTGTAGAAAATCGTGTTCGGTTGCAAAAGCCGCTAACTGCAAGTTGTCTTCGGTTGCAAATCCCGCTAAATGTCCAACGTTTGCAAAACGCGCCAAGTTGAACAGGCATGGCTGTCACCGTGCCATGTCCGGATCCAAAGCATGCCAACTATCAGACTTACCAATATAGACATACAAAGTTAAATTTCAGGTTTCTTTTTTTTTTAGGTTTAGAAGGGATAGTTCTCTCATTCAGAAAGTTGGCTGCGCCATAGCGAACTCGTGCGCAACTGTGAAACTCTCGTTGCCGTTGCATTGTCGAAATGTTTTTGCTGGTACGCACAGTTCAGCTGACCAGCAGGATGTGTGTTGACGTATTTATGTGAGTTTTTTGAAGAAAGTGAGTGATTCTGTGGATGGTTTAAATGCAGAAGATGGTACAAACGAAGTGAGAGCAATTGAAATAGTAGGAATTCTGCAAGAAATCGATCCCGTAGTAGTAGTAGTAGTAGTTGAAAGTGACCAAAACGGGACCGAGGGCGCCGGTTCTTCCCGGAAAACTAAGTGGCGTCCTGATCAGTGGAAAACAAATGTTTTCAAAACGGAAAGGTAAGAACTTGAGAAATGTTATTGAAGCATTGTTATGCGATGAAAACTGTGTTGACACTAATTGTTATGAAATACCCGGAAGGTTTAGTGATAGTGACTGGTAAGTGGCATTTACAGATTCAAAAAGGCAAAAAATTCGTTTTCACGAAAAGCAAAAGCAAGATGATTTGTCTAGTTCGTGGAGAACCCTTCTATAATTTTGAGGCTGGACACGGGAAGAGGATCCTGAAGAAACGAAAAAATTTCAGCGAAGGAAATGGCCCAACACCAACCACAGCAGGAGTAGAACTTTCAGAAGCCAAGCAGCTTTCGGAGCTCCACTTTGATGAAGACTGGGTGACCAACGACAAATTCAAATTCTACTCGAAGGTGTTAGACGAACAGGAAGGGACTCCTAGAATCGCTGCAACCCTCAGAACAAAGAAGAACCCAGAAGCGATTTTGAGTTGATGGACAGTGTTGAGGTCGAATGAATGGTTCAAATGGCTCTGAGCACTATGGGACTTACCATCTGAGGACATCCGTCCCCTAGAACCTAGAACTACTTAAACCTAACTAACCTAAGGACATCACACACATCCATGCCCGAGACAGGATTCGAACCTGCGACAGTAGCGGTCGCGTGGTTCCAGACTGAAGCGCCTAGAAGCGCTCGGCCACAGCGAATGGCCGTTGAGGTCGATGTCACTTTAGAACAAGTTTTCAGTGAATTTGGTTTTCTAGAAACTTTTTCTCACTGTTTTAAATAAGATGCAACTTCCCACAAATTTTCTCATTTTCTAAAATTTTATCTATGCAATTTGGAACTTATTCTATTTATTTCAATATCTTGTGATGTTGAAAGCACGATGGCGTTTTTTTAATTATAAAAAAAGCAAATGCTCAACAATTATTTATATCCTCTTTATGACGTTAAATAAGACGGGTTTTCCTATTACACTAACGTCACCTTCGTATTTTTATATGGCAGTTTTGTAGAATTTTCGGACTTCTCTTTGAAATAAAACGTATTCCATTTATATTCCCAATAATTAAATTCCACCCTTCTGTCATTCGAAACATAATCGAATACAGGGTTTTGCAGCCGAATGTTTGTTTCGTAATTTGATGAATTCGTTCGCAAAACTTGCTAACTGCGTAAATCGGTTGCAAAAACCGCTAAGTCAATATTTGACTTAAGATTTTAAAATATAAAACTTAATCGCAAATTTCAACCGTTAATACCGAGTAATTAATTATTTGTTGGATGTAAGGTCTGCCAGTTACGCAAAACACTGTTTTTTCCAAGTTCCCAAACATGTTTCAGCACCTCTGTGCCATCAACAGTGGGTTTCTGCCTTATTTAATCTGTAATGTGAACATTTTTACTAAATGATTACGGGAATATTTAGTTCAAAGAACAATTTATTTCTCTTAGTTAATGCCTTAACTCTCGGTTAGCATGGTTTTGCACGAACACTTGTGTATTATTTATTACAGTCTGCTTGTCATCTGCAACCAAACGATGTTGATGAGAGATTTTGTTGTGAGTTAACGTATCATTTTATGCTTTAAACGTAATTTTGTTTGTCGTGATATTTCGCGCCTATATTCGTTTGTACTTACGATTTTAGAATTAGGAAACAAATCTGCAATACCAGCGCACTTTGAGGAAATAACAGAGAGAGAAAAATTATACCTATAGAAAGTAATTCCAGAAAAACAGGAGAAACAAAACAGAAAACTCAACAGAATAATTAAGAGCACAAGCACTCCCACTAAAACAATCGCTACCGACAATATAAATTCCATGACAGAATCGTTAACCTAACTGGCACCAAACAAGAAAAAAGCCTACTATAAAGAGGACCAAAACACAACATCAACTCAAACATATCGCACAAACCATAGAAAACCTCATAACATAATCAGAACACATTGTAAAGGAAAAAGAAATACTGAGCACACCAAAGTTTAATGTATATTTGACGAGAGAGTTATTTGTTGCAGAAATAACACAGATAATCAGAACACACAAATCCATCATTATCTCTAGTAACAGAACATCAGAAGAAATCACAGCCAACAAGCTAAACCAAAAATTAAAACAGAACAATGCCATAGCAACAAGAGCAGACAAAGGAAATATTACTGCAATTCTGGATGAAAAGGAATACATAGAAGAAACACTAGATTTTCTCAAAGACAACAACATCACAAAACTGACCAGCGACACAAGAGCAAGGTACCAGAAAAACATTCAACAGACACTGAAAAACATCAAAAATTCATTCTCAAAAGGGCAGATAAAAAGGATGGCGCAAAAAAATCCAAAAGCACCCACCCTAAATTCCCTACCAAAGGTCCGCAAGGGTAATATCCCATTAAGACACGTCATCAGCTTCCAAAATGCTCCATCCTACCACCTAGCCCAACAGACACACACATTACTAAAATAAATTGCACACTTTTCATAACAACAGTAATCTGGAAAACTCAATGGAATTAATCGACAGAAACAAGGACATACACATAATAGACACAGCAACCCTTATATCGTTTGATGTCACATCAATGTACACTCGTATTACATTAATTGGAACAATCAACATCATCACACAGAGATTAAAACAACAAGGAAACACACCAGACTCACACATTAATGAGATAACAACCATACTCAAGACCATAACATCAAAAAATCATTTTGTGTTCAACAAAGAATTTTATTGTGAACATGAAGGACTGTCAATGGGATCACCAATTAGTGGCCTCCTAGCTAACATATTTACGAACAACCAGGAGAACAGAAACAAACAACACACTACAGTTTTTTAACTCTCACCAAACAAAAAACATACAACGCACATGACATCACACTATTCAGGAAACCGATAACCACAATCAGCACCATTCACAAGCTATCGAACCACCCATTGACACATAAGCAAGCAAACTTCACATTTCATAGATTAAATGGAACACCCATGAGCAAACAGAAATACACACAAGAACTAAACACGATAAAACAAACAGAAATATAAAACGGTTATGATAGCCATTTGGTTGAAAATTAAATCAAAATATGTAAACAGTACAGAAATGAACATACAACGCATACACACATAAGTCCTCACCCAACACAGAACTATACAAAACACAAACAATGACCACATATAAGACACAACAGAGCAGCAACACACACACAAAACGAAATGGCACATGCTCACTTACAATAATAAAGTTGCTCACAGAATAGGCAACATATTTAAGAAACAGGAACTGCAAATAGGATACAGGATAGAGAACACAACACAAAAAATGATCAGAACACAAAAAAAACACAACGAATAAGTTTAATGGATCAGGAATATATGAACCCACATGCAACACTTGCCAGTCATTATACATAGGACAGATATGCAGAAACTTCGAAACCAGATATTCAGAACATCTCAGAGATTTAAAAAGCAGGAGCTACCATAGCATATTTGCTGAATATTTAATAGCCTACAATCACCACCCAACTACATTATAAACAGACTTAAGAATACTAAAACCCAGCAACAGCCTATACAGCAAACTGACCATTGAGAAAAACTTTCCCATACAGAAGGCAATATCAGAAGGAAACATGTCATAAATGAATACGCTCCACTCTGCAAGGGCACACTATTTAACACATTAAAGAAGCTTTACAGTAAAGACAACACAAACAGCTAAAACGTCTACTCACACTCATACACACATACAAACAAACAGCTAAGAAGCGTACAGAACACACACAAATACACACAGATATAAATTTAAAGAAAATTAAAATTTGGCGCCAAATTCACTGGTGAACAAATGAACACTGACAGGGCTGGGACACACAGCAACAACGATTAAGTGTGTTTTGGTGGAGTGAAAAGTGCTTCTACGACCCTATTTCTGAAAAGATGTGTTATATGTACGTGTACTTTACAACATCTCATCAGGATGCCGAGAAAAAAGGGCTTGCCACACAAAAACATAAGTAAAAACGAATATAGGGGCGAAATATCGCGACAAACTAAATAACGTTTAAAGCATAAAACGATATGTTAACCCCCACAAAATTTCTCATCGACATCGTTTGGTAGCAGATGACAACTACCTGTAATAAATAATACATAAGTGGTCGTGCAAAACCATGCAAACAGAGAGTAAAGGTATTAACTAAGGGAAACAAATTATTGTTTGAACTATTTATTCCCGTAATTCTGTAATCATTAAGTAAAAATGTTCACGTTACAGACTAAATAAAACAGAATCCCACTGATAATGACACAGAGGTGTTGAAACATGATTGGGAACTTGGAAAAAACAGTGTTTCGCATAACTGGTGGACCTTACTTCCGACAAATTTAACTGCAAACACGAAAAACGCAAGAAGCTGCAAATCCAAATGATGAATTAATTATTTGTTTACTTATTTTTTAAAAGAAGAAATGATGTCTTTAACAGTTTGGATGGGGCGAGTTTTTCGCAATTGTCTCAGTTTCGCTTATCATGCAGTTAGTGGCTTTTGCACCTGGGCTACTCATTTGTACTCGTATTCTATAGAGCTATCACAACTACGCGTGAGAAACGAATCTAAATACACAATCAGAATATAGCAGCTTCGTTAGCTTCTAGTACGTTTCATTGTAACATTGATTTGCAGCCTCGTACAGATGTCTTTAAGCTAAACGTAATTGTTGTTCGAACATATACCATTGTAATACTGCTTTGCTGTTCGTAACTTCCATTTCCTTATTAATACTGGTACTGGATTGAAAACTTTTAATTCAGGCTATACATTTGCACTGTTGATCACCGTCGACGATTAAAAGCCGTGTTTGGCTACAGCACGAATCCGAACATTTGATTTTAGTTGCCTGAGCCATCTGAGAAAGTGTTCATGGACAGAGTAAAAACCGTTTCACACGCATCAGTGAGGCGACAGTACCGCGACCGGTCAATTACAACGCTGATATGTTTGAAGGCATTGTTCTAGGAATTTAAAAGCCTGTGTTCACACTCGCTAGTGAGATGATCGTGACAATGCAAACCGTGCTCCCGCTTGTACAGTGCCGTGATCAGCGTATTTCTTGTGGCCAACATTTCTCACTTCACGGCCGCGGCACAGTCAGGTTTTGTGTTGTCGTGCAACAGTTTATCGTCATAAACATAAATGGCGAAAAATTTATTGAATTATTGCGCAACTATCTTGTGTTGTATGACCTCTCTAATCCCAGACACAAGGACAGAGAGCTGAAGAATATGCTCTGGAATTACGCTGAAGTGCCAAAGAAACTGGTATAAGCATGCGTATTCAAATACGGAGAAATGTAAACAGGCAGATTACGGCGCTGCGGTCGGCAATGCCTATATAAGACAACAAGTGTCTGCCGCAGTTGTTGAATCGGTTACTGCTGCTACAATGACAGGTTATCAAGATTTAAGTGAGTTTGAACGTGGTGCTATAGTCGGCGCACGAGCGATGGGACACAGTATCTTCGAGGTAGCGATGTGGGCATTTTCCCGTACGAACATACCGCGAGTGTACCGTGAATATCAGGAATCCGGTAAAACATCAGCATTATTGTCCGACACTGCTACGGCCGGAAAAAGATCATGCAAAAACGGGACCAACGACGATTGAAGAAAATCATTCAATGTGACAGAAGTGCAACCCTTCCGCAAATTGCTGCAGATTTCAGTGCTGGGCCATCAACAAGTGTCAGCGTGCGAACCATTCGACGAAACATCATCGATATGGGCTTTCGGAGCTGAAGGCCCACTCGTGTACCCTTCACGACTGCACGACACAAAGCTTTACGACTCGCCTGGGCCCGTCAACAGTGACATTGGACTGTTGATGACAGGAAACATGTTCCCTGGTCGGACGAGTCTCCTTTCAAATTGTATCTAGCGTATGGAAGTGTATGGATACAGAGGAAACCTCATGAATCCATGGACCCTGCATGCCAGCAGAGGACTTTTCAAGCTGGTGGAGGCTTTGTAATGGTTTGGGGCGTGTGCAGCTGGAGTGATATGGGACGCCTGATACGTCTAGATACGACTTTGGCAGGTGATACGTACGTAAGCATCCTGCCTGATCACCTGCATCCAGTCATGTCCAGCGTGCATTCCGACTGACTTGGGCAATTCAAGCAAGACAATGCGACACCCCCAGGTCCAGAATTGCTACAGAGTGGCTCCAGGAACAGTCTTCTGTGTTTAAACTCTTCCATTGGCCACCATCTCCTTGCACTTTATTGAGCATATCTGGGGTGCTTTGCATACGGATTTGTGGACAACCCCGCAGGATTCATGGTGTCAGATACCCCTCGCACTTCAGTCATTAGTCGAGTCCATGCCACGTTATTTTACGGCACCTCTGTGTTACGATATTGTAACTGTTTCTTTGGCTCTTCACTGCAGTTACACTGACTGCCTACAAGAGACAGCAGTTACGCAGAAGATTCTCGTGTACTTAAATAATAGTGATCTGGTGTTCGAAGGAGCTAAATAGAAACGTGTTTCACATCCAAATCGTGTATAAAACTAGGAGAAACGCCACATTTCATAAAAACCCTTAGCGATGTTCTTACACAGTTTTTCTGTAGTGGTAGGCTTCAGTTCTTCCATCATATCGTCTGCAATTATCTTGCAGTTTTATTTGTACTATCTTGCGAATCGCACTATGCCCCATGCGATAGCTTAATGAAATCGTGTTTAGCGGGTCTCCAGAGGCCAAGAAACTGAAAAAACATAGAAAGTAGAGATAAAACTAACAGAAGTTGCTCAGGTGGTCACAGCGGTGATGAATTAGTATCGCTGGAAACAGAAGAAAACATTCAAGACTCTAAAACAGAAGCCAAAAAGATGAAGTTGATTTCGTATATTTAATTACCAATAAACTGACGAAGTTTGTGTTAATTATGTTATATACCAACTAACCTCAAGCAAACGGCGATATGTTCTCTTGGTTTGTTGGCTTTTCTCTAGTGTGAGTTTGGTTTTTTCAGATAAACATCCTACTTGTTCGTAAGTAAGCTGAATCGATTTTCTGACATTCTGAAATATTCATGAAACTTTTGTGAGTGTGTAGGTTTTATTTTGTCAAGTTGCACAATGGATTGATCCAACAAGTACCCTTTGGCTCCAGCAAGAAACAATTTCCACCTCACTCTACTACAGAAGTCCGACAGACGTTCCTTATGTACCAACAAGAACTGCTTGAAAAACATTCAGCAACAAATATCTTCTGGAGTCGTCCGGTGTAAGGGAAAGACACAATAATATTATACATTCTTACGTAACTAGTGGAATACTTGGGTACTGGAGTATTGCTAGTTAGTGTAACAAAAACATTAAACGAACGAAAAATGTTATTTATTGCAAAAAAATTCTGAGAAATCAAGTGAAACTTTTCCTTATAAATTAATAAATTTCCAGGTTCTTTTCGGAACAGTAGATTGCCTATTATGGATAGGAATGCTATTATTTTACAAAGTATGGAAAGGTTCTTTTCTCCCTTTTCTTTAAGAATGTTATTTACTTTTCAGAATGGCTTAGAGCCGCACCTACACAACTTGAATAACTTTTCTAGGTACGGGCAAGGCTGTCACATGAGAAATGTAATAGAGTGTACTGTTAGGGAGAAAAGATGGGGCTCGCATACGCTGTAGTGCACAATACCGTGAGCTGTGACAACTGCTGCCTGAGTCGCTCGCTGCTGGCAAATAACACAACTATCGCTTTCTATCTGCATTGACCTTCGCCAATCAAACTCCCCCTACACCTTGATAAAGTCAAGGACTCCTATCCGCCCCCAGTCTAACTATTGGCGTGGTACACCGGTCAGATAACCAGTCCACTGCGATGCCACACAATATTCGCTCATAGGCGTTTAACTAGTATTCTGTCTGTGTTCACACCGCACAATAAGGGAGGCGGCCAACACAGTGAACAACGCTTACTCACGAGCGACTCAATATAGAGTGTCACTTCGATTCGCTAACGACAGGGGTGCTCTCCCAGTGAAGTACTGAGGAGAGACTTTGTTCCTCGCTCTATGTGTACACGTATGAGCGCACTCGCTCGCATTACGTGTTCACACTACAGGAGCGACAACAGAACGGCCTTTTTTTCTGGAAAAGTTGTAGGGGTATATCATTCGCTGTCTTCCCTCACTCCTCTGGCTCTTTGCGTCAGAAATATTCCGCCAATCAGCGTTGTTCTTTTAAATGGGAGAATGACGTTTCGTTTAAGTCGACCAGTGTGGAAATATGTAGCATCTCCATTAGGCGTATACTGTCCTCCAGTGAGAAATCTGTAACTACGCAGTCAGTCTGTCAAAAAATGCGTCTTCTGGGTGCTCCAACACAATGTAGCGGAGTTTGCTTTTAAGTCAGACACGGGGGTCATTATCCCTTTGCTCTAGCAAAAGCTGTCCTCTCTCTGGGCAGTCACTCGAAGCCAAAGAAGTGTGTGTTGCCTCACCACTCTGAAGGGACAGGCGTCCCAACAGGCTGGTTGCCTCTTTAGAACGAAAATTCCTGTGGCCGTCATGTTGTGTATGCCTGCCTCGACTTTTTCAATCTCAGTGCACACTTGCAATTTACTTATTAGATTTGCATATTGCTTACATGAATTCATACAAAATTGACTCTACCTTATCGAGTTTGGGTTCGAATGAAGATGCTTGATGTAGGGATTACGATTGTGAGGAAGGAATATGTAAGAAATGAAGGTCAGGAGACCATGCCACCTTACACTTTGCTCCATTGTCCATCAAATCACTGTACAGAGTGGAAAATTTCTCTTCTGTTACTCTATTTTTCCACGCCTGATGAAACTACTTCCTTTTTCTTCACTTGTTTTTTTTTTCTTCTTCATCGAAAGTCACAGCAATCAGCATGAGATCGTCATCCGAGAACTTTGCCATCCCACTCACTCAAGTGTGCTGCCACACACTGGTTGGTTGGTTGATTCGGGGGAGGGTTGCAGACAGTGAGGTCATCATTCCGATCGGATTAGGGAAGGATGGAGAGATGGGGAAGGAAGTCGGCCATGCCTTTGCAAAGGAACCATCCTGCTATTTGCCTGAAGCGGAAAACCTAAAACAGGATGGCTGGGTGTGGGTTTGAACCATCGTCCTTCCGGGTGCTAGTCCAGTGTGCTAACCACTGCGCCACCTCGCTCGGTCCACACGCCAGAAGAAACACTGCCCACTGTGAATAGCCGTGACTGTGGCATCACGGCCGGTGCAATCACGCGCCGGTCGCGGCACTGTCGCGTCACTGATGTGTGAAGTGGCCTCAAAACTTCAGTCCGAGAACATTTCTGTCCAACTCTGTAGTGGATTTTCTGGTCTCCAACTGAACAGAAGATATTGCCGAAGGATTAAAATTTTCCAAAGAAGCAACGTCAAGTCTGCAGTTTTCTCCTTCTGAGTAAACTGATGTAGAAATAGCAGTATGTCGAAGGCGAGAACAAGCCCAAGATCAGCACTCAGCTGACTCAATTGGAAGGGAGTTCCCGTGGTGGGGTGGTACACAGGTTCGAGTATATGTTCACGTGTGCCATATCACAGCTGTCGCCATCAATATCAGCAGGTATTTGACATCTTCTTGTGTAAAATAGGTTCTGTGGACTTTTCCACTTATTACTGTCTTCATCCAGTTGAAATTCGGTTGGATCATGTATATATCAGCTATTTGAAGGCCACTGCTCAGTCAAAGCCTTCTCTGTCCTTTTCCAATTACGTTTTCTGATCTGATATAGACTACCCACCTTCCATTAGATCGTCATCTCGACCTTTTCTTAACTCATGAAATCCAACAGTGAACTTCCTTGATCTACTTACTGTCCATTTGTTTACTTGCATTCCCACCTACAATCACTCCATTCTCATTTCAGTCTTAAGAACGACACTCCCGCCCTAGAGTATCTCTATGTTCAGCACTGCAATGTTCAACTGGGGATAAAAACACACCACTGTGGCTGTTCTACATTATTAATCTATTTAGTCAACTTTTTTTTCAGTTTACTGTATCTGACTTATAGTCACCAAAGGAGATACAGTAATGCCGAACAACGCTGAAATGGTATTACACATGGAGAGTGAGATGGTAACATAGAGTAAATATAATTCTTGGCTGTGTAATAGTGAAGCAACTGAAAATATTAAAGATAGACAGTAAATAATTGGAAAAGGAATCAATCAGAAAACATTAACGCTAAACTTCGAAAACTCTCTCTCTCTTTCTCTCTTTCTCTTTCTTTCTCTCCTGTGTGTGTGTGTGTGTGTGTGTGTGTGTGTGTGTGTGTGTGTGAGAGAGAGAGAGAGAGTGAGTGAGTGAGCGTGTGTGTTGTGTGTGTCTGACGATGCAGTGAAACACGAGGAGAATGAGAAACGAAATGCACTCAACAGAGGAGATCTTCATTTGTTCTACAGATCAGCGAGGGAAGAATCAGATAGCTGTAATTGTTACTTATGACGTTGTACCTTCGGTATGTTCCTTCTTTAGTTCTAGCCTACTTAGGGGTTCGTTAAATCAATCAATTTTTGATGTTCTATATACACTGAAAAGCCAAAGAAACTGGTACACCTGCCTAATATCGAGTAGGGAACCCGCGAGCGCACAGAAATGCCGCAACGCAACGTGGCACGGGCTCGACTAATGTCTGAAGTAGTGCTGGAGTGAACTCACATCTTGAATCCCACAGGACTGTCCATAAATCCGTAAGAGTACGATGGGGTCGGGGGCACTGGGTGGGAGGGGGGGGGGGAGAGGTCTCTTCTGAATAGCACGTTGCAAGGCAGTCCAGATATGCCCAATAATGTTCATGTCCGGAAGTGTTTAAGCGCAAAAGAGTGTTCTGGAGCCACTCTGTAGCAATTATGGTCGTGTGGGATGTCGAATTTTGCTGCTGGAATTGCCCAAGTTCGTCGGAATGTGCAAAGGACATGAATGGATGGAGGTGATCAGACAGGATGCTTACGTACGTGTCACCTGTCAAAGTCGTATCTAGACGTATCAGGGGTCCAATATCACTCCAACTGCACAGACCCCACACCATTACAGAACCTCCACCAGCTTTAACGGTCCTTTGTCGACATGCAGGGTCCATGGATTCGTGAGGTTGTCTCCATACCCGAACACGTCCATCCGCTCGATACAATTTGAAACGAGACTCGTCCGACCGGGCAACATGTTTCCAGTCTTTAACAGTCCAATGTCCGTGTTGACTGGCCCAGGCGAGATGTGAAGCTTTGTGTCCTGCAGTCATCAAGAATACACGAGTGGTCCTTCGGCTCCGAAAGGCCATATCGATGACGTTTCGTTGAATGGTTCGCACACTGACACTTCTTGATGGCCCAGCATTGAAATCTGCAGCAATCAACGGAAGGGCTGCATTTCTGTCACGTTGATCGACTCTCTTCAGTTGTTGTTGGTTCCGTTCTTTTAAGTTTTTTTTTCAGCAGCGGCGATGTCGGAGATTTGATGTTTTACCGGATTCCTGGTATTCACAGCATACTCGTGAAATGGTCGTACGGGAAAATCCCCACTTCATCGTTGCCTCGGAAATGCTGTGTCCCACCGCTAGTGCGGTGACTATAATACCACCTTCAGACTCACTTAAATCTTGATAACCTGCCATTGTAGCAGCAGTAACCGATCTAACAACTGCGTCAGACACTTGCAGTCCTATACAGGCGTTGCCGATCGCAGCGCCATATTTTGCCTATTTGCATATATCTGTATTTGAATGCGCATGCCTATATCAATTTATCAATTTCTTTTACAGTTAAGTTTGCAGCCGGAACACTGAACACAACATCTTTCTGATAGCCCCATGGGCAGAAGTGCCACGGATTAAGATCAGGCGATCGGGACGGTCAGGCTGTGGGGAAATGGCGGCTGATAACTCTACCATTTCCGAAATGGCGCTTCAGCAGCTGCTTAACAGGATTTGTAATGTGCGGAGGTACGCCATCTTGCATAAAAATGATCCCATCCACACATCCACACTGTTGGAGAGCTGGAATGACGTGGTCGCGCAAAAGCGCTTACCGGTGATGGTACAGGTAACAGGACGGGACGCGCCTGTCTCTTCGAAAAAATATGGCCCTATGATAAATGATGCCGTAAACCAGCACCGCACAGTGACTTTTTCAGGGTGATGTGGTACTGTTTGATTTGCGTGTGGATTTTCCGTCGCTCATATTCGACAATTCTGTGTACTGACATATCCTGTCATATAGAAGTGGGCTTCGTCTGTCCACAAATTCTTCCACGGTCTGTCATTGTTCATTGTCAACGTCCATGCAAGAAATTCTAAAGCAAAGGTCTCTCTTGCTGCCAGGTCTACAGGAAGCAAATCGTGCACATGGGTAATTTGAATGAATAGCAAAGAAGGATGTTTCATAGGATTTTACGTACCGTGCTCACGGGTATGTCCAGTGTTCGGGCAATTCTCCGTGCACTACACGTTTGTACACCACCACTCGTCTCCTCCTGCATTGCTGTGGCCATTGCTTCCACGGACGTCGAATCAATTCGTTTTCTCCTTCTACCAGGTTGCACACCAAAAGAACCCGCTTGTTGAATTTCCGAATCATTTTCTCCAGACCCACGGCAGTCATCGGACCAACGCCTTTTTCCAGACCCTTCACTGTACAGAACTTCTGCAGAGCAACGTGTGCACAGTCATTATTCTTGTAATACAGCTTTACAAGCAGAGAGCCATCCTGCATTGAGACAGTCATGGCGAACGTCGCAGACGCAAAGGAGGAAAAGCCATGTAATCGGCGGGTTTATACCAACTTCAATGGGTCGTGCACATGACAGGTATTTTCATTTACGTATTCTGATACATACAGTTACATCTGATGATCAATTTTCACACTATTGTTTTTCTTCTGTCTGACCTTTTGCCCATTCTCCGATATTCCGTTGCAATTTGACGTCATTCTTACCAGCCGTGTTATTTCTACAGCGTTTTGAAAGTTTAAAATTATAATCACCCTATATTTCAACAAAATGCATCTCGTATCGTATTTCCAAGGGCGCTGATAACCACCCAGTTGTGCGTACTAAACAAACAACATCGGCAACAGTTCACATACCCTACAAATAAATAACCATCTTATTTCCAAATTAGTATCTAAACCTAAATTTTTCAGTATAGCGTAAGTGTACAAGATATTATGTCTCAGCTTTGTGATATGTGTCTTTAACAGTATATGTAAACTAATCAACCAAGTGATGCTCCATTATCCCCCCTTAGTACATGTAAATAACTTTAAATATAAAATTTATATGACCTCCACAAATTGTTAACACGTAAGAATAATTTTCAGAAATAAAATAAACAAAAACCCACTGAAGATTGAACGGAAAGTGGTGAAACATCTTTGAATAAAACAAAATTAGGCTCATGGTGTCTTACATAAGACACAATTCGTCTCCAATTTTTCTAACAATGCCTTACTAGTCGGGTTTAGAACTGTAGTACCATATAAGTGGAGGGAAATATACCGCTGCCTTATTGAAAGTGGTAACGTGTTACTTACAGATTTATGAAAATCTTTCTTCAAAATGACTGGTGTAAAAGTTAGTTGCAGATAGACAAAATTTCGTCATCAGCACCTCTGTTTTCCTGCTATCTCTGTCGTCATAGCCGCTCCAAAGTTGGTAGCTGCAGCTGTTCTGCCAGTGAAGGTCGACTGCGATTTACGATTACTTCCGCGTGATGTCATTACACATTAATGATGCTAGCCTTCATAGTTACTACTGTCTCTCACAGATGCCTCTGTCTGCAGTCTTGTACACGAAACCAGTGGAACCATGGTGATGATATGTGGTGGTTGGAACATCACTTCATATTTATTATTGGCAAGAAAGAATTAAAGCATACTGCTTTTCTGAATTCCTGTTCCAGTTTCTCTACAATCGTCTGTTTTAGGATCTACAATGTGCAACAGTTAAATACACGTATTTACCACGCACTCTCATCTCAATAGAACGTATATGTAAGTTTTCACACGAAAAACGGATTTTCTAAGTCGCAGTCACAAGTTGTAATGTTGATGGTGACTGCAGAAGGTGACTGGAGAAGAGAGACAGGCTGCAGCAGTGGTTTTCTACCTTTTTGGGTCCACGGTTCCCTTGGCCAGGTCATAAACAGCTGCAGCTTCTTTCTTACATGGCATTCGACTCGAAATGTGGGGTAAACAAATGTAAGTTTCGAAAAAGATGAATGAGAATAGTTATCTCTTTATTATGTGTTGACATAACACATTTCAATCAACTTTTAATGTTGTTACTTAATAGTCTTGTAACGAAATTATTGAGAAGTACGAGTTTGCTTTTTCATCATTAGTTCTTCAAATCTCGGCGCAGTATAGGGAATTGCAACTATGCCTCTTTCTCCACATTCATTCGCGATCTATACTTCGTGTTGTCGAACGTCAGTGATGAAAACCCTACCTCAGATAGGAAGGATGTTGCAAAAGGTATCAGAACTCGTAGGGCTTTGTTACCTGCATGCAAATACTCGTGGTTCACAAATCTCAAGAAATGATAAGGAAACAAACTTAGCTTTCAGTGCGGAGTCTGCAGAAACATCAATAAATTGCTCGTTTCTTGAGTGGTAACTGTTGAATCTATTTCTATATTCAAAAAGTCTTTGATCCAGTTGTGTTGATTAATTTACTCAGGGAAGTATTTGAAAAAGTAATCACTGGGTTCAGTTAAGCGATCCACCAAACCGGACTTCAGTTCTTCATTAAAATGAAAGTCATTGTCTTCTGAAAACATGAGAAGAGCAGGAAAAACGTAATGTACATCTTTATCATCTTACATTTTCTTCATAACAGTAGTTTCTTTCTGAAGCTGAAATTTTGTCTGATAGTTGCTAGATGTTGGTCTCATTAACTTGAAGGGTCACATTTAGTGAATTGTTTTTAGAAGGCGTCACTTAGATAAGTCAGCTTCGAAATCAAGTCACTATCTACGAACTTCTCGGAACTGGAATGTTGCTCTTGAACAAGGTAAAAGTAAAGAGTTCATCATGAGTTCATGCCCCTTTTTCCAACATTTCTACGTGTGAGCCAGGGAGGGTTTCTATAATAAACTAGGGACATTGACTCTGCCCCCATATCGACGCTCATTCGTCGAAAATATTGCGACTTAAGTGATCGACTTTTAATGAAGTTGATTACTTCAGTCACTGAATGAAGAACCGCATGAAGGGCAGGGATCATGAATTTTGATTCCAGTACTTTTAAACAGCGTGGCCAAACAGCATGAGGAGTCTCTCTACGGATCAGACGTTGCAGTCCGACGTAACAGCCAACCATACCACAACGTCCATCTGTAGACACTCCTTCACAATTTTTTTTTTGTTAATGTTGTTTTCTTCCGCAAAAGAGTGTGATATTTTGGAGAGGTATGTGCTTTTGTTCCGAGAGCTATTTTCCTGTATAAAAGAAAATCTTCATGAAATTTGTTATTCCCTGAAAAATCGCAGGTAACAAATCAGTTGCTCATCATTGGACTTGTCTGTAGCTTCATCCAGCTAAATAGCGAATCAATATTACCTCTGAATTTTTCGACCAACTGAACCTTAATATCGAGTATTCGATAAGTAATAGTGTTTTTCGACGAAGGCATACTTCCCAGTTCCTTGTCAACTGACTGTCCTATTGTAACAGACACGATAACATTTCCATAGCGACTGTTAAAGTAAGGTCTTCTGCAGAGGTGTGAGGTTTCTTGCTCTTTAATACGTGGTGCAGACTTCATAAGATGAAAGAAGAACCTTTTTTTAGGAATTGTAGATTGTACGTGATTTTTTTTTTCTCCCAACTTTTAACTTGTGAGAAAAGTACTCTTGTCATTTGTTTAACAATATATCATAATTCACTCTAAACGCTTTTTTCATTTTTTTAGGTGGCATGCTTTCAGGAGTTAGGACTTTGAGAAAATGATGCACTGTGGTCGTTTTTCATTCCCAACAGTACTACACGCAAAACCGACATTCGAGTATCTGTTGTCGTATTTTTTTTATTTCTTTATTGTATTTCAATTCCCCAAGTGGGGTGGGCTAGCAGCAGCATAGGCGCTGCTCTTCAGGTGAAAGACATGAAGTTTATAGCAGAAGACATTTAAAAGAACATAAAGGGAAGAAATGGAGGGGATATAAAAACACAGTAAACGGAGATAATGGAAGTTAAAATATACACTAACACGGGGACGTTCATTGGGAGATAGTAAAAAAAAGGCGACATATAGTTAAAATAACACAGTCGGTGATGTGTGGGGCAGTTAAAAGTCACTGAAGTCACACACATTAGTTAAAAGTCGGCCACAGTATAAAAAAACACAGAGCGAGGTACACTTAAAAGCCACTGCAAGTGACGAGCACACACAAAGAAACAAAAACCACTGGTAGGGACCTACCGAGGGATGGGAGGCTTAAGAGGAGGGTAAAAGAGAGGAGAAGAAGGTGCAATTGGCTGGGGGGGGGGGGGTGGGAGGGGTTCTGGAGGGGGTGTGAGAAAAAGAAATAAAGGGTGTGGGAGCGCACCAAGAGGCAGGAAACTGGTGGGGTGGGACATGAAGAGGTAAGGCAAGGTAGGAGGGAGCGCACAGACACAGCAGGGGCCACAGGAAAGGGAGGGGGCGTAGCAGGGAGGAAAATCGCTCAGGGAAAGGGAAGAGGAAGGGGAGCCCTAAGGAGGAGGAGGCGGAAGGTGGGGTTAGAGTTGTTACGAGGGGTAGATTTCAGGTCAAAGCTCATAATCCGGGAGAGGTAGAAGCTGGAAGTTGCATTGGGAAAGGAGGTGGAGGGTGTGTAGATGGAGACAGGGTGGGATGCAACGGTAAAGGCGTGGCAACTGGCTCAGGGTGGAGAGAGAGGGGGACGACAGGGGTTGGGGGGAATCGAGTCGGTGGACAATGTACAGGGTGCAGATGTTTCAAGGAAAAGGAGAAGGTGGGGGAAGGGGATGAGTTCACAGAGGATATGTGTGGGTGATGGTAGGTGGATATGAAAGGCGAGGTGAAGTGCATGGCGTTCTAGGATTTGGAGGGCTTTATACAATCTGGGAGGGCCAGAAATCCAAGCAACATTGGCATAGCGAAGGATGGGGCAGATCAAGGATTTGTTGGTGTGAAGGATGGTGGAAGGATGCAGTCCCTTTGTCCAGCTGGACAGGAGTTTCAGGAGGGAGAGTCTATTGTGGGCTTTGTTCCGCATTGTAAGGAGATGGGGAGTGCAAGTGAGATGACGGTCAAGCGTGAGGCCAAGGTGTTTCAGGGTAGGAGTGAGGTGGATAGGGCGACCATAAATGGGGAGGTAAAAATCGTGGAGCCGCAAGGAGCGGGTGGTATGGCCTATGATGATTGCCTGGGTCTTGGAAGGATTGACGAGAAGGAGCCACGGGTTTCACCAGGTGGTGGACTGGTCGAGGTGGGTTTGGATGGTACTTTGGGACCATTGAAGGGTATGATAAAGGACCAGGAAAGTGGTGTCATCAGCAAATTGGAGGAGATAAACAGGCGAGGGGGGGGGGGTTGCACATAATCAGCAGTATACAGGAGATAGAGGAGATGGGAAAGAACAGAGCCTTGCGGCACGCTGGCGGTGGGATAGATAGTACAAGAGTTGGTATTGTGGATACTGACATAGTGTCGACGTACTTACCGCTTTCTCGCTTATTCACGTTTCTAGAACAGCATGATACATATGAAATATCACACTTTGTACTAAAATTTAGAAAATTGTCCATGCTGAGAGAGAAGCACCAATCACAGAAGAAAATAATCATTAAAACATTAAATTCGAAAACTAAACTTCAAACTGACTGATACAGAATGAAACCAAATGAATAACGTACTATGATTTGACTGCCATCTACTGTGCGGTGCCTAAACAACACTTTGGAGTTGCGTTCAATAAATAATGCAGTTTCGGTTGAAAAGATGCGGAATTTGATATGGGACCTCGTGGTAGGAATTCATGTTGAGCGAGCTGGGTGGCCAGATCATTTGTTCGAATTGTCTGGAACAGCGAATAGCTGTGAATCGATGACATGGCACATAGTCATCCATAATAATTCCATTGTTGTCTGGGAAGATGAAGTCCATAAATGGCTGTAAATGGTAATGATGAAGATGATGATGTCTGGATTGTGGGGTGCTCAACTGCGCGGTTGTCAGCGCCCATACAAAGACCCAACCTTTTCTCAGTCCAATCTTGCCACTTGCAGGAATGATGATGAAATTATGTGTACAACACAAACACCCAGTCTTCTCGAGGCAGGTGAAAATCCCTGACCACGCCAGGAATCGGCTGCAAATGGTGTCCAGCTAGCCGAACATATACATTTTCAGTCAATGACGAAATAAATTGGACCAGAGGACCCACTCCATTCCATGTAAACACAGGTCACACCATTATGGAGCCGCCATCAGCTTACACAGTGTCTTGTTGACAACTTGGTTGCATGCCTTCGTGGGTTCTGCATCACGCACGAACCCCACCATCAGCTCTTACCAACTGAAATCGGGATTCATCTGGCCAGGCCACGGTTTTCCAGTCGTCTAGGTCCAACCGATATGGTCACGAGCCCAGGAGAGGCGTTGCAGGCGATATCGTGCTGTTAGCGAAGGCACTCGCGTCCGTCATCTGCAGCCATATCACCACTAGCGCCACATTTCACCGCACTGTCCTAACGGATACGTTCGTCGTACGTCCCACACTGATTTCTGCGGTTATTTCACGCAGTGTTGCTTGTCTGTTAGCGCTGACAACTCTACGCAATCGTTGCTGCTCTCGATTGTTAAGTGAAGGCCGTCGGCCATTGCGTTGTCCGTAGTGAGAGGTAATACCTGAAAGTTGGTATTCTCGGCTAACTCTTGACACTGGTGAGCTCAGAGTACTGAATTCCCAACGATTTACGAAATGGAGTGTCCCACGTCCAACTGTCATTCCGCGTTCAGAGTCTGTTAATTCCCATCGCACGGCCTCAATCACGTTAGATCACTTTTCACATGAATCGCCTGAGTACAGAGTACAAATGACTGGTCTTCCTTTTTGCTTTCCTTTATTGATTTTCAATTCCCCCCGAAGGGGGCGGGCTGGCAGCAGCTTAGTACGCTGCTCTACAGCCTACAGACCTTTATTTTAAAAACGGAAGAAGAAAAGAAACAAGAAAAACAGGCGATAAAACGGTGACGTGAAGAATAAAATGGCGGAAAAATGCGGAAAGTTAAAAAAGGGGTTGACAATGTTAATAAAAGACACAGGAATCAGACAAGTAACATAGTACACACACAATTAAAAAACACGGCGACAGTCTGGTTTCTGTTTGCAAGAGATAAAAAGCACACCCAGCAACAGTATGATGGCTGTTCGCAACACTTCCCAAAAAACACAACACGGAACACTCACTGTAAAACACTCACTGTAAAACACTGCACGAAAAGGGGGGCACAAAGATGACACTCCCGAGCCAAAGGCAGATGGGGGGGGGGACCTGGAGGAGGGGGAAGAACAAGGAGGGAGGAAGGAAAAAAACGAAAAGGGGGGGAACCAAGAAGGGACAGGACTAATAAAAGGGGAGAAGGGCAGGGCAGACGCGAGAGGGGATGAGAGGAGGCAGAGGAGGGAAATGCAAAAGGACTCGGGGGAGAGAAGGGGGCAGAGAGAGGGGAGGTGGGGAAAAAAGAGGGTGGAAGGGGGGGAGAGGGAGCCTGGGAAAAGGACAGAGGAAAGGAGGGGGAGTGAGGATCAGAGTTGATAGGAGGGATAAATGGAGGGAGAGAGGGCATCATCCGGGAGGGAGAGTTGATGGAAGCCACCTTGGGAAAGGAGATGAAGGGTGTAGATGTGGAGGGTAGGGGGGACACAACAGTGAAGACGTGGCAGGGGGTGGGGATGGGAGAGGAGAGGAGCAACCAGGGGGTGAGGGGGATCAAGGTGGCGGGAGGTGTAGAGTATGCGGATATGTTCGAGGAATAGGAGCAGATGGAGGAAAGGAATGAGATCATAGAGGATCCGTGTGGGGGACGGGAGGCGTATACAGAGGGTGAGGCAGAGCGCATGATGCTCAAGAATCTGGAGAGACTTATAGAATTTGGGGGGGGAGGGGCAGATATCCAAGCAGGATTGGCATAACAGAGGATGGGACGGATTAAGGATTTGTAGGTGTGGAGGATGGTAGAGGGGTGCAACCCCCATGTCGGGCCAGAGAGGAGTTTGAGGAGTCGGAGGCGGTTGTGGGCTTTGGATTGGATGGAGCGGAGATGAGGGATCCAGGTGAGGTGACGGTCAATGGTGAGGCCAAGGTAGGTGAGGGTGGGGGTGAGGCGGACAGGACGGGTGCAGACAGTAAGGGAGAAATCCAGGAGCCGGAAGGAGTGAGTGGTACGACCTACAATGATTGCCTGGGTCTTGGAAGGATTGATTTTCAGGAGCCACTGGTTACACCATGCAGCAAAAAGGTCAAGGTGATTCTGGAGAAGGCGTTGGGACCGTTGGAGGGTAGGATCGACTGCTCTGCCAATGCACTGGCCTTTTATACCTCATTTACGCGATACTACCGCCATCTGCATATGAGCATATCACTGTCGTATGACTTTTGTCACTTCAGCGTAGTTTCTGAAGTTCTGATAGGTGGCGGCTCAACACGTAGCCTTCAAAATGGCTTCTGTAACGGAGGTGCGATCCAAGCAGACAGCTGTCATTGAATTTCTTTTGATAGAAAACCAGAGCATTGCAGATATTCGTAGCCGCTTGCGAAAGTCTACGGAGACCTGGCAGTGAACGTAAGCACAGGGAGTTGTTGGGCGAGGCGTCTGTCATCATAGCAACAAGGTCGCGCAAGCCTGTCCGATGTCCTTCAGTAAATCGAGGGAACGACTTCAGCGTGTTTGTCGCCACAAAAATACAAACTATCTTCTCCTTCTCCGTGATTACCCAATGCTTCACATCAGCCTGTGTTCCTGGAAGGAGCTCACAAGCCTTCATTGGACTGTTCTTCCTCATCCGCCCTACAGCACGGATCTCGCACCTTCCGACTTCTATCTGTTTGACCCAGTGAAGAATGGACTCCACGGGAAGCAGTACGTGGATGATGGGGAATTTATTGATGTAGACAGACGTTGGCAGTGATTTCGACCAGCAGAGTGGCGTCATGTGGGCGTATAGGCCTTCCCATTAAGGTGGGCTGCGGCCGTCTCGTAGAACACAGATTAAGTTGAAAAATAAAGTTCTGTAGTCAAAGGAGGTGTATTAGAGATATGAATGAAACCAACCAGTTTTAAGGAAAAATTGTGTTACATTACTTACTGGACATACCCCGAACTTTTTCCCGTCCGCCGGATATAACTAAAACTGCACGCTTTTACTTTACTCACTTGCCAGAAAGGAAGTAAGCCAAATTATTATTTTTACGAAACCGCCGCGAAGCTCTGCTGTAAGGCTGCGAAACCCCTGGGAGCCGCGGCGCACAGTTTGAAAAACCCTGGGCTGTACTAAAGGAAGCGTACTGAAGGAAATGTTTAATAGAAAATAAATAATTAACCTTTAACCCCATAACTTCAGATTTCGGCGAAAGACTGATCACAGAGACTGGAGCATTTTTTAATTGATCGCCTAAATGATTAAATTTATTGTTACTGTTAACACTGATTGCTGCTCTTTATCGTCCTATGGGCTGTATGTGTATCAACTAGACACTTCATTTGCGTGCGCCTATGAAACCGATGTTATAGAAACTGTGTAACGATACAGCATGGTTTTCTTGCACCAGATTAAATTCGGACGTTGTCTCACTAATAAATCCATAGTCATAATTTACCATCTTTTGTAGGGAGATTCTGAACCTTTATATCAGCCATTTTCATTACACCGTTGTGGCAGACCTGAAATAACCCGATTATTCTCCTACAGAGATATCTGAAGCACAACTTTAGAAACTTAGCTTGTAAGATAGTGTGTTGCTGGGCTTTCCACAGACTGCAAGAAATCTCTAATCGCTCACTGCATTCATCGTTTTATCCTGGTAATCCGAAATCTTCATTGACGTATACTGTGGTTTCCTTTACCGACTGTGGCTACTGATAAAAAAGTTACCTGTACGGCTGCAGTTTCGTAGCTAAACTTATTCAGCGTAACATATTGAAGTTTTTGTTTTCAGAAGCAAGTACGTTTGATATAACTGTCAAAATGTTCTAGAGCATTCTAAGGCTTTCACTGCTACTTACGCCATTTTATATTAAACTAGGTGACATGCTACCTACATTGATTATCTAATTACTGTGATTCCTTGCGAAAGGACGTAGAGACACGGTTGTCAGTATCGGCTCGCGGGAAGTAGAAACCACCTGATGTTTCTCGGGTTTGCAGTTAGTTAGAGGACACATGCAATGCTTGGGTAAAGTACATCATCACTACACCATTTGTCAGATCCTGAGTGACAGAGCTGTTGAGTATATGTCAGAAATTAATTTTATTTGTTTTTGAGTGTCGAAGCATCGATTTCTACTGTTGAAGGTAAGACCTAATGTAATCAGAAAGGTATTGCTATGTAAGTAGCATAATGTAGATTCTGTTTTGATAATGAAATCCCACTTATTCAAACCAGTTTATCTTTCTGTTATATTCTAAAGTATAGTTTCAGTTGGCTAGCATGTGCCATACCGAAGTCGGATGGTGCAGCCCATATAAGTAAAGCTTCGTTTCGTTTCTAGAATGCGATGTCAAATTTCAAGAAGAAGCCTGCCTGTGGGGGTCGAAAGAAATGGTGAGAGACTGCAGTAACGCAAGCGGTTTCAAGTGGTTTGGAAGGCGAAATAACCAAAAGGGCTGGTGTCAATTGTTAAAATATTGCTAGAACTAATCTGCAGAGGAGATTAAAACCAGTTACAGGAAATCGGCAGTCATCTATGACATCTCAGATGGAGTTTTTCAAACCAACATTGTTTATGGAGAATTTTTGGGAAGAAAACTGGAACCAGTGCATTATAAATAATTTTTTTTTTACTTTCAACTTTGAGAAGCAAACACGTTCTTTTCAGCTATATTTGTTTGTATATAAAAAACACCTTCAGTTGCACTGTATTTTATTCTCCCAGATGCGTTTTCGTCTCATTTCACTTAAAGGCGTCATCATTGGTATCTATAATGATACACTTTTGTTTTTATATGTATTATTCGTAGATTACAAAATGGTTCACTTCTCGCTTTTTATGTAAATAAATGATAACTTACTGTTCATCATGTTTTTAGTTGGCATCGGCGTTTCCCTTCATCTGCTCACAAGATGGTCGCACTACCGCTCTATTTACGAAACATAAGCATGTTTTTGTGTTTCGAACATTTTTATTCATAGTTTTTTTTGTTTGCCCTTTTTATTGAGATGCACTATAAATCTTCTGTCAATAATATAGACATATGTCTAACATAGATACAACTCCTTTGAGTTCACTGTGTATCTCATCGTGTTTGGTTTGTTTACGTACTTGTTCAAATGGTTCCAATGGCTCTGAGCACTATGGGACTCAACTGCTGAGATCATAAGTCCCCTAGAATTTAGAACCACTTAAACCTAACTAACCTAAGGACATCACACACATCCATGCCCGAGGCAGGATTCGAACCAGCGACCGTAACGGTCGCGCGGTTTACGTACTTGTACATGTTGCAAACCTAACGAAGTATATGCTGAAAACTTACGTCTATTAATTTATGTTATGTTTATATCTGTGTGTGTGTGTGTGTGAGAGAGAGAGAGAGAGAGAGAGAGAGAGAGAGAGAGAGAGAGAAAGTATATGTGCATGGCCACCCAAAAAAACTTTTCAGCTAACTTGCATCTTGTGAAAGAACTAAAGTATTATTTTCCGTTGTAAAATTTACGTTTATGTAGTAAGTTTCTGCTTTAATTATTTAATTCCTTAACTGTATAGTACTTTTGTCATATAAACAAACTGCATTTATTTGTGAGCCACAAAAACATCTTTTGTAGTTACAGTGCACATTTTAATGTTTGGCCCATACTACCCGACACTTATTAACATCTCGAACTGCAAGTCTTAGAAAATATTTTCTTGTTGAGTGTCGTTTTAGTTAGAAATCGTTTCACATCATTTACGCAAAAAAGGTTTAATGCAGTTATACCTCATGTCAAAACAACAACGAAAGCTTTATACCTGTTTTGGCCTAAGTGACCGATACCATCCGCCGTTCCACCTAATACAGGCTGCCTGAGATAAACCGTAATACAAGGTATCTCAAACCTTCTGGATCACATTGAAACATGTGATAGTGGGTTCACGACCGATTACATGGAAATATGGAACCAATGGTCGGAAACGCATATTTATGGTGCTACTGACACATACAGCGTACACAGCGTAACAACGACGTAGCTCATAATAACTGTTCTTAGCGATGACCGCCATTCTCAATGCATGTATTGCAACGACACATGCAGTTGTGCCGCACTTGCGTAAAGATCCCGTGTGTGTGTTGTACACAGGAACAAGCAGCTAGTGATAAACAGCACACACCTCTGACCACCAAACAGACATACTGTACACAGCTTAGCTTACGTCACGTGCGGCGTGTGACGACCGCATACATCGCACCGGTACATTTGCCTGTGCTGCACGCTCACCACTATCCTTGGCGTCAGACTTTGAGAAGATAGTCTTCGATCACATGACCGAGCACCCGGCAATAAGCACCCGTTATTTTGCCTGTGAAACGCACACTTCGCAGGATACAACGTGAAGAATGCTGATGGAACAGGTATTACACCCCTATAATAAAGAAAGTGTGCAAGCACTACGACCAATGGATATTGAGCCCCACGTTCATTTCTGTCAATGGATGATCAACTGCAGTGCTGAGGCGCCGAACTTCTTACAGTTTGATTGTTCGCGAATGAGGCCTCATTCATCCGTGATTTTCAATAGCCGCAACAGCCATGTCTGGAGTACGGACAAAAAAATGGCTCTGAGCACTATGGGACTTAACATCTGAGATCATCAGTCCCCTAGAACGTAGAACTAGTTAAACCTAACTAACCTAAGGACATCACACACATCCATGTCCGAGGCAGGATTCGAACCTGCGACCGTAGCGGTCGCGCGGTTCCAGACTGCAGCCCCTAGAACCGCTCGGCCACTCCGGCCGGCGGAGTAAGGATAGTCCCCATGTCATCCACATCGGAAACCACCAGCAACGTATGGGCAGTCGTTGTCCAACGCCCCTAATAGGGCATTATTTGCTGCCTCATGCTTAACTGTTCCACGTTACTTGGTGTTCCTGCGAGATGTGCTGCCACAGTTCTTGGAAACTACCCCCTGCTGTCCACGAAAGGATGTGGTTTCATTACGACGGTACTCCAGCGCACTTCTATGTTAATGTGCGCGAGCACCTGAACAACATTAGTCCTCATCGTTGGATTTGAAGAGGAGGTCCTGTCCCATGACCAGTGCAATCGCCGTATCTCACACGTCTGCACTTTTTCCTCTGGGCTTACGTCGAGACATTGGTGTACGAAACCTCTACGGAAATGGACGACGACTTGCTTGCTACGGTCCGAGCTGCCAGTCTCGTGCTACGACGACACCAGGGATTTCTGACAGATAACTGCAGAACATCACGCACCATTACCATGCCTGTATCATGACTGGTGGTCGTCATTTTGAACAATTACTATGAGCTACCTTGCTGTTATACGATGTATGCTGCGTATGTCCGTAACACACTTTCCCAACATTGGTTCCCTGTCTCAATATAATTGGTTATCGACTCACTATCACCTGTTTCTATGTGACCCAAAAGGTTTGAGAAACCTTGTATTAGGGTTTATCGTCCCGTCGGCGGTGATGTTATAAAAGATTTAACGTAAGCTACAGTTGATGAACGAAATCAGACATATCCTTTTTCAAACCAACTTCTCGACATTTGCCTTTCGCGGATTGTTGAAACCAAGGAGAACTTAAATCACTGCTGCCTGTAGAGAATTTGAACCATCGTCTCCGATAAATGCCAGTCGCGAATCTTAATCCACTGTGTTCGGTGTGTTTCCCTCGGTCTCTTTCGTTTCATCCAGTAGTGAGAACAGATTTACTTACACAAGTACTTTTTCTGCTTCGGATTCGGGATGGAAAACACAGTTCAGCCATCACTTGTCTTACCATCAATTATCTGCCGAATGTTACGTCCCTGTATGCTCATGACTTTGTGTTGTTGTCTTACTTCCTCGGTAATGAGTCATTGTATTAACTCTGGTAGTGCCTTTAGAGAGGATTTTCACTCTTGCAAAGGTTTCATCTCTACCTTGATATAAGTTAAACAGGTGGTGCTGTACGCTACTACACACCAGTATTCTGTCACGTACAAAGCTAGTAATGCAGATGTAATGTGATCTACCCGTCTAATCTTCATCACTCTTCTGTAGTACTAGATTTCAAAAGCTTCTTTTCTCTTCCTGTCTAAACCGTTTATCGACCATGTTTCACATCCATACATCACTGCACGCAATACAAATACTTTCAGGAAACATTTTCTAACACTTAAAATTATGTTAGATGACAACAAATTTCTTTTCTTGAAAAATACGTTTCTTGCCATTGCCAGCCTACACTGAAAATCCTCTCTACTTCGTCCATGGTCAGCTATTTTACTGCCCAAACAGCAAAACATATGTACCGGTACTACTTTAAGTGTCCCGTTTCATAATATCGCCTGCTTTAAATCAACTAAATTCGATTATTTTTGTTTTGATTTCGTTCATGTTCATCTTATACCTACATTTCAAGACACAGTCCATTCCCTTTGCTCTTTGTTGTCTCTGAGAGAATTGCAATGTCATCGGCAAACCTCAAAGCCTTTATTTCTTCTCCTTGAACTTTACTTCATTCCCCAAATTTTTCTTTGGTTTCCTTTAGTGCTTGTTCAGTGTAAAGATTGAAAAAAATCGGGATAGGCTACAATACTATCTCACTCCCTTCTCAATCGCTGTTACCCTTTCATGCCCCTCGACTTTTATAACAGATGTCTGGCTTCCGTACAAATTATAAACAGGCATTCGCTCCCTGTATTTTACGCCTGCCACCTTCAGAATATCGAAGAGTGTATTGCAGGCCGAAGTGGCCGTGCGGTTAAAGGCGCTGCAGTCTGGAACCGCAAGACCGCTACGGTCGCAGGTTCGAATCATGCCTCGGGCATGGATGTTTGTGATGTCCTTAGGTTAGTTAGGTTTAACTAGTTCTAAGTTCTAGGGGACTAATGACCTCAGCAGTTGAGTCCCATAGTGCTCAGAGCCGTTTGAACCATTTTTTTGATGAGTGTATTCCAGTCAACAATGTCAAACCGTTTCTCTAAGTCTACAAATGCAATAAACGTAGGTTTGCCTTTCCTTAACATATCTTCTAAAATAAGTCGTAGGGCCATTATTTCCTCACGTGCGCCCATATTTCTCCTGAATTCAAACTGATCTTCCCCGAGATCGGCGTCTATCAGTTTCTTCTATTTTTCTGTAAAGAATACGTGTTAGTTTTTTGCAACGATGACTTATTAAACTGATAGTTCGATAATTTTCCCAGCTGTCAGCGCCTGCTTTCTTTGGAACTGAAATTACTACATTCTTCTGGACGTCTGAGGGTATTTCGCCTGTCTCATATATCACACACATGCAAGAGGTGTCATGGCTGGCTCTTCCAAGGCTATCAGTAGGTCTGGAGGAATGTTGTCTATTCCTGGGGCCTTGTTTCGACTTAGGCCTTTCAGTACTCTTCCTAATTCTTCTCGCAGTATCATGTTTCCCATCTCCTCTTCACCTTCGTCCTCTCCCATTCCATAATATTGCCTTCAGGTTCATCTCTCTTGTACAGAGTCGGTGTATACTCCTTCCACCCTTCAGCGTTCCCTACTTCGCTTCGGACTGGTTTCCCATCTCAGCTCTAGTTATTCATACAAATGCCTCTCTTTTCTTCAAAGGTTTATTTACTTTTCACACAGGCAGTATCTATTTTTCCCATAGTGATATATGTTTCTGTATCCTTACATTTCTCCTCTAACAATTCCTGCTTCGCCATTTCGCACTTCCTGTCAGTTACATTATTCAGACTTTTGCTGCATTTTTACATAATCTCCTTTCATGAATTACATGCAATATGTCTTGTGTTATCAAAGGATTTCCACTACTCTTGTTTCTTTACCTATTTGATCCTACGGCACCTTCACCATTTCACCTCTTAAAGCTATACCTTCGTCATCTCCTGTATTCCCTTTCTTTGTTCCAGTTAGTCGTTGACCAATGCTCCCTCTGAAACTCGCCAACACCCTCTAGTTATTTCAGTTTATCCAGGTCCTACCTCCATAATTTTCTAACTTTTGCATTTTCTTTTGTTTTAAATTCGTAGTTCATAACCAATAAGTTATGGTCTGAGTCCACATCTGCTCCTGCAAATGTCCAATTTAAAATCTGGTTCTGAAATCTCTCCATTACCACTATGTGATCAATCTGAAAATCTGAAACCTTCCGGTGTACCGAGCGAGGTGGCGCAGTGGATACCACACTGGACTCGCATTCGGGAGGACGATGGTTAAATCCCGCTTCCGGACATCCTGATTTAGGTTTTCCGTGATTTCCCTAAATCGTTCCAGGCAAATGTCGGGATGGGTCCTTTGAAAGGGCACAGCCAACTTCCTTCCCGTCCTTCCCTAATGCGATGAGACCAACGACCTCGCTGTTTGGTCTCTTTCCCCAAATAACCCAACCCAACCCCTTCTGGTGTCTCAAGATCTCTTCCTTGTATAAAGCCTTCTTTCATGATTCTTAAAACACATGTTAGCGATGATTAAGTTATGCTCTGAGCAAAATTTTATCTGCCGGCTTCGTCTTTCATTCCTTCATTACTTACCCCCGATCCATATTCACTTACTATTTTTACTTCACTTCCTTTCACTACTGTAGAATTCCAGTCTCAAATCACATTTCTGTTTCCGTCTCTCTTAATTATCTGCATAATTTCTTTTATCTCATCAAACATTTCTTCAAATTCTTCATCATCTTGAGAGCTAGAGTGCATATAAACTTGTATTACTGGGATGGGTGTGGCCTCCTTGGCTATATTGACTATGATAATGCGCTAACTATGCTGTTAGTGCATTTATACTAGTTTACATGCATCCTTGTTTTTATTTTACTCATTATTAAATCTATTCCTGTATTACCCCTTTTGTACACTTCTGGAAATTGAAATACGAACACCGTGAATTCATTGTCCCAGGAAGGGGAAACTTTATTGACACATTCCTGGGGTCGGATACATCACATGATCACACTGACAGAACCACAGGCAACAGAGCATGCACAATGTCGGCACTAGTACAGTGTATATCCACCTTTCGCAGCAATGCAGGCTGCTATTCTCCCATGGAGACGATCGTAGAGATGCTGGATGTAGTCCTGTGGAACGGCTTGCCATGCCATTTCCACCTGGCGCCTCAGTTGGACCAGCGTTCGTGCTGGACGTGCAGACCGCGTGAGACGACGCTTCATCCAGTCCCAAACATGCTCAATGGGGGACGGATCCGGAGATCTTGCTGGCCAGGGTAGTTGACTTACACCTTCTAGAGCACGTTGGGTGACACGGGATACATGCGGACGTGCATTGTCCTGTTGGAACAGCAAGTTCCCTTGCCGGTCTAGGAATGGTAGAACGATGGGTTCGATGACGGTTTGGATGTACCGTGCACTATTCAGTATCCCCTCGACGATCACCAGTGGTGTACGGCCAGTGTAGGAGATCGCTCCCCACACCATGATGCCGGGTATTGGCCCTGTGTGCCTCGGTCGTATGCAGTCCTGATTGTGGCGCTCACCTACACGGCGCCAAACACGCATACGACCATCATTGGCACCAAGGCAGAAGCGACTCTCATCGCTGAAGACGACACGTCTCCATTCGTCCCTCCATTCACGCCTGTCGCGACACCACTGGAGGCGGGCTGCACGATGTTGGGGCGTGAGCGGAAGACGGCCTAACGGTGTGCGGGACCGTAGCCCAGCTTCATGGAGACGGTTGCGAATGGTCCTCGCCGATACACCAGGAGCAACAGTGTCCCTAATTTGCTGGGAAGTGGCGGTGCGGTCCCCTACGGCACTGCGTAGGATCCTACGGTCTTGGCGTGCATCCGTGCGTCGCTGCGGTCCGGTCCCAGGTCGACGGGCACGTGCACCTTCCGCCGACCACTGGCGACAACATCGATGTACTGTGGAGACCTCACGCCCCACGTGTTGAGCAATTCGGCGGTACGTCCACCCGGCCTCCCGCATGCCCACTATACGCCCTCGCTCAAAGTCCGTCAACTGCACATACGGTTCATGTCCACGCTGTCGCGGCATGCTACCAGTGTTAAAGCCTGCGATGGAGCTCCGTATGCCACGGCAAACTGGCTGACACTGACGGCGGCGGTGCACAAATGCTGCGCAGCTAGCGCCATTCGACGGCCAACACCGCGGTTCCTGGTGTGTCCGCTGTGCCGTGCGTGTGATCATTGCTTGTACAGCCCTCTCGCAGTGTCCGGAGCAAGTATGGTGGGTCTGACACACCGGTGTCAATGTGTTCTTTTTTCCATTTCCAGGAGTGTATTTTGTATTTATAAACCTGAATTCACCTGACCAGACAAGTCCTCTTCCTCTTTGTCACCAAACTTCACAAATTCCTATTATGTCTAAATTCGACCTATCCATTTCGGTTTTTAAATTTTCTAATCTGCTTGCCCGATTAAAGGATCTGACATTCCACTCTCCAACCTGTAGAACATCAGTTTTGTTTTTCTTGATGACGACATTCTCCTGAGTAGTCCCCACCCGGAGATCGTTATAGGGGACTATTTTACTTCTGGAATATTTTACCCGAGAGGATGCCATCATCATATAACCATACAGTAGAGCTGCATGCACTCGGAAAAAAATTACGGATATAGTTTCCCCTTGCTTTATCACTTTCGTCAGTACCAGGACAGCAAGGCCGTTTTGGTCGATGTTACAAAGCCAGTGCACTGGATCATCTAGACTATTGCCCCAGCAACTACTAAAAAGGCTGCTGCTCCTCTTCAGGAACCATATATTTGTCTGGCCTCTCAACAGATACCCATCCAGTGTGGTTGTACCTATGGCACGGTTGCCTGTATCACTGCGGCACTCAAGCCAACCCGCCCACGGCAGGGTTGATGGTTCATGGTGGGGTATATATACAAACTGTGTAAATCTAGTTCTATGTAAGTTATATACTTTGTGAACTACTGCTTCCATTTGATATTAAATGAATATTTGTAGTCAATTAATAAAAACATTAATATGTTAATTTTATAAAGTTATTTACAATTATGTTTTTCCTCAAGTTTTGTGATATTTATGTAAAAATAGCGTCTAAAGTTAATTTCAATACTTTCGTTGCTATCTGTGTAAATCTTTGGTCTCTTCTTACAGTTCTGGAATCTATGATCTTTCCACATACTCGGCAGGAAGGGATGTTATATTAGTTGTATTAGTGGGTCTTGTGGCGTCGGTTGTAAGAGAGGACATGTTTGTGCAATCGGGGGTAGCCGTATTTCCTTGAAAGTTCGTTTATCATCGTGAAATCGTTTGCTTCTTTACTACAAAAAATAGAGAGTAGAACTTTTGCGAATTCTTGTTGTTTACAAGTAGGAACAACCTGTAGATTTCGAACTGTACATAATTTCTTCGAACTGACAAAGCCTGCACCAACTATCATATCCTGTAGAAGACAACGAAGCCAACATAAAATGAACTAGGTACTAAATTTCATAATGTTTTTACCGTGGGCGTGACTACATTTAATTTTACACAAAATTACAAAGCCAGTACGCCATTTATAGTCCCTAATGAAAGAGCTTATCACAAAATCATAAGAACTTGAGTACTCCAGCCAATGTCTATTGTTCTACTAGATGGAGAACGCCAATAAATTCAACCGTGATCCCTCACAAGAGTGAGTATTTCAGTACAAATCTTTCCAACACACACAGATTGTGAAAGCTAAATGCAGTATTTGGACATCAAGCAGCAGTATCTGAAATGGTCAGTCTGTACACTACCACTGCTTAGTCAGGTTTCAGTCTGAGACGTAAGCACAGCTCTGTGAGAAAATTTTGCTGACTCCAGTTTGAAGTACTAAATGCCAATAGTATATAAATGTGCCATCCAGCTCACCTTGCACTTAAATGTGCTTGAAAGGTGTAAATGTTAGTGAGGAACAGGGCTAGGGACCAGCGACCTTCAAAGATAACATCGATCAAGCCACACCCGCTCTTCACCACCTCGCCCTCCTCTCACCCCCTCACCTGCAACCTCCCCTCCCCCTCTTTCTACTTGTTCAATACCCCCTCCCCTCCAGCCAATCATAGTGTAGTATTAAAATGACACAATGAATCAAAATTCTAGATAGTGGCACTAGCCCAATTGTGCTAGTACGAAATTTAATTCACCCTAACCCTCCACCCTAAGCCAAGTGTTCTTTATGCCTCTGTCCCCCCCCCCCCCTTTTGCTCCACAACCAATCATAGCGAAGTATTAAAGTGCTGTGTAAGCAATAGCCCCAAATTACACTGCTTCACTTGAAAGTCAAAAATAATTATGTACACATACACACCTCTAGAATAATATTAAAGTGATGTCATGGTCAAAGGTATGTATTACTTACATAAAATTGTGTTCACATACATACTGCAGACATAAAGTTAAAATGACTCCAGGATGAAAGATATACATTATATCCATCATTATCAGGCTGCCTTAGAGGAGTCCGCCTCTATAAAAATTATAGTAGATTTGAAAATTATGGCAATAGCTGAATTGCACTGTAAACAATATACCTCACACACTTGTGCTCCTGCCAACACCATCAATACTGTGTTAGGAATAAGATGCATATGCACTTTTTTTATAAGGGACAGTCAGATGGAAATGAGACAGATGGAAAGAGAGTTAGGAAACTTTATTATTTCAAAACAATTGTCATAACTGTTAATGCATTGGCCCCACTGTGTGTCAAGGATGTCAGTGCCTTCGCGGAAAATTGTTTGCAGTTGGCTATGGAACTATGATTCTACCCAGATATGCATGTTTTCGTGCGAAGTAAATCGATGGCTACCTGTGCCTTATTTCAGGGCTCCCTAGACATGAAAAACACATGGGAGTGATCGGGGGTATATGGAGGATTCGTAACGGCTTCCGAGATAAACATCTGCAACGTAGTTGAAACAACCTTGGCAACATGTAGGTCTACCCAGTCCCAGTCTCTCCCCATATCATTCATGGTCGTCGAACTGAATTAGACGAAGAGGTGCACGCCTGGTTACAATCATGGCCCACAGGCAACTGTCAGAATTTTTTCCATGAAAGTATTGATCATCTGCAAGTAACAAATGTATCAACTGGTAAGGCGATTGCTTTTGAAATAATAAATAGTTTACTATTCTTTTCCAGCTATCTCGTTTCCATTTAACTGCCCCTTGCAAAATAAATAAATAAATAAATAAATAAATAAAAGAAAGAAAGAAAATACGAGGAGGAATCCTGTCGTCTTGCACGCCTCTACAAGTGCCGTTGCTGTCTCAACTGCGGTGTGCTCCTATCAGATTCTGCTACATTGCCGTTGGGCGCGCCGTGAACACCAGTCCATCGTTGTGCTGCTGTTGTCATTACAACTTAGGCTGCTACGAGCGTGTGTGACAGACAACTATATAAAAAGTTTACTCCCACCTCGTAGCTGCGAAAACAATGGGCCTCCGTTTAAAGTAATGATGGAAGCTACAGACTACTGCAGAGATCAACCAGAGCCAACAGTTTAAAAATACGCATTTTAATCTATATATAAATGGCAATATCCTTGCTGACTGACTCACTATCGCTAGGCCCAAACCGCTAAGGACAGGAACTTAAAACTTGAAAAGGGCGTTGATCTTACACAATAGGAATCGTTTAAGAAGGAATTTTTCGAAATTCCTTCTCTACGGGGTGAAATAGGGGATGAACGGCTTTTTTAAAAAATATGCCACTATTAAGACAATTTTGAAGGTAGACTACGAAAATTGGTATTTGGTTTCTCGGTCAGAAATAAAGAAATACATGTTCCAACATTTTCGGAAATTTTACCCTTACGGGCTGAAATAGCGGGCGGAATTTGTTAAAAAATAAATTATTATTAAAGGACGACCATAGTTTTTTAAAGCTACACCTGTGGAAATTGGTATTGGACTTCACGGTTACAAATTAAAAAAAAAAGTGCTTCAGTGGTTTTAGAATCCAATCCCTAAGGGGGTGAAATGGGGGATAAATTTTTTTATTAAATTATACCATTATGGAAGCATTTTTGAAGCTAAATATAAACAAATTTCTTTTTGCATTCTATGTTGGACATAAAAAAATTGTGTTTCACTGTTTTTGAAAACTGAACTCCAATGGAGGTGAAATAAGGGATGAAACCTTTTATGGAAATATTTCATTATGCAAGCATTTTTGAAGCTATACCGATGTAAATTTATGTTTGGCTTCTCTGTTAGAAATTGAGAAAAAAATACGTTTCATTGCTTTTGGAAATTGGACCCTCAGGGGGTGAACTAGTCAGAAATAAAACAAATTCGTTTTCAGCATTTTTGAAATTCAACAACTACAGGATAAAACAGCGTATGAAAGATTTTTTAAAAATTAAACATTATTAAAGGAAATACTACTGCATCTTTAAAGCTACACAGTCAGACAGAGAAAAATATGTGCTTCAGTGTCTTTAGAAACTCAACCCCCCAAGGGAGTGAGATAGAAGCTGAAAAGGTTTATGATATTATTTCACTATAAAAACTTTTTAAAATCTAAAATATTAATAAAATAATTCGTAATATTAAAAAATTCAAAGCTAAGTCTCTGAAAATTAGTATTTCACTTCTCTGTTAGATATAAGGACAGAAAAAGACATATCTGTTACGGGATAAAAAAGCCTATGAAAATCGCACCACAAGAACGCGAAAGACATGATTAATAAAAGCCTTAGATTCCAGCTACCAGAATAGCTTTGTCGTCAGAAATACATTCAGAAAAGACCATGCTTCTATAACCTTAATTAGCGTGAAAAGCTTAGAAGATGTTGCAATTTGTGAACAATATAAAAATTCAGTTAAAGAAAAAAAATCTATGTAGACCATACAGACTACGCGAGCGAAGTTAAGCTAGTAATTTTAGGCCGGCCGCTGGTGGCCGAGCGGTTCTAAGCGCTTCAGTCTGGAACCGCGCGGCCGCTACGGTCGCAGGTTCGAATCCTGCCTCGGGCATGGATGTGTGTGATGTCCTTAGGTTAGTTAGGTTTAAGTAGTTCTAAGTTCTAGGGGACTGATGACCTCAGGTGTTAAGTCCCATAGTGCTCAGAGCCGTTTGAACCATTTTAGTAATTTTATCTATACTGTCTCTTAGTCGTTGCAGATATTTCCAGAAATGAGACATTATTAACATTCCAGCATCCTGACATATTATTGTTACCTGTATAGAGCTATACATACACACTTCGATCACAAAGTTTAAGTGTACGAAACTCATGTACACTAACGACATAGGCCTGCAAGAACCACCGCTTAGGGTCGTGGGTCACCAACAGTGTCACTAGCTGGGTTTTCCCTCGCTGAGAAAACTCACCTTTTATTACTCTCCCCCCCCCTCCCCCCCCTCCAAGCGTCGAAAAATATTTATTTAATAAACCAGTCCCTTACTTACATTTAGTCATGAATGGCGTGTGGAGAGACTATTAGTCAGTTAACCCTGAGTTAACTGTATTTTCCCGTTGTGGTCATTTTGCGAGATGTGTGTGTGTGGTTGGAAGTAATATAAAAATTATTTTTTAAACAAGTCGATCAGTTATATTTCGTTCCAAAGACGCTGTGTTTGTGAGCAGAGTGTAATTTGTTACTGGAATACAAACCTAATGCCAGAAAAATGATATTTATATTTTACTCAGCAAAGTAGAGTTCTCCGACACGTAGAACAGCCAATACCCAAGCAGTGACGAAGTTTCTCTCCTTTTTTTTAGAACACAAATCCTTAGGTCGCCAGTTTCATCTTTCAGTTCGTCCTAGTCCTCAGATCAGTCCCCTTTGAAAGCTTTTAAGCGACAATCGATTCTATTAATGTCCTGTGACAAGATCAACATACTTCTAACTGGGCTCAAGCTTTGCAATTATAAAATTTTGTATCCTCGGCTGGTCCCACGCTTTCAGTCTGTAGTACAAGAACACTCTGCTGTTGGTCTTCTGCGTCAGGTTAAATGAAATGGATGCTATTAAGATACACCAGCTGTTACATCATTATGTTGTTAGGCACCAAATCTCTGTGTCTATTTTGAACCTCTCTCTCTTCCCCTCTCTTCTCTCTCACCTTGACTTCCATGTGGAGGGTCAGGGTTCAATTCCTTGTACTCTGTCACGTAATGTCAGTTGGGGAGCTCTTTGAATATGAAGCAGCAGCTTAGAGGCTCAGAAAGGTGACAACAGCCGCGAAGGAGCCTGCTGCTCTCATGCCCCTCCATACAAAATCTAAATGATACATTATGCCGAAGTACTACATGGCAGCTAATCAGAAAGGGATAGTCCTATGGCCTGATCGTAGACTTTTAATGTACTCCTAAAGGATTCTCTAACTTGTTTCATTCCTATCTGTCGTTCAAGGTAAATCGCCTCCCACAGCTGTGAAAATCGTGATGACAACTAACTGAAGTGTCTCTCACGCTACAGGAGAAAGATAGGCTCGAGTTTAATATGTCATGGACACTCAAGGCCGTTACTTGCTGAGTCAGACGAGGATTGGAAGGGCTATAGTCCTCACTCAGTCTTGATGAAGGAAGTATCCTGGTGTTCACCTGGATTGAGTTTGTTGAAACGAAATCAGGCTGCCAAATCGGTGTCCTGAAACCGTCTAACCTCTGATATGTTCACATAAATTGATATAAAGGTGTTTCCACAGTAACTAGTACCTGAGTCCATTCATCTACTCCTAAAATGAGTTAAGTGCATTTTACATATTCTCCAGGAAGAAGTGAGTTTCTACCAAGCTAATTCTGAAGAATTGATGGTAGAGATTTTCACTGATTTATACTATTTAAAATAGCATTACTTTACTGATTGTTGATGAAGATTTTGGATCCATGATGTTTTTCTAAGTGTTGTAAAAACTTATATTGTATATCATTTGGTTGTAATTAAAATAATAATCCATAATAATAATTACAGCACACTGCCTACTCTCTGCTCTACTGTTACAGGCATCTTAGTTTGTACGAAGTTTATTAGGTATCAGGCGTTTGTCTGTCTACATAATATTTTGTGGTAGTCTTAAAAATGTTAAGGACGTACATCCAGCACTAAATTTTGGAGAACACTTTGCTGTGGGTTCTCGGCCTAATGTAGTTTAAATAATTCTATGTACCATTACCAAAACATTAAACATGACAATTAAATGTTATAAATCATGCAAAAGTATTATAATTTTTTAAATTACATGAAAATAATTTTTTTTCAAAACAGTTATTTACATAGTCAAATAAAATGCCAAGTTATGACAAAATTGTTAGATCCCTAACAATGTCAAGCTTCGATAAAAAATAATTTTTAAGCCCTCTTGTCTTTTGCAAAACCTGCTTGCATATTTTAATCATTATAAATTATATTTTTCTAATATAAATTCGCGATGTTGTGAGAAATTTAGTTTTTAAAATAGCGAGTACATAATTCTTACTGACTAAAATCATGTGGTTTCTAAAATAACACATATAACTGTAATATATAAATCTGAATTTAATTTAATCGGGAATAAGGTCTCATATCTGAAAATACCGCTTGTGATGTTAACTGTTGTACATAACACCAGGCTGCATGACATCAGAAGATCGAAAATACGTAAGTATTCCTAAACTTTTTATGTTGATTTGAAAATTGATCTTAGTTTTCTTCCTTCATCTACATAATTTTTTGTAGCAGAATGAAATAAATTTCATTTTTCTTTAGAGGGAGTTCGTCAGGACAACAAACTGGGCATAGAAAAATACTGGTTTTTATGTGAGTGCAGTAGGTGAGTAAAGTAAAGACAATGGAGTGTGATGATTTGGTTAAACCGGCTACATGTTTTAGCCTGGGACTGAAACCATCCTGAATGAACCACTTTTAACACACAAGAAAATTTTTGCTGCCACCAATACATATCAAATTTCGCTTGACGAAGCACTTTGTGCGTCTGTTCCATAAGATGAATCCTAATTTAAGTATCTTAGTATCTTTCCTTGATATTTTTCTTCCATCAGTTAATAAACATAGAAAGCTAGAATACTTGTTTGTCCTCAGATTCACAAACTGATCGTGAATGTTAGAGAAAAAGACGCATAGATTGCCTTCAGAGCTGTTGCTGAAAACTTTCTAGAGGATAACACTAACCAAAAGACAAGAAATTTGTTTAGACCTTGTTGAAAAATTTCAAGAATCTGGTTTGTAACGTGAGGTAAATGTTCTCTTTCTACACCCACATATTGACTACTTGCCTGAAAATCAGGGACACTTCCTCCAGAACATCAAAGAGATGGAACCATCGAACCACCGAAGATGAAATGAAAGTATGATCACCAACGTTTTTGGATGTTAAGTAGCGCTAGTGAATATGAAGGTTCTGCAGGAAATCAAAAAAGTTAAAGTTTGGTAATTGTAACAGAGCACTCAAAACTGCTAACAGAATTGTTTGCACTTTTTTATTATATGCCGAAAAATAAAATAATAATGAAAAAATCATAGACCTTGATTGAAATTTTTCTCAAATATTTTTGCTTCAATAACTTATTTATTTAAAATACAAGATCCATGTCTGTGAAAAATCTTTATTTTCAGAATCAGCATCATAATCCTGGAAGACCTATATTTGAAAAATCTTATGACAAACCTTTAAGATGCAGGCTTATGTAATTTAATAACTTTTATCGAAGATTTTAATTGCAAATATCATTAGTCCTGACGACTCTGGCATCAATATACCCACTTATTGCTGGCAAAAACAGGTACGAGAACTAAACGTAAGTATTTAACAGCTTGAAATTAGCTCGCAAATCAAGGTAATGACATAACAAGTTGAAACCGAATCGTTCTTAATATGAAACCAATGCATTGCCCTTGATCTCTGTCGCAAGCGAGCAGTACTTTTCTCTAAATGGGCAGGAAGAATTATGTGTAAATATACAGAAGCGTTTCTATCTCTGTTACAATAACTTTCTCGATACGCAGCAAGTGTAACGTAAGGCTTAATAGTCTCTAATTTTAACGAATCCTTCGCTGACGTAATTAAGCATGTAACTGTTCACAAGACATAACATTTATCACTTCATGCAGTTAACGGATCGTTAAGCAGCCTTGAGTAGATAATGATGTGGGTGACAGGAGCAAATTCGTTGCTGAAGGTCATACGATGAATCGCAAATGTAGTCAGTAAAACGGTGAGCAACCAGGATGTACAATAGTCAGTTGTGCAACCCGTTATCTGCAAGTTCCCCAATAAAGGACGCTTGAAACGGGCTATAACTTTGCGGAGGCCCCAATCGAACTTCAAAGAACAGTCATTACCTTGGTGATAAGTATTCATATTCAGACACACAGTCTTTAGTGCCATGGGAAGCAAGGGAAAATGGACGGAGAATGAAGAGAACACGTACTGCAGAACGGAACATTTCTCTTCTGGACTGAAAATGTTGACTCATGCTTCTTTTCTATTGCCTGCAAATGAACAGCAAGAGAATATCACTGAGGTGACAGATATGAGTCACGTTCGAAAGCTGGAAAAGTGCTAGATCTGTTAGACTCAGCTGTAAAATGTTAGAAGCGAGTTGATTTTTTTGTAGCTCACTAAAAGCTACGTTGGGCCTGGTTAGTTTTTGGATGGGTGGACGGTGTGGGTACGCTGGATGACGTAGGGTCAGGGACATGCAAGTCGCAGAAGTGATGTCTGATTGAAGGACTTACACCAGGCCACAGGGTTACACTTTGTTATTGCCAGCGACATTGAGGCGTTGGATACACAGGTTCTCGCCCGATCACTGAAAATAAGTAATGTCCGTCCCAGTTACTACTTGCAGGGGTGACCTATTGAAACAGGGGGCGCGGTTGGCTCAAGGACACACAAGTCGACGAGGTGGCGTCCAATTAAGACACTTGCACCAGGCCGGTTTTTTTTTTTTAATCTTATGGGACTTAACTGCTGAGGTCATCAGTCCCTACGCTTACACACTACTTAGCCTAAATTATTCTAAGGACAAACACACACCCATGCCTGAGGGAGGACTCGAACCTCCACTGGGACCAGCCGCACAGTCCATGACTGCAGCGCCTTAGACCGCTCGGCTAATCCCTCGCGGCACCAGGCCGTTGATCCATACGACATTATTATTATTATTATTGCTATTGTTAATAAACCTTAATAAATGAAACCGATGACAAAAATATGGGCTGGTATGACTTTCAAAAATTGGAGTGAAGAACACTTTTCAGAGTGAAAAAGTGTAAACCAGAGAGAAAATAGTAAAGACAGTAATAGGCGCATG
The DNA here is from genome assembly GCF_023898315.1 of Schistocerca nitens. NCBI lineage: Eukaryota > Metazoa > Arthropoda > Insecta > Orthoptera > Acrididae > Schistocerca > Schistocerca nitens. Next base: position 467,836,347 of record NC_064618.1, on the reverse strand, counting down.
TTACTCGTACGTGTAGATGACTGAGATGCCATAGTACTGTAAATAAACTGCGAGTTCATATCCCGTTACCAGTGAATTCACTGACAACGTCCAATTGTTTGTGAGATGTGTTCCTTATGCTTACCGAAGTTAAAAAATATGCTCGTTAGCAGAGCTGTCGAATAATTCCTACTCGTCGATGGAGGAGAAGTAATGTGCGTCCAGCTTCACACTGCAGAACCAAACAGACCCCCCTGATGTGGCAGGGATAAATCGAAGTTCTGTCCAGTCAAGGCCGAGAGTAATTTGTCTGCTGTGAAGTTGCTTCCATTTCTTCTTTTTAAATTCCAGGTGCATTTTGTTTATTAACGTCAACAGAGGAAATCTGTTATTGCCTGTTAGGTGACGCAAAAGTTACCTATCAGCAAACAACGCCAGCAACTCATCCCAAATTTTTTCTTATTACATGTGTTTATGGCAGCATCTCGTCTAACCTCGATAGAAATTATTTGAGAGTCCATGAACCCTCTTTTCTCAATTCATCTTCGTTGTGACATTCTGTGATAAATGTTTATTTGTATCATTAGATAAACTGCGAGAACAGAGATTTGACCATGAAACAGCAGCAGAGCAGAGGTGGTAGATACAATGGTTGAAAGCTAACTGTCTTGTTATTAGAACATAACTGTTCATCTGATATTTTGAAATTCAGTGCAAGGCCCTGTAATAACACTGTCTGAGTCGAAAAATTCTATGGTTCAATTTTCAAAAGCGCAGCTTAACTTTTGAGGAAACTAATTAGTTGGCAAAGAATCCTACAAAGCTAATGAATGCTTGTCTAATGAATCTCATCTTGTAGACGAATATTTGTCCAATGCAAATGTATTTGTCATCTGTACGATCTGAAGCTAAGTATCAAAGAAAATGAACTTTTAAACCCTAGTGATTACATGTGAATTTAAGAAGAAGACTGATCTGAAGACGTTGCTTCAGACGAAACTGCTATCATCTGCAAACTGTAACAGGAGTACTTACCCTGGAGCTGAAAATATTACATAAGCGAAAAAAATAATACGTGGTTATACAAAACGAGTGCATTACTTGTTGAAAGGAGATGTTAAATGAGACGGTCAGGAGATGCCTAGTAACAATCGCGAATTTGCAGAACCATATGGTTTCATGAAACAGAAATGAATTTTAAATAATGAGTAGATGAATGCTGATACTTTTGTAAAAGTTAACAGAGTTTCAAGAACTTTAAATGTAGGGTAGATAGAACTATATGGGCGACTGAAAAACCGTCTCCAGTATTGCACAAAGGGAATCAAATTCCTAGTTTTACAATACGTAAGAAAAAGTAACATGACCAAAGCAGTCTGTTTGTGAATAATTGAGGGAAAGAGAGATCGATTGCCAGTATAGTCCACGTATGTGTGAAACACAACCGGATATCGATAGGTCCACAGAATACAGTGTCAGAGAGCTGTTCCGGCCAGGCCATGCTTTCATCCAGCAGAAAAATCCGCGGAAATACATCTGACTAGTTTTGCAAGGCACAGTGCCTGACCTGCCCAAGAAATGGCATGCGCGACTTGTTCAGTGATATACGACAGCCAGGCAAATAATTCAAGGCGTCGGAAGTTCGACACTTTTAAAACACAGCGGAATGGCAAGCTGCGCTCTTTGTATGCGTCTCAAACGAGTCGAAACGTGTAGCCGGTGAGTTTCGAATGTTAAAAGCACTTCCACAGAGGCGTAAGAGTTTCCACTTTGGTAAATTGCATAGAATGGTAAAATATGTAATTGTTTCCAGTGATATTCAGTAATTTCTTTTTCTCAATGCAGATCATTTTTCCCCTACTTATTCCATTACTAACGGACCTATATTTCTAGAGTTCATCACTAGGAGCTATTGTTTATGCCAATGTTTACTGCTAGTTGGGTTAGCTTGAGTAACGGGAATGCATAATGTAAGCACGCATCGCAGCAGGAGGTAGCAGTGCAACTGGCAAGGGTACGCTCCAAGAGTCATAACTTCATAACTCAAGCGCTAGGTACTCACTCAGTCTTCAAAAGAAAATCTCAGCTATACACCAATGCGCGCTGCGTTCCCCCAATGGTTCAACAGAAAATATTAGACGAGGCATTATTCGATGATGATTCACTGCGCAGCGCGAGCCATGTGCCACTGGAAGCGGTGATGTAAAAATTCCAGGTCCACCAACGAGACCGCGGTCTTTTGCTCCATGATACAGATCTCCATATTTAATAATTTCCATGCCTGGGAAACCTTTAAACTCTCTTTCCTTCTTTCATTAGTAGGCCCCCACGAGATATTGAAAGTTGGATAAATCTCACTCTATAATGTGCGCATGGATGTGATGGAACTGTAGACAAACTAACGATGGTCATTCTCTTTCATGTCATGTTTTCCTTGACACATTTAAACCCACACATTTCTTTATAGATGCAGGCAGAAAAGAGCTGCATCGCACAACTTCTTGAATGTCACCTCATGACTCGTCATGACATTCTTCTTACCATTGCATTGCAACTGACACAGTAGATCTAAGCGGTCACGTACTTCGATTTCCCAATCTGTACCTATGGAAATTTCATACGTCGTCAACAATCCATATTATACAATGGAACACGTTACGGAGTAAAGTCAAGCGCCGGCACACCCATCGGGAACGGCAGGGAAGTGAAGGCTATGAGAGGAAGTCAGCCAATCGCACGCTGACCGCACCTCCCTCCAGGACGACAACGCGACAGCAGTGGCCCCTATGTGAAGAGGACATAAGGGCCGCGACCGACTGGTGACGGCCCAGTTCAATAGCAGCTTCAAGATTAGCACAGACTTGGGATTGTCTATAATGAAGAAGATTGATTATTTTGTATGTCGCCCTTTGCTTGCGTCACATCCGTGTAATTGCCAAAGTGAAGTTTTGTATCTCTTCTTATTGCAATAAAACTCATTAATACGACTTGTTTGATTGTTTGTCCAGCGAATCGAGTATGCAGGCTTCCTGGTCACTGCAGAACACACATGACAATATATATTCCGTGTATATATTCCCTATAGATGGATCTAAGGCAGGTTTTCAGTGCTATTAACAATATAAATTACATATATCGATTATGAACATGAACATCTTGAAGTCCAGTATTGGGTAAAAGGGTATTTTCTGAGGCAGTCTATCCAACTTCCATTAGGTAGTCAGTCCTTTTCTTACCTCCTGGAAGGCGGGAAAGTAATTCTTTGGTCTCTCTTCTACCTATTCGCCTCGATAAATGTCCACCCATCACCATGTCATTTGAGTTGGCGTCAAAACTGCGTCATCCACTCTAGCGTGTTTCCTGGTGCAGTTGTTTGTTTCTGTGTTCCTCCCAGTAATTCCCAATTCTCTCTTCATCCCTCGCTGAGTATCTCTAAGTTCTTGAAAAGTTCTCATATTAAAAGTCTATGTCTCCTTGGAGCCAGAAAAATATGCTAATACGCGCTGAGTGTAAACATTTTTCTGAAACATTGTAAGCTTAATTTTTACTCGCCTAATGATTGAAGGACTTATTTAAATAGTGGTACAAGTCCATTTTTGTTCATTTTGAGATACAGAAACCTAAAGTTAAATGAGCGCTGAAAAATCTGCAGTTGAGATACCAGAAATATTCAAGTATATGGCTTGTTACTAGAGATGAACTTTTCTTTCTATTTGTTTTTATCATTAATTTCAGCAGCATTATAGACAGAAAAGTGGAGGTAATGGAGCTGTACCACTATTGAAATAAAATAAATTGAACATTGTATATAAACCTGTTAATTCTTTTATTTTAAATAATTTTTATTACAGTTTTAATGTACACCTTTTTACTAAATTCGCATGTATAATTGAACTACACAGTCAGATATGTTTCAGGTCAATTGGTTTCTGTAAAGCTAAGGATTACATTCTTCTTCTTGTTCATGTTCCAGACCTCTGTCTTGTGTTTGCAGAGCAAAGAAATAACTATGTTTGATAGCTGGAATATAAAGGAGCAAATCAAGCATATCCTGCTTTTTCTTTTTCAGCACTTTTCTCATGTGTAGGTAAAGTTGTGAAACTGCAATAGCATGATATGCGTGTGGTCTCCCTCTGCTACGTTTGGGAGCAAAGTTTAGGACGTGGAAGTCAATGTCATCTTTCAGTGTTTCCTTGTAGAGCATTTTGTACGGCTTCTGCCTCTCAAAACGCATCCATTTTATTTTCAGTCAACTACATTGAACATACTCCTCATTTTGCTTCCTTCTTACCATTTCATTTTGTAACTGTTTCAGTCTAAAAAGTCAGAATGCTTCATTTTTGTGCACACAAATTTATTTTATCTGCCAGTTTTCCTAATTGTTTCAAAAATATCATCTGGGGAAAACAGAAACTCTTTCTTATTTAATTGTTTTTCTATCTGGGCAAAATACCTGTCATTTGGCAGGTATGAGTGACCTGGGAGCAGGAACTTTAAATCAATAATGTTGACATGAAATTGAGGAGATTGTGTCACTTTCATTAGTGTTAGGGCAATGTTTATGTTCCTGTTTTGCCCATCACACGTGTCACTGTACGCACCTACCTGTTTTTGGGAAGTGACACACTTTTCAATATGTTTCAATAAACAGGTACCAATTTCCTGTGAACCCCTTAATCCAGATGTTTCATCCCAAAAATACATATGGATTTTGCCGTCAGTTAAATTGTGGCATCCAAAATTATACGCGTACATGTTTCTTTTGTAGTACAATATCGATGTTGTAATTCCTGGAAATGCAAGTGCTTCTTGCAGGTCAAAGGTAAACACGAACATCAGGGAATCTGCCTCTTCACTACATGCTGTGTCTGTAGCCACTGCTGTTCTTGCAGCTTCAGCCCTCCTAAGGTGAAGCTCCCTTTTAGTTTAAAGCTTTCCTTTTTTCTGCTGCGTTGGTAGCAGCGTCCATTTCAAAGCTCAGTTTGACACAAAAAGAGCAAGTGTCCTCACGTGGTGGTTGAAATGACAGGTTGAAGTCTTTACTAAAGATTTTTCGATAGATGAGCTCCCCCACAATTTCTTTATTCTGAGACATGCATTTATCTTTGTACAGTTTGACATTTTGGCCACACACAGCTTTGGATTTAAAAACCTTTTGTGTGGCTGATCCTTCCTTGCATAATGGCTCTCGGAAACTGGAAAGCTTTTGATGTGTTCGTTTACATCATTGATCAGACCTTCAGGTTCAGAGAATTTGTTCTAATGTTTGCCCCTTCCATCAAGGTGAGGTGTACCTTCTTCCTTGCTTTTTGTTAAAAGCCTGGAGAGCCATCCATTAGAAATGCCAAAAGTATTAAAGAAAAACTTCTTGCCTGGTATTGCACAGTTTCCGTTCATATTCATAAACACAGCTTTTCTGAGAACCAGAGTCACCTCTTGGTTGTCGGCAGTTAACTGAATGATACGTGCATAAACCATTCAGACAGCTATTTAGACAATTCATATCACCCATATCCCAGAAATGGTCAAATAGCGTCTTCCTCTCATACTCTGAAATTTTATTGAAACATTTATGTGCACGCCTACAATCCACATTGCGAAATGTTTTTGGAGGAATTATTTTACCATTTTCTGTTACGTATAACTCCCCAATCTTCCTTTTTTTCTTTCTCTGGAGAGCCATCCATTAGAAATGCCAAAAGTATTAAAGAAAAACTTCTTGCCTGGTATTGCACAGTTTCCGTTCATATTCATAAACACAGCTTTTCTGAGAACCAGAGTCACCTCTTGGTTGTCGGCAGTTAACTGAATGATACGTGCATAAACCATTCAGACAGCTATTTAGACAATTCATATCACCCATATCCCAGAAATGGTCAAATAGCGTCTTCCTCTCATACTCTGAAATTTTATTGAAACATTTATGTGCACGCCTACAATCCACATTGCGAAATGTTTTTGGAGGAATTATTTTACCATTTTCTGTTACGTATAACTCCCCAATCTTCCTTTTTTTCTTTCGAATATGCTTTTCTCGTGTGTCCGTTTTCCTTGCACGCTTCTTGCTTCGGGTACGCTTCCTCTTTGTCTGCATATTTGCGGCTGCACCATTCGCACAGGCATCGGTAACAGTGTCTCCTGTTTCGTCATTTTTTGCACTTTCATTAGAAGTTTCATCGTCATCGGTACTGGTATCTAGATAGAAAGAAACACAAGTTATGGTTTATGCAACACCAGGTGATTAAAAACATATGTATATGTGAAATACATTAAAATGACACCCTCATTTTCCATTGTTATTGTCATTCTCGCGTATTCCTTTTTTGGAACAAAATGTCTTAATGCTGAGAGAAAAGTAAGTAAATTCTTTTTACCTGCAATCGTTTGAAAATCTTGTTCATCAATTGTATCACAGTCATTTGATAATGCTCCTGAATCCATCATCATCGCAAGAAATAGCAACATGCTGCAATGCACAAAATCACACGGACTTGTACCGCTACTGAAATAAATTCCTGTTTCCTTTCTCTAATGTGTCAGCACTGAGGTGCACTTTGTTGACAACAGGGCGAAGCTGGAGCTCTCCCACTATGCAAATAAATTAAAAACGACTTGTGTGAGTACGTACGTGAGGATAACTCCATTTTTCTTGAAAAGTGTTCTTGTAAAACTATTGCAATAAGCCCGTTCAATTAATCTCCTGTCTTGCCGGTCATTGTGATATGTAATTTAAACCGTGCGTAGGCAGAAAATGATTGTGCTTAAAGATGCTAAAATTGCAAATCACATAATAAAATACTGAAAACTATAGCTATGGATATGACTTCATGCAGATGCGACATCTTGTCTAACCACGACTGTCAGACATTCTGGAACAGCTTTCTCGTTTGATTAATATTCAGAGTCGGCGTTTTAAGTCATTTGTGTCAGACATGTGTCGGGGCAGCCAGTAGCTGTATGGATAGCAGGTGGTGACTCTCCAGTGACACACCACTACTGACAGGTTCCCGGCTCAACAATGCTCCTACGATTTTCATGAGATGGCGGGGTGTTAACAACGTCGACATAATGAAACTACGTCAGAGTTCAGCACAAAAAGTTACGTAACTGCTACAACTGCAGTTTATTCTTGCAGTAGCTACACTTTTTACAGAATGGAAGTCTTGGCAACATTAGCAATGAAAATGTGGCTGCTACACGTCAATGATATCTTGAAGTTACACAGGGTGAATCACCTAAAACTTGCACCGAAAATATTGAGGAAATGGAAAGTGTTAGCCAATAAACAGGTTGTCATAATACTTCGAAAGTGTATTTTTTGAGCAAAACTACACTTTTTAAATGAAACATAGCCTCTTCACATTAATAAACAAAAAGTAGGGTAAATTAGAATTTCAATGTTTGTTGCAGGATTCTAGTGCGAATCGTTTGCGAAATATCATATTTTGAAAAGTTCCCACACCGATACTTGTACAATACACGTTAAAGAACAGCGTAAGTCCGTATACTAGTTATATGGATTCTGACCAGTAACGAGGAAACTGACAATCACGGGTTGTGTTAAAAATGATGCCTACAGTTGCAATACACCCTTCCAGTCTGGTATGGAACGAATGACGCACATGTGCAAGCATTTCATTGGAGATGTCCGAGCAGACTGCAGTAATACGTCGTTGTATATCATCGAATGTAGTTGGTATGTCCTTGCAGACAGCGTCTTTCAGCTTTGCCCGCAGAAAAAGTCTACAGGCGTCAAATCGCGGAAAGGGCCAGCCAAGGTACAGAACCTCTGCGTCCATCAGGTTGGTACCACATGTTCCTCACAGTCTGTAGAGGAAAGCCTTCTAGCATCTTTGGAAGATGTCTGTCAGTTTCCAACAGACCAACAGTGCATGTTTCGGCGGTTTACCAGGCCATTCTTGGTAAATGTGGCTTCATCACTGAACAAGATATATGATACATCTGCAGTACTTTGTCTTAATACCTGTATATAGTAGTTAACACGCTACTCATAATCGTTTCGATGCAGTTCTTGATGAAGAGAAATGTGGTGAGGATGGACCCTATGTCGATGGAGAGGGTGTAGCACACTTGCCTGACTCATGCCACTGCGCGGCAGCTAACGTGTGGGTCAACTGCAATAGCAGCAAGAACATTAATTTCCCCCTTTTCTGTCGTTACTTGTTTTCTTCTGTTACGTTGTCTAGGCAATACACCACTACTTCCACATAACTGGTTGAAGAAGTTGACAAATAACTGCCCAGATGGCTGACGTGTATTGGGATATCTTTCTGCATTAAGAACGGACCGCAATCTTCCTACGCTATCCAGACACCATGAGCATGACGGCTTTTCCTGTATTCTCTGTTTTAAATTCTGAGGAAGACACTCCTAGCAGTGTTGAAACGAGGTTAATTTGTTAAAAATAGTGACCGAGGGCTGTTTTTCTTTCAGTTGTAATTTGCTCAGGGAGTCGCGGTCGCAGGAGAAAGCAGTCGCAGCATGGTTGCTAACGTATGTTTCAGGACGATCAACTGCTGTGGTATAAATGTCACACGGAAGTGACAATGTTTTGTGAAAGCACCTTGCAAATTCGCTCACGTTCATATCTGATACTTATTTATAACCATGAATAAGAATTTAATTTAAACCTGTTGAAGAGTTCGATTACGCAAACACTTGCAGCAGTGAGAAGCAACACGATGTTTATCGATCTCTTCCCACTTCTACTGAATGGAACTAGGGCTGCGAGAGACGCTAAGTCTTGTACAGATAGTATTTACCTCTGAGAGGTTTGAAAAGATAGGGAAAGGACCACATCAACTTCCGGGCTGGAACGGCTGTGCAGTTGCAGCGTCTTGTGTATTACTGGCAACTTAGTTTACGTGCCAATCATCTTCTGTGATAAAAATATCACACGCAACGAGAACGGTTTATGAAACGGCATTTAAAATATGCTCACGTTCAAATGTGATACAAAATGGCTGCGACAACACGCACACAGCTCACGTGCAATATTTGGCACCACGGTTACTAAAATACATTTCAGTAACAAGCTTCGAACCAAACAATACATCGCTCGGATTGGCAACAGTGAGACAAGGTACGAAGTCCAGCAATTTATACCGAGCGTATCTAGGATGCCTGAGATCAACACAGACTTTAATTCACACACTGCATGTTGACGTTGTTTCTTTTTGCCTAGTTCAGTGTCTTCATCGGGATTCCCACAAAATCGTCGTTGCTGGTCGCCTAGTTAATTTCTCATTTCTTTCGTGAACTTAATTGTGGTGATTGACGTGAAGTGAATCATTGTTTTTTTATAGTGCTTTATAAAAGAGTTGAAAAATATCTTACAAAAACTAGTGCCATCATTTGTAAAAATATATACTACATATTCTCGCAATTAATTAAAAATAAATATTGTCTTCTTTTGAAAGTGAATGAAAGTAAATGAAATTACCATCCTTCTACATGTCTCAAAACTAGGGTTCTGTAATACAAAAACGTAGGCCTATGGAAAATAGTAATTATTTTTTATTAAAATTACATAATTCCATGTTTAACATTAATTCTGAATTGAGCATAATGTAGAGTGTTTTATAATAAATACACCGTGTTAACGATAAATAAACGAAAAACTGGAAAACTGTTTTCAGAAACAGATCGGTAACTAAATGGAGATGATCCAACAAAGATCTTAAAAAAAATCTTAAAAAAACTTGTCCATTTTATGCTCGCTCAGAGTGAAGCGCGAAGACAATAATCACGTCCGTTCTTGCTGGCGTTCTCGGACAACTGTTGTAGTGACCGAAAACGCGTGACTATGTCCCCGCTGATCCCTTCTCACGCCCACACCTCTACCGCGGCAAAGAATATAATTTTATCTCTGCCCACAGAGTACTGCGACCTCTTTACACATTGCACTTGATGTCTCGATCAGCATAGTATCACAAGGAAGAAAATTACATACGTTGCCTTTGAAATCCCTGACACTTTTATTATGGTTCTGGAGGTCGCCAGAATATTTTTACTTGGAAAGTGGTTACGTATTCAAAAAGGTTGAAAAACACTGCTGTACACGATTCACATATGTTATAAAAAAATCCGGTTAACTGCGAGTACTCGCGCACTGAGAGTTCCTCGCGAATTTTAATTTCAAAAACAGACTCAACTGGACGTTCTGATTGTTCTTTCCTCGTGTGTGTGTGTGTGAGTACATCCTGTCCCACGGTAGCGTAAAGTGCGTTCAAATAAGTTTCGGTAGATTTTCAATAGACTCTGCGTTTCACAGCGGAACTGGTTTTCTTAGAAGCACTGTCATAACTGAGGAGCTCGTAACTTCCCGTGAATTGAGAACCTTAACGATTTTTGCCTGACATCGATATCGATACAGCCAAAATATACGTTTCTACCAATTCCTGAGAAAAAGGGGTCTTCACTGTCGGATAAAAAATGGTAAACAAATATTTTATCGTGTGATTTAATTCCAGATCATCAGTTTTCGGATTTTTCAGTTACTTGTACTTTGAAACTCTTCTTTTTGCATATTTCATGATTCAAGGTCAACGGGAGATTTTAATGAGTGAGTTTGCGAGTATCAAAATGTGTGACATTAAACGAACATATCTTTCGATTGCACTGGCTTAGGAAGTTAAATTTTTTACTATGTCAGGAGACCATAGGCCTTAGTATATGACATAAATTTGAACTTGTTGTTTCAACCTGTTCCTGAGAAAAACAGGTGTTAATAGACAGACAAAACACACACACACTCACACACACACACACACACACACACACACACACACACGTGTCATATAATTACAATTTTCGGACATTTTTTACTTTAGTCGTACTGTGAAACGCTGCTTCTTGCCAAATTTTATGATTACGCCTCAACTTGAAGTACCCTATAGGTTTTGATGACTGAGTTTGCGAGTATCACGACATGTGACATAAATGGCTGTATCTTTGAATTGCATTGACTTAGAAGCTTACATTTATCACACCACAAAGGGACTACTTGCACTAATGTGTGATATAAATTTCAACTTGATGCATCTATCTGTTCCTGAGAAAAAGGGGTCTTAACGGACAGATGAACGGACAGATATCTAGATAACAAGTGGAAAAATTTTTTTCGTATGTTATAATTACAGAATAACGATTTTTGGATCTTTTCCTTTAGTTGTACTGTGAAACCTTGCTTCTTGCCAAATTTCATGATTCTAAGTCAGTGGAAGTACCCTACAGGTTTTGATAAGTGAGTTTACTATTATCAAAATATGTGGCATAAATTTCAGCATCTTTTGATTGCAATGACCTAGAAGCTTTAATTTTTAACACGGCCAAGAGATCGTAGACCGTAACATGTGATATAAATTTGAACTTTATACGTCAACCCGTTCTTGAGAAAACTGGTTTTAACAGTCGGTCAGACAGACAGACAGACGGACAAATGAATGATACTTCAATGATTCCATTTTTTCCGACTGAGGTACGGAACCCTAAAACTAGATGTATGTATGTATGTATGTATGTATGCGTGTGTGTGTGTGTGTGTGTGTGTGTGTGTGTGTGTGTGTGTGTGTGTGTGCGAGAGAAGGAGAGAGAGAGAGAGAGAATGTTCCACGTCTTCTCCTAAACTACTAGACCGATTACTATCAAACTTGCTACACATATCCCTTAGTGTCAGACAATGTTCTCTGTGGGGCTAAGAACCACCCACCCATCATAGTTCAGGAGACATAATGTCATAAACAATGAAATGTGTGGAAAAACTATCGCATCATATATGACATTTAAACCTATTATTTCTGTACTACTAACTATGTTTGCAATAATTCTCCCAGGCAGTGTCTACATACGTCGCTGAATGCCGCCACACCAGTATATCATGGTACCACACATAGTTCAGGAGATCTGACGTCAAACATTGAGCTGCATGAAAAACTGCCGCCTGATACTTGACGTGTAAATTTATTACTTCTTTGCTACTGACAGTATCCACATATGCCGTTGAATGTACGTACACAAATATATCATTGTACGTCACATACTTTAAGGGATATGACGTCATAATACTGAGATGCGTGAAAAACGCCGCACCTTGCATGAAGTTTTATTACATTTATTAATGAATACAAAGACACTCTTACGGTCGAGTCAACTTGTGGAAATCCCTGACATCTGGCAGCGCTTTTGACAGCTTTCAACTACGAAGCTGAAAGGGCGAAAACGATTTCCGTCGATAGAGCATGAAGAGGTGTGACCATAGAGACATTTACAAAATCGCGTCGTAGGGAACCTGCTTCGTAATTAGGATACTATACCTATACATTTTTACATTATGCACATATCTTCGTAAGACTGTTTCATAATTTCAAAGGTGTTTTCACAAATGCATGGAAATGATTTTTTTTCGATATTTCACTACAAACACAGTTCATTTTTCGTTTTCGTTTCTAACAGGAAATTAGAAAAATGAATTCTCGAGAAATGCTGGATTTGTCAGCTGCAGTATATACAAAATCTGGGAATGACTCTCTTCCGACTAGTATTTCGGAAACACTCTTCCTGTAACAAAATTTTACAAGCATTTATTAGTAGTTTTAGTGTTAGCTATTTGCTATTCTGTTATTGTACTGTACTTGTTTGTGAAGATCCCGTAGCTTGTGGAATCCAGCAGACCAAGATGGGCTTCGTAATTCTAAGGCACAACTGACCCCCACGTGTACTTTCACCTCTGTGCCCGGCCGCTCAATGAAGCACAATTAATACTCTGCATAGATCATATTCCAAAATATCGACCGGATATAATGGTTGTAATCCGGAATACACGAAGCTAAGTCAGGATAAGACCTTTTTTATGAGGGTAATTTAATAAGAATTTTTTTTCTAAAAGCCGGTTGGTTTTATTCAGTTTCCCAATACACCACGTTATCTTCCAGTCTTTTGGCTACAAACCCCTGATTTCCAAAATAATCTCCGTTCAGTGCGGTGGCCTTATGCAACCTTACTGGGAAGGTATTTATGTCCGCATGATATCATTCTACTGATCGACTTTGGAGCCGTCTTGTTGTATGCGTAACCTCCCATCATTTACGGACTGCTTCCCGCGGATTGCATCCTTCATTGGGCAAGGCAGATGGAAGTCGGAAGGTGCGAGATCCACAGTGTAGGGTGGAGGAGGAAAGAGTTCAAAAATGGTTTGCCGGCCGCTGTGACCGAGCGGTTCTAGGAGCTTCAGTCTGGAACCGCGCTGCTGATACGGTCACAGGTTCGAATCCTGCCTCGGGCATGGATGTGTGTGATGTCCTTAGGTTAGTTAGGTTTAAGTAGTTCTAAGTTATAGGGGAATGATGACCTCAGATGTCAAGTCCCATAGTGCTCAGAGCAATTTGAACCATTTGAAAAATAGTTCAAATGGCTCTGAGCACTATGGGACACTTCTTGGCTACCATTTTTGGCATTGGACGATCAGAACTCATATACATATAGGAAATAGATATGCAAAAACACTATTTACAAACCGTTGGTGCAGGTAATATTTTTGTAGCGCTTTGAACTGTTATCACTTAGCACTAATTGTGTAACCACTGTTTTACTATGAAATTTTATGTAGTGTGGAATGATTTTAATATTAATTGAAGACGATCACTTCAATTAGGAAGATAAATCACAAATTTTTTACTTTGCGCGGCTTATGAACTTGCATTGTCACGTTGTGCGCTTCACATTGCAAACACCATTGCTCCACGAAGTTTAGAAGTTTAGTAATGTTTCAGTTAGACACATTGACATTGTTTGAAGATGAAAACTCGGAACATTTCTGTAACAGGAGTAGAATTCTACCTCGGAGAATGACTAGGGTTCGTTACACAAAGTTACTGTTAAGTACTAATCCTTTTAAAGCTTAGCACAACCTCATTCACGTTCGTAAATGCAATATTTAATTGCTACTTTGCCTAAAGATGGCTTACATGATGATCTTCTGTGTACGTGGGACGAAGCTGTTTGACGCAATCATGGTTCTTGAAGTAGGACTGCTTTATACAGTATTTTCTTGGTTTCGGAAGTACAAAATTCAGAAACATCTAATAAATTTCATGACATAACAGCAAATAGTAATCCACATTCGAAGACGCATTTACTGCAGTCCTTGCTTCGCTGGACACTCGCGGTGTTAACTCTTTGGACGCTGGCCACATACTACATATGCCACAAAGATTTTTCGCGCCAAACCATACCTTTCCACCTTTTACATTCCCGCTTAAGCCTTTTCGATACGAAGAGACTCCCCTCCACCTTTTCTATCATATTCAGTTTCCCTAAGCCTGACACAGCTGTATATCACAATTCAGTACATAAAATGACATGTTTTCTGAAAAACCATTTCCAAGTTATGTCCATATTATGTCGTCAAAGAAGTTACGTAATACTTCACAGACATTAAAGTATCGATACTTGACATACTTCCTGTTTCATGTCATCACCTTCTAAAGGCCATGCCTTATAAACACCGTCATTCACGTGTGTCTTGTGCTGTCCTTCAAAAAACCGTCCAAAAATTTTCGTTTCTCTTTTTTTAATAGTCGCTTGAGGTTTTTCTTCTATTACAACTTGTCCTTAACGCCAGAAAATAGGGTTGCGAAAGAAAACACCACCTGTTAGCGAGTTGGGTTGGTTCCTTTTTTAAGAAACTGCGTTCGTAACTGAGAGAAGCGGCCTTCAGCACATTTTATTAGTATCCTTAAGTCACTTAAGATAGATGCTGGCATGGTTCTTTACATAAAGCTACTTCAAACCTCTTTCCCCAACTGATATAGTGTTATACCTGTAATATTGTCAACAATTCATTAAAATAACAACCAACCTTCATATCGCTCTCATGCGTTTTAAGAAGTTTCAGAATTTTAATTGGGTTGATTGAGAGATTTGGTGGTGTTTGACACTGGTATTGCACACAGAAACCTCTTCCGAGTTTGCAGGTGCGGCGAAATGGTGGTCATTTATCCACATTTACACATTTACCTCAGCTTCTAGCACTACAAATGAAACTACCACCCCTTCTACTAGAAACATGACACTTATGTGCTTGTCTTATGTTGGGGGATTGGTTTTACATACATTTATAACGAAAATATATTGGAATTTGTGAGACGTGATGTAGAATTTTTGTGTTAGTTACAGTCTCAGTTCGTAGTGAGAATTTCACCAGGTGTTAGTTCTTAGATTTTCCCAAAAAGCTTAACTAGCTGATGAATGTGACACCAGCTCCCTGTAGTTCCCTTTCACGTTTAGCTTTCTTATTCTGGCAACTGTCTTCTTTTTTGTAGGTGCTATATTACACAACTTGCCACTAAAATTGCTACACCAAGAAGAAATACAGATGATAAACGGGTATTCATTGGACAAATATATTATACTAGAACTGACATGTGATTACATTTTCACGCAATTTGGGTGCATAGATCCTGAGAAGTCAGTACCCAGAACAACCACCTCTGGCCGTAATAACGGCCTTGATACGCCTGGGCATTGAGTCAAACAGAGCTTGGATGGCGTGTACATCTACAGCTGCCCATGCAGGTTCAACACTATACTACAGTTCATCAAGAGTAGTGACTGGCGCATTATGGCGAGCCAGTTGCTCGGCCACCATTGACCAGACGTTTTCAGTTGGTGAGAGATCTGGAGAATGTGCTGGCTAGGGCAGCAGTCGAACATTTTCTGTATCCAGAAAGGCCCGTACAGGACCTGCAACATGCGACCGTGCATTAGCGTGCTGAAATGTAGGGTTTCGCAGGAATCGACTGAAGGGTAGAGCCACGGGTCGTAACACATCTGAAATGTAACGTCCACTGTTCAAAGTGCCCTCAGTGCGAACAAGAGGTGACCGAGACGTGTAACCAATGGCACCCCATACCATCACGCCGGGTGATACGCCAGTATGGCGATGACGAATACACGCTTCCAATGTGCGTTCACTGCGATGTCGCCAAACACGGATGCGACCATCATGCCATCATGGTGCTGTAAACAGAACCGGGTTCATCCGAAAAAATGTCGTTTTGCCATTTGTGTACCCAGGTTCGTCGTTGAGTACACCATCGCAGGCGCTCCTGTCTGTGATGCAGCGTCAACGGTAACCGCAGCCATGGTCTCCGAGCTGATAGCCCATGCTGCTGCAAACGTAGTCGAACTGATCGTGCAGGTGGTTGTTGTCTTGCCAACGTCTCCATCTGTTGACTCAGGGATCGAAACGTGGCTGCACGATCCGTTACAGCCATGCGGATAACATACCTGTCATCTCGACTACTAGTGATACGAGACCGTTGGAATCCAGCACAGCCTTCCGTATTACCCTCCCGGACCCACCGATTCCATATTCTGCTAACAGTCACTGGATCTGGAGCAACGCGAGCAGCAATGTCGCGATACGATAGACCGCAATCACGATAGGCTACAATCTGACCTTTATCAAAGTCGGCAACGTGATGGTACACATTTCTCCTCCTTACACGAAGCATCACAACAACGTTTCACCAGGCACCGCCGGTCAACTGCTGTTTGTGTATGAGAAATCGGTTGTAAACTTTCCTCATGTCAGCACGTTGTAGGTGTCGGCACAGGCGCCAACCGTGTGTGAATGCTCTGAAAAGCTAATCATTTGCATATCACATCATCTTCTTCCCGTCGATTAAATTTTTTCGACTGTAGCACGTAATCTTCGTGGTGTAGCAGTTTTAATGGTCAGTAGTGTAATTTTATGTGAAATGTAAAATAGTGACGAATATCGAATATAAATTAAACTAAATTCAGTAATAAAAATGTCTTCTACTATCTAGTGGATCCCTCGCCCCTTCCTCCTTCAGCGTGTTTTTATCTTAAGTCAGCGATAATTTACAAAGGTCACTACTCTAAAGGATCGAAGAACCAAGTTAGAGTGAACCAACAAAGGAAACAACATAGTTTGTATCATTATTCCTATTTCGCTTACTTTGAGCACTCGACTGTGAAGTTTGGAACACACCAGAACGTTATCAGCCGTGGGAATTAAAGATACACAGAGCAGAACAGAGTTTACACTGAAATACAGGCTGTTTCTTGTAACTTACACACAGACTATCTGTTCATCAACAACGTTGTAGCCAAAAAGCAGTTTCTGAAAACCTACAAGTACTAATAGCAATGGCGGTTATTATATGTGAAAATTTATACATCCCACCACCGTATCAACATAACTGCTTTTATTGTTGAGGTCTTCAAACTGTAGAAATCAGTGCATATGATCATAACAAACTAGTGATTGATTCACTCATTTCGTAGTCGTCTTGGGAAGATTGTAAAATATGATTATGATGAAACATCCGTTGTCTATAATCGCCGTATCAGTCATGTCCATCAATTTATCACACATGTACAATAGTTTCCCCCTTTCATCGTCATCGTGGCCGTGAACACTGAACAATCGCATATACCTACCAACAAATAATTTACCCACTATCTGTGACCGTGAGCATGATGCACATTCAAAACGAATCTTTTTAGTAAATTTTGCGGCTAACCGTCGTTATAAGTGTGGTGTCACCGCCAGACACCACACTTGCTAGGTGGTAGCTTAAATCGGCCGCGGTCCATTAGTACATGTCAGACCCGCGTGTCGCCACTGTGTGATCGCAGACCGAGCGCCACCACAAGGCAGGTCTCGAGAGACGTACTAGCACTCGCCCCAGTTGTACGACGACGTTGCTAGCGACTACACGTACGAAGCCTTTCTCTCATTTGCCGAGAGACAGAATAGCCTTCAGCTAAGTTAATGGCTACGACCTAGCAAGGCGCCATTAACCATTTGTAACGTTGCATGTACCTCAAGATAGAGTCTCACTTGTATCATCCAGAATGCTGTATACCAAAGGACAATATAAAAGTTAAGTGTTCTAGTAGCTACGTTCTTTTCTTTATCACATTCATTACGAATCCTGTTCCAGACTTAACGCCAGACGGCGTGAATTGACGCGTGCCCTTTCGGCTACTTCACTGTGGACTGGCTGCCTTAACAGTCCACTACAGTAAGCATCTGTCATTACTCGCACACGGGTCATCACTATTGATGACTTACAGCTCTAGATGAAAGTAACAATTCTTGGGTGACGGTAAACAAAACTGTAGCTACATGTTGTGTTATCAGAAAAGTTCTTTCTGTTTGATCAATATTTTGAGGGCGTGCTTCCAGCACATGATTTTCCTGTCTGCTTGAAAGGGGCAATACTTGTAAGTTGGGCGGCTCTCTTTCTTTACAACTCTTTATATCGTTCTAGCAGACATCATTTTTTCCTCCTCGTACACTTACGTGGAGACAAGTAACAAAGGTCTTAAAGGAAAAAAATCACTGTAGTTAGCTACTATCATGCAGGCAGAAATAATATTAGCAATAATTTTAGTCCCAAAAAAGTGGAAGTTACAGATATAAAATTATATAATGTTACATCACAACCAGTGCTGATACTTTGTAAAAAATAAACGTCAGTTAACGAAGAATTTTGTTTAAATGTAGGACGTGCAGGACGAAATAACTCATCTCTGATATTGTATAAAATGACTTTTTATTTCCTTATGATAACAATCACAAAAGCATTTGTTAACGCGGCAAAAGTATCGACCAGCCAGTGACCGTCATCAGACTAAAAGCAAATACTGCAAGCGATGAAGTCACATTCCGGGTACGTTGTCAATATATTTTTTAAAAAAGAGAAGCCTTCCCGATTGCAGATTGTGAAACTATAAATTGTCGGCTATAAATTCCTGAGAGTAACCGAACTCTTCAAGTTTTTTTTCTGCTGTATGTGATGAATATAATTTCCTCAAAACACAGAATACTTTCACTTTTTATACCCGCTATTTGTATAGGTCAACGTGGACCAAATCAACTGCGCCGCGGGAAGTCGGTAAAAGAAGCCAGTAAATCATGACATTCCTACTCACTGTACTAATTTATGACAGTTTCCTGCCGAATGAATTAATCTAGTACACATGTATTACTAGAAGTAAATCTCATTTTATAGCAGTGACGGCACATTCGAAGTGAATTTCAGTCGCATGAACATAACGTAACGTAAAAAGCAAATAGGTCTGCAGCCTGAAGAATAGTATTCTAGCTGCTGGAGACAGTATGCCATTTCCTTCCTCTGAGCAACAATCCACTTCACCTTCCATACATCCAAGGCCTGACAAAAATGTGAAGCAACCAGAAGACATGGTCGCATGTCAATGTAACTTCGTACACGTACGCAATGTCGACGGGGATGTAAATGAATAGAACTGCAATTCTACGTGGCAGGTAGCGCGGTCACCAGAGTGCATTAGCGTGGTTCGTATCTAGGTTTGTTTCCGAGCCTAGTAGGGCACATAAGAAGCGGAAACAGCGTCAGATGTTGTGTGATCCCTGTGAAGGACACGGATAACCCGCGTACCCTCGTGAGACAGTGTTATCAGCACATGGCAGAGTCTGGAAGATACCGTATTGTTGGTCTCCACTTGGCCAGCTGGTCGAATCGTGAATTCCCACATATATGAAGCATTCGGATGTGGCAGTGCCCTGATGTTGGACTGCATGGGAATGTGAGAGCAGGCGTACATATCGTCAAGGTTCCGGTCGACCAGAACTACTTAAGCCTAACTAACCCAAGGACATCACACAGAGCCATGCCCGAGACAGGATTCGAACCTGCGACCATAGCGGTCGCGCGGTTTCAGACTGAAGCCCCTAGAACCGCTCGTCCACAGCGGCCGGCCGACCATGTCTGACCACTACGGAGTAGGAAGGGCGTAAGTTTCATGACGCACATCGTAACTCCTTCACATTTGTGTCTGTCACCTGTGAAAAAGTGATAAACTCCTTGTAACATCCTGTTCCGAGCCGCACCATCAGTCGGAGAATAGCAGTAGCCGGACTAGAGAATTACCGTCGCATGCTTAGCCTCCCGTTAAAAACTCAACACCAACGAACTGTATATGGAATGGTGCCATGACCAGGAAGCATCGACTGCTGATGAACGGCGCCGCAGTTCTAAGCTACCACAGGTGATCATCGTCGGCGAGTTTGACGGCAACAAAGGGAGAGGTCCCATTCTTCCAGTGTTTCGGAGAGACACAGCGGTGTTACTTCTTGCCTCACGGTGTGGGGAGACATCCGGTATGATTTCAGGCCACGACTGCTAGTAACAGAGCTAACTCAGACGCCACAACTGTACCCCACGGGCATCCTGCGTCCTCATGTGTTGCCTCTCGTGTGACAGTATCGCGTTGCCGTTTATCAGCAGGACAGTGCTCTTCCACGCATGGTATATTTCTCTATGAACAGTACTCCCGTGACCAGCAGGATTCCCAGCTCTGTTGTGGACAGAACATGTGTTAGAACTAGCCTGGACGTTAGTTCTGTCCCAGTGACAGTGTCCAGCCTATAGAGGACCACTTACAGCACTTGTGGACCAGCTTCCTCGAGGGAACATGCAACGGATCTATGACACCCAACCAAACCGAACCAGTGCATGCATCCTGGCCAGAGGAGGTCCAACGTCATTCTTATTAGTGAGTTCATACTGCCATGTCCTTTATAAATTTGAGTCGATTTTTTAATCACTGAAGTGAACTCACATACTCTCTCAACCCGTCAAGTTTCATTTCGTTTTCTCCTCCCCTCTGGGTGCTTTACTTTTCTACATCTACATCTACATTTATACTCGCAAGCCACCCAGCGGTGTGTGGCGGAGGGCACTTTACGTGCCACTGTCATTACCTCCCTTTTCTGTTCCAGCCGCGTATGGTTCGCGGGAAGAACGACTGCCGGAAAGCCTCCGTGCGCGCTCGAATCTCTCTAATTTTACATTCGTGATCTCCTCGGGAGGTATAAGTAGGTGGAAGCAATACATTCGATACCTCAACCAGAAACGCACCCTCTCGAAACCTGGACAGCAAGCTACACCGCGATGCAGACCGCCTCTCTTGCAGAGTCTGCCACTTGAGTTTGCTAAACATCTCCGTAACGCTATCACGCTTACCAAATAACCCTGTGACGAAACGCGCCGCTCTTTTTGGATCTTCTCTATCTCCTCCGTCAACCCGGTCTGGTACGGATCCCACACTGATGAGCAATACTCAAGTATGGGTCGGACGAGTGTTTTGTAAGCCACCTCCTTTGTTGATGGACTTTTATCAAGGAGTGTAATTTTACTGTACTATCAAATGATTATCATCCATCTACTATTGGTCCAACACCTCCCTTGCTTTCTCTAAATCGTTCATGCACACTTCAGAAAATTAGAAAGATCATATTACAGATGTAACGTAAATGCTCTCTGTCTCACACTTACCTTTTCGTTTCAAAATGTAGGTGCCAGAAGTGTATATATGATGTAGTCAAGAAAGCTATCTTTCTTCTGTCGAAATGGCGATTAGATTCTTGCTGTCTGCATCAAAGCCTACTGAAACGAAACTGAAGCGATTCCTAGCTACATGCTATCTGCTTGAATGCTGGATTTCCCATCACTTTCAACGGAGATATAAACACATTTGCATTGATGAATAACGCTCATCGGCATCTCCTTATTGTAAGACGTCGTAATTCGTCTAGTAGTGACATAATATACACTACTCTCAAACAGAGGTCTTCTTGTAGTCATCACTGTTCGAAGAGTAGCGTACGATGCAAATTTTGTAGTAGCCTGTTCTCACTAATCTATCCTCCATTCGTGGCAAGTGGAGGATCAAGTTCGGCACACTAATATGAATGGGTTCCAGTCGACAAACACCATTTGTATTTTAGCAATGAAAATACTTACACAATTAACTTACGATACGTGACGTTTTCCAGACCAAAGTGGATGTTGATTATATTTGCTTTCGTATTTCTTTAGTACCAGCAATCATTAAAAGTTAATGTCTACACATTTAAAGTCCGCAGCTCGTGGTCTTGCTGTAGCGTTCTCGCTTCCCGAGCACGGGGTCCGGGTTCGATTCCCGGCGGGGTCAGGGATTTTCACCTGCCTCGAGATGACTGGGTGGTGTTGTGTCGTCTTCATCATCATCATTCATCCCCATTACGGTCGGACGAAGGCAACGGCATACCACCTCCACTAGGACCTTGCCTAGTACGGCGGTGCGGGTCTTCCTCGTCGTTCCCCTACACTCTGTCATTGTGTATGGGACTTCGAAAAAAACATTCGAAAAACCTTCTACGTTAGTGAATATCTGCTTTATTTAATAGTTTAAACGAGTTCAGAACCACCCCCATGATTTTTGTAGATTTTTTCTTAAATTTGAAACTTCTTTCTTAACATACTTTCGCCTCCTGGAAATCGACACGTTTGGTCATCACTGTAACGGAGACAAAAGTAAACTTACAATTTCGATACAGTTCCGTAGACCGCGCACTGTGAATGGGACACTGCCGTCCGTGCACGTTGTTCGGTTAGCCAACATGCCTCGATGGTTCATTTCAAGTTTAGGCAGCGCACGCAGATTGTCAATTCACAGAAAAACAGTGATCAGCTCTCGAAGTAAGCCGCCGACCTGTCGTACACCACAGCGACTACTTTTATACATGAAACCACTGTCGTGAGACACAAAACATTGAAGATACGCTTGTAGCGGTCGGAGCAGTCAACACAACAAGGTGATGACCACTGTTTGCAGATTATGGCTCTTAGGTATCCCGCCAGCAAAAACCCAACGGCCGCTGTGGCCGAGTGGTTCTAGGCGCTTCAGTTCGGAAACACGCGGCTGCTACGGTCGCAGGTTCGAATCCTGTCTCGGGCATGGATGTGTGTGATGGTCTTAGGTTAGATACGTTTAAGCAGTTCTATGTCTAGGGGACCGATGATCTTAAGTTAAGTCCCATAGTGCTTAGAGCTTTTTTATTTTTTTATTTATTTAAAAAAATTTTTTTTTAACTGCGGGCCCGCGTACTGCCTTTTCAGAGACAACTGGCAGGCGTTTGTCGATCCACAGTAGTATCCATTGCTCTCTTCCGCTCACTTCCTCCCCCTCCTCCCACCTCCTATGGTATGGAGAACGTGGGTAAGTGGATATGGAACAGAACCTGAATTTACGGCTGTGTCTACACCTATAATCCGCTTGCCACCTTATGGCTCGTGGCAGAGGATACTTTGTGTACCACTGTCGTTTCCACCTTTCCTGTTCCAGCTGAGAAGGATCTGCGGGAGGAGAGATTGTTAGTAATCCTCTGTGTGAATTCGAATCTCTCTGACTTAACCTTCATGGCCTTTTCTCGCGATATACGTAGGAGGAAGCAATATATCTGAATCTTCTTGTAGACCATGATCTCGATATTTTAACAGTAAACCACACAGTTACGCAGAACAACTCTCTCTTGGCGTCTGACGCTCGAGTCGGCAGAATACCTCCGTGATTCTTTTGTGGTTAGTAAATGAAGCTGTGACGAAATGTGGTGCTCCTCTCTGGGTCACCCTATTTACCCTATCACTAGTGTCTGGTACGGATCACACACTGTCATGCAATCGAACGAGGGTTATGTAAGTTACCTCATTTGTGGGCTGGCTACACCTCCTGAAGACTCATCTAATGAATCTCATCCTGGCATCTGCCTCATTTGTTATTACTTTTGTGTGCGTTTTGTGTAGTTGTTCCATTTCGTATCTCTCCATACGCGTGCTCCTAAAGAGTTGATGGCTGTCACTGTTTCCAATGATCCTTCTGCAATCTTGTAAACATGCAGTAATGGCTCTTTCTGCCTGGTATGCGCAGTGTGTCGTATTTCTTTATGTTCAGCGTCAATTATCAATCACTGCAGCAAGGGTCGATTATCAGCAAGTCATTTAGTATTTCGCTATAATTCTCTAATCTTGTGATTTCTCAGGATACCATAGCATCATCTGCGAAAAGCCTCATGCAGCCTCGACTTTATCCACAAGGCAATTTATGTACAGCGTGTTTCAAAAATACTTTTACAAAGTTTGGAGACACCAAAACAAGAAAAAAAGTATGTCCGAAAATGATTCGTTCTCGAGTTATTAATGAAAGTTAACGTTCAACAGCTTAGCAGCTTCAACACAACAATTTCTCTTATCTGTGCACCCATCTGACTAATTATATTCTAGATGGCATTGTGTCGTAGGGACACTTTGTCTGTTTTCAGTATGTCTAGCCCGCATTTATAGTGAATCGCCAGCCCATTGAAAGTCCCAAGTCACTGGAAAAAAGCGCAGGTGCCTCCAGTGTGTAAGAAGGGTAAAACAACGAACCCGCAAAATTACAGACCAATATCACTAACATCGGTTTTTTGCAGAATCCACTTTCTTGAGACTGAGAAGCTTATGTCCACAAATCAGCATGGTTTTAGAAAGCTTCGCTCCTGAGAAACTCAGCTTGCCCTTTTCTTACGTGACACACTGCGAACTATGAATGAAGGGCAGCAGACTATTTCCATATTTCTAGATTTCCGGAAAGTATTTGGCACGGTGCCCCATTTCAGGCTGTTAACGAAGATACGAACATATGGAATAAGTTCACAGATATGCCAGTCGCTCGAAGACTTCTTAAGTAACGGAACCAAGTATGCTGTCCTCGACGGTGAGTGTTCATCAAAGACAAGGGTATCGTCAGGGTGTCCTCCTGGGCAGTGTGATATGACTGCTGTTGTTATCTATATATGGTACATAAATGATTTGGCGAACAGGATGGGCAGCAATCTGCAGTTGTTTGTTGATGATGCTGAGGTTACGGTAAGGTGTCTAAGTTGAATGACTGTAAGAAGATGTAAGACGACTTAGACAAAATTTCTATTCTGTGTGATGAATGGCAGCTAGCTCTAAATGTGTAAAAGTGTAAGTTAATGCGGATGAGTAGGAAAAACAAACCTGTAATGTTCGGATGCAGTATTACTAGTGTTCTGCTTGACACAGTCAAGTCGTTCAAATATCTGGGCGTAATGTTGCTAAGCGATATGAAATGGAACGATTATTTGAGAACTGCGGTAGGGAAGTCGAATGGTCGACTTCGGTTTATTGGGAGAATTTTAGGAAAGAATAGTGCACCTGTAACGGAGACCGCATATAGAGCGCTAGTGCGACCTATTCTTGAGTACTGCTGGAGTGTTTGGGATCCGTACCAGGTCGGACTGAAGGAAGACGTCGAAGCAGTTCAGAGGCGGGCTGCTAGATTTGTTACCAGTAGAGGTAAAGGTGGATAAATGGGCCCCCACTGTTTTTTTTATATAACACCTTTTATTTTTAGTATAATCACCTGAAATTAACATAAAGCATTTCTCTAGTATGTCCTGCAATAGTTACGACATGTTTTGGTCCAACTTTTTAATTACTTTTGAATACATTATGGGCACAGCAGTGATCAATGTTTTACTAATAATTACTATTAAAAACAGTCTTGATCACAATTTATTTTACAAGGTGACCGGTTTCAACCACTACTGTGGTCATCTTCAGACCATTGAGTAGGAGCCTCTATGTGTTGAAGTATCACTATCAGTAGTGATACTTCAACACATAGAGGCTCCTACTCAATGGTCTGAAGATGACCACAGTAGTGGTTGAAACCGGTCACCTTGTAAAATAAATTGTGATCAAGACTGTTTTTAATAGTAATTATCAACTTTTTAATATTTAAAACAAAATTTTATTTTTTTCTTGATACTCTGCATTTTGTTGCGTCAAGAATTTGTGCTGGTAATATGGGCCCCAAGGTAGTTTGAAATAAAAAGAAACAAATATTTCAAAAATATAATTTTATTTAATTTTTCTGTATAATGAAAGAAAGATTCACTCTGAACATTGTTAATCAGTCTACTGGTGGGATGATTTTCACAGCCTACGCCTAGCCTATTTACAATAGTCACACACATAAGCATCTTTTTTGCATCCAGCGCATTCGTTTTGAGCCCACATCTCACTGGCTGTACACTGGACCCAAAGTTCACCTTTTGTGTCCTTTGAAAAAATCCCTTCACAAAATAGACATACAGCGTCGTCAACATCAGGGACAGAAACACCAACTTTTTATTTCTTGTGCAAAGCTGGTAGGCCATGCGCCTGACGTCATTTCTGGTAAGGCCATAGAATTTGGATTCCATAATGAGAAGATATTTAACCAGTTCGTCCTCAAGTCCCTGTGGTAAAACCGGTGGAAAGCCTTTGGAGCGTAGAACGAGGGACAGTACACTTTAACCGCTTTTTTTCAACCCCATCTTTTTCTCTTTAATAGCTACATCCCACGATTGCCGTTTCGATTTTTTTGGGGGTACAAGATGTGTTCGAGACATCTGAAACATAAAGAGTAGCAATATCTGATTTATTTTATGGGGCCCATAATACCAGCAGCAAAAGGGGCCCATATATCCACCCTCGCCATCTTGGGAAAAACGATCTTGCCTACGGTTAGTTTGGTTCGCAACCGACGTTAATTAACGTAAAACGGTATCCCAACAGCAAGCCAAATACGTACCTTACCTTAGTTCTACTAATAACATGTTAGAAATTTCAGTTTTATTCAAGTAAACACTAACCGTTCAAACTTTTGATGACAGCGAAAAAATTCACAGCACAACTACTCACAAACCAGGACAGCTACTACGTCTGCACACTGTACAGTGAAGTTTGGCAACTAGTTCTAGTAGTTCATGTGCTCTCCGCTAGAATTCGTGGCCTGTACTTCCAAATATGAAGGGGGCCCATAATACCAGCAGGGGCCCATTTATCCACCTTTGCCTCTAGGTTCTAACAACACGTAAATGTTACGGAGTTGCTTCGGGAAGTCAAATGTGAATCCCTGGGGGGAAGGCGACGTTCTTTTCGGGAAACACTATTGATAAAGTTTAGGGAACCATCATTTTAAGCTCACTGCAGAACGATGCTACTGTCGCTAATATTCACTGCACGTAAGGACCATGTAGATAAGATTAGGGCTCATACGGAGGCATCTAGGCAGTCGTTTTCTCTCGTTCTGTTTGCGAGTGGAACAGAAAAGGTAATGACTAGTAGTGGTACAGGAATATCCTCGGCCACGCACCGCTCGGTGGATTGCGGAGTATCTATGTAGATGTAGATGTACATGTACTACTGGTAGTGAGTTAGCTGTAAGTGCTCCAATCAAACAAGGGAGGATATTCATTTCATGAGCTGGCAGATAAGACTTTTATGTACAGCCGGTCATGTGATAATGGACTTGAGGCTGTACGGCTGCATCAGACGGCGTTCCCAGACTCAAAACAACCGAGTCTTTCAGCCTTTGGGGCTGTGTTGTCGAAACAAGATCCGTAGCACTGCGGACTATTGACCGACGAAGACCACGTGTTGCTTGTACGCCTAACGAGAAGAGCGCGTTTCACGGGCTGTCTAAGAAGTGACAGGTGTCAGTGCAAGACAAGTGGCCTGGCATGTGGTACCTCTCCAAGTTCAGCATGGAGGATATTTGACTACCAAATCATGTATCCGTATCATCTTCAACGTGTACAGGACCTGACGCCTGCCGATCACCCACCAAGGGAGAAATTTTGCCAGTCGTTTGTTTCACAAACAGCCGGTCTGTTGTTTGTCTGTTCAGTTTGGAAGAGATGGAATAACAAATATCCGCAATCAACACATATAGGTCGATCGCAATCATGCTGCGGTACAGACTAGACGGCTGTATGCAGGGACTTTATTCAGAACACCCCTCCAAAACCTATTAGAAGATGTGCCCCTACAAATAAGAAGAAAGGTATGGTTTAGGGGTAATGGAGTTCCAATATATTTCAGTACCAGTGTTCAAGATGCAGTGGTTGGTATCTACCATGACAGAATGATAGGTAGAGCAGGACCAGTTCCATGGCCTGCACGTTCCCCCGATATCAATGCTATGGTTTACTATCTCCAGGGGCACCTTAAACAATTGGTCTATGTAGCAGACCATGCGGATGCAGGAACTCTTCATCGACCTGTCATGGAAGATTGATTAAACAGCCAGAGAGTATTTGATTTGGTGCGACAGTCCATGATTCGACGAGTGTATGCGTGTTTAGAACGAAGAGGAGGTCATTTCGAGCATTCATTATGAGTTTATGTGTTGATCAGCTCCAGTTACCTAAGTTGTAAACTTCAAATAATAAATCGAAGACGAATTAGTTTCCGATATATGTTTATATGGATGTTTTATTATTTTAGTGTAAGGAACTTGTCTGCAAAGTTTGTAAAAGCATTTTTGAAACACCCTGTATATTGAGTAAAGTAATAGTCCTGCCACACTCCCGTGGTGTACACCCGAAGTTAATTTTACGGCTAAATATTGGCGGGCTTTCTAAAAAATAAATGTTGGACGCCATCAACTACATACCTTCTGACTCACAGTTGAAATATTAAAAGTTTTGGCTGGTTTAGTTGTCTAGGGGCTGGGATACGTAGTTGCCACATTACAGGCCAAATACTGTATACAATATGAATACAGAAATGAATCGAATGGTCGAAGGTTCGTGTCACTCGGCAATTGCGATTTCAGAACGTTATATAGACATTTATAAATGAAAGATTGGAATTAAGTAATTTCTGCAGGTACTATTTTAACAACTTTAAATGATGGTTACGATAGTAGAAGTACCTTTAAGAATGCCCTTTATTACTGTAAAACACTTATTGGTGTCGATGGCCCAGCAATTAAATAAAATATAAGTAGAAAAACAGGGAAACAACAGATTCCTACTGTACGTAATTAGTCATGAACAACAACTTAGCTCACGAGATATTCACTTCTAAACGCATACTACGTCTTCACTGCAGAAGCCACGGAAATCACACAAGAGCACAAGTGGGCACTCCGAAATATTTCTATCTCCCGTCACCACGCGCAAACTACTCCACTCTCCAAGTCTGTCCCGCAACTGTGCGCCCATCGCTCCATACTGTCCAGGTCTCTCACGTGTCCTCTCCTGTACTGTCGTCCCTCGCACCACACTTCCATACAGTTTCTCCACATGTCGTCTTTGGAACGATCGCTATGATTGGCTAGAGCGCTGCCGCCCTGTCTCCAAGCCAGCGCACACTCACAAACATAAAGAAACACATTCGAAATACTGGATTTACATTTAAATAACTTGGAATTACATAAATATTCGTACAGCTGGACCATAAACACTCTCTAACACACATTATTGAATACATAAACAAATCAAATACATAAACAAATTAAATACATAAACGAATTAAATAAACATATATCAAAGGAATAGAACAAAAGTAAGCCAGTAGCCTAATGTCTCTGTGCTTTCTAAAACACAGTAAATAAATTAGTAATTTCTTCATGAATAGTATATATCGGATATAAACAAAGCCATCGAAGAATAAATGTATTTATAAGCATGCTGTTGAAGTTTTTTGTGTAACTGTGGAGTACATATGGCCTGACGCGTTCGATAGTAATCGGCTACTTTGACCTCCAGTAACTCATGTAATATTCAAGTTACATGCCTGTAATTTATACCAATTTAGGTTTACACTAATATCTTTCTAAAGACACGTCTATCGACAAACTCGGATGAAGCGTTAAGATTTTGGAAATTCGTTGCTGGGTGTTACTTGTACAATTTATTGTCAGCTACTAAACTTTAAACTAATAAAGATATTGAAAATCTTACTACACCATCAGAACCATCCAGAAAATAGTGGTAATGTACATGTTTCTTTTTGAGGTATCATGATTCATCTGGCTACTATTAATTTCTGTACCAACTGTGAAATGTCTGCCGTTAAGGTTTCACGAAGTCCACCATCTTTGGCACTCCTGGCATGTCTCCTTCATTGACACAGCGTCACCAAGGAATTCCCAGCCACGTGGTCAGACTGGATCCCGGCTAACGTTCAGCACCACGTGGCCTCCGAGGAGCCGTGGCGCACCGAGAGGCCCCAGCACAGCCACGTCAACTCCGAACAGAATAATTTCAGGGCGCCACAACTCGCCCATTAACTCACATATTTCTCTCCATTAAGTATGGTATCCTGTGTTCTATTTGCTAAGATCTTCCCCATCCAATTAGACAACTGATCTGACATTCCCCACGCTCGTATTTTGTTCTACTGTGGAATTCTACACTCCTGGAAATTGAAATAAGAACACCGTGAATTCATTGTCCCAGGAAGGGGAAACTATATTGACACATTCCTGGGGTCAGATACATCACATGATCACACTGACAGAACCACAGGCACATAGACACAGGCAACAGAGCATGCACAATGTCGGCTCTAGTACAGTGTATATCCACCTTTCGCAGCAATGCAGGCTGCTATTCTCCCATGGAGACGATCGTAGAGATGCTGGATGTAGTCCTGTGGAACGGCTTGCCATGCCATTTCCACCTGGCGCCTCAGTTGGACCAGCGTTCGTGCTGGACGTGCAGACCGCGTGAGACGACGCTTCATCCAGTCCCAAACATGCTCAATGGGGGACAGATCCGGAGATCTTGCTGGCCAGGGTAGTTGACTTACACCTTCTAGAGCACGTTGGGTGGCACGGGATACATCCGGACGTGCATTGTCCTGTTGGAACAGCAAGTTCCCTTGCCGGTCTAGGAATGGTAGAACGATGGGTTCGATGACGGTTTGGATGTACCGTGCACTATTCAGTGTCCCCTCGACGATCACCAGTGGTGTACGGCCAGTGTAGGAGATCGCTCCCCACACCATGATGCCGGGTGTTGGCCCTGTGTGCCTCGGTCGTATGCAGTCCTGATTGTGGCGCTCACCTGCACGGCGCCAAACACGCATACGACCATCATTGGCACCAAGGCAGAAGCGACTCTCATCGCTGAAGACGACACGTCTCCATTCGTCCCTCCATTCACGCCTGTCGCGACACCACTGGAGGCGGGCTGCACGATGTTGGGGCGTGAGCGGAAGACGGCCTAACGGTGTGCGGGACCGTAGCCCAGCTTCATGGAGACGGTTGCGAATGGTCCTCGCCGATACCCCAGGAGCAACAGTGTCCCTAACTTGCTGGGAAGTGGCGGTGCGGTCCCCTGCGGCACTGCGTAGGATCCTACGGTCTTGGCATGCATCCGTGCGTCGCTGCGGTCCGGTCCCAGGTCGACGGGCACGTGCACCTTCCGCCGACCACTGGCGACAACATCGATGTACTGTGGAGACCTCACGCCCCACGTGTTGAGCAATTCGGCGGTACGTCCACCCGGCCTCCCGCATGCCCACTATACGCCCTCGCTCAAAGTCCGTCAACTGCACATACGGTTCACGTCCACGCTGTCGCGGCATGCTACCAGTGTTAGACTGCGATGGAGCTCCGTATGCCACGGCAAACTGGCTGACACTGACGGCGGCGGTGCACAAATGCTGCGCAGCTAGCGCCATTCGACGGCCAACACCGCGGTTCCTGGTGTGTCCGCTGTGCCGTGCGTGTGATCATTGCTTGTACAGCCCTCTCGCAGTGTCCGGAGCAAGTATGGTGGGTCTGACACACCGGTGTCAATGTGTTCTTTTTTCCATTTCCAGGAGTGTATCTTCTGGAAGTCAAGGAACTCGGTACCAGTCTGGGCGCCAGTATCGCTTCCTGGGTCTCGTGGCCGAACTGAGCGATCCTGGTTTCATAGAGTCCTTATTATCGTAATCCATGTTGATTCCTATAGAAGAAATTTTCTGTCTCCAGAAATGTCGCACTAAGTGAACATAAAATATGTTGCAAAATTCTACAAGAGACCGACGTCATCAGTATAGGAATGAAGTTTTGTGAGTCTGTTCGACAACCCTTTTTGGCACTGACATACGCTTTATTCCAGTCATGCTTTGCACCTCCAGCGCCTTATAGCAGATTCTTGCTAGGAGAGGATTCGCTTACATTATGTAGAATTGTAATTTTTCCCATAAGGTCCAATGAACTTATCAGGTCCAATGCGTTTTCGTCTGTTGAACAGTTTCTATTGATTTTCTATCCTGTGGTGAGCTACTTCAATATCTGACATTTTGTCGCGTATGAGATGGTTTAACGGAGGAACCACACCACCATCTTCCTCAGTGAAGCAATTTTGGAAAAAGGAGTTTAGTATGTCGATCTTCTCTCTGTCATCCTCCGTTTAGAAGCCATTATGGTCACAGAGTCTATGGAGAGATGTTTTCGAACCACTTACTGATTCAACTTAAGACAAATCGACGGCTCCGGGTGCTTTTTATCGTGGAGAAAACCATTTTTTTGTCTCAAACCTGATGATTGTCGAAGAAGACTGAAGAGTGTGGAGACGGCCACGTACTACTGCGCATCCCAGACATACAGTCCCGCGGCTTTAGCGAGAAGGAAGATGAGTGATATTTTGGGCTTGGTGTCTCTATCGACGGCAATGTGAGCACCGAGCAGTATCGCCACTGGAGCCTCCAACATACTGTTCAGTCCCGCTGTCAAAATGTCGGCGGTCGCCGATGGGTTCGTCTTTAGAGACTACAGGGTGAAAAATATTTAAGCTAACAAACTCTGGGAGGTCTCACGGGATAACAAAACAGACATTTTTCTCTGATGTCATAATTACCTGAGAGCATTTTTTTAATCCAGTAGAGGGCGCAATCACCCTTAGTACTCGTGGAACTGCGCATAACATGGGGACGGAACGGCGAATGTAAGAAACATCTTTCATGGGAGACTTAATCCGTTTCACAACCTGGAACCAGATGGTTATCCAGTCAGGGCGCAGTTTTCTCAATGCCACCTGGAACAGTGTGAAATGCATCCTGTATTTCCGTCCTCTGTGCTGTTTACAGATGAAGAAACGTTCGGGCGTGAAGGGGTCTCCAACATCCACAATTCGTATGTTCTGAGAGAGGTTAATCCACATGCCACGTTCACTCGCGCTCATAAATTGTGGTTCTACGTGAATGTGTGTGCACATGTTGGTGACTGTTTGATTGGTCCCCATATCCTATCTGGGCCAATAAATGACAGCCATATTACAATTTCCGCGCCAGAGGCCAGAGCATTGCCAGAGTTGCTGGATAAGGAGCCGCTCGCTAGAAGACATCGCATGTGGGTCCAGCATGACGAGGCGCCGGCACACCTGAGTAGTCCTGTCCGTCGATTCTTGAACCGACACATTGGCAGCGGTGGTGCTCTAGCATGGCCTACTCGATTCCCTGATGTGACCCCTTTGGGCTGTTTTTTGTGACGAGAGATGTGCGACCTTGTTTACAAAACCTCTGTTGAATCAGAAGAGGATCTCGGTGACCAGATAGTAGCAGCAGCAGTAGGAATTAAGGACAGTCCTGCAGTCTTTGACAGTGTTAGACAGAACGTGACCCAAAGGTATAACAATTGTTAGCAAGTCAATTTAGACAACATTTTTGGACTTCTATTTCAATTGAAGTAATTTTATTGTTTTAATGTTGTTGGTCGTATGTAATAAAGAATTAAGGTTTGTTTGTATTACTTTTTGTCCTCGGACATTAGAAAAAGTATTTTCATTGTCCCATAATTTTCGTTAATCACTTTTCATTCAGAGAAAGTCCTTCTACCGCAGTGGTTGTCAAACATTTTTGCTCAGAAGCCAATACTGGCATTGTGGGGGGGGGGGGGGGCACCTTGGGCCACATACGTACCGATATTATTATTATTTGGTTATGTACATAAATTAGTACTTTATGAGCCCCCAAGAGACTATCTACAGTAAGGGGGCGATAAGCCAGCCGCTGGCTCCCAAGTACTGGTTGTTAAAAGTTGGGACCACTCGAAAACTTTCGTGTGGACTGTATTATTCTTCTTCTTTTTCTTCTTCTTCTTCTTCTCCAATTTCAAGGAGTGAGGGTTCGCTCGTTCCGAAACCTAAGGAATTTAATAAAACTACTGTATTCAGTGGCCGTCTTGTTTTTCCCGTTTTCCTGTTTGGTTGAAATGTAATGCTTGCCATGGCAGGCGCTCAGGTGGCATCCTTTTGATGTGGTCATACCATCCTGTTTGGTAGCGTCCAATGTATTCTGTCAGTGTTGTTGTGACGTATAGTTGTTGTCTTATATATTCATTACACACTCTTTTCTCAGCTTCAGATTACTACGAACCACTGCGACACTAAAGCTGTGACATTATAACTGTCTGACGAAACATAGCTGCTCTGTCTGAGTGAGCGGAAGATTAATTGATTTGTAAAAGTAGTTGTACTGCATTATTCTATGTGAGACGTGACCACAAATATGTACTAATGAATCTCCAATTCATCGCTAACATTCTTTCATTTTTTCACTTTACTTTATTTAGACATAGTCTCCGTGAACAAATACCTGCAATTATACCTCTGGTTTTGTTATTATTATTGTTATTTCTTTCCTTTCTCAGACGTTATGTCTGGTTAAAAATGGAAAGTGACATGGACCTTGATCAAGCGTGACTTCCTTGTAACTGTACGGTATATGTTACATCGCATTTAGGAACTTTCGGGTAATTGAACATGTATCAATAATTACAGATTTCTGTAGTTGTATATATACGTTTGGATGTAGCTGTATTGCGTTGATGTACTGGTGGATATTGTGTGGTATGACCCCTGTAGTTGATAGTATAATTGGTATAATGTCAACTTTATCCTGATGCCACATGTCCTTGACTTCCTCAGCCAGTTGGATGTATTTTTCAATTTTTTCTCCTGTTTTATTCTGTATATTTGTTGTATTGGGTATGGATATTTCTATTAGTTGCGTTAATTTCTTCTTTTTATTGGTGAGTATGCTGTCTGGTTTGTTATGTGGTGTTGTTTTATCTGTTATAATGGTTCTGTTCCAGTATAATTTGTATTCATCATTCTCCAGTACATTTTGTGGTGCATACTTGTATGTGGGAACGTGTTGTTTTATTAGTTTATGTTGTATGGCAAGTTGTTGATGTATTATTTTTGCTACATTGTCATATCTTCTGGGGTATTCTGTATTTGCTAGTATTGCACATCCGCTTGTGATGTGATCTACTGTTTCTATTTGTTGTTTGCAAAGTCTGCATTTATCTGTTGTGGTATTGGGATTTTTAATAATATGCTTGCTGTAATATCTGGTGTTTATTGTTTGATCCTGTATTGCAATCATGAATCCTTCCGTCTCACTGTATATATTGCCTTTTCTTAGCCATGTGTTGGATGCGTCTTGATCGATGTGTGGCTGTGTTAGATGATACGGGTGCTTGCCATGTAGTGTTTTCTTTTTCCAATTTACTTTCTTCCTATCTGTTGATATTATGTGATCTAAAGGGCTGTAGAAGTGGTTATGAAACTGCAATGGTGTAGCTGATGTATTTATATGAGTGATTGCTTTGTGTATTTTGCTAGTTTCTGCTCGTTCTATAAAGAATTTTCTTAAATTGTCTACCTGTCCATAATGTAAGTTTTTTATGTCGATAAATCCCCTTCCTCCTTCCTTTCTGCTTAATGTGAATCTTTCTGTTGCTGAATGTATGTGATGTATTCTATATTTGTGGCATTGTGATCGTGTAAGTGTATTGAGTGCTTCTAGGTCTGTGTTACTCCATTTCACTACTCCAAATGAGTAGGTCAATATTGGTATAGCGTAAGTATTTATAGCTTTTGTCTTGTTTCTTGCTGTCAATTCTGTTTTCAGTATTTTTGTTGGTCTTTGTCTATATTTTTCTTTTAGTTTTCCTTTAATATTTGTATTATCTATTCCTATTTTTTGTCCATATCCTAGGTATTTATAGGCATCTGTTCTTCCATCGTTTCTATGCAGTCGCTGTGATTATCCAATATGTAATCTTCTTGTTTAATGTGTTTTCCCTTGACTATGCTATTTTTCTTACATTTGTCTGTTCCAAAAGCCATATTTATATCATTGCTGAATGCTTCTGTTGTCTTTAGTAATTGGTTGAGTTGTTGATTTGTTGCTGCCAGTAGTTTTAGATCATCCATGTATAGCAAATGTGTGATTTTGTGTTGGTATGTTCCAGTGACATTGTATCCATAATTTGTATTATTTAGCATGTTGCATAGTGGGTTCAGAGCAAGGCAGAACCAGAAAGGACTTAATGAGTCTCCTTGGTATATTCCATGCTTAATTTGTATTGGCTGTGATGTGATATTGTTTGAATTTGTTTGGATATTAAGTGTGGTTTTCCAATTTTTCATTACTATGTTTAGGAACTGTATCAATTTAGGATCTACTTTGTATATTTCCAATATTTGTAGTAACAATGAGTGGGGTACACTATCAAAAGCTTTTTGGTAATAAATGTATGTGTAGTGTAGCGACCTTTGTTTGGTTTTAGCTTGATATGTCACCTCTGCATCTATTATCAGTTGCTCTTTACATCCTGGTGCTCATTTGCAACAGCCCTTTTGTTCTTCATTTGTAATTTAGTTCTGTGTTATATGTGTCATTAATTTCTGTGTAATGACTGAAGTTAATATTTTGTATATTGTTGGTAGCCATGTCATGGGGTGATATTTTGCTGGTTTTGCTGTGTCTGCTTGATCTTAAGGTTTCAGATAAGTTATTCCATGTGTAAGTGTATCAGGGAATGTGTATGGGTCTGCAATGTAACTGTTAAATAATTTAGTTAGATGTGAATGTGTTTAGGTTAACTTCTTTAGCCAGAAATTTGCTATTTTATCATTTCCAGGGGCTTTCCAATTGTGAGTAGAATTAATTGCTTGGGTGACTTCATGTTGGAAAATTATGACTTCAGGCATTTGTGGTATCATTTGTATGTGTTTGTTTATACTTGTATCCACCTTGCATGCCTGTTATGTTGCACTGGGTTTGACCATATGCTGCTCCAGAAGTGTTCCATGTCTGTTATGTTTGGTGGATTGTCTATTTTAATATGTGTGTTATCTTTTGTCTGGTAAAATTTCTTTTAGTTTGTGTTGAATGTTTGGTTTTGTTTCCTTCTATTTCCACTTTTTTTGTATCTTCTAAGTCGTTTGGCCAATGCTTGTAATTTCTGCTTCTTTTCATCTAATTGCTCTATCGCTTCTTGTTGTGAGATTTTACCTAACCTTTTTTGTTTTTTGTCTGATATTTCATTTCTTATAAATTGTGTTAGCTGTCCGATGTCTTTTCTCAGTTTTTCTATCCTGATCTGTAGCCTGTGTTGCCATGCTGGTTTTGTGGGTTTCTTCTGTGTGTTGGTTGGTTCTGATCTCTGCCTAGTGTGTATATTTAGTGTAGTGAGTGCTCCTATATAAACCAGTAGTTGTAACTCTTCCATAGTTGTATTTTCATTTATTTTGTTGTGTATGATTGTGTTGATAGTTGTTATTGTTGTTTCGACTTGTGGGTTATTTGGTGGTCTATGCAAGAATGGTCTAATGTCTGTATTTGTGTCTTTGTATTCTATATATGTCAGCTGAAGTTTTTCTTCTATATCTAACATGTGTGTCACTTCGTGTTCTATTTGTGCTTGTTCTGGTGACTGTCATAAGATTTCGTTTTCCTCTGATTGTTTAATTGATGTGTGTTGTTCTTTGTTTGTTTGCTCTGGGATGTTTGAGTCCATTACTGTATTTTCTTCTTCTTCTGATTGCACATTATTTTGTTCCAGTATTTGTTGTACTTCTTGTTTGATGTTTTCTAATTCTGACTGGGGTATCCTGTTATTTTTGATTACTACACGGATCTGATCAGCTAGTCGTTGTTCTGTTAAAAATTTTAATTCTGGGTATCTGGTAATAAATGTTGTGTATACTTGTGATCTGTATCCAGTTGTGTTGGTTCCTAAGTTTGTTTCTTGGTAATAAGAGAACATGAGGTGTCGATTAACTTCATCTGACCATCTCATCCTCTGTCTTTGTTTTCCTTCTAGAGTGCTTGCAGGAAGCATATCCTGCAAAGCACCTCTATTTGGATTTAAATCGTTTTTCGTGTGTCTAGCAGTGTCGTTACCAATGTGGACGGGCACAGGGTTCAAGCGTCGTCCCCGACCATGACAGCGCTTGTCCGAGGCTTCATTAGTTCTGTCCTGAGCCAACTAATCACTCTAAAAGGAGGGTTAGCCCTATTAGTGGTTTGTTCTTTTCGTCGCCTTTTACGACTGGCAGAACATACCGGAGGCCTATTCTTTTCCCGGGCCTCCACGGGGATTGTTATTATTATTATTATTATTATTATTATTATTATTCGCTCTGTCATTAGCTGTGACGCCATCCGCGCACCTCGGGTATCTATAGTTTCTCTTAACGCGTGAAAGTCCCCAACTCGTTGCTAAGCTATGGAATAAAGTATAAGTAGAGACAGCGCAGCATTTCCTCCCTCTAACTGTGTGTGATAGGTCAAGTGTGTGGAAGTGTATTTTGGATGGAATCCATATGTTGTCCAACTTTAAAACTTCCTCCTTTCTATTAAAATTATTATGGTGTTTGTGAATCTCTATTGCCTCTCTATACATGCGCGCATGATAATTGGATGTTAGTGCTAGAACGCTTGTCTCATTAAATTTAATGTCGTGTTTCCCATCTCGAAAAACATGCTTAGCTACGGATATGGATGTCGACGTTGCGACAGCAGAATGTCAATCGATTACTGTTAATCGAGAATGATGACGCCTTCCAAAGATAGGCATACCGTCGGCATCACGTAACGAATGGTGGTGCCCTCTATGCGCTCTATAAATGCGAGAGTACCTAGAGCCTCAGTGGCAGTAGCCGGACGACCTCAGAAGACGTCTCCCGCATATGGAGACGAAATGTTAGGTGGAAATTTTATACATCAACAACGGCCCCTCAGCCCGAAAGTTTAACTGAAGACAACACCGGCCGTGAAAGTCTACATTGTATGTTGAAAAATTTTGCCAAAAATTTTGGATGTCAACATATTCGCACTTTTTTATGATGAGAGAGAAGAAGACAGTGGCAGTGGCAAAGAGAAAAGTAATAAATACTGGAAGACAGTGGTTGTGTTACAGACCGAGCGAAGGAGACGGCAGCAGTGTGAGAGAGGGGAACACAGTGGCAGTAGAACATAGTTGACAGTGGCACAACAGTGCTACTGAAGGAGTGAAGGAGACAGTGCCATTGGGAGAGGAATAAAGAGGAGAAAGTGGAAATAGGTCAGAGCCAATGAATATGGAAGACAGAGTATACGAAAATGACAACATGTGTGAGAGAGATAGTGACAGTGAGAAGAGACAGCAGCAATAGGAAGGAAGGAACGAGGCATTAGCGTTAAGAGAGAGGAAGAGGGAGACAGCGACACTGAGAGGAGACTGTAGTAGTAGGACAGACTGAAGGGGCACAGTGTAACATCCAGGCTATTGGTTACCACCCCTCTATTATGTATTACTAGATCAATACTCTTATATCTCCAGCTATAATTAAATTCAATTACTTTTCGATAATAGGAAAAATGCTTCTACAAGAATTATAGCAATACCAAACAATAGTAGTTATAATACCCTTTGTACCATAAACTATCAAAATCAGATTCAGGAAAGACAGAAGGGGCACAGTGTAACATCCTGGCTATTGGTTACCACCCCTCTATCATGTATTACTAGATCAATACTCTTATATCTCCAGCTATAATTAAATTCAATTACTTTTCGATAACAGGAAAAAGGCTTCTACAAGAATTATAGCAATACCAAACAATAGTAGTTATAATACCCTTTGTACCATAAACTATCAAAATCAGATTCAGGAAATTAATATATGGAAAATGTTTAGCTAACAGAATAATATATTTCGTTCTCATCATCTGTAAATGGTTGGAATTAAATCTCGAGCCTAATTAACCAAATATAGATAACTGATCATTTAGCATTGTTAGAAAGTTTATTTCTGCAATTTCAATATTAATGTGATTTTTAAGTATTTAGAAAATGTCTTAAACTTATTCTAGCAAAGTAGGGAATATTACACAGTCTTTGATAATGTTGTTAAACTGTTTCATATTATAAATTACGTTTTGCGTTATTATAACCAGTAGTACATAGTAGGAAGAGTGTAAATACTCGGCCTTAAGTACTGTTAGGGCAGATGAGTGCTGGACCCACTAGGGGACAGATCTGTTCGTACAGTTGAGATAAGTTTTTGGTGCAGGATTCAGGTTTGGATTTACAATAGAGCAACTCGTGTGTTGGACATTGTCTAAAACAGCATGTTAGAACAGTGCAGTGACGGGTTATTTCGGAGTGTTAAACAGTTTCATTTAATATCGCAAAAGGCAGAATGATATGTGACTTTATATTCGTACTTTCTTGAGTATTAGTGTTGAACATGCAATGGACCTCACACACGCATTTCTATCAAATTACTGCATCTGGACTATTTAATACCGCCAGTGTAGTATGTACTACCATTGGTTATCTGTAGTAGTAATAACGAGGCTTATTACACCTAAGATTGGTCATGACCTCATACGATACAGGTTTTGAAGTGAATAAATCTACGTACTTACATTACTTCAGTTGTGGCCTACATAATTGTAGTGAAATCCATTATGTATCCTGTATTTATTGAACAAGCATATTTTAGCTCATGTATGCAGTCGTCGAGGGATATCGAAGGCAAGATATTCTCAGGTATTTAAACCATTTTTAAATACTCACTAACCGGTGGGATGCTACAACAGGACACAATGTCACAGGGGACAACGACAGATAGACACAAAGAGAGAATGACAATGACGGGCTGAGTGAGTGTATGAGGAAGGGCAGCTGGGAGTGGATTGGACGAGCGACTTAACAGCGATGGACTAGTGGGTGTGAATGAGTTACACTTAGGGGAACTTGTGGGAATCTGACGAGAGTTACGTGTTGACATGCCAAAATTTTTGGGAAAATTTTTAAAGGTGATGAGGAAGGAGGCATCTAGTACGTCACTTTAGAGCCAGTCTTCTAAATAAACAGGAACAAAAATGGTTCAAATGGCTCTAAGCACTATGGGACTTAAGATCTGAGGTCGTCCCCTAGACTTAGAACTACTTAAACCTAACTAACCAAGGACAGCACCCA
The DNA here is from genome assembly GCF_023898315.1 of Schistocerca nitens. NCBI lineage: Eukaryota > Metazoa > Arthropoda > Insecta > Orthoptera > Acrididae > Schistocerca > Schistocerca nitens. The sequence goes on along the minus strand of NC_064618.1, from coordinate 467,795,409 downwards.
TATCAATGCCCTAGGCGGGATTCGAACCTGCGACCGTAGCAGCCACGTTTAAATACTTCAAATGGCTCTGAACACTATGGGACTTAACAGCTATGGTCATCAGTCCCCTAGAACTTAGAACTACTTAAACCTAACTAACCTAAGGACATCACACAACACCCCTTCACGAGGCAGAGAAAATCCCTGAACCCGCCGGGAATCGAACCCGGGCGCGGGAAGCGAGAACTAGCAGCCACGTGGTTCCGGACTGAAGCGCCTAGAACCACTTGGCCACAGAGGCCGGCCTAAACCTGAACACCTTCACATTTTTTGTGCTCCGATAGGAACATTTTTCCGCTGCTATGACTAACGTTTTCCTTTTGTTAAGCTCGCGGATCCTATATCGTTGTAAAATGATTCTTGGACGAATAAATGACTATACTAATACTAGCATTTGTTATAAATTCCACATTTGGTTCTTAGATTCGCATATCCTCAACAAGGTTGTAAGTGGTGTACGCTGCTAGCCAGAGATTTCTGCAAGAGCCGTCTGTTCCAGCCTGGAACTTGTGTTTCCCGTAGCCGCTCTCAAGTGGTCCTTGTGCCGGGTGGATTCGCCGTGGCCGTGTTAAAGCACCGTGTCGGCGCCCGCCGGAGATCGTGCGGCACGCCAGGGAATGCGGCCGCGGTTATCGGCACGCCACCGGCCAGCCGGCTCGGTGCACGAGCGTGGGCGGCGGCGCCTGCAGTGTCCAGCCGCGGCGACCGCGCGCGCTGGCGGAACTAATGGGCGCCGTGACGGGCTGCAGCCCTGACCGCATATGCTACACGCTGCGCACCGCGCGCTTCCGTCCCAGTTGCGACACTTGGCTCCCGTAACACTGAATGGGCTGCGTGCCTCTCTGGCAGACATGCGGTAACCCTTGTGAAAGTTGCAGCTCCGAGAAGGGTTGCTGTTGTAGTATTCGGTCCCAACTGGTTTCGTGTAGCTCTCCAGTTTCCTCTAACCTGTGATAATCTCCAGAGCAATATCGAGGCGATCCTTCGCCCTTGCCTGATTTGCCAAACCCGCACTTCACCTCGTAAAACTAACTTACAGCATTTTTTCTATGCTCGGAGATGTCCAAATAAACGACACGTCTGTTTGGGAAAGAGTGACAGGCACAGCTAAGGCGAGTGACGTCCAATGAAACATGCTACAAGAACTAAATGGACTAACATGTAGAGCATTGATTAACAAAGAAGCTTGACACTTTCGATGCTTTAGCGCGTGTCAGAAGGAAACGTGTCAATTACGGATTTTACATTGAATCCATTTTTAGCTCATAGTCTTCTGACTGGTTTAATAATGGTCCGCCACGAATTTATCTCCTGTACCAACCCCTTCAACTCAGAATAATACTTGCAAACTACGTCCTAAATTACACTACTGGCCATTAAAATTGCTACACCGAGAAGAAATGCAGATGATAAACGACTATTCATTGGACAAATATATTATACTAGGACTGACATGTGATTACATTTTCACGCAATTTGGGTGCATAGATTCTGAGAAATCAGTAACCAGAACAACCGCCTCTGGCAGTAACAACGGCCTTGTTACGCCTGGACATTGAGTCAAACAGAATTGGGATGGCGTGTACAGGTACAGCTGCCCATGCAGCTTAACACGATACCACAGTCCATCAAGAGTAGTGACTGGCGTATTGTGACGAGCCAGTTGCTCGGCCACCATTGACCAGACGTTTTCAGTTGCTGAGATCTGGAGAATGTGCTGGCCAGGGCAGCAGTCGAACATTTTCTGTGTCCAGAAAGGCCCGTACAGGACCTGCAACATGCGGTCGTGCTTTATCCTGCTGAAATGTAGGGTTTCGCAGGGGTCGAATGAAGGGTAGAGCCACGGGTCTTAACACATCTGAAATGTAACATCCACTGTTCAAAGTGCCGTCAATGCGAACAAGAGGTGACCGAGAAGTGTAACCAATGGCACCCCATACCATCACACCAGGTGATACGCCAGTATGGCAATGACGAATTACACGCTTCCAATGTGCGTTCACCGCCATTGCAGCGTCAAGGGTAACCGCAGCCGTGGTCTCCGCGCTGATAGCCCATGCTGCTGCATCTAACTGTAGGAGCAGATGGTTGTTGTCTTGCAAAGGTCCCCATCTGTTAACTCAGGGATCGAGACGTGGGTGCACTATCCGTTACAGCCATGCGGATAAGATGCCTGTCATCTCGACTGCTAGTTATACGGGGCCGTTGGGATCGTGCACGGCGTTCCGTATTACCCTCCTGAACCGACCGATTCCATATTCTGCTAACAGTCAAAAACCTAAGGACAGCACACAACACCCAGCCATCACGAGGCAGAGAAAATCCCTGACCCCGCCGGGAATCGAACCCGGGAACCCGGGCGTGGGAAGCGAGAACGCTACCGCACGACCACGAGATGCGGGCACTGCTAACAGTCATTGGATCTCGACAACGCGAGCAGCAATGTCGCGATACGATAAACCGCAATCGCGATAGGCTACAATTCGACCATTATCAAAGTCGGAAACGTGATGGTACGCATTTCTCCTCCTTACACGAGGCATTACATCAACGTTTCACCAGGAAACGCCGGTCAACTGCTGTTTGTGTATGAGAAATCGGTTGGAAGCTTTCCTCATGTCTGCACGTTGTAGGTGTCGCCGCCGGCGCCAACCTTGTGTGAATTCTCTGAAAAGCTAATCATTTGCATATCACAGCATCTTCTTCCTGTCGGTTAAATTTCGCGTCTGTAGCACGTCATCTTCGTGTTGTAGCAATCTTAATGGCTAGTAGTGTATTTGCTGGATGTATTCCAATCTCTGTCTTCCTCTATAGTTCTTACCCCCACAGCTCCCTACCATAGAGGTGATGTCTTAACAGATATCCTACCATCCAGCCCCTTCTTCCAGTCAATGTTTTCGATATACTCCTTTCCTCGCCGATTCTGCTCAGAAAATCCTCACTTTTTACCTTATCAGTCCACTTAAGTTTTAACATTATTCTGCAGCACCATGCTTCGATTCTATTCCATTTTGGTTTTTCACAGTCCATATCTCACTACCGTACAATTCTGTGCTCCAAACGTACATTCTCAGAAATTTCTTCGTCAAATTAAGGCCTATGTTTGATACTAACAGGCTTCTCTCGGCCAGGAATGCCTGTGCTAGTCTTGTTTTGATGTCCTTCTTGCTCCGTCCGTCATTCTTTTCTTTGCGTAGGTACTAGAATTCCTTGACTTCATCTACTTCGTGAAATCTTGATGTTAAGTTTCTCTCCCTTCTCATTTCTGTTACTTCTCACTGCTTTCGTCTTCCTTAGATTTACTCTCAATCCATATCCTGTGCTCCTTAGACTGTTCATTCCATTCATCAGATCCTGTAATTCTTCTTCACTTTCACTGAGGATGGAAATGTCACCAGTGAACCTTATCATTGATATCTTTTCACCTTGAATTTTAATTCCTGTCTTGAACCTTTCTTTTATTTCCACAATAGCTTCTTCGGTGTACAGATCGAACAGCAGGAACGAAAGATTACTTCCCCGTCTTACACCATATTTAATCCGAACACTTCGTTCGTGGTCTTCAACTCTTATTGTTGACTCTTTTACATATTGTATATTACCCTTCTTCCCTATAGGTTACACCTTTTTTTCTCAGGATTTCGAATATCTTGCACCATTTAACTTTGTCGAATGCTTTTTTCTGGTCGACAAATTCTATTTACGTGTCTTGATTTTTCTTTAATCTTGCTTCCATTCTCCACCACAACGTCAGAACTCCCTCTCTGGCGCCTTACCTTCCCCGAAGAAAAACTGATCGTTATCTAACAGATCCGCAATTTTCTTTTTCATTTTTGTGTTTATTATTTTTGTCAGCAACTTGGATACTTGAGCTGTTATGCCGATTTTGCGATAATTCTCGCACTTTTCAGCTCTTTCAACCTTCGGCATTGCGTGAAAGATGTTCTTCCGAAATTCAGATTGTACATCGTAGACTCATATATTCTACATATCAACGTGCAATAGCCGTTTTGTTGCCACTTCCACCAGTGATTTTAGAAATCCTGATGGAAATCTTGTCTATCCCTTCTGCCCTATTTGATCTCAAATCTTCCAAATCTTTTTAAATTACTCTAATACTGGATCCCCTATATCTACTGTACCGTCTCCCGTTTCTTCTTCTATCACATCAGGCAAGTCTTCCCCCTGATAGAGGCCTTCAGTGTATTCTTTCCAACTATCAACTCTCTCCTCTACATTTAACTGTGGAATTCCTATTGCACTCTTAATGTCGCCCCCTTGCTTTTAATATCACGAAATGTTCTTTTGACTTTTGCTTTGCTGAGGCTGTCCTTTCTTTTTCGATCTCTTCACATTTTTCAAGCAGCCATTTCGCCTTACCTTCTCTGGATTTCAATTTACTTCATTCCCAAGTGGCTTGTACCTGTATTGCTGAATTTCTCTGAACATTTTTGTTCTTCCTTCTATCATCTATCAACTGAAATTTTTCTTTGTTACCCATGGTTTCTTCGCATTACCTTCTTTTTACCTATGTTTCTCTTTCCAGCATTCGTGATTGCCCTTTTTAGAGATGGCGATTCCTCTTCAACTGAACCGCCTACTGAGCTATTTCTTATCGCAGTGTCTATATCCTTTGAGAACTTCAAGCGTGTCTCTTCTTTCCTTAGTGGCTCCATACCCAATTTCCCTGCGCACTGATACTTCCTTATTAGTATCTTAAACTTCAGCCTACTCTTCATGTCTACTAAATTGTGATTTGAGTCTGTATCTGCTCCTGGGTACAATCCAGTATCTGATTTCTGAATGCCTGCCTGACCATGATGTAATCTATCTGATATGTAACTGGAATCCACAAGTGTGGGTGTATATATTTATGTTCCACGTCTCCTGAACCACTGGACAGATTTCAACTAAATTTGATACACATATCACTTACTGGCTAGAAAGAACTACTGTGGTAGTAAAATCCACCTACATCTCAGAGGGGATGGGGAGGAGGTGAAAAAGAATCGTAGCTCACGACGCAGAAACAGTCGGACTCCCTTCGCCCAGTATTTGAGAATGAGAGCACTTTGTGACTTTACACATAATTTCAAACTTTTACAAGAAATGGTCGTCTGGTCCAACTGCACCGATCATTGGCTGTGGATGAAACTTGGTAACCACTTGCAGCCATTCATGAACTTTTTGTTTCCAAACAACGATTAAATTTTTATGGATGACAAAGCGCCAAGTCACCGGGCCAAAGCTGTTCGCGATTGGTTTGAAGAACATTTTGGACTGTTCGAGCGAATGATTTGACATCTAGATCGCCCGACTTCAGTCCCATTGAATATTTACGTGACATAATCGAGAGGTCAGTTCGTGCTCAAAATCTTGCACAGGCAACACTTTCACAGTTATGAACGGCTACAGAGGCAGCATGGCTTTGTATTTCTGCAGGGGATTTCTAACAACTTGTTGAGTCCATTCTACGTCGAGTTGCTGCACAGCGCCGGGTAAAGGATGTCCGAGGCGATGCTCGGAGATATTGAGAAACTTTTTCTCAGCTCGGTGTAGCAAGCACTGGTGGTTCACTAGGGTGCACGGTTCATGGTAAACGGTAGCATTAACCGTTACGCATATCAGGTAGGGTACTTGCGAAGATAAGTGTATGCAGGTACACGTCTGCAGTCTTGGAACACACTGAAATCGCTGCTCCGATAGAGGAGCCAAATCAAAATGTCGCAGCCCATTGATAAAGTGGAAGTAGCTTGCGACGTTTTGATTTAGCTCCTCTATCGGCGCGGCAATTTCAATGTGTTCTAGGACTGCAGACATATACCTGCAAGCAGAAAAACACGTAATTACCTAAATAAATTATTTTCCAGTTGATAACTGAAGCCTTACGACTATCCCTCGTGCATCCATTTGTATCTGCTAATGTAGTCAAGTTTTTGTCTACATCTACACCTTTTTACCCACACACACTTCCCTCCTTTACCAAATCGACAATCGGTTGATCCCTCAGGATGTGTCCAAACAAACTATCTGTTGGAATAGCGCTCTCATTTCTTTCAGTTGTTGTTGTTGTGGTCTTCAGTCCAGAGACTGATTTGATGCAGGTCTCCATGCTATTCTATCTGGTGAAAGCTTCTTTATCTCCCAGTACCTACTGCAACCTACATCCTTCTGAATCTGCTTAGTGTATTCATCTTTTGGTCTCCCTCTACGATTTTTACCATCCACGCTGCCCTACAATATTAATTGGTGATCCCTTGATGCTTCAGAACATGTCCTACCAACCAATCCCTTCTTCTAGTCAAGTTGTGCCACAAATTTCTCTTCTCTGCAATTCTATTCAATACCTCCTCATTAGTTATATGATCTATCCATCTAATCTTCAGCATTCTTCTGTAGCACCACATTTCGAAAGCTTCTCTTCTTGTAAAAACTATTTATCGTACATGTTTCACTTCGATACATCGCTACAATCCATTCAAATACTTTAAGAAACGACTTTCTGACACTTAAATCTATACACGATGTAACAAATTTCTCTTCTTCAGAAACGCTTTACTTGCCATTTCCAGTCTACATTTTATATCCTTTCTACTACCATCATCACCAGTTATTTTGCTCCCCAAACAGAAAAACTCATTTACTACTTTAAGTGTCTCATTACCTAATCTAATTCTCTCGGTATCACCCGACTTAATTCGACTACATTCCATTATTATTGTTTGGTTTTGTTGGTGCTCATCTTATATTCTAATTTTAAGACACTGTCCAATCTGTTCAACTGCTCTTTCACGTCCTTTGGTGTCTCTGACAGATTTACAACGTCATCGTCGAACCTCAAAGTTTTTATTTCTTCTCCATGGATTTTAATTCCTACTTCGAATTTTTCTTTTGTGTCCTTAACTGCTTGCGCAGTGTACAGATTCAATAGCATTGGGGATAGGCTACAACCCCGTCTCAACCACTGCTTCTCTTTCATGCACCTCGACTCTTATAACTGCCATCTGGTTTCTGTACAAATTGTGCCGGCTGCGGTGGCCGACCGGTTCTAGGCACTTCAGTCCGGAACCGCACGACTACTACGGTCGCAGGTTCGAATCCTGCCTCAGGCATAGATGTGTTTGATGTCCTTAGGTTAGTTTGTTTTAAGTGGTTCTAAGTTCTAGGGGACTGATGACCTCAGATGTTAAGTCCCATAGTGCTCAGAGCCATTTGAACCATTTTTTTCTGTACAAATTGTAAATAGCATTTCGCTCCCTGTATTTTACCCCTGCCACCTTCAGAATTTGAAAGAGAGTATTCCAGTCAACATTGTCAAAAGCTTTCTCTAAGTCTACATATGCTAGAAACGCACGTTTGCCTTTACTTAATCTATCTTCTAAGAGAAGTCGTAGGGTCAGTACTACCTCACGTGTTCCAACATTTCTACGGAATCCAAACTGGCATCTACCAGTTTTTCCATTCGTCTGTAAAGAATTTGCGTTAGTACTGTGCAACCATGACTTATTAAACTGATAGTTCGGTAATTTTCACATCTGTCTATACCTGCTTTCTTTGGGATTGGAATTATTATATTCTTCTTGAAGTCTGACGGTATTTCGCGTGTCTCAAACATCTTGACCACCAGGTGGTAGAGTTTTGTCAGGGCTGGCTCTCCCAAGGCTGTCTGTAATTCTAATGGAATGTTGTCTACTCCCGGGGCCTTGTTTCGACTTACGTCTTTCAGTGCTCTGTCAAACTCTTCAAGCAGTATCATATATCCCATTTCATCTTCATATACAACCTCTTCCATTTCCATAATATTGTTCTCAAGTACATCGCCCTTGTATAGACCCTCTATATACTCCTTCCATCTTTCTGCTTTCCATTCTTTGCTTAGAAATGGGTTTCCATCTGAGCTCTTGATATTCATACAAATGGTTCTTTTTTCTCCAAAGATCTCTTTAATTTTCCTGTAGGCAGTGTCTATCTTGGCCGTAGTGAGATATGTCTCTACATCCTTACATTTGTCCTCTAGCCATCCCTGCTTAACCATTTTGCACTTCCTGTCGATCTCATTTTTGAGACGTTTGTATTCCTTTTCGCCTGCTACGTTTACTACATTTTTATATTTTCTCCTTCCTTTCAGTTGAACGACACTAATTACACGTTCAGTACTGGTTGAGAGATTGGTACAAAACACAAACTTCTGGCTGCCTGCGATTACGCAAAGAATGAACTCTGTGATTTACCCCAAGTCCATGAACAAAGCGCCGAGTCTATCGCGCTGTTGCGATAAATCCAGCCGAAACCAACGTACTGCAAGCGTGCAGCTTAGGGCCGTCAGCAAGACGACAGCCTACCGTGGCTCCCGCTTCAGCTCCCCAATCACAGGGCGCCACACCGTACTCAGCTGCAAGCCATCGTCTTTATTGAGCAAGTTGGAACATCGATCTGAAACCGTCTCAGACGCCGAAAACCTTCTGGGGGAACTGAGTCACTTACTTGACGTTTACAAGGAAAATGGTTACAACAACAGACAAATATCACTTGCAATTTCATCAAAGCCACGAAAGCAGAACGCCACTGAAGAAGACACGAAGAGGACTGCATTTTTAGCATTTTGTGAATCAATAACAAGGAGGTATAGCCGGCTCCTGAAGTGACACGGTCCTTAGGAACTCAGTAAAGATCGGGCAACTAGTGGATCCTGTGAAAGACAATGTAGGCCTCAGAACACCTGGAATACTCAAAATACCGTGTGGGTATGGGTCGTTTTATGTTGGTCGGACTGTCCGCACTACTGAACAGCGTCGCATAGAACATTAAATGTGTTTCCCCCTACGCATATCAGCTGTAGTGGAACTTCTATTATTACTAAACGGACCAACGACTACGGAGATACAGTAATAAACCAAGCAGTAGAGATCAAATTATAGGACAAGACCCTCAATAGAGGCGGTGGATTGTAGGTTAGTATTGCCTGGGATCTTACGGCTGGTGGTCGCGTCACCAAAACGTTACTATGTACGTTGCGAGACTGAGCACCAGTGACGTCACTAGCCACGGCGTGGCGACATAAGCACGGCAGCGGACTCCACACGACAGTCAAGCACTTGAAAAAGGCAGAGGAGATCTCTGCCGAAATTCGTGAGCGGTGAACCGCTTGACGCGGCTTCAAACCCGAGAATATTTTATTCAAGCATTACCCGCGTCTGTGCGGCCCAAGTCAAATTCTTGGCACCATTTGACTAGGGCTGGACGCGACGTTGCATTTTGTCCGTATACCTCCCGAATTTCGCGGTAAATTTTTGTACAATTTAGATGTGTTGCTCACAAGAATTGTACTATTCTTCGTACTTTAGCTTCTGAGTACTTTTCCAGTTGCCATGCCATTTCACTCCCACACAGTGATGCAGCTGTCATCTGTATCCCACTAGACTTGTGTCTACAGGAAATCTGGGACTCGTTCTCTCTCGTATGACAACACGCTTCTCTTGTGCTATGGTCTTAGCGTCGAACGACGTGTATGACTAGCTTTCTGAATTCCCCTGAAGCTCTGCGAAAGCAGCAGGGTTATTCTCGCTCGCCGGCCGAAGTGGCCGTGCGGTTCTAGGCGCTACAGTATGGAACCGAGCGACCGCTACGGTCGCAGGTTCGAATCCTGCCTCGGGCATGGATGTGTGTGATGTCCTTAGGTTAGTTAGGTTTAATTAGTTCTAAGTTCTAGACGACTGATGACCTCAGAAGATAAGTCCCATAGTGCTCAGAGCCAATTGAACCAGCAAAGCATGCCAAATCGCTCACGATACTGTATGATGAATTAGTTTGTATTAAATAGCTGAGTTTTATGAGTGCTCCATTTTCGGACGGTGTCAAGCTGGAGCAGTTTAAAAACTGAGTGGAAAGTTCGGGGTGTCCCAGGACGGATAGTCTTTACTCAGCGGTATGACAGGAACGATCATATGAAGCAAAAATATCTAGTAAATATGGGCTCTAAAATGCATCCGTTAGGAGATATGAGCACTTCATGTTAAATACTGTGAAACAAGAATCTTCTACTGCAAGTTCTTTGCTCTTCGTGTTTAGGGAGGAGGTAGTATTGATCAATGTAAGAAAAAGTTGTCCGGTAAACACGTACTGCGAAAGAGCTATGAGTACTTATTCAGTAAAAAGATGCTTTTCGTAGTAGCTATAATGAACAAGTGCTCATAGCTTTTAAGCTACGCACTTCAGAGCCCATTTTTATGGGATATACACTGAAGAGCCAAAGAAACTAGTATACTTACGTAATATCGTATACGAATCCGCGAGCAGCGTTTTGCGAGTATTGTTACTGAACCACGTGGGTCTTTATAGTACTTAAACCACTTGCTCGGCATCTACACTGAAGAGCCAAAGAAACGGGCACGACTGCCTAATATCGCGTAGGGCCCCGTGAGCACGCAGAAGTGCCGCAACACGACGTGGCATGGACTCCATTAATGTCTAAAGTAGTCCTGGAGGGAACTAACACCATGAATCCTGCAGGAGTGCCCATAAATCCGTAAGTGTGCGTGGGGGTGGAGATCTCTTCCGAACAGCACGTTGCAAGGCATCCCATATATGCTCAATAATATTCATGTCTGGAGAGTCTGGTGGCCAGCGGAAGTATTTTAACTCAGAAATATTCCTGGGGCCACTCTGTAGCAATTCTGGACGTATGGGCCCTCGCATTGTCCTGCTCGAATTGCCCCAGTCCGTCGGCATGCACAATGGACATGAATGGATGCAGGTGATCAGACAGGATGTTTGTGTCAGCTGTCAGAGTCGTATATAGAAGCATCAACGGTCCCATATCACTCCAACCTCACACGCCCCACACCATTACAGAGCCTCCACCAGCTTCAACAGTCCCCTGCTGACCTGCAGGGTCCGTGGAGTCATAAGGTTGTCTCCATACACGTACACGTCCATCAGCTCAATACAATTTGAAACGAGACTCGTCCGACCAGCCAACATGTTTCCAGTCATCAACAGTTCAATGTTGCTGTTGACGGGCACAGGCGAGGCGTAAAGGTTTGTGTCGTGCAGTCATCAAGGATAAACACGTGGTCTTTCGGCTCCGAAAGCCCATACCGATGATGGTTCGTTGAATCGTTTGTAACCTCCCCCTCACTTATCGACCTTAATGACAGTGAAAAATTAAACCGCGTGTACCTAATGGAAATTTGGGAAAAGCAATCGTCACCGAAGTTAATCTGTCGGTAAAGAGGGAGGAAAGGGTTACATCTTAATGAAAGGAAAAATGCAAATGAAACTGGTGGAAATTAATCTTGAAAAGGGGAAAAGTTAATAAAGAAAGTAAATGTGCGGCCGTTACGTTAACAATTAACTAGCGGTAATTAGATATTTGAGATTTGGGGGAAATTACGGTCACCAGTCCTATGGACAATTACTATAGTAACTGAAAAAGAAAGGTTATTACACATATAATTAGCACTAGAAGCGTGGCAACTGAAGATTGACACATGTAGTGTGAAAACTGAAGGTTTGTCAGAAGTAATAAATTTCGCTACACTCTGACTTAATTTAGCAAAAGAATTAATAAAACCGGAAAAATGAAAGTTAATTTAGTGACTGAAATTAATAGTGAGCTTTGTTTCTGAAGCACATTCAAATTCAGTAAAATACGGTTAGTCTACCTCAGCAATCATTTCAAAAGCTACTTGAATCCACGCAATTTATAAATAAGAGATTTAACTTTGAACTTGAACTAAATGATTCTGAACAATTAACAATAGTAAAATTTAGTACGCACCAAGCTGAGCAGTCACAGGTAAGCTAAAATATGCTAACAAAACTCGCACTCTTCATTTGTGCTAGTGTAATCTAAATATTGTAGCCAGTTATGAATACTTTAACTGAACTTTGAAATTAAAGCAGTGAAATCGAATTATATTACTTTAATGCTGGCGTTTGAATGTCAACGACACTCGAGTTCATTTCGGAAAAGGAAGGGACCCTGCTTGGCAATGCAATTGGGACAATGAACAACAAAGGTTCATGCTAAGTTGCTGTAATTTTGTGATGCGACAATTTTAAAAGCTGAGGTCTGCCATACAGTTCTGAAACTTTACGTGCTTCCAGTCTTCCTTGTTGGTTGATTGAAGGTTTGCAGTCGTCGGTCGAGCAGGTGACGACAGTCACTCATTGTCGGCCGTCGCTGTTGCAGAAGCTGGATGTTGGCGCGCCTTCTTCTCGACACGGTCACCAGACGAAACGGGCTCTTGATGTGCGCCAGCTAATGCTTCCCGTCCGCGACACCGTGTCAGAAACTATCTAGCCAGTCGAGCGCAGTTACATGCTGCCCAACCCCGAAAGCGCGGCAACTTGCGGGAGCGTCACAAAACACACCTGCTCGACCGCACTACTCCAGCCAGACTCTCTCTGCTCTGCCCGCGCTCCACGCGGCCGAGTTAACACTACCAAAGATCCTAAACACTTTGGTTCTCCACACGACCTATCGATGTATTCGTTCGATAGCATAGCTTTCCCTAGGCCAGACCCAGCGTATAAATACAAATAATATTCACAAAACAAACCAATTATACATCGACATAAAAGCATATATATACAAATGGTAAAACAATTACAATATACAAAGGCACAGAAACGTCATATATTCAGGTAACAAAATATGGAAAAAATATTATAGTACAATAGATGGAAATAGGAGGATATGCATTTCCGGCGTTACACGTGCCCCACATTGTCTGAGGATGTTCGTGTAACCTAAACAGACTCAGAAAATGTTCCAAAAAAGAAACAGCGGAAATGCGTATGCTCAAAACACCAACAAAATTTAGCATTCGTCTAATTATGCATAAATCAATTTTTGGTCCATAATAATTGAGTGGAGACACTCCTAATCTTATGCCATTGCGTCATCTTGCACAAAATTAAACAGGTTGACAACATATTAAAATTCATAGAAAACATAGACAATGGTTTAGCTATCCAAAAAATCAAAATTCCTAACAGTATCAATAAATGGAATACTATTTACAAAATTAATCAGAGTACATGGTCATAAAAAACAGGTATATCAAATACGCAAATTAATAATTAATTACATAGAACACACATTTTTATATAACCTTTTCATAATTAATATTCTCGCCATGAGAGTCCACTTAATGCTAAACAAGAAAATAATACACAGCAGATCGAAAAAAAAACATAAATATTGACAGCAGAATTCTTTCACATCAGCTGTCCGGGAAGAAAATCAACTCCACCTTCTGTACTCGCAAGTACAAAGAATGCCGACAGCGGCACGGAGAGCCGACAGCGGCTCCGCCTCGCCACCATTGTTGCGCCCGCCTGTGCGGCACGCTTGATCTCACTCGCCCTTGTAACGGCATTTCCAGAACGTCCGTTTCACTGAATTCTTTCGGAAAAACTCACTTCCGAGTAATCTCAAGGAGTCCATTAACACTATCACAGTGGATAACTCAACACTGTCCATCATCACACGCATGTACTAGCCTGAAACTTAAAACAGCGTCTAAGTACATCGGCAATGACTAGTAAATCACATATTTATGAAATCTTACAGCTAGTTACAAAATCATATTTACATTCCTTAATCTACTGTGACTCAGCTGAAAACTTAAAATAGCAGCTTGGATTTTTCAATTGATTATTAATCAATTCCTCTTAAATCATTTAGTCAAAATTAATTACTTATTAATTACAATTTCTTTAATGTCCTCTTGGTCAGGCAAAAACATGACAATCTATCAAACCTTAAATCTTACACTCTATATTTACATACTGTACAAATTACCCATTGTGTGGTATTAATCAATCCTTGGTTGGTACAATTTCAAGTCTACAATGTTCCGTATACCTAATAGTTTTCCAGAGCTTGGACACTCTAAGCAATAAGCATTTGTGTGAGGTATACCAATGACTTTATATGGTCCATTATAAACAAACTTAAATTTAGAGATTTCATTGTCGATCTCACTCGATTTCTCATGAGCTTTTACAAGTACTAAGTCTCCGATTGCAAACTTAGCAAGACGCACTTTAGCGTCATGTCGACGTATGCGAGCATCGGCTTTTAGTTTAATTACTTCTCGCAAACGATCTTTTTTCACACCAATACTCGGTTTGTCTGGAAACACACTCTTATTCCTCATTATTACTTCATAAAGGCCTCGTCTTTGTTCGTGTGTTACGTTTGACACACCGTCTACTGTACTTTCCAATTCATTTTCTACACTATTGTCAATGCCTAGATTCCTCACGTTACAGTAGTTCAAATTCATACCCACGTCGATGGCATCCGGCCAGTTAACAATGTGTATAGGCTGGTATTGCCTATGCACACCGTCTCTTGCCTCGTCAAAACTAACTACTATTGTTTTATCTTGTGATGTAGATGTCAAAGTTTTGCTTTCGCAATTAATCACTGCACGGTACTTTAACAGCCAATCTAACCCGATAATTACTTCCGTAGTTACGTCTGGCACGACGACAAACTCTTGTTCAAATCGTGCCCCACATATCTCGAAGTTGACAAAAATCTGTTTTGTGACGGGTTTACTGGCCTTCCTAGTAGCACCGATAATTTTCACTCCTGTTACTGGCGTAACTACGATACCAGGTCTGTCTTTCAGTAACTCAAATATTTTCCCAGATACAGCACTCAATTCTGCACCGGTGTCAATCAACACGTTTAGTTTTAGGCCGTGCATATTAACAGACACTACGATCTGTCTACACTTATCCTCGACTGTTTCTTTATTTTCCCACAATAAATCCTCATCTATATCCAGGTCATTCCAGGAAAAACTTTCCGGCTTTGAGCCTAAATCCGGCTTATCTGGCGGCTTTTTCAGCCTCTGTTCACATACAGTTTTAATTTCAACACGTTTGTCCTGAGGCTTAGTCTGTAGCTTCGCCTCCAATACCGAAACCTTTTCCTGTAACTCGTCATCTAGTGAGTGTTGCTTTGCTATCAATTCACTAATTGTCACCTTCATTGATTCCTCTTTGGCCAGATTGATCTCATCTGCCAATCTACCTGGAGGAATGTGCCCAGTAGCGTCTGAAATTACTTCCTCTGGATCTGCGCAACCCACACTGCTACCGTCTGACCGCATAACGTCAGCTCTAAACTCATACACGCTGTAATCTACGTGCTTTTCTACCAATCGTGTCCGGCTATCACTAAAATTCCTAAGATCCTAAACACTTTGGTTCTCCACACGACCTATTGATGTATTCGTTCGATAGCACTGTTTTCCCTAGGCCAGACCCAGCGTATAAATACAAATAATATTCACAAAACAAATCAATTATACATCGACATAAATGCATATATATATACAAATAGTAAAACAATTACAATATACAAAGCATAGAAACGTCAATATTCAGGTAACAAAATATGGAAAAAATATTATAGTACAATAGATGGAAATAGGAGGATATGCATTTCCGGCGTTACACGTTCACACGCTGGACACTTGTTGATGGCCCATCATTGAAATCTGCAGCAATTTGCGGCACCGTTGCACTTCTATCATGTTGAACGATTCTCTTCAGGCATCGTTGGTCCCGCTCTTGCAGCGATGTCGTAGATTTGATGTTTTACTGGATTCCTGATATTCACGGTACACTAGTGGTATTGGAGAATCCCCACTTCATCGCTACCTTGGAGTTGCTGTGTGCCATCGTTCGTGCACCAACTATAGCACCACGTTCAAACTCATATCTTGATAGCCTGCCATTATAGCAGCAATAACCGATCTAATAACTGCGCCAGATACGTGTTGTCCTATATAGGCATTGCCGACCGCAGCACCGTATTCTGCCTGTTTACATATCTGTGTATTTGAATACGCATACCTATAACAGCTTCTTTGGCGCTTCAGTGTATTTTTCTTGTTTTGGTCTAACTACCACCTCTTAAAATATGGGAAGCAAAGCGATTGCAGTAGAAGAGATTTCTTTCATAGTATCGAAGATGAGGCAGTGCTCATATCTCTTAAGGTATACATTTTGGAGCCCACGTTTACGAGAATTTTTGCTTCGTATTATCCTTCCCGTCGTATCCCTGTATAATGACCGTCCATCCTGGAACACCATGCATACTTCGCACAAAAGAACTACAAACAAGAAATCTGTCGAAGCAACTTCTTTATGGAAAACAACATAAATAACCTAAGTTTAACTAAATCTTCGAAACTAAAAAGATAAAGAAATTCCATCAGATTCAGTCCACTTCTGTTGTCACATTGTAAGCTCGCGTGAGCCGCCTGCGAGCGCAATCTTCAACTTTTGGTGGGGTAGAACTTTCCAGATCTGTTTCATCCCTTCTGTTTATCATTCCTCTCCGCTTCACTATCGTATGGCTCAGCGACGTCTTTAATTGATGAATATACAGGTATCGACTGGTCCATCGGTCACGTGTCATTAGAATCTGATGATGTCTTACACAATGGGTAGGGTATTAAACACTGAATCCTGCTGAAGTTCACAGTTCGTGGCCTAGTGCGTAGCGTTGCTGCCTCTGGATCACGGGGTCACAGGTTGGATTCCCGAATGAGTCGGGGATTTTCTCCACGCAGGGACTAGGTTCTTGTGTTGTCGTCATCATTTCATCACAATTCAGGAAAATGGCGAGACTGCACCGTGACGAGATTGGAAGTTTATACGGGGCTGATAACCACGTCGTTGAGCGCCCTACAAAACCAAAATCATCACCAATCGTGCTGAAAGATCTTGCCTAGTCTGGGTACCCGAAGAGACATGATTACTAATATTAAGAATTTATTCTGCACAAAAGTTCTATGTGTGCGTCATGTGAGACGGTTCAAGAAGACGAAAGGTCGATGTGCTAACATTTCAGTCATATCGCATCACACACCGACAGGGAAGTGAAGTTGAATGTATGCCGCCATAATAGTACGTTGGTTTTCGTCATACTATTAATTTGATTTGAGAGTGTTTTTTCCTCTATCACCTTTAAAAGTAGTTCCAAATACGAACAGTATAAAGGAAATTAACCGGTTACTCGCAGTTAGTCATCGACAATATTCCAAGCGCCGATGAAGTTTTTCCAATCGTTGCTGATGAAAAGGATACAAGCCAGAATGACATAATAGTAGCCACACTTTTAGTTTGGTGGATGGAATAGTGTTAAATTAACTGTAGAATTACGTTCGGTCGACTGAAGAATAACTTCCACTTCATGCTACATTTTATCAAAGTGTATAGGCTGGGAACTAGAAGTATAGCACAACGTTTTTTGAACACACTTTCACATACAGTTGTGAGAAGCTAGGAACGCATTTATAGGCACATAACAAGTTGCATAAGAATCCCTACACTAGAATTCATTAAAAACTGTCATTCATTGTATTCGATATGTGTTAATATATGCAATACCGTTTTAAATATTTCAGTTACCGTAGGCAGTCGTTTTCAAACTGCAGTCTTGTTTGATTCAGCTATCAGAGGTTCGAGAAATAGTCGACTACTTCAGACCTGGAATGATTATCAGGCCAAATGGAGAGAACTGCCACTATGGTGAGAGGGAGACTCTCTGACATCGGAGGATGGAAAAGTTTCGATTGTCACCTTTCACGTGCGATATATTTCTGCTGAACTCGTTACTATTGAGTCGGTGCATAAGTTCGTAGAGTTTTTCATAAATTTAATAAACACGACAGATAAACATGACAGTGACTTTAGTCAACAACAGTATATTCTCCTTCACTATTTACAACAGTCCGCCAATGCATGGGTAACTTTCGAATTCCGCGAATGTAGAAATCACGTGTTTTAGTGGAGAAGAACTCGTCGAGCCATGCTTGGAGCGCATTTTCATCAGGAAAGCAAGTTCCTTAAAGGTTGTTCAATAGAGGGCGGAAAAGGTGAAAATCTGTGGGCGAAAGTTCAAATTAATAACGTAGGTGCGGAGTGACTTCCAAGCCAACTCCCTCATTGTATTTCTCATCAGTCTATCAGAATGTGAGCGGGCGTTATCGTGGAGCAGCGTCACTTCACGCGGTCTTCCTGGTCGTTGTTCTCCAGATGCATCACATTTCCTTTTGTGGATGCGTGCAGGTTTTTTTTAGAGGCGGTCGCAGCTTTGACTGTGCGGCTGGTCCCGGCGGAGGTTCGAGTCCTCCCTCGGGCATGGGTGTGTGTGTTTGTCCTTAGGATAATTTAGGTTAAGTATTGTGTAAGTTTAGGGTCTGATGACCTTAGCAGTTAAGTCCCATGAAATGTCACACACATTTGAACATTTTTTTTCGCAGCTTTGTTTGGGCTCAACCATTTCTTTCTCTTTCCTTATGTTATCACAAAGACACCATTTACCGCCACTAGTAAAGATACATGATAGGAATGA
This sequence comes from Schistocerca nitens, assembly GCF_023898315.1. Lineage (NCBI taxonomy): Eukaryota > Metazoa > Arthropoda > Insecta > Orthoptera > Acrididae > Schistocerca > Schistocerca nitens. The sequence continues at coordinate 467,776,979 of NC_064618.1, read as the reverse complement.
TCGGTGCTGTTCGCGAACCCATTTATGACGAGCAAGCAGAGATTCACATACGCACCACCCACTGATTTTTGTGATTTTCGCTTGCGGTAGAGCATGCGGTACCCATACACACTATTTTTGAACCTTCCCCCATACATGCAAATGTTGCATGATGGTGGAATGATCACAGTTCATCTCTTTTCACAGTTCTAGATTGCACTGATGTGGATGATTGTGGGTTAATGCGTTTAAACGATCTTCATCAAATCCCGAAGGTCTTCCTGAACATGGAAGAGGAATGATGTCAAAGTCCTGCTTAAAACGAGAAAACAATTTCCTTGCTATTCTCTGTCCAATGGCATCGTCCCCATACGCGCCGCAATTCTTTCTGGCTGCCTCTGCTTCTGTCACCGCTCTACTGAACTCAAACAGAAAAATATGTCGGAAATGTTCCGATTTCTCCACTTGACACTCCATTTTATGGCGTCCGCAGGTCCATTCACTATTTGTAAACGACAAAATGGCAATAGGTAAACTCACATAGCAACAGCGGATTACGAATAAAAGACGATAATCGAGAAATAAAGTCATAGACAACCGGAATAGCAACAGGCAAAACAAAAACGCTACAAACGAATGCACCAACTTAATATTTTCATAATTCAGTGATCGATTACGAGCAATCTGTCTGTTCCCGATTCTACTGCTTCAGATCAAAATTGCTTTGTAAACTATGACCTAAAATACTACGTTATTTAAGTTGGTTGTGAAGAAACATAACAAAAACTTTCGACTACGACATAAAATTACTTGAAATTATCTATTTCTTTTCAAAGAGATCTTTTTACTTGTAAATGCTTTATCAGTTTCCTTCACATAGTTCAACTTCCCGTATTTGGATTCTCTTTTAGAAATTGTACCAAGGTTACTAACATGTACTGGAAGACAGAAACATAATGTTAATCGCAGTGACGTACTAGGCTTTATGGAGGACAGCTTCATATACTAATCTTTAATTTCGACACCTTTTTCTTACAAAAGACTTGTGAAGGAATTAAAGTTAAAGTCTAAGAACGAGGCGAAACTATTTAGATTGCAATAACTGCTTACACAACGGGAGTTCGATAAGTAATGCAATACATCTCGTCTGCAAATCTCAAACACCATATTTTTCTTCCTATTAACGTTATTCCCTGTCATCTAGTCATGGCGGTACCGAGCCATTTTATCTAAGTATAGATGGAAAAGGATAGGAGACAGACAGCAGCCTTGTCTTACACCTTTCCCTAATCCTGTGCTTTTGGTACATTTTCCTTACTGTCAGTGAAGCTGTTTGATTGAAATATAATGCGTTTGCTTTTGCAGTTCGCTCTCTTTCTCCTATGTTTGGAAGCTTATCCGAAGCCACAGAGTAAAATGTATTTTCCGCTTCTATATAAACATGTAGGCAATGCTTCTTTCCTACTCATTGAAACTCTGTGTCAAAATTCGCACAAGAGTCCTACTGTATCGCCTGTGCTGTATTCCTTCTAAACTATGAACTGCTCCTCAGCCAAATCCCCCGACATTACATTTTCCTGTTATTTATTTATGATTCTTAACATTATTTTGATTGCATGAGAAAGGAGGACTACTTGAGTTGTGCTCATTACATATGTTGGCTCACTGTTTCTTTGGTATCAAAATAGTTAATGTTGTCTAAACATCCTTTAGCTATTCTCCACTGTCATGTACTTCGTTACATAATTACTCTTATTTCTCGAACATTTTTTTGTTTTGTTCAGACACTTTAGTATTTCTCCCGGTGCCATTTCTGTAACTACTGCTTTCCCATTTTCTTTATTGTAGCCGCTGCACTCTTTCTTTCTTGCTTTACGACTGTTTGTCCTTTCTTACCATCATCCACCTGCTTCCAGGATTCGAGTTCCATGTAGGCAGTAACATTCATATAAACACTTTTCATATCTCCATAACACACTTTTTATGGACTGAAATACCCGAAGATTTTGTATATGAGTTAATATGTGCAACGAGCATAAAGTACGTGGGGCGTTCAATAAGTAATGCAACATTAAAAAAAAAAAAATAAGTTGGTTTTATTCATGATTTCAATACACCATAGTATTCCCTACCGTCTTGACTACAAAACCCTATTTTTCACCATAATCTCCGTTCAATGAAATTGCCTTATGCCACCTTACTGGTAGAGCCTGTCTGTGCGCATAGTATCACTCTACTAATCGACGTCGGAGCCAACGCCCTGCTGCATCTGTAACCTCCACATCATCCATGCATTGCTTCCCGCGGAGTGCCTCCTTCGTTGAGCCGAAAAGATAGAAGTTGAAAGAAATATCCAGGTATTTGGAGTCTGTGACGTCTTGTCACGGCCCGGGCGGCTCCCCCCGTCGGAGGTTCGAGTCCCCCCTCGGGCATGGGTGAGTGTGTTGTCCTTAGATTAAGTTAGATTAAGTAGTGCGTAAGCTTAGGGACTGATGACCTCAGCAGTTTGGTCCCATAAACCTTACCACAAATTTCCAGGCAGTTGGACGGATAAGGAGGAACAAACAGTCCAGTGGAGTTTCGTGGGCTCCTCGCGGGTGCACATACTTGTGTGAGGCCTTGCGGTGCCATGCAGAAGGAGAAGTTACACTCCTGGAAATGGAAAAAAGAACACATTGACACCTGTGTGTCAGACCCACCATACTTGCTCCGGACACTGCGAGAGGGCTGTACAAGCAATGATCACACGCACGGCACAGCGGACACACCAGGAACCGCGGTGTTGGCCGTCGAATGGCGCTAGCTGCGCAGCATCTGTGCACCGCCGCCGTCAGTGTCAGCCAGTTTGCCGTGGCATACGGAGCTACATCGCAGTCTTTAACACTGGTAGCATGCCGCGACAGCGTGGACGTGAACCGTATGTGCAGTTGACGGACTTTGAGCGAGGGCGTATAGTGGGCATGCGGGAGGCCGGGTGGACGTACCACCGAATTGCTCAACACGTGGGGCGTGAGGTCTCCACAGTACATCGATGTTGTCGCCAGTGGTCGGCGGAAGGTGCACGTGCCCGTCGACCTGGGACCGGACCGCAGCGACGCACGGATGCACGCCAAGACCGTAGGATCCTACGCAGTGCCGTAGGGGACCGCACCGCCACTTCCCAGCAAATTAGGGACACTGTTGCTCCTGGGGTATCGGCGAGGACCATTCGCAACCGTCTCCATGAAGCTGGGCTACGGTCCCGCACACCGTTAGGCCGTCTTCCGCTCACGCCCCAACATCGTGCAGTCCGCCTCCAGTGGTGTCGCGACAGGCGTGAATGGAGGGACGAATGGAGACGTGTCGTCTTCAGCGATGAGAGTCGCTTCTGCCTTGGTGCCAATGATGGTCGTATGCGTGTTTGGCGCCGTGCAGGTGAGCGCCACAAACAGGACTGCATACGACCGAGGCACACAGGGCCAACACCCGGCATCATGAAGTGGGGAGCGATCTCCTACACTGGCCGTACACCACTGGTGATCGTCGAGGGGACACTGAATAGTGCACGGTACATCCAAACCGTCATCGAACCCATCGTTCTACCATTCCTAGACCGGCAAGGGAACTTGCTGTTCCAACAGGACAATGCACGTCCGCATGTATCCCGTGCCACCCAACGTGCTCTAGAAGGTGTAAGTCAACTACCCTGGCCAGCAAGATCTCCGGATCTGTCCCCCATTGAGCATGTTTGGGACTGGATGAAGCGTCGTCTCACGCGGTCTGCACGTCCAGCACGAAAGCTGGTCCAACTGAGGCGCCAGGTGGAAATGGCATGGCAAGCCGTTCCACAGGACTACATCCAGCACCTCTACGATCGTCTCCATGGGAGAATAGCAGCCTGCATTGCTGCGAAAGGTGGATATACACTGTACTAGTGCCGACATTGTGCATGCTCTGTTGCCTGTGTCTATGTGCCTGTGGTTCTGTCAGTGTGATCATGTGATGTATCTGACCCCAGGAATGTGTCAATAAAGTTTCCCCTTCCTGGGACAATGAATTCACGGTGTTCTTATTTCAATTTCCAGGAGTGTAGTTTATAGTTTTGTAGCAACGAACACTCTGAAGAATAACCACTTCAGAGTCCCAGAAGGCGCCCCATAAATTTACCGGCTCAGGGTGCGGCTTTGAACTTTTTCTTCGGAGGAGAGGTGGTGTGGCGTCACTCCATGGATTGCCGTTTTGCTTCTGGATTGAAGTGATGAAGCCCTGTTTGGACAAACAAATGTCGCGACCACCCTCGTAATGCTCAAGCAATTCCGCACAGATAGTCCTTCGTTGCTCTTATGGTGATCGGTTAGGCAGCGAGGAACTCAGCGGCACACAGCTTTTAGTACAGCCACTAGTGGGCGAGTGTGTCACAACTGACAACAGAGCGCGTCCTGTTGTGCAGCGCGGTGTTTGATTGTGATCCGTGTATCACCTCCATTGAGAGTGTCCACGCGTTCCAGCGTTGCAGGAGTCACAACTGTGTGCGACCGGCCGGCACGCGGCAGATCGGACAGGTTTGCAGGGTCTTGTTGCGATCGTGATAGACGCCTCACCCAACGACTCACGGTGCTTTTTGTTCACTGATAGTTGTCAGCAGATATTCCGCAAGCGCCCATGTATGTCTGCGATGCTCTTGTTTTTCGCCAAAAGAAACTCAATATCAGCTCTCGGCTAGGAACCCACCTCCGTTACAGACGCTCTATTTCTGCCAGAATCAGTAGGATCCTCCGTAAACACAATATCAAGTGTGTTTTCTGTCCATCCAACAAGATCGAGGGACTGCTGGGGAGTGTCAAACACGAACTGGGGTTACGAAAACCAGGGATTTACAATATACCTTGACATTGGCCAGACGGCAAGAACTGTGGAGATCAGATGCGAAGAACATCAGAGGCACACTAGATTAAGACAGGTGACTAAGTCAGCCATTGCTGAACACTGTCTAGAACTAGATCATGGCATGAAGTATGAGGATACCAAGATTCTAGCAGAAACACCCAGATTTTTGGACAGTGTTATAAGAGAATCGATAGAAATTAAAATGGCTGACGATCTTATGAACCGTGACACAGGGTACCAGCTAAGAAGAGCCTGGGATCCGGCTCTGGAATTGTTAAAGGAGCAATGGGGCCAGCTGCAACACTACACAAACAGAAGAACCAGAGACATGGAGATGGAAAACGAGCCCCTGACGGACTGCCAGGCGCACCAGACCGAAGATGGAACATCGAGAAGTGGGACTGGTGGGCGCGGACCGCAGAGGGAACATCCAGAGCTGCAGCGGACGAAAAACGGAGCGGCAACGCTCCAACAGGTCGTGGTGAGCGAGCTCGGACCGCAGGGGGAACGCTTGGTACCCCAGACCGTAGATGAAACCCCCAGGAGCGGGTTTGGTGGGCGCGGACCGCAGAGGGAACACCTAGAACCGCAGCGGACGGAAAACGGAGCAGCAAGGCTCCAGCAGGTCGCAGGGAATGGGCGCGGACCACAGAGGAAGCGCCTGCAGCCGTTGGTGGAGGGGGAAGGCCATAGGCATTAATACTGCACCAGGTCCTCTCGAGGAGCAGTCTCAGGTCGCACCTGATGAAGGTTACGAGCTACGTGACCGAAATATCGTGCAAGTACGACGCTGATAGCCGGCAGAACACCCGACAACCCAAGATATTATTTTATTTACTGAACGCTCGTCACACTTGAAAGATGATATTTTAATTACAACTACACAGACAAAATCCATTTCAATTTTGTACTCCTATGATCATATCAAGTCGTTTGATACCTAGTAATTTTTTTGCTATATTTCTAGCGCTTCCACTCCATCCATACTGGTCCAATGACTATATTACTCGTATAAATACGATTCAAATGCGAAAAGAACCGAAAATTTGTGAGGGACTCCTTATGTTAGTTATACAACACTGAAATCTCAGTACAAATGGCTTTCAGCATAGATTCTAATTTTATTAAACTGAGTGTGATTCATAAGATAAATCGTTATTATAACGTAGGGCGTGTTTGACGCCATGGAAAAAAATGAATGTACATGTTTTAAGGAAGATTTGGAAGTTTGTGGTAAGGGCTATGGGACCAAACTGCTGAAGTCATCGCTCCCTAGGCTTACGCACTACTTAATCCAACTTGAAATAAGTTACGCTAAGGACAACACACACATCCATGACCGAGGGTGGACTCTAACCTCCGACGGGGGGCAGCCGCGCGAATCGTGACAAGACGCCCCTGAACGTACGGCTACCCAGCGCGACCATTTTTTAAGGCTTTGTAGCATTTACTACAGTCAACTTACAATTGTAAATAATACATGAAATGAAAGAGCAGCTCACACGGTTTTTCTCACAAGTGTTCAGTGTGAGCTCTGTTCACCACAGCGTACAAACTGAGTCTATAGGCGAGTTCTTCACAAATCTTGATAAGTGTGTCTGGTGTAATGGTTGCAACAACCGCTTAAATCCTGTTTCTTAAGTGAGTAGATCGACTGGTAGCGGCGGTAAATACACAGGATCCTTTATGAACCGGTAAAGGTAAAATCACATGGCGTCAGATCGGGTGAACGAGGATGCCATGCAAAACAAGCTCTGTCATCCTACCCCTTACGGACAATCCGGGGTCATTTAAACAATCGCGTACTGAGTTATGTTAGCGCGGCGGCACACCATCTTGCTGCTAAATAACTATCTGTGGGTCAGCTTCTTCCAGTTGACGAAAGAGCCATAGTTCTAGCACATCAAGATAACGAACACCAGTTACATATGCTTCAATGAAAAACAAAGACCCATAAGCTTTGGGCCGTGATATAGCACAAAAACATTTGATTTAGGAGAGTCTCGTCTCAACTGTACCATTTTCTGACCTCCAGAAGAGAACATTATGTGTCACGAGCTGCGACATAGTCGCGAATGTGAACAGTGATCCAATACTGTCAACTGTTTTTTATTCCAGTCTTTGATCACAATATAGAATCTTTGACGATGATCTGTTTCAGTCAGTAATTACCATCTACAGATCTGTTCTACACCATACCCTAATGTGATAAAGCCGTAATGGCATTGTCAAAACAATTACACACTCAGCAAAGCATCGTCACGTAGAACTAAAATATGGTGTAAAATAAGCCATATCGTCCACACAGTCATTTCGCAACTGGTGTCACTGTACAAAACCTATGTTTTGTACAGCAACGTCAGTTCCAAAACCTATATTTTGTACAGTAACTCCAGTTGCAAAATGACTGTGTGGACAGTGTGGCCTATTTTACACCATATTTTAGTTCTACGCGATGATGCTTTGCTTAGTGTAAATATGTCTTGACGATGACATTACGGCTTTATCACATTACGACATGGTGCAGAACAGATCTGAAAATGGTCATTACTGCCTGAAACCGGTCATCCTCAAGGAATTCATATTGTGATCAAAGACCGGAATAATAATAATAATAAAAGCATTTGACATTATGGGTGTTCACATTTCCATTTAGGTAAAGCGCCGATTCATCACTGAAGACGACACAATCCAGAAAACCTTCATCGTCATGCAGAAATGTTTCGTTTGCAAAGTTGTTACGTATCGAATCGACGTGTGCCGTGTGGCGAATAGTGCTCACATTGAACACTAGTAAGAAGAACTGTTTGAGTTTCTCTTTCATTTGACGTATTATTTACAATTGTAAGTTGACTAGTAAATGCTACAAAGCCTTGAAACCCGGCTACTCATTTTAAAATACCCTGTAGAAGAAGCAATACTAGCAACTGTGGTGAGAGTCTTGACACGATACTGACGTATGTAGCAAGCACATGATTTGTCAACTACGGTTGTGCACGTTTTGAAGATGGCGCTTTACTGTTCTTGCCTAATGGGAAGGTGGCAACACTGATGCAGTGAGATACTTCATTGAGCAGTACTCGTGTTATTCGTTTTGTACTGAGCAATAATAGACAAACATTGTTCAAAGTTTTTGTTTGTTATTTGTTACGGCAACATCACTTCAGTGATGAAATGGACCTGCGGACCTGAAACCTATGACAACCAAAAATCATGGTTCAAAAATGATGGTTCAAATGGCTCTGAGCACTATGGGACTTAACTTCTGAGGTCATCAGTCCCCTAGACTTAGAACTACTTAAACCTAACTAACCTAAGGACATCACATACATCCATGCCCGAGGCAGGATTCGAACCTACGACCGTAGCAGTCGCGCGGTTCCAGACTGTAGCGCCTAGAACCACTCGGCCACCCTGGCCGGCCAAAAATCATATAATAAGTATATCCGCAGGAGTGGTGGCTTGTATTAATGCTATTTCAAGTAAACTATAGGCAGATCTCACTAGGGCAGTGGTTGTAATATGTGTCTAGTAACTAACAGCCGAAACCTAAAATGTCAGCTAACGTTAAGAGCTTCTTCAGAGTGTAGTTTTCCTGCTCAGTGGCAAACAAAAATAGTAACAGATACAGGTATACTTTAAGATGTGCTTAATTTTAATTCCCAACGGCCCTGGCGCAGTGATAAAACCGGTTCCCGTCAGATCACCGAAGTTAAGCGCTCTGGGGCTGGGCTGACACTTGGATGGGTGACCATTCAGTCTGCCGAGCGCTGTTGGCAAGCGGGATGCAGTCATCACTTGTGAGCCAAAGTGAGGAGCTACTTGATTCAGAAGTAGCTGCTCCAGTCTCGCAAACTGACATACGGCCGGGAGAGCGGTGTGCTGACCACATGCCCCTCCATAACCGCATCGGGTGACGCCTATAGTCTGAGGTTGACACGGCGGCCGGTCGGATCCGTTAGCCCCTCATGGCCTGTTGGGGTGGAGTTTAGTTTAGTTTAGCTTCATTTTAATTGATGTTGGTGAATTCGTCCGTGAGATAGGTAACGTTGGCTTCTTACCTAAGGGCCCGAGGGATACATAGTGCGGCCACTACGGTGTTAGAGAATATTAAAGGGGAATGTTTTATTGTCTGTTTTCCAGTACTGACTACTCACGAGGGTATGCGACTCAAATCGATCATCTGCTGTGATATAAATTTTGACGCCAAATAACATGGATTCGTGAATGTGCATAATATCGACCTTCAGATGCGCAGGTATTTGTAGCAAGGAATATGAAATTAAATTAAGGCTGTTGTAATGCAACGCAGTGAATAGAAGATAAGTGACACGAAGTAAAAGAAAAAGTAACATTCGAAAGATTTAGTAAACACTGCATAATGCATTCAAAATTAAGCACAAGTACTGCAATTAGTAGCCGGCCAGTGTGGCCGTGCGGTTCTAAGCGCTTCAGTTTGGAACCGCGTGACCGCTACGGTCGCAGGTTCGAATCCTGCCTCGGGCATGGATGTGTGTGATGTCCTTAGGTTAGTTAGGTTTAAGTAGTTCTAAGTTCTAGGGGACTGATGACCTCAGAAGTTAAGTCCCATAGTGCTCAGAGCCATTTGAACCATTTGCAATTAGTAAAGTAATCATCAACTCATACAGACAACATAACAACACTTCGTCAGACAATTACAGTGTTACTGAAGATGGCAGAAATCTGAAACAAAGAACAGTCGGCACTATGTGTTCCGAATGATGATAGCTTTTAAGTGTCACTACTTCGGGGGTCGGTGACCAACGTATCGCGCCTTTACTATAACTAGTCTGTTGGAGGCACACAACATACTAATCTACGTAGGTGACCAATTAATAATAAGATCAGTACATATACGGCCTGTGGTGGCGCCCCACTGTCTTGACTCTTGGGTACAAAAATTTGAAGACCATTGCACTAGAGTGTCTACAGACGTTTTCCGTGCCGTCGACTTAACAGCCGAAAAGAGGATGGGCAAGACGCCCGATATCAGCACACCAAATTGCCATCTGATCGTTTGTGATCGACGTAGTGCGACGCTCAATTTCCGAGGTCGTGCAAACACTGCGGTTCCCACTTCTCCATTCACGTAAGAGTAATAAAAAGGTACAGTTCCGCATTCTGGCCCACACGGGCAAATCGGGCGGCCGGGTCGTCATCTACCAATACCATTACCGGATGCGGTATGGAGGGGCGTGTGGTCACCGCACCGCTCTCCCGTCGTTGTCGGGTTTTTTTACCTTGGAACTGCATGATGTTAGGAAGAAACCCGCTTACAGATGGTAAAATTTTTGTTCATTAAAACACAAACGGTTTCGTGGCTTAAAGTCGCATCATCAGGTGCAACCTACACGGTAAAAAGCAAACTACAGCGTCACCATATTTTGTGGGTATTAAGATTAATAAAGGAATGTCTAGAATATACTCACAACATTAAAAGATCATAAGCATACCCATCGCTACTGTAACCCTACAAAGCAATATAAATTAGTTTGTCGCTACTAATCGGTGGAGAGTGCCTCACTTGACCTCACTGGGGTGGGTGCAGCCCACACCAGTTGCCCCACCAGCGAAAGATCCCTGGGAGTACTGGGAATCAAACCCTGTTCGTATGCATGGCAGCGAGCCGCGCTTACCACATAAGTACTGAGGCGAACGTGAAAGAAGAAGAGTCTTGTGAAATCAGATAATTATTTTATAAACAGCATGTATGGTCCCGCCTGAAACTGTACAAGTAGTGCTGACGAGCAGAACACGGCACGTGCCATCACCAGATTTCCCAGAAACTTCGCTCAGTGGAAGAAGAGAAAAAATAAGTGAACATGTAACTCGCCTCATCGGTTGACACTCGACCGTTTCTGAGAAAACGACGATCAAAGCTCTCGATGTATTTTCACGTTCTCTATGTGCGTTTTCCCGGGCGAGATCCTTGGTCAAGATGGCGGCACAATCTGTATTTTCTTACAGTTATTGACACCTTTGACCCATACTGACACAGATTTACACTCATTTATTTTACTATGGTTCTTCGTCCTCAGAACCAACGGCATGGTGGACATGTAATACGATTTGCCCATGTATCTGTTATAATCTTCACAAATCTGAAAGAGCGATAGGCAGTGACGTCACATTTTTATGTAAGTATACCAACTGCAAATAAAATGAACGCTTGGATACGGAATAATTAAAGTACGCAAGTACGTCCTCTTTGGTCATATACTTCACACATGACTTTACAGAACGGCAAGCTTGGACATCAAGTGATCCATCTATCAATTGCAAATAACCAACCAAATCATTAACGTAAATATTAGGGGTATACTCCACAATATTGGCCTGTGGTGGAGCTCTTTTCACATGCCAAACAATAAAAGTTAACATCATTAAAGGCCTCTAATGTTGTAAGAAGTGTACAACAGAGACATGGGTAAATCATATTACAAGTCAAACATGCCGTTTGAGCACCAGATGTAACGTTGTCCTTATTCGACTACTGTCTAACCCCCCCAGCGATACAGATAGCCGTACCATAGGTGCAACCACAACGGAGGGGTATCCGTTGAGAGGCCAGACAAACGTGTGGTTCCTGAAGAGGGGCAGCAGCCTTATCAATAGTTGCAGGGGCAACAGTCTGGATGATTGCCTGATCTGGCCTTGTAACACTAACCAAAACGGCCTTGCTGTGCTGGTACTGCGAACGGCTGAAAGCAAGGGGAAACCACAGCCGTAATTTTTCCTGAGGGCATGCAGCTTTACTGTATAGTCAAAATACGATGCTGTCCTCTTGGGTAAAATATTCCGGAGGTAAAATAGTCCCCCATTTGGATCTCCAGGAGGGCACTACTCAAGAGGACGTCGTTATCAGGAGAAAGGAAACTGGCGTTCTAAGGATCGTACCGTGGAATGTCAGATCTCTTAATCGAGCAGATAGGTTAGAAACTTTAAAAAAGGATATGGATACGTTAAAGTTAGATTTAGTGGGAATTACTGAAGTTTGGTGGCAGGGTGAACAAGACTTTTGGTCAGGTGAATACACGGTTATAAATACAAAATCAAATAAGGTTAATGCAGGGGTAGGTTTAATAATGAATAAAAAAAATAGGAGTGCGGGTAAGCTACAACAAACAGCGCAGTGAACGCCTTATTGTGGCCAAGATAGACACAAAGCCCACGCCTACTCCAGTAGTACAAGTTTATATGCCAACTAGCTCTGCAGATGACGAAGAAATTGATGAAATGTATGATGAGATGAAAGACATTATTCAGATAGTGAAGGGAGACTAAAATTTAATAATCATGTGTGATTGGAATTCGATAGTAGGAAGAGCAAGAGAAGGAAACGTGGTAGGTGAATATTAATTGGAGGTAAGAAAAGGAAGAGGAAGCCATCTGGTAGAATTTTGCATAGAGCATAACTTAATCATAGCTAACATTTGGTTCAAGAATCATGAAAGAAGGTTGTATACATGGAAAACTCCTGGAGATACTAGAAGTAATCAGATAGACTATAAAATGGTAAGACAGAGATATAGGAACCAGGTTTTAAATTGTAAGACATTTCCAGGGGCAGATGTGGATTCTGACCACAATCTATTGGTTATGAACTGTAGATTAAAACTGAAGAAACTGCAAAACAGTGGGAATTTAAGGAGATGGGACCTGGATAAACTGACTAAACCAGAGGTTGTACAGAGATTCAGGGAGAGCGTAAGGGAACAATTAACAGGAAGGGGGAAAGAAATACAGTAGAAGAAGAATGGGTAGCTTTGATGGATGAAGTAGTAAAGTCAGCAGAGGATCAAGTAGGTAAAACGACGAGGGGTAGTAGAAATCCTTGGGTAACATAAAATATTGAATTTAATGATGAAAGGAGAAAATATAACAATGCAGTAAATGAAGCAGGCAAAAAGGAATACAAACGTCTCAAAGATGAAATCGACAGGAAGTGCAAAATAGCTAAGCAGGGATGGCTAGAGGACAAATGTAAGGATGCAGAGGCTTACCTTACTAGGAGTAAGATAGATACTGCCTACAGGAAAATTAAAGAGACCTTTGGAGAAAAGAGAACAACTTGTATGAATATCAAGAGCTCAGATGGAAAACCAGTTCTAAGCAAAGAAGGGAAAGCAGAAAGGTGGAAGGAGTATATAGAGGGTCTATACAAGGGCGATGTACTTGAGGACAATGTTATGGAAATGGAAGAGGATGTAGATGAAGATGAAATCGGAGATATGATACTGCGTGAAGAGTTTGACAGAGGACTGAAAGACCTGAGTCGAAACAAGGCCCCAGGAGTAGACAACATTCCATTAGAACTACTGACAGCCTTGGGAGAGCCATTCCTGACAAAACTCTACCATCTTGTGAACAAGATGTATGAGACAGGCGAAATACCCTCAGACTTCAAGAAGAATATAATAATTCCAATCCCAAAGAAAGCAGGTATTGACAGATGTGAAAATTTAATAAACCAGAGCTGCAAAATACTAACGCGAATTCTTTACAGACGAATAGAAAAACTAGTAGAAGCCGACCTCGGGAAAGATCAGTTTGGATTCCGTAGAAATAATGGAACACGAGAGGCAATACTGACCCAACGATTTATCTTAGAAAATAGATTAAGGAAAGGCAAACCTACGTTTCGAGTATTTGTTGACTTAGAGAAAGCTTTTGACAATGTTGACTGGAATACTCTCTTTCAAAATCTGAAGGTGGCAGGAGTAAAAGACAGGGAGTGAAAGGCTATATACAATTTTTACAGAAACCAGATGGCAGTTACAAGAGTCGGGGGGCATGAAAGAGAAGCAGTGGTTGGGAAGGGAGTGACACAGGTTTGTAGCCTCACTCCGATGTTATTCAATCTGTATACTGAGCAAGCAGTAAAGGAAACAAAAGAAAAATTCGGAGTAGGTATTAAAATCCATGGAGAAGAAATAAAAATTTTGAGGTTCACAGATGACATTGTAATTCAGTCAGAGACAATAAAGGACCTGCAAGAGCAGTTGAACAGGATGGACAGTGTCTTGAAAATCGGACATAAGATGAACATCAACAAAAGCAAAACGAGGATAATGGAATGTAGTCGAATTAAGTCGGGTGATGCTGAGGTAATTAGATTAGGGAATGAGACACTTAAAGTAGTAATGGAGTTTTGCTATTTGGGAAGCAAAATAACTGATGATGGTCGAAGTAGAGAGGATATAAAATGTTGACTGCCAATGGCAAGGGAAGCGTTTCTGAAGAAGAGAAATTTGTTAACATCGAGTATTGATTTAAGTGTTAGGAAGTCGTTTCTGAAAGTATTTATATGGATTGTAGCCATGTATGGAAGTGAAACATGGACGATAAATAGTTTGGAAAAGAAGAGAATAGAAGCTTTCGAGACGTGGTGCTACAGAAGAATGCTGAAGATTACATGGGTCCATTACATAATTAATGAGAAGGTATTGACTAGAATTGGGGAGAAGATAAATTTGTGGCACAACTTGACTAGAAGAAGGAATCGGTTGGTAGGACATGTTCTGAGGCACCGTAGAGGGAGACCAAGAAATGAATACACTAAGCAGATTCAGAAGGATGTAGGTTGCAATAGGTACTGGGAGATGAAGAAGCTTGCACAGGATAGAGTTGCATGGAGAGCTGCATCAAACCAGTCCCAGGACTGAAGACCACAACAACAACAATTGTCTGTCAGATGAATGAATTTTTAAAAAGTGAGGAAATAATTCGAAATTATTTTCACTGAAATTCTTGTGGTGTACCTTGATTCATAATCAGCTGCAAGCGTCAGTTTTCGGAAAAGTGATTTATTATATATTGTTCTCTGCGAAACTATTGCCAATGCACGAACTCTTCGCCTGTGTTAAAGACATTTCTTTCTCGAGGGAGATTCACTGTGCAAACACACCTTCGAAAGCTGCTCGAGGTATTCGGAATATCTGCTTTTTTAATATGTTTTTACGGTAGGCATCATGCAAGGGAGTGCACCAAATCTTCCTGAAGAATGAAAAAAATGGCTCTGAGCACTATGGGACTTAACATCTGAGGTCATCAGTCCCCTAGAACTTAGAACTACTTAAACCTAACCTAAGGACATCACACACATCCATGCCCGAGGCAGGAGTCGAATCTGCGACCGTAGAGATTGGGCGGTTCCAGGCTGTAGCGCCTAGAACCGCTCGACCACTCCGGCCGGCGCCCGGTCCATTCCGCACGCTCATCTCCTCACGTGACGCAACCGCACTGACAGCAGAGCTGTCGTAAAATATTGATGCATCGATATTTTTCCAAAGATGTGGATGTGTACCGGCGATATTACCCACACCCCATATATCTATATCAAAACGGCAATATCGACTGCCGATATTATTACAAGGTTGGAAATTTAATAGTGGCAACTATATATTTACAGCTCGTACACAATAGATACGTGTTTCAAAGTTTTTCTAACCTTCAAAGTAGTCACCATCATTGAGTATAACCCATTGCCAGCGATGTGGAAGTCGTAGGATACTCTTAGCAATGCCAGTTGTGCTGACAGTTCGAGTGACGCGGTCTACTGCCCGATGAATTGGTAGCAGTTCTGAAGCGAATGCCGTGAAGTGTTTCCTTCTGCTTAGAAATCGAGTTGAACTGACGATGGCTTAAGTCAGGGCAGTGCAGTAGGTGGTATATCACCTAGCAGCCCAATGAGTCAAAAATCAGTAACAGCTTGTACTGTACGTACTTGAGCATTGTCCTGCAAAATAATGGTCAGGTTCCTGCAGAAAGTGCCATCACTTTTGTCTCTATGCTGTTCATTTTTGGAGCACAACCTACGTCCTGTCCAATGTCGATGTTGACGGGCCCAGACGAGGAGTAAAGCTCCGTGTCGTGCGGTCATCATGGGTACACGAGTGGGCCTGGGGCTCCGAAAGCCCATATCGATGATGTTTCGTTGAATGGTTCGCACGCTGACACTTGTTGATGGCCCAGCAATGAAATCTACAGCAATTTGAGGAACGGTTGCACTTCTGTCACGTTGAATGACTCTCTTTAGTCGTCATTTGTCCCGTTCTTGCAGGATCTTTTTCGGGCCACAGCGATGTCGTTGATTTGACGTTTTACCGGATTCCTGATATTTACGGTACATTTGTGAAATTGTGGTATAGGAAAATCCCCATTTCATCGCTACCTCGATATGCTGTGTCCCATCGCTCGTGCACCGACTATAACACCACGTTCAAACTCACTTAAATCTTGATGACCTGCCATTGTAGCAGCCGTAAGCGCTCTAACAACTGCCTCAGACGCTTGTCTTATACAGGCGCTGCGGACCGAAGCGCCGTATTCTGCCTGTTTATATATCTCTGTATTTGAATACGCATGCCTATACTAATTTCTTTGGCGCTTCAGCGTAGATTATACATGAAATAATATGAACATATACGGGAGGAAACAGCCTCAGAAAAAGATAATGAAAGTCGAGAACAGAAAGGGAACGAATTATTGTTTGACTGTGCACGTGGAAGCAGTAAAATACGTTAATTTATAATATAATTATGGCAGCAGAGGCATGTAATGAAATTAATAGAAGTTCTACGCTATAGTAGGGAAGATAAGTGAACACGATTCCGGATATGTCGGTAATAAAAATAATTACCTTCGATAAATACCTTAACAAATCTCATGCAGACTCTCTAAATAACAAATAATGCTAAAATAATATCTATGTCTCTTTGTCTCTAGTAGTGAATTCCTCGACGTATTTTACTGATCAGAAGTATTTTTAAACAAACAATTTTTCAGCTCATATCGGTTCGATTTCCTTTGACAATAACCATGGGCAAATTTTACTGTCTAATTGTCACCAGATGATCTTTGTTTCACATTCCATGCGATATTTTATTTCATATGTTACATACTTCATTAAATATAAACACTTCTTACATACTGATCTCTACCGGATTTTTCCTTTGCCATGATGAATACAGATTCTGGAAATGAGCGTTACCTGAAGTCTTGTGTAGACATGGAACAAAGCCTACAACTTTCGCCAACAGAGAGAAATATTAGTGAGTACACAACGACAAACACCAGTAAT
This sequence comes from Schistocerca nitens, assembly GCF_023898315.1. Taxonomy (NCBI): domain Eukaryota; kingdom Metazoa; phylum Arthropoda; class Insecta; order Orthoptera; family Acrididae; genus Schistocerca; species Schistocerca nitens. The sequence continues at coordinate 467,760,031 of NC_064618.1, read as the reverse complement.
AGAAAAGCAGACTACATTTTTCAATCCAAAAACACGTAAGACGTCGCATTAGGACACTAAAAAACTATACTTAGCTTTATAAATCTTCGTATGCAAATATTAATGAAAAATCTTGTATATAATACTGTTGTAAGCAACTTTAAAATGATATGCGAGGTGTGCAGTGCACGCCCTCTGCTATACTGTGCAGGGCAGCCTGGTCCGCGCGGTGACGTCACGATCTCTCTTCGTCCGACAGTCTGTTGCCCAGTGCGAAGCAGTGCCGTGGCGACCCTTTTTTTTTCATTTTGTTCGGTATCGTTCGTTGCGTTTGGTCTGGGCGGATGTCACAGGACATCCGTTCAAGTTGATCGTTGTTTCCTTTACTCAGTTTTTTTATTACAGAGGACTAGCGCATCTCTGACAGAACACGCTGAGCTACCGTACCGGCTCTGCTGGGCCGCACTGATTTGAAGTACTGAGAGTGCTGCTCCAGCCCAGCGCACTCGAGTCACAAAGAGGTGGCCAGCCCGGCCCGTGTGGTGACGTCACGGACTCGTTTAGTCCGAGACCTGCGGTGCGGCGCCCACCCGTGAGACGCGCCGCTTTTCAGGACTGACTTGTTCGCTTATTTCATCTCCTCTTCCACTGAAAAGCGGTAGCCAAGACGTTGGGATCACGGACTTACTTTAAACTTTGTACACCTTTAGTAGACCATTAAAACAAGTAGTGAGGTACACTAGTCTGGCAATGCCGAGAAAATAGCAAGAGAAGGTTAAACGCGTCTATTATGTAATAGACATACCTGTGCGTGGTAAAGTGGATAGCTACCTGTAATAAATAATACGCAAGTGGCCGTGAAAAACCATGCAAACCGAATGTAAAGGTATTAACTACGAGAAAAAAATTGTTGGGGTTGGGTTGTTTTGGGGGAAGAGACCAAACAGCGACGTCATCGGTCTCATCGGGTTAGGGAAGGACGGGGAAGGAAGTCGGCCGTGCCCTTTCGAAGGAACCACCACGGCATTTGCCTGAAGCGATTTAGGGAAATCACGGAAAACCTACATCAGGATGGCCTGACGCGAGATTGAACCGTCGCCCTCCAGAATGCGAGCCCAGTGTGCTAACCACTACGCCACCTCGCTCTGTAAACAAATTGTTGTTTGAACTAAATATTACCGTAATTTTGTAATCATTTAGAAAAAACGTTCACATTATAGATTAAATAAAACAGAAACCCACTCATGGTGGCAAAGAGGTGTTGAAACATCTTTGGGAACTTGGAGAAACGGTGTTTTGCATAACTGGCGGACCTTAAATCCAACAATTTCAACTGCAAACACGGTAAACCCAAAATCCAAATGATGAAAGTGGATAGCGTTCGAGCATTGAAGGAAGGTAGTAAACGAGACGACGGTTCGAATGCTACCAACACTTAATTTTTAATCTATTTTTTTCCTTTACTGATCACATTATTTAATTCAACGCTTATTTTTTAATCAATTTTATTTCATCACTTGTCACATTATTTAATTTATATGACATTTGCGAGGTGAATAACAGAAAAACCACGTGCATTTTCATGAAGTTGTAGTGAATTTCATACGTTATTTGACTATTTACTATTTTTAATTAAATTTTGATGGACGAGGGATACACTTGGAAAGCCGAAGTCAAACCTCGATAAATAATGATGCGAATGAGGTTATTCACAATCAGTTATATAGTAAGTCACAATGTGCCAGATCACAAGAGTAATGTACAATTACTCGTCGGATGTGCTCTCGGCATCAGTCGTTGTAGGATAGTGTTTGTCATACAGACATGGGGAGTATGAAATGAAAACACCGAGTGAGGTGGCGCAGTGGTTAGCACACTGGACTCGCATTCGGGAGGACGACGGTTCAATCACGCGTCTAGCCATCCCGATTTAGGTTTTCCGTGATTTCCCTAAATCGCTCCAGGCAAATGCCGGGATGGTTCCTTTGAAAGAGCACGGCCGACTTCCTTCCCCGTCCTTCCATAATGCGATGAGACCGATGAAAAAAATGTTCTAATGTGTGTGAAATCTTATGGGACTTAACTGCTGAGGTTATCAATCCCTAAGCTTACCCACTACTTAACCTAAATTATCCTAAGGACAAACACACACACCCATGCCCGAGGGAGGACTCAAACCTCCGCCGTGACCAGCCGCACAGTCCATCACTGCAGCGCCTAGACCGCACGGCTAATCCCGCGCATTTGAGACCGATGACCTCGCTGTCTGGTCACCTTCCCCAAACAAGCCCAACCCTATAAAATGAAAGGGCATCTACTACATCGAATGAATGCAGTTTTCCCGCATTTACAGGGAATGTTCAGAGTTTCTAAGGGAAAACACACCTCGTTGACGTTTGGAAATTAAGTAATATGACCTGTGATTAAAAAAATTGATTAGTAGTTAAGTTTTAGCGAGAGTCGAAAGGTCGCCCCCTACACGCTCGGCTTACGTAGCTCGAACGGTAATCACTCGACCACCATGAACTGCAACGCCCGGCACCTACGCACATATGCATAAGCCACGTTATAGACGCGGAAACTTGCGATTTTCTCGGAGCTGTCAGAGTAGTGCACGTTACTACTTTCACATTATGCTTTTTTCAATGACCTACTACGGGCGAAAAGTTTTAAGTAAATCTGTGACCACAACGTTGTAGCCTCCCCTTGTGAGTGAAGTTCCTGGGAAATCGGATGATGGCGCCTGAGCAGTTTGTCTGCGACGCGGAATCGCTTGCTGGCTGTGCCTGGCAGCTGCAGTGCGCGCTGCGCTGTGTGGCCAGCAGGGCGGCAGGTGATCGGAAGAGACGGCCGTGCGGTGCGTGCGGAGTCCCCGCCGCCTAAAGCAGAGGGTTACCTGCTCCCGGTAAGGCCTGCGGCGCGTGCTCCGCCTGCCACAAACAGCCAGCAAGCCTTTCCGGCACTAAACGCCGCCGCGCCGCGCCGTGACATTGGTAGCAGTCGTATAATCACCGGCTGCCTGCAGCACGCCGATTCTATTGTTAGGCAGCGCCAGTGTAAATACCTGCTTCGGCCGATGCGCCACACTGCAAAGACAATGGCTGACATTACGTCCTCATAGCTCCCCAACCAGCAAGGTGGGCCGTTGTTCACACACCGGACGCGCACTCGGCAGGACGCGTCCGCTCACGGCAGCTGAGAGGTCAGCGCGACAGAATGTCAATCCTAAGGGCCCGGGTTCGATTCCCGGCTGGGTCGGAGGTTTTCTCCGCTCAGGGACTAGGTGTTGTGTTGTCCTAATCATCATCATTTCACCTCCATCGACGCACCCGGCGAACGGTCTACCCGACGGGAGGCCCTAGTCACACTACATTTTCTCGGGAGGGCAGTGGTTCATCAAGATTTAGGTTCCTCGAGATTCCTCGAAATAACTTAAGCTCATTTGCTTGTGAATCCCCTTCAAAGTATTGGTATTTTGTTTTCCATCTTCATTCTTACAGAATGAAATTTTCACTCTACAGTGGAGTGTACGCTGATGTGAAACTTCGTGGCAGATTAAAACTGTGTGCCCGGCCGAGACTCGAACTCGGGACCTTTGCCTTTCGCGGGCAAGTGCTCTACCTGCGGAAGGCAAATGTCCCGAGTTTGAGTCTCGGTACGGCACACAGTTTTAATCAGCCATGAAGTTTTTCATACTTACAGTTTTTTGAACAAAATGGCAGTTAAAATAATTGAAATGGACATTGAGAAGTTATTTAAAAACCGACTTAAAGATATCTCCGTGTATGACCACACCCGCGTTTCCTGTGCTTTCACTCGTAAAATGTTGTCTTTAGACTCACATTCACGAAAGGTACACAACGTTCTCTCGAGATGACAGTCATCTCAGAAGATACGCTTTGCAATGGTCTTATGTTTTTCTTTGCACAAGGTGGTCTGTGGGGCGTTCAACTGCGCGGTCTTCAGCGCCCTTGTAAAGTCACAATTTTTACATAGTCCAATTTTTACACAGTCCAATTTTTTTCACTGTCCAATCTCGGGCTGAGAAAAATCCAAAAGCCGGCCGGGTATCATACCCGTGACCCCATGACCCAGAAGCAGCAGCGCTAACCACTAGACCACGAGCTGCGGACCTTGTACAAAGTGAATCACCTAAAACTTGCGGAAATGGGAAGTGCTACTGATGCGCAGTTTTCACAGAATGGATTGGTAGTCAGAGGGTCGCATTGTTAATCAATCAACAGATCGTAATAACGCATAGAAAGTTTTCAAAATGGTTCAAAAATGGCTCTGAGCACTATGGGACTTAACATCTGAGGTCATCAGTCCCCTAGAACTTAGAACTACTTAAACCTAACTAACCTAAGGACATCACACACATCCATGCCCGAGGCAGGATTCGAACCTGCGACCGTAGCGGTCGCGAGGTTCCAGACTGAAGCGCCTAGAACCGCTAGGCCACAACCCGCCGGCCATAGAAAGTGTATTTTTGTGCAAACATTTACTTTTTTAAATGGAATGATGCCTGTTGAACAAACTAAAAGTAGAGTAAATTAGAATTTCAGTGGGTTTGTTTCATGATTCGAGTGCGACGAGATATCGTATTTTGAAAAGTATGCACACCGACACCTGCACAACACATGTCGTTGCAAACACTAAAGAACAGCACAAGTGCATATACTAGTTATATGAATTCTGACCAGTAATGAAACGACTGACCATCACAGGTTGTGTTGAAAGTGACCACCGGCAGCGGCAATATAAGCTCCCTGTTTGGTATGGAACGACTGCTTCATACGTGCTGGCGTTTCAGCAAAGATGTCTTAGCAGGCTGCAGTAATACGTCGTTGCATATCGTCGAGTGTAATTGGTATGTCCTTGTAGACGGCGTCTTTCTGCTTTCTCCACAGAAGAAGGTCAACAGGCATCAAATTCGGGAAACGAACCAGCCATGTACAGCTCTTCTGCGTCTAATCCGGCGATTTTGAAACTATTCGTGAAGATATTGTTTAGTACTTCGTGCACTATGAGCTGGACAGCCGTCATTCTGGTACCACAGGTTTCTCCTAGCCTGCAGAGGAACGTCTTCTAGCATCCTTGCAAGACGGTCTGTTAAACGCTGCGATACTTGTGCGTGCTTTAGTGTTGTGTCTACGAAAAACGAGCCTATAAATTCATGATTCATTATCCCACATCACGCGTTTACAATCTATAGGCGCTGTCGTTCCACCTGACGAAGCCAACGGCAATTGTCAACAGACCAATAGCGCATGTTTCGCCGTTTTACCTGCCCATGATTCGTAAATGTGGAATCATCATTAAACATGATACATATGGAGTGTCCTGTCTTAATGCCCATGTATAGAAGTTAACATGGCTCCAATTATCTTTTCCAAGCAGTTCTTTATGGAGAGAGATGTGATGTGGATGGCACACCCGCCAGGTTAGCCGAGAGCGCTAATGCGCTGCTTCCTGGACTCGGGTAGGCGCACCAGCCCCGGTACGAATCCGTCCGGGGGATTACCGACGTCGGTCGGTGTGCCGACCAGCTTGGATGTGGTTTTTAGGCGGTTTTCCATATGCCGCTAGGTGAATACAGGGCTGGTCCCCACGTTACGCCTCAGTTACACGATTCGCAGACATCTGAACACGTTCGCACTATTCCATGAATGACACTAGTCGCAGACAGCAGCGGTACACTAATCCCGTCCCGGGGGGTACAAGATGGCGGCAGGAAGGGCATCCGGCCACCCCTTTACAGTAACCTTGCCAGATCCGTTCCTAACAATCACGACCCTGCGTTAGCGCGGGACATGGCACCAGTGAAAGAAAGAAAGAAAGAAAGAGAGAATGTGATGTGGATGGAACCTACGTCGATGGAGAATGCAGTTAGCGTGCGGATCAGCTGCAATAGCGGCAAGAACATTAATTTCACCTTCTCTCGTCACTTGCTTCCTTCTGTTACGTTGTCTGGGTGTTACACAATCACTTTTACTGACCTGCTTGAGGAGGATGGTAAATAATTACCGAATTAGTTGCGTCTATTGGAATATCTCGCGGCATACACCGTCAAATGGCGAACTGCATTCTTCCTGCACTCTCCAAATGCAACGATCACGTCGCTTTGTCTGCATTGGTAAATCCCATTGTCCTCTCAAGACCTGCTGCTGGGACTGTCAAACACTAGCTGACTAGCAAGTCGCAATTCAAGCAAACATAACACCATTGTTCCTAGCAACTATGCAGGTTGAATGTCACAAACAAGTGTCGGTCGGTATGGAAACTTCTCTAAATATGACTTCTCGTAAAATATTCGCAGCAGAATCCTGCAGAAAACTCCACTGACATTCTAATTTACCCTTCTTTTAGTTTTTCAATGTCAGTAGGCATTGTTCAATTTAAAAAAGTATATGTTTGTACAAAAAATATACCTTCGAAGTACGTGTTATTACAATTTGTTTATTGGGTAAGAATACGAGCCCGTGACTTCCAATACATTATGTGAAAACCGGACATCAGTAGCACCTTCCATTCCCGCAATATTTGTATGCAAGTTTTATGTGATTCACCCTGTATTCTTTGGTTTTCGAGCATTGTGGTTTGAGTTTTTGCCAGTTTGTCACTCTCTAAAGTTATTATCCCTCCAAAAATGTATTTGAGTATTGGTGTGAAGTTCGAGAGTTGCTAGGAATGTATTCTGGGTTCAATATGAGTGAATCACTGGTGGCAGTTGATTCCACGAGACTGAAAAGTGGGGCCTTGATGTAACTAGAGAGCCTGCAATAATAAAGAGAAATAAGGAAAGAAAGAAAGAAGATGAGGAACATGTACACCAACACGATTATCCATATGGAATTTATTAGGCAAAACAAGAGTGTGCCATAGATGAAGTGGAATTTCCTGAGAATTAAATTTTCTGACATGTTTATTTTGTGCACAAAAAATTTATTTGAGATAGAAGTTTGAAATTTTTTGTGATATTTCAGGAAACTATTTGGAGTGAAGTAGACTACAGATATTAATGTAATACCAACAGACAGAACTGATTAATGATAGAAACTAACCTTCATTTTGATTATCAGATGTAAATATTTCTAGAATAAAAACGTTTCACTGAAATGATATGACGGTTGTCTGCTTTTTATATGGACATGTTTTCAATGTGGACGTAAGATTTCATGCACCTAAATAAGGAGGTTTGTAAGTGCAAATAGAACACGTAATATACTGATCTTCACAAAAAACAACTGTAAATATTTCAATATGAGAACTAATGTGACTGTATATCAATATGTTCAGCAAAAATGCTCCTATTGTCCTACAATTTTGACCCTAGTAAGAGTTCACATTTTTTATTGATGACCGCGTAAACTTTATGATAATTATGTAATTCTGCAGGCTTTCGTGGCGGTGGTCACTGAAGTTAAAATCTTCTGGGTTATTAGGCTGCGTCATATTTCTACTAAAATAATCGACATTTCGACCCCTCTGCTGGGATCTTCCTCAGGATCTTATGATGTCCACTACTGCTAGAACAGTATTGGACACAACTAAACGTAAAAGCTGCTGTTTGCGTGCTGCTGTGGTAAGCTTGGAAAGTGGTCGAAGAACGGTGAGACCACGGCGGGCGACAAAGTGTTGTACGTCCGTGACTCATCACAGAACGTGAAGGCGTCACCGCTCTGTGCAGCAGGTCAGGTGGCGGTCCGGGGCATAGATGACGAGAGAGTACAAGCAGAAGTGTTTCGGAGCACACTGTTCACTGACCATTGTCGATCAGTAGGCTACATCTTCCCACGTTGACTCAACGACATCATTGATTAGGTTACAGTCAGCACTAAATCATCAAGGTTGGTCCGTGGATCAATGGAAACACAGTATGGGAGTGAACAAATGTGCACTTCTGCTTTTCCACCAGCTCGAAGTAGTTTATTGTTGCCTTATAAATATCCGTACCCCCATGAACCATAGACCTTGCCGTTGGTGGTGAGGATTCCGTGCCCCAGCGATCCAGATAGCCGTGCTGCAGGTGCAACCACAACGGAGGGGTATATGTTGAGAGGCCAGAGAAACGTGTGGTTCCTGAAGAGGGGTAGCTGCCTTTTCAGTAGTTGTAGGGGAAACAGACTGGATGATTGACTGATGTGGCCTTGTAACACTAACCAAAACGGCCTTGCTGTGCCGGTTCGGCGAACGGCTGAAAGCAAGGGGAAATTACAACCGTAATTTTCCCCGAGGGCATGCAGCTTTACTGTATGGTTAAATGATGACGGCCTCCTCTTGGGTAAAATATTCAGATAGTGAAGGGAGACGAAAATTTAACAGTCATGGGTGACTGGAATTCGATAGTAGGAAAAGGGAGAGAAGGAAACGTAGTAGGTGAATATGGATTGGAGGTAAGAAATGAAAGAGGAAGCCGCCTGTTAGAATTTTACACAGAGCATAACTTAATTATAGCTAACACTTGGTTCAAGAATCATGAAAGTGTGGTGTCACCGCCAGACACCACACTTGCTAGGTGGTAGCTTAAATCGGCCGCGGTCCATTAGTACATGTCGGACCCGCGTGTCGCCACTGTCAGGATCGCAGATCGAGCGCCACCACACGGCAGGTCTCGAGAGACGGACTAGCACTCGCCCCAGTTGTACGGACGACTTTGCTAGCGACTACACTGACGAAGCCTCGCTCCTTTGCAGAGCAGATAGTTAGAATAGCCTTCCGCTAAGTTAATGGCTACGACCTAGCAAGGCGCCATTTGTAACATTGCATGTATCTTAAGAGTCTCACTTGTATCGTCAAGAGCAATGTACCACAAGGATGGATTAAAGTTAAGTATTTCCGCAGCTACGTACTTTTCTTTATAGCATTCATTACGTCTCCTGTTTCAGACTTCACGCCATCCTTCGTGCGCTTATAGCGTGCATTTCGGCCCCCTCAAAACACTGTGTCGACACCACTTGTCGACACAACAGAAAGAAAGTTGTATACATGGAAGAAGCCTGGAGGTACTAGGTGGTATCAGATAGATTATATGATGGTAAGACAGAGATTTAGGAACCAGGTTTTAAATTGTAAGACATTTCCAGGGGCAAATGTGGACACTGACTACAATCTATTGGGCATGAACTGTACATTAAAACTGAAGAAACTGCAGGAAGGTGGGAATTTAAGGAGATGGGACCTGGATAAACTGACTAAACAAGAGGTTTTAGAGAGTTTCAGGGAGAGCATAAGTGAACAATTGACAGGTATAGGGGACAGAAATACAGTAGAAGAAGAATGGGTAGCTTTGAGGGATGAAGTAGTGAAGGCAGCAGAGGATCAAGTAGGTAAAATGACAAGGGGTAGTAGAGATCCTTAGGTAACAGGAGAAATATTGAATTTAATTGACGAAAGGAGAAAATATAAAAATGCAGTAAATGAAACAGGCGAAAAGGAGTACAAACATCTCCAAAATGAGATCGACAGGAAGTGCAAAATAGCTATGCAGGGATGGCTAGAGGACAAATGTAAGGATACAGAGGTTTATCTCACTAGGGGTAAGATAAATTCTGCCTACAGGAAAATTAAAGAGATCTTTGGGGAAAAGAGAATCACTTGTATGACTATCAAGAGCTCAGATGGAAACCCAGTTCTAAGCAAAGAAGGGAAAGCAGAAAGTGGAAGAAGAACATAGAAGGAATATACAAGGGCGATGTACTTGAGGACAATATTATGAAAATGGAAGAGGATGTAGATGATGATGAAATGGGAGGTATGATACTGCGTGAAGAGTTTGACAGAGCAGTGATAGACCTGAGTCGAAACAAGGCCCCGGGAGTAGGCAACATTCCATTAGAACTACTGACAGCCTTGGGAGAGCCATTCCTTACAAAACTCTACCATCTGGTGGGCAAGATGTATGAGACAGGCGAAATACCCTCAGACTTCAAGAACAATATAATAATTCCAATCCCAAAGAAAGCAGGTGTTGACAGATGTGAAAATTACCGAACTATCAGTTTAACAAGTGATGGCTGCAAAATACTAACACAAATTCTATACAGTAGGAGTAGGAATTAAAATCCATGGAGAAGAAATAAAAACTTTGAGGTTAGCTGATGACATAGCAATTCTGTCAGAAACAGCAAAGGACCTGGAACAGCAGTTGAACGGAATGGACAGTGTCTTGAAAGGAGGATATAAGATGAACATCAACAAAAGTAAAACGAGAATAATGGAATTCAGTCGAATTAAGTCGGGTGATGCTGAGGGAATTAGATTAGAAAATGAGACACTTAAAGTAGTAAAGGAGTTTTGCTATTTGGGGAGCAAAATAACTGATGATGTTGTCGAAGTAGAGAGGATATAAAATGTAGACTGGCAATGGCAAGGAAAGCGTTTCTGAAGAAGAGAAATTTGTTAACACCGAGTATAGATTTAAGCGTCAGGAAGTAGTTTCTGAAAGTATTTGTATGGAGTGTAGCCATGTATGGAAGTGAAACATGGACGATAAATAGTTTGGACAAGAATAGAATAGACGCTTTCGAAATGTGGTGCTACAGAAGAATGCTGAAATGGGAGGTATGATACTGCGTGAAGAGTTTGACAGAGCAGTGATAGACCTGAGTCGAAACAAGGCCCCGGGAGTAGGCAACATTCCATTAGAACTACTGACAGCCTTGGGAGAGCCATTCCTTACAAAACAGATGAGTAGATCACATAGCTAATGAGGAAGGTGTTCAATAGAATTGGGGAGAAGAGGAGTTTGTGGCACAACTTGACTAGAAGAAGGGATCGGTTGGTAGGACATGTTCTAAGGCATCAAGGGATCACCAATTTAGTATTGGAGGGCAGCGCGGAGGGTAAAAATCGTAGAGGGAGACCAAGAGATTAATACACCAAGCAGATTCAGAAGGATGTAGGTTGCAGTAGGTACTGGGAGATGAAGCAGCTTGCACAGGATAGAGTAGCATGGAGAGCTGCATCAAACCAGTCTCAGGACTGAAGACCACAACAACATCAACATGCCTATCCGTTATGATGTGTCAAGTGCGTATCACAAATGGATGGATCAGTATTAACAGCATTTCAGCAGTACTGTTATGTGTTAGTTATTATACTTGAATAGTAGGTGGAAGGTAAGAGGATGTGTAATCCAGTGCTGGTGCATAGCCTATTCTTATGTATTTACCAAGAGGACCGTCTGATTTTACATTCCCATAAGATGTAGGAGTCATTACTACAGTCTCACACACTCTCACTCCTCGAAACAGTGAGCAGAGGTGTGAAATTTAATGTCACACATTGGCGCTCTATCTAACAACAGCTTAAAACTTCCTCCTCTCCTCTCCTCTCCTCTCCCCTCCTCTCCTCTCCTCTCCTCACCCTGTAGAAAAAGTTCCTGTAATAAAAATTCCTTTCAACAGCTAGAGTTAAACGTATTACTCCCATCACCATGTCTCTCGAGAAATGACACTGGCGGGAAAACCAGAGAAATTAGAGAAATTCCAACTGATATGAGGGCTTATCCATAACTGTTTATACATTTCCGTGAACGGTATAGGAAAAAGAGCGAAATGGTAGCATACCCTTACCCACACTATGTAAGACGGATTGGAGAGACTAGATGTAGATTATGATGTAGATTCACGTACGCCACGACTGCTACAGCATTTATGTGTGTTAGTGACCACGAAAACAGAACCAAGCGACGCGTCACAAAGGGTAATGGTTTCATATCTATGTGTAGCACTCCAGATTCATATTGTGGATACAAAAGTCATGTGATAGAGATATGCCACGTACAGATGGAGGTAGTATCGTGTACACAAGGTATAAAAGGACAGTGATTGGGGGAGCTATAATTTGTACTCAGTTGATTCATGTGGGGAGGTTTTCGATGCGGTTATGGCTGCACGATGGGAATTAACAGCCTTTGAAGGCGGATTGGTAGCTGGAGCTAGACGCATGAAACATTCCATTTCGGAAAATTCAGTATCCCTGGATTCACATTGTAAAGAGTGCGTCGAGAACACCAAATTTCAGGCAGTACTTCACCCCGGACAACGCAGTGACTGACGGCCTTCACTAGACCGACAGCATAGGCCAGTACCAACAGGCCAGCAACACTGCGTGGAATAGCTGCGCAAATCAATGTGCGACGTACGGCAAACATATTCGTCAAACAGTGCGGCGGAGTGTGGTGTTAATAAGCTAGGGCAGTAGACGATCGTCGCGAGTGCCACGGATCGATTGCAGCGCCTCTCCTGGGCTCGTGACCTTCTCGGTTCGACCCTAGACGACTTCAAAATCGTGGCCTGGTGAGATGAGGTCATATTCAAATTGGGAAAAGCTGATCGTAGGGTTCGAGCGTGGTGCAGACCCCACGAAACCATGGACTCAAGTTGTCAACAAAGCACTGTACAAGCTGGTGGTGGCTACATAATGGTGTGATGCGTGTTTACATGGAATGGCTTGGGTCCTCTGGTCCAACTGAACCGATCGTTGACTGTAAATCGTTGTGTTCGGCTGCTTAAAAACAATTTTCAGCCATTCATGGACTGCATGTTTCCATACAACGATGAAATTTTTATGGATGACAATTCACCATTTCACCGGGCCATAGTTGATCGCAATTGGTATGAAGAACATCCTAGACAGTTCGTGTGAGTGGTTTCTCACCCATATCGCCCCACAGAAGCCCCATCGAACATTTATAGGACATAATCGACATCTCAGTTCGTGTACAGAATTCTGCACAGGCAATATATTCGCAATTGTGGCTCACTGTTTCTGCAGGGGTCTTCCAACAACTTGTTGAAACAATGGCATATCGATTTTCCGTACTACGCCTGGCAAACGGAGGTCCGAAATGATATGATGAGGTATCACATTGCTTTTGTCACCTCAATGTTGATTTACGTATGGGTCGAGCAATACCGCACTAATGTGTGTCAGTGAGCGTAAAAATAGAACCAACAACGCGACAAAAAACGGTAATGTTTCATACCAAAGTGTAGTATTCCTGATTTAGATTTTATGTAGTACTCGTAACCAACATAGGGTTAATGCAATAAAAACGCCTCACCGATCTTATCCAACGTCTCCATTCACCGTTTAGCTGGCGCTCTTTAAACACTTATTTTCTCTTATGTCTTCTAGCTGCGCTGAATGTTTTGCGTGTCCATCTGGATTAAATTAACTGTTTGTCACACTCAGTCACGTTTCCTGCCGTCCCTGATATTTCTGTTTCCCCCTTCTTTTCACATATATCCCTTATTTATTAATAGCTACTGCAGGTTGTTTTGATAGTGTTTGGTACCATATGCGTTCTTTCATTTCCATCTACCTCCTCACCGAAGAAAACACGAAGTTAAAGAGCCAGCTGTTTTAGTCTACTGCAACTGGCTAGGACTGTTGTCTATGAAATTTATCTTACTGTTCATGTCACTGAAGAACAATGTTTTTTTTTTTCGGGTAAACCACTGTGCCTCGTTGATCAATGCTCGGCTCGCTGATGATGAGAGACCTTTGTCGAAACATCTGTCTGAGCTCATTTGCTTTATTATGCAGCGGTGCTGAGTCGGTTTTTCGGCCGAACAAATAATAACGCACAAAGAAAGCAATGGAGAAACTGCGGGATCATTGCGGTCCTGATGTCATCCGGGAAGATATGTGTGCATTGATTTTATACAAGTGTTCGTAGGTGCTGAATGACAAGTAAAGCAACAGTTCTCGGAAGTATATGTATGTAATACATGTATCTAGTGAATAAAACAGGAAAGAGTAATAGTCTGAATCGAAAGCTGCTAACTCTTTGCCAGCCTTGGTTTTTTGTCCTTACAATGGGTTTACAAAGATAAATACCTATTTACGTCAATGAATATAAACTGCTTCCTGAAACGCTTTCCTTGTCATTGCCGGTCTACATTTTATATCCTCTCTACTTCGACCATCATCAATTATTTTGGTTCCCAAATTGCAAAACACATTTACTACTTTAAATGTCTCATTTCATAATCTAATTCCCTCATCCTTATCTGATTTAATTAGCCTACATTCCATTACCCTCGTTTTGCTTTTGTTGATGTTCATCTTATATCTTCCTTTCAAGACTCTGTTCATTCGGATCAGCTGCTCTTCCAGGTCGTTTGCTGTGTCTGACAGAATCACAATATCATCGGCAAACCTCAAAGTTTTTATTTCTTCTCCATGGATTTTAATTCCTACTCCAAATTTTTATTTTGTTTCCTTTGCTGCTTCCTCAGTGTACAGATTGAATAACATCGGGGAGAGGCTACAACCCTGTCTCAACCGCTGCTTCCTTTTCGTGCTCCCCGACTCTAATAACTGCCATCTGGTTTCTCTACAAATTGTAAATAGCCTTTCGCTTCCTGTGTTTTACCCGTGCAGGCTTCAGAATTTGAAAGAGAATATTCCAGTCAACATTGTCAAAAGCTTTCTCTAAGTCTACAAATGCTAGAAACTTAGGTTTGCCCTTTCTTAACCTATCTTCTAAGACAAGTCTTAGGGTCAGTATTGCCTCACGTGTTCCAGCGTTTCTACGGAATCCAAACTCATCTTCCCCGAGGTCGGCTTATATTAGCTCTTCCATTCGTCTGTAAAGAATTTGTGTCAGTATTTTGCAACCGTGACTTATTAAACGGATAGTTCGGTAACATTGACACCTATCAGAACCTGCTTTCTTTTGTATTGGTATTATTATATTCTTCTTGAAGTCTGAGGATATTTCGCGTGTCTCGTGCCCGTCGCTCACCACATGGAAGAGTTTTGTCATGGCTGGCTCTCCCAAGGCTATCAGTAGTTCTAATGAAATTTTGGCTACTTCCGGGGCTTTGTTTCGACTTAGGTCTTTCAGTGTTCTATCAAATTCTTCACGCAGTACCATATATCCCATTTCATCTTGATCTACGCCCTCTTCCACTTGCATAATATTGCCCTCAAGTACATTGCCCTGGTAAAGACCGTCTACGTACTCCTTCCACCTTTCTGCTTTCCCTTCTTTGCTTAGAACTGGTTTTCTATCTGAGCTCTTGATATTCATACAATTGGTTCTCTTTTCTACAAAGGTCTCTTTAATTTTCCTGTAGGCAACATATATCTTACCCTTAGTGAAACACGCTTCTACTTGCTTACATTTGTCCTCTAGCCATCCCTGCTTAGCCATTTGGCACTTCCTGTCGATCTCACTTTTTAGACGTTTGTATTCCTTTTCCCCTGCTTCATTTACTGCATTTTTATATATTCTCCTTTCCTCAATTAAATTCAATATCTCCTCTGTTACCCATGGATTTCTACTAGTCCTCGTCTTTTTACCTACTTGATCTTCTGTTCCCTTCACTATTTCATCACTGAAAGGTACCCATTCTCATTCTACTATACCTCTTTCCCTTGTTCTTGTCAATCGTTCCCTAATGCTCTCTATGAAACTCTTTACAGCCTCTGGTTCTGTCAGTTTAAACAGATCCCATCTCCTTAAATTCCTACCTTTTCGAAGTTTCCTTAGTTTTAGCCTACAATTCATAACGAATAAATTGTGGTCAGAGTCCATATCTGCCCCTGGATATGTCTTACAATTTAAAACCTCTGTCTTGCCATTACGTAATCTATCTGAAACCCAGTATCTCCAGGTCTCTTCCATGTATACAACCTTCTGTCATGATTCTTAAACCAAGTGTTAGCTATGATTACGTTATGCTCTGTGCAAAATTCTACCTGGCGGCTTCCTCTTTCATTCGTTACCCCCATTCCATCTCACCTACACCGTTTCCTTCTCTTCCTTTTGCTACTATCGAATTCCAGTCCCCCATGATTATTAAATTTTCGTCTCCCTTATCTGAATAACTTCTTTTATCGCATCATACATTTCTTCAATCTCTTCATCATCTGCGGAGCTAGTTGGCATATAAACTTGTTCTAATGTGGTAGGTGTGGACTTCGTGTCTATCGTGGCTACAATAATGCGTTCACTATAGTTCAAATGGTTCAAATGGCTCTGAGCACTATGGGACTCAACTTCTGAGGTCATTAGTCCCCTAGAACTTAGAACTAGTTAAACCTAACTAACCTAAGGACACCACACACATCCATGCCCGAGGCAGGATTCGAACCTGCGACCGTAGCAGTCGCGCGGTTCCGGACTGAGCGCCTAGAACCGCTAGACCACCGCGGCCGGCTGCGTTCACTATGCTGTTCGTAGTAGCTTATCCGCGTTCTTATTTCTTTTATTCATTATGAAACCTACTTTGCATTGCCCTTATTTGATTTTGTATTTATAAGCCTGTATTCATCTGACCAGAAGTCTTGTACATCCTGTTACCGAAGTTCACTAATTCCCACTATATCTACTTTTACCTATCCATTTCCCTTTTTAAATTTTCTAACCTACCTGCCCGATTAAGGGATCTGACATTCCACGCTTCGATCCGTAGAACGGCAGTTTTATTTTGGCTGATAAAGACATCCCTCTGAGTAGTCCCTACCCGGAGATCGGAGTGGGGAATTATTTTATCTCTGGAATATTTTACCCAAGAGGATGCCATTATCATTTAACCATAGAATAAAGTTGCATGTCCTCGGAAAAAAGTACGGCTGTATTTTCCCTTTTCCTTCAGCCGTTTTCAGTATCAGCATAGAATGGCTTCTTGGTTGACGTTAAAAGCCCAGATCAATCAATTATCCACACTGTTGTCCCTGAAACTATTGAAAAGGCTGCTGCCCCTCTTCAGAAAATAGACGTTTGTGTGGCCTCTCAACAGATACCCCTCCGCTGTGGTTCCACCTACGGTACTGCTATTTGTATCGCTGAGGCAGGCAAGGCTCCCCACCAACGTGGGGGGGGGGGGGGGGGGAGGGGGAGAGATCTTGCATACTCTCAGTATGCGAGATCTTCCTAATCCATTCTATGATGATACCTGCAGGGCAATAGTTCAGCGACTCCTGAACGGAAAACACCAGATTGAATGTATGTACTGTGACTATATTTTTATTGTTTGTTTTTGTGTTTGTAAACTGTTTTATTTTCTTAAACTTCCTTGTATGTCTGTGTTTTAATTTTAATCTGCACAATGTAGGCGGTGTGCTTTCATAAACGCTGCCTCACACAAAGTACGGTACTAAATGAGCTATTCTGTAAAATTCTGTATTGGGCAGTGCAGTGAACAGTGCTGCAGTGCCTGACGTCACAATACTTGTCTTACAGTTCCAGCAACCAAACTAACGGAATAAAAATTCTACATGAAATAACAAATTGAATTTTGAAAGAAAAAATGCCCAAATTGCTCTTATTAAGGTTTCCTGTAATTTTACATATGCAGACTGACTAAGCGAAAATTCCAAACATTAAATAATGCACACGCGGAGATGTAACACCGCTCCAAAGGAATAAGACTGACTAAACTAGAAATGGTATCTGAACTGAGCTCTACCTAAACTGGCCCTGATGGTAGTTCTGAAATGCAGTACTTAACTGTAAATGATCTTACTGTGTCTTTACTGTAATATTAAACTGGACCTAACCAATTTTCATAAATGACCTTGTGGCAACAGAAACTCGGTACTGCTCAAAAGGGATTAATGTTAACCTGCAGCGCAGCAGCATACCAGCTAAAGGAAATAAATCTTACTCAAGTGCAGTGCAAGAAGATGCAACTGTGCTCAGCACATCATGATTTACTTTGAATGACGCTGTTCCTCTAAGAGCAGTGTGGCGACGTACGATTACAAAACAAATTTTCGTGAGGAGAAGATGGAAGTAATTGAACTTACCAAATGATGTAAAAGAGACTAGTAATATAAACCTGTATTGTGAAACACATGTCTGTGTTTCTCCAAGAACCAAAGTAATATCCCATAAATCTTTACAGAACTTACGTATCGTCAAAAAAATACAACTCTGCTACGTTAAACGTTACTAAAATGGTAATGAATGCTGTATCTGTAACTGAGTGCAAACCACATCAACAGATAATTTTGCTTAATCTTGTCCCGACAGTCGAATTAACTGATTCTAACCATTAAAGAAAAATTATTCTAAAAATTTTCCTCTTTCAAACTAATCATAAATTACGTGTGAGCAAACAATGCAGCTATAACATTTCTCACATCAGTCTTTACAAAATTATATTCCCAAAAAGGACAAACCTCTTCATTTACGTCTCTGTATTTTGCTACTTATTTCAAGACAATCCAGCAGCGTGACCAATATCCGATTTTCTCTCTTACTACTCACTGGACGCTACAGAGGCAACGACAATGCTGTTCACAACTAAAGAACACATTGCTTATACTCAGAATCTCTGTAGCATTACGTATCGACTTTTAAAGACTTCTGTTTGAAGAGTATCAAGTACACAGACATGAAGTATGACACATCGAACAAAAAGATAGGTGACATAACTTTCATTGAATACCAAACATAAGCTAGAAACCTTACATTACCCCCTTCTCTTTTACCAAAAAGGTTTTTTTTTTTTACCAAAAAGGTGTTTCTTGCAAATAGCAAGGAATATACAACAAATTCTCTCATAGAAATTCTTAGCAAGGAGACGGAAAAAAAATTCCGAACAAACGTGTGAGTAGATTACCTTAATGTACAGCAATTTTTAAAAGAGCTCTGAAAATGACTTTCACACTGGGGTAAAATTATATTATTCGAATGTGTAATATAGTAGTAATAAAATTAATTTTCTTGTTTTATTACATGAGTTATATGTACATAAGGTATGATCTACCAGTAAATGTTTCAGTAGATCAAAAAACATACTATAACATGAAACCTATTCGACAAGGGAAATTAAGTATACTATTATGCTCAGGGAGGAAAGTAAAAGTACATCACACAACTGTTGCACACATGTCACACCATTTCACATATAGATTCTCCATATTTTACATAAAGAAGTAGTACATCTGTGGGAACTGGAGAGCAGCCTGAGTAAGGCAGTTTTGTGGTTTGTCTTCCACCAAAAACACATGTAGTATCTTCTTCAAAACAGTAGTGGCTACCACACCAAATTTTAGAAGTAACACTGGTGTAGGAAACACAACACATATTTCCAATAACTGTCGACTCCGTTAGACAGGGAATATGTTCGTCAGTGACAATTCACAAATCTATTAGTCATAGTAGTGATGCATCTGCTGATGACTCATTTGTATCACCAGACCAGTACTTGAGTTCCTTTCTGATGACAGTACAGGCAATCGTATTTCTATGTTAAATGACACACTGCCCAATCCATTTGTCCATTTGCAATGATGGCAATAGTACTGTATTAGCATACCGAATGTCCATTTCTTTAACAATAGATGTACCTGTGATTTAGTGACAATAACTGTCTCCCTGGCAAGTCCAACAAACCTAACACGAAACATAACAAAACATACATTACAATTTATAACTGGATAAGCCATATAAAGCGAAATAAAACAGTTAGAATATGAGAAGTGAACTTTATGGTAAATCTGAAGTGCCTAAGCAGATACAACCAATTTTCTTATAAATACTTAGTTGTTGTTGTTGTGGTCTTCAGTCCTGAGACTGGTTTGATGCATCTCTCCATGCTACTCTATCCTGTGCAACCTTCTTCATCTCCCAGTACCTACTGCAAACTACATCCTTCTGAATCTGTTTAGTGGATTCATCTTTTGGTCTCCCTCTACGATTTTTACCCTCTACTCTTCCCTCATATACTACATTGGTGGTCCCATGATGCCTCAGAACATGTCCTACCAACCGATCCCTTCTTCTAGTCAAGTTGTGCCACAATTTTCTCTTCTCCCCAATCCTATTCAATACCTCCTCATTAGTTATATGATCTACCCATCTTATCTTCAGCATTCATCTGTAGCACAACATTTCAAAAGCTTCTATTCTCTTCTTGTCCAAACTATTTATCGTCCATGTTTCACTTCCATACATGGCTACACTTCATACAAATACTTTCAGAAACGACTTCCTGACAAATCTATACTATTCTCTTCTTGTCCAAACTATTTATCGTCCATGTTTCACTTCCATACATGGCTACACTTCATACAAATACTTTCAGAATCGACTTCCTGACAAATCTATACTCGATGTTAACAAATTTCTCTTCTTCAGAAACGCTTTCCTTGCCATTGCCAGTCTACATTTTATATCCTCTCTACTTTGACCATCATCACTTATTTTGCTCCCCAAATAGCAAAACCCCTTTACTACTTTAAGTGTCTCATTTCCTAATCTAATTCCCTCAGCATCACCCGACTTAATTCGACTACATTCCATAATCCTCGTTTTGCTTTTGTTGATGTTCATCTTATATCCTCCCTTCAAGACACTATCCATTCCGTTCAACTGCTCTTCCAAGTCCTTTGCTGTCTCTGACAGAATTACAATGTCATCGGCGAACCTTTAGGTGTTTATTTCTTCTCCATGGATTTTAATACCTACTCTGAATTTTTCTTTTGTTTCCTTTACTGCTTGTTCAATATACAGATTGAATAACATCGGAGAGAGGCTACAACCCTGTCTCACTCCCTTCCCAACCACTGCTTCCCTTTCATAACCCTGGACTCTTATAACTGCCATCTGGTTTCTGTACAAATTGTAAATAGCCTTTCGCTCCCAGTAGTTTACCCATGCCACCTTCAGAATTTAACATAGTAATCATCCATTAGGTACTAAAGTAACACTCCACAAACAGTTTAATCATGACAGTAGAAATAAGCAAAAATAATTTCCTAACAATTGTTGAGGCAACATTTTTCAAATGTTACGAAAGAATTGGCAAAGGAAATATGCGTGACAGCAAGTGTCAAAATAATACAAGTTAATAATTAATGGCATGAAATAATGTAAGAGAAATATTATTTGTGTGCTCACACCTAAGATATTTCACTATTTTGCCTAACTACATGCAGAACACAAACCAGAACTAGCCCACTACAAACACATATGACGACACCGGAACAGCCATGGTTGTACTAACTAAAGAAAAGATTATCGAATGCATTCAGAGCATAAGTTGCAAGAAAAATCATGTTAGAAAGTCGTTAGCCACTAGTCAGTAGCAACAAGAAACCTTGATACATCACCCTATACTAACAAAGAAAACGAGAAAGAAATTAATAGTTAAATGGTACCCCAAAGTATACTTAATTTACTGAATAGATAATGTTATAAATGCTCTGTTTCGCTGCATCACCTGCAACGTTTTTGTTTGAATGTAACCATAATAAATTATAGAAACAAGATTTGGCTAAAGAGAGAAGTAAAAAACAGACACTAGTGAAGTATCCAACATTTCCTCTCACTGCACTGAAGCTTTATGAATTCTAATTTTCTTCGTCAGTCCTTGTCTCATTTTTCCTCTTTATAAACTTATGATTATCATATTACCTTTTATCCATTGTTTCATATTTTTTTTTACTTTCATCAGTCCTTATCACATTTTTACTTGTTATGAACTTATAAATGTAATGTTTCTTTTATAACCATTGCTTCATACACATTTACTTTCATAAACATATTTCGACCACTAGAAAACAACTTCTTTGCTTTATTATCACATTTCTCTTCATTATAAACTTTTCATTACTATATTACCTTTTATAATTTAAAACAACATTATATTTATTATTTTACGGCGACTACTGCTATATCTACATTCTGGTAGACCTCTTCAATGGTTCTAATTTTAATTTGTTCATATGATGCCTAAAGTTTTTCTAATGTTTCATCTTTCAAAAATTTCTAACCTTGCAGATTTGTAGATGAGTGTTAGGCAGTCAGATACGTATAAATATTCACATAAATATTCCAGTCTTACAACTGCAGCTTAGTGTTTTTGTTTTGTGCTCTAGAGATGCACTCCCCATTGGAAATGTGTTTAATTTAACTGTATTTTCTTTCTACTTTCTTAGTTGTTGTGTCTATTGCACATTTTTCTAATTTATATGATGTACAGTTCCTTAAAAGTATTTAAATTTACTTCCACATTCTGTTCTTCGTATTTGCGTTTCTATATATTTGGTGCATTGTTTGTCATGAATTTAGTTTTTTAACTGAAATTCTGAGACAAGATTTGTATCTATTTTCTCTAAGAATTTATTTGTGTAATTGCTTCTGATGAATTTCCTGAAAATATTACTAAACCAACAGCTGACATTAATTCTATTTGATTTCCTCACTAGAAATAGTTGATCAGAATTGTGAGGTTTTATGTCTTAAATCCAGACCCTAGAATAGTTTCCTACACCGAATTAAAACAACAGCAGCGATGAAATGGCCCCTGTCTCATTGCTAATTTTAATTATAATTTCGAGACAATTAAGATACGAAGTATAAAAGTATTCAGAGGTACCATGACGCCATGACACAGTCGATTTTAGGTTTTAAATACGGTTTGAAGAGAGGCTGTTCAGAAATGAGAATTCGCAACTGCGTTTTCGGTGTTTTAAGTGAAAATCTTGAAGTATGAGCGGGCAGGCGGTTTGACACTGGCACATATGTTGGGTACTTCATGTTCCCCACAGTCATATTTGTCCTGTCGTCTTTATTCCGAACCCATATCTATATATTCTGCTAACGCGACAGAAAGTAGTTTTTTAATGGAAGATTCAGTAAAGTAACTATGGGTAGTTGTAAAGCATTCGTGTACATGTAATTAAGCCCAACAGAAAACCGTTTCGTTGCAATTTTTCATCGAAATCTACATACACAGCCGTTGTACGGAGTCTGTTGGCGGATACTTCGTACAAAACAGAAAGAATAACTCCCCAAAATGCCCGAAAACACATTGTTAATCAACTGCGCCGAGAAAACCTCAGAGATAACATATTTCTGTCTGACTCCATTAGCATACTGAACCGCAGAGATAACAGTTTTCTTTCTTGCTCCATTAGCGTAGTGAACGAGGGAATAATGTGACTACTTAGGCTTTCCCGGCGGATCTGCAGCCGGATCATGAAGTCAGCTTAACATAATTGAGCCGTGGCGGACTGGTGCCAGCACAGGGTACGCTCGTTATATCGTTGCGATCGATTTTGGAGGGTATATGAGATCTTCACATACCGTGTGGCTTTCTTTCGGGTTGGCGGGCTTCAAGATTTGGCCCTTAGCTTTCGAAAGGTAAACATAGAGAGACGTGGGACGTCTCTGAAGAAAGGAGTGTCGGCTGGGACCGGCTTCGCCCTATCAGCGGATATACCGCGCGATTCTACTGTTCGGCAAGTCTGTGTTTTGGGGCAACTCGGAGATCAAGGCGTTTCGTGGTTTCTATCAAGCGAAAGGTCCCTGAAGGAATGTGGTTAAGCTGTTTGAACCGCTGAGTTGTGCTGTGTGCAAACATCAAGTAAGTTGGCCGTTAGCTCATGTGGCTGAGCGACGCGTTGAGAGGCGTTTCACTCGCTAGATGATTGTGGAACTTACGCAGACGTTAATTGAAAAGTATGTGGATGAGCTCCGTGTGAGCTGGTTAAATGTTGGTTTCGCAGTGAAGTCTTAGTTATAACTGTATTAAGTGATTGAAAACTGCACCTAACTGATATTATTATTGGTGAACCGTCATTGAGTGGTTGCTGTGGACGGAACATTTTGTAGACTGATGCACATATGTCTGATGCAGGGATTCTACCCTGTATTTTGTGTGTGTTTCAGACAGTTGCAATTGTCCTGTGTTTGTCAAAAGCTGCTTTAAACACCAACGCCTTGGCGGGGAGTGAGGTGTAACCCGCAGCCCACGTCCTGCTGTGTTTACATAACCCTGCCACGGCCGGATTGCTTTGGGCGAAGACCTCATACGAAAGGATTAGTACTTTTCCTTCCGCCAAGGCGGGTAAAACGCGTTTTGTAATTTGTTATTTTCTGATGTTTAAACAAATGGACCCGTAATCTGGGTTTGTTTCATGGAAATCTTTCTTGCTTCTGTTACATATCTGTGTTCTAGTGAATGGCGGTTAACTACGTGAGATTTAAGTGTTGTTTGGGCCGTGTAGTATTTAAATGCAATAGGTAGGGACTGTACTGTTAGTCGTAAGCTTTTGTTAAGTGTGGCGAAGCCACGGCAATACTGTTTGCTAGTTGTTTCTGAACTGTTTTACATGCTGATGTGTTGGCAGAAGAGCCAACACCAAGTTGCTAGAGGAGGCCGAAATGCACGCGTTTAAGCTCACGCAGACTGGCGTGAGGTCTGGAACAAGGTAAAGTAGTTGAGTCTAGTAAGAAAAGAACGTAGTTGCTGGAATACTTAACTTTAATCCATAATTGGAGAACATCGCTCTTGTTGATACATTAATTACAATCTCAATATAAACTGGTAATGGCGCCTTGCTAGGTCGTAGCAAATGACGTAGCTGAAGGCTATGCTAACTATCGTCTCGGCAAATGAGAGCGTATTTGTCAGTGATCCATCTCTGGCAAAGTCTGCTGTACAACTGGGGCGAGTGCTAGGAAGTCTCTCTAGACCTGCCGTGTGGCGGCGCTCGGTCTGCAATCACTGACAGTGGCGACACGCGGGTCCGACGTATACTAACGGACCGCGGCCGATTTGAAGGCTACCACCTAGTAAGTGTGGTGTCTGGCGGTGACACCACACATGCATTTTATGGTTACACTTGTTTTGTTTTAATAAGAATTTATACTAAGTAACTGCTGCTTCTAGTGAAGACCGCCATCTTCAGACGTGTATGCTGTTGCACGAACTCGCCATAACTGAATTCACACTGTCAGCGGTGGCTCCTTTATGTGCCGCGGAAGGCCAACGGCGCCTGCAGGGCAAGACAGCGCTCTGCCATCGCATATTTCTCAGGCCGAAACAAACGTGTGTGGCGCTGGTGCTCAACACATTTGTTTTTGTTTGACCAATATAAGCTTTTCCACAATGGCAGGGGATTTTGGACAGACCTCAAACCCCAAGTCATGTTTCACTGCGCCAACGAGCGCTCTGATCTTGGCTAGTAGACGGAAAGTGTAGTATCCGCCCTCTCGTCTAATACAGGGTGCCACGGTAGGTTAGGTTATGTTAGGTTAACAGCTTTCCGGATCGCCCGGCAACACTTCAAGCAAATCGTATTAATGCAGTTTATTACAGTAAGTTAAATTGACAATACTTAACTTTGCGTAAGCACAAAGAGGTGTTGCAAGCAAATGACGACATGCAAATAATCAACGTCTTTTGATATGTCTTTTCAATGCGAGCAATACAATATAATTCGTAAGTCACTGCTATAGCATTGTATATCGGCTCGTCTTCCACTGCCGCCGCGGCTAGGCGGTGCGGCGCTTGTATTCTCTTCGTATAGGGGAAGTTCCTGCCTTGGTGTCGTCCTAGTCAGCGTACTATTGGCTGACATCGTCTCACAGCCCCCTCTGATCTTCCGTTCTTCATCGTCGTGCCGGCGCTTGTCGTTACGACGGAACAGAAAACACTTTCGATATCACAATTTTTAAAATCCTTTCTATTTTCGAGGACATGCTCCCAGCAAGAGGTATCTCCTAATGGTTCCCGCAAAGGTCCAAACTGAAAAGCACGATGGATCTGTTTGTCTGTGTAGCCTGTCTGCTTTAACACAACTTTAAGATGATCCAGCTCTTGATTCAAGTTTTCTGTGTCTGAAATGGCGTAAGGTCTTCTTGCAAAATTGCGCAGAGTCCCAGTGCATTGGAATGAGAGTTCGATGCATGCAGGTAACGGTCCGCGTGCGTGCGCTCTAAACACTGTGTCACAGTGTCGCATCATCTTTCTGTAAAACAAGGAAAACTGCCTCTGTACACGCTCTAATGTCTCTTATGTTATTCTCATGACACTTACGCGGTATCTACCATGGTGGCAACAGAACCATCTCACGGACTTCTTCGAACACCAATTTACGTAACAGAGTTTCGCGAGAAATAACGTCGGCTTTCTTTCGAAGTTTCCCAGTTAAATTCACCGAGAATCCCTGTTACACTGCCGTATGGGATATACAACACTATTACGTCAGCAAAGCGTCTCTGAATTCGTTCAATGTATCTTACTTTTCTTCTTAATAAGGAATTGAAACGCTGGAAACATATTCTACAATTCGTCGCACTAGGCTGTTCTATGAGGTTTCCTTCGCATACTCACAGGTCTTCCCCAGAACCCTTCCAACATATATAAATCTTAGATTCAGGTTCCCTAATTTCCAAAACGTACTCCTCGTGTGAAGTGCACCTTAGATATCGTGTACAGCTGCTGAGCAATACTGACTGTTGGTTATGTGAACAATATTGCGAGACAAAACTTTAAATATAATGTTATGCAGAATTTGAAATCTTGAAAATGAAAATGAATCTAATTAACTGCCAAAAGAAATCAATTGTGTGTTCAATAAAAACTATATATACGAAACTCAATACCGAAGCCCCTTATGAAAGTTGCGACATAAATAAATTCCTGCTCTATTCAGAAGAAAATAAGTGTTCGAAACTATCAACAACGTTCACTGAAAGTTAATCTGCTTGCTTAGCGCAACAGCTGATAATTGTGACTACGTATTGTTTCCTCATAAAAATGCAGCGTGAGATCGGCCCTGAAATAAAAGTGGCTAAGATACTTACCTCTTGCTCGGCGCATGCTATTTTGTGCCTGATGTACTGACGTTCTCGAAAGCAAACACAAATCAGTAGATACAACAGACAAAGAAAAATTATATACTGAACAACTGCGAAATTCTCTCTTTACAAAAGTATTACAGACATCTCAATCAATTACGTAACTTGTGGCATAATGAAAGCAAAGAGATGAAATTAACATTAATCATAAACATTATTAGTTGCTGAGGGACGAAGATTTCCTTCAATTAATAGTTCTAACAAACAAACATTTTATTCTTGGGCATGCATGAGTTACCTTTAAAAATCCCACCAAAAATCTTCTTCATTAATTAAAAAAATGAAATAACTTTATAAACAAGTTTTAATCTTCACAGTAAAGTATTCCAAATCCTTTCTCCCAGATTTAGAAATGACAGATCTCATTCTCTGAAAATTTCAACTGTTCGCTACTACGCTTCAAATAAGAACGCCCCAAATGGGCACAGCTGACTGTCTAGAAAGAGAACTACAGATAAAATTAAATACAGAGTCAAAGATCTTATTGATTACTCGTGCAGTGCACTCATTCATCTTTGTCCCAACACAGTAAAGATGACTAATTTAGAATAGCAGAAAACATACGAAAACCTTACAAAGTTATCTTACATTTAAGCACACTGAGAAAGAGCTGTCATTCATTACAACAAGCGTCCCGTGGACAACAGTTTCGTCAGCGGACGATGACAGTGCTGCTAAGTCTATCTCGTCACTCATTTATGTGTGCTATAAACTTAATAATTCATGTTCCGAACAGAAATAAGGAGAAAGAAAACAAATAGACTATCACGACAATTCAAGCACATGTAACTTTGTATGTAACGGTCTGTGGTTGTAATCGAGAAAGTGGGCTATCATGAATAAATAAGTGTACTGAGAATATTACAGGTCGTATTATGTTTCCTTGGGGCACACCTGATGTTAAGTTCATTTCTGATGAACATTTGCTAACCACTGTAATATGCGTGATTTTGGTAGTGAAAAATACACCGACGCAATTGCATGTCTGTAAAGACAGTGTGAGCAAACCTCTGTTATAAGTCCACGACATGGTACAGTGTCGTACGTGTTTTGAAAATATGGAAAGGCGGAATCAACCTCTTCACTTGCTTCCACTGTCCTCAAGATATTGTACAAACACATCAGTAAGCCCGACCGGCTAATACGCTGCCTCCGGATCGAGGAGGCGTGCCGGTCCCCGACACGAAACCGCCCGGCGGATTAGTGTCCAAGTCCGGTGTGCCGGCCAGCCTGTGGATGGTTTTTAAGGCGGTTTTCCATGTGCCTCGGCGAATGCGGGCTGGTTCCCCTTATTCTGCCTCAGTTATACTACGCGTACACCATAATTACTCTACGATGCAAACATTTGGTGTTATGAGACATTCCCGGGGGGCGGGGGGGGGTGGAGAGGGAGGGAGAGGGGGGAGCGCACAATAAGCCTGGGTTCGGTGTGTGGTGGCTGTGGAGGGGGTGGACTGGTGTGCCCCATTGTGGGGTAATGAACCACTGAGGGCTACGCCGGCACCAAGCCTCTCCGTCGTTTCTAGGTCCCCAGTTCAATACACAATAAACACACACACACACATCAGTGAAGTAAGCTGTGTTTTTCGACACAGTATTTGCTCTTTTGCTGCACTTTCCTTTTCAGGCTGGTGCTTCGTAGGTTGTCAGATCAGACATAAAGACATGTTAGGACATGAACACGGGGCATTCCCAGAAACCTGCGAGGGTAACACGAGGACGGAGGGTACGCGCGAACCCTCCACTGCCGCCGGCTGCTGGCGGCTAGCGTAACCAAGGATTAGCGTCCAAGGCTGCTGCAGACTGCACAGCTATTGCCGGAAGGAGAGGTACCTAAGCCTGAGCTAAAATTCTCGTGGGCTCTGTGTTTCACAGCGTATCTATCCTTCGCAATATCAAAAACTGGTGACAAAAATCGACAACTTTCATTTACAGCACTGTTATGTTCTTCACAAAGCTTCATGACGTCATTGAAGCCATCTACTTCCATTAAGTTATAATATTTTCGAACCAAACTGATCAACCACTTGTGAGACCGACATACTAAACTGAGTACGCTTTTTCGTATGAACGAGCCGTTTCGCTATTCTGAAGGATTAGCGGCTTTCAAAGACTCTAACAAATTTCATTCTTGGTTTTAGCTGAATAACGATTTACGCTGTACGCTTTTCCTTCATGTATAGCATTTTCCTTCCAAAATCAAAATTTTTCGTTTGTTTTAACTTACTGCAAATATTTTCCTCTGTTTTTATTTACTACACCTTCAAGACTTTTAATACAATTCACCTCCAATGACGGAGTACAGGAATTTTTAGTATTAATTGTCGGTAAAACAGCAGGTATAATTCTGGAAGCTGTGTGAACTATTATTAACGAGAAACACTTGAGTTCACATCTAAATTCGTGTGATTCTCTATTTGATAACGTCTGAAGCTCGAATCAAAGAAACATTCTAGCTTACCACTGTAGTTCTCCTGGTGACGACATCGCTTTATTATTTGGTTTTAAGCACATAACAATGTGATTTACAGTAAGTGTAAAATGACTAAGCAGGAATGGCCAGAGGATAAATGTAGGGCTATAGAAACACAGCTAGGAGAATGTTAGACACCTCAGAAAATTAAACAGCCTTTTGGAAACAAAAGAAGAGCAGCTACATGAATGTTAAGAGCTCAGGGAAAAGGGAAAGCTGAAAAGTGGATGGCGTACACAGAGGTATGCAGAGGGGCTATATACACAACTGGCCATTAAAATTGCTACACCAAGAAGAAATGCAGATGATAAACGGGTATTCATTGGACAATTATATTATACTAGAACTGACATGTGCTCTGAGCACTATGGGGCTTAACTTCTGGATCATCAGTCCCCTAGAACTTACAACTACTTCAACCTAACTAACCTAAGGACATCACACACATCCATTCCCGAGGCAGAATTCCAACCTGCGACCGTAGCGGTCGCGCGGTTCCAGACTGTAGTGCCTAGAACCGCACGGCCACAGACGTGTGATTAAATTTTCATGCAATTTGACCGCATAGATCCTGCGAAATCACTACCTCTGGCTGTAATAACGGCCTTGATACGCCTGAGCATTGAGTCAAACAGAGCTTGGATGGTGTGTACAGGTACAGCTGCCCATGCAGCTTCAACACGATACCACAGTTCATCAAGAGTAGTGACTGGCGTATTGTGACGAGCCAGTTGCTCGGCCACCATCGACCAGACGTTTTCAATTGGTGAGAGATCTGGAGAATGTGCTGGCCAGGGCAGCAGTCGAACATTTTCTGTATCCAGAAAGTCCCGTACAGGACCTGCAACATGTGGTCGTGCATTATCCTGCTGAAATGTAGGGTTTCGCAGGGATCGAATGAAGGGTAGAGCCATGAGTCGTAACATCTGAAATGTAACGGCCACTGTTCAAAGTGCCGTCAATCCGAACAAGAGGTGACCGAGACGTATAACCAATGGCACCCCATACCTTCACGCCGGGTGATACGCCAGTATGGCGATGATGAATACACGCTTCCAATGTGTGTCCACCGCGATGTCGCCAAACACGGATGCGACCATCATGATGCTGTAAACAGAACCTTGATTCATTCGAAAAAATGACGTTTTGCCATTCGTGCATCCAGGTTTCTTGTTGAGTACACCATCGCAGCCGCACCTGTCTGTGATGCAGCGTCAAGGGTAACCGCAGCCATGGTCTCCGAGCTGATAGTCCATGCTGCTCCAAAAGTCGTCGAACTGTTCGTGCAGATGGTTGTTGTGTTTGAAACGTCCCCTGTTGACTCAGGAATCGAGACCTGGCTGCACGATCCGTTACAGTCATGCGGATAAGATGCCTGTCATCTCGACTGCTAGTGATACGAGGCCGTTGGGATCCAGCACGGCGTTGCGTATTACCCGCCTGAACCTACCGATTCCATATTCTGCTAACAGTCATTGGCTCTCGACCAACGCTGGCAGCAATGTCGCGATACGATAAACGGCAATCGTGATAGGCTACAATCCGACCTTTATCAAAGTCGGAAACGTGATGGTACCCATTTCTCAACGTTTCACCAAGCAACGCCGGTCAACTGCTGTTTGTGTATGAGAAATCGGTTGGAAAATTTCCTCATGTCAGCTCGTTGTTGGTGTCGCCACCGGCGCCAACCTTGTGTGAATGCTCTGAAAAGCTAATCATTTGCATATAACGGCATCTCCTTCCTGTCGGTTAAATTTCGCGTCTGTAGCAT
Source organism: Schistocerca nitens (assembly GCF_023898315.1). Lineage (NCBI taxonomy): Eukaryota > Metazoa > Arthropoda > Insecta > Orthoptera > Acrididae > Schistocerca > Schistocerca nitens. The sequence continues at coordinate 467,729,188 of NC_064618.1, read as the reverse complement.
GTTATCTTCGTGGTGTAGCAATTTTGATGGCCAGTAGTGTAAGTGAAATGAAGTTTATAAAGGGGAGAAAAAGTAGACAACACTCCGTACGGACTGCTGATATTTTTACAGGAGCGACCCATGACTATACTACTCCAAATGGTGCGCAAGATACATGAGACAGGGTAAAAACCTTCAGACTTGAAGAAAAATATGTTGTTGTTGTTGTTGTGGTCTTCAGTCCTGAGACTGGTTTGAAGCAGCTCTCCATGCTACTCTATCCTGTGCAAGCTTCTTCATCTCCCAGTACCTACCGCAACCTACATCCTTCTGAATCTGCTTAGTATATTGATCTCTTGGTCTCCCTCTACGATTTTTACCCTCCACGCTGCCCTCCAATGCTAAATTTGTGATCCCTTGATGTCTCAAAACATGTCCTACCAACCGATCCCTTCTTCTAGTCAAGTTGTGCCACAAACTTCTCTTCTCCCCAATCCTATTCAATACCTCCTCATTACTTACGTGATCTACCCACCTTATCTTCTGCATTCTTCTGTAGCACCACATTTCGAAAGCTTCTATTCTCTTCTTGTCCAAACTGGTTATCGTCCATGTTTCACTTCCATACATGGCTACACTCCATACAAATACTTTCAGAAAAGACTTCCTGACACTTAAATCTATACTCGATGTTAACAAATTTCTTTTCTTCAGAAACGATTTCCTTGCCATTGCCAGTCTACATTTTATATCCTCTCTACTTCGACCATCATCAGTTATTTTACTCCCTAAATAGCAAAACTCCTTTACTACTTTAAGTGTCTCATTTCCTAATCTAATCCCCTCAGCATCACCCGATTTAATTTGACTACATTCCATTATCCTCGTTTTGCTTTTGTTGATGTTCATTTTATATCCTCCTTTCAAGACACTGTCCATTCCGTTCAACTGCTCTTCCAAGTCCTTTGCTGTCTCTGACAGAATTACAATGTCATCGGCGAATCTCAAAGTTTTTACTTCTTCTCCGTGAATTTTAATACCTACTCCGAATTTTTCTTTTGTTTCCTTTACTGCTTGCTCAATATACAGATTGAATAACATCGGGGAGAGGCTACAACACTGCCTCACTCCTTTCCCAACCACTGCTTCCCTTTCATGCCCCTCGACTCTTATAACTGCCATCTGGTTTCTGTACAAATTGTAAATAGCCTTTCGCTCCCTGTATTTTACCCCTGCCACCTTCAGAATTTGAAAGAGAGTATTCCAGTTAACGTTGTCAAAAGCTTTCTCTAAGTCTACAAATGCTAGAAACGTAGGTTTGGCTTTTCTTAATCTTTCTTCTAAGATAAGTCGTAAGGTTAGTATTGCCTCACGTGTTCCAACATTTCTACGGAATCCAAACTGATCTTCCCCGAGGTCCGCTTCTGCCAGTTTTTCCATTCGTCTGTAAAGAATTCGCGTTAGTATTTTGCAGCTGTGACTTATTAAACTGATAGTTCGGTAATTTTCACATCTGTCAGCACCTGCATTCTTTGGGATTGGAATTATTATATTCTTCTTGAAGTCTGTGGGTATTTCGCCTGTCTCATACATCTTGCTCACCAGATGGTAGAGTTTTGTCAGGACTGGTTCTCCCAAGGCCATCAGTAGTTCTAATGGAATGTTGTCTACTCCCGGGGCCTTGTTTCGACTCAGGTCTTTCAGTGCTCTGTCAAACTCTTCACGCAGTATCTTATCTCCCATTTCATCTTCATCTACGTCCTCTTCCATTTCCATAATGTTGTCCTCAAGTACATCGCCCTTGTATAAACCCTCTATATACTCCTTCCACCTTTCTGCCTTCCCTTCTTTGCTTAGAACTGGGTTGCCATCTGAGTTCTTGATATTCATACAAGTGGTTCTCTTCTCTCCAAAGGTCTCTTTAATTTTCCTGTAGGCAGTATCTATCTTACCCCTAGTGAGACTAGCCTCTACATCCTTACATTTGTCCTCTAGCCATCCCTGCTTAGCCATTTTGCACTTCCTGTCGATCTCATTTTTGAGACGTTTGTATTCCCTTTTGCCTGCTTCATTTACTGCATTTTTATATTTTCTCCTTTCATCAATTAAATTCAATATTTCTTCTGTTACCCAAGGATTTCTATTAGCCCTCGTCTTTTTACCTACTTGATCCTTTTTGAGACGTTTGTATTCCCTTTTGCCTGCTTCATTTACTGCATTTTTATATTTTCTCCTTTCATCAATTAAATTCAATATTTCTTCTGTTACCCAAGGATTTCTATTAGCCCTCGTCTTTTTACCTACTTGATCCTCTGCTGCCTTCACTACTTCATCCCTCAGAGCTACCCATTCTTCTTCTACTGTATATCTTTCCCCCATTCCTGTCAATTGTTCCCTTATGCTCTCCCTGAAACTCTCTACAACCTCTGGTTCTTTCAGTTTATCCAGGTCCCATCTCCTTAAATTCCCACCTTTTTGCAGTTTCTTCAGTTTCAATCTGCAGTTCATAACCAATAGATTGTGGTCAGAATCCACATCTGCCCCTGGAAATGTCTTACAATTTAAAACCTGGTTCCTAAATCTCTGTCTTACCATTATATAATCTATCTGATACCTATTAGTATCTCCAGGATTCTTCCAGGTATACAACCTTCTTTTAAGATTCTTGAACCAAGTGTTAGCTATGATTAAGTTATGCTCTGTGCAAAATTCTACAAGGCGGCTTCTTCTTTCATTTCTTTCCCCCCCAATCCATATTCACCTACTATGTTTCCTTCTCTCCCTTTTCCTACTGACGAATTCCAGTCACCCATGACTATTAAATTTTCGTCTCCCTTCACTACCTGAATAATTTCTTTTATCTCGTCATACATTTCATCAATTTCTTCATCATCTGCAGAGCTAGTTGGCATATAAACTTGTACTACTGTAGCAGGCATGGGCTTTGTGTCTATCTTGGCCACAATAATGCGTTCACTATGCTGTTTTTAGTAGCTAACCCGCACTCCTATTTTTTTATTCATTATTAAACCTACTCCTGCATTACCCCTATTTGATTTTGTATTTATAACCCTGTAATCACCTGACCAAAAGTCTTGTTCCTCCTGCCACCGAACTTCACTAATTCCCACTATATCTAACTTTAACTTGTCCATTTTTAAATTTTCTAACCTACCTGCCCGATTAAGGGATCTGACATTCCACGCTCCGATCCGTAGAATGCCAGTTTTCTTTCTCCTGATAACGACGTCCTCTTGAGTAGCCCCCGCCCGGAGATCCGAATGGGGGACTATTTTACCTCCGGAATATTTTACCCAAGAGGACGCCATCATCATTTAATCATACAGTAAAATTGCATGTCCTCGGGAAAAATTACGGCTGTAGTTTCCCCTTGCTTTCAGCCGTTCGCAGTACCAGCACAGCAAGGCCGTTTTGGTTAATGTTACAAGGCCCGATCAGTCAATCATCCAGACTGTTGCCCCTGCAACTACTGAAAAGGCTGCTGCCCCTCTTCAGGAACCACATGTTTGTCTGGCCTCTCAAGAGATAGCCCTCCGTTGTGGTTGCACCTACGGTACGGCCATCTGTATCGCTGAGGCACGCAAGCCTCCCCACCAACGGCAAGGTCCATGGTTCATGGGGGAAGAAGAAAAATATATTAACTCTAATTGCAAGGAATGTAGGTGCTAACAGGTGTGGATATTACTGAACTGTCACTTTAATAATTCATGTTTTCAAAATACGTACATGACTTACCTAGAGAAAAATGAAAGAGCTGGTAGAAGCCGACCTCAGAGAAGATGAGTTTGGGTTTCTGAGCAATGCAGGAACACGTGAGACAATACTGACCACACGACTTATCGGTTAAGAAAAGGCAAATGTACGTTTATAGCACTTATAGATATGGAAAATGCTTTCGACAATAATGACTGGAATAAACTCTTCAAAATTCTGAAGCAAGCAGGAGTTAAGGGAGAAAAAAGGTTAATTACAGCTTGTACAGACACCAGAAAGCAATTATATTAGTTGAAGGACACGAAGAAAAGCAATAGTTGAGAAGGTAGTGAGAAAGGGCCACCGATGTTATTCAGTGTGTACACTGGGCAAGCAGTAAGGGAAATCGAGGAAAAATTTGTAGAAGGAATTAAAGTTCATCTATGAGAAATAAAATTTTTGAGGTTTGCCGATGACACTGTAGTTCTGTCAGAGACGCAACGGACTTAGAAGAGTAATTGAACGAAATGGACAGCGTCTTAAAAGAAGGGTATAAGGCGAATACTGATAAAATCAAAACAAGGATAATAGAATGTAATCGAATTACAGCAGTTGATGTCGAGGGAATCAGATTAGAAAACGAGACACTAAAAACAGTAAATGAGTTTTTTTGGAGCAGTAACATATGTGACAATGGCGTAAGTAGATAGGATACAAAATTTAGCCTGGCAGTGACAAGAAAAGTGTTTATGAGGACGAGAAGTATTTAACATGTTAGTGTGTTAGGGGAAAGCAGACTAAAGTGGCTACCCCTAGCAAAATGTTCTTTATCTCTGACCTCATTTCACATCTAAGCTTATGAAGCAAATCTGAATAAGTTGCATACATTCCGTAATTATAAAATAATTGTATTATTAACCAAGCTCTCCTAAGTGAAAGACTGCAAAACTGTCACTTCGGCAGTTAGATAGGGCATAATTGCCAGAGACAGATAAAACGAAAAACAAGACTGACGCCGAAGATTTCGGGACACTGTGAATAGGAAAATATTACGAAATGAAGAAGGTTCACCTTTATAGAATGAGATATATTTAAATCTGGGAAAAATATTTGAATATATTAATAATTTACCAAATCATGCAAAATGTCAATGGAGTGTCACTTTTCAAGCTACACAGTAACACTTCCCATAGCCTATGTTCAAAAAGTCAATTAGTAATGCCATATTCACAAATAAATATATCGTCATCCTCATAATAACCAACAAATTCCTCATGAACACACTACATGCAATTAGACAATTTAATCCAAGCTTTTGTGTCTTTAGAGTCAGAGAAAGTTTCGTTGCAAGACAAACATTAGCTGACCTTGTCTACTTAACTGCATCCTGCAACAAGTTTCTTTATTGTATCCTTTGCTTGTGGCATCTTTGTTTTTCTATTATTCATTTAACCAGGTTTTGACCCACTAACATTTTCTTCGTTTTACTGGCTTGCTGTTTCTGTTATTGATCTGCTTATTTCTCTTCAACTTACCTGCTAATAGTTCACTTTTCTGCATTCTCTACGTTATTATCGTTGCCTTGCCTCATACTTTGGATTTTCTTTCTTTGTTTTTGTTGTTGTTGTGGTCTTCAGTCCTGAGACTGGTATGATGCAACTCTCCATGCTACTCTATCCTGTGCAAGCTTCTTTATCTCCCAGTATCTACTGCAACCTACATCCTTCTGAATCTGCTTAGTGTATTCATCTCTTGGTCTCCCCCTACGATTTTTACCCACCACGCTGCCCTCCAATACTAAATTGGTGATTCCTTGATGCCTCAGAACATGTCCTACCAACCGATCCCTTCTTCTGGTGAAGTTGTGCCATAAACTTCTCTTCTCCCCAATCCTATTCAATACTTCCTCATTAGTTATGTGATCTACCCATCTAATCTTCAGCATTCTTCTGTAGCACCACATTTCGAAAGCTTCTATTCTCTTCTTGTCCAAACTATTTACCGTCCATGTTTCACTTCCATACATGGTTACACTCCATACAAATACTTTCAGAAATGACTTCCTGACACTTAAATCAATACTCGATGTTAACAAATTTCTGTTCCTCAGAAACGCTTTCCTTGCCATTGCCAGTCTACATTTTATATCCTCTCTACTTCGACCATCATGAGTTATTTTGCTCCCCAAATAGCAAAACTCCTTTACTACTTTAAGTGTCTCATTTCCTAATCTAATACCCTCAACATCACCCGACTTTATTCGACTACATTCCATTATCCTCGTTTTGCTTTTGTTGATGTTCGTCTTATATCCTCCCTTCAAGACACCATCCATTCCGTTCAACTGCTCTTCCAAGTCCTTTGCTGTCTCTGACAGAATTACAATGTCATCGGCGAACCTCAAAGTTTTTATTTCTTCTCCATTTGACATAATTTCAATTTTAGCTAAGGTGGGATGTGTCTTATCTTACCGTAAAATACGTCAACCACTCACTTCTCGTTTATGCACAACCCCATTTTCATTAGCATCTCTTGTATCGTTGTAGCATCCAATTCTTGTTGCATAGCTTGAGAGTCCTATGACTGCTGTATTGATTTTGTTAAATAATTTGAAGCCAACTTAACATACACTTGTAATAAGAGAACATACTTCTTCACGAAGTTGTTAATATACTTACTGTTGTCTTATTACCGTTTCAGTTGTCTCGAAAGAATCAAATATATTTCGAAAGATATATATAGGCCACGTGACCACTTGGGCACTTTGTCACATCAGGCGACTGGCCACTGTGCCCGACTTGACGCCAGTACACTAAGTGTCGTCTAGACACGAATTATTTCACTGCAGACTAATGCGCGCAACAGTCGCCAGGAAAAACGATGACAATACGAAAGAAGTCTCTTTCAGTAGTTTTAAGTGTTCGCCACTAGGCTGCAGCACTCTTCAAGTTAATAGAACAAAGAGGCACTTCACCTGCCCCGGACACAATAAACGTCCTTGCCCTATTTATATGGAGTGTAAGTGAAATGTAGACAATAAGGAGTTTAGACAAGAAGAGAACAGAAGCTTTTTAAACGTGGTGCTACGGGAGGATATTGGAGATTAGATAGGTAGACTGCATAACTAATGTGGAGATGTTGAAAAGAAATGGGGTGAAAAGTAATTTGTGGCACAACTCGACTAAAAGACGGCATCGTTTGATGTGAAATATTCTGAGACATCGGTGGATTATCAGTTTAGTACTGGTTGGAAGTGTATGGTGTGAAAATTCTAGAGAAAGATCAAGAGCTCTTTATAGTGAGCAGGTTCGAATGGATGCAGATTGCAGAAGTTATTCTGAGGCGAAGAGACTTGCACACGATAGCCTAGTCTGCAGAGCTACAGCAAACCAGTCTTCGGTGTGGAGACCACGACAGGAACAATGTCTTAGGAAATTAGTCACCTACACTAGATACTAATGTAGTCCTCCGCTGCAGTATTCTGTCTGTATGTCAAAGCTAAACTGAGGAACTAGCGTAGGAATTTTTCATACGGTTTTCACTAACAGATAGACTGATTCACCATGAAGGTTTGAGTATATGATTTACAAATCTTCCGGTCGTAGATATTTAGTGCTGCCTATGCGAAGCCGCGGCTGGTACTAACAATAACTGGGAGAGCAATCAAGATATTCTGAGAGGTTTTCGGTAAAAGGTGTCTCCGGTCCATTACTATTGTGACAGGAGGAGAAAAGAAACAATTTTCGAGCACCTAGACACGTGAACTTGGCACGTAACTGATATTTATGACGAACTTGCGAGTGTTTTAGAAATCTATAATAGCTCTGTTTGTTCCCACCTGAGACGAGGTGGTAAAATGTCTGTCACGAGTGTACGGGAAAAATGAAACGGTAATTTATTGTGACAAACAATAGAAGGACTGATGATGAAACCATATTTTTATTGGCACTCTGTAACTACATTGTATAAAAATATACAGGAATGTTAAGATATACCGGTACTATCAGTGAAAAAGTCAAAGGGATCTGATTTAAAATGAACATTTTCGATCTTCTTCTATCTTCTATATCTATTCTGTGTTCTCGCATGAGCCGCACGTTAAGTAGTGCCTCTCTCAATAATTCATGACAAAATTTGTATATTTTATTGAAATATACTTCAAGAAAGTTTGAAATGCTGTCTCCTCGCGTTCTTTGAAAACTAGTATACAAATATTAATCAGCAATGGAAGAGAAGACAGCACAGCTAAACTGTCCGATCGTCTTCCATTAGAACTGCACACGGCACACTAATTGAAGAACGGGAAAATCTAAAACCTCCAAGGAAAAGGTAAAGCTTTATTGGACGCCAGTTATAATTACAGCTACGCAACGTGTGAAAATCTAACTTTAAAGACAATTATAAAAAATATTTTTCAATTTTCTCTGTAAGGAGAGCTGTTTGTTTCTCTCTACACTTAACAATATAAATACTTCATGTTCCTGCAGCGTGATATATCAGCATACGTAGAAGGTCGATTCTTTCGTAGGGCAGCACCAGTAAAATACTGTGTAATGGAACAGATGCATTTGGAGCGACAACCTGCAATTTAGGAAAACGTCAGCGCATATCCCTCCTTGAGCAACTACAACCAGAGATGATCGCCTCCTCTCGCTGCCTCCGGCCGGAATTCTCTGCAGATTCCACTTTAACCGCAGTAAGCCTTGCGAAAAGGACGGACAGCTTCCACTCAACCTACTCCTAATAGTCTTAGTGCAGATGACCTCCCAGCACTTAGTTCCGTGGTGCACTAATAACAGGATGTCGAAATTTTTCAAGGAAGCCAGCGGATGAACGTGGCGAATGGAGACACGCAATTCTAATCTTGCACTGCTCTCTGACGAATCTCTACACACTGCTGTTCCTGATAACCGATGTCATTACATCTGGCGAGAGCGGAGAACGCGAAATACGCAACTGGCCATTAAAATTCCTACGGCAAGAAGAAATGCAAGTGATAAACGGGTATTCTTTGGACAAATATATTATGCTAGAACTTACATGTGATTACATTTTCACGCAATTTGGGTGCACAGATCGTGAGAAATCAGTACTCAGAACAACCACCTCTAGCCGCAATAACGGCCATGATACGCCTGAGCATTGAGTCAAACAGAGCTTGGATGGTGTGCACAGATACAGCTGCCCATGCAGCTTCAACACGATACCACAGTTCATCAAGAGTAGTGACTGGCGTATTGTGACGAGCCAGTTGCTCGGCCACCATTGACCAGACGTTTTCAATTGGTGAGAGATCTGGAGAATGTGCTGGCCAGGGCAGCAGTCGAACATTTTCTGTATCCAGAAAGGCCCGTACATGATCTGCAACATGTGGTCGTGCATTATCCTGCTGAAATGTAGGGTTTCGCAGGGATCGAATGGAGGGTAGAGCCATGAGTCGTAACATCTGAAATGTAACGTCCACTGTTCAAAGTGCCGTCAATGCGAACAAGAGGTGACCGAGACGTGTAAACAATGGCACCCCACACCATCACGCCGCGTGATACGCCAGTATGGCGATGACGAATACACGCTTCCAATGTGCATTCACCGCGATATCGCCAAACACGGATGCCACCATCATGATGCTGTAAACAGAATCTGGATTCATTCGAAAAAATGACGTTTTGCCATTCGTGCACCCAGGTTTATTGTTGAGTACACCATCACAGGCGCTCCTGTCTGTGATGCAGCGTCAAGGGTAACCGCAGCCATGGTCTCCGAGCTGATAGTCCATGCTGCTGCAAACGTCGGCGAACTGTTCGTGCAGATGGTTGTTGTCTTGCGAACGTTCCCACCTGTTGACTCGGGGATCGAGACGTGGCTGCACGATCCGTTACACCCATGCGGATAAGATGCCTGTCATCTCGACTGCTAGTGATACGAGGCCACTGGGATCCAGCACGGCGTTCCGTATTACCCTCCTGAGCCCACCGATTCCATATTCTGCTAACAGTCATTGGATCTCGACCAACGCTAGCAGCAATATCGCGATACGATAAACCACAATAGCGATAGGGTACAATCCGACCTTTATCAAAGTCGGAAACGTGATGGTACCCATTTCTCCTCCTTATACGAGGCATCAGAACAACGTTTCACCAGGCAACGCCGGTCAGCTGTTGTCTGTTTATGAGAAATCTGTTGGAAACTTTCCTCACGTCAGCTCGTTGTAGATGTCGCCACCGACGCCAACCTTGTGTGAATGCTCTGAAAAGCTAATCGTTTGCATATCACAGCATCTTCTTCCTGTCTGTTAAATTCCGCGTCTGTATCACGTTATCTTCGTGGTGTAGTAGTTTTAATGGCCAGTGGTGTAGTTCTATATTTATCTAAGGAACATTTTAATAAACTGATCATAAATCGCTAGTACGGACAGTAATCAGGACTGCTGTTTCTACCTTTCGTAATATTTCTTTGACGGCTAGGAAGACAGTGACGAGAATCTCCGACGTTCTGCTATACTACAAGTTTTTACAGTGATAATTGTGTGACGAATTAACACATTCCATAATTGCTGTATGGCGGGGCGTTCTGCCATGCTAATGTAATAAATCATCGCCTCCGTACTATTACTATACTGTAGGCTGTGCACAGTGCTGTAAAATCCTTTCAAATTTAGTGTTTTCTTAAGCACAATAAGGGAACCACATCCCAGCCACGGAAAACACCTCCATACCGTAACACCGCATCATCCATACTTCACTGTTGGCACTACACATGAAGGCAGTTAACGTCCTCCAGAAATTAGAGCAACCCACACCCTTCCATCGGATTGCCACAGGGTACAGCGTGATTCATCCCTCCAAATCACTCCAGTGACGCTCTTTACCCCACTTCAAGCGTCGCTTAGCACTGACGATAGAAATCTGCAGATTATGAGGAGCTGTTTCACTATACTATGCTACTCTTTTTAACTTCCTATCCATATTCATTGTGCTAGCTGGCCTGCTGGTAGCAGCTTGATACTCAAGAGGGATTTTTCCCCTAGCTTCATGCGATCTTTTATAACCACCCTGCTCGACTATCCCTGTCTATCACTACATAAGGTCTGCCTTGTCTCGGTTTAGCTGTGGTTGTTCCTTCGCACTTCCACTTCACAGTCACATCAGCAACAGTCGACTTGGGCAGCTTAATAAAGGTTTGAAAGTCTCACGGATTTGGTATTCAGGTGACATCCAATGACTAGTCTACATTCGAAGTCACTTAGCTGTCCTGACTGACCTGCTGTGATGTTACCAATTCTCTACTGAGAACACAAAACTCCCCACCTAGTGTGCAAACGTCGGCCAGATATTGTTTCAATTCAAAGAAATAGTATTAAAGAGGAGGAGAAGGAAGAGATTTCCGTTTAACGTCCCGTCGACAACGAGGTCATTAGAGACGGAGCACAAGCTCGGGTTAGGGAAGTGTACTGTTTCTCCTGGGTGGACATGAATGTGAAATGTATAGATTACATGTTTTTACGATAAATATTGTATGAGTAACTTGCTAGTTTTGACAAGGAATAATATCGTATGCTACAATGTATGCATATTCCATGGAATTGAGATTCTGTGTTTGAACTCTGACCTCTTTGTCATTACTATTCTTCCTCTTGTCTTATGATATGGACGCGAACCGTAAGGAGCGTTTAACAGAGGTTCATCTTGCTGTATCAGCCAATGTAAGTTATTAACAAAGCTGAAAACAGACTTGTTTGTGACTTAAAAATTGTGTCCGAGTTGAAATCATTTGTAATTCTAAACCTTGTTTGTCTAGAGTAGACATGGGCCTTAACAAAAATTCTTCATTGTTAGGCGCCGTCTTAAAAAATAATTAAGAACTTTCTTTTAGCTGATCGTCGAGACGTGCCGCCGGCTAGAAAATTAAACCTTTCTTTCAGATTCTACGACCCTGGCGGCCGTTGCAAATAATGTAATAAGATTCACTTTCAGATGCCGGCCGAAGTGGCCGTGCGGTTAAAGGCGCTGCAGTCTGGAACCGCAAGACCGCTACGGTCGCAGGTTCGAATCCTGCCTCGGGCATGGATGTTTGTGATGTCCTTAGGTTAGTTAGGTTTAACTAGTTCTAAGTTCTAGGGGACTAATGACCTCAGCAGTTGAGTCCCATAGTGCTCAGAGCCATTTGAACCATTTCACTTTCAGATTTTCTCAAAGTTGCGAGATAACATCCCAGGCATGAAGGCCTAGTCACAGGATTCTAGATCTGGTACAAGATTTTATTTACAAATGCTACGCTTGTTATATTATATTGGGAGTCAAGACGAAACCACGATTTCGAGTTATGGAATTTATTGTTGTACAGTGAACGGACTGATGAAATATGCTCTGGTGCTATAAGCACAAGACTTTTAACTTGACGTCGACTAAGCATATATTGAGGAATATCTGTGGTGTTTTAATAGTTAAACAAATGAGTATTTACAATTCCGTAACCCCTGAGAGCTGAGCTAGTTTACTGAGTGCTTATACGCGTCGGGCTAAAGTATACAACATATTACACTGTTAATAATATTCCTACATTAGTTATTTCTCTTTTATGCTGAGCCATTGCATTAATGCGTGTTTCTTTTTTATATAAGTCACGACTCATATTCATTCTATTACATTACACTGATAGTAAAGGACAAGAGTCACAACTATTTGTGTTTTATTACATTACAAAAGGATGGGGAAAGAAACCGGCCGTGCCCTATTAAAGGAACCATCCCGGCATTTTCCTGGAACGACTTAGGGAAATCACGGAAAACCTAAATCAGGATGGCCGGAGACGGATTTGAACCGTCGTCCTCCCTAATGCGAGTCCAGTGTGCTAACCACTGCGCCACCTCGCTGGGTAATAAAGACACTTGGTATTTTGTACCAAGTAAATTAATAAAAGACTGTACAGATTCCCAAGATATACAACATATGTCATTATAAGGTTGCAAAAAACAACGAAAACATCTCACAATCTCCAGAATCGGTGACGGTTTACACAAGTTCGAAATCTAACGCGAACTTCATTGCAAGATGGTTTTATTAATGTCAACGACGAAACTCTGTCTCCGAATTTGACAGAAAATCGAATGAGTTTCTGATTGTGTGTAAAGTACACCAGCGTCAAGACACAACCAGTACATTCATTGCGCTACATCAATTTTAGTATTATTGACGACTAAAGAGAAGTCCCTAAAGGCGCTTTACCGACATTTCTTCACTAAAGAAGATGCAGTATACATTCCTCATTTCGAATCAAGAATAGCTGCCATCAAGAGCAATCCAGAAGTGGATATCCTTGCTGCAGGAATCAAATCACCTGAGTCTTCTGGCCCAGACTATGTACCAAGCAGGTTCCTTTCGGAGTACGCTGATGTAATAGCTCCGATTTTCAAATCATATACAATAGCGCTCACCACGGAGGATCCGTATCTAAAGACTGAAAAGTTGCTCAGTTCACACCACTACACAAGAAATGAAATAGATTTACTCGTAATTCCCTGAGCTACCGGCCTATGACACTGACGTTAATCTGCAGTTGGATTTTGGAGCATATAGGCCTACTGTGTCGAACATTATGAAATACCTCGAAGTACACTATCTATTGACACGTAATCAACACGGATTCAGGAAATAAATTTACTGAAAAACACAACTGGATCCTTATTCACACGAAGTACTGAGTAGGTTACTAACGACAGGGTATCTCAAGTACATTCCACATTTCTTGATATCCAGAAGACTTTTGACACTGTTCCTCGCAGGTGGCGTATACTCAAACTGCGTGCCACCGGAGTGTCGTCTCAGTCGTGCGACTGAATTTGAGATATCCTCTCAGAAAGCTTACAGTTCGTAGCAATGGCATCTAGTGAAACGGAAGTGAATTTGCTGTTCCCCAAAGAACTGTTATAGGCCCCCTGCTGTTCTTCATCCTTATAAACAATGTAGGAGACAATCTGGGGAGCAGCTCTCTTACATTGTTTGCAGAAGATGCTGTAATTTACTGTCTAGTAAAGGCGTCAGACGATCGACAAAAAGTATAAAATGATTTAGACAAGATATCTGTATGGTGCGAAAAGTAGTAATTGAACGTAAAGAATAAAAAGTGTGAGGTCTTCTACATAAGCACTAAAAATAATGCTTTAAATATCGGTTAAGCGATTATTAAAAAAATTTGAAGGCTGTCTATTGAAGTAAATACTTAGGGATTACAAGTAACAACAAGTTAAATTGGAGCCATTACATAGAAAATATTGCTGAGGAGCGAATCAAAGACTACCTTTTATTAGTAGAACGCTTAGAAGATGCAACAAATCTACTACAAAGACTAGCTATACTATCTTGTCCGTCCTCTTTTTGAGTATTTCTACGCAGCATTGGGTGCTTACTAGACAGGGTTGACACAGGACACGGAAAAGTCCAAAGAAGGGTAACTCATATTGTACAGACATCAAAAAAAGTTTTACATCACCTTCGTTCCGAGAGTTCCGGAACCTGCACAGAAAGTTGGAGTAGAGACCAACATAAACATCATTTACACCCTTTGCATTGCTCATGAAAACTACACACATTGCATGTTGTACTGCCATACAGCAAGACCTTCAGAGATGATGGTCCAGATTGCTGTACCTTTAATACCCAGTAGCACGTCCTCTTGCATTGATGCATGCCTATATTCGTCGTGGCGTACTGACACTGTCATCAAGACACTGTTGATCCAGACTGTCCCACTCCCCAACGGCGTTTCGGCATAGATCCCTCAGAGTGGTTGGTGTGTCACGTCGTCCATAAACAGCTCTTTTCAATCTATCCCAGGCATGTTCGATAGGGTTCATGTCTGGAGAACATGCTGGCCACTCTAGTCGAGCGATGTCGTTATCCTGAAGGAAGTCATTCACAAGATGTGAACAACGGGGGCGCGAATTGTCGTCCCTGAAGACGAATGCCTCCCCAGTATGCTGCCGATTTGGCTGCACTATTGGTCGTAGGATGGCATTCACGTATCGTACAGCCGTTACGGCCCCTTCCATGACCACAAGCGGCGTTCGTCGGCCTCAGACAATGCCACCCCAAAACAGCAGGGAAACTCCACCTTGCTGCACTCGTTGGACAGTGTGTCTATGGCGTTCAGTCTGACCGGGTTGCGTCCAAACACGTCTCCGACGACTATGTGATTCAAGACATATGCGATACTCATCGGTGAAGAGAACGTGATGCCAATCTTTAGCGGTCCATTCGGCATGTTGTTGGGCCCATCTGTACCGCGCTGCATGGTGTCGTGGCTGCAAAGATGGACCTCGCCATGAACGTCGGGAGTGAAGTTGCGCATCAAGCAACCTATTGCGCACAGATTGAGTCGTAACGCGGCATCCTGTGTCTGCACGAAAAGTAGTATTCAACATGGTGGTGTTGGTGTCTGGGTTCCTCCGGGCCATAACCCGTAGGTAGCGGTCATCCACTGCTGTAGTAACCCTTTGGCGGCCTGAGCGAGGCATGTCATCGACAGTTCCTTTCTCTCTGTATCTCCTCCATGTCCGAATAACATCGCTTTGGTTCACTCCGAGACGCCTGGACACTTCCCTTGTTGGGAGCCCTTCCTGGCACAAAGTAACAATGCGGACGCGATCGAACCGCGGTATTGACCGTCTAGGAACCGTTGAACTAGAGACAACACGAGCCGTGTACCTCCTTCCTGGTGGAATGACTGGAACTGATCGGCTGTCGGGCCCCCTCTGTCTAATAGGCGCTGCTCATACATGGGTTGTTTACATCTTTGGGCGGGTTTAGTGACACCTCTCAACAGTCAAAAGGACTGTGTCTATGATACAATATCCACAGTCAACGTCTATCTTCAGAAGTTCTGGGAACCGGGTTGATGCAAAACTTTCTTCGATATGTGCATTATCGCAAAATAGGGAAGACAGTTATATGAGTGCGTAGTGTCTGCTCTTTAGGGCATTTCCGAGGGAACGATCACCACGCACTCATATAACTGATCCGCTTCAATGGACAACGAATCCACCACCTCCAGTGCTGATGCTCAATTACGTTTGACCTCCTGTGGGAATTTCAAACTAGCAAGCTTGGAGGACATAGACGGGGACTCTGCATACGTGGCGGTATTTGAAAATGTGAATCGGTCGGGAGGCGTGCTGGGATAGTCCGCGCAACTTCGATAAACTCTGTGTACGGATGGCGCTGTTGCTAACGCATCTGCCTGGTAAGCAGGAAGTCCCAGTTTGAATCCCAGTCCGGCACACATTTTCATTTGTAGTCGCTGATCCCGCATAAAGTTCCGAAGCAGTTGACATCAATAGTTCCTTCTCCCCCCCCCCCCCCCCCCTCTGCATTTACATAAGGGAGAAAGTGTCACGGATAATGATAAGCGAGTTAATATCTCAATATTTGAAAAAGGGATTTTTCGTTGCGGCCATGTCATTTCACAAAATATCAGTTATCATCTTTTTCCTCCGAATCCGAAAATATCGGTTAACTGGCATCGACACGGTGAAAAGTGGCTATTGTGATGCAATAAAAGAAATCAGAGCCCGCATGGAAAAATTGAAATGTTTTTCACATATGCTGTTCGGGAGTGCAACGGTCCAGAAATTGTGTGAAAGTGATTCTGTGAACACTCTGCTAAACACTTACATTTGAATCCGGTCACGTACTGTGGATAAGCTACTATAAGACGACAGGGCATGGATAGAATCGCAGTTTGATCATTTTTTTTTATTTACTGCGTTCATTTGCTCTCTGATTCAAAATCAAGTCCCGCAGGACAAATATGATGAACCAGGACTCCATCGACAAACTATCAGAGGTGATAGTACAGTATATATTATTTCTAGTCAGGTGTACCGGTAAACCATGTGTACCTTAATCCACCATTTGTGGAACAACGCATCATGTCTCAGCAACGCGGCGAGAAGAGGAGGAAAGATTAGAAGACTCAGCTGGCCTCCGTGTAGAAACACATTTTCTTACAGCTGTAAAGTCTCATGTCCATTTCCATTCACAGGGCCTTAAGCAAAAATCGTCTACCCCAGTTCATGAAATGACTGTTCTGCCATGGTTAATGGGAACATTTTGCTTGTATTCGAGGGCTGCTGCACACGTGAAACACATTTAGAACACACTGAATGCTTAGCGGAATATTTTGTATTTGTATCGTCAGATTATTAGAATATCTAACAAAATGAATTTAGATATTCGCTAGAAACGTGAGTTGTTGCATTTCACCTTTAATGCATTGATCTTAAACTTTCATAGTAACCAAGAAACGAATGACTTATAAATTTATATTTTTATTTAGTTAGGAATAAGCATTTATTAAAGTTTATTTCCATCTTCTTCACTTTTGAGGAACGTTGCTCAATGTCAATTTATTATTGTCATTTTTATACAAATGCACGTGGGTTATGTTAGTTATCCTGACTTTCTTCTACTTAAAATTTTTGCTTTCGATGTGAATCTAACAATAACGGCCCTAAAACGCTTCCCTAAATGTTCAGTTGTTAATAAGAATATCGTTTGTGAATATTTTCTAACTTTATTTCCAAACTGGCGAATAATTTTGCCACATACGCACTGGAGTTTATTATATGAGGACGTAATTTCAGATCGTTGAGTTAGAAGTTTGATATTTCTTCAGTGAAACACAGATTCAAAGCTAACTGGGGCAAGAAACCAAAAGAAACGCAATAACGCTGTTACTCTGCTCTCGGGTACTATTGCTCGCCTGTAGCCGTGCGTTGTAGAGAAAAAAAAAAAAAACTTCTGAGCTAAGTTTTCCTCAACGCTTGTTTTGTATCGCCCACCTTACCTTTGTCAGTGTTTCACAATGTCTCTCTGAGTTAATTGCTGTGCCACGTTCGAGAGACTCACTCCCGTAGAGTTCCAAAGCTCAGCAGTCATGATATTTCTAGCTGAAAACGTTTGCGAACATTTCCGTGGTTTCTTGGGCGAATCTGCGTATGCCCATTCCACCAATTGCCTTTTTGTTTCACAACTGACATTCTTCACCCAGTTCCACAATACCTCTCTGAGTTAATTGCTGTGCCACGTTCGAGAGAATCACTCCCTTTGAATCCCAAAACACAGCAGCCATGATATTTCTTTCTGAAAACGTTTGCAAACACTTCCTTGGTTTCCTGGGTGAATCTGCGTATCCCCATTCTACCAACTGCCTTTTTGCTTCACAACTGACATCCTCCACCTAAGTCTTGTCTCTAGTTACGATACGGTCGATAACGTTTTAACATTTTTCTCGTTATCTTCTAGGTATGTCAGTGCTACACCCAGTTTCTGTCTTTTGTGGTTCTCCGTTAGGACTTTGGGAATTCCCCCCCCCCCCGCCTCCTACCCCCCCCCCCCCCCCCAGCACAGAATTTGCTGTAACGGAGCTTCTCCGCCACAATTTCATGCACTAAACTCCGTGACACTTGGGGAAAATCTTGCCGGAGTTCCGTAATCATGAAACAACGATTTTCACGAATTGTTTCGTTGTTTTTTATCAGTATTTTGTCAGACACAAAGCTAGGCCTAACACTGCGATCCTCGTCTTGAAGATTGGAATGGTCATTTTTTTAAATCGATGCTTTCACTTGTTATTCCTTTTTCCGTTCACATCACAAAGGTTGGCGATAAATTTCGATTATTTTGCAATTTTTTGTCAACAAAAACCTAATCACAGAACGCACCTCACAGGTGGCGGGATTTTCTATTGCAGTGCACATTTTAACACGTCACAGAAAGCAAAGTAGTAGAAGCACAGGCCACACGTTACTACCGCTGGATACGTACTGAGTGGTGGAACGTTGTGGCACCAAGATGGCAGTTGTACCTCTGCCCACCACCCCGACAGACAAAAATAACCTTTCTGGATAGCCCTCGCAGATTAAATACGAACACTGTATATGAGTGCGACCTTGTATTTGAAATTAGCTTTGAATGTAAATAGTTACTACATAATTTCCCAAGCAGGTTGGTCATTCATGGAACAACTCCTCATGTCTGATTGTACTATAAACGATCTTCCAGTTGGAGCTACTGCTTGATTGTTGGTTTTTATTCTAAGACTATTAATGTAGGTTAATTCTTACAAAGAAGAAAACAGCAACCATCCACTATTAATCCTGCTATTTATTTAGGTAAATAGCGCCGTTCTCTCTCAGAGTCATCACAATGTACAGATTGCTTTGATTGCACAGTGTGACTGTTTATAAAGAATAACATAACATAATGAAAATTAAAACACAAAGATAAACCTTACATTATGAGCATATAATATTACAGATGAAGTTGACAGATGTAGTAACCAGCTTGTGTGAATGCTATTTATATGGTATTATGTAAATACTGTGCTATATACAAGAAGTAACATAGAGGTGAGATAAAATAAATAATATGACGCTAACAGTTATATTAACATGTATGGTGCACTGAAATTTTGAATCAAGTGTAGTAGCTGTAAAGTTTTTTTTTTTTTTTTTTACCCCAAGGATTCAAGGTAGTATTACAAGTATTTGTATTACAAAGAATACCATATTCAGTGAGCATTAATTACAAATAAATTGGGAAAATGTGACGGCCAGTTGTATGAATGTTACTTATATGGGATTGTGTAAATACACTGTTTTCTACCATAGGGAAGTAACGCACCAAAAATACTTCGCCACAGTGGAAGAATAAAAATCGAAAACGGACAATAATGTAAATTATATCTTGAAAATCATGTGAACAGCCGTCTGATGATGAACTTGGCAGTTCCAAACCGGTAACGGCGATATTTACCAAAATAAATAGCAGTATTAATAGTGGCTGGTTGCTGTTTTCTTCTTTGTAAGAATTAACCTACATTAATTGTACACAGCCACGGTCTTATCATGTCAGCTTTAGACAAAACAGCGTTCTAAGACTATTTCGAATAGTTTCTAAAATATGTGACATGTGTAATGGCTGAGGTCCGACTGCATGTTAACTGTACCGTTGTGTCTGCCTTGTTGTAAGAAAGAATAAATGTAGGAAATTTAAAACGTGATAGTGGAGGCATCCCTACGTCA
Source organism: Schistocerca nitens (assembly GCF_023898315.1). Classification (NCBI taxonomy): domain Eukaryota; kingdom Metazoa; phylum Arthropoda; class Insecta; order Orthoptera; family Acrididae; genus Schistocerca; species Schistocerca nitens. The sequence continues at coordinate 467,709,411 of NC_064618.1, read as the reverse complement.
CATTACAGACGAATTGCACGACAGTATGGTCCCATACAAGTAAACAATGCAGATCAATAGTATTTTATGGCATCATTCCATTTGACACTTCTTTCACTGCACGATATTGCAGTGCCCGTGTTGTTAAGAAAAACGATGCAAGTTCCTTCGGACATGATGCAGAGCTCATTGATACATGAAATGTGTTCGAAATTGCAACCATCAGCTGTATAAAGGAGCGACGACGCTAAAAATTTGTGCCAGATCGGAACTCGATCCGGGCTATACTGCTTTGCCCGAGCTGTCGTCTTAACCGCATTGGTTATCCATGTACGACTTATGGACAGAGCCGAACTTCTACATGTCGTAGTTCTTGCGTCGCAACCTATACTCGTACACACATTATGTGATCCCCATACAGGACAGGGCATTTTAATTGAATGTCACTACCTGGTACGGCAGATACATACGATACTGCGCTGCCTGTCCATGCATACATGTCCGAAGGAGCACTGCATCGTTCTTCTTTGCAACACAGGCACCGCAATATCGTATTTATTCACGACTTTCAATTAAAATGTCCCGTCCTGTACGGGAATTGTGTAATCGTTGTACCAACACAGCTTGTGACGCAGGAGCGACGACATATGGAAGTTTGAGTCCAGCCATGTGTCGTTCATGGATATCCAAAGCGGTGAAGGCGACCGCGCGTAAAGCGGGATATCAGGGCCGAGTCTCGGTCCAGCACAAATTTTCACTGTCGTCATTCCTTTATACGAGTACAGCTGATGGTTGTTCGTATTGGCAACTGCGGACACGTTGAAACGGTACAGTAGTTTCCGCTCCATAAGCAGCAGGTTTCGCTGCTCGCTCGCACCGGGAAATACAAACGGAGGCGGCTCCGCCACCAATTTTTGCACGACGCGGCCGGCCGAGGGTGCAACAGAACCCATGTGGACGGGTGGAAAGAAATGTGTCAGGCTTCATAAAACATATTTATATGTGTCATGTATTATGCATTTCTTGCACGTGAATGTGAATCTGCACATGAACTTTCCTAATCCTCCTCACGCCTTTCCATAAAGCGTGGCCAATCCTAGTTGGGAAGTAGTTCTGTAATATAATAGTGCCAACCTTACTCCTGGGTAGGGAATCAGAGAGACAACACAGGCAGATCAAAGACAAAGACTTTCCAGTGTCGGAAGATTTCAAAAAATGGTTCAAATGGCTCTGAGCACTATGGGACTCAACATCTTAGGTCATAAGTCCCCTAGAACTTAGAACTACTTAAACCTAACTAAGCTAAGGACATCACACACACCCTCGGAAGATTTGGGGTGGAGAGGTTGGTCACGGCCAAGTAGTTCGACCATCCTCTCCACCGGGTCCCAGGAATACCTCCAGGTGCCCGCGATATTCTGGGAGTGTTACACAAGACGGGTAAGTGAGCAGACGTGCCCTCAGTGCGTCTGTCTTGATGTTCACGCGTGGAAGAGAGGTATTTGAATATTTCCACTATTTCTTTTATTTCCAGCTTCGGATTATGTAAGGAAATGAATGTTCTCGTGTAATTTCGGAAATTTGACCCCCTGTGTTAATGTATCTGGTTCCCAGTTTGCCCGTTATCCTCCTCACATAGTGGATGCCCCATTTAAAATATTGAGAGACTTTGGTGGTATACATTTCGCCAACGCAATTCCGTCTGGCCCGTAGAAATTTACGTACAGATAAGTATATAATATACCCGAGCTATAAGTTGTAAAGTTGTAATATTTGTAAACTGGAACAATTGCTGCAATCGCTGTAAAGTCGAGTAATAATGTTTAAAATAAATAGGTAATCAATTGTCATCAATCTTTAAGATACCTTAAAAATCACAAAGGAGTCAACTTGAAGGAATTAATTTGAAATAAAAGATATAGAATGCAGGGACCCACATATCAGCGTGTGAGCCCTCCAGCCCCCTTCCCAGTATCGTACAGAAAGGTCACGCTCTCTAGGTAGCGCTCTCAAGCTCCCCTCGCCAGTTATGCGTTGCGCAATTTTCATTCAGGGCTTGAAGACATCAACGTTCATCTGGCGTCCCTAGGCAAGGAGGTTTGACGATAATCTTTCATGTGCTTCTTTGACTGTTGTACAATCTGCTCATAAGGAGCTGTACATTCCTCCAACATTTGCCGGCCGATATCATTCGAGGTAGAACCACATATCAAAAGTTATCACTTCAGAATGAGTCAAATATATCAGACACCTAGCTGGATGGTTATAATATCTACACCGCATGCAAACAGCATGTTTCAGTAGCGCATCAAATGTCATTACTAGACGTCATATATTTCCGTGAGCTATTTGTACAACTCATGAAGCAATGTGAACTCCTCGGGAGGTATACCTACGTAAAAACGCATGAAGACTGCTACTGTTTGATGTTGAAAATACCTACGTGGAAATACGCAGTGAATCATGCCGGTAATTGTCCTCTTACCACACTCCTGACTAGTAAGGCAAATGGCATCTTCGAACCGCATAGTATGCTACGTCTTTCATCCGGAACGTTTTCTTTTATCTTGAGTAAGATTTCACCATAACATCTTTTTTTGCTAGCGACAAGCTGAAGATATAATTTTCATGACGTACTGCTTTCTGTACTCGATTTAGTTGGATGTGAATGTGCAGAAGACAGCTCAGCATTTTCTCATTTAGTGTTGAACTCTGTTGGTATAACTCGTATTTTTGTCATAGAAACACAATAAAACAGTTTCCATCACGGCCGTTGTAACTGTTTTAAGAGAAGTGTTTCAGATTAATGTGACCACTACATCTCTAGTTACAGCAAAGCTCTTATTTTTCAACAGCCATTGTTTCTATTCTCAAGAGTTTCACAGCTTAGTATTTCACAGTGCCGATCTGTCCAGTTGTAACAGAAATTGCGAAAGGTCTCTGATAAAAGATTCAGAAATATGGTACAATAAGCTTCTTGCAGTGACATAATAAAGAACGCTAGTGTATCAGAGAGCTGCTATAATTGTTGACTGCTAGATGGTTTATGTTATCAAAAGGCCTATTTCGGCATTATCACTGTCTTGGTTCAAATGGCTCTGAGCACTATGGGACTCAACATCTGAGGTCAGTAGTCCCCTAGAACTTAGAACTACTTAAACCTAACTAACCTAAGGACATCACACACATCCATGCCCGAGGCAGGATTGGAACCTGCGACCGTAGCGGTCGCGCGGTTCCAGACTGAAGCGTCTATAACCGCTCGGCCACACCGGCCGGCTATCACTGTCTTCAGGCTGTCCGAAAGCAAATATGCTTTGTTAAAAGTTGTAACATTACAGCTAACAGTTTTGTTTTACTGCGTGCTGGTACTTACTTCCATATTGCATCGTGGCGCTGTCGCTGGAAGTAAGTACCAGCAACCGTAAAACAAGACCGTTATTAGCTATAGTGTTACAACTTTTAAGAAAGCGTATTTGGTTTCAGATAGCCTGGAGATGGCAATAATGTCGAAATAGGCCTATGCTAATTTAAAACGTCTAGCAATTAACAATTATAGCAACATTCCGGTACATTACCGTTTTTTATTATATCATTGCAAGACATCTACCATGCTACCCAAGCGAAAATACATGCTTCGTCAAAAATAGCCGTAACGTCGACCGATAGAAGTGCATTTAACAGCCTAAATTTACAGCTATATCTGTTACCCACAAAAACCCTCGTGGTGTGTAATGATGGCACTTTGTATATCAGTCGTTTGGCGCCTTTACCCGTCAAATCGTGAGCGGTGCACGGGAAGAGCGATTGTTGGTAAGCCTCCGTACGACCTCTAATCTCTCTGATGTTACCGTAATGGTGTTTTCACGATACAGACGCAGTGGGGAACAATATATTCGTTGACTCTTCTAACAACATACGTCCTCGTAATAGAACAGTAAATCACAACGTGATGCACGATTTATCTCTTGTAGCGTTTGCTTCTACAGTGAGATGAGAATCTCCGTGACAAGTGTGTTCACGAAACTAACCTGTGACGAAACATTCAGCTCTCCTTTGACTTCCTCTGTCTCCCCTATCTACGATAGCTGGGCTGTATCTAACACACCGTTCCCCAAACTCACCCCCCCCCCTCTCTCTCTCTCTCTCTCTCTCTCTCTCTCTCTCTCTCTCTCTCACACACACACACACACACACACACACACACACAAACTTAAACACAGTAGTTTCCTACACTATATGTGCAAGGTGTCATTCTGCAATTGTGGCTGGTGGCAAATGTGAGAGCACTGACTGCATTTCATTATACAGCAACCACAAAAGAATAGCTGTTCGTAGTGGTTACTTCTCACTGGAGCAAGGCAAGTATCTTTTTGCAGTAATGTTTGCCTTTAGGGATTAATTACACTCGCCCAGGATTTAGATTCTAAATAGTATCATATGCCTTTCCACAAACTGTCGATTGGTACTCTTTTATATGTTTTATCCTACGAAGATGCAATGGGTAATTGGAGTATCTAAACCGATAGGAATCAAAAGGCATTCACCGCCATTGCTTGCTTTCTGGTAACTGCGAAAGTTAACTAGCAGACAACATTACCTTTAGGGTTACTACGTTAAGAAACCAGAATTGGCACGGGGACTTACCATCGCTGAAATGTTAAGTGTAACTGAGTTTGCAGTTATCCTATTTATTGTCTTACTAGCCAAAGTTGGAAGCGACCGGAAGCATACCGGTCAACGTATTTCGATTTCTGTTCATTCAGTTACCTCACCGAGTCCTGTTGGAGTGCACGTACGGCATACGGCTGCAACAATGATTTTGAAATATTTTCGACACTAGAGATTTGTTCCTCGTTTAGTGTAGTTTTTCTTCCCGCGCATAATGATGTACAACACGTATTAGCCTGCTAGCTTCCTCATGTTCCATGCCAAAAATAATATAGATATTTTTGTATTTTTATATTTTATTTGCTATTGCAGTTCGATATAGCAATTTAAAGTGAGTCTATCTGAGAAAATAAAGGTTTGTACAACAAAGCAAGCCTTACGAATCAAGAACCTGAAAAAATTAGAACAATTACAAAGAGCGATGCTATAATAATTCCTTGGCAACTTCACTTGAGCCTTTTTAGTTTTATACTGTTTTACTTTTTAAACTGATTATTTGTGTTGTTTGACATCTTACGTTACGTGTAGGTTTGATCTCACGCATCTTTCAGTGGTGAACACACTTTTCTTTGTATAACATCTTGAAGGAAATTGTTTCGTAAAATACATATTATTATCTTTCCACGAAATAAATGGTAGAGTGAGTTAGAAAACTGCAAAATGAATATCGTAATTGTCGATGTACCACTGATATAGATATTCTTTAGAAATTTTATAAGTTAAAGCCATAAAAAGCAATACATTTGAAAATTACAATTAACAATCACAAACATGTGAAGCCGAAGGTAAGCTGTTGCTTAGCAACAGTCTTCCTTCGACCATTCATTCATCATTCCAATGTGTTCTGTAGATATGACCTTGAAGGCTAACGTCAGGGATTCAGGATAAGTGAAGGTATGAACAGAAAGAGAGTAGCTTCTGATAAACACTTATTCCTTGCTACTTCCGAATATTCTTACAACTGAGTACCATTATTCGAATATAATTAAGAAGGCTGTAATTAAAGTAATGCTGCTGTAGAAAAGTACTGCTTAGGGACTATCTATTGCTTCCTAGTTAAATTGAGTATCTGCTAATTATCTGCTTCTAGCTTCCTGTTCATTTATTAATTTATATTAGTAGAGAAAGCCTCTACATATTTGTAAAAAAAATGTTGGTGTTCTAATTTGGTAAGTGTAGGTTTCATTCACAAAATTTGTACTTTAATTTCAGTTACATGATGGAGCACTCGTATTATTGGTGGGAATTCCTAGTGAATAAAAAAGCTGCACCTAGTATAAGTCTTTATTATTTTGTTGCTCACCATAGCCTTCGTTCTAACATAGTTAGAAACTCGATAGCTTGTGTATGATTGAAAACTGTACTTTATTGGTTTGCTTCGGCTACCTGGTAAAGTAGTCTACTACTAACCCAGCACAGATCTCAAGTTCTTGTGCTGATTGTGCACAAACCAGTCGTTGTTTTACACAGAGCTACGTAAAATTTGCCGTAAACATGGGTGAATTTGTCCAGTTGGGAAAGGGAAATATCTGTTTTTGGAGAACCAAGAGGAAAAATAAATCTAGGCACGAAAATGATAATGTACATAAAAAATTTCACTGGATGCTTTGTACCTCAAGATAAAAGTAGAGTTTAACATAAATGCTGTTTAATTACTGCAGTGACGTTTCTAATCAAGAGCAACATTGAAGCAATCCTTCCACTCCGTACTTCTTATCCTAATCATTTAAAATTATTTCGTAGTATTTTCAAGCTACAGTGTTTTGTCTACCGTTTCCAGATGCTAACAATACGTCTTTCGTAAGAGCACAATAATTATTGTGTATATGTGAATGCTATGAAGCCCACATTATTGCTCGCTGAAAATGTGTTAACTGTTGAAGTAGCTGCTGTCAAAATTTGATGTGAATGAATAATTCTGTTTACAATACTCTGAGTTTAACTGTATGTTCAGGTTTCTTCTGTAAGTCTTCAGGTTAGTTTTACATTCTGATGCCAGCTGTTAAAGAAACAATAATAAAAACATATTTGTGTAACAGCAATCTAAGGAATATATATATATATATATATATATATATATATATATATATATATATATATATATATATATACCGTAAATTGCATATTTATATTTACGCTTGCACAAATGATTGTCTAACACTGCAGTAACAGTTCGATATCATACCTTCAACGAGTTTCTTGAATAGTGGTGAATTAGTTAAAAGCAGTACTTTGGGAGATAAGAAGAATAATTTCGATAAGTGATGGCTGCAACGACGCACCAGACTGCACACTTCCACATATTTTGTCTTCAAATATTGAGACACAGTCATTTTATTTCAGCTGTTCTAATTAGACAATATAGATCTACGTGATCTACCAGTATTAAATCCGGCTAACATACAGAGTAGAGGCTTGCGTAAAATTAGCAACCCATGCCTCTAACACATCCTTACCAAGCCCACATATTCATAAAATTAACATAAATTCAAATTCGGGAACACGCAAAAGGTTTTAATTGTTAAATGAGTCTATGAAACAACTTCGATGAAAACAGTGTGGAAACGTATCTAAACAAAATCCTTTGTTGGATCTTGTTGGATCTTCTTGCTATTTCTTTCTCTCTGAAGAAAGATACAATTGCAGAGTTTGACGTACGGTCAACATAAAGGTTATTACAGACGGTTTTCTGTAAATAGTGTAAGGTAAAGCTTGGTTTTATCAAATAGCTGCCGATCCACCGGCAAGCTTTAATGTTTTATTGTACTTCAGTAACAGAGAAAAGGTTTAGAATTTTTTTTTCCTTTACTTTTACTTCTTTAAAGTTTGTTGCACTATACTATCCAATCAAATCTGTTTAAAAATTTCCTAGACATAAATATGTTCACGATAATAAGCTAGTAGACTTAGAAAAAGCTTTTGACAATTTTGACTGAAATACACTCTTTGAAATCGGGAAGGTAGCAGGGGTAAAATACAGGAAGCGAGAGGCTATTTATAATTTGTACATAAACTAGTGGCAGTTATAAGAGCCGAGGGGCATGAAAGGGAAGCAGTGGTTTATATGTGAGTGAGACACAGTCGTATCCTATTCAATGATGTGCCTGTACATTGAGGAAGCTGTGAAGGAAACCAAACAAAAATCTGGAGATGCGTTCAAAGTTCAAGTAGAAGAAATAAAAACTTTGATGTTTGCCGATGACATTCTAGTTCTGTCAGAGACAGCAGAGGACTTGGAAGAACACTTGAACGGAATTTCAGCGTCTTGAGGGGAAGCAATAAGATGAACATTAACAAAAGCAAAACAAGAGTAATGGAGTCTAATTAAATTAGGTGATGCTGAGAGAGTCAGATTATGGAACGAGACACTAAAGGCAGTAGATTAATATGGGCATTTGGGCAGTAAAATAGTTGACATCTTGGGTTGTCGGGTGTTCTGCCGGATATCAGCGTCGTACTTGCACGATATTTCGGTCACGTAGCTCGTAACCTTCATCAGGTGCGACCTGAGACTGCTCCTCGAGTGGACCTGGTCCAGTATTTATGCCTATGGCCTTCCCCCTCCACCAACGGCTGCAGGCGCTTCCTCTGTGGTCCGCGCCCATTCCCTGCGACCTGCTGGAGCGTTGCTGCTCCGTTTTCCGTCCGCTGCGGTTCTAGGTGTTCCCTCTGCGGTCCGCGCCCACCAACCCCGCTCCTGCGGGTTTCCTCTACGGTCTGGGGTACCAAGCGTTCCCCCTGCGGTCCGCGCCCGCTCACCACGACCTGTTGGAGCGTTGCCGCTCCGTTTTTCGTCCACTGCGGCTCTGGATGTTTCCTCTGCGGTCCGCGCCCACCAGTCCCACTTCTGGGTGTTCCATCTTCGGTCTGGTGCTCCTGGCAGTCCGTCAGGGGCTCGTTTTCCATCTCCATGTCTCTGGTTCTTCTGTTTGTGCAGTGTTGCAACGGACCCGTTGCTCCTTTAACAATTCCAGAGCCGGATCCCAGGCTCTGCTTAGCTGGTACCCTGTGTCACGGTTCATAAGATCGTCAGCCATTTTAATTTCTATCGATTCTCTTATAACACTGTCCCAAAATCTGGGTGTTTGTGCTAGAATCCTGGTATCCTCATACTTCATGGCATGATCTAGTTCTAGACAGTGTTCAGCAATGGCTGACTTAGTCACCTGTCTTAATCTAGTGTGCCTCTGATGTTCTTTGCACCTGATCTCCACAGTTCTTGTCGTCTGGCCAATGTAGGACCTGCCACATTGACAAGGTATATTGTAAATCCCTGGTTTTCGTAACCCCAGGTCGTCTTTGACACTCCCCAGCAGTCCCCCAATCTTGTTGGATGGACAGAAAACACACTTGATATTGTGTTTACGGAGGATCCTACTGATTCTGGCAGAAATAGAGCCAGCATAGGGCAGATATGCCACCTTCTTTGTTTCATCTTGGTCTTCTTCAGGAACCTGTGGTATAGTGGCTGGTTGGAATGCCCTCTCAATTTGTCTGTCCGTGTATCCATTCTTGGAGAAAACTGTTTTGAGACGTTCTATCTCTATAGGTAGATTCTCTTGGTCTGACAGGGCATGTGCTCTGTGGACCAAAGTCTTCAGAACCCCATTCTTCTGTGCAGGGTGGTGACAGCTGCTGGCCTGCAGATATAAATCAGTGTGTGTTGGTTTTCGGTACACACTGTGGCCAATTGATCCATCTGCTTTCCTCTGGACTAGTACATCCAGTACTGGGGGAAGGCCATAGGCATAAATACTGGACCAGGTCCACTCGAGGAGCAGTCTCAGGTCGCACCTGATGAAGGTTACGAGCTACGTGACCGAAATATCGTGCAAGTACGACGCTGATATCCGGCAGAACACCCGACAACCCAAGATGTCATTAGATCGCCGGGAAAGCCTGAAGAGTTACAGTAAAATAGTTGATGATGGCCGAAGTAGAGAGGATATAAAATATAGACTGGTAGTGTCAAGGAAAGCGTTTCTCAAGAAGAGAAATTTGTTAACATCTTTTCTAAAGGTATTTGGAGTGTAACCTTGCACGGAAGAACATGAATGATAAACATTGACACAAGAAGTGAATAGAATCTTTTCAAATGAGCTGCTACAGAAGAATGGTGAAGATTATATGGGTATATCAGGAAAGTAACATGGAGGTACTGAATTGGGGACAAAAAACTAACTTGACTGAAAGAAGGGTCGGTTGATAGGACATACTCTAAAATATCATCAATTTAATGCATCAGATCAGTCTCCGAACTGAAGACCACATCAACAATAGCAACTTAGCGGACATTCAGGCGCTTGAAAAAACTACAGCTTTGCATCAGCTTTAGGTTTTTAAAATGTTGATTTTTCCCTTAGGTCTGCTCTAAGGATTATTTTTACTTCATTGACGACAATTTGAATGAACAGTTTGCTGTGTCGAAGCTACAATTGAGATCGTAGTGAACGCGTATGTTAAGCTTATGCGGACGTTTAATGTAATGTGTATCCTATGATGATGTGATCAAGTAAAGAAACCGTGTTTGATGAAAGCGTAGATGGGGACCCTTTACGGTTCTGCAGGCATGAACATCCCGTACTTGACAAATGGTATCTGCTTCATTTATATTTTGTGTTTATTTGTGTCGTATTCAGAATATCACAGGTATTTAAAAACAATGCATTATTTTTAATTACTCATATTTGTTCTGATTAGTTAAGAAATTGCATAAGTGCTTGCCAGTTTACATTTATTTAAGACATGAATCACATAATCAATCTGCGCCTGTATCTTCAGTGGTTATTCCATTTGCAGCATTCATTTCTTTCCTCTCGTTCTTTGCCCCTTGTGACTTTCTTTCTCGCTCTCTAATTCTTTCATTGAGTTTTCTTATTCTGTCTTTCGTTCTCTGTCTGTTTGTCTGTCTCTTCCTCTCTCCCTCCTTCCGTCTCCGTCCCTCCCTCTCTCTCTCTCTCTCTCTCTCTCTCTCTCTCTCTCTCTCTGTCTCTATCTATCGTTCTATGTGTCATCGACGAGTTTAAAGCGCTTTTTTTCTTTGCGCAACAGCAAATTACTTTACAAAACTGGCTCTGGAATCATCATAAATTTCCTGCTGTGCAAGAAATGTTAGTTTTTACGATTGCGTGATGTAGGAAAACAAGACATTATCTTAATGTGTATGTCAGAGCTATGCGGTATTTCTATGGAAAGATGGTTGACTGCAGAAGCTGCCATTTAAAATGGAGTCTATTATTCTTTGACTTCTGTGAGGCGTTCTTGATCTCTAAAAACAGGTGTTTTCCAAAGCAGGATAAATGCCGCCGTAATGCGTGGTACGGACTTTAAACAAGTCAGTGCCAGGCAGGACTTGCTTATCTAAATTTTACAAAGGTCCAAGTTCGATTATGCCTTCACTACATTATGATCATGACAGTTTTCGTTCTCACAGCTTTCAAAGTGACAGGGGTTAAAAATTTTACACAAGGCCAGTTCAATTCCCACTTGGGTCTTATACAAACAAAGTGACACATTAACATTATTAGCATACGTATGTTGCAGTACTTTATACACCGATGAAAAAATAGCAACAACAAAAAAATTAATGTAGAGTAATGAAATTTCGGCGATACCTTTGTATAGGTTACATATTTAAGTGATGGACACTGAAAGATCACAGGTTAATGTGCGTGCGAGATAAACCACTGCAAATGTGAAATGCTAGTACGTTAATAACCTATGTAACCGTCAAAGCGTTCAGTGCAAGCATGCAAGCGTGCATGCATTGTGATGTCCTGGTGCCAGACGTCATTTTGTGGGATTGGAGTTCTGTGCCTGTTGGATTTGGTCGATCAGTGCAGGGACTGTTAATGCTAGTTGTCGATGACGCTGGAGTTGTCCAGTGACGTCCAATATGTGCTCGATTTGAGACAGATCTGGCGATCGAACAGGCCTAGGCAGCATGACGACACTCTGCAGTGAATATTGGGTTATAACATCGGTATGTAGGCGAGCGTTATCCTGTTGGAGAATACCCAATGGAATGCTGTTCACGAATGACTGCACAACAGGTCGAATCACCAGATTGACGTATTAATTTGCAGTCAGGGTTCGTGATATAACAACGAGTGTGCTCCAGCTGTCATACGAAGTCGCACCCCAGACCATAACTCCAGCTGTAGGTCCAGTGTGTTGTGAGTTAACGAGCATTTCGCTCTCATTTCAGCACAATGCTGAAAGAGTCAGCCTTCAAGAATCGTGAAACGAAACCTGTCGTCCAGGACCGGATGCCACAAAGAGCGCAGATTCACCACGAGATGGGGAAACTCACAGGCGTCTATCGTCTATTGAGGCCTAAGCGCTGTAGTGTGCGAGTGAGGAGGCAGACGGAAACCTACGTCATAGGGAAACCCAGTAGAAGGCTTTGTGGTCAAGGAGACGTAGCAGTGTTAAATATGGCACACCTAAGGTCGGCTATAAAGGGAAACATTTATGGAAACTATTTACTTCTGTAGAAATGCAGGGAATTAAGCCAGAGTTATTTTAATCTCCCATCCTTCATAAATTTTCATGGTGAACCCAATAAAACTTGAATATTAATCAAATCGATAATAGTTTAGGATTTACTGTTAAAGTTAAATTAACAAGTTGTGTAACAAAGACCTCAATGCCAAAATCTGAACGCTTTAGTCCATCTTAACGATCGACATTTCATACAGAAGCACATTATTAAAATGACAAATGTTGTAAATTTCAACTCTGTGACTTCATTTGTTTAAAAGATGTAGTAAATTTAAATTATCAGTATTTTCAGTTAACAGATCATCATTTCCTCCACACAAAACACATTGAACAATGACAGCATGACACCTTATTGAACCATTAGGTAATAGAATATTTGTTGTTAAGTTTAGTGAATAATAGTTACTTTTGTTCTTTATTTATTTATCACTAGGCACATTTGTGCAAGGCTACCGGCAGTGACATTCAAAGTTAAGGAGGAAATTGTATTGGTTTTATGTAAAAGAATTTAACGTTTATTATGTAATGGATATTATTGTTATTTTATTTAGAACACGAAAGTGGTCAAGCTTTGATTATTTAAATATGTTAAACTGTAAAATAATGTACAATAAGCTGTAGCCAATCAGATGGACGGCTTCAGGAAAGGAAACTGTCCTAGTCAGTTGAGCGAGCATATTCGGCGCGCGGCAAACGCGACCGGGGACGGGCAGAGGGTAGCTCGACTGGAGACACCAAAGGGTACAGTCCGGATTGAGACTCGAAAGCGGACAGTCGATCTTTAGGCAGCTAGGAAGTGAAACGACTTAGAAAATTTCGCGTCGTGTAGTATCGTGGGACTTTGTCTCTGAGCGATGAGCAGCCGCGGGCTTGGTGTGAACTGTAACTTTTCGTGTAAATAACGAGGTGGAGTATTGGACTTGTGTTTCGCGATGATATTGTGCATGATCTAACTGTGTCAAATGGATATGCGCTCGAGTGTAACAGTAAGTCTTTCGCTATTAATTTGCTTTCTGAATAAACATTACTCTAACCAAATAACAACTGTCTGGCCTACATCATTTATGGGTCGTTAATACAGTTAGCGATATTATTATTACTGTTATTATATGTTATATTAACTTTGTATTTCGCAAAATTGCCATCAGCTGGACAATTTAACCAAAGGGTCACAAGTGTCTAATTTAAGGCGTGTAATGCGACACGTGCGGTTCAGTCAAAAAAAATGGTTCAAATGGCTCTGAGCACTATGGGACTCAACTGCTGAGGTCATAAGTCCCCTAGAACTTAGAACTACTTAAACCTAACTAACCTAAGGACAACACACACATCCATGCCCGAGGCAGGATTCGAACCTGCGACCGTAGCGGTCGCGCGGTTCCAGACTGTAGCGCCAGAACCGCTCGGCCACCAGCGGCCGGCGCGGTTCAGTCCCTGACGAGTTTGAGCCAAGACATTTCGACGAAGAGGAGCCGCATGTGAGGCCGAACATCTTTGGGATGATAGCTCGCAGTGTGTAGCACACAGACTGGTTGGTTGCAGGCCCTCATCTGATCTCCTTCCCATCAACATAACCCCATCACTGGCGCAGAGGCAGAACCTGCCCTCCAATGAGCTCTCGCTTGTCACCACTGAAGTCGCATATGGCGGTGGTTTGGGGTCAGTAGAATGCACGCTAAAGGACGTCTGGCTCGAAGCTATCCTTGAAGTAACCGATTTGTAACTGTTCGTTGTGTTACTATTGGCAACTGCTTCTCAAATTGCTGCTGCAAAATCAATACTCCGCCCGACAGCCATATGGCGAAACGATGGTCTTCCCCCTCGACAGTGTCACTTGGCCGTCGGGAGCCCGGTCTTCTTGCGACTGTACATTCTCGTGACCACCGGTGCCAATAATCATGTACAGCGGATACATTCGTGCCAAATCTTTCTACAACATCGCAGAAGGAATATGCAGCTTCTCGTAGCCCTATTACGCGACCTTGTTCAAACTCAGTGAGGTGTTACAAAAGCGTCTTTGTGCCCTTAAAGATGTGCTTCAGTAACATCAACTCACCACGTCCAATTTCAAAAGCAGCTAACACTCACGACACTGCAACGTGCATTTAAAGCAATCCTGATTTGCATCCTCATAGTGGTGCTACTAGCGCCAATCATCTACATATTTATCTACATGGATACTCTGCAAACCACATTTAAGTGCCTGAGAGAGGGTTCATCGAACCACCTTCACAATTCTCTTTTATTCAAATCTTGTGTAGCGTGCGGAAAGAAGTGTCAGGAAGTCGTTTCTGAAAGTATTTGTATGGAGTGTAGCCATGTATGGAAGTGAAACATGGACAATAACCAGTTTGGACAAGAAGATAATAGAAGCTTTTGAAATGTGGTGCTACAGAAGAATGCTGAAGATAAGGTGGGTAGATCACGTAACTAATGAGGAGGTATTGAATAGGATTGGGGAGAAGAGAAGTTTGTGGCACAACTTGACTAGAAGAAGGGATCGGTTGGTAGGACATGTTTTGAGGCATCAAGGGATCACAAATTTAGCATTGGAGGGCAGCGTGGAGGGTAAAAATCGTAGAGGGAGACCAAGAGATCAATACACTAAGCAGATTCAGAAGGATGTAGGTTGCAGTAGGTACTGGGAGATGAAGAAGCTTGCACAGGATAGAGTAGCATGGAGAGCAGCATCAAACCAGTCTCAGGACTGAAGACCACAACAACAACAACATCTTTCCGTACGAACTCAGATTTCTCTTATTTTATCGTGGTGATCGTTCTTCCCTATGTAGGTCGGCGTCAACAAAATATTTTCGCATTCGCAGGACAAAGTTGGTGATGGAATTTCGTGAGAAGATTCCGTCGCAACGAAAAACGCCTTTCTTTTAATGATTTCCAGCCCAAATCCTGTATCATTTCTGTGACACTCTCTCCCATATTTCGCAATAATACAAAACGTGCTGCATTTCTTTGAACTTTTTCATTGTACTCCGTCAGTTCTACCTGGTAAGGATCCCGCACCGCGCAGCAGTATTATAAAAGAGGACGTACAAGCGTAGTGTAGGCAGTCTCCTTAGTAGGTCTGTTGCATTTTCTAAGTGTCCTGCCAATAAAACGCAGTCTTTGGTTAGCCTCCCCCACAACATTTTGTATGTGATCCTTCCAATTTAAGTTGTTCGTAATTGTAATACCTAGGTATTTAGTTGAATTTACGGCTTTTACATTAGACTGATTTATCGTGTAACCGAAGTTTAACGAGTTCCTTTTAACACTCATGTGGATGACCTCACACTTTTCGTTATTCAGGGTCAACTGCCACTTTTCGCACCATTCGGATATTTTTTCTAAATCGTTTTGTAGTTTGTTTTGATCTTCTGATGACTTTATTTGTCGATAAACGACAGCGTCATCTGCAAATAACCGAAGACAGCTGCTCAGATTGTCTCCCAAATCGTTTATATAGATAAGGAACAGCAAAGGGCCTATAACACTACCTTGGGGAACGCCAGAAATCACTTTTGTTTTACTCGATTACTTTCCATCAGTTACTACGAACTGTGACCTCCCTGACAGCAAATCACAAATCCAGTTACATAACTGAGACGATGTTCCATAAGCGCGCAATTTCACTACGAGCCGCTTGTGTGGTACAGTGTCAAAAGCATTCAATACTTCATGTGAATAAAGAGCTAGTCATGTTTCACAGGAACGATGTTTTCTAAGCCCATGTTGACTGTGTGTCAATAGACAGTTTTCTACGAGGTAATTCATAATGTTCGAACACAATATATGTTCTAAAATTCTGCTACATATCGACGTTAACGATATTGGCCTGTAATTTAGTGGATTACTCATACTACCTTTCTTGAATATTGGTGTGACCTGTGCAACTTTCCAGTCTTTGGGTACGGATCTTTCGTCGAGCGAACGGTTGTATATGATTGTTAAGTATGGAGCTAATGCATCAGCATACTCTGAAAGGAACCTAATTTGTATACAGTCTGGACCAGAAGACGCTTTTATTAAGTGATTTAAGTTGCTTCATTACTCCGAGGATATTTACTTCTACGTTACTCATGTTGGCAGCTGTTCTTGATTCGAATTCTGGAATATTTACTTCGTCTTCTTTTGTGAACGCATTTCGGAAGACTGTGTTTAGTAACTCTGCTTTAGCAGCACTGTCTTTGATAGTATCTCCATTGCTATCGCGCAGAGAAGGCATTGATTGTTTCTTGCCGCTAACATACTTCACATACGACCAGAATCTCTTTGGATTTTCTGCCAGGTTTCGAGGCAACGTTTCGGTGTGGAAACTGTTATAGGCATCTCGCATTGCAGTCCGCGCTAAATTTCGAGCTTCTGTAAAAGATCGCCAATCTTGGGGATTTTGCGTCTGTTTAAATCTCTTACGCAACTGGCGCATAATCTGAACAAACATCATCTTTCAAGTGTAGAAACACTCCTGTCAACTTCCTTTTATGTCGCACAACTCCTTCTTGGTGCTGCGATTTTTCCCGTCAGTGTACAACTATCACAACTTCAGTGTGGTAGACGCTGATGGCGTCAAGTGCACACGGTTGACTAAAGTATATCATTCCCGGGCAAGTTCCGTGAATTTCTCTAATGTTTCTGAAACAGAGCTACGTTCAATCCTTGATGGAATTGAACAGCTGAAACATGACCATGATGTGATGTCCCATACGTACAGATCTTCTGACAGATACCCGACCAAGAGATACACCTGCAGTCTTGTAGCCTACATCAAAATTTCTTTTCCTTGATCCCGAAATCAAAGGAAACAGGCAAATTCACGTAATGAAATTACCAATCTCGCGCTTCTGTTTACTGCATCTGTCAGCATGTGTCATTTAGATACAAAAATATGTATGCGTGAAAAAACACAAAAACCGGGTGTAAAATTCTACAGTTTTTTTTTTTTTTTTTTTTTTTTTTTTTTTTTTTTTTTTTTTACAGTCCGGATTTCTAGTCCAATGCCACCGTCAGCTACAAAGATAAATATGTGTGGTTTTGAAATTTTTGTGGGTTGAAAGATTTTAAACTAGCACATGTACAGAGTATCAGAGTTGGTTATCAAATATGACCATTTTCAATGTTTGGTTTACGAGTAAATCGAGAGGAAATAGTGCAGTAAAAAGGCGGTGAAAAGCTATTTAAGTTAGATAAAATATGCGAGACATAAAATAATAAACTAGATAACAAATTACAACAACAATGCTGAGAAGAAAATACGCTGAAGAATGAATAGTAAACGTTGGAATATGTCACCACAGTTACAAGGAATATGCAAGTGTACTCTGTGATGAAGAGGTTGCCTCAAAAGAGGAATACATGGCGGGCCCCATCAAACCAGTCACAAGACTGATGACTCCAGTGTACATCATGTCGCCAAAAAAAAAAAAAAAAACACCGTCAAACTTTTGGGACAGGTTCCTTACAAAGAAACAAGTAAAAAATATCGTTAAACGTAGGCTCTAAATTCATACCACAAGGAATATGAGCTCTTGTTCATCTTCGATACCATGAAAGACTTTTTTTCTTGAATTGGTGTAAGGAATCTGTCCCTAAATTTTTGTTGGTTCAAATGGCTCTGAGCACTAAGGGACTTCACATCTGAGGTCATCAGTCCCCTAGAACTTACAACTACTTAAACCTAACTAACCTAAGGACATCACATACATCCATGCCCGAGGAAGGATTCGAACCTGCGAACGAAGCGGCCGCGTGGTTCCAGATTGAAGCGCCTAGAACCGCTCGGCCACACCGGCCGGCAGTTTGTTGGTGTTTCTGTATATATCCTCCTCATTTACTGCCTTATTAGTCCACTTTATTTTGAAATTTTAAATATCTTCCTACGGCACCACGTCTCAAAAGCCTCTATTCTGAACTTTTCCAGTTTTATCACGGTTCGTTATTCAGTTCTATACGATGCTGTGCTCCCAACGTACATTCTCAGAAATTGCTTCCTCAAATTAAGGCTTATGTTTGCTACTGGTGAATTTCTACTAACAAGGAAGGCCTTCTCTTAGATCCTCTGTGATGCGGTACTTTTCTTCCGAGGTAACAGAACGTCTTCATTTCGTCTACTGCTTGGCCAGTTTTGCTGTGACAATTGTGGCTAATTTCATTTCTGCTACTTCTTGTTACTTTCTTCTTTCTTTGGATTACCCCCAATTGACAATCTATGCTTATTATATTGTTCATTCCAGGTCGCGTAATTCTTTCTCATTTTAACTGACTGTAGCAACGTGATTGGTGCATCTTATCATTGATTTTCTTTCACCATGAATTTTAACCAAACTCCTGAACCTTTCTTTGACTTCCGTCTTCTTTGGTGCAGGGGCAAAGACTGTATTACCGCCTTACGCCTTTTTAACCCGAGCATACCTTTCTCAACCAGCCACTCTTATTCTTGTTCTTCTCTCGTGATACTTGCGTATGTTATATATTACTTTTATTTTACTACAGCATATACCTATTTTTCTGAGGATTACAAACATCTTGTACCCTTTGCTTCATCGACCACTTTCTCTACGCCGATAGTCCACCCCCGTTAGCTGAGTGGTCAGCGCGGCGGAATGCTACGCCAAGGGGCCCGGGTTCGATTTTCGGCTGGGGCAGGAGATTTTCTCTGCTCAGGGACTGGGTCTTGTGTTGTCCTCATTATCATTTCATCCCCATCTCCGATGCGCAAGTCACCCAATGTGGCGTCGAAAGCAATAAGTACTACCTCGGCGGCCGAGCTTCCCCGAATGAGGGACTCCCGGCCCACAATGCCGTGCGCTCATTTCCATTTCTACGCCGATAAATCTTAGGAAAGTATTTTGACTTTTCTTAAGTCTTGCTTCTGTTACTAAGCATAACGTCAGACCGACTTCTCTAGTGCCATTCCCTTTTCTAAAACCATGTATATTATTATTGTTGACAATCTGGAGGCGTGAGTTGTTAAGCTGACTGTGCAATATTTCTGACATTTATCTGCCTTTGTTATCTTGGAGGTTTTACAGACGATATTCTTCTGCGAGTCCGCTGGTATGACTACATTCTCACCGATTCTACACACTCACTTCAATAATTCATTGGTTGTTACTTTCCTCAAAGATGCCAGAAATTCTTAGTGAGTGTTATCTGTCCTTTCTGTCTTTTTTATCGCATCTCTTTCAAAGCTTCGTCAGCTCTGACTCTAATACTGGATCCCCTATGTGTTCCAAATCGGCAACCATTTGTTCTCCTATTACCCCAGCCGACAGGTCCTCAGTGTACGCGTTTCACTGCGATTAACGTAAAATTTCATTTTGCATTCTTAATGTGCACCGCTTTGCATTCTGATTTTCTAGCCTTCCTACAATAGTCAGACTTCTGACATTTCTAGATTCGACTCGTAGATTGCTATCCCTCCATTTGTTTTCAAATTAGTCACCTCCCCATTTGCAGTAAACTCCCGGAGATCCGAATGAGAAATTGATTCGGAATCATTTTCCATTGAAGAAATGTGGCATATTCCATCCTTTTACTTCCTCTGCTGTTTTTCGTATCTGTTGTTTGCTCTTTTTATTCCAACAGAATCTAGTCATTTCTCCAGCTTGTATGGTGGAGCTTTACTACGTAGACTTCTTTCGCGTCGTAATTTAATACTGATTCCTTTCGTTCTTCATTTACCCAGTTTTAGTATCTTTCCAATGCTGTAAAAAGTTATTACATTTGGTACTGTTGATATTTTCTCGAAACCAGACACTTTCTCTTACGGAAATAACAACTAGCTCTACTTTTATGACAGGGACTTGCACACAAGCTGGTAGATAAGGATGAAGCATACCTACCATAAATATGTATTCAATAAACGTATATGTGTTGGGTTTATGCGCTTTCTCACGTTACCAAAGTTACTTACAGGCTTACCTATCGAACTGAAAATTGGTATTTACCTGGTCGTAGTCTGTATGTTAATGGTTTCTGGATAAAAGATAACACGGCTCCATATGACAGAAATATGTATTACAGCAGCAAAATAATAATAATATCCCTTGCAGGTAAATTCATTTCTCACTTAATAATACTCCACAGTACTGAAGTTTCTTGTTTTTATTCAGAACATTGATCATTTCTAGGGAGACTCACTTTAATCTTACTTCATTAGTACCGGTAAAATTCGTAGAGCCATAGAATCTGTGATCATTTTTCAGGTTCTGCTTAGGTCTTTCATTTCGAGGTTCGTGGTGCCATGTTGAAAAAAACAATTCATTCTTCAGTAGTTGCACAGATGGCTCAACCAATAATTACCGAAGCTTTGGGGCATTAGTGAGAACGTAGAATTACGCACCCGTCAACTTAGCGCTGTCATGATGACAAATAGATTGTTAATCTGTATTGCTTGACAACTTTATTGGCCTAATTATCCGTACGCCTTGTCAGGAGAAACAACAAGAAAAACTGATAGTAACTCCAAGTCCGCTTTGTTGGAATCGCCAAGTGATCAGACGTTGTCCTGTCGATCACTGGTCGCTAATTGACAGCTCTGATGGACATCTACGGATGCTGCACTCTTCTACTGTCTTTCTTTCACTTTAATTAACGTTCAGAATTACCTTCACATTTATCTTTAACTAACAGACAAAACAACATGGATTTGCGTTTGCGGAAACACATTACAATTATTGTAGTTGTGGCCTTTGGTCCTAAGACTGATTTCATGCAGATCCACACGCTGTTCTATTTGGCGCAAGTACCTTCAGCTCCACATAAATACTGCAACCTACATTTAGTTGAACCCGCTTACTGCAATAAAGCGTTGGTCTCCCTCTACACAGTTTTATCCTTAACAGTTGGCGCCAATACCAACTTAACTACTCCTTTTCTTGCTATTGAAGTGTGCGTTTCATTACTGTGGCGATCGTCACTTACTTTTATCAATTATAGGACCCATATACTACGTTCAAGAGTGTCATTTTCTGCTGTAGTTCTTACAGCATCACCTGATTTAATTCGACTGCACGCAGTAACATTTGCTTCACTTTTTTTTTTCTTTTTTTGCTAATATTACAAGCTATTTTGAAGGCACTATCGATTCCTGTCACCTGCTATTCCACATCTTCCTCTGGCAAAATTAATGTCAGGAGCAAATCTTAAGCTTTTTACTTCTTCTCGCTGAACTTCAATTGCCTTCCCAAGTTTCACCATAGTTTCCTGTCCTGCTTGCGCTATGTACATGTTATATGATATACGAGATAAGCTCACTTCCTTTTAAACTACAGCTTCCTTTTCATGTCCGCCGGCTCTTAGAATTGGAGATTGTTGTCTGTACCAATTGCAAGCAACATTTCGTTCCATCCATTTTGTCTTTGATAACTTCAGAATTTCTGAGAACGTATCCAGCCAACATCGTCATAAACTTTTCCCAAGCCAACGAAGGTTATAAAGTCTTTTTGTTTCCGTCTACGATCACAAAATTGTATGATCCTTGGACTATCGGTTTCGGTCAGCAATAGCCATCTTCATGTCTGTAGCAAAATATAAGAAACCCAAATACAACTAGTTGACAGTCTACATCTTAAAATACTAAAATGGGCCATAATGAAAAGTATTGCTTTCATACTTGTGTAAAACATGCGCTTGAAATATAACGAGGTGTTTTTGTAGCAGTCACTTAATAAGACTGTCTAGTTAGTAAAATACATTATATAAATAGAGAATAGGAATCAAACACGTGAGTCATACGATCAACGTAATTAAATGACTCAGATATGAGATGCAATCTGAGCTAGGTAAGGAAAAGGCCAGATATCCATAAAGAGGCATTCTAGGATTAAACATTTCGAGCACTTTCCATCTAACTGCAAGAGTGCCCCAAGGCTCCATCCTCCCTCCTCTCTTTTATCCCCTTCACACTGCTGATGTGCCAAAAGCAACTCCACCAGTCCACCTCCTTCAACTGTCGACACAGGTTTCCCCGCCCTCTACCCTACACTCCAGAAATCCCAATGAACCTTCCAAATCCACCTGTCAGTTTATTTCCTGGTGTAACCAATGGCTCCTCAAGATCAACGTCCTCAAAACTCAGGTAATAACTATTATAGGACGAACCACCGACATCTTGCACCTCCATGACTTCCACCGTTATTTCCGGTTAACTAACACACTAAAATATCTTGGATTAACCATCGATCGGCAACTAACGTGGTAATTCCATCTATTAACCCCTCCACTGTTCTCTACACATATAAAACTTTGATCCAACCAATCCTTTGCTATGGAAATGTTGTATCAGTATCCACCTGCCTCCCTCCTAAGTTCTGTAAGTCCCTTCCGATTCTTGAACACCATGCACTTCACCTCGCCTTCCACATCCATTCACTTTCCCTCACATGGATCCTTTACCAACTTATTAAATTCCCACCTCTCTTCATTTACACTGAACACCTCCGAACAACCTACACCATACTCAATCTTGACTCCAATAATTGTATAGTCCTCTCTCCTTTCCAGCCCTAGTACATTGCTGCTCCTCTACTAACACTTCCCACCAACCCTACACCTACACACCCTCCAAATCCTTCCCCAAAGAAACTTCAACTGTCTCCTCCTCCCAGATCATGAACTCTGTCCCGATATATACCTCTCCTAACGATTTTTAACGCACCCCGTCCGTTCCACATCGTCATGGCCAACTGTCTCCCCCTTCTTCATAATTTACCTATCACCCTTTCTTCCCCTTTCTCCCCTAGGTCCTTTTGTTCATCTAATTTTAGCCTCACTAATACCCACTCTGCTAAAACCCTTCTTTGTGTCCCAACAGCCACTACTACCCCATCGATACAGCTGCACCAGTCTTCCATTCATATATCACCTCCATTGAGCCCTCCCCTTCAACAGCAGACTGCCTACCCCAGAGAAGGTCCTTACAGATTTAGTATCAATGAATTACTTCCTTTTAACATCTGTGTTCTGAATCAGGGTACTTTAAAGTGTTTTTAAATGTTATCTTATTTTGTTTCTGATTTTTACCTATTATTACAACTGTTTTAATTAAAAGCAAAGGCAGTCATGTCTATTGATACAAAAATTCCCATTTTATTTGTGTCTTTAAAAACGTTTCAAGATCATAGTAAATATCTCACCTTCCTGGTTATTATTCTTTCATCTCATTTAGATTGTTTTGTCAGTTGGCTGAAAAGCGGCTTGACTGTACTGCTGACAGTCCTCTCCCAACCACCTAGGTCAGCTCGGATATTCCCTAGCTTGTCGCTATTCTCCTTGCCGTGTAGATCGGTAGTGGTACTTCTCTACGTTTTGCGCCTGAACCTGTTTGTGTATGTACGAGTCATTTATTTGTGTCTGGGTAACTACTTATGTGTTGTCGCCACTGTCGAATATGTCAACCATCCATCAACATTCGTCTCGCCACTTCCGTCTCTCCATCACCGTCATCTGTTTGTCATCATCGTCACATCAGTCAACACACCACAGTTTTCTTTTCTGCCATATCAGAGACACTTCATCCCCAGGAGCCACCTCATCGCCCACGACTCGTCACCGCCATCTTCAGAGCCTCTTCGGCGGCTGCCCACATGCATCAATGCCGCCAGTTATCATCCACTGTCATGGCCCAATCACAATGGCCACCATCTGCACCATCCCATTTCCAGTTCCCACTGTCATTACACGGAGCACGCCATCCCACCCACCCCCCTATATCTATCCTCCCCTACTACCAAAACCTCTACCACCATAACAGCAGCACATAAATCCCCCTCCTTTCCCACATCCCCTACCTTTTTTCTTCCAGCCATGAATCACGTGCTACCGCATCTACCACTGCTGCACACGTCACAGCTCGCCAAACAACAGTAGCAATAGATGACTGCTCAATCAGCGCTTCCAGGAGCCACACAATCAGATATCAGTTGCGCTGAAGAACCTGTGCAACTTCTAGGTAACCAGCAACAACGCCTTATCTTACCACCCTCCCCCATCCCACAACCATATTTCCGTCCAACAGTCGTTAAAAAAAACACAAAACGCCAAAAGAGTGACATCTCTCCCACACCTAAAAAACTGCAAACTGAGCCAGACAACACTCAGCGCATGGATATAACTCCCTCCCTTCTAATATCTTCCCCTGCCCTTCACACTTTTATCCTCTCTAACTCAGATCCAAAATACGTTACCCTTGGAATCAAAAAACACGTACCAAGCCTCCAAAGTGACAAATCATCCGAAGTAAAAATTCAATCTTACTTAAGTTGCCGAACGCCAACTTTGATACCGTCCTCCTCTCCAAAATTCCTCGCATTAATTTGGTCTAAAAGACTTATTAATACCTCTCATCATCATATCTTAGGTCAGGCAACCGCAATCTCCGCAACAACCTCTCATTCTCATCGTAATGATCAACAAGGTCGACCTTCAGATCACGGATGCGTAAGTATCATCTGAACTGAACAACCACCTCGACTTAGAAGTCTAAAAATCCCTTCAGAACCATCTTGGCCCCACTCACCTCATCCATGTTTTCTCTGAATCTGCCGCCACAATATATCTTCTTCTTAAAGAAGGTTCCCTGATTCACCGCCATCACTACAACGAGATACTTTCCAAATCCTGTTCTTAGTTCTACCGCTACCAAAGACGGCTTCATTACAGTGATCACCTTACTGCACTTTTCACCCTGAAAATCCTGCCATTTTCTTAAACAGTGCCCTAACCTAGCTAATCTAGCTTTCCCTCCTACCTGTGACACCTGCACCTACTCCTACCCCACTTATTTCCCTCCTACCAATCCTGGACTCCCTGTTCTGATCTGTCCTGTTGACAACCACATTAACCACAATAATCCTCTCTGTCCAATTACTACTGTTGAAGACATTACCAAGTTCATTACAAATGCCCTCCAAAACATCCATCCATTCCAACGTCCACGCGCCCACCAACAAACCTTCCCTTGCTGCCTACTGCCTCTGCCATCTCAACACCTAAGCTGCCTACATCACAACCAGGTCCACTTCATTTTCACGTGCCTCAACACCCTTGTCTGAACCTCCTCTAGTCCTCACGCACACCAACTACTCTTATCACTTATAATAACATGACAGACCTACAAAATCATGTATCACAACACCCGATTCCTACCCACCAACACAACATCCATACTCACATTCTTAATGAAATATTCCTCCAACCCTATCACACCATCTGAAGCTCTCCATATATTCTTCACCTTCACCAGGCCACTGGTGGCACTGCAATTCGCCACAACAAGAACATCCCTTTATAACCGCAACCCTTATACAATACACTTGCTGAAAACCTTATCCTTACCCTGTTTTTCGAATCTGTAACCATTACCTGTGAAGTCGTCTATATCCATCTTAATCACCCAATGCCCTACGACTTCCTTATCCATATAGACCATAAAATTTCCACCTATATTATTGCTCCTGAGCTCAACATTCATAGTAGCTCCCCCACAGAACTCCATTGATGACTTCAGTTTACTCACTCCCTACAAGTTGTCATTGTTCCTATCCCAACTAACAACCATCCTAAAAGCAACACCAGCACAGATGTTGTTCTAACATCTCCCAACCACCTTGGCTGCCTTGCTGCAGAAGTCCTCGATACAGCTGGAACTGACTGCCTAGCTGTACTCTTCACCATCTCCTACACATAACCTCATTCCCATGTATCCTATCCCAGTCTCAATCCAAGAGTTATCCAAGACCACTCTATGCCAACTGGAACGCCTACCACGAATCCATAGAAACCCAGATTGCGAGGAACTCTCTGGCTTTCCAGCAACTTGAGGATATCCTCTCTACAGCAGATCATATATCCTCATCAGCACACCATCACCTCAACAAGCCCTACTTCTCCAAGAATCCCATCACTACTACTAATACTTGTTCCAGACTCATGACCAGGATACACTCACATGCTACTGGGAAATACATATCAGGAATTTATTAAATGCAAAAACAAGCAAAAACATCAGGACTGGCGCTAGAGATGTACCAGACTCATCTTGATTTCGGTTTTCTGTGATTTTCCTAAATCGTTTCAGGCAAATGCTGGGATGGTCCCTTTGAAAAGGCACGGCCAATTTCATTCCCAATCCTTCCCTAATCTGAGCTTGTGCTCCGTCTCCAATGACCTAATTGTCGATGGCATGTTAAATATTATTTCACTCACCCTTGCTAGCTTTTACACGACTATGCTCTCCACAGGTTACTATCCTCAACTATGGAAAACCTCTAGAATGATACTTTTCCTCAATTCACACAATCCCCCTACCAGTACCTCATTCTACTGCCCCATCTGGCTCAGTTCAGTGTTGAGCAAGGTCTTCTAACCCATTCTGTGTTCCACCCATCCAACCTTCAACATTCTTCTGAAGCACCACATTTCAAAAGCTTCTCCTCTCTTCTTATCTAAACTGTTCATCGACCGTGTTTCACTTCCATACATGGCTAAACTCCAAACAAATACTTTTAGAAAATACTTCCTACCACTTAAATCTAAATTCGATATTAACAAATTTCTCTTATTCATAAGCGCATTACTTGTCATTGCTAGTCTACATTTTATAACCTCCCTACTTCGGTCATCATTAATTTTTTGCTAAACAAATAATAAAACTCGTCTACTATTTTCAGTGTTTCGTTTCCTAATCTAATTCTTACGTTCCTTTAATCTTAATTACAAAGTTGTAGTGGAAACGACATACACAGATAAATATATTGAGCCGTATAGAGCGCATTTTTCACAATTTGTCAACCGTGATCGAAGACCCATTCATGAAATTCATTTTCTTTATTAATAAGCTAACCATTCCTCAATGTCAGAGTATATGTCCAGGTAACCACTCTTCTGTTTGTATTACGTTTTCTAGATTTCTTTTCTTGGCTACTCTTTCTAGGGCAAGTACATTTTCTACTTTCTCGGTTATATTCTTTTAATAAAGTCTTTTGTAATTATATTTGCCAAAGATAGCACAGCAGCAACTTCCTCATCCGTAGAGAAAGGTGAAAATCACTTGGTACCAAAATCAGACTGGAAGGTCGGGCACTCCCGAGTAGCACAATCTCACATGACGACGGCAGACCTCTTCATTCGTTTCGAATGGATATACGTAATCTTCGCAAAGTTACAAAATATACAGCCTCGCTGATTGATTTCCTGGACGACGTTAAGACCTGTGGGCTCCTAAACTGAGAAACAGCAGGGCACCGTGGCGACATGTCTCGACAGAAAGGCAGCAGGATAGGAAAACTGGTATACCTTTGCGATAATGTCTCTGTCGTCTGATTACGGCGGGCTTGTTACCGCTACGAAGGTACGGAATCCTCTTAACTTCGGCCCTGCTGCATACAACTCTGTTCGTACCACATTCTGGCGTACATGCTTGTTATCTGCTCTCCTGAAGACTTCATTGGTCTTCGTCATTGCGGTTGTGGATGGTACGTTACTCTTGGGGCCTGAAGATGACACCATTAGGTGTCGAAACTGTTAGCATATGTTAAAAGGAATAAACGACATTGGATTCCGATACAGGTGTTGGTTTGTTATCATTATTCATGTACTTTATGGCTGGCTGCGGTCTCACTTCCCTTGATGGATTGCCTGAGACTAAGCGTTCTACCTGGTTGTGAGTGCATTATGCTGGAGCTAAGAGAATTCTAACGGGGTAAGTTGTTGGTGCTCCTATGGTTGTTGATTCCATAACCATGGTAACCGAAGTTTTTTATGTTTCGAGAGACACCGTATCGAAGATTTACGCCGCATATAGGGAAAGCGGGAAAACACCATCCGCTAGATCGCAACACGGACGAAAGTGTATGTTGCCCGATCGTGACAAACAGTCGTTTAAATGGATTGTAACGAAAAATAAGAGGACGACAGTTGCAGAAGTCACTGCAGAACTGAATGATGCAAGCCCTGTCAGCATCATAACAAAAAGGGAGGATCTCCAGAAGCAGAGGATTGCAGAGCGAATTGGAACTTCAAAACTACCCATCAGTAATGCAATTGGCTGTAACAGGAAAACGTAGTGCCGAAGTCAGAGAACCTGGACTATGGCGCAATGGAAGCACGTATGAGTTTTTTGATTCATATTGTTTCCCATTTCTGGCAGAGTTCACGTCGCAAAAGAGGAACATGGCGGGGATCTGGTTACGATATGGGAACCCGTACCATGGTATTCCTTGGGCCATGTCGTTACTCGACAAAGTCGTATTACTGCCAAGGATTTTGTGACCGTTTTGGCAGCTGAGGTCCATGTCTTGGTATAATATTTGCTCCGCAGTGATGATGCTGTGTTCCAAGAGACAGGGCCCCTGTTTGCACAGTTGGCGTTGTCCAACACTGGTCTTGTGTGCAAGAGAATGAATTGCCGCATCTCCCCCGTCCACCAGTCATCAAATCTCACTATTGTTGAGCCTATCATTTTTGTTTTCGAGAGAAGAGTACGTGACCGCCATCCACTTCCGTCATCGTTACCTGAACTTGCCACTATCTTGCAGGAAGAATGGTGTGTGGTTCCCTTGAAACCCATACAAGGCCTGTATATATCCATTTCGAGACGACTGGAAGCTATTTTGAATGCGAACGATTTTCCTACATCGTATTAGATGTGGTAATGGGTTGTGTTTGTGGTGCTTCTGTATTCTTGTCCGCCCCCCGTATTTCAGTTTATGAGTCTACAGAAGATTAAAAAAAAGATCCCTGAAATAAAGTCGTGGTATACAAAAAGAAAAATCTCCTCCTGTGTTATATAATACGATTTCACGTCGGTTTAAGAACGTCAACAGCCTGAGATGCAGAAAAAAATCTACCAAATACGCCAAAAAGTAAGCAATTCTTGTTTAACATTATCACGGTTAAAAATGTGAAATAACTTAAATAACTTTGATGATCTTTAAATGTACTAACTAACTAACGTAACTTTGACCAAGGAAAATACCCGATTGCATTTGAAGACTTGAAGTCCAGTAATAAATTATCGCTTAAATTATTGATAAGAAGAGTTTGTGTGAACTGTTCTAGAAAGCACTCGGCTGGTACCGATGGTGCTAAATATCTGTGGGACCGATGATCGTAGCAGTCTGGTCCCTTTAATCCCACAAACCAACCAACCTAAATATCTGTGAACTGAACACTGACCGTTTAAACATTTAGCATGTTTTGTTATCAAGATAGTGATTATTTACTGTATTTTCTAGCGTAATCTAGTAAATGCTTAAAGTCTCCGCCTTACGCTCGTGACAAGGCCTTATCCGAAATGGTTTCCCATTGCGTTCCTGTAATCTGTGGACGGTATGATTGATACTGAACAGGGTAATGAGGGTATACGAGATTATAACTTGTGTTGTTATGGTTTATTGTGGTATTGAAATAACGTTTGTTTGTTAAAGAAAGCTGCTCGCTCGAGTCTGCTTTAGTTTCTGAGCCAGAATGTTCTTTTTCCTCGTCCTTGATGCATGATTCAAATGGTTCTGAGCACTATGGGACTTAACATCTGAGGTCATCAGTCCCCTAGACTTAGAACTACTTAAACATAACTAACCTAAAGACAGCACACACATCCATGCCCGTGGCAGGATTCGAACCTGCGACCGTAGCAGCAGCGCGGTTCCGGACTGAAGCGCCTACAACCGCTCGGCCACAACGGCCAGCCCTTGATGCACGTTCTGCAACAATTTATACTTGTTTCCATTCCTCATTACATGGCTGAAGAATTGTAGTTTTCTGTGTTTTACTGCGTTTAGAACTTCTTTTTTTTATCATTTTTTAGAGAACATTGTTAGTAATTTTATCTGTCCGCAGCACTCTTTGCGTTCTCCTGTGTGGCCACATCTTCCGCATGTCAAATGCCTCAAGTCGTTTGCCAGTTGTCTCGATCAAAGTGCAAGTCTCAACACTATACCTATAGAAAAGGATGGGAAACACGTAGCAACGTAGAAATCTTAATATTGTTTCAGTTGAGAGATGATGGCTCTTGAACACATTAGTCATTTTACAAAACTCTGCTCTGACTTTCTCAACAATGACTTTATTTTCGTGAGAGTTATCTCACTGGTTGCCACTGTTTGTTCCCAGATATGTGTGTGTGCTTACTTCTGTAATAAATTTACCATTAATGTTTAGATTAAGGACAGTTTGGCGTGTCTTTCTTGCTGATCATTAATTTTTTTCATTATTTTGATTCCTAGGTCATTCTCACTACTTTCGTTGATTCAGGATACGAGATTTTGGAGACTATTGCAGCAGTATATATTACAATATCATCAGCGTAACGAATATTGTTCAGCCTCTCTCCATTCAAGACGATTTCTTTTTCGCCATTTTCAAGGGCTCGTTTGAAGATATGTCCGGAATAAAGAAGAAATATCAGTAGCGACAAAAAAAAAACTGTGCCATTCCTCAGCATATTCTTTGTTGCGTCAGATTTCTCATCTTCTACTCTCACAGCAACGTATTGATTCCTATATAGATTAATTATGATCTTGAGGTCTTCGTCTTTTATTCCCCTATTTTTTTAAGAACTTCGACCATCTCATAGTGCTGTATCGAATGAAAGGTCTTTTGATAGTCAACAAACAAGCACAGAGGTCACAGTTCATGCATCTTCGCCTCTGTAATAAGATCTGAATGCAGAACGACAACATTTCTGCAACCAAACTGTGTAGGTGTCATTTGTTCCTCACAAACTTTGTACGTTCGTAATAGTTTCAAGAGATGGCTCACCAAACATAATGTAACAAAGACAACAGACGAAAAACTGTGCGTTGTCAGGTAACATGATTTTTCTGTCAAAAGATTCTGCTAATGAAAATTTCTTTCGCTGACAGTATTCGGATCAGTTTTCCCGATGTTTGGCGCCATTGCATAAAACCATGTTCAGGCTGCTCGGTTTAAGCTACAATGGATTACAGAGGATGGTTCAGCTGCCACTACTAACCCGCAAAGCCTTCAAAATCCACAGGCGAGATTTTCATGTTCTCTTATACATACGAACAAACTGTTAGTCCTACAGAAAAAAATGAACATCACCTACTTACAGGAAATTTAATGCAGTAAAAATTTTTTACAGGTGTATGCTTTCGGTAGAGGCTATAGTTTTCGAATTATTCAAGAAAAACGGACAAAAGTGACCTTCAGACGCGTACTTCTCGAATAACTTGGAATTCGTGGCCTTCGATGAAACATTTAATTTCCTACAAAAATCTCCTGTTCATTTCTTCTGTAGAAATAATAGTTTGCGCATTGCGAGCAAGCGAATATGAAAATCCCGCACGTTGCTTTCGAAGCTGTTGTGGACAGCGCAAGCTCGTATAATCACCCAACATACACGTTCAAATAAGAATAAGTCACAACAGTAACATCAACTTGAATTATCTCACCAAACAAAAATAGTTGGAGACTCCTCTCCTAA
The DNA here is from genome assembly GCF_023898315.1 of Schistocerca nitens. NCBI lineage: Eukaryota > Metazoa > Arthropoda > Insecta > Orthoptera > Acrididae > Schistocerca > Schistocerca nitens. The sequence goes on along the minus strand of NC_064618.1, from coordinate 467,677,814 downwards.
AATCATCAAACGCCTTCACTAGTCTGAATAATAGCTGCATGTACAGTTCAGTGTTTTGGATGTAGGAAATAGCCATTTACAAAAACTCCTCTCGCAGCAGCCTAAGTGGAAGATGTCCAGGAAGTTGTACTGTTTTTCCAGTGTCCCTGCGATACTGTTGGCTAGTCTATGTGTTTAAATGATACTTTGTGTTCCTCGTGCCACCTAGATTTAGCCCCATCGCTCTAAAATTAGCTACTTCACACATTTTATTACAAGGGAACTTATATTTCGTATAGTTTGAGCGCCACTAGAGGGCGCCTTGGTTGCAACTCGTGTTGACATTCAGGCACTGCTTGGTCTACCAAGCAGTGCCGGTATGTTTATTACAGAGATTTCACCATGTAGACGTGTGACCTGGCCATTCTGAAAATATCAGTCCCAGTTTTATTGCTTCACTCAAGATAAGCCGGCCGCTGTGGTTGAGCGTTTCTAGGCGCTTCAGTCTGGAACCACGCTGCTGCTGCGGTCGCAGGTTCGAATCCTGCCTCAGGCATGGATGTGTGTGTCGTCCTTAGATTAGTTAGGTTTAAGTAGTTCTAAGTTCTAGGGCACTGATTACTTCAGATGTTAAGTCCCATAGTGGTTAGAGCCGTTTTTGAACTCAAGATAAGAAAAGAATTTCAGCAACAGGCATGGCACAACCATTAAAGCCACCTGGCTTCATACCACATATGAGGGAAGTTCTGAGACTTTAAATATTATAACGTTCCAATCTGTACCCCAATAAATGTGAGGAAAGACAACGAAAGCCCTTCCTTAACTACAAAACCACAAGATACATGTCGTACCACGCAAAGGCTGTAAGTAATGCTGATTTCTGTTGCGTTGGTTCAGTTTACTGCTTGATTACAAGAAAAGGTGGCGTCTGCCCCCGTTGCGTGACAGGCGAATGAAGGACTATGAGGAAGTGCGAGTTCACAGGAGGTATTTACTGCCTGGTGTACCCACTTTGCAAACGCCGACCAGGGGGCAACGCTTTCTGGTTTCCTCCGGCAGAGCGTCGCTGAAGGACATGTGCCGGCAGCAGCTAACTGTATCCACTGGAGAGAGGAAGGAAGTTTCGAGTTTACGACACGGTCATTAAAGACAGAAAACAGCTTCGGACTGGACGAGGAAAGAAACATCCGACATTTGCCTGACGTGATTTTGAGAATATCTGAATCAGAATAACCAGGCGCAGATCTGAAACTGGTTCCTCTTGATAACACGTTCATTGTTTTTACCGCTACGCTGCAAGTAAGCAGGTGACGCAGCTTTAAATGTGTCTGCTAGGAGACTGACTATCGGACTGAAAACAACAAAATTCTAGCTCCTGTAGTCGCAACAAAAGTCTGTACAAGCACACGACTCTATCTGTTTAAATACGCAAATAACGCTGAATAGTCGCTCAGCTCTCAGTTAAGCAAGTGCTTCTCTTTCTACACTCCTCTCTATCTCTCTCAGCCTCCCCCTCTTTCTCTCTCTTTCTCTCTCTCTCTCTCTCTCTCTCTCTCCCTCTCCCTCTCCTCCCTCTCTCTCTCTCTCTCCCCCACTCCTCCCCCCCTCTCTCTCTCTCACACACACACAGAGTATTAACGTAAAAAATAGTAATATAAAATGTTTCTCTTGGCCAGTTTCGAAAACAAGCAGAATTTGTTGTGGGACATGGTGGAAAATTCCCGCTTCAGAGTCTATAGTTTCGTGAAGTTCCGAGAGGCGGCGGTGCTTCAAAAGACTTCTGTAATGGAGATGCGTTCCAAGCAGAGACCTGTCATTGAGTTTCTTTTGGCGGAAAACCACAACATAACAGATTTTCGTAGCTGACTGGAGATTGCGTGCGGAGACCTAACAGTGAACAAAAGTACCGTGAGTCTTTGGCCAAGCATCTGTCTTCATCACAACGATGTCGCGCAAACCTCTTCTATCTCCCGCGTGCCAGCGGAGCGCACATATCTGTGACTCCTGCGATGCTGCAACGTGCAGACACTCTCATCCTTGGTGATCGACGGATCAGAATCAAATACCTCGCTGCACAAGTGGAAGTCTCTGGTGGCAGTGCTGACACACTCGTCCGCCAGTGCTGGTACTCAAACTTGTGTGCCCGCTGGTTCCTGGCCGCCTACCACAAAACAACAGAGGGCTAATGCTTGCGACCATCTGTACGGAATTGATTGCGCGTTATGAGGCTGAGGATGGCAATTTTTGTCGAACATCATCATAGGCGATGAAAGATGGGGTCATCGCTTCTAACCGAAAACAAAACGGCGTTCACGGACAGGCACCACACCACCTCATCTCCGAACAAAAAGTTCAAAGTCGCACACTCAGCGGGTAAAGTCACGACGACTCTCTTCTAGGGCTCTGAATGGATATTTTGTTTGACGTCTTCCCTCATGTCAGCCGCTGTGGCCGAGCGGTTCTAGGCGCTTCAGTCCGGAACCGCGCTGCTGCTACGGTCGCAGGTTCGAATTTTGCCTCGGGGAAAGGGTGCGTGTGATGTCCTTAGGTTAATTGGGTTTAAGTAGTTGTAAGTCAAGGGGGCTGACGACCTCAGGTGTTAAGTCCCACAGTGCTTAGAGCCATTTGAACGATCTTCCCTCATGGTGTAGTGATAAGCCCTGAAGTTTTCTGTGCTACGCTCAGGAAATTCTAGAAGCAGCTTCAGCGTATTCATCACCATAAAGATGCAAACGAAATTCTCCATGACAACGCAGGGACTCACAAGAGTCTGCACACCCGCGAGGAGCTCAAGAAACTTCATTGGACTGTTCTTCCTCATCCACTCTACAGCCCTGATCTCGCACCTTCCGAATTCCACCTGTTTCGCTCAATGAGGAATGCATTCCACGGAAGACAGGGGAGGTTATCGATGCAGCAACACCCTGGCTCCGATGTCGTCCACTAGAGTGCTACCACTCTGAGACACAGGCCCACCCAGTAAGGTGGCATAAGGGCAATTACGTCTTGTTGAACGGAGATTAAGTTGTGAAATAGGATTTTGTAGTCAAAAGAGTGGGAAATAACATGGCGTATTGGAATGCTGAATAAAATCAATCTGCTTTCCGAAAAAAATTATGTTTCATTATTTATTGAACGTCCTTCGTATTTTATGCCCGTTGCATTCAGTAACTCTAATACATAATCTTCGGTTATTTCAGTCTATGCAAAATGTATTATGAAAATAAGGTTCGAAAAAGCAGTCTGTGACCAATGTAAACAGTTTCTATGAATATTGCGGCATACATGGAACTCGAATCCTTGAACGAGGTGGACGATGATAAGAAAGGACACCCAGTCATGTTGGAAGAAATAAAGACTGCAACAGCAACAACGAAAACGGGAAAGCAGTAGTTACGGAAATGATATCAGGAGGAACACTGAAGTGTTTCAACCAAAGATAAGTAATAAGATTAATTATGTAACAGAGTACATTGCAGTGGCGAATGGCCAGAGGATTTTTAGACAATGGTAATTACCTTGTGCCAAAGAAACAGAGAACCAAGATATGCAGCGAGCACATGACAATTAGCCTCATTTCAAATGCAGGCAAACTTATGTTCAGAAGCATGAATGAAATACAGGAAAAGGCAACGGCTGGGCATACTGCTGAGGAGCAGTTTGTTGTTTAGAAGGAATATAGGTACAAGGGTTGCAATAGGACACTTCGGCGAATTTAGACTCAGAATTTTATTGAGTAACGAAGTGGCATCGGACAAGCTTGCAACGACAATGAGGGAAAAGAGAGTGGACTGGAAAAGGGAACAACTTATATACTCATTATATTTCAGTCAAATAGCGTCACTGAGAGTGAAAGGGAAAATGTACCGATAGGACTGACTCAGAAAAAGAAGTAAAACAAGGCTGCCCTTTTCCATATGTACTTAGAGAATAAGGTTGAGTATTACCCACTAAATGACAAGGGGATAAAATTTGGAGGGAGAAAACCGTGGTGTTCAAGATTTGGTACCGAAAGGTAGTTACTGGAATGAAAAGAAATAATCTTCAAAAATAAATCGACCGACGTGAAATAATACTCATGAATTTATGATTCATCCTCGTGTATACCTTTCCATGTACATAATTTTGGACAAAATTCTTTATAGAGCATTACAATATCTCGGTGTGAACTATATTTGACATAAAATTATAATCTTCGTGTACTTCTTGTCTTTTATTTTCTTTAAGGGATACAAAAAGGTTAGGTGGATTTAGTTGCCTTTGAAAAGCTTAAATACAACTGTCTGCGAGTAAAGAGAGGATTTGGTAAATAAAATCCTGTTCGATAAAACCTTTGTGCCTTCTTTATAGTGACCGCCAATGCAATTTTAATAGACAAATGTCTTCTTGTCCGTTCAAAAGGTATACTTAGATCAGACGATATTAAGCTTATTTGTGGAATTACCACAGTTTCCTCGGTGGCATTAGCTCGGCATTAACTGTAAACAGGGGAGTAGTGCGAAACTGTCGCAGTTTTATAGCCGTAAATAACAGCATTTGGAGTAAGTGTAGTTCTTGACACAAGGGTAATTGGCAACAGTGAGAAATATCTTTGTCGTTTAGGAAGTATGGACTACTTTAGAGGCCTCGGTTCTTATATATGACAGAACTATACACAAGTTATCCTATTCACAAGTAGTTCAAAACAAATAAAATGGTTCTTGTAAAAAGATAATATGGAAAGGGAGCCTTTTATTCTTGATTAACAACTTGTTGTTGTTGTTGATGTTGTTGTTGTTGTGGTCTTCAACCTGAGACTGGTTTGATGAAGCACTCCATGCTACTATATCCTGTGCAAGCTTCTTCATCTCCAGATACCTACTGCAACCTACATCCTTCTGAATCTGCATAGTGTATTCATCTGTTGGTCTCCCTCTACGATTTCTACCCCCCATGCTGCCCTCCAATACTAAATTGGTGATCCCTTGATACCTCAGAACATGTCCTACCAACCGATCCCTTCTTCTAGGCAAGTTGTGCCACAAACTTCTCTTCTCCCCAATCCTATTCAATACCTCCTTATTAGTTATGTGATCTACCCATCTAATCTTCAGCATTCTTCTGTAACACCACATTTCGAAAGCTTCTGTTCTCTTCTTGTCCAAACTATTTATCGTCCATGTTTCACTTCCAATCATGGCTACACTCCATACAAATACTTTCAGAAACGACGTCCTAACACACAAATCTATACTCGATGTTAACAAATTGCACTTCTTCAGAAACGCTTTCCTTGCCATTGACAGTCTACATTTTATATCCTGTCTACTTCGACCATCATCAGTTATTTTGCTCCCCAAATACCAAAACTCCTTTACTGCTTTAAGTGTATCATTTCCTAATCTAATTCGGTCAGCTTTACCCGACTTAATTCGACAACATTCCATTATCCTCGTTTTGCTTTTGTTGATGTTCATCTTATATCCTCCCTTCAAGACACTGTCCATTCCGTTCAACTGCTCTTCCAAGTCCTTTGCTGTCTCTGACAGAATTACAATGTCATCGGTGAACCTCAAAGTTTTTAATTCTTCTCCATGGATTTTAATACCTACTCCGAATTTTTCTTTTGTTTCCTTTACTGCTTGCTCAATATACAGACTGAATAAAATCGGGGATAGGCTACAACTCTGTGTCACTCCCTTCCCAACCACTGCTCCCCTTTCATGTCCCTCGACTCTTACATCTGGTTTGTGTACAAAATGTAAATAGCTTTTAGCTCCCGGTATTTTACCCCTGCCACTTTCAGAATTTGAAAGAGAGTATTCCAGTCAACATTATCAAATGCTTTCTCTAGGTCTACAAATGCTAGAAACGTAGGTTTGCCTTTCCTTAATCTAGCTTCTAAGATAAGTCGTAAGGTTAGTATTGCCTCACGTGTTCCAGTATTTCTACGGAATCCAAACTGATCTTCACCCAGGTCGGCTTTTACTAGTTTTTCCATTCGTCTGTAAAGAATTCCCGTTAGTATTTTGCATCTGTGACTTATTAAACTGATAGTTCGTTAATTTTCACATCTGTCAACACCTGCTTTCTTTGGGATTGGAATTATTATATTCTTCTTGAAGTCTGAGGGAAGTTCGCCGGTCTCATACATCTTGCTCACCAGATGGTACAGTGTCGTCTGGACTGGCTCTCCCAAGGGCGTCAGTAGTTCTTATGGACTGTTGTCTCCTCCTGGGGTCTTGTTTCGACTCAGGTCTTTCAGTGCTCTGTCAAACTCTTGACGCAGTACCATATCTCCCATTTTATCTTCATCTACATCTTCTTCCATTTCCATAATATTGTCCTCAAGTACATCGCCCTTGTACAGACCCTCTATATACTCCTTCCACCTTTCTGCTTTCCCTTCTTTGCTTAGAACTGGGTTTCCATCTGAGCTCTTGATATTCATACAAGTGGTTCTCTTTTCTCCAAAGGTCTCTTTAATTTTCCTGTAGGCAGTATCTATCTTACCCCTAGTGAGATAAGCCTCTACATCCTTACATTTGTCCTCTAGCCATCCCTGCTTAGCCATTTTGCACTTCCTGTCAATCTCATTTTTGAGACGTTTCTATTCCTTTTTGCCTGCTTCATTTACTGCATTTTTATATTTTCTCCTTTCATCAATTAAATTCAATATTTCTTATGTTAGCCAAGGATTTATAGAAGCCCTTGTCTTTTTACCTACTTGATCCTCTGCTGCCTTCACTACTTCATCCCTCAAAGCTACCCACTCTTCTGACTCTTCTGCTACTGTATTTCTTTCCCCCATTCCTGTCAATTGTTCCCTTATACTGTCCCTGAAACTCTGTACAACTTCTGGTTTAGTCAGTTTATCCAGGTCCCATCTCCTTAAATTCCCACCTATTTGCAGTTTCTTCGGTTTTAATCTACAGTTCATAAGTAATAGAGTGTGGTCAGAGTCCATATCTGCCCCTGGAAATGTCTTACAATTTAAAACCTGGTTGCTAAATCTCTATCTTCCCATTATATAATCTAGCTGAAACCTGTCAGTATCTCCAGGTTTCTTCCATGTATACAACCTTATTTTTGATTCTTGAACCAAGTGTTAGCTATTATTAAGTTATGCTCTGTGCAAAATTCTACCAGATGGCTTCCTCTTGCATTTCTTACCCCCAGTCCATATTCACCTACTACGTTCTCTTCTCTTCCCTTTCCTACTATCGAATTCCAGTCACCCATGACTATTAAATTTTCGTCTCCCTTCACTATCTGAATAATTTCTTTTATCTCATCATACATTTCATCAATTTCTTCATCATCTGCAGAACTAGTTGGCATATAAACTTTTACTACTGTAGTAGGCGTGGGCTTCGTGTCTATCTTGGCCACAATAATGCGTTCACTATACTGTTTGTAGTAGCTTACCCGCACTCCTTTTTTTTATTCATTATTAAACTTACTCCTGCATTACCCCTATTTGATTTTGTATTTATAACCCTGTATTCGCCTGACCAAAACTCTTGTTCCTCCTGCCACCGAACTTCACTAATTCCCACTATATCTAACTTTAACCTATCCATTTCCCTTTTTAAATTTTCTAACCTACCTGTCTGATTAAGGGATCTGACATTCCACGCTCTGATCCGTAGAACGCCAGTTTTCTTTTTCCTGATAACGACGTCCTCTTGAGTAGTCCCCACCCGGAGATCCGAATGGGGGACTCCGGAATATTTTACCCAAGAGGACGCCATCATCATTTAACCATACAGTAAAGCTTCATGCCCTCGGGAAAAATTAACAAGTTAGCTTCGTAAAATATAGGTATGAAGCTGGGAGTTTTTGATGTCCTTTTGTTTTTGACAGCTAAGAGTCTCCTTATATTCAAGTTTTCCAGAAATAGCACGTTTTAGCACAAAATTGATCTGCACTAATAAAATCCAGCTAAGAAAACCTTTCTGACGACGCCTTCTTCATCCCTGTACGATTAGAATGTTTTGAGAAAAGGGGATGTTCACCTGAGAAATAACATATATGATAGCAGTGGTGAAAAGGACATATTTTTAAGAAAAGGATAATTTTTTGTAATAATGTGGTCAAAGTTTTGTGGAGAAGACTGATAAAGAACTTTGTATTGACTATCCTGCTGTGCGATGCTGAAACGTGGCTGATGAGGAAGAAACAAAATGTTTTAAAATTTGGACGTGGTGGAGGATGGAGAGTATATGTCGAATGGATAGATGAAGAATGAGGACGTACTTAGAAGAGTAGGGAAGGAGGTCAGCGACAGTTACTGGGTGTAATAAAAAGAAGGGAAGAAACATGATAGGACATACTTTTATTTAAAAAAAGCGATTATAAAAACAGTCTTAGAACGATATGTAGGATAGAAGAGCAAGAGAGGAAGAGGTTTCAGATCCTGGATGATGTACTGGAGGACGGCATATACAGCAGCATAATGCGATGGACCGCCAGAAATGGAGACGCAAAGAACCTGATAAAATATCAGAAAACTATAAAAGATGATAATTACTTAAGCAATCTCAGCTTGAATTCAGTTTTGAGCCATGTAATAAGCTAGGTTCTAGCCTCATGATGCCAGACAGTGGTATAGATTGCACAGAAAGATCGTAAGTACAAATTGCCTGTCTTCTTAATTTAAACAATCCATCCCCTGATAAAAATAGCGGAAAGATCAATGAAAGTAACTAGTTATAGCTACTTTTGTATTTTAATTGATAGTTATGTGAATCATGGCTAATCTTAATCAAAGTGGTTCGCATGTAAAGACTACACGACGCTATTTTAAATAAAACTGTGATATGAACGTAACGTATACGGAAGCCCTTTACCCGTGCTTATGAGCTTTTTGCCTGCGACCCTACTCGTTTGATAGCATGGCGTATTGTCAGCCATCATCTTTGTGATGTGAACAGGTGGTCTAAAATCAAGATGTTTCCGCTACATGGTGAGACGAGTCGCAGTGATGAGAGATGATGGATGGATGCAGTGTCTTCAAATTAGCATACGGAGGCTTCTCGTGATCTCACAGATAGTAAAAACAGTGCTTGCACGTGGCTGGTGGCGTTGACAAAGCGGAACGTGATGAGGTGCTGGCAGTAACAACTTCTCTTGCCATTCATTTCTCTTACGTAACGCTGGGAATTAGTTTCATGTTCCACGGGGCAGTTCTCCGCGTGCTTGGTTTGAAACGAGAAGATGACCTACGTCATGTAGTCTAATTTAGATTGTAATTTATTCTTTAATGGTTCTTGGTCACCGCATCACCAAATATAAACAGCAAATCGAAATCTCTTATTTTCAATGATAATATGAATACACAAATCATTCAGACAGATTTTGTACAGATACTTTTATAGTTACTTCTGCTAAATAAGCTTACCATCTAATTACTACTTTTTAAGATAGTAATTTAAGACGAAGCATTGAAGTGAAATTTGTGTCAAAGTTGGAAATCGAACCGAGGCCTCCCGCTCATTAGGTAGGTGTACTATCCGTTGCACCACACTGGTAGTTAATCCACCACAGTCTCACCGGTTACCGTAGCATGTGTCCGTTCCCGATACTAATACCAATTCATGCCTCAGTCCACTGCTGTTGCCCTTCTAAACTCACATCAGGAATGGGCTCAGGATTTAATTGGAATTTGTGCTGGGGATAGCGACGTACTACGGTAATTGGTGAGGTTGTAACCGGAGTGCCCGTGTGATCTGCTCAGTCACCAACCAAACATCTGGAGTAACTGCTGATGCACAAAGGGTCGCCATTAAAGCTTTCGCCGACGATACAACAATTGTAATCATGCAGTATCAAGACTTTGGGAAGATATTAGAAATAATGGATTCTTATAAAGAAGCAGCGGTAGCAACAGTAACCAACAATAATGCCATACTGCTATGGTTGAACAAAACTTCGCAACTCACGCCGCATCCCTTAGCAGATTGCGACGAAATGGAAGTGCTTGTCGTTGAACTGAAGAAGAACATGAAAGAAATGATTGAGGGTAATTCCAAATCAACGGTGGGGAAAGTAAGAGGCGCCTAAATACGGAACAGCTCTAGGAACTTAAATCTTATTCAAAAAATACAATGTGTGAACATGCTGGCTCTTTCAAGAATGTGATACATGGCTCATACCATACTCACTGAGCGAAAATAAAATGCTCACATTAAAAAGCAAATAGGATGGTCATCTAGAAAGGAATACTACTCCATGTAACCAGAGACTAGTTAACACAACCGTCAAATGAAGGTGGATTAGGCTTAAGAAATTGTGAGAAAAAATGCACAGCTCTCATACAGAATCATTGAAACAACCAGCAAGTCAATCGGATTTATTCAAGGCCGCATGGGGGATCACCACAAGAAGTAGAACTCAACGATGGACACCAACGTATGACTCTCACACTCTCGAAACCACAACGAGAATTGTAGAAAAACTCGCAAACGAAAAGGACTTCACCACGAAAAGTTTATGGAAGAGCTACAGAAGGAAACAGTCTACACACCAGTCAGCCAAATAGAGCAATAAGATCTGAACTGGACGATAGTGTGGTGTAACGAAGTGCGACAATAAATTCAACGCTGCGTTCGGCCACTTACATATTCTTCAACGATCTGTTTCCGACAGTACCATGCCGACACCACATGAGACTCACATGAACCATTTCTGTGACCATTATGGCTTTACTGACACAAAGCAGCACCAGACAGTAGGCTGTTCACAAATGCTAGGTTTATGGAAGTGGACTAAATTTAAATGTGTAGTCTATTAACCACTGTAGTAAGGCAAAGCCAACACGAGTGCATTTTGTTAGTATGGGTTGCATACATCAGGGGCAAGCATACATTCAGGGGCAAACTTGATTTATTTATGAGCTCCATGGGTGTTTATGACCCCCTGGGGATAATCCATTCTTCTGATAAACCCCCCTTCACTTCACTTCACTTCACTACTCCCCCTTACCTCCTTCTACCCCCTTCTACCCCACCCCTCTGATAAATCCCCAACCCCTTCCCTCTCCCTCTTGCCAATACAAACACACTTTTGACATCAAATTAATTAACTAATTAATTACATTGATCAGTTAATCATCCCCACCCCTGACGATGTCATCGGTTTTCCCTAGCCACCAAGTTCTCCATTCCTCCACCACTTGTCTGTGAAATCCCTGACCCTCTCCTCCCTCCTCCCACTAGACAGAAAAAAGGTGGGAAATTTCTCCCTCTACTTCTATGATGTCATACTCCCTCCCCCTCTTCCCCCCACCCCATCTAGAAAAAAATTGGCAGGGAAGTCGCTTAGTCTGTGCACAGCTATTAGTGTGGAAGGTGCAAGTATTATCCTGTTCTACAACTTCGTGTCCTAATATGTAATTGCACTGCTGAAGATTGGAGGTATTGTCTTGTTAGAAAATTTGTGTGCTCACCTTGACAAGCAGTGATCAATCAAACTAATGCAGAATGCCACTGCCAGAGGGTGTCCCACCGCCCACCCATCATCCCCTCCCTCCCTAACTCTCCCAGAAAAAATTAATGGGCAAAGTCGCTGAACTGGTGGACTGGCAGGACCTGACAACAGAAAATTTAACTACATGGTGCAGAGTACATAATAATATAGTGTTTATTTATAAAATTCAATTTTCAGTGGTTGGATCTCTCTTTTATTTGGTGGGAAAAGCTCATTAATCTCTGCTGTTTTGGTAGATGCAGGTCTTGTAAAATATATTTAAAATAAGTAACGAAATTTGTAAATAGATCGTTTTCTTTGAAGATCGCACAAGGAATGCCATCATGAAATCAACATCAATGTAGCTCAACACACATAATCACACTGTTACAGATAATGCTATCACATATCTGGCCAAAAAACTACTTTCTGGTCGCGCACAGTTGCTTTTTAATGCACGTCACCCACAAACAACCAGGCTATAATGAGGTCATGGTCGCAAATGTGTAGAACAGTAGGCAGCACCTCCAGGAGTGCTGGCTACCTTTGGTAATAGCCCCCAGTCACCTGCTACTAAAACCTTGAACAAACTGTGAGGTGCTAGTGTCGATTTGGCACCAGACTCACTTTCTGTTTTGCTCCCAAATTCAGCTTCCGTATCAGGTGAGTGGAAGCAGCTGCTCTATGTACTCGCACTACTGTGCAGATACTGACTGAAATAGTTCACAGTACCACTAGCAGAGGATGCTAGGAGAAGAAATCGTCCCATCCCTCCTCCCTCCAAACCACTCCTCCCCTCCCAACTTCCCCTCTGGTTACTCCCCGTCAGACAAAGAATCTGCAAGCGGCAACTCTTTAATATTAATACCTGAGAAAATCCTTTTGGAACACATGCTCTCTTCTCTCTCTCTCTCTCTCTCTCTCTATCTATCTATCTATCTATCTGTTTCTCTGAAATGGCCACTTCCTGCCCACTGAGCACCTGTCACACACTGCGCTAATCCCTCTTTTGTCCTGAACAAAGTAGTGGATACCTTGTAAATCCCCAGACCACCCCAAAATGCTAGGCTGTCGATGTCTTGGAAATGGTCCATGTGCACCACCCCCATAGTATCAAATCGAATGACTAGTTAATTATATCAACATACCACCTGTGTGGGACAGTTTTTCGTTGCTTCCTATTGGCGGATAGTAAGACTGGAATACTTAGTGGGAAATTCCAGGATTCAACCCCACAGCTGCCCAGTTTTCAAACCTTACTCTTCCCCCTTCTGGTTTATTTCCTTGGAGAATACTGAAACACGCAGGTCATTTGGCAGGAATAGCATTAAATGAGAGGTAGCTGGAAGTTCCAAATTATAGCTCAACAGCACTACGTCCTTAAACAATTTGCAGGAGATTGGGGCAGGGTTTTGACTGGGCTGTGTGCTTCCAATACCACTATTGGAAACAATAAATTGATCAATCCGGAATCTGATGTTGCTGTTGGTTTTTAAAGCACTATATAATCCCTAAGTTGGTTCTCTCAGCTACACCAGATCAAAGAATGAGGAGGAGGAGGAGGAGGAAGTGTCTACCACGTGATAGGATAGTAACATTTCTTCTGCAAGACAGAGTACAAATGGTTCAAATGGTTCTGAGCACTATGGGACTTAACTACTGTGGTCATCAGTCCCCTAGAACTTAGAACTACTTAAACCTAACTAACCTAAGGACATCACACACATCCATGCCCGAGGCAGGATTCGAACATGCGACCGTAGCGGTCACGCGGTTCCAGACTGTAGCGCCTAGAACCGCACAGCCACTCCGGCCGGCCCAGACAGAGTCCATTGAGAAGCAGTAGACAATACACACTAAACAACATTCCATTCTGTAATGGCAGCTGTTACGTGTAGATGTCAGAGATCACTGAAACACTCGTACATCGTACACGCTCATGTCCTGATTTCCACAAGCAGTTCACAAGGCCAGAGAGCCGTGCAGCGCTAGTTGCCGCCATGGACGCGTGTCTCAGTGATTGTGACAGGCTTGCAGGCAGACCCGCCATGCTGGAGAGGACCACCTGGCCATGGAGAGCATCCAAGATGACCAGAGTGGTAGGAATTCGGAAGTTGTCGCGCCAACATTTGTCACTGATCGACACTGAATCTTCTCAAACACCCACGTAAAAATCAGAGAATATTAGCAACGCACGTGCTCACGAAGGCTGCCCAATGCATACTCAGTATTAGTTCACTATCCACCTCCCCTCCACTTGCCTGTCTGGTTTGAGAGGATCAGCACCAGATCGCATTTTAAGCCAGAAATGTTTATTCCTTCCAGTCACCAGCGACTTCTAGCACGCACGTGGTGGCAGTAGTGGCATGCAGAGTCGTCCTAGGAAACCAACTATTTATAGGTGTATAGCAACCGAAACAATTATAATATGCCCACACTCTCAAAAGCTAGGTGTCATTTGTTACTGCCCAGTAGCAACCCCACTCCTCCCCCCAACAAATCGTCGCTATCACACATTTGTCGAGGAATAAAGAGTGTAATTACAATTAACACAACTCTCGCATCTTTTATTTATGTTTTATACGTTCTTGCACGATAGCTGGCATTTGTTAGAGCAAGAAGAACTGATACCCTCAGCCATGTCACAGACCTCTGTTATTTCTCTGGAAATCCCATCACGTTCTGACAGCACTGTTCCATAGGAGAAGGCTGTCTAGTCTTTCGTCCATCAATGACGAAGTGGGGAGCTGTCACAACGAGAAAAATAACACTTACAGGACGAAATTCACAACCATGCAGAGTATATGAAGACTGCACAAACAAATTCAGAAACCTAATACCTATAATTTATCGATACCAAATGACAATTTATAAATATCCCGCTGTACATGTCCTAATCTCGTCTATAAATATCCGATTGTATATGTCCTAATCTCCTTTATGGTATTACTATTATTACTAAGTTAGAAATACGACAGTGTAATGACGTCAGATTCTTCGTTAACGACACAGTCTCTCTCTCTCTCTCTCTCTCTCTCTCTCTCTCTCCCTCTCTCTCTCCCTCTCTCCCTCTCTCTCCTCATTATTTTTGTAGAATCCAAAGGAGTAAAACTACGAACTATGAAAACTTTGCTGACATAACCTGGGAGAGAACTCATTAAGATATTACCACATCTCTCCCTTCCAGTATATCAGCAACAAATAGACTCTGCATGTTGACATCCACAATATGTGTCTCTTCCACCTGTACTGGAGGAAGACTGTGCCCTCACAGATTATCAGTCCTAACAGAGGGTTATTGTGTTGTTGTTTCATAAGCAGTTTGATACATTGTTTCTTGCTATAACACATTGAAGCAGTGTATAACTACAGCTGTGTACACGTCGACACATTTTTTCTACCATGACTTTGAGGTCCGTGTAGGTACTAAACCGACATTAACACATTTCAGTACATTGACTCTCACCAAAATCTGAGCATCATATGGAGTAAACTAAGCTGCTTCCACAAACACAGAGGAGTTGAAACAGAAGACTGAGACAGTGTTTCTTATTGACAAAAGTGTGGAAGACATCTCAGTATATTGAAACTGGAAGAACTTACGCCATTGTGGAGCTTTTCCAAACATCTGTCCAGTGGTCATGACCTCTACATTCACTCTCATCTTCCACAGTGACAGCGCTGAAGATGTCTCAGTGTTCTGTTTTCAAAGAAAATCAGAGCGTTGTTCCTCATACTGGTAGTGAATACTGCACTCAGGTGTGTGATCGCTGTTTACGTGTCCTAGGCCGTAGTCATCCTGACCCCAAGATTTTTGGACACTGCGTCTTTCATTTTCATAACTTACAATGCATAACTGCATGTGGAACAAGAGGTATTCTGAGAGACTTAAACCCATAGAGCATGGATAGTATACACCATCAACTGTCAATCCCACGGGTGGAGGAATGGAATAATTTTAATACTCACACGTGAGCAAATATGTATCCCTATTCCTCCACAATTTTGTCATACTTTTCTCAGTTTTATGTATTATCTAGCCATTTTCGTAATTTTACCTGATGTTCTGTAATTTCAACGCAATTTTTCTCAATTTTTCGAGATCCAAACCACCACTCCCGACGAGTTGTCATGTCAACAGAATGTCTCATGGTGTCGATCTCGTGTTGATGTCAGCCAGTGACATTGCAGCACTGTTCTCAGCTTCCGTATTATTGCTAAACCACCCCCTCCATTACGGTAGGAAGTCATGTATATGAGGACGTATTGCAAACCCTGTTACAATGCCTGAATCATATGTTGCAAACACTGTTTCTTAGTGTAGGAAATAGCCATCAGCAGAGAGGAGATGCAAAAACTACATTCCTTAGCAGAAACACTTTATAAATTCAGCAAGATTTTATTGCGGTTCGCGATCTCTCCATATGTGGATGGGAGTCACAAAGTATTCCCATATTCATAGGAAAAAGTCGGAGATTCAAAGATCTGGCACCCTGTCCTCTATTCCAGAATGAGCCATCCCTCAGTGGAACCTATCGGCTAAGGATCCTGAGCAAAACTCTAGACGGCCTCTCTCTATGTATCTCGTAATTCTTCCTCTGCCTTTAACCAACCCTCCCAGCAACATTGTCTCTGATATAATATGGAACTGACCAGAAGTAGAAAGGTACTATACCCACCTCATTCGATGTCTTGTGAAGGAACAGTACAAGCTGAGTTCCACATGATGAATCACTTCGCTATTTTGCTTTCGCATAGTATAACATGTGTTCCAAATTTGTACTGACCGACACTAGTGACATGGGCCAGTATTCTCATTCCAATACTGTAACTGCTGTTCTGTGAAGACTGTTCTGTACCAGTCTTACTCATGTCACCCATCCAATTACTCATGATCTCTCTCCATGCTTGCATGCTGAGGAGTTTAGAACTCCTTATTGGTGTGTAGTAGATATGAGCCTGATACATTTGAAACTACTGTGGTGATATAATAGTCGATTAAGAAGAAAAAAAAACATATGATTTATGCATAATGGATCACCAGATGGAAGGAGTTCGAAACATTTTTCATAAATTACTTTTGCTATCGATTCTGTAGAATCGTTGTAGTGTTTGGAGTCCATATCAAGAAGATGCTGGGAAAAGAGAAATGAGCATAGGACAGAAACACTCACTCCTAAGGCTACATGGTTCTGCAGCTAAGCATGCTATAATGTTAAAGTAATGTGGTTTCCGATATATTAGTTGCATGAAATGAAACATTATTAATACTCTAATGCAGGAAAGATATTTCCAACACATGACGTACATTCACCCTGCAAGTTTTCTACCCCACTTCCTATGGTGAGAAACTATAAGATGATAAAATTACTACCTTCTACACCAAAGGAAAAGAAAAAGCATAGATTCTTTGTGATCCAAGCGCTGTATAGCTTTGCAGAGGTATATAGCGCCCAGTGTTCACATCCGATTACAGTTTGGAAATTATGTTATGCTCGCATCAGTCCTATAAAATGATCGTCGGCAACAGAAAATGCATAAAACAACAACATCTTATGAGGAAATAGACAAAGGCATAGAGTAGTGTTTGGCATATGAAATTACATGCCATGCTGTTCTAACTCCGTGAACAGAACACAGTCTCTTTCACACACAACATCTACTAAGAAAATGTATACACAGATATTACAGTACGTCACAGACTCCTGTCACTAACTTAGAATCACTACAGTTATGAAACTGGAGACTCGATTTATATCCAAATTGTGGCAGGGGACTGGAGTACTTCACATACATCTTTGTTCTTCTAGAAGAGGGTGCCGAAATAGGTTTTCCATCGGTTTCATCACACATTTGTTGGAAGTCCTCTGCTAACAGTGGTATGAACATGTCTGCTCTTAACGATAGCATGTGCATAGCGCTCTGTTACACACGGAGCACACAGTCATATACAAATCGAATACAGGTTATACCAGACACAGCTTATACCACATAGCTGATACACCCCGAGAGAACAACGGACAAAGAATGTTAAACGTCTGATAAACGACGTGTCACAACATCTCCCTCTCTCTAGAGTGCGTTGTCAGTCTGCTATCAAATCATACCTCGTTACATCCCCTCTCAACCGATTACTCCATCTACTTTCTATCATCCTTTAACGCAGATCTGTGTCAATTTAGAGGTTCTCATTCCCGGGAAATCATCGAAGACAGCAGTCAACTTGTATCTATCCCTATTACCTCAGTAGACATATGGCAGAATGTTGTTGAAAACCATGCAGCAACTGTTCTGTAAGGTATTTGTTAGCTGACACAGCATGGTTGTGATTGGTAGAGAGTACAGAGAAGGCCTTGTAAATACTAATGTTATGGTTTAAAACGCATAAACGGTCCTGCACAGGGTCAAACATGTGATCCATTCTCTAGTTTTACATTACAGCCCCCAACCTGGCTATACAATACTCTTAGGCTAAGGACACTTTATAAAAATCTACAAGATGGTTGCCAATAACTCTGGGGTCACTGTGGTCACACCTAGGCTTGTGATCCGACAAACATAGATTATTACTCTACATTTGGTGGTCATCCGTGTTAAACAATCCATTCCAGCCGTTTTATCGCATTCCACTAAAATTGACTGTTTCCCTGGTTCCTGATGCTTCCATTTTAACTTTTTATCGTATTCCTCTTATTGTCACATACTCGTTATTATGTACAAGAATTTTCCTGCACCAAGCAGAAATGTAAATTCTCCCCCATTCTCCTCCAGTTTCCCCTCATTTTGGCGTATTTTCCCTCAATTTATAGGTATTTTCCGTCAATTTTCGTAGTTTTACCCATTTCATGTCACTTCTGCTCATGTTGATCCTGACATCACTTCTCGTCACGTATTCTAAAATTTCTTGTAAATGTAGTACAGTTGTCAACACCTGGCGCAACTGCACTATTATTCTGCGAGTGTGCGTGCCTGTATCCGTTTAACGTGGGGGCGTTCGGGGGGGGGGGGGGGTTGAGGAGCAGAGCATACACCGAACCTACTGCCGTTGAATCCAATTTCAGACACAACCCTGAACATGTAGTGTTGTAGTGAGTGGATTCACCTTTTAATCCTATCCGTTAACATGACGCTTGGTGGATCCACCTTCGAACCCCATCCCAACCATAACGCTTGGTGGATCCACCCTCAACCCATGTCCCCGAAGTAATGCATGGTGGATCCACTTATGAGCTCTATTCTGATCATACCTCGAATGGGAGCGGCGACTATGTAGAGAAGTGCCTGGAAAGTTTAACTAACTGTTGAAAATAAAACATTTTTGGTTTTCACTGTGGTTTCCATTTCCCGCCCGATCGGACCTTACTTTCAGAGGAGCCCTCGCGCTTTATATACACACTCAGCGACAGCAAACATAGTTACATAGATACCCTTCGACGTATATGCTCAAATAGACTGCATCTGCAAATATTTAGCGACCTGCTGCATCAAGATTCTCCGAAATCGTAGCATAGTTGCACACTCAGTTGCAAGAAAATCATGGAATTGCGCTATCAGTTGTTCTACATTTATCGGCGGATTGGAATAAACGTAACAAACTTCGGTAATTACCTGTGCAATGGGTTGCTCGTCCTACTGACAACGTTATGTCCGAAAGGAATGTAAGGGACATGAAAGCGGTAAATATGACAGATCAAATGTTCAAATGTGTGTGAATTGCTAAAGGACCAAACTGCTGAGGTCATCGGTCGCTAGACTTACACACTACTTAAACTAACTTAACGGTGAGGACAACACAAACATCCATACCCGAGGGACTACCCAAATCTCCGGCGGGAGTTTGACAGTTGATACTAATCGATAGAACCAATAGCGGGAAGGTATACTGAATACTGTTTCGAATGTACTCCCTGAAGCAGAGCATAAAAATACACTTAAATGATGTGGCAATGTGATCTGCACGGATCCAGGAGATCTGTCTAGGATAAAAGAAGCTGGGATAGGCCAAGAAGGAGAGGGGTGGAGTCGACTTTTTTTAGAACTTTGGGGAAGGAATACAAAAGACAATGAACAGGAAAAAGGAATGGTGTAGCGCGTGGAAGAGGTGTTAATATTAAAAGGCAACGTACGTCTTTAAAAGTAAGAAAAAATAAAAACGATTTCTGTATTTTTAGAGGAATGTTTTGACAATTTCAAATTTGAATAACACACAAACTAATCGTGAAAAAAAGTTGAACGTTTTACGCAAGGTACAATATTTATTCAATTTTGCTTATGAAATGCCATATCAGACAACTAACGAGCACTTGCGACTACACGGTACTCGAGGCTTTTCACCCAGTATTTGAACACATCTTTCGTAAATGTCATAGTAATTCTGGAATTTTTTCGCGAATTCGGTCTTTCAACTGTAACAAAATTCTCGGCAGTTCAGAGTACACTGTCGCCTTCAAATAACTCCACAGATAAAAGGCTTGCGTGATAAAATCGGGCGAGCGAGGATGAGCAAGGGCGCTAGGAAATTATTCAGTTACCAAACGCTTCACGGAGAACTTGCAAGGTCTTGTTTGATGTATGGCATGTCGCGCCTTCTTGTTGGAACCAAGTTTTCGGGACGAACGACGAGGGCTTGCCTGCAAACTGCTACGCACACGTTCGATGTTCACGGGAATTCAGATGGTTTTCTGAGGGCCGAGTGGCTTTCTATGCGATGCGCTGGTAGCTGTACGTAAGTTTCTTACTCAGTTCAATATTATTCCGAGAGCAGGAATTGGATACCGCAGCTGAATCTTGAAATGCTTAGGAAAGGTACATTGTGAAACACTCTGTATTAGAGGACGGCATTTGTTTTGTGTAAGATATGCAACAATTGCTATATAACGATTAAGAAACCAGATCCATATCGCACAACCTAAAATTAGAAAACTAACAAAAATTACACCCATACCATGAATCGAGCTCTGAAACTCGAGTATTTTAATACAAAATAGTACCCCGTGCACTAACTGGGCAGCAGAGTTAGACGGATTTTAATCAAGAGACTTGTCATACATGTGATTACAGAGTTGCCAAATTTCCTTTCCTTGATGTCAATTTTGTGCAAAAATATGTACGGCATAAGAATTTTAGAAACATTTATGTACTGTTAATAAAACGTTCTCGGGTTTCCAGCCGCGTCAATTTGAATAACATCCTCGAGCTTTCGATGGCCATCTCCGCCATCGTCGTCAGGAGTTCACCGACTGCCGGGGCTGCTACGGTTTCTCGCTTATATAGGCACGATGACATCATCAGCAGCCAATCAGATCGATCCAATGTGGCGCACGCGCGTAAGTCGACCAGGGCAGCTAGCGGAGCTATTGCCCGTGGCAGCACCGGTGACGTCAGGTGGCGCCAGAGGCAGGCGCCACGTTTGAAACTGCCGCTCCTGCGTCGCGCATCTGTCTCTGCTTTCTTTCGATGTCCAACGCCCGTCCCCACGCCCTGCTGAGTGTGTATCCCTGGTCTCTGTTGAAATTGTTGTTGTCTAAGCGAATCTCGGCCGTTGCCTTTATAACGGAGTCCCAATATGTAGACGTATGAGCCAACACTTTTGTATTTTCGAACTGTATTTTATGTCCGTCTTCTAGGCAATGCTCCGTTATGGCCGACTTGTCAAGCTCCCTTTGTTTTATATGGCGCTTGTACTCAGTATAACGCTCCGCAAATGTGCGAATTGTTTGTCCAATATACATGCTGCCGCATTCACAGGGTACACCATACACACCGGACACTCGAAGAGCAATGTCGTCTTTAACAGGTCGCAACATATCTCGTATCTCGGGGGCGTGTCGGAACACTGGTCTTAGCTCATGTTTTTGCAGCAGACGAACTAACTTACTGTTAGTTGCTCCAAAGTATGGCAGGAACACAGTCCGTTTGGCCTCTTCTATTGATTCACCAGGTGTCTTTCGTCGACGGCCCTTGAAAGCGTTTGCGATGTCTCTTTTGCTGTATCCATCGGCGTTCAAGTACCGATCAGTGTGTGTTGGTTTCCGGTACACTGAATGACCAAGCTGGCCTGCCTTCCGCTCAACCAAAACATCCAAGAATGATAGCTTGTCGTGCTTCTCCATGTCGACAGTAAATTTAATGTTGGGCTGGACACCATTCATATGATCGATGGACTGCTGTAGTGTATCTTCACCATGAGGCCACATCAGGAAGGTATCATCAACTTATCGTAGAAAGAAAGATGGTGGTAATGTCGCAGTTTGCAGAGCCTGCTCCTCAAAGTGCTCCATGAAGAAATTTGCGACTGCTGGAGAGAGTGGTGATCCCATGGCTGTGCCGTCAGTCATCTCATAATATTCATCGCAGTACAAAAAGTACGTTGTCGTTAGGACGTGACGGAACAACTTAATGATTCCCGATGGAAAATGTTGGGCCAAAAGATCCAGATTATCTTGTATTGGCACCCTCGTAAAAAGTGGCACAACTTCCAGGCTAACCATTAGGTCGTTTGGGCCTATCTTCATTCTCTTGAGTGTCTCAAGAAATTTCTGCGAGATGACAACATGGTGTTCGCAATGTCCCAATTTTTTGTTAATAATCCTGCCAGATGCTTAGCAAGTCTGTAGGTGGGCGAGTTGATTGCACTAAGAATGGGCCTTGGGGGAACACTTTCCTAGTGTATTTTTGGTAATCCATAAAGCCTGGCGTCACGAGGCGTTAATTTATTCACCACTTCATCTGGTAAGCCAGAATCCTTCAATAACTTCCCTGACTTTCTGACAATGGCCTGTGTGGGATCACAACTAAGCTTGCGGTACGTGGAGTCTTCCAATAAATGCAGCATCTTCAGATGGTAGTCTGCAGAGTTCAGAACCACGGTGGCATTCCCTTTGTAGGCTGGCAAGACAACCAAGTCTTCATTCTCGCGGCTGGAAAACCGAGAACGTTTTATTCATGTATGCCGTCGCGAAGGACTCCAAGGACACATATGTACTGTTAGTTTGCAAGAAATCGATGGACGGCAAAGGACTTTAGCTTCCAGCTCGTTAACGTTTTACCTTCATTCTACAGCTAGGTTCTCAGAATTTTTGGGACACGATCATTGCTAATGAAAACAAGAGCCATAAGGGATCTGTTTGCGTGCTAAATGCTATGCATACCTTCCGTTTCACCTGTTAATGATTGACGCCGCGATGACCCCCCAGATTGTTGTCTGGCCTGCAGAGTTCGCTTCAGTCACCATCTTATCCAGAGGCATTCTCTTTGCGTCTGTGTGACGTGTAGCGCGGCGGCCAGGCATTCCTGGCGTTACGCGCGCTGACTGCGCCGCTCACCAGCTGATGTGACTTGCTGACGTAGTGCAGCTTGCTGACGTAGTGTCGCTGAAGCGCTGCCTGGCATAAAATGGTCGCGAGCTGACTATACGTTGCTGTGTAGCTGCTACTAGCAGCCGCGGGGGCAGTGTATAAACCGCTGATGCCGCCTTCTACACGGAAACCTGCTAAAGAGCCTGCTATCATGGCGTCTGCTCCAGCCACACGCAACAGCTCGACGAGTAGGGTAGAGCTGTGCAGTACCGGTTGTTTTAAGCATTTTGACTGTATTGCGTATCTGTGGTGGTTAATCGGAATATTAATATACTGTTCTCTTACTTCAAGACATGGCCTATGAAGAGCTTAGTGTAATAGTTTTTATTTGTTATTTGTAGTACTTACAAGGGAAACTCCCCGTCGCACTTTCGTCAGATTTAGCGGTAAAATGGCCCAGTGGGTAATCTGTCAAAAACTGATCACACATAAAGCATACAAACAGGAAAAAGGGGTACTGAACTGTGAGGAGAAAGCAAAATAGAAACCGTGAACGGTCCAAAGACAAGAATTACAATAAAGAACAGTCTGAAACAGCTAACGTAGCTTGGGTAAGTGGTCATGGTTTCGGACTGCGAAGTGGGCGATCCGTGGTCAAAATCCATCGTGACTTCTTTTTTTTTCCACAGCGTTATGAACTGTCCGTGCGGTCTTTGAAATGCTTGTTCTTCTTCTGTAGTCTTGGAAGTTGTCATACTATACATTTCTTAAGATTCATTTGGTAAGAATACGTTGTCCTCACAAGTAAAGCTGACGAACAGTGAGAGCAGGGGAGGTACCACATAGACGTCTCGCAGAAATGAAAACAACAAATAAACTGGTGTGAACTATGTTGCAACAAAGGAATTCAAGAGACAAAACTTACAAAACGGAAAGCAACTTGAAAAACCTTAAAAAATATGCGTTCACATAGCACAGAGAAACTGTGTGACTGTGAAACTGTTGCGTCCATTTGTTGCAGCTTATGTGACATACTGTACATAATATTTTCATCATTTCCTTGGGAGTAATCACATTCACATTCATACGGACACCTATGATATACTAGACGTGTTTTCCGGAGGAGGATTCAGTTGACTTGTCGCCTTGTCATCAAACGTTTGCGGTTCCCATTCGGAAACCACTTCCTTTCGGCTGCTAAGAGAATGGTTGTGCTGAATCAACTGTCATTACAGCATTATCGGTTCCTACCTTACACCTCGCGTTTGCTAACGGACGTTACACCACGGTGCAGACACAAATCTGAATACAGTGAACAGCGTAAAAGAAATTGACACGAGTGAGATTTGAGCACTGCTCGAACGCTCTGTACTCCTACATTGCAACCATTTAACCACGACGGCACTTCCGTGGCCGACTACGGTCATAACTGCACTTCTTATTCTTGGACCGTTCTCTGTTTCTATTTTGCTTTCTTTTTTCGCAGTCCACTACACGTTCATCCTGTTCTCGTGCATGATCTGTGTTCAACTTCTGACGGGGTGTCCACTGGGCCGTGTTATCACTAAATATGGAGGGGGACGGGGGCTGCGATGGGGAGTTTACCTTGTTAATTACATCGAAAGAAAAAGAGCTACAATTACAAGGCTTGTAGGAAGTGTGCGGCAGTATCGGCCATTGCCTTTTCTGTGGTAATTTCGAGTGTTAATGGTACGCTGCACTGACACTTATTGAATAATAATAGGACATGTAAGCATGGGAACGGAATGTTACTGCCTCAGCTCGTTCAACAGTGTTTAGCTCACTGTTTTACAGAGCTCGCAAATAAAATAGAAAATACTCTCCTGATCAACACATTCAACATGTGCCCAGCCTCTACACTTGGTACACAATGTTCAGTCTTCTCCAAATGACTCCAAACACATGACACACTTTTCAATCTAAATTCTGTAATTCCAGTTTTCTTGCCACTTTGTTATTGACTTTCCACGGCTAATTTATTTTACTTCAAATTTCTTCAGCTCTCTTTCAGACTTCATTTTTTTCTGCTTTCATTCTCTTCTCTTCTATGGCGGTCTTCTTCTTTATAATTGTTGCAAATGCTCCAGCTTCTACCTCGCGCTCATTGTGTCAGACATAACCTTGTTCAAAGCCATTTTCATGCACTCTTCATTCCATTTCCTTATTAACTCATTCCCAGTTTCCACCATTCCATCTAAAAAAAAACGTAAGAAGAAGAAAATGTAATTTAAAAATTGAAATCACTTCTGGCCGATGCTGAAAGATAGTAGGGTGGCCGGCAATGCACGACAAACACGCAGTGGGATCTAGGTATATTGTACGTTCTTTTATAGAAGTTGCCATGAAAAGTTTGTTAGGTGTCATTCCTTACATAACATAGGTAACCGAAATATAGCAATGAAATTAATCGCTTACCTTAAAAACGAATAACAGGTGCAAAATATTTTCTGTGTCCTAAGAGCTGCAGCAACCACCATCAAGCACTCAGAGCACAGAACGCACTGGAAAGAGGAAGAAGATATTGCATGTTGTACCACCATACAGAGAGACCTTCTCAGGTGGTGCAGATTGTTACACACACCGGCACCTCTAACAACCAGCAGCACGTCCTCTTGCATTGATGCATGCCTGTATTCGTCGTCTCGTACTATCCACAAGTTCATCAAGACACTGTTGTACCCAGATTGTCCAACACCTCAACGGCGGTTCGGCGTAGAACTCTCAGACTGGTTGGTGGGTCACGCCGTCCATAAACAGCCCTTTTCAATCTATCCCAGGTATGTTCGATAGGGTTCATGTCTGGAGAACACGCTGACCACTCTAGTCGAGCAATGTCGTTATCCTGAGCGAACTCATTCACAAGACGTGCACGATGAGGGAGCGAATTGTCGTCCATGAAGACGAATGCCTCGCCAATATGCTGCCGATATGGTTGCACTGTAGATCGGAGGATGGCATTCACTTATCGTACAGCCGCCTTCCATGACCACCAGCGGCGTACGTCGGCCCCACATAATGCCACCCCAAAACAGCAGGGCACCTCCACCTTGCTGCAGTCGCTGGACAGTGTGTCTAAGGCGTTCAGCCTGACCGGCTTGCCTCCAAACTAGTCGCCGACAACTGTGTGGCTCAAGCCATATGCGACACTCATCGGTGAAGAGGACGTGATGCCAACCCTGAGCGGTCCAGTTGGCATGTTGTTGGGTCCATCTGTACTGCGCTGCATGGTGTAATGGTTACAAAGATGAACCTCGCCATGGAAGTCGGGAGTGAAGTTGCGCATCATGCAGCCTATTGCCCACAGTTTGAGTCGTAACGCGACGTCCTGGGGCTGCACGAAAAGTATTATTCAACATGGTGGTGTTGCTGTCAGGGTTCCTCCGATCCACAATCTGTAAGTAGCGGCCTGAGCGGGGCATGTCATCGAAAGTTCCTGTCTCTCTGCATCTCCTCCATGACCAATAACATCGCTTTGGTTCACTCCAAGACGGCTGGACACTTCCCTTGTTGAGAGCCCTTCCTGGCACAAAATAACAATGCAGACGCGATCGAACCGCGGTATTGACCGTCTAAGCATGGTTGAACTACAGACAACACGAGCCTTGTACCTCCTTCCTGGTAGAATGGCTGGAACTGATCGGCTATCGGACCCCCTCCGTCTAACAGGCGTTGCTCATGCATGGTTGTTTAGATCTTTTGGCGGGTTTAGTGACATCTCTGAACAGTCAAAGGACCTGTGTCTGTGGTACAATATCCACGGTCAACGTCTATCTTCAGGAGTTCTTGGAGCCGGGGTAACGCAATTTTTTTCTGATGGGTGAACTTGCTGCCTGTAGTTCTCCCTGTTAAGTGTTGATGGCCACGAGGCGGAACATCACACTGCGAATATGACAGTTGAGGTGGTTCTAGTGGTGTTTAGGTGGAGTAAATTGCGCTGAATTTGAGGGTGAAAGTTCATAGAACCACTGGCTGTATTTCTCCAGCCATTTGTGGTAATTTCTTCCCATCTGGCAAGATGCACTAACTTACTCACAAGGAAATATCACCAAAATGACCTCGTATTTTAAGGAGGAAAAGAAGCACACTTGCAAGACGTCAGCCCCAGCAATTGAATGTGCACGAATATTTGAGTCAAAATTCTGGTAGTTCACAATTGTGGTTGGTTGGTTGGTTTGGGGAAGGAGACCAGACAGCGAGGTCATCGGTCTCATCGGATTAGGGAAGGACGGGGAAGGAAGTCGGCCGTGCCCTTTGAAAGGAACCATCCCGGCATTTGCCTGGAGCGATTTAAGGAAATCACGGAAAACCTAAATCAGGATGGCCGGACGCGGGATTGAAACGTCGTCCTCCCGAATGCGAGTCCAGTGACTAACCACTGCGCTCACAATTGTGACTTACTGGAAGTACGGCTTTTAACCCTCCTAATGCCGTGTCGTCTGTAGTGGCCACAGAGCGTAGTTTTCTATAAAATAAACCTTGTTCTACATTCCTCTATGTTATGAAAAAATCGGACTTTTCCTGAAATAAGTAACAGTTTCACGATGCATTACTAAACCTTTTGAATGTATTTAGTTTCACAGTAAATTACAATAGAAACTCTCAAAACCAATGAGGTCACATTTGACTTCACTTCTGCTTTGGGGTTATATCATAGATTAATGTTGTTTTAAGATATTTAATTGTTGCGGTATTTGCTTTTTTACATTCTTGGAAATATTGTTGGTAAGCGTGTTTGTTGACTGGGTTTCATATGCCGTCAGTTATTTGTTGCATGCTTGTGGAGGGTAGTTCTGTGTCTGTTGCATTTAGCTGAAAATGGTTTGTCACGTTTCTGGAAAGAGGTGCTCGAAATATTACTCTCTCTCGACAATGAAATAGTGGTATCTGTCATACATGTTCTGATGTCTCATGTTGTGATTAAGAAATAAACGTCATAGAAGAGACTATTCCTTAAGCAGACGGAAGTTCCGAAGATGATTTGGGCAGTGCAAACGTCCAGCATGTAAAGGGACTGACTCTTGCTTCTAACTTTTATAGATAAGTACTTACTGTATTTTAAGTTACTATGTAAGTGAAGCAGCACGAAATCTGATTTTTATCTCTTTGATCTAGACCAAAAACCAATGAAGAAGTGTGCCACAAGCACGAGTTGACAGAGCTTGTTAAGAGAGGAAAGCTGTAAAATGACGGAAGTAAAGCCAAGACCAAGAAAATTCGCAGTAAAAAAAAAAAAAAATGTGGACACCGTAGAATCAGCTTTTCGATTCTTTCTTAGGAAGAACATAATTGATGAAATACTAAAATTGACTAACAAAAAGTAAAATATTGTTTGCGGTAGTAAATGGACATCAAACTGAACTAGTGGCCTTTATCCGTGTCTTGATACTAGCACGTGCTTGCAAGGCACATAATGCAGCAGTTACACATCTGTGGAATAAAGAGGATGGGAGACCCATTTTTAATGAAGCAATGGCTAGACATAGTTAAACCCAAACATCACGATGCATCCGATTTGACGACGCTGACGCGAGACGTTGCAATCATGCACCTGGCAAGCTGGCTCCCATCAAAGAAACATTTGATATGTGGGTAAAGCCATTTCAAGACGCTTCTGTTCCTCACACCCATGTAACAATTAACGAACAACTTGTGAAATTTCGTGGTAGAAGTTCTTTCCGGCAATATATTCCTTCAAAACCAGGAAAATATGAGTTGAAATTATGGGTTGTATGTGATAGTGCAACATTTTACGTTCTCAGTCTGCAAGTTCATATTGGTAATTTACTCTAGTCGACAAGAAAATAAATCACATGAAGTCTGTCAAGGCAAGAGAGTTGCTTTAGATATGGTGAAAGGCTTAGAAAAAAAGAGACTTAAATGTAACAGCTGACAATTTTTTCACAAGCTTTAGTTTGGCGAGAGCGCTTTTGAATATCGACCGCACCTTTAGAAACAATTACAAAAAAATAAAGAAGAACTACCAAAAGCTTTCACTCAGACTAAAATTCGAGTTAAATTTTGATCCGTTTATTGGTTCTTAGAGCATGTAACAATATTATCGTATTGCCCAAAAAAGGGCAAAGTTGCAACTTTGGTCAGTACAAAGCGTTCAAGGAAGTAACTGGAGGCTCGTGAAGAATCCAAGCCAATAATCAGTCTCGATTATAATAAAACAAAGTCATGAGTAGATACAATGGCCAAACTGATCATAACGTACACTACAAAGAGAAAAGGTGGCCGATGATATTATTTCATAACATGGTCGATATTAGTGCACTGAATGCATTTATAATATCGCAACAGATTACACCAGGCTGGGCAGAAAGCAGCGACTACAAAAGGCTGGCATTTCTAGTAGAATTAGAAAAGAAACTCATTGACAATAGACAACAGTGATTTCCCAGTACTTTTAGCAACAGGAGAGTCGAAGCAACAAGGAAGATGTCCGTTTTGTGAAATATCTATGGGTAGAAAATACACTGATCGGTGTTCAAAATATGGATGTTCTGTTTGTAAAAACCACTTTGCAATTTCTTGCCTTAAATGCAATGTCTCATAATTGTCATTTTGGAATTTGATCAAATATATTTGTAGTTTCATCAGAATCGTTTGTACGTCTTACTGAAATAAACGGTAAAAATAATTTTGCATATTCATTTATATTCATTCCACTGCCATCAAGTATTATAATATGAAAAGAATATAAGGAATGTGTTTATATTCGACTCTAACACAGGTGTCCAAAATGAAAGCTACAACCTGCTATTTCCCTGTCCTGTGTATAATTCATGATAGAATCATACAAACTGTCAACAGATGTCGTTACGATAGTGTTATTCACGGAAGATGGCATTCCGATAAATGGACAACCACACCAGCAATGATATCAGGGCACCTATCAAGCGGGATAGTGTTTGCGTGTTTGCAGGGTAGTTGAAATGAATGAGTGAAAAAGTAGTGTGGCGCTATGTAATTATTAACATCGCTGTTGTACGTTGTTTTATTGGGACTTTAAAGCTGGCACTGTTAAAGTGAACAATATTTGCAGGAGATGCGCTACTCTTACACGTGACTGGCATGAGTAAATCTTAAATCGAAAATCATTAACTTCATTTCATAGTAATTCTTCAGTTGGTTAGGTTTACTCATTTTTTATTCTGAGGCTTTGTAGAAAACAGGAATTGATCGTCTCGCCGCCCAATGGGACAAATGTCTTAATGCACACAGTGGTCGCTTTTGAATAGAAATACACTCCTGGAAATTGAAATAAGAACACCGTGAATTCATTGTCCCAGGAAGGGGAAACTTTATTGACACATTCCTGGGGTCAGATACATCACATGATCACACTGACAGAACCATAGGCACATAGACACAGGCAACAGAGCATGCACAATGTCGGCACTAGTACAGTGTATATCCACCTTTCGCAGCAATGCAGGCTGCTATTCTCCCATGGAGACGATCGTAGAGATGCTGGATGTAGTCCTGTGGAACGGCTTGCCATGCCATTTCCACCTGGCGCCTCAGTTGGACCAGCGTTCGTGCTGGACGTGCAGACCGCGTGAGACGACGCTTCATCCAGTCCCAAACATGCTCAATGGGGGACAGATCCGGAGATCTTGCTGGCCAGGGTAGTTGACTTACACCTTCTAGAGCACGTTGGGTGGCACGGGATACATGCGGACGTGCATTGTCCTGTTGGAACAGCAAGTTCCCTTGCCGGTCTAGGAATGGTAGAACGATGGGTTCGATGACGGTTTGGATGTACCGTGCACTATTCAGTGTCCCCTCGACGATAACCAGTGGTGTACGGCCAGTGTAGGAGATCGCTCCCCACACCATGATGCCGGGTGTTGGCCCTGTGTGCCTCGGTCGTATGCAGTCCTGATTGTGGCGCTCACCTGCACGGCGCCAAACACGCATACGACCATCATTGGCACCAAGGCAGAAGCGACTCTCATCGCTGAAGACGACACGTCTCCATTCGTCCCTCTATTCACGCCTGTCGCGACACCACTGGAGGCGGGCTGCACGATGTTGGGGCGTGAGCGGAAGACGGCCTAACGGTGTGCGGGACCGTAGCCCAGCTTCATGGAGACGGTTGCGAATGGTCCTCGCCGATACCCCAGGAGCAACAGTGTCCCTAGTTTGCTGGGAAGTGGCGGTGCGGTCCCCCACGGCACTGCGTAGGATCCTACGGTCTTGGCGTGCATCCGTGCGTCGCTGCGGTCCGGTCCCAGGTCGACGGGCACGTGCACCTTCCGCCGACCACTGGCGACAACATCGATGTACTGTGGAGACCTCACGCCCCACGTGTTGAGCAATTCGGCGGTACGTCCACCTGGCCTCCCGCATGCCCACTATACGCCCTCGCTCAAAGTCCGTCAACTGCACATACGGTTCACGTCCACGCTGTCGCGGCATGCTACCGGTGTTAAAGACTCCGATGGAGCTCCGTATGCCACGGCAAACTGGCTGACACTGACGGCGGCGGTGCACAAATGCTGCGCAGCTAGCGCCATTCGACGGCCAACACCGCGGTTCCTGGTGTGTCCGCTGTGCCGTGCGTGTGATCATTGCTTGTACAGCCCTCTCGCAGTGTCCGGAGCAAGTATGGTGGGTCTGACACACCGGTGTCAATGTGTTCTTTTTTCCATTTCCAGGAGTGTATATTGTGGTTCCGTTGTGGCGGGTGATCTGTTTTAACTTGACTGCCCCTCAAACTATGATCGTCTTTCCTGGAAGGAGAATGACATCACTGACAAGGAAACATCATAAACTTGACCTCCTATTTTAAAGTCAAAACACCCAAGAATGCTGTCGGGTGGAGTCATCCTGTTCCACGATAACGCTCGCGCCCACACTGCCAATCGGACTAAGGCTACGTTTCAGTGATTTGGTTGGGAAACACTGCAACATCCTCCATACAGCCAGGATCTTTCACTGTGCAATTTTCACATATCTGCCGTTCTAAGGAAATGCACGCGTAGGCGTCGGTTTCAATCGGACGAGGAAGTGCAATAGTAGGTGCGGCTGTGGATCCATCAGCGTCGGCTGTGGTGGCCGAGCGGTTCTAGGCGCTTCAGTCTGGAACCGCGCGACTGCTACCGTGGCAGGTTCGAATCCTGCCTCGGGCATGGATGTGTGTGATGTTCTTAGGTTAGTTAGGTTTAAGTAGTTACAAGTTCTAGGGGACTGATGACCTCAGAGCTTAAGCACGCCGACTGTCCGACAGTAGCCAACAGAAACCAAAACATTACATTGAAACAAGCGTTCAGTTCATAGTGCTGTGGAATGTGAAAAGAAACCGCAAATTCGCATTCATAAGAAGAAGACCAACACCAAAATTGCAACAGGAGCGTAATATGCAAGATATTGTCCACGCAATCTGCCACTGATGATGCCTTGCAGAAAATAAAGGCGAAATGCGTATGACACTAAAATTGTGTTTTATTCAGTTGCTGTCAGACGGTTTATAAGTAAAAATTATCAATATATTATATTATTATACGCAACTGAGAAAGACAGGACTACAAAAGTTGAAGATGTGAAGGAGTCTGACCTGCAGAAGAGAGTACATTTCTGTTCATGGCTATTCAGGAGAGTTGCCAGTGGTGTCTTGGACCCACTAAGGCTCTTCATGAGTGACGAGGCGTGGTGCCTCCTGTGTGGCTACCTAAATTACCAAAACAACCGGTACTGCAATATTTAGCAATTATATACAACCACTATCTCACAGAAAGATCCGTACCTAAAGACTGGAAAATTGCTCAAGTCACACCAATACCGAAAAAGGGAAGTAGGAGTAATCCGCTGAATTACAGGCCTATATCACTAACGTCGATTTGCAGTAGGGTTTTGGAACATATA
The DNA here is from genome assembly GCF_023898315.1 of Schistocerca nitens. NCBI lineage: Eukaryota > Metazoa > Arthropoda > Insecta > Orthoptera > Acrididae > Schistocerca > Schistocerca nitens. The sequence continues at coordinate 467,645,196 of NC_064618.1, read as the reverse complement.
CTGTATTCGAACATTATGAAGTATCTCGAAGAAAACGATTTATTAAGAGGAAATAAATCTCGGGTGAACAGCCTGGTATGGGTGTGCATAGGACACAATATTTCGGCAATCGACCACGTTGCCATCATCAGGTGCGCTGATGTATGACCGGCGGTGGGCCGGCGTGATGTATATAGGACAATCCCTCTCCCGCTCCTCCCTCAGGCGCTTCCTATGAGTCGGTGCGGCCCAGGTGCAGCGTCCGTTCTCCCGCCATCTGGGCGCTGCGCCCTAGGTCTTCTCGTTCAGGGGGGTCTGCCGGCACCGCTCTCGTTATTCTTCCCTCCTCCCAAGGAGTCGATACACTCTGGGAAATATCCTTTTTCTTCTTAATCCGGGTGATCGCGGGTTCCCACGCCTTGATAAGGTTGTAACCGCTGTCACGATTTAGTTGTGGCTCCCTTACTCTGATCTCTATGGCTTGTTTGATGACACTGTCCCAGTATTTGGAAGTCTGTGTCAGGACTTTGGTTTGGTCATAATCCATGCTGTGGAGTTCCGACAGGCAATGCTCAGCGATTGCTGACTTACTCTGGCCTGTTGCAGTCTAGTGTGCCGTTGATGTTCTCGGCATCTGTCCTCAATGGTACGAATGGTCTGCCCTATGTATACACTACCGCATTCGCAAGGTATCTGATTAACCCCTGATTTACGTAGACCAAGGCTCTTGGTTTTGCTTGGAGGACGGAAGATGGCTTTCACTTGGTGTTTGCGTAAAATGCGTCCAATTTTTCCCGACAAGGCCCCACAAAACGAAATAATAGCCAAGGCCGCCTCCTCTTGAGGTTCATCCTCAGTTTCCGCCGGTGCCGCAGGTGTGGGATGTACTGCCTTCCGAATTTGCCCTTTCTTGTAACCGTTCCTCCGAAACACAGTCTTCAGATGGTCCAGTTTTTGTTGGAGACTGTCCCTGTCGGAGATGGTATGAGCTCTGTGAACAAGAGTATTGAGCACGCCATACTGTTGTGCCGGGTGGTGGCAGCTATCCGCTTGTAGGTACAAATCGGTGTGCGTCTTCTTCCTATACACGCTGTGGCCCGAAGTGCCATCAGCTCATCTTCTAATCAAAACATCTAGGAAAGGGAGCATCCCATCTGTTTCGATCTCCACGGTGAACTTAATATTCTCGTGTCTGGAGTTGAGATGTGTGAGGAAGTCTGCCAGTTTATCTCTTCCATGTGGCGAGATAACGAAGGTATCAACCACATATCTAAAGATATAGATGGGTTTTAGATGTGCTGATTCAAGAGCTTCCTCCTCGAAATGTTGCGACAACGAGTGAGAGTGAACTCCCCATGGCTACTTCTTCTGTCTGCTCGTAGTATTCACCGTAAAATAAGAAGTAAGTTGATGTCAGAACATGTCTGAAAAGGTTGGTGGTCTCTTCGTCAAATTTCTGTCTGATGAGTTCCAAGGATTCTTGTAACAGAACTTTAGTGAATAGAGATACCACGTCGAAGCTCACAAGTAAGTCAGATTCCTTAAGCGAAAGGTTGTTGATGCGTCCCAGGAAATCCACGGAGTTACGGATATGCTAAGCAGTTGTTTGAGGTGCTTGGCGGGAAGGTACGTTGGGGCGCCAATATTGCTGACAATAGGACGTAACGGAATCGATTCCTTGTGCACCTTCTGCAGTCCGTAAAGTGTAGGAGGAACAGCAGCCTTCGGGCGTAGTTTCTTGGTAATCTCGTCAGGGAAGCCGAAATCCTTGAAGAGCGCCAGAGTCTTCCTCTCGACCTCTTGGTAGGATTGGTGCCAATCTTGCGGTATGCGCTGTCACCAAGTAGGTCCCGCATCTTCTCATCATAATCCTGTCAGGATAGGATCACTGTTGCGTTGCACTTGTCTGCAGGTAATATTACTATGTCTGGATCTTCTCTTAGCTCCCGTACGGCGGCCCTCTCCCTGTAGGAGATGTTCGGTTTTATCAGCTTTGTTTTGGTTAGAGCTCTGCAGGTTTCGAGACGAATTTCTTCAGCAGCTTCAGGTGGAAGTCGAGCAGCTGTTTGTTCCACTGTGCTAATGATGTCAGCAATGGGTACATCAGCGCACCTGATGATGGCAACGTGGTCGATTGCCAAAATATTGTGTCCTATGCACACCCATACCAGGCTGTTCACCCGAGATTTATTTCGTCATAAAATACGCCTGGAGAAATTGAAGAATCACATCAAACGATTTATTGACACATAGCACGGTTTCAGAAAATATCGTTCTTGTGAAACACAACTAGCTCTTTATACTCATGAAGTAATAAGTGCTATCGACAGGGGATGTCAAATTGAATCCATATTTTTAGATTTCCAGAAGGCTTTCGACTCCGTTCCTCACAAGCGTCTTCTAACCAAACTGCGTGCCTACGGAGTAACGCCTCAGTTGTGCGACTGGATTCGTGATTTTCTGTCAGAAAGGTCACAGTTCGTAGCAATAGACGGAAAGTCATCGAGTAAAACAGAAGTAATATTCGGCGTTCCCCAAGGAAGTGATATAGGCCCTCTATTGTCCCTGATCTGCATTAAAGACATAGGAGACCATCTGAGTAGCCGTCTTAGATTGTTTGCAGATGATGGTATCATTTACGGTCTTGTAAAGTCATCAGATGATCAAAACGACTTGCAAAATGATTTAGATAAGATATCTGTATGGTGCGATAAGTGGAAATTGTCCCTGAATAAGGAAAAGTGTCAAGTTTTTCACTTGAGTACTAAAAGAAATCCCCTAAATTTCGATTACGCGATAAGTCACACAAATCTGAAAGCTGTAAATTCAACAAAATACTTAGGGATTTCAATTACAAATAACCTACATTGGAACGATCACATAGATAATATTGGGGGTAGAGCATCCCAAAGACTGCGATTCATTGTCAGAACACTTAGAAAGTGCAACAGGTCTACTAAAGAGACTGCTTACACCACGCTTGTCCGCCCTATTCTGGAGTATTGCTGCCCGGTGTGGGATCCGCATCAGGTGGGACTGACGGATGACATCGAAAAAAGTACAAAGAAGGAGAGCTCGTTTTGTATTATTGTGAAATAGGGAAGAGTGTCACAAACATGATACGTGAACTGGAGTTGCAATCATTAAAACAAAGGCGTTTCTCGTTGCGACGGGATCTTCTCATGAAATTTAATTACCAGTTTTCTACTGCGATTGCGAAAACATTCTGTTGGCACCCACCTACATAGGGAGAAATGATCATCACGATAAAATAAGAGAAATCAGGACTCGCACAGAAAAATTTATGTGCTCGTTTTTCCCGCGTGCCGTTCGAGAGTGGAACGGTAGAGAGACAGCTTGAAGGTGGTTCACTGAACCCTCTGCCAGGCACTTTACTGTGAATAGCAGCGTAATCACGTAGATGTAGATGTAGATGTAGATTGGTCGACAGAAAATTCACACGCGATCCATCAGGTACTCTTGCATGACGAGAAGATTTGTGCTTGGTGTGCCATTGCCTCCACAGGCGTTATGGGGCCCATATTCTTTGAGACGACAGTGAACAGGAATGTAGTATTTGGGAATCCTGGAGGAGTTTTATTCAAACTTGACAGAAGAGGAGCATCAGCGAAGGGAGTTAATGTATGTTTATTACATTCATTGACCACATTAAATTACACTTGACTGTCGCATTTACAGTCAACTTGACGTTAAAGGATCACATATACTACCAACAGACATTTCGTTAATATACATTATAACTGCTTTTATTTGCATACAATGTATGTTTTCAACTACACTAAACTGATTGTAGTTACTTATTACCCAACTTATTCAAGAAATAAAAATTTTTACATTATAGGCTAAGATTAAAAAATAAAAACAATAATATACTCACCGTGTCAATAATAATCACAAGGCCGATCTCCTGGGTATTGGTTATTACTTTGAGACAAATGTAGAATTAACATGTGGACTTTTATGTGAGTGCACTAGTATGTTTCACTCTCAGATGGTAGTTGATGTGTAGCTGACATCAGAACTTGCGTGGTGTGTATATTGCATCGTAGAGAACTATAGGTTCTGAGAACATTGGAAACAAAGTGTGTGGCAGCATCTAAGGCCAAGTGCGTCAAGAATTAGGCAGTAATTGCTCCATCTGAATGCCATCAGTGGCAACCAATACCAAAGTCATGAGTGACCTCCCAACAGCTGCTGGTGTGCTTCATAGAAACTAGTACCTCTCCTCTAGAGTTCTGCAAAATTTTCTGTGGGTGTACCTTTACGCCTGACTGAAGAGCCTGGATTCTAAATATCGTCAGACCTTCATTGTGGTTCCATACGAAAGAGGAAAGATAAACTCTGCAGACATTTTCGTTTCTACTAGCACTTAATGCCAATGTAATGTGGAGCTTAGTGATGTCTGAAAACCCCAGGACTCACTGAGCCAAAACTCTTTCTTGTCAAATCCCTTCTACTGTCTCCTCCATCGCTCTATTATCATCCTGAGCTGCAGACAAAATTCATGCCGGACCTCCGTTCGGTCTCCCTGGATGATACAACAGCATTCTTCAAGACGTCTCTGAGGCTCGTTGTCTGGCGACCAGCATTCCCAGATCTGCCTCGTGCTGACACACCACAGTGAGATTTTCAGTTCTTCTGTTTTACGATTGTACTTCGTAGTTCAGTAAAGGGTACCGTTTTGTTAGAAACTTGTAACTTACACCATATACTGGGGCGGCAAATGTCATGGGATACCTCACAGCATTGTGACGGACTACCTTTTTGCCCGGTGTAGTGCAGCAACTCGACCTAGCGTGGAGTCAGTAAGTCGACGGAAGTTCCCTGCAGAAACACTGAGCCATGCTGCCTCTATAGCCGTCCATAACTGTGAAAGTGTTACTGGTACAGGATTTTGTGCACAAAATCTCGATTATGTCCCATAAATGTTCGGTGGAAATCATTTCGGTCGATGTGGGCTACCAAATGATCCGCTCGATCTGTCCAGAATGTTCTTCAAGCAATCGCGAACAATTGTAGCCCAGTTACTTAGCGCATTGTCGTTCATAAAGATTCCTTCGTTGTTTGGCTGGAGATCGCCTCCGCGTAGCTGAACATAACCGTTTCCATTCAATGATCGGTTCAGTTGGACCAGAGGACCAAATCCATTACATGTAAACACAGCCTAAACTTTTGCGCAGCAACCATCAGCTTGCGCAGTGCCTTGTTGACAACTTAGGTCCATGGCTTTGTGTGGTCTTCACCACACTCGAACCCTACCATCAGCTCTTACCACCTGAAATTGAGACTCAGCTGACCAGGCTACGGTTTTCTAGTCGTCTAGGATCCAACCGATATGGTCAAGAGCCCACAAGAGGCGCTGCAGGCGATTTCGTGCTGCTTTCAAAGGTCCGGTCGGTCGTCTGCTGTCATAGCCTATTAACGCCAAATTTTGTCGTATTGTCGTAAACGATACGTTCATCGTACGTCCCACATTGATTTCTGCGGTTATTTCATGCATTGTTGCTTGTCTGTCAGCGCTGATAACTCTACGCAAATGCTGCTCTCTCGGTAGTTAAGTGAAGGCCGTCGGCCACTGCGCCGTCTGTGGTGATAGATAATGCCTGAAATTTGGTATTCTCGACAAACTCTTGACATTGTGGATATCGGAATACTGAAGTCCCTAATGATAACCGAAATGAAATTCCAATGTGTCTAGCTCCAACTAACATTCCGCGTTCAAGTTAATTCCCACTGTGCGGCCATAGTCACGTCGGAAACCTTTTCACATGAATCATCTGAGTACAAATGACAGCTTCGTCAACGCACTGCACACGATACTGCCGCCATCTGTAAATGTACATATTGATATCCAATTACTTTTGTCTCCTCAGCGTATGAGCACCATAAAATTGATGCTGAATAATGTTTCTACGAGTTTGTGAAATATATAAAAACTATACTAATACATACGTATGGTGTAATCGAGTATGATGGTTTAATGTTGATATCAGTTAGCATTCTCTGGAGTTTATGTATGAGTAGGTCATTCAGGTAATTATAATTGGCAATTATCAGATTTTAGTTTAGTACTGCCTAAGTGCTCTTGGAGTATGATCACACGTTATTTCTGTGTCGATTTGTGCATAGAAATGCAGCAAGTTTGGCTTTCCTTTCATTAGAGCTGTTTATAATTAAAAGTATTCATAGTGTTGAGCAAAATAACGAGAGGGTATCAGTGATAGCCGTTTTTGATTTTAAGACTTGTATAACGATGATTTTTGTATCCACTCATATATCTGAATGCTGTTGTAAAAATGTGTTTGTGAGTTTCTCTCCTTTGTATTCCAATGTTTCAGTTTGGTTATGACTGTATTGGTATTCAACATACATATTTTCTTATTTTCGTATATCGCTTATAATGAAAACTGAAACACGAGGAAGAATGACTAACAACGAAAGTCGTGTGTAATCAGTATGGCAGGCAGAATACGTGAACAAAATTGTAGGAGATTCGAGGAAGGGGAAACAGGCAGTGAAATTTAGTACGCAGAGATGATCTCAGTTGATTCCGTATTTCTAAATTTTCAATGGTTTTTGACACCGTTTCTAACAAGAAAATTCCAACCAAATTCTGTGCATAAGGAGTATCCCTTCAGTTGTGCGACTCGATCTTTGATTTCCTCTCAGAAAGGTCACAGTACGTAGTAATCAACGGAAAATCCTCGAGTATCTCGCCTTTCCCATGGAAGTGGTGTTGGCCCTCTGCTCTTCCTAAACTACCAAAGTTATTTAGGAAATAATCTGAGCAGGCATCTTACAACGTTTACAGATGATGCTGTCACTTGCCATCTCTTTAAGTTACTGTTGTTGTTGTGGTCTTCAGTCCTGAGACTGGTTTGATGCAGTTCTCCATGCTACTCTATCCTGTGCAAGCTTCTTCATCTCCCAGTACCTACTGCAACCTACATCCTTCTGAATCTGCTTAGTGTATTGATCTCTTGGTCTCCCTCTACGATTTTTACCCTCCACGCTGCCCTCCAATGCTAAATTTGTGATCCCTTGATGCCTCAAAACATGTCCTACCAACCAATCCCTTCTTCTAGTCAAGTTGTGCCACAAACTTCTCTTCTCCCCAATCCTATTCAGTACCTCCTCATTAGTTACGTGATCTACCCACCTTATCTTCAGCATTCTTCTGTAGCAGCACATTTCGAAAGCTTCTATTCTCTTCTTGTCCAAACTGGTTATCGTCCATGTTTCACTTCCATACATGGCTACACTCCATACAAATACTTTCAGAAACGACTTCCTGACACTTAAATCTATACTCGATGTTAATAAATTTCTCTTCTTCAGAAACGATTTCCTTGCCATTGCCAGTCTACATTTTATATCCTCTTTACTTCGACCATCATCAGTTATTTTACTCCGTAAATAGCAAAACTCCTTTACTACTTTAAGTGTCTCATTTCCTAATCTAATCCCCTCAGCATCACCCAATTTAATTTGACTATATTCCATTATCCTCGTTTTGCTTTTGTTGATGTTCATCTTATATCCTCCTTTCAAGACACTGTCCATTCCGTTCAACTGCTCTTCCAAGTCCTTTGCTGTCTCTGACAGAATTACAATGTCATCGGCGAACCTCAAAGTTTTTACTTCTTCTCCATGAATTTTAATACCTACTCCAAATTTTTCTTTTGTTTCCTTTACTGCTTGCTCAATATACAGATTGAATAACATCGGGGAGAGGCTACAACCCTGTCTCACTCCTTTCCCAACCACTGCTTCCCTTTCATGCCCCTCGACTCTTATAACTGCCATCTGGTTTCTGTACAAATTGTAAATAGCCTTTCGCTCCTTGTATTTTACCCCTGCCACCTTCAGAATTTGAAAGAGAGTATTCCAGTTAACATTGTCAAAAGCTTTCTCTAAGTCTACAAATGCTAGAAACGTAGGTTTGCCTTTTCTTAATCTTTCTTCTAAGATAAGTCGTAAGGTTAGTATTGCCTCACGTGTTCCAACATTTCTACGGAATCCAAACTGATCTTCCCTGAGGTCCGCTTCTACCAGTTTTTCCATTCGTCTGTAAAGAATTCGCGTTAGTATTTTGCAGCTGTGACTTATTAAACTGATAGTTCGGTAATTTTCACATCTGTCAACACCTGCTTTCTTTGGGATTGGAATTATTATATTCTTCTTGAAGTCTGTGGGTATTTCGCCTGTTTCATACATCTTGCTCACCAGATGGTAGAGTTTTGTCATGACTGGCTCTCCCAAGGCCATCAGTAGTTCTAATGGAATGTTGTCTACTCCCGGGACCTTGTTTCGACATAGGTCTTTCAGTGCTCTGTCAAACTCTTCACGCAGTATCTTATCTCCCATTTCATCTTCATCTACATCCTCTTCCATTTCCATAATACTGTCCTCAAGTACATCGCCCTTGTATAAACCCTCTATATACTCCTTCCTCCTTTCTGCCTCCCCTTCTTTGCTTAGAACTGGGTTGCCATCTGAGCTCTTGATATTCATACAAGTGGTTCTCTTCTCTCCAAAGGTCTCTTTAATTTTCCTGTAGGCAGTATCTATCTTACCCCTAGTGAGACAAGCCTCTACATCCTTACATTTGTCCTCTAGCCATCCCTGCTTAGCCATTTTGCACTTCCTGTCGATCTCATTTTTGAGACGTTTGTATTCGTTTTTGCCTGCTTCATTTACTGCATTTTTATATTTTCTCCTTTCATCAATTAAATTCAATATTTCTTCTGTTACCCAAGGATTTCTACTAGCCCTCGTCTTTTTACTCTCTACAACCTCTGGTTCTTTCAGTTTATCCAGGTCCCATCTCCTTAAATTCCCACCTTTTTGCAGTTTCTTCAGTTTTAATCTACAGTTCATAACCAATAGATTGTGGTCAGAGTCCACATCTGCCCCTGGAAATATCTTACAATTTAAAACCTGGTTCCTAAATCTCTGTCTTACCATTATATAATCTATCTGATACCTTTTAGTATCTCCAGGGTTCTTCCATGTATACAACCTTCTATCATGATTCTTGAACCAAGTGTTAGCTATGATTAATTTGTGCTCTGTGCAAAATTCTACCAGGCGGCTTCCTCTTTCATTTCTTAGCCCCAATCCATATTCACCTACTACGTTTCCTTCTCTCCGTTTTCCTACACTCGAATTCCAGTCACCCATGACTATTAAATTTTCGTCTCCCTTCACTATCTGAATAATTTCTTTTATTTCATCATACATTTCTTCAATTTCTTCGTCATCTGCAGAGCTAGTTGGCATATAAACTTGTACTACTGTAGTAGGTGTGGGCTTCGTATCTATCTTGGCCACAATAATGCGTTCACTAAGCTGTTTGTAGTAGCTTACCCGCGTTCCTATTTTCCTATTCATTATTAAACCTACTCCTGCATTACCCCTATTCGACTTTGCGTTTATAACCCTGTAGTCACCTGACCAGAAGTCTTGTTCCTCCTGCCACCGAACTTCACTATTTCCCACTATATCTAACTTTAACCTATCCATTTCCCTTTTCAAATTTTCTAACCTACCTGCCCGATTAAGGGACCTAACATTCCACGCTCCGATCCATAGAACGCCAGTTTTCTTTCTCCTGATAACGATATCCTCTTGAGTAGTCCCCGCCCGGAGATCCGAATGGGGGACTATTTTACCTCCGGAATATTTTACCCAAGAGGACGCCATCATCATTTAATCATACAGTAAAGCTGCATGCCCTCGGGAAAAATTACGGCCGTAGTTTCCCCTTGCTTTCAGCCGTTCGCAGTACCAGCACAGCAAGGCCGTTTTGGTTATTGTTACAAGGCCAGATCAGTCAATCATCCAGACTGTTGCCCTTGCAACTACTGAAAAGGCTGATGCCCCTCTTCAGGAACCACACGTTTGTCTGGCCTCTCAACAGATACCCCTCCGTTGTGGTTGTACCTACGGTACGGCTATCTGTATCGCTGAGGCACGCAAGCCTCCCCACCAACGGCAAGGTCCATGGTTCATGGGGGGGGGGGGGGGGGGAGGGGGGCATAATCTATTAAGACGAATTACACCTTTAGATCGACCCACAGGGTCCAAAATGCATCGTGTACTGAATAAAACACGAAAAATTGTGACTGAAGGCGTTTTTTAATTCATACCTCGAGTTAATGAAGTTTGGATGATAAGGGTACTTCATACTGCTTCAAGACTATACAACAGTTCGTCAATCACAATAACTGGCGTACCTGTCTCTCGCAATCTATGAGATGTTTTCAGTGGGTGAGAGATCTGAAGAACGTGTTGTCCAGGACAACAGTCGAACGCGCTTCGTATCAAGTTAGGTCGGTACAGCACAGACAACATCGAGTCTTGCAAAATTCTCACCTGGACTGCCCCTCGGAGCAGGGTTCTCTACCTTGTTACTCGCTTCTCAATTTATTTTGCAACTTTGAACTTGTCACAGCATTCTAATGTTTGTCTCCTAAAGACAGAAAATCCTATATGTGGAGGGCACATCTTACTGTCTCAGGCAGCTCAGATTTTGCTGGAGCAAAATGCCATCAATTAGTAAAACTACTAACAGGAAAACGACACAGTGAAAAACATTATGTTCGCAGAACAAATGATAATGATAGACATGAAGAAAAATTTCAAAGTCCGCATGTGTGACTATGGAAGTATGGCTAAGTACGACTGTACTATCGTGGCCATTTGAAAAAGAAATAGGAATAAATAATTTAGAATAAAAAGGAACAATATGACAGAAATATTTGCAGTAATAATCATGTTGAGTAAGGAAAAGTGCCGGTAAATTAGCAAAGATCATAAAAGTGCACGGAGCAAATAAGAAAAAGTTGTAGATGTTTCTCTACGAATGTGTGTGAAACTGCTTACGGAGGAGCGCTGACGGAATTGGTTTCTCAGGTGACGCGACTCGCCAGTGGCTGTTTACTGCAGAAGGACCCCGTGACCTCTCCAGCGCAACGGCCTCACACGAGGACGTCTCAAGACCGTGACGACTCCTCCGCTGCAGGAAGCTAATCTTCACACCAAGTCAATGCAAACTCGCGTGGAACTTTCTCTTGGCGCAAATAAATTAGTAAAGATGAACACTTATAAGGTCAAAGTAAACGATCATCCACAAGACCACAAATTTGGCAATAACCAACAGGAAATTGTTACTTGGGAATTTCATTCATTTCTTTACAAAGGTATCATACCAGGCGATCATCGACAATAACAGAATCTGCCATATCAAGCGGCAAAAATACAACTCCTGCAAATGAAGGCAGTGGACAATTTCATCTCAAACTAATTTTACCATAAGCCTTAACCCAAAACCTGTATCATCTCGAAGGAAAAATGCGCATTAGAATGATTCCGAAACCAGAAAAACCCAAAAACAACCATAACTGATACATAACTGTCCCAGTACTTCCAATTACTGTCAAAACGTTTGAAGCAATAATTAACAACAGACTGCAACAGTTTTCAGAAGACAACAGCATACACTACACGAACAAGCTGGTTTCAGAAACAGTCACAGTATCGCTGATCCCTTATTAAGACTAAGTAGCAGAAGCTTGAAACTCAATACATGTGACTGCTGCCCTCTTCTTGGACATAGAACGAGCCTTTGATAAAGTATGGCATGCGGGACCCCGTCACAAAACGCTAAAATAAACTTCCCACCTAAAATATTACAATTAATGGCTAACGTCATTGGAAATAAAAAGTACAATTGCGAGTTGGGGATCAAAAATCGTCCTACGTCATATCCGAAACTGGATTCCCCCAGAGTATTCTCATCTCCCCATTGGTACACATGATGTATACAGCTGACATCCCAAGACTCAGTTGGTGGAACGAAGGCGTAGCCCTGTACAGAGATGACACGATTTATTGGTGTCATGTATTCACCTGCAATGCAATTAAAGGGTCAAGCCAACATCTACATCAGCAAACTTGAAACCTGGCTCAGTAAATGGAGAATCCGAGCTAATCCAACCAAAAGTTAACTTATCCTCTTCAGACATAGAAATGCAACAACAGCAACCACACAAATTCAACATTCGACTTATGGCACAAGAAATTACTCCACAACCAAACGTCAAATCCTATGGAATCTACCTAGATGAAATCTTAAACTGGCAGAAAAACACGACTGAAAAGATTAAACAAACTGAAATACGGTTTAATTTAGTATGTCTCGTGAAATATCGAACACGTGGATTGGATCAACCAGTTGCCCTTCTTACATATATATCAAATAACCAAAAGAAAAAAAAAATATCTTCTGACTAGAGGATGCTTCGAATAACTGGAGGTCAGCCCTGTGACTTCCCAACAAACTCGCTTGATGAAGCAGTTATATCCAAGACATGCTAGACAGAATAAAAGAACAAATCACCAGATTCGGGCTCAACAGACTACGTGACAATGGACTTACAGAATCACACTTGAAGCACGATCCTGCAAAATTTAATGTTCCGAAATTCAAATATACATTCACTCCCCACGCTATTGCCGAAGCGGTATCAAATTCACTCCAATAGAATCCTATGGAAAACGAAGAAATCAAATTGTCAACAGACCAAGAACATCTACAAGCATTTGGAATGATGTAGCAGTCCGATATAGAAAGAGCAGCTTATTCAGCAAAATTACTTCAAATCAACTCCTATCGAAGAAGAAAATCCTCACTGCATCGGGTAGATCTTCAAGTTTTTCATCGAGGAAAAATTTTCTACACCAACAAAATTCCAAGATCACAATGTAACATTAACAAAGACCACTGAGGTACGAGATATAGAAGCCGAACTACAGGCAACCCCAAACCCATCTGGGGTTTTTACGACCGAGAGGTTCCTCCCACAGCCGTAAGGCAAATGGCGGAATTTGGAACGAAGGTAACTTAATGAACAATATCTTCCGCTCAACTATCTATCCATATGAAATTAAAAATGTAACAAAATTAATAAACATCCAACTGTGCTAAATAAATGGTGTCACAACAGCACAAACTACAACAATTGGCTGAAAAGAACTATGCTCTCCTACAGCCCACCATCTCCTTCAGAGGTGGAAAGAAAGATTTTAAAAAAGAAATAAAATAAAAAAAATTACATACACATTCCGTAAATGACAGCACAGGAACACATAAACGAATAGATTTCTTAGTTTGTCTGGCAGAAGAAAAACATTGTCCTAAAAAAGAATTAGATCCAAACGTACCCTGTTCCGGTCAAGTTTTCGGGAGATTTTCCTTGTTCATCAGCCGAATACCGGCATATGAAGGCCCCTCTCAAAGAATCCCAAATCGGTGTCTCCACTGCCCCATTCTCTGCTTACTGCGATATTTGACTCAAAAGAAAGAAGTTCTGCACCAACCAGCCGAACTTTCCTGTGTAGGGAATGAAAAGTCATTAAAAAATGTCTTACTCCTCAAATGAAAATGTGATGGTAACCACCGATACTTATTTACATCAAATACTTTGCTACCTCGATTTCTAACAATCTGCTGAATTTAACCCTGTTACTTTTCTTTGCTATAATTTTTCTCTCTATGGCACCTAAGGTAGCAACTGCTACAAATTACAGTTGCTTTTATCTTGATGGCTCAGACTGTGATGTTTTCACATTTTAATGGTGGTGAGAATTTGAATTTGTATAGAGAATATGCCGCTGTAGGCGGGTATTACACAATCTGTTAAAAAATGGTTCAAATAGCTCTAAGCATTATGGGACTTAACATCTGAGGTCATCAGTCCCCTGCGGTTCCGTACTGAAGCGCCTAGAATCGCTCGGCCACAGCGGCCGGCCAATCTATTTCGTGGTCGAGTTAGTTAACTGCTTCAGGATACCGACTGCTGTGATTTTATACACATCACTGCTGTTTTGGAAGAAATCATTTACTTACAAGTGTACAGAGAGCTAGCAATCTAAATTTTTAGTGATGGCAGATTCGATTGAAAGTTTGCAGAGTAATATTTCAGAGCTAGATCAGAAATGTAAGGACTATGGTATGAAGATTAGCATCTCCAAAACGAAAGTAATGGCAGTGGGAAAGAAATATAAACGGATTGAGTGCCAAATAGGAGGAACAAAGTTAGAACAGGTGGACGGTTTCAAGTACTTAGGATGCATATTCTCACAGGATGGCAACATAGTGAAAGAACTGGAAGCGAGGTGTAGCAAGGCTAATGCAGTGAGCGCTCAGCTACGATCTACTCTCTTCTGCAAGAAGGAAGTCAGTACCAAGACTAAGTTATCTGTGCACCGTTCAATCTTTCGACCAACTTTGTTGTATGGGAGCGAAAGCTGGGTGGATTCAGGTTACCTTATCAACAAGGTTGAGGTTACGGATATGAAAGTAGCTAGGATGATTGCAGGTACTAGTAGATGGGAACAATGGCAGGAGGGTGTCCACAATGAGGAAATCAAAGAAAAACTGGGAATGAACTCTATAGATGTAGCAGTCAGGGCGAACAGGCTTAGATGGTGGGGTCATGTTACACGCATGGGAGAAGCAAGGTTACCCAAGAGACTCATGGGTTCAGCAGTAGAGGGTAGGAGGAGTCGGGGCAGACCAAGGAGAAGGTACCTGGATTCGGTTAAGAATGATTTTGAAGTAATAGGTTTAACATCAGAAGAGGCACCAATGTTAGCACTGAATAGGGGATCATGGAGGAATTTTATAAGGGGGGCTATGCTCCAGACTGAACGCTGAAAGGCATAATCAGTCTTAAATGATGGTGATGACTCAATAAAATTTTCTCGGACACACTACCGTGACAAGTATTGAAAATTTTGTTAGGTTTGAACCAAGTATCTTCGGCTACTGCAAAGTGGATTACTGTTGGTCTACTGCCGCACCGTTATGCACCCATTAGCTGACGTCACTCGTACCCATGGTGTTGCTATGTTACTTCTGCATACTCTGTGCTAGCTTCAACCTCGCGATCTCCTGATAGGTTCTTGTATGACTATACCATGAGCACCAGTGACGTCACAGCCAGTACTTTCTACATCCACATATACATTTATACTCTGGGAACCTCTGTGAAGTGCATAACAGAAGGTACACTTGACAGCAAAAATAGTGGGTCACTACCGAATACAACCAACATAACGTAGCTGGGTTGCAGGTCCTCTAAACATCAAAACCCCATGGGATACAGTCGTTTGACTACACACAATGGGTACCGCAAGAGACTACTAGAGACCAAAGGTCTTTATGACAGTCAGTCTAAGTGTCAACTAATATCGTCATACAAAACATATTAGAAAACACGTTCTTAGCGATGAGACACCCCACAACACTCATAAACTAACCTTAATTGCAACAAATGACATTCCAAAAGTTCTGAGAAACGGATTTTTTTTACATATATCGTACAGTAATCCTTAGTCAAAATTAAATACTTGAGACAATATATGGAGTTAAAAAGCTGTACGGCAATTGGAAAAAAGTTTTTCGCTCTCGAAAAAGTATTCCATCCACGCGCTGAACGCCGCTCAACGGCGAGTGGCTCTGGAAACTGGATGTTGGGCGAACCAGTGAAAAAAAAAACAAAAAAAAAAAAAAAAAAAGATTAAGGGCAACAAGCACTCTACGGAAACCTCAACATTAACAGCGAATCACCAGTAATATCATTGTTCTCGTAACACATTAACAGCTACTTGTACACAAATTTGAACTTTAAATGACATGATTAACGTCGTCGTTCTGGACCTGGATTCAAACCCAGCACCTATAGCCATTTCTAACTAAGCTAAGCTTTGTTTATGCCTTATTGAGACCCGATCACTAGGCATAAAGAGACGTGAAGTATAGACGTTTGCACCAGTATCAGTTATCAATTCAGATCCTGAAAATAAATGACGAAAATGTTTGTGCTGAACTGGGAATCCTGTCATAAAAGTTACCTTCCTGGGAACTACACCCAACGACGTTTAATATGGTGTCATTCACAAGGAACAAGGTATGCTCATGTTTAAAATTGAAATTTCATCATGTAAAGCTTGTTTCAGAGATGCGAACCCAGCACCTAATGGGATTGTTAGCGAAGTACGTAAAATCAGAAGTTAAATATAAAATGTTTTTACCAATAGCGAGATGTTGGAACCTTAAATGACGATAGAATTGTTTTTGCCTGACTGGGATTCGAAGCCAGCATCTAGCACCGTCGTTTTCTAGCCAGGAACAGAAGATAAATAGCTATTGTTGGTTCACCAGTAGCGAGATGTGCACATGTTTAGCTAGACATCAGGCGACGAAAAGTTCTGTGCTGAATGGAACTCAAACCCCACACACGTGGTCATGAAGACTAACTATCAAATTGTTTTCCAATAATAGCTAGGAGTGACATGTTTGTACTTTCAATGATGTGATAGAAAATACTCTGCTGGCTAGAAGTTGAATCCGCAACATATCGTCGTTGGTAATCACAACGAAGACAACGTCAAACCCAAATCCGTTTTCGTCAGTAGGATGGAGAGGAATGTTTGAACTTCAAAATATGTAAGGAAACGTTTGATCTTGTAATGTTGTGATAAAAAGCTCATCATGTGGCTGTGAGTTGAAACGAACACGTTACATCTGACAACGCACGAAGAGACATTGAAAATGCAACTATTTTTTACTAGTAGCGGAGTGCACATGCTAGGGCTTGAAATGAAATAATGAATATTTTGCGTTGATCAGGATTCGAAACCAGACAGATGCCTTTCGAGGAGGCCTAGAAGAGTTTGCAATCTTGGGGAACACAGTGAAATCGAATTCGAATCCCAATCGAGCACCACAATTTTCAACGTCTCAGTTTCAAATAAAGTAAGAGCCTTGTGAACTTACATGGCCATTGGTTCATTAAATGAAATACGTTTTCTAGTTTACGACGGCTTACTGATGACAGAGTCTCTGCCTTCCGGGGTTTCTCCATCTGTCACAGCTCAAACGAATGGCGCTCTGCCCCAGTCGGCAGGGAAGGGATGTTATCTTTACTGCGGATATTGAACTACGGAGGTAAGTTCTGCACTTGGCGTTACTAGGGGTGAAGGAGAGTTACTTGTGTGTGTTAAGAAACTACGCCTGACGTGAGATATGAACTTACACGTTTTACACATCAATACGAGATTAATCCACCAGACCACAGAACCCCCTGCCAAGCACATAAATATGAATTGCAGAGTATTCATTTAGATGTAGATGCAGATGTCAAGGGACGCGTAACAGGAAGGAGGGCGGTATCTGGGAATGGATAGAAGTGCAGAAGTGCAAAATATAAGCGTCAAATGCTTCCAAAGTATTGCTTACTTAGATGTGGGCTACAGTTCGTTTTATCTTAGGACCGAGAGATAAGGAATGACTGTTTTCAGAACGAAGAATGGGTTATAGGGAAGGGGAGATCAAAGACGAAAAAGAAGACATAACAAAACATTTTAAGGACTCTAATATTTTATCCAGAATCCTTCATTATTTTGTAAATCTATCTATGTATAAGCCGTCGGACGTAACAGCTTGAAGAAGTAACTTCCTCCCAGGCTTCCAGGACGCAGTCCCAAAGAGCGTCCGCAGTAGTTGGTTTTTTCGTGGCCAGTTCTCTGTTAATGTTCAGGCGAACTCAGCCCTCATGTTTTCCATGGGGTTCATATCAGCCGCCCGTGGCGACCAGTCCATGACGTTGACGCCAATCGTGGACAGCCGCTGCTGAACAAATGCAGACTTGTGAATGGGGGAATGGGCCTCCTGCAATGTGACGTCCCGTTCTGCGTACAGCATTCCCACTGACGGAAGCAACACATTTTCCAATATGTGGGCATACTGCACGCTGTCCAGAGTTCCTTCTCTCCTGTGAAGAATTCCCGCCCCTCTCGCAGAAATCCAACCGCAGCAGGTAACAGATAGCCGGCCAGTTCTTCTCGTCGTGGTTACATATTCGCGTCGATGGCGTGTCCCTTGCGGCCTGTAAACGATTCGTGGACCGTCGTTACTGGTGGAAAACACCTTCTCATTAGTGAAAATTACGTCCCACGACGCCCTCAGATGGAGCTCCGCAAATGCTAGCCGGTATAAAACGTTGTCTTCGCTGAGCTCTTGTTTCACGGTGGATCGTCGTGCATGCAGTCCAGTGTCCCTCAGACTTCGGCGGACTGGAGCCGGGGAAGTTGGTCTCCCGCCGGAACTGCTTCGCGTTCAGAAAGGGATTTTCTCTGCTCCTAGACACTAGGTACCTGTCTTCCTGCTGTGAGCTGACGCTCTTCCTGCCTGAGCCAGGAGCCCTGTTGGTGGTGCCCCTTTCAAGGCAGATCCTCCACCATCTCGTTGCAGTGGTATGTGGTACGCCATACCGCCTGCCAGCTTCTCTGATGGAACATCCTCCTTCTTCAATGAGAGCGACGACTGTATCTCGAATAGACCTCTCCCAGTGAGCCATTACGGCAGACAGCCTGATGTGTATTTCTGCTTGCCGCTGTTATACTGATACCAGGAGAGGAGGTAAACAAATTTACGTCGAACGGAGAGGCAGAGGCAGAGGGATGCGGCGCAGCCGTGCTGGCTCTTCCCGGGCTGTTGGCCCACCAACGCCACCGCCAGCTCGCTCACTTCCGTCTCGCCTCGGGCAGCCTGGCTGACCCGTAGCTTTGAAGGATCAAAAGTTACACCTAACCTACCCAAGTCTGTAGTATAAACTGACGCAGCTACAGCTATTATGCTATAACATGTGCAGGCACACCTACAGTTGACGATTCATTCAAATATTTGACGAACAATACGTTCAAAAATACATTCATTTTAAACATAGCTACCACAAAGTATTTCACCTAGCTAGCAATAGCATGACGCAGGAAACTATTATTTCTTGTAAGCGCTCTGCATTAGATGTAGCCTTAAGAAAACGTGTATTCGACCACAACTAAGCGGAATGTAAAAGTAAACAGGTTTGGCGGCAGCTTCTCCAAATAATAGTATATACGTAGTATATAATACACGTTTGGTGCACTTATAACATGTATTCAGTGTCTCTGAAACAATACGTGCTGCCGGCCGGGGTGGTCCAGCGGTTCTAGGCACTACAGTCTGGGACCGCGCGACCGCTACGGTCGCAGGTTCGAATCCTGCCTCGGGCATGGATGTGTGTGATGTCCTCAGGTTAGTTAGGTTTAAGTAGTTCTAAGTTCTAGGGGACTGATGAACTCAGAAGTTAAGTCCCTTAGTGCTCAGAGGCATTTGAACCATTTTGAACAATACGTGCTGCACGACGGAGATTACTTTCTGCTGAGGCACTTCATTTACATCTCAATGATACACGACTACTAGAGAAAATTGCTCTTTACGGCAGTCGATTCACTTGTAAATAAACACCATGATATCGCAGATATTAGGCAACACGTTACTAGGGATGAGAAAGGCCTTAAGGTTTGCAACTAAACATGTTACTCCTAGCTACTACTGAATAAAAATTTGATTATTAACGTGTCTTCATAACCATGTGTGCGGCGTTCGACTCTCAGTCAGCATAGACGTTTTCGTCGCTTTATTTCTAGTTAAAAGTGCGTACATCTCGTTAATGGTGGACCAACATTGGACATGTCTCGTCTGTTCCTGGTTAGACAACGACGGCGGTAGGCGCCGGATTCGAATCCTGGTCAGGCAACACAACTTCAGTCGTCATTTAAGGTTCCAACCTCACTACTGGTGACAAACTGTGATACCTACATTCTGATTTTACATACTTATTCAACAATCCGATTAGGTGCTGGGTTCGCATCCTCGTCACCAGCATTACATGATGGCACTTCAATTTTATACATGTGCTTCCTTTGTTCCTTGACAATGCAACAATATACAACGTCTTTCGAGGTTAATTGGCAAGAAAGTAATTGTCATGTTAGGGTTCCTGGTTTCGTACAAACATTATCGTCATTTACGTTCAAATTGAGAATTGATAACTGATACTGGTGCAAACGTCAATATTTGAAGTCTCTTTCTGCCTAGTGATCGAGTGTCGATAAGGCACAAAGCTTTGCTTGGTTAACAATGGCTTTACGTCCCTGGTTTGCATCCGGATCCAGAACGAAGACGTTGGTCATGTCATTTAAAGTACAACTTTGTGTACAAGTAACTGTTGATGAGTAATGTGAACAATGATATTACTTGTGATTCGCTGTAAATGTTGGGATTTCTGTAGAGTGCTTGCCTCCGTTAATTACGTTTTCTTTTAACTGCTTAGTATTACATAAAGTTGATGCGAAACCACTCCCTGTTGAACGTTGAACGACGTTCAGTATGTGTTGGGTAAACCTTTTAGACAGCAAAGAACTTGTTTCCAATTGCCATACAGCTTTATAAATCCATAACGTTTGAAATGTCACTTATTGTAATTAAGTTTAGTTTACAAACGTCAAGGACTGTCTTATCTCTTTTGTACTATCATGGTGTTACTTTTCATCTGGATGGACTGTTATAAAGACTGGTGTTCTCTAGTAGTCTCTAGGAGTACCCATTGTGTATCTTACAACGACTGTACTGTGGAGGGTTG
Source organism: Schistocerca nitens (assembly GCF_023898315.1). NCBI lineage: Eukaryota > Metazoa > Arthropoda > Insecta > Orthoptera > Acrididae > Schistocerca > Schistocerca nitens. Next base: position 467,624,662 of record NC_064618.1, on the reverse strand, counting down.
CGACGATGTGCAACACAGATGTGCTATGTTGGTTGCCTACACGTTGGAATTCCGGCATGACCCACTTTTTTTGCTGTCGAGTGTACATCCTACTGTACCAGTTTTTGGGGCTTTTTTCCCTTCCTATACACGTATGGAGAGCGGAAAGAATGACTGCACGTGCTATAATTAATCTAATCTTATCTTCACGATTCCTGTGGGAGCCATATGTAGGGGTTGTAGCATATTCCTATAGTCATTATTTAAAGTAGATTCTTGAAACTTTGTTAGTAGACTTTCAAGGCATAGTTCCCATCTATTTTCAAGATTCTGCCAGCTCAGGTCTTTCTGCATATCTCTGACACTCTCCCATGAGTCAAACAAACCTATGACCATTCTTGCTGCCCTGCTCTGTATACGTTCAGTATCCGCCGTTAGTCCCATTTGGCATGGGTCCCACACACCTGAGCAGTATTCTACGATGGGTCGCACGACTGATTGCGTTTTCCTAACACTCTACCAATGCACCCAAGTCTGGTACCCACTTACCCACGACAGAGCCTGTGTCGTCGTTCCATTTCATGTCCCTACTAAGTGTTACACCCAAGTATTTACACTCCTGGAGATGGAAAAAAGAACACATTGACACCGGTGTGTCAGACCCACCATACTTGCTCCGGACACTGCGAGAGGGCTGTACAAGCAATGATCACACGCACGGCACAGCGGACACACCAGGAACCGCGGTGTTGGCCGTCGAATGGCGCTAGCTGCGCAGCATTTGTGCACCGCCGCCGTCAGTGTCAGCCAGTTTGCCGTGGCATACGGAGCTCCATCGCAGTCTTTAACACTGGTAGCATGCCGCGACAGCGTGGACGTGAACCGTATGTGCAGTTGACGGACTTTGAGCGAGGGCGTATAGTGGGCATGCGGGAAGCCGGGTGGACGTACCGCCGAATTGCTCAACACGTGGGGCGTGAGGTCTCCACAGTACATCGATGTTGTCGCCAGTGGTCGGCGGAAGGTGCACGTGCCCGTCGACCTGGGACCGGACCGCAGCGACGCACGGATGCACGCCAAGACCGTGGGATCCTACGCAGTGCCGTAGGGGACCGCACCGCCACTTCCCAGCAAATTAGGGACACTGTTGCTCCTGGGGTATCGGCGAGGACCATTCGCAACCGTCTCCATGAAGCTGGGCTACGGTCCTGCACATCGTTAGGCCGTCTTCCGCTCACGCCCCAACATCGTGCAGCCCGCCTCCAGTGGTGTCGCGACAGGCGTGAATGGGGGGACGAATGGAGACGTGTCGTCTTCAGCGATGAGAGTCGCTTCTGCGTTGGTGCCAATGATGGTCGTATGCGTGTTTGGCGCCGTGCAGGTGAGCGCCACAATCAGGACTGCATACGACCGAGGCACACAGGGCCAACACCCGGCATCATGGTGTGGGGAGCGATCTCCTACACTGGCCGTACACCACTGGTGATCGTCGAGGGGACACTGAATAGTGCACGGTACATCCAAACCGTCATCGAACCCATCGTTCTACCATTCCTAGACCGGCAAGGGAACTTGCTGTTCCACCAGGACAATGCACGTCCGCATGTATCCCGTGCCACCCAACGTGCTCTAGAAGGTGTAAGTCAACTACCCTGGCCAGCAAGATCTCCGGATCTGTCCCCCATTGAGCATGTTTGGGACTGGATGAAGCGTCGTCTCACGCGGTCTGCACGTCCAGCACGAACGCTGGTCCAACTGAGGCGCCAGGTGGAAATGGCATGGCAAGCCGTTCCACAGGACTACATCCAGCATCTCTACGATCGTCTCCATGGGAGAATAGCAGCCTGCATTGCTGCGAAAGGTGGATATACACTGTACTAGTGCCGACATTGTGCATGCTCTGTTGCCTGTGTCTATGTGCCTGTGCTTCTGTCAGTGTGATCATGTGATTTATCTGACCCCAGGAATGTGTCAATAAAGTTTCCCCTTCCTGGGACAATGAATTCACGGTGTTCTTATTTCAATTTCCAGGAGTGTATATGAGTTTACGGCTTCCAGCTGTGACTCTCTAATATTATATTCATAATTGGAAGGGCACAGTTTTACATTTTTGAACATTTAAAGACAATTGTCATGCACCACTTTAAAATGTTACCAAGGTCTGATTGAATATTTTTCTGTGCAGCTCCGATCAGATTGTGTTTCGTTGAAGATAACGGCATTATCTGCGAAAAGTTTGAGGTTACTATGAATACTGTTCGCAAGATCACTAATATACAAGAGTAACAGCAAGGGACCTAATGCGCTTCCCTGGGGTAAATCTGCAATCACTTCTACGTCGGTAGAGCACTCTCGATGCAAGGTAATGTTCTGCGTCCTCCCTACCATGAAATCCTCAATGCAGTCACATATTTCATATGATACCTCATATGATCGTACATCTGATAAGAAGCGTAGGTGTGGTACTGAGTCAATGATTTTCGCCAGTCGAGAAATGCTGCATCTACCTGGCTGCCATGATCCGTGGCTTTCAGGATGTCATATGAGAGAAATGCGTTTAGATTTATCATGTTCTATGCTTTCGAAAGCCATGCTGGTTGGCATGGAGAAGGTCATTTTATTCGAGATACCTCGTTTCGTTTGAGTTCAGAATATGTTCTAAGATTCTACAATAAGTGGATGTCATGGATATTGTACAGTAGTTTTGTACATCGCTTCTGGTACCCTTCTTGCAGACAGATGTGACCAATGCTTTCTTACAACTATTACGCACAGCTTTTTGTTCGAGGGCTCTACAACATATTATAGTTTGTGTGTATAAAGGCGTAGAAACAGCCAAACAACACTGATCATCACGTGACTGTGGTCGAGGATTACATGGTCGAAAGCTCGGGGCATATCAGCCAGCAGCTGGAAGCCGAAAAACATTTTATGGCCTATTTAGAGATATCAAAAGTCTTAGCTTTAGTATCGTATCCACAGTACAAGAGCAACAGCCTGTCCATAGCGGACTGTCTGCTGCTACATTGGGGAGGGGTGGCGGGTGGGGGACAAGATTAGTTGCCAAGAGCACTTGTACCAGATGTACCAAATAAATAACAAGATTGCCCACTTCCTATCGCGCAGCCGCAAGTGAGTAACTTGGTACTGGAACACAGTTGGCCTTTAACCTTCAAGATCAGCCCCGTTCGTTTCGTCTTTCCGTTTGCATTAGTTTGCTTTTAAGCCTCAATTGTAGAGAACGTTATTCTGTAGTAAAGCTGCGAGCATGGCGAACCTAAAAATCGCGCAGCGCATTAACCTCAAATTCCTCGTGTAATTGAAGCAGTCGGCAGAGGAATGTTTTGATATGTTAAAGAAGGTGTTTGGTAATGATGCTATGCTGCGTACGCAAGTTTTTGAACGACACAAATCGTTTTCCGAAGGTCGGGAAGAGACTGAAGATGATAAACGTCACGGTCGAACAGTGAGTTCAAGTACTGGAGAAAACATTCAGAAAATCGATGAAACTGGGCGGAACGATTGACGTCTGAGCATTCGGATGACAGACAGACGTAGTGAACATAAACAAAGAGATACTAAGACAAATTTTGCATGATGAAGCAAACATGACAGAAGTTTGTACGAAACTGATTTCAAAACACATCTCCCAGGAACAAAAATGTCATTGGAAGAACACCTGGTGTGATCTTATGGAACGACTCAACGAAGAACCGGACTTGCTCACACGTGTCATCACATATTATGGAACATGAATCTCCCAGCGCAACCCTGAAGCAAAGCGTCAGTCAGTGCACTGGAAGACTTCCACAGAGCCAGGAATGAAAGAAGCAAGACAGAACTGAAAGCAGTGCCGTTCTTTTTAGATATCAGCAGTATTATCATGACGGAATGGGTGCCTGAGCGTCAAATTGTTGATTACAAATACTACAAAGAAGTCCTGAGCAAGCTGAAGGAAAGAGTAAGAAAGAAACGACTGGATTTACGGAAGAGCGACACATTGATTCTGCATCAGGACACCGCGGCGGCGCACCATACCGTATATGCGAATCAGGTATTAGCGGAAAAGCACATTCCTGTGTACGAACATCCTCCGTATCCGCCAGGTCTGGATTCCTGGTACTTTTATCTGTTCCCAAAGGTGAAAATTACATTCAAGGAAACACATTTCAGTCTGTTGAAGAGGTAAAACGAAATACGGAAGAGTTGTTGGAAAAGGTAACTGTAGATTAGCTACAGCATTGCTTTGAACAATGGAAGACACTTATGCAGCGGTGTATAGGTCGGGAAGGGCAATATGTTCAAAGGGTCAAAAGTTTGTTATCAATATATTTCCAATAAATCATCTTTCTCTTATTTATGGATTCTTCCGTTACTTCGTAATAGAAAAGTTCCATATTTAAGGCAAGTACGCTGTTATTGTTCTCCCGATTTTTGTTTATTTCAGAGTAGTTTTCGGATTATAGGCCCACCTTCAGGGAACAGCTGACTAGTATCCGAATGGCTCAAATGGCTCTGAGCACTATGGGACTTAACTGCTGAGGTCATCAGTCCCCTAGACTTAGAACTACTTAAACCTAACTAACCTAAGGACATCACACATTCCATGCACGAGGCAGGATTCGAACTTGCGACCGTAGCGGTCGCGCGGTTCCAGACTGAAGCGCATAGAACCGCTCAGCCACACCGGCCGGCCGACTAGCATTCGAAAGGGACACTATTTCTTAGGAACACACACAATATAAGCGACGATACAATCAATTTGCGTGTAGTGTTGTGCATCAAACTTTTTTCTTAACGTTGAAATTACACTTTACAAAACGGACGATATTAAGCACAATAAATGATTAAACTATACAATACTATAGATTAAAAGGTTATGACGCTATAGTTTGTGGGGTCCTGACATTGGCTGAGAAATTTTTAAATTGAGCTCTCTTCGTTTATGTTGTGCAACAAACATGTTTTTAACATTGTTAATTAAACTTTAGGCAATGGACAATATTATACATCATAATTAAAATACACAATATTACGCCGGACCCTGTGGCCGAGCGGTTCTAGGCGCTTCAGACTGGAAACACGCGATTGCTACGGTCGTAGGTTCGAATCCTGCCTCGGGCATGGATGTGTGTGATGTCCTTAGGTTAGTTAGGTTTAAGTAGTTTTAAGTTCTAAGGGACTGATGGCTTCAGATGTTAAGTCGCATAGTGCTCAGAGCCATTTGAACCATTTGATCACAATCTACAGTGTTGCAGATTACATGGTTATGATGCCATCGTTTGTAAGGTCGTGACATTGTCTGAAAACTGTCTGAGAAATAGTAGCTTATATTGTCCAACAAATATGTTTTACATTGTAAATTACATTTAATGTAATTGACAATATTAAACACACTACATGGTTACAACACACAATATTACAGTATTACAAGCTATATTTTGAAGTTTGTGGGGAAGCAAGGCAGCATAATCATATAACCTGTAACACTGTAATACTGTGTTCTTTAATTATTTGTAGAATATTGTCCATTGCCCAAAGTTTAATTGACAACGATAAAGACATGTTTCTAGCACAACATAGACGAGGAATCCTCAGTTTAACAGTTTCTCACCCAATGTCAAGACCTCACAAACTTTAACGCCATAACCATTTAATCTGCAATATTGCGTAGTTAAAGCATTTATTGCACTTAATATTGTCCTTTGTGTAAAGCGTAACTTCAACGTTTAAAAACAAGTTTGATGCACAACACTCTATGCAAGTGAATCGTATCTTTGCTTATAATGTTTGGTTACCTAAAAAGTAGTGTCCCTTTCAGGCGCTAGTGACTTTTGTACTGAAGAAGGCCCGATAAGCCGAAAACTAGTTTGAAATAAACAAAAATCGGTAGACCAAAAACAGTGCAAATGTTGAATACTATTATTCAACCTCAAAAGTCACACTTCTGACACCAATCCCGTTATTTACTTCCCACCCATCGTATTTGGAACTGAATGTTGGTAAAACACGGTGGCTAATTGGAAGTAAGGGACGAGACTGCGAATGCTCAGCTATAATTTGATATTTTAAGTGATCTACCACCTGATCATTCGGAATAGGATGGTTGTTTTACCTACTGTAATCGCAATATTATATTAGCTACGAAAATGTCTGTACAATAAATGCAAAATTAGTTTGTTTACGTATATTTAAATGTTTAAATATAATGTACGAATTATAAAATACTGTAGTTCATGCAAGCAGTATAACATTCATTCAAAACATAAGTTGATTAAATAAAATGTGATTACTATCCTCTCCATGTGCAAGTATAAATACATTGTTGGCTGAACTGCTTCTTCAGCAAGCAACATAAAGTTGCCTATTAAAGAAACATAGTAGTATCATAATGATGGTTTACTGCCTATAGCACTTCTCTCGGAGTTCAAGTATATAACAGACAGCACGTCCCCTTGGAAAAGGGTATTCAGAATTGTGTCTATAATAGTAGTGTTCTATGTTGTAGTTGTTATTCCTAGAGCCGCAGATTCCAAGTAACAACAAATCTAGTTCTGTTAGAAATTAGTATCAGCATGATGTCTGTGACAGAGGAGAGTTTCGTGAGTAAAATACGGAAATGGACTATCGACTCTGACTAGTGTAGGCTGCCATAGCATTGTCAATTTTCTAGTACAGCCAGTTTTGTTAAGGTAGTATTTGGCAGAAGAAAGAGAACGAAACAATATTGGCCATCGGAGTGATGTAACCCTCGCATAATGTGTGTATTACATACGCTTCCCGCGCGCAGATTCCTGTAATTGGCATTCGCTCTACCGAATGCAAGTACAGTCATACGGTAAGAAGAGAGGCCGGCCGGTGTGGCCGAGCGGTTCTAGGCTCTACAGTCGGGAACCGCGCGACCCCTACGGTCGCAGGTTCGAATCCTGCCTCGGGCATAGATGTGTGCGATGTCCTTAGGTTAGTTAGGTTTAAGTAGTTCTACGTTCTAAGCGACTGATGACCTCAGCAGTTAAGTACCATAGTGTTTAGAGCCATTTCAACCATTTGGTAAGAAGAGAGAATTCACCGAGGTGTCCTGAAACTTTAATATTTTTCGCTTCGTATCTCAGAAGTTAGAAATGATGAAGAAATTGAAGAAATGTATGATGAGATAAAATAAATTATTCAGGTAGTGAAGGGAGACGAAAATTTAATAGTCATGGGTGACTGGAATTCGACATTAGGAAAAGAGAGAAGGAAACATAGTAGGTGAACATGGATTGGGGCTAAGAAATGAAAGAGGAAGCCGTCTGTTAGAATTTTGCACAGAGCATAACTTAATCATAGCTAACACTTGGTTCAAGAATCATAAAAGAAGGTTGTATACATGGAAGAATCCTGGAGATACTAAAATGTATCAGATAGATTATATAATGGTAAGACAGAGATTTAGGAACCAGGTCTTAAATTGTAGGACATTTCCAGGGGCAGATGTGGACTCTGACCACAATCTATTGGTTATGAACTGTAGACTAAAACTGAAGAAATTGCAAAAAGGTGGGAATTTAAGGAGATGGGACCTAGATAAACTGAAAGAACCAGAGGTTGCACAGAGTTTCAGGGACAGCATAAGGGAACAATTGACAGGAATGGGGGAAAGAAATACAGTAGAAGACGAATGGGTAGCTCTGAGGGATGAAGTAGTGAAGGCAGCAGAGGATCAAGTAGGTAAAAAGATGAGGGCTAGTAGAAATCCTTGGGTAACCAAAGAGATACTGAATTTCATTGATGAAAGGAGAAAATACAAAAATTCAGTAAGTGAAGCAGACAAAAAGGAATACAAACGTCTCAAAAATGAGATCGACAGGAAGTGCAAAATGGCTAAGCAGGCATGGCTAGAGGACAAATGTAAGGATGTAGAGGCTTATCTCACTAGGGGTAAGATAGATACAGCCTACAGGAAAATTAAAGAGACCTTTGGAGAAAAGAGAGCCACTTGTATGAATATCAAGAGCTCAGATGGAAACCCAGTTCTAAGCAAAGAGGGGAAAGCAGAAAGGTGGAAGGAGTATATAGAGGGTCTATACAAGGGCGATGTACTTGAGGACAATATTGTGGAAATGGAAGCGGATGTAGATGAAGATGAAATGGGAGATACAATACTGCGTGAAGAGTTTGACAGAGCACTGAAAGACCTGAGTCGAAACAAGGCCCTAGGAGTAGACAACATTCCATTAGAACTACTGACGGCCTTGGGAGAGCCGGTCATGACAAAACTCTACCATCTGGTGAGCAAGATGTATGAGACAGGCGAAATACCCTCAGACTTAAAGAAGAGTATGTTGTTGTTGTTGTTGTTGTCTTCAGTCCTGAGACTGGTTTGATGCAGCTCTCTATGCTACTCTATCCTGTGCAAGCTTCTTCATCTCCCAGTACCTACTGCAACCTACATCCTTCCGAATCTGCTTAGTGCATTCATCTCTTGGTCTCCCTCTACGATTTTTACCCTCCACGCTGCCCTCCAATACTAAATTGGTGATCCCTTGATGCCTCAGAACATGTCCTACCAACCGGTCCCGTCTTCTGGTCAAGTTGTGCCACAAACTTCTCTTCTCCCCAATCCTATTCAGTACTTCCTCATTAGTTATGTGATCTACCCATCTAATCTTCAGAATTCTTCTGTAGCACCACATTTCGAAAGCTTCTATTCTCTTCTTGTCCAAACGATTTATCGTCCATGTTTCACTTCCATACATGGCTACACTCCATACAAATACATTCAGAAACAACTTCCTGACACTTAAATCTATACTCGATGTTAACAAATTTTTCTTCTTCACAAACGCTTTCCTTGCCATTGCCAGTCTACATTTTATATCCTCTCTACTTCGACCATCATCAGTTATTTTGCTCCCCAAATAGCAAAACTTCTTTACTACTTTAAGTGTCTCATTTCTTAATCTAATTCCCTCAGCATCACCCGACTTAATTCGACTACATTCCATTATCCTCGTTTTGCTTTTGTTGATGTTCATCTTATATCCTCCATTCAAGACACTGTCCATTCCATTCAACTGCTCTTCCAAGTCCTTTGCTGTCTCTGACAGAATTACAATGTCATCGGCGAACCTCAAACTTTTTATTTCTTCTCCATGGATTTTAATACCTACTCCGAATTTTTCTTTTGTTTCCTTTACTGCTTGCTCAATATACAGATTGAATAACATCGGGGAGAGGCTACAACCCTGTCTTACTTCCTTCCCAACCACTGCTTCCCTTTCATGTCCGTCGACTCTTATAACTGCCATCTGGTTTCTGTACAAATTGTAAATAGCCTTTCGCTCCCTGTATTTTACCCCTGCCACCTTTAGAATTTGAAAGAGAGTATTCCAGTCAACATTGTCAAAAGCTTTCTCTAAGTCTACAAATGCTAGAAACGTAGGTTTGCCTTTCCTTAGTCTTTCTTCTAAGATAAGTCGTAAGGTCAGTATTGCCTCACGTGTCCCAGTATTTCTACGGAATCCAAACTGATCTTCCCCGAGGTCGGCTTCTACTAGTTTTTCCATTCGTCTGTAAATAATTCGCGTTAGTATTTTGCAGCTGTGGCTTATTAAACTGATTGTTCGGTAATTCTCACATCTGTCAACACCTGCTTTCTTTGGGATTGGAATTATTATATTCTTCTTGAAGTCTGAGGGTATTTCGCCTGTTTCATACATCTTGTTCACCAGATGGTAGAGTTTTGTCAGGACTGGCTCCCTCAAGGCCATCAGTAGTTCCAATGGAATGTTGTCTACTCCGGGGGCCTTGTTTCGACTCAGGTCTTTCTGCGCTCTGTCAAACTCTTCACGCAGTATCGTATCTCCCATTTCATTTTCATCTACATCCGCTTCCATTTCCATAATATTGTCCTCAAGTACATCGCCCTTGTATAGACCCTCTATATACTCCTTCCACCTTTCTGCTTTCCCTTCCTTGCTTAGAACTGGGTTTCCATCTGAGCTCTTGATATTCATACAAGTCGTTCTCTTATCTCCAAAGGTCTCTTTAATTTTCCTGTAGGCAGTATGTACCTTACCCCTAGTGAGATAAGCCTCTACATCCTTACATTTGTCCTCTAGCCATCCCTGCTTAGCCATTTTGCACTTCCTATCGATCTCATTTTTGAGACGTTTGTATTCCTTTTTGCCTGCTTCATTTACTGCATTTTTATATTTTCTCCTTTCATCAATTAAATTCAATATTTCTTCTGTTACCCAAGGATTTCTACTAGACTTCGTCTTTTTACCTACTTGATCCTCTGCTGCCTTCACTACTTCATCCCTCAGAGCTACCCATTCTTCTTCTACTGTATTTCTTTCCCCCATTCCTGTCAATTGTTCCCTTATGCTCTCCCTGAAACTCTGTACAACCTCTGGTTCTTTCAGTTTATCCAGGTCCCATCTCATTAAATTCCCACCTTTTTGCAGGTTCTTCAGTTTTAATCTAAAGTTCATAACCAATAGATTGTGGTCAGAGTCCACATCTGCCCCTGGAAATATCTTACAATTTAAAACCTGGTTCCTAAATCTCTGTCTTACCATTATATAATCTATCTGATACCTTTTAGTATCTCCAGGGTTCTTCCATGTATACAACCTTCTTTCATGATTCTTAAACCAAGTGTTAGCTATGATTAAGTTACGCTCTGTGCAAAATTCTACCAGGCGGCTTCCTCTTTCATTTCTTAGTCCCAATCCATCTTCACCTACTATGTTTCCTTCTCTCCCTTTTCCTACACTCGAATTCCAGTCATCCATGACTATTAAATTTTCGTCTCCCTTCACTATCTGAATAATTTCTTTTATTTCATCATACATTTCTTCAATTTCTTCGTCATCTGCAGAGCTAGTTGGCATATAAACTTGTACTACTGTAGTAGGTGTGGGCTTCGTATCTATCTTGGCCACAGTAATGCGTTCACTATGCTGTTTGTAGTAGCTTACCCGCATTCCTATTTTCCTATTCATTATTAAACCTACTCCTGCATTACCCCTATTTGATTTTGTGTTTATAACCCTGTAGTCACCTGACCAGAAGTCTTGTTCCTCCTGCCACCGAACATCACTAATTCCCACTATATCTAACTTTAACCTATCCATTTCCCTTTTTAAATTTTCTAACCTACCTGCCCGATTAAGAGGTATGACATTCCACGCTCCGACCCGTAGAACGCCAATTTTCTTTCTCCTGATAACGACATCCTCTTCTTGAGTAGTCCCCGCCCGGAGATCCGAATGGGGGACTATTTTACCTCCGGAATATTTTACCCAAGAGGACGCCATCATCATTTAATCATACAGTAAAGCTGCATGCCCTCGGGATAAATTACGGCTGTAGTTTCCCCTTGCTTTCAGCCGTTCGCAGTACCAGCACAGCAAGGCCGTTCTGGTTATTGTTACAAGGCCAGATCAGTCAATCATCCAGACTGTTGCCCTTGCAACTACTGAAAAGGCTGCTGCCCCTCTTCAGGAACCACACGTTTGTCTGGCCTCTCAACAGATACCCCTCCGTTGTGGTTGCACCTACGGTACGGCTATCTGTATCGCTGAGGCACGCAAGCCTCCTCACCAACAGCAAGGTCCATGGTTCATGGGGGGGGGGGGGAGGGGGAAGAAGAGTATAATAATTCCAATCCCAAAGAAAGCAGGTGTTGACAGATGTGAAAATTACCGAACTATCAGTTTCATAAGTCACAGCTGCAAAATACTAAGGCGAATTATTTACAGACGAATGGAAAAACTGGTAGAAGCAGACCTCGGGGAAGATCAGTTGGGATTCCGTAGAAATGTTGGAACACGTGAGACAATACTGACCTTACGACTTATCTTAGAAGAAAGATTGAGGAAAGGCATACCTACGTTTCGAGCATTTGTAGACTTAGAGAAAGCTTTTGACAATGATGACTGGAATACTCTCTTTCAAATTCTAAAGGTGGCAGGGGTAAAATACAGGGAGCGAAAGGCTATTTACAATTTGTACAGAAACCAGATGGCAGTTATAAGTGTCGAGGGGCATGAAAGGGAATCAGTGGTTGGGAAGGGAGTGAGACAGGGTTGTAGCCTCTCCCCGATGTTATTCAATCTGTGTATTGAGCAAGCAGTAAAGGAAACAAAAGAAAAGTTTGGAGTAGGTATTAAAATCCAGGGAGAGGAAATAAAAACTTTGAGGTTTGCAGATGACATTGTAATTCTGTCAGAGACAGCAAAGGACTTGGAAGAGCAGTTGAACGGAATGGACAGTGTCTTGAAAGGAGGATATAAGATGAATATCAACAAAAGCAAAACAAGGATAATGGAATGTAGTCGAATTAAGTCTGGTGATGCTGAGGGTATTAGATTAGGAAATGAGACACTTAAAGTAGTAAAGGAGTTTTGCTATTTGGGGAGCAAAATAACTGATGATGGTCGAAGTAGAGAGGATATAAAATGTAGACTGGCAATGGCAAGGAAAGCGTTTGTGAAGAAGAAAAATTTGTTAACATCGAGTATAGATTTAAGTGTCAGGAAGTCATTTCTGAACGTATTTGTATGGAGTGTAGCCATGTATGGAAGTGAAACATGGACAATAAATAGTTTGGACAAGAAGAGAATAGAAGCTTTCGAAATGTGGTGCTACAGAAGAATGTTGAAGATTAGGTGGGTAGATCACGTAACTAATGAGGAGGTATTGAATAGGATTGGGGAGAAGAGAAGTTTGTGGCACAACTTGACTAGAAGAAGGGATCGGTTGGTAGGACATGTGCTGAGGCATCAAGGGATCACAAATTTAGCATTGAAGGGCAGCATGGAGGGTAAAAATCATCGTAGAGGGAGACCAAGATATGAATACACTAAGCAGATTCAGAAGGATGTAGGTTTCAGTAGGTATTGGGAGATGAAGGAGCTTGCACAGGATAGATTAGCATGGAGAGCTGCATCAAACCAGTCTCAGGACTGAAGACCACAACAACAACAACCTCAGAAGTTTTTCTTACTTTCTAAAACTCAGCTGCTGCAAGATGGTTTTCCAAAGAATAGCACAGTATTTTGTACATATGGCATTTGAATTTGAATTGCTACGGAAATAGTTGATTAAAGATCAATATAAAGGTAACAGTTTGTTCCAAGTCATTATGGACTGAATTACAGAAAATTTACCAAACGCAACATGTGTATCGATAGTTCTAGATTACCTATGTTCTATAGTTGTAATCTGTATTCGAATATTCAGTAAGCTTTTTGGTCTTCACTAGGTTTCTTACTGTAGTTGATATGGCCTGATGTACAAGTCGTTATCGATATGGTCAACATTATTACTGCATTAAAAATCCTAACACTAAGCATCTGACGCTTTCTCAATCGTACTGCAGTACTCTGCAAGATATTTTTCTGTAAGCGTGTTTTTCAACTATTTCGAATGTCAATTTTTTTCTAGCCGAACAAAAATATCGAAAATATTAATACGACTGAGCCTCACTGTGGCAATAGAGCAGATTCCATTTCCCAGCAGCACTTTCATTAGACTCACTGTGGTGAAAAAAGTAATGAAATACACCTGAGTGTGCGAGCACTGTAAACCCTGAATACCGCTGAGGTCAGGTCTTTGAGGCAGAGACGCACTACGTATTGGCGTGCACACTAGACGTCAGGTGAAGTCAAAAACTGCAGGAAGCTTTACCGTCAAATCGGTAAAATTATTAAGTGCGTGGAAATGGATGGGAGGCTCTTCTATTTGCTAACACGGAGGTAGTCATCATTGACCTATTGTCGGATAATAATTTGACATGGTAAGTGTGTTCTTAGGTCTAACAGGTTAAATGAGAGTGTTGCTTCATACTGGAGCTGCATTCTCGCCACACAGCTCTCATGTGGCAGACGACCCTTGACACATGTCGCATAATAGCTGGGAAGATTACGGAGAGGTTTGCGTCATACTGTGGACAAACAACCTCTCCGAAGAGATATTAACGCACACTGCACATGCGCGTGTCCCTCTGTGCCTACATTTTGGTTTGTTTAACTGCGAACATCTGCGTAGTGCTACTGTCTGCTGTAAGTGCTGATCAGTTTTGAACGAGTTTTAAATATCTCCCAAACGTAGAATTCTTCTGAATTATTCTGCACTTGAAATAGTGACTAAGTTACTGCGCTTATTTTGTGCACACACCAGTTATGTGTCAAAGACGTCTGGAAAGGCGGAACGTTGAGAAACGTGGAGTGTACTAATATCACGGTTCAACAAAATGCTTCCTGTCAGCAAGAGGAAATTTAACATCAAATTTTCTACTCAGAATTTGTGAAACACTGATGCGCCGAAGTGATGCATAGATATCTACATCTACATCCATACTCCGCAAGCCACCTGACGGTGTGTGGCTGAGGGTACTTTTAGTAACTCTATCGGTTCTCCCTTCTATTCCAGTCTCGTATTGTTCGTGGAAAGAAGGATTGTCGGTATGCTTCTGTGTGGGCTCTAATCTCTCTGATTTTATCCTCATTGTCTCTTCGCGAGATATACGTAGGAGGGAGCAATATACTGCTTGACTCCTCGGTGAAGGTATGTTCTCGAAACTTCAACAAAAGCCCGTACCGAACTACTGAGCGTCTCTCTTGCAGAGTCTTCCACTGGAGTTTATCTATCATCTCCGTAACGCTTTCGCGATTACTAAATGATCCTGTAACGAAGCGCGCTGCTCATCGTTGGATCTTCTCTATCTCTTCTATCAACCCTATCTGGTACGGATCCCACACCGGTGAGCAGTATTCAAGCAGTGGGCGAATAAGTGTACTGTAACCTACTTCGTTTGCTTTCGGATTGCATTTCCTTAGGATTCTTCCAATGAATCTCATTTTGTCATCTGCTTTACCGACGATTAATTTTATATGGTCATTCTATTTTAAATCACTCCTAATGCCTACTCCTAGAAAATTTGTGTAATTAACTACTTCCAGTTGCTGACCTGCTATATTGTACCTAAATGAAAAAGGATCTTTCTTTCTGTGTATTCGCAGCACATTACACTTGTCTACATTGAGATTCAATTGCCATTCCCTGCACCATGCGTCAATTCGTTGCAGATCCTCCTGCAGTTCAGTACAATTTTCCATTGTTACAACCTCTCGATATACTACAGCATCATCCGCAAAAAGGCTCAGTGAACTTCCCATGTTATCCACAAGGTCATTTATCTATATTGTGAATAGCAACGGTCCTACGACACTCCCCTGCGGCACACCTGAAATCACTCTTACTTCGGAAGACTTCTCTCCATTGAGAATGAAATGCTGCGTTCTGTTATCTAGGAACTCTTCAATCCAATCACACAATTGGTCTGATAGTCCATATGCTCTTACTTTCTTCATTAAACGACTGTGGGGAATTGCATCAAACGCCTTGCGTAAGTCAAGAAACACAGCCTCCACCTGGGAACCCATGTCTATGGCTCTCTGAGTCTCGTGGACGAATAGCGCGAGCAGGGTTGCACACGATCGTCTTTTCCGAAACCGATGCTGATTCCTACAGAGTAGATTTCTCGTCTCCAGGAAAAGTCATTATACTAGAACATAAAACGTGTTCCAAAATTCTACAACTGATCGACGTTAGAGATATAGGTCTATAGTTCTGCACATCTGTTCGACGTCCCTTCTTGAAAACGGGGATGACCTGTGCCCTTTTCCAATACTTTGGAACGCTACGCTCTTCTAGAGACCTACGGCACACCGTTGCAGGAAGGGGGCAAGTTCCATCGCGTACTCTGTGTAAAATCGAACTGGTATCCCATCAGGTCCAGCGGCCTTTCCTCTTTTGAGTGATTTTAATTGTTTTTCCATCCCTCTTTCATCTATTTCGATATCTACCATTTTGTCATCTGTACGACAATCTAGAGAAGGAACTACAGTGCAGTCTTCCTCTGTGAAACAGCTTGGAAAAGACATTTAGTATGTAGGCGTTTAGTCTGTCATCCTCCGTTTCAGTACCATTTTGGTCACAGAGTGTCTGGACATTTTGTTTTGATCCACCTACCGCTTTGACAAAAGACCAAAATTTCTTAGGATTTTCTGCCAAGTCAGTACATAGAACTTTACTTTCGAATTCATTGAACGCCTCTCGCATAGCCCTCCTCACACGGTATTTCGCTTCGTGTAATTTTTGTTTGTCTGCAAGGCTTTGCCTATGTTTATTTTTGCTGTGAAGTTCCCTTTGCTTCCGTAGCAGTTTTCTAACTCGGTTGTTGTACCACGGTGGCTCTTTTCCATCTCTTACTATCTTGCTTGGCGCATACTCATCTAATGCATATTGTACGATGGTTTTGAACTTTGTCCACTGATCCCCAACACTATCTGTACTTGAGACAAAACTTTTGTGTTGAGCCGTCAAGTACTCTGAAATGTGCTTTTTCTCGCTTTTGCTAAACAGAAAAATCTTCCTACCTTTTTTAATATTTCTATTTACGGCTGAAATCATCGCTGCAGTAACCGCTTTATGATCGCTGTTTCCCTGTTCTGCATTAACTGTTTCAAATACTTCGGGCCTGTTTGTCACCAGAAGGTCTTTGTCCCTGCCACCCGTTATAAACGTTTGATTCGCCAAGTCTATATCTGGTAAATTAAAATCTCCACCCAGAACTGTAACGTGGTAGGGAAATCTACTCGAAATATTTTCCAAATTTTCCTTCAGGTGCTCTGTCACAACAGCTGCTGAACCAGGGGGCCTATAGAGTGTTGCAAACAGAAATAGCGCTTTATTGAATGGATGTGAAACACAGACTGTGGGAAAAGTGGCAAAAAAGAGAAATTAAGCGTTTTAGATGTGGTGTTACGGAGTTATGTAGAAAATTAAGTAATCTGATAAGACAAAAAGTGATTTTTCTATGTAAATGGCGAGGAAAGGCAGAGGTGGAAACTCGTAACAGGAAGACATAGAATGATGGTACATTAGGGAACAACTTCCACGGCTTTAGAGGTGGCCCCATGGTAGATGAAAACGGAGATTAGAATGCAGTCAAATGACATCGATTTTTAATTGTACTGGGCCCAAAAAACGCAAAATGAGATTGGTTTCTGACTGTCGTCAGACTGCCACAAGATAAGTTCAACATGCTGTCACCCATTTTCTGCCACAATTTGAAATGGAAGACCAGCATGTTCCACCATAGATCAGACTTCCTGGGGTTAGACAAATTCACAGTCAGAAGTCACACAGATTAGGATCAGGTGCCTTAGATGGACAGGCTGTAGGGAACTGACGGCTGATAATCCAGAATTCTCCGTTTCACTGGCTGTGCAGTGTGTGGAGGAGCGCCATTTGCATAAAAATTATCCTACCCACATATCGATGTTGTTGATTTGTTGGAGTGACGTTGGTGTGCAAAAGACTCTCATAGAGTTCACCAGTGACGATACAAGTAATAGGACCTGCAGGATTCGTCTCTAAAAAATACTACCAGAAGATAAACAATGCCGCCAACTTGCACCAGTATTGGGGCAAGGCGGCCTCTGAGCCACTCTGCATTGTTGCCACAAGTATACAAGATGGTGGCATGTAGACTTGGCAACAGTGCATGATGGCATCCAAGATTGCAGCCATGACGTCAGATGATGAGACAGTACCATTATCAAAGATGTCAGCTTTTGGTGGGAAGGTGCCCCACCCCCCTCCCCTCGATCAGAAAAATGGCAGGAAGTTCAATTCCAACAAGATAATGTAACACAATACAGTTATCTCTACTAACCTAACAAAATCGCGGGAAGATAGGTCACTTGGGTTACCTCCACTAACCTACGTCACCCGAATTCCATCTCATTCTAGGAACAGACGCCAAGTTTGATTTTTGGCATGAAGATAAGTCACTTGGGGTTTCTCTACTAAGCTAAGAAAATTGTGCGAAAGAAAGGATACTTCGTCTAACCTCAGTCACCCAACTGCCACCTCCTCTGAAAGATTCGTGGGAAAAGGACTCAACCAGTGCTGAACATGTCTTTATTTTCCATGTGCCAGTCCTTATTTAAACAGTTTCATGTAGCACAGCCATCCAATATGTTCACCACCATGTCCGGACTCAACTGACCTAGTACACAGTACCACCACCAGAGGATGCTCTCATTTGTAATTTAATCCAAGATGGCGGAGGGAAATGGCAGGAAACAGTGTGTTCGCCATGAGGTCTGGACTGAAACTGACCTAGTACACAGTAAAACCAGCAGAGGGCACTGTTGTCCATTTCGTGACGTAATCCAAGATGGCGGTCAAGGGGGGGGGGGGAAATGGTGGGAAAACGACTCTGGACACAAGTCTTTTTTTTGCAGGCAGTCTCTCCACCACAAGATCTAGAATCCAACTGACCTAATGCACAATACTGCCACCAGAGGGTGCTGTCATCCCTACTGTAACATAATCCAAGATGGTGGTCTGGAGGGGGAAAATGGCGCGAAAATGACTCAGCCTGCGATGGGCTGCTGGAAAGAGTAAGGAAGGAGTGTACTATATTTATTTTGGAACATTTTATTTAGGGATGGAGTATATTTATCACACTGACACAAAACTCTCGCCCTGATGTGATTGGGGCCATAATACACAGCTTACAGACCAGTGAACTACTTCTAAATGACGCTCTCCAGACACTCAAATAACTCCTAATTTACCGAAATAATTTCAGCACAGACATGCATACCCCTCCTAAATAATGCAGTACACTGATGTGCAGACATGAAAACGTAAACTGTCCAAGTAATGCATAGCACAGCCTACAGATCTGTTCACAAAATAATGCAACAGACATGCAGTCAACATATGCAACCACCCTCCGCCACCCCATCCACTAGATCGCACAGGAGGTTAATGGCAGCCACTGCGAAGTGACGTGGCCGTCAGCTGTAAAAGCACACACAGATGCCCGTTAAGATCTGGCAAGCATGAGACGATGCCAGCTCTTTCACACTTGACACCTGAAAAATTCCTCGCAAAATATGAGATCACCTAGGCGCCGTTCATGACGTGACCAGATGTGCGCATCGTCACAGCCATGAGCCAGCGCCAGACGCAGATGAAAGTTGTCTCTATTTTCGAGTATAGAGTCACTGTTATACTGACCTCACAGAACTCTAAGGCGTGCTCACACAGCCCTATATCCAAGACATCTCTGGGCAGCATGCATCTTTACTGTTGATGACAGAGTAGCACAGGGCACATTGTTCCTAGTGCGACACTAGAGATGCGTCTAACCACACTTACCTGTCCAGCATGACTGACGCAATGCCATGAAGTGCGTGCGCGTAGCTACAGACTTTGGCAAGTGCATCTAATAAGGTTCTCAATCTAATACTCATATCACATGACTATATAAAATATAAGAACCGAGTTAACCTTGTGGAAACTGTATAGTGCCCCAGAAATAGTTAACGCTTGCTTTCTTGATGTCTCAGCTTGTATGCACGTAGTTTCTTGCCCTAACACAACCTGTTTACGAAAATAACGCAGAATAACGTCGAATGCAGTCTTCCTCACAGACCTAACGTGGTAACCAGTCCATCATGTGTTACCCTTCCTGCTTTCAACACACACAAACGTTCCCTCCACTATGTAGAGGTTCCTATATCCCAGTACAAAGGATGTCAATGAATCGAGCATTATGATTAGCTATTACCGAATTTACCCGCCAAATTACTAATGCCGCCCGTATTAAAGCCCCATCCACCTTTTCTTTCTTTCTGGTGACGGGACTTTCAACGGTATAATTATTTTGCACAGATCACTAAATTGCATTGATAGTTAAACCCGCAAGATTGTCTATAGATCATCAAATACTTACAAGACTTACAAGAAAATGGGAAGCCAGGAAGATATTTACCAGTGTAACTACAATTAAATTTACTATTACTGCTACAGTCTGATACCAATCGGCGTACAGGTAATGTCTCGTTTTGACAGCCATGCTTCTGCAACGGATCTCAGTATCTATAGTGCACATAATATTTTCCATGTAAAAGTCTCTCTCATACCGCACCTATTTGCTTCTGTTTTGGGTTCTATGGCTGATTTTCATCTGATGATTTTACTGACGGTTCAGCAGCACAAGTGGCTGACATTGTCAAAGCTTCACCCTCCATTGCTGGTGGTGAACTGGAACCGAGCCGAGCTCACAGCTGCAGACTAGATGTACATGGTGCGCCAACGTCTGAGGCCTTCACCAAGATCATTTCCGGTGTTGTTTCTCCTCTTGCTACCTGCGACGGTCGTTCGCTGCAGTACGGGAAGCCTGGTTCCGTTTACGTTAAGGCTTTCCTCTTTCTTGTTGAAGCTGTTCCCATGTTTGTGTATTTCTACAGCTTCTCTAAACAAGCGGAAGTGCTAGTGTTTCTCTACAGCCAGAACCTCAGTGTCGGCGAATTTTATTACATGGTTGGTCTCACTCAGAGCGTGATCGGCCCCGGCCGATTTGTCCACCTGCGCCGCAGCTCGTGGTCGTGCGGTAGCGTTCTCGCTTCTCACGCCCGGGTTCCCGGGTTCGATTCCCGGCGGGGTCAGGGATTTTCTCTGCCTCGTGATGAATGGGTATTGTGTGCTGTCCTTAGGTTAGATAGGTTTAAGTAGTTCAACGTTCTAGGGGACTCATGACCATAGATGTTAAGTCCCATAGTGCTCAGAGCCATTTGAACCATTTTTGTCCACCTGCCCCAGCCTGCAATGTTATTTGATCCTGGTGTTGATTGATCGTCCAGTCATTCTGACATAAACTTTTCCACATGTGCAGGGTAAACGGTATATTTCCGACATTGCAAGTGGGTCCCTTTTATCCTTTGCCAATCTATGACATTCTTTGATCTTTCTTGTCGGTTTGAAAATTGTCTTTACACCGTGTTTGTGCAATATACAAATGGTTCAAATGGCTCTGAGCACTATGGGACTTAACATCTAAGGTCATCAGTCCCCTAAAACTTAGAACTACTTAAACCTAACTAACCTAAGGACATCACACACATCCATGCCCGAGGCGGGATTCGAACCTGCGACCGTAGCAGTCGCGCGGTTCCGGAATGAAACGCCTAGAACCGCTGCAATATACAGCCGATTCTGTCCGTCACTCTGGGAATGTATGGCAGAAAGGCAGTACCCGACATTTCTTTTCCGGATTTCTTATTTCGTCGAGTGTTTGGCTGTGTTACACTTCTAACATAATTTGTGGAGTACCCATTGCTCCTCAGAACACTTTCCAGTTGCTGGATTTCGCGTTTGAGGTGCTGCGGCTCACATATTCGTGCTGCTCGCGTTACGAGCGTATGAATCATTTCTCTTTTCTGGCTCGGGTGGTGGTTTGATAGTTTGTGCAGGTATCGGTCCATGTGTGTCGGTTTTCGGTTCATGCTATGTCCCAGGTTTTCGCCGTCCCTTGTGACCAGCACAAGTAGAAATATTAGTGAAACTTTGACAACACCAGCCACTCGTGCTGGCGAAACGTTAGTAAAATCATCAAACGAACATCGGCCAAAGACCCTGAGACAGAAGCAAATAGGCAGTTTGTAAACAAGTGACCACGAAAGCCTTAATAGTTTTGCATCTCTCATACCCTTGCAGTTATCGCTGTGCTGTATCTATACCTCCCTCACGATAGGACACACAATCATACTCTCTAGTCATGCCACAACATAAACCATAGTAACTTTATAATGCATTATATACATATTTTACACCATTCAAGCCACAGTAACTTTACAATACAGTATATACATTTTACACAAACAGTGCAGTTACCTTTTATATCTGTACAGCACGCAAAAAAATTGTTGTATGGCTACACTCACTTTGGCTATATGTCACGATGCTCCTCAGTCCTAGGGAAGCACCGTCAGCATACAACAATTTTTTCCGTGCTGTACAGATATAAAAGATAACTGCGCTGTTTGTGTAAAATGTATATACTGTATGGTAAAGTTACTGTGGCTTAAATGGTGTAAAATGTGTATATAGTGCATTATAAAGTTACTATGGTTTATGTTTTGGCTTGACAAGAGAAATGAAAGAGGAGAAATGAAAGAGGAAGCCGTCTGGTAGAATTTTGCACAGAGCATAACTTAATCATAGCTAACACTTGGTTCAAGAATCATAAAAGAAGGTTGTATACATGGAAGAATCCTGGAGATACTAGAAGGTATCAGATAGATTATATAATGGTAAGACAGAGATTTAGGAACCAGGTTTTAAATTGTAAAACATTTCCAGGGGCAGATGTGGATTCTGACCACAATCTCTTGGTTATGAACTGCAGACTGAAACTGAAGAAACTGCAAAAAGGTGGAAATTTAAGGAGATGGGACCTGGATAAACTGAAAGAACCAGAGGTTGTACAGAGTTTCAGGGAGAGCATAAGGGAACAATTGACAGGAATGGGGGAAAGAAATACAGTAGAAGAAGAATGGGTAGCTCTGAGGGATGAAGTAGTGAAGGCAGCAGAAGATCAAGTAGGTAAAAAGACGAGGGCTAGTAGAAATCCTTGGGTAACAGAAGAAATACTGAATTTAATTGATGAAAGGAGAAAATATAAAAACGCAGTAAATGAAGCACGCAAAAGGGAATACCAACGTCTCAAAAATGAGATCGACAGGAAGTGCAAAATGGATAAGCAGGGATGTCTCGAGGACAAATGTAAGGATGTAGAGGCTTATCTCACTAGGGGTAAGATAGAAATTGCCTACAGGAAAATTACAGGGACCTTTAGAGAAAAGAGAGCCACTTGTATGAATATCTAGAGCTCAGATGGAAACCCAGTTCTAAGCAAAGAAAGCAGAGCAGAAAGATGGAAGGAGTATGTAGAGGGTCTATACAAGGGCGATGTACTTAAGGACAATATTATGGAAATGGAAGAGGATGCAGATGAAGATTAAATGGGAGATACAATACTGCGTGAAAAGTTTGACAGAGCACCGAAAGACCTTAGTCGAAACAAGGCCCCGGGAGTAGACAACATTCCATTCGAACTACTGACGGCCTTGGGAGAGCCAGTCCTAACAAAACTCTACCATCTGATGAGCAAGATGTATGAGACAGGGAAAATACCCTCAGACTTCAAGGAGAATATAATAATTCCAATCCTAAAGAAAGCAGGTGTTGACAGATGTGAAAATTACCGAACTATCAGTTTAGTAAGTCACAGCTGCAAAATACTAACGCGAATTCTTTACAGACGAATGGAAAAACTGGTAGAAGCCGACCTCGGCCAAGATCAGTTTGGATTCCGCAGAAATATTGGAACACGTGAGGCAATACTGACCCTACGACTTATCTTAGAAAATAGATTAAGGAAAGGCATACCTACATTTCTAGCATATGTGGACGTAGAGAATGCTTTTGACAATGTTGACTGGAATACTCTCTTTCAAATTCTAAAGGTGGCAGGGGTAAAATACAGGGAGCGAAAGGCTATTTATAATTTTTACAGAAACCAAATGGCAGTTGTAAGAGTCGAGGGGCATGAAAGGGAAGCAGTGGTTGGGAAGGGGGTGATACAGGGTTGTAGCCTCTCCCCGATGTTATTCAATCTGTAAAGAAAACAAAAGAAAAATTCGGAGTAGGTATTAAAGTCATTGGAGAAGAAATAAAGACGTTGAGGTTCGCCGATGACATTGTAATTGTGTCAGAGACGGCAAAGGACTTGGAAGAGCAGTTGAACGGAATGGGCAGTGTCTTAGAAGGAGGATATGAGATGTACATCAACAAAAGCAAAACGAGGATAATGGAATGTAGTCGAATTAAGTTGGGTGATGCTGAGGGGATTAGATTAGGAAATGAGACAAAGTAGTAAATGGTTCTTGCTATTGGAGGATATAAGATGTAGACTGGCGATGGCAAGGAAAGCGTTGCTGAAGAAGAGAAATTAGTTAACATCCAGTATAGATTTAAGTGTCAGGAAGTCGTTTCTGAAAGTATTTGTATGGAGTGTAGTCATGTATGGAAGTGAAACATCGACGGTAAATAGTTTGGACAAGAAGAGAATAGAAGCCATCGAAATGTGGTGCTACAGAAGAATGCTGAAGATAAGGTGGGTAGATCACGTAACTAATGAGGAGGTATTGAAATGGATTGGGGAGAAGAGAAGTTTGTGGCACAACTTGACAAGAAAAAGGGACCGGTTGGTAGGACATGTTCTGAGGCATCAAGGGATCACAAATTTAGCATTGGAGGGCAGCGTGGAGGGTAAAAATCGTAGAGGGAGACCAAGAGATGAATACACAAAGCAGATTCAGAAGGATGTAGGTTGCAGTAAGTACTGGGAGATGAAGAAGCTTGCACAGGATAGAGTAGCATGGAGAGCTGCATCAAACCAGTCTTAGGACTGAAGACAACAACAACAACAACATGGTTTATGTTTTGGCTTGACTAGAGAGGATGACTGTGTGTTCTATCGTGAGGGAGGTATAGATTCAGCACATCGATAACGGTGAGGATATGAGAGAGACTTTTACTTGGAAAAATGTGCACTATAGATACTGAGATCCGTTCCAGAAGCATGGCTGTCAAAACGAGACATTACCTGTACACCGATTGGTATCAGACTGTAGCAGTAATAGTAAATTTAATTGTAGTTACACTGGTAAATATCTTCCTGGCTTCCAATTTTCTTGTAAGTCTTGTATGTATTTGATGATCTATAGACAATCTTGCGGGTTTAACTATCAATGCAATTTAGTGATCTGTGCAAAATACACTCCTGGAAATGGAAAAAAGAACACATTAACACCGGTGTGTCAGACCCACCATACTTGCTCCGGACACTGCGAGAGGGCTGTACAAGCAATGATCACACGCACGGCACAGCGGACATTCCAGGAACCGCGGTGTTGGCCGTCGAATGGCGCTAGCTGCGCAGCATTTGTGCACCGCCGCCGTCAGTGTCAGCCAGTTTGCCGTGGCATACGGAGCTCCATCGCAGTCTTTAACACTGGTAGCATGCCGCGACAGCGTGGACGTGAACCGTATGTGCAGTTGACGAGGGCGTATAGTGGGCATGCGGGAGGCCGGGTGGACGTACCGCCGAATTGCTCAACACGTGGGGCGTGAGGTCTCCACAGTACATCGATGTTGTCGCCAGTGGTCGGCGGAAGGTGCACGTGCCCGTCGACCTGGGACCGGACCGCAGCGACGCACGGATGCACGCCAAGACCGTAGGATCCTACGCAGTGCCGTAGGGAACCACACCGCCATTTCCCAGCAAATTAGGGACACTGTTGCTCCTGGGGTATCAGCGAGGACCATTCGCAACCGTCTCCATGAAGCTGGGCTACGGTCCCGCACACCGTTAGGCCGTCTTCCGCTCACGCCCCAACATCGTGCAGCCCGCCTCCAGTGGTGTCGCGACAGGCGTGAATGGAGGGACGAATGGAGACGTGTCGTCTTCAGCGATGAGAGTCGCTTCTGCCTTGGTGCCAATGATGGTCGTATGCGTGTTTGGCGCCGTGCAGGTGAGCGCCACAATCAGGACTGCATACGACCGAGGCACACAGGGCCAACACCCGGCATCATGGTGTGGGGAGCTATCTCCTACACTGGCCGTACACCACTGGTGATCGTCGAGGGGACACTGAATAGTGCACGGTACATCCAAACCGTCATCGAACCCATCGTTCTACCATTCCTAGACCGGCAAGGGAACTTGCTGTTCCAACAGGACAATGCACGTCCGCATGTATCCCGTGCCACCCAACGTGCTCTAGAAGGTGTAAGTCAACTACCCTGGCCAGCAAGATCTCCGGATCTGTCCCCCATTGAGCATGTTTGGGACTGGATGAAGCGTCGTCTCACGCGGTCTGCACGTCCAGCACGAACGCTGGTCCAACTGAGGCGCCAGGTGGAAATGGCATGGCAAGCCGTTCCACAGGACTACATCCAGCATCTCTACGACCGTCTCCATGGGAGAATAGCAGCCTGCATTGCTGCGAAAGGTGGATATACACTGTACTAGTGCCGACATTGTGCATGCTCTGTTGCCTGTGTCTATGTGCCTGTGGTTCTGTCAGTGTGATCATGTGATGTATCTGACCCCAGGAATGTGTCAATAAAGTTTCCCCTTCCTGGGACAATGAATTCACGGTGTTCTTATTTCAATTTCCAGGAGTGTAATTATACCGTTGAAAGTCCCGTCACCAGAAAGAAAGAAAAGGTGGATGGGGCTTTAATACGGGCGGCATTAGTAATTTGGCGGGTAAATTCGGTAATAGCTAATCATAATGCTCGATTCATTGACATCCTTTGTACTGGGATATAGGAACCTCTACATAGTGGAGGGAACGTTTGTGTGTGTTGAAAGCAGGAAGGGTAACACATGATGGACTGGTTACCACGTTAGGTCTGTGAGGAAGACAGCATTCGACGTTATTCTGCGTTATTTTCGTAAACAGGTTGTGTTAGGGCAAGAAAGTACGTGCATACAAGCTGAGACATCAAGAAAGTAAGCGTTAACCATTTCTGGGGCACTATACAGTTTCCACAAGGTTAACTTGGTTCTTATATTTTATATAGTCATGTGATATGAGTATTAGATTGAGAACCTTATTAGATGCACTTGCCAAGGTCTGTAGCTACGCGCACGCACTTCATGGCATTGCGTCAATCATGCTGGACAGGTAAGTGTGGTTAGACGCATCTCTAGTGTCGCACTAGGAACAATGTGCCCTGTGCTACTCTGTCATCAACAGTAAAGATGCATGCTGCCCAGAGATGTCTTGGATATAGGGCTGTGTGAGCACGCCTTGGAGTTCTGTGAGGTCAGTATAACAGTGACTCTATACTCGAAAATAGAGACAACTTTCATCTGCGTCTGGCGCTGGCTCATGGCTGTGACGATGCGCACATCTGGTCACGTCATGAACGGCGCCTAGGTGATCTCATATTTTGCGAGGAATTTTTCAGGTGTCAAGTATGAAAGAGCTGGCATCGTCTCATGCTTGCCAGATCTTAACGGGCATCTGTGTGTGCTTTTACAGCTGACGGCCACGTCACTTCGCAGTGGCTGCCATTAACCTCCTGTGCGATCTAGTGGATGGGGTGGCGGAGGGTGGTTGCATATGTTGACTGCATGTCTGTTGCATTATTTTGTGAACAGATCTGTAGGCTGTGCTATGCATTACTTGGACAGTTTACGTTTTCATGTCTGCACATCAGTGTACTGCATTATTTAGGAGGAGTATGCATGTCTGTGCTGAAATTATTTCGGTAAATTAGGAGTTATTTGAGTGTCTGGAGAGCGTCATTTAGAAGTAGTTCACAGGTCTGTAAGCTGTGTATTATGGCCCCAATCACATCAGGGCGCGAGTTTTGTGTCAGTGTGATAAATATACTCCATCCCTAAATAAAATGTTCCAAAATAAATATAGTACACTCCTTCCTTACTCTTTCCAGCAGCCCATCGCAGGCTGAGTCATTTTCGCGCCATTTTCCCCCTCCAGACCACCATCTTGGATTATGTTACAGTAGGGATGACAGCACCCTCTGGTGGCAGTATTGTGTATTAGGTCAGTTGGAGTCTAGATCTTGTAGTGGAGAGACTGACTACTAAAAAGAGACTTGTGTCCAGAGTCGTTTTCCCACCATTTCCCCCACCCCCCACCCCAGACCGCCATCTTGGATTGCGTCACGAAACAGACGACAGCGCTATTTGGTGGTGGTACTATGTACTAGGTCCAGAGTTCATGGTGAACACACTGTCTGCCGCCATCTTCGATAACTGTACTTGTGTGATCATCTGTTGTAATGGCCGCCATCCAGGACGACAGTTCCCTCTGCTGCTGGTACTGTATACTAGGTCAGTTTGAGTCCAGATCTCGTGGTGAACTCACTATTTCCCGCCATTTCTTCCCACCATCCTGGATTCTGTCTCAGATGAGAGCACTGTGTACTAGGTCAGTTGAGTCTGGATTCGTGGTGAACACACTGGATGGCTGTGCTGCATGAAATTGTTTAAATATTGACTGGTGCATGCAAAATAAAGACTCATGTCCAGCACTGGTTGAGTCCTTTTCCCACAAATCCTTAAGAGGAGGTGGCAGTCGGGTGTCTGAGGTTAGATCAACTGTCCTTTCTGTCACACCATTTTCTTAGCTTAGTAGTGAAACCCCAAGTGACTTATCTTCCTTCCAAAATACAAGCTTGGCGTCAGTTCCTAGGATGAAGTGGCAGTCGGATGACATAGGTCAGTGAAGGTAACCCAAGGGATCTATCTTCCCTCGATTTTCTTACGTTAGTAGAGATAACTGTGTTGTGATGCATTGTCCTGTTGGAATTTGAATTTCCCACTTTTTCTGGGGGAGGGGAGGGGAGTTGTGCGTGGCACTTTCCCGCCAAAAGCCGCCATCTTGGATAATGGTACTTGTGTCATCAGCTTTTGTAATGGCCGCACATTGGGTGATGTCAACGCTGCCATCTTGGATACATCTGAAAAGAATGCAGAGTGGCTCAGAAACAACCTTGCCCCAATACTTGCCCCACACAGTTACCTTTTCAGAATGAAGTGGTATTGGTTGAATTGCGTGTGGATTTTCTGTTTCCCATATTCTGCAATTCTGTGTATTGACATGTCCTTGAAGGAGGAAATCAACTACAGCCGTCCACAGTATGTTCCATGGCGTTTTCCACTTCCATGTGAGCATGAAGTTCCAGAGCAAATGTTTGTCTTGCTGACAGATCAGCAGGAAGCAACTCCTGAACGTGGATGATTTAGTATTGATAGCAAAGCAGGATGTTATGTAGAATTTTGAGAACTGTGTTCACAGACATGTCCAACGTTCAGACAGTTCCCTGTGAACAGCATGTTTGCACACCACGTCTCGATCACTTCAGCAATACTGTGACCACATCTTCGGCAGGCAACAGATCAACAGCTTTCCTCCCTCTACCACATTTCACTTCAGCAGAACCTGTCTTTGTGAATTTTGTAATCATTTCCACCAGACCCTTACCACATATGGGACCAATGCCTTTTTCAAACCACTGAGAGTCCAGAACTTCTGTGGGGCTACTGGCGCACAGTAACCGTCGTTGTAAAAGGTCTTTACCAACAGCGCGCGATTCTTCATCGAGACTTTCATGCTGGATGCCTTGGGCACAAACTGAGAAATAGCCGTGTGCCGCATGTCTGTTGGTGTGCATACTCTGACTCTTAGAGTGCCATCTATTGGTCAATTTTCTTTATTTTTTCCCATGACGTTTCTCCCTGTATCAATATTGTGTTGTCTGATGTCATTCCGAGCAGTGCAGCGTTTTTTTAACTTTAATTATGGACTTCCTTTAATTGCAAGCAATAATGGAGGATGCTGGCTGTATGTGGAACCCCGAAACGAAGAGGTCGGCATTTGAGAGGAAATCACAGTGGATCGCATCAGATTGTCAGAAGAGTTATGAATTTTCCTCGCCTCCTCACTGGGCAAGCTCTACCCTCCACTCCTTTCCACCCTCACCCTCCACCCTCCCCATCGCCCCAAACACACAAAAAAATTGCAACAGGGGAGCAACGGCCATGGAAGTTAAAGTCTACAAAGTTCCATCCACTAGAACTATAGTGGCGTGCACGTAAGATGGCGTGCAACGGGGGAGGGCTAAAATGTACACACCAGCCAATAATGCCATTTCGCTACATCTCTCTCTAGTGTGTTCTTTGTGGTGCACGTAGAACCTTTTAGAGTTCATTCACTTGTTAAGTTAGGTACAGTGATGTTATAAATCCCCATGGTTTATGTAACATATAGCGTGTGTATGTGTGGTTGCCTAATGTTGTCTCTGAAATGGAATTTTAACGACTAAAAATGATTAAAATTCCCCTGCCATTGAATTTCCAGAAAACGAAGTACCGTATTTTGGTTTTACTTCACTTCAGTTTATCACATCAAATGAATCATGTATATTGGGATGCTACTAGAATGAATCACAATTTGATACCGTAAATTATTTGTTCTCAAACAACATGTAGGCTGTAAAAAATTGTGTAAATATGAAGTACACAATGTTGGAGTCTACCCTAAATGTAATTTCAAGATTGGCAGAACATATGTTTGCCTTTACTTAGACCGCGCCCCCGTTATTAGACGAACACAAAGTTTGCTGACATTGGTTAGCGGTGAGAAACAGAAGACCTACACCCTAACTGGCACTTTCAGAAAAGATTCATTGGACAAGGAAGTGGAACTCAACTCATTTATTGTGAGTGTTTATGCATCTGCTGAACCGGAGTGTGCATGTCAACTACTGAAATACAGACAGCAGTCGTGCTTCACCAGTGATCTGCTCGTTGGGGCGTTGGCTGCTGTGCAGATGACGTATATGGCGTATTTGCAATGCCCTGTCTACACAGTGGATGCAGCATGCCAAACGCAAACTCCTAGGGGTGAAATTACCTCAGTACAAAACTGAACACAAGGCAAGATTTCTGATTGCTCACTAGCAAGGAACAGAAATTCGACTCGTGTATTCTTTCATGATGAAACGCTTAAATATATGTCAGACTGCTCAGAGAGCTAAAGAATCATCACTTGAGTAAACAGAATAACAACTCTGTTCACAGAGAAATGACTTCACACACCCGTTGTGTCGCAAGTGACACTTCTCAAAATCTAAACGCCAGATTCTTCACTGTGGCACTCATCAGCGAAGTTTCAAGGTTGATACCCAAAGGGAGACATCTTCGATGGATCTATGCAGGGAAGTGCCTCTCCAAATCTTAACCTGCTCCCTCTTGCGTATACGACTTCGACGTTTGCGTTCTTGTGACGGATCCCAGCTGCCGTTGCAACAACATGACCTCCAACTACTTGGACCATCACGTGAACCTCGCACTATCTAACACTGTGGGAGTTCTCTGGCCTCCATCACTGTAAACTGCCTCCTCCTCACTCTGCCCCCTCTCGGGGCAGTAAATATTCACCCCTGCAGAATACGACAAATAATTTTATAAACAAGTTCAAGAATTCCCCAACCCCGTAGAATTTTGCAATCAATAATGTTGTGGCACAGGAGAGAAAGCAGACAATCTCTCCCACTACATGACAAATTCCCAGCCATGACCAACCAAAAGCCTTGCTCTGGACACACAGGGAAAACTGCACCTTCCACCAAAGTAATTACTGTGAGCCACTCAGGGAACCCCTTACTCAGGTTTAAACAAATACGCCTGTGTGGCACGGGAGCGTCCATCGGTTGGACCTACGGTCAGAGGCTCTGTGTTTTTACCTGGCCTTCTGACCTTATCTTCCTGAAAGACTTACTTTTGATTGCATTGACTGAATGTTCCATCGGTTCTTGGTAGAATATTTTAAATATTATGAGTGAAAACACACACAGTACTAGTGTACCCCTGCCCCCCCCCTTCTTTGGCTCTCCATTCTGCTGAACTCTAGGATGAGCAAGTGCAAATAGTAGTCTAGGCTTCTGTCACTCCGTAGCGGACTGCACAAATCGCCTGATTCGCTTTTTACTTCTCAGTTCGCCATCACCTGTCTCGACAAAGGAAAGAGTTTTTACATTTTTCGTTATTTCTCCAAGATATTGGCGGGTAAGCCATTCAACCTACAAGTGTTCTGGAATAGTAAAGTTTAAAGTTAATATTTATGCCAAAATACTTTTTCATATTTAAACTCTGTCTGTGTTAGTACACACTATTGTTGTTGTTGTTGTTGTTGTTGTTGTCGTTGTCTTCAGTCCTGAGACTGATTTGATGCAGCTCTCCATGATACTCTATCCTGTGCAAGCTTCTTCATCTCCCAGTACTTACTGCAACCTACATCCTTCTGACTCTGCTTAGTGTATTCATCTCTTGGTCTCCCTCTACGATTTTTACCCTCCACTCTGCCCTCCAATGCTAAATTTGTGATCCCTTGATGCCTCAGAACATGTCCTACCAACCGGTCACATCTTCTTGTCAAGTTGCGCCACAAACTCCTTTTCTCTCCAATTCTATTCATATCTCCTCGTTAGTTATGTGATCCACGCATCTGATCTTCAGCATTCTTCTGTAGCACCACATTTCGAAAGCTTCTGTTCTCTTCTTGTCCAAACTATTTATTGTCCATGTTTCACTTCCATGCGTGGCTTCACTACATACAAATACTTTCAGAAACAACTTCCTGACACTTAAATCTATACTCGATGTTAACAAATTTCTCTTCTTCACAAACGCTTTCCTTGCCATTGCCAGTCTACATTTTATATCCTCTCTACTTAGACCATCATCAGTTATTTTGCTCCCCAAATAGCAAAACTCCTTTACTACTTTAAGTGTCTCATTTCCTAATCTAATTCCCTCAGCATCCCCCGACTTAATTCGACTACATTCCATTATCCTCGTTTTGCTTTTGTTGATGTTCATCTTATATCCTCCTTTCAAGACACTGTCCATTCCGTTCAACTGCTCTTCCAAGTTCCTTGCTGTCTCTGACAGAATTACAATGTCATCGGCGAACCTCAAAGTTTTTATTTCTTCTCCATGGATTTTAATACCTACTCCGAATTTTCCTTTTGTTTCCTTTACTGCTTGCTCAATATACAGATTGAATAACATCGGGGAGAGGCTACAACCCTGTCTCACTCTATTCCCAACCACTGCTTCCCTTTCTTGCCCCTCGACTCTTATACACTCCTGGAAATGGAAAAAAGAACACATTGACACCGGTGTGTCAGACCCACCATACTTGCTCCGGACACTGCGAGAGGGCTGTACAAGCAATGATCACACGCACGGCACAGCGGACATTCCAGGAACCGCGGTGTTGGCCGTCGAATGGCGCTAGCTGCGCAGCATTTGTGCACCGCCGCCGTCAGTGTCAGCCAGTTTGCCGTGGCATACGGAGCTCCATCGCAGTCTTTAACACTGGTAGCATGCCGCGACAGCGTGGACGTGAACCGTATGTGCAGTTGACGAGGGCGTATAGTGGGCATGCGGGAGGCCGGGTGGACGTACCGCCGAATTGCTCAACACGTGGGGCGTGAGGTCTCCACAGTACATCGATGTTGTCGCCAGTGGTCGGCGGAAGGTGCACGTGCCCGTCGACCTGGGACCGGACCGCAGCGACGCACGGATGCACGCTAAGACCGTAGGATCCTACGCAGTGCCGTAGGGGACCGCACCGCCATTTCCCAGCAAATTAGGGACACTGTTGCTCCTGGGGTATCGGCGAGGACCATTCGCAACCGTCTCCATGAAGCTGGGCTACGGTCCCGCACACCGTTAGGCCGTCTTCCGCTCACGCCCCAACATCGTGCAGCCCGCCTCCAGTGGTGTCGCGACAGGCGTGAATGGAGGGACGAATGGAGACGTGTCGTCTTCAGCGATGAGAGTCGCTTCTGCCTTGGTGCCAATGATGGTCGTATGCGTGTTTGGCGCCGTGCAGGTGAGCGCCACAATCAGGACTGCATACGACCGAGGCACACAGGGCCAACACCCGGCATCATGGTGTGGGGTGCGATCTCCTACACTGGCCGTACACCACTGGTGATCGTCGAGGGGACACTGAATAGTGCACGGTACATCCAAACCGTCATCGAACCCATCGTTCTACCATTCCTAGACCGGCAAGGGAACTTGCTGTTCCAACAGGACAATGCACGTCCGCATGTATCCCGTGCCACCCAACGTGCTCTAGAAGGTGTAAGTCAACTACCCTGGCCAGCAAGATCTCCGGATCTGTCCCCCATTGAGCATGTTTGGGACTGGATGAAGCGTCGTCTCACGCGGTCTGCACGTCCAGCACGAACGCTGGTCCAACTGAGGCGCCAGGTGGAAATGGCATGGCGAGCCGTTCCACAGGACTACATCCAGCATCTCTACGATCGTCTCCATGGGAGAATAGCAGCCTGCATTGCTGCGAAAGGTGGATATACACTGTACTAGTGCCGACATTGTGCATGCTCTGTTGCCTGTGTCTATGTGGCTGTGGTTCTGTCAGTGTGATCATGTGATGTATCTGACCCCAGGAATGTGTCAATAAAGTTTCCCCTTCCTGGGACAATGAATTCACGGTGTTCTTATTTCAATTTCCAGGAGTGTAATTGCCATCTGGTTTCTGTACAAATTGTAAATAGCCTTTCGCTCCCTGTATTTTACCCCTGCCACCTTCAGAATTTGAAAGAGAGTATTCCAGTCAACATACACACTCTTAATCTCTTGGAATTGTCTTTCAAAGAACTATACGGTAATGGGGAAAGGTTCAGAAAATGAAGTGGAGTCGATCTAAAATGACTAAAGCTTTAGGTGAGTTCAGAAGAGCAAGACGAGTTGGAAGGAACACATAGAAAATGTTGTATGGGAACCAAAGACAACGTTTTATTTTCAGAACACTTAGAAGATGCAACAAATCTACTAGAGAGACTTCCTACACTACGCTTGTCAGTTTATGTTCCGAAAACAACACTCAGGAGGTTGTCCAACGTGAAGTTAGTACACCTGAGGAGACAGCAAAATCAAAAAGAGAGAGAGCTACAGCTTTAGGTGCAGATTTTGTAGCGGAGCTTGTTTTAATATTGTTTTGCTGTGGAATCATCTTTGTTTGGGCTTACTCGTAATTATTTTTGAAGAATGGCCATAGAGTTGAAAGAGAGAAATAACATTGAACACCCATTCAAAGACAAAATTGCTGCTTAGTCTTCTTCTTAAACGTCACAAAACCAAAATGCCAGAAACAAAGCCAATAGGAACATTCTATAGCAGTGCTTTTGGTTTTAGCAAAGAAAACACATATCACATTCTTGTAAATCAAAATTTTTTACCACTTTCATTTAAAAAAATTAAGAACTGAATGTGGGTCCTGTTTTGGGCACTTTCTATGGCATAATACTGTTTGTGCTATAACATCAATTATACAATTTGTTAGTGTTACAAGCAGTGCTGTTTTTCTGGGGGAACGCTGGGGGATGCGTACCCCTAAACTTTTTCGTCAACAAACAAATTTTTTTACGATGTTGAGAACTTGGAAGAGTGCCATAGATTTATTTCGCGGACGTAGATCTTTTATTTCACTTTTTCGTGTTGGTAATTGCAATACGAACGATACCAGTGCAGTTTTTGATGGGAAAAGCGATGTCATTGACATGCTATTAATGTAAGTTACACTGTAGTTTTATAGTTAAATAAATTTTCCGCTGTATTAAAAATTGGGTCAATTGAAGCACGGGATACCACCCAACATCTATTCCATTTCCGGAGCCAAACAAAGTTACAAAAGATTTTTGTAGTGTAGTTTCTACTGTTGTTGATGATAGATGTGAATGGTTTTTGTTGTATTGTGTCTCTTAGTGGTGATTTATAGGTTAAAATATGTGTTCGGTAATATTTCCTGGTATTGTTTTGTATGTCGGAGGGTTGATTGGACTCAACTGTTTCATTTGAGGTGTATTATAGGTCAATTGAAGCGTACGATACCATTTTCTTTTATTGTTCAGGGTTTGGTGGGAATTGCATGCTTCTTTTGAGGTAATATAAACTGTTTTGTTCGATATCACATTCTCTTGTATGTTTGGGTGTTTCTCGGTATCGCCTGCTTTCTTTGAGCTTAAAGTCAACTGAAGAGTCCGATACCAGTTTTTTTTTTTTTTTTTTTTAATTTTGACATGATGATTATGTCATGGCTAAAAGCAGATGGGTGGTATCCTATGCTTCAGTTATAAGTAATTTTCGCTGCATTATATCCAATGCCGGAGTACCCTCAAACTTTTTTTTGGAAGAAAAGCACTGGTTACAAGTAGATGGAAACGATGACGGCGGAGTCACAAGTGCCACGGGATGTCCGCACGTTGTTTACAAGGAGACAGACCGTTGCCCTCGGCCTCGGACCAGAAAGTTCCACCGCCTGGGAGGCACCGCGGCTGTCGGAATCGGAAAATCTGGATTCGCCGCAGCTTCTGTTGGCCGCTCGGCCGCCGCCAAGGCGAAACGCGCCATTAATATTGAACGCGCTGTAAATAAAATGTGCGCCTCCGTCCGGCGCTTGTGGGTCAAGTGCGAACGCGCGGTTGCCGGCCAGCGAGCCAGCCAGCCGTTTCCTCGCCGCGGCAGCAGCCGCGGTGTCGCAAGCCATCAACATGCGGGTGAGCAGCCCATCCGCCCGTCTGCCGTAGCGGGCGTTAGCTGATGGCTCGGCGCTGGCCATTACGGCGGGCGTCGCCACGCGGGCCACCTACCTCCTGCCTGCTGCCTCAGCGCGTTACGGAGGCCTCAAGGTCGCCCAGGGGCGTCCAGCGGTCGCCGCCCGAGCGGTGGCGCTTCCGCAGCGACGACCTTTGGGTCGGTTCGTGGAGCAAACCACCGAGATCATCGTTTCCTCTTCCTCCTCGTCCAGTGAATGCCCTTCTTCAGAGTCACACGGCCTCGGAGGATCCTACGAGCGACGGGGGAAAAAACTAGCTGTTGCGTACACGAGCGTTGCCAATTATCTCAGGCGCAGCCTTCGCGCCGAAGGAGAGGAGAAGAGAGGGGAGGAACGGGATTTGTGTCGCTGCACACGTAGCGACAAACGTCAGTATTTTAATACGAATGCGTTTATTTTCCCCGTCGAACCATTATTTATTTGTTTGTTTGGTCTACATTCAGTAGTTTGCCCACCCTACGCAGTAAACCACATCGTGAGCATTTGAATACTTGTTTACCTACGTTCAGAGTCTATATGTGCGTGCGTGCGCCACACCTATAAACTCTAATAAAATAAACAGCAATAAATGTCAGATCATTGGGAGTTGTAGCGTTACCAAGGGAAGTTTGTTTTCCTGGAAAGACCGAGCGAAGTAGCACAGTAGACTCACATTCGGGATGTCGTAGGTTCAAATCCCCGTCTGCCTATCCAGATTTAGGTTTTCGGTGCTTTCCGTAAATCGCTTAAAGCAAACCCCGGGATGCTTTCTTTGAAAGGGCAAGGTCGATTTCCTTCCCCATCCTTTCCTAACACGAAATTGAGTTCCGTCTCTAATGACCTTCTTGTCGACGGAACATTAAACGCTAACCTTACTCCTTTTCTTGTTTCTAGAAGGATGCGGGGTATTTTGTAACTACAGCAGGCACAATATCGCGAACATGTCTTCACTTCTCATACTTTCGTATTCATTCCTTAGAGAAGAGAATGGCATTGCGTGTAAGATTAATGTTTCAGTTACAATCTGCTTGAGTAGACTGAACTAACAGTCCAACTCTTACGTCCCACTCCACTGTACGTACTGCGCTTTCTGGATATATCGTGTAGCTTGCATTGACTCTCTTCACCACTCCAATTCTCAAACGACAATCGTTGCTAGTCGAAAAGTCGTCTCGAACGATTCTTTCGCTTTTATAATACCTCATTCTTTCTTCATTTACTTACTTTAAATGAGCCACACCTTTCCAGTAGCGTTACCTGTAAAATTTCTGTAGTTAAGCCCCACATCTTCTAATATTGAAAAAAATATATAAAAACGATTTCCCAGCTACCAGGTTCCATCACCATGATCATCAGATCCCTGTATAATTATGGAAAAGCCGACCGGAGTGGCCGTGCGGTTCTAGGCTACAGTCTGGATTCGAGCGACCGCTACGGTCGCAGGTTCGAATCCTGCCTCGGGCATGGATGTGTGTGATGTCCTTAGGTTAGTTAGGTTTAATTAGTTCTAAGTTCTAGGCGACTGATGACCTCAGAAGTTAAGACGCATAGTGCTCAGAGCCAATTACGAAAAACCATCGACAATAGTAGAATAATTTTGTCACGAAGATTGAAACATCCCCTTCGAAAAAATTTATAAATGACAGTGCTGATAAACCTCTATCTACATCTACATCTACATTCATACTCCGCAAGCCACCCAACGGTGTGTGGCGGAGGGCACTTTACGTGCCACTGTCATTACCTCCCTTTCCTGTTCCAGTCGCGTATGGTTCGCGGGAAGAACGACTGTCTGAAAGCCTCCGTGCGCGCTCTAATCTCTCTAATTTTACATTCGTGATCTCCTCGAGAGGTATAAGTAGGGGGAAGCAATATACTCGATACCTCATCCAGAAACGCACCCTCTCGAAACCTGGCGAGCAAGCTACACCGCGATGCAGAGCGCCTCTCTTCCAGAGTCTGCCACTTGAGTTTGCTAAACATCTCCGTAACGCTATCACGGTTACCAAATAACCCTGTGACGAAACGCGCCGCTCTTCTTTGGATCTTCTCTATCTCCTCCGTCAACCCGATCTGGTACGGATCCTACACTGATGAGCAATACTCAAGTATAGGTCGAACGAGTGTTTTGTAAGCCACCTCCTTTGTTGATGGACTACATTTTCTAAGCACTCTCCCAATGAATCTCAACCTGGCACCCGCCTTACCAACAATTAATTTTATATGATCATTCCACTTCAAATCGTTCCGCACGCATACTCCCAGATATTTTACAGAAGTAACTGCTACCAGTGCTTGTTCCGCTATCATATAATCATACAATAAAGGATCCTTCTTTCTATGTATTCGCAATACATTACATTTGTCTATGTTAAGGGACAGTTGCCACTCCCTGCACCAAGTGCCTATCCGCTGCAGATCTTCCTGCATTTCGCTACAATTTTCTAATGCTGCAACTTCTCTGTATACTACAGCATCATCCGCGAAAAGCCGCATGGAACTTCCGACACTATCTACTAGGTCATTTATATACATTGTGAAAAGCAATGGTCCCATAACGCTCCCCTGTGGCACGCCAGAGGTTACTTTAACGTCTGTAGATGTCTCTCCATTGATAACAACATGCTGTGTTCTGTTTGCTAAAAACTCTTCAATCCAGCCACACAGCTGGTCTGATATTCCGTAGGCTCTTACTTTGTTTATCAGGCGACAGTGCGGAACTGTATCGAACGCCTTCCGGAAGTCAAGAAAAATAGCATCTACCTGGGAGCCTGTATCTAATATTTTCTGGGTCTCATGAACAAATAACGCAAAACTCAATGTACTCAGACATTTCTCTCTTTACTTATTCTGATCAATACTAAACTGACTCACAATTTATTTATTTATTTTTTATTTTTTGCGCAACGCAATCTGACTTTCAATAATCCCTACAAGAAAATGGCCCTTACTAACAATAACCTATACCTTTCATGAATCACTTACGTCACAAAAGTCTTCGTTACTGAAACTACTGCAAGACAGCGAGCGCCAGTACTGCGAGCTAGGACACACGTCCAGATCGCCCGCTCTCAAAATTCTGCCATCTCTCTCCCCACATCCACCACTGCTGGCGGCTCACGTCCAACTGCGCAACGCTACGCGCTGTTCACATCCTACTGCCCAACACTACAATAGTGAATATTCCAACAATGCCAACCAGCCACAGACTCCACACAGCACAGTCAGTGATTTTCATACAGATTGCTACGTGGCGTTACCAACATAAAAACATAAACAGCCTACTTACAATATCAACAGAATGTGAAGGACACCTGAATGAAATAATGACAAACTTCCATTAAAAAAATAAAGTTAATGCCAGAGGTAATATTATGACGTCAATAGGAAAATGCAACGCGACTGTTTCTTTCAAAATCGTATCCAATGCAAGAGACAAAAGTTTTCAGAAAGAAATACTATAAGCTGTTTCCAAATTATACACCGATGCGCCAAAACATTATGACCAACTGCTTAACAGTTTCTCTGCCCGTCTTTGGAACGAAATACTTCACTGCTTCTGCGTGTCAGGAATCCGACGCTTTTTTGAAAGGTTTGTGGAGGTATGTGACATTAGATGTCCACGCACAGTTCATGTAATTCACTTAAATATTTCTCAAATGGCTGCTAGCACTATGAGACTTAACACCTGAGGTAATCAGTCCCCTAGACTTAAAACTACTTAAACCTAACTAACCTAAGGACATCACACACATCCATGCCTGAGGCAGGATTCAAACCTGCGACCGTAGCAGCAGCGCGGTTCCGGACTGAAGCGCCTAGAACCGCTCGGCCACAAAGGCCGGCTCGCTTAAATAATGGCCCGCGGATTTGCCTACGCGGTGATGGCGTCCGATAGCGACCCGGGCCGGACGGAGTGGCAGTGCGGTTCTAGGCGCTACAGTCTGGAGCCGAGCGACCGCTACGGTCGCAGGTTCGAATCCTGCCTCGGGCATGGATGTGTGTGATGTCCTTAAGTTAGTTAGGTTTAAGTAGTTCTGAGTTCTAGGGGACTGATGACCTCAGGAGTTGAGTCCCATAGTGCTCAGAGCCATTTTTTAGCGACCCGGATGGGTTCCATAGTACACTGCTGGCCACCGTAAATGCAACACCAAGAAAGACAAGAGGTAGCACAACAAAATTTATTTTGTAGATAACATGTTGACCAAGTATCAAATGATTACGTTTACAGACGTCTGTGACATGTGATTCCTACCAGAATCAGTAGCCAGAGTAGCCGCCATTGTTGGAGATCACCGCTGCCACACGTCTCGGCATTGAGTCAAAGAGACGTTGGATGTGTTCCTGGGGTACAGCAGCCCAAGCAGCTTCCACACGTTGCCAAAGGTCATCTGGTGTGGCAGCTGGGGATATAATCTGAATCACTCGTTGAGCAACCATGGACCACATGTTTTCTATCGGCGAAAGATCCGGAGAGCGAGCCGGCCAGGGAAGCAATTCAATCTGGTTATTGACGAAGAACCTTTGGACAATGCGTGCCACGTGTGGTCGCGCATTATCCTGTTGAAATATGGCTGTGGCCGAGCCCTGAAGGTAAGGAAGGACAACTGGCTCCAGCACCTCGGACATGTAGCGCCGGCTATTTAAAGTACCGTCAATGCGTACTAGAGGCGTGCAAGAGTAATATCCAATACCGCCCCATACCATAATACCCACCGAGCGAGGTGGCGCAGTGGGTAGCACACTGGACTCGCATTCGGGAGGACGACGGTTCAATCCCGTCTCCGGCCATCCTGATTTAGGTTTTCCGTGATTTCCCTAAATCGTTTCAGGCAAATGCCGGGATGGTTCCTTTGAAAGGGCACGGCCGATTTCCTTCCCAATCCTTCCCTAACCCGAGCTTGCGCTCCGTCTCTAATGACCTCGTTGTCGACGGGACGTTAAACACTAACCACCACCACCACCATAATACCCGGTGCAAGACCAGTGTGGCGGTGCATAATGCAGCTGTCCAGCATCCTCTCTCCACAGTATCTCCACACTCGAATCCGACCATCGTGGTGCTGCAGACAGAAGTGTGCCTCGTCAGTAAAGACAACGTCATTCCATTCTGCCGTCCACATCCGTCTGTCATCACACCATTGGCGACGGAGACGTCTGTGGTTCTGCGTCAATGGTAGACGAAGCAATGGACGTCTTGCGGACAGACCACTCTGCTGTAAACGGCGTCGAATGGTACGCGCAGACACTGGATGATGCGTTACAGACGCAATGTGCTGTGCTATGGTTCGGGATGTCACTGAGCGATCCGTCACTGCCATGTGCACAATTTGCCTATCAGCACGTGCAGTGGTGCACCGAGGTGAATGCGATCGACCACGTTGGTCCGTCGTACCCTCCTGCATCCAACGGTCACATATCCGCATTACAGTTGTTTGGTTTCGTCCAACACGACTAGCGATTTCTCTGTATGATAATCCACATTCTCGGTAAGCCACTATCCTTCCTCTGTCGAACTCGGATACTTGATCAAAAGATGTTCGCTGTTGTCTACGAGGCATAACTGATCGTCTTGTGAAACAACCACAAGGTAAACACACGTGCCGAACGTACACTCGTCGAAATCGCCAATCCTTAAATGGCGCTATGAGGTGGCGCCACAGGCGCGCGTGATGTGCGTCTGCGCTGAAATTCTAATTAGTTGCATATGTCATCGCTGCAAACTCATGGTGTAAATTTCACTCGATTCGGATGCTTCCTTCAGGGTGTTGCATTTACGGTGGCCAGCAGTGTATATACATCAGGCGAATTTGGTCGTCGAGACATCAACATGAGTTCCCTATAATGCTCCTCAAAACACTGTAGCACGCTTCTGGATTCGGGACACGTACAGTTATACTGCTGAAAGATGACATCGCCATCGGGGAAGACATCAAATGTAAAGGGATGCAGATGGTTCGCAGCTGTCAGGGTGTCTTCGATTATTACCACAGGTTCCATACAACCGCAGGAGAATGTTTCCCATAGCGCAATACTGCTACCACCATCCTGCGTCCCTGGCGCGCTGCACCTTTCGAGATGCCGTTCACCTCGATGACTGCGTTTATGGAGACGGCCTTCTACCTAGTATAGCAAAAATGTGATTCACCCCAAGACCCAACACGTTTCCATTGATCGACAATCGAATCCGGGTGGTCCCGTTCCCACTGTAATCGTAACTGACGATGTCTTTGGGTCAACATGTGAACACGTAGGGGTGGTCTGCTGCGGTGCTCCATGTTCAACAATGACAGATAAATAGTGGGCTCCGAAGCACTTGTGCGTGCACCACCACCGTGCTCTTCCGGCAGAGATGCCACAAATCACCATCTGGCCTACTTTACACAGCAAAGAAGCCTCCGAACCCCACGTTGTGTAAAGAGTCGTGGACGTCCAACCATTGAGCGCCTAATGTAGTTTCACTACCTCTCTCCGTAGACGTCTACGACAGCGAAACATTCGACCAGCTTCTCCGATTTCTAGATACTTGCTCACAGGTTCTGCGTAACAATAATTTGCACTTTGTCAAAGTCGCTCATGAGTGGGCTCGACATATTTCAAGAAACACTATAAATTACTGACTTATTTTTTGTCAGAGCAGAGTCACGAATTACAACACACAGTGATCACTAAAACCGTAATGTGGACAAATAAGTTATTATATACTGACCTCATTGAGATATGTTCAATGGTCACGCGTAAATTAAACATACATTTTAACAAACATAAACGTTATTCGGTCCTGTATTACTCTCTGGCATCTAAGGATAACTTAAACCAAATGTATTTAAGACATATATATTTTTCAGGTACTCACATAGAAAATCGTAAGTTGTCACATCTATAATGGTCAAGAGAAGTATCCCGAAGACTCATTTGACTGGCGACAGCAAGTAACAGAAATGGTGAAGAATGGTAGCTATGAGTCACTCAAACCATCTTAAGAAACTCCAAGATCCTTCTTTCAGTCTGGATACTACGTACATTTGTGAGTCCCCTATGTAGATATCTTGAAGATAAAATTTATAAAAAAGTAGTTCATTGAAAAGCAGTCATTCTTCTCACGCTCCAACCTCGAACGCAACGCGAAGAACCCGTAACACGTGTTTCAATAAGAAATATCCTCTGCCTCACATTTCATAGAGGTTCAGAGAACCTAGATGTAATATGGATGCAGTTTCTATAGAAATGCGCAGAAATACAACAGATTTCTTTTGCTAATGGAAGAGTTATAAAAGAAACAGTTATATGTGTCGTCGACGTAGCGCAGTGGCCGTGCCGGAGCTGTTTCTAACTGTTATGTAAACAATTTTTCTGGCCCTTACTCTTCATATTCTGCGTGCTGCTACCTCGGACTTCGGTGTGTCAGACGCAAGTTCCTGTTTCTAGTAAATGCTGGCGCTACACGTTCGCATTTAATGTTTACTGACTGAAATTAAAAGTTGTACTTGTGAGTGAAATGTAATTCTTATGGAACGAGAATCTTCTAGATAGTTATTAGAACGGAATTACGTCATCTTAAAACCGTGTGCGGCACCAGGACTCGAGCCAAGGCTTCTGTTTTACGTTGTCAATACGTTACCAGTAATGCTGTCTGAGTAGGGAGGAGACGACGACAAAGAGAGTGGCGAAAACACCATGGACGACTTGCAAAATTCTCCACCATATCTGGCTATGAAATCTATCGAGCGGAGTCCTTGTACAAAAAGTTTAACTCGCAGTCTCAAACTCAGATAAAATTCAAAGTCTTCGGTGATCGCCTTTATCGTCGTTGCCGATGCAAAGAAATTTCATCCAATTCCGGATTATCGATACGAAACGAAACATACAAGCTATAGCAAAAATATAAGACGAAACATTAGGGAGCCATTCCTCACACACAGAAGAACTGTTACATCGGCATAGGCGTGGCAATGCTTTACACTGACGGGCCAAAACATTTTGAGCAACTGTCTGATAGTGTTTTAGTCCACTTTCGAAACGCAGTACAGCTGCGACTCAGCATGGTGTGGATACGACACGTTCTTGATGGGTTTCCAGAGGGTTGTGATACTACATGTCTACGCACACGTCACGCAATTTCAATAAATTAAGGGCCGCTGGTTTGTGGATACGAATTTGGCGCCCGACAGCAAGCCGGATGTGTTCAATTGGAGTTCAGATCAGGCGATTTTGATACCAGGACATCAATGTGAGTGCACTACCATGCCCCTAAAATCATTGTATCACTATTCTGGACTTTTGACACGGACAGTTATTCTGCTGGAAGATACCATT
Organism: Schistocerca nitens; assembly: GCF_023898315.1. Classification (NCBI taxonomy): domain Eukaryota; kingdom Metazoa; phylum Arthropoda; class Insecta; order Orthoptera; family Acrididae; genus Schistocerca; species Schistocerca nitens. Next base: position 467,580,272 of record NC_064618.1, on the reverse strand, counting down.
GCGTGTGGGAAAGATATGAAGCATGAAGGTATTCAGGTGGTCGCAGTAATGTTTATGTAGTTCACAGCTATTATGGTGGTTTAGATTACTACCACAGATCCCATAGAACCCTAAGTGAAGGCTCACGTAGCGTAATCCTACCATCACTGACATGAGCCGCACCCGTTTCCAACAGTCATTCATCTGGATGACGGCGTATTTGGACACAATCACCGACCTAATGTAACAAGATATTTAATTAATACAAGCATGTTACACCTTTCCACTGATTCACGTTCAATCTTGATGCTTACGTGCACATTGCCAGCGTAATTCACGATGTCGATCGGTCAACTCTGAAAGACGTAGGGGTCGTCTGCTGTGGAGAAGTATGTTCAATAAAAAGTATGATGAACGGTGTGTTGCGGAACACTAGCGCCTGCACAGACATTGTGCTCTTTCGTCATTCCTCTCACACATCACCCTCTATCCTACTTTACAACTGAGGGGGCTTCTGACCTCCGCGCTCTGTGATGAAGTGTGCTCGTCCAACCCCATGTCGTCTACTCGGAGCTTCACCGTCCTTCATGTACTTTCTTAGGTACTAACGACAGCAGTATGCGAACAGCCGAGGATCTTCGCCGTTTGTCAGATGCTCATTCCAAGGCTTCGGGCACTGGGGCTCTGCTCTTTGTCAAACTCGCTTATGTTAGTGTCTTTACCCACATTCGGATCGTATTGTCGCTAGAATTATTTCCCATTCCTTTATGCCCCGCTTATGTAATTTTCGTACAGTGTCACGTGCCTGTCCACAAAGGCGGAAATCAAACTCGGCGTGGACAGTGGCCATAATACACAACTGGCCATTAAAATTGCTACACCACGAAGATAACGTGCTACAGACGCGAAATTTAACCGACAGGAAGAAGATGCTGTGATATGCAACTGATTAGCTTTTCAGAGCATTCAAACAAGATTGGCGCCGGTGGCGACACCTACAACGTGCTGACATGAGGAAAGTTTCCAACCGATTTCTCATACACAAACAGAAGCTGAGCAGCGTTGCCTGGTGAAACGTTTTTGTGATGCCTCGTGTAATGAGGAGAAATGCGTACCATCACGTTTCCGACTTTGATAAAGGTCGGATTGTAGCCTATCGCGATTGCGGTTTATCGTATCGCGACATTGCTGCTCGCGTTGCTCGAGATCCAATGACTGTTAGCAGAATATGGAATCCGTAGGTTCAGGAGGGTTATACGGAACGCCGTGCTGGATCCCAACGGCCTCGTATCACTAGCAGACGAGATGACAGGCATCTTATTCGCATGGCTGTAACGGACCGTGCAGCAACGTCTCGATCCCTGAGTCAACAGATGAGGACGTTTGCAAGACAACAACCATCTGCACGAACAGTTCGACGACGTTTGCAGCAGCACGGACTATCAGCTCGGAGATTGTGGCTGCGGTTACCCTTGACGCTGCATCACAGACAGGAGAGCCTGCGATGGTGTTCTCAACGACGAACCTGGGTGCACGAATGACAAAACGTCATTTTTTGGGATGAATCCAGGTTCTGTTTACAGCATCATGATGGTAGCATCCGTGTTTGGCGACATCGCGGTGAGTGCACATTGGAAGCGTGTATTCGTCATCGCCATACTGGCGTATCACCCGGCGTGATGGTATGGGGTGCCATTGGTTACACGTCTCGGTCACCTCTTGTTCGCATTGACGGCACTTTGAAAAGTGTACGTTACATTTCAGATGTGTTACGACCCGTGGCTCTACCCCTAATTCGATTCCTGCGAAACCCTACATTTGAGAAGGACAATGCACGAACGCATGTTGCAGGTTCTGTACGGGCCTTTCTGGATACAGAAAATGTTCGACTGCTGCCCTGGCCAGCACATTCTCCAGATATCTTACCAATTGAAAACGTCTGGTCAGTGGTGGCCGAGCAACTGGCTCGTCACAATACGCCAGTCACTACTCTTCATGAACTGTGGTATCGTGTTGAAGCTGCATGGGCAGCAGTACCTGTACACGCCATCCAAGCTCTGTTTGACTCAATGCGCAGGCGTATGAAGGCCGTTATTACGGCCGGAGGTGGTTGTTCTGAGTACTGATTTCTCAGGATCTATGCACCCAAATTGCGTGAAAATGTAATCACATGTCAGTTCTAGTATAATATATTTGTCCAATGAATACCCGTTTATCATCTGCATTTCTTCTTGGTTCAAAATGGCTCTGAGCACTATGGGACTTATCTTCTAAGGTCATCAGTCCCCTAGCAGTTAGAACTACGTAAACCTAACTACCCTAATGACATCACACACATCCATGCCCGAGGCAGGATTCGAACCTGTGACTGTAGCGGTCGCGCGGTTCCAGAGTGTAGCGCCTAGAGCCGCTCGGCCACCACGGCCGGCTTTCTTCTTGGTGTAGCAATTTTAATGGCCAGTAGTGTATTTCGTACTTCAACTCTTTCGCATGTGAAATATTGAAACTGTTCTCCTTTATCGCAGATACAAGCATTAATTAACCTGCCTTCACAATAAATCTTCGTTACGCTGATGTATTTCTGCAGTACTGCGCATTGTTCCGTAGCTTTCCACGACACGGGCACGGAAGCTCTGCGTATCTTGTACAGAGTGTAGATACTCAACTATTTTAAAATCCTCCATCCCCACAGATAAAAGTCTAGTATGTTTATGTTCGGTGAACGTGGAGATCAGTGAAGTAGTTCGCCTCTTCGTGCCCACCTGTCACGGAATCTGATATAAAGAAACTGAAATGTATTAACTATGGAGTCAGAACGAGATCCACCATGCATGAAGTGTATATTTCATCCCATTGATAAAAGCACATTTTCCAGAAGACTAGAGTATTCTCTCTGAAAACCATATAACTTTGGTAGCTGACAAGGGGAGGCCGCCAATTGTGAAATTCAGATTCGATTCATACTGCGCATAATAAAAGCTCATGGCCAGAGGTGTAATGTGGCAAAGCACCATGATGCACTTCTCAGCCGTTGTCGAGAAAATCGACAGTTTAAAGAAACTGTTGCGATGAAATACTCTCTACGATTAATAATTTTCTACAGCGTCGAAGGTCGCCGGATCGAATCTCGCACCATGCAATATTTTTTATTATTAGTTTTTTGTAATTAACTATTAATGAATTGCATATGCATGTTGGTGAAGGCGGATCGCTCTCTAATTGTACCGCCTCCATTTTTACATTTTTTTAACAGGGTGTACCAAAGCTCTACCGTCTGCACTGATTTTCGACGATGTTATAAGTTGCACTAGGGACCGCATCTACCTTCTTTCGAAGTTTGCAGGCAACTACGCTGTTATGCGGCGGCTCGTTTCGGCCCATTCAACATCTGTCCTTCAAGTGTAACGAGCGAGTAACGTAGTTTATATTTCATACCTGGCACAGCAAATTTGTGTTCGTGGGGTCTCTATTCTAATTCGAACGTTTGACTTACGCTATACGTATTCGTTTCGGAATATCGTTTCTACGTCTTCCGTTAACTACACGTGGTTAACATTATGAAGACAATTAATAACATTTGTGAAATACAACTTTGTCTGCGGAAAACATAATGATGTTCGAAGTCGCCAGTTTTTCCACGACAAACGACTTTCAACAACTTATTATATGCATAATTGTTGCAACTGATTGCCGGGAATTACAAAAAACAAATACTAAAAAATGGTTTGCATGGCGCAAGATTCGTTCCGGCGACCTTCGGATTACGAACCCGAGCGCTTACCGCTGCGCCACGACGCTGGAGAAAATTATTAATCGTAGAGAGTATTTCACCGCAACGGTTTCTTTAAACTGTCGATTTTCTCGACAACGGCTGAGAAGTGCATCTTGGTGCTTTGCCACATTACACCTCTGGCCATGAGCTTTTATTGTGCGCAGTATGAATCGAATCTGAATTTTACAATTGGCGGCCTCCCCTTGTGAGACTAATTGGGCGAGTTGTAGGAACAGAGTTGTAACGTGGAACTAAAACGTTTCCAGATTCAGATCTTTAACTCGCCACTAATTCCTCGCCAAAGCCTTCAAACTCTATAAAGGTGTTACCACCCTTCAGTAAAAATGACTACTTAAACTTAACGGCAGCCTCAAGGACGTTACTGAGACGATCGTGTTAACACCTCAGTTTTTGGAAGTACAATAATTATACTGCAGCTTTGCTCTCTTACATTGCAGTGCAGGGCATTATAAGTGAAGAGGAGTCTACATATTCTTTCTGACTGAAATCCATGATTCAAAATTTGGAGGCACCGGCTGAAATACGTGTAAGGAAATGCAAAACATATTCCATTCTGATAAACTGTTATAAAACAGTAAAGTGTGTCCAGAAAACTCATATTTATTTTGCGTTATGAAGAAACTGTCGATAAAAACCAGACATTATAATTACAGACGTTCTTTAGAAGCATTGTTATTCAAATACTTTATCGCACCGGCCGGTGTGGCCGGGCGGTTCTAGGCGCTTCAGTCTGTAAACGCGTGACCGCTACGGTCGCAGGTTCGAATCCTGCCTCGGGCATGGATGTGTGTGATGTCCTTAGGTTAGTTAGGTTTAAGTAGTTCTAAGTTCTAGGGGACTGATGACCTCAGAAGTTAAGCCCATAGTGCTCAGAGCCATTTTTGAACCATACTCTATCAATATACAAACATATGAAATGTCTGTTTTCTGGCACCATTACAAGTGTTCTTCTTTATGAGGTAAAATCTGTGCCCTCAGACTTTACAAACATTTGCAACAATTGTTTCATTTATGCTTATGACGTAACTGACTTTTAGGTCTTGAAATGAGAGTCATCCGTGTGTTACTAAGGCCTGTCGTACCCTATCAAGCCACGCCGCAATTTACCTTCTGATTTCGTGTCCACTGCTGTATGGTGACGCTATGTTCGGGTGGTCTCAGGTGTTACTGTTATTGCACGGTGAGATGGAGGCGGCAATTACATGATGGTGAGTCACTACTACTGGTTGTGTCGTTCTAGAAGGACAACACACGACTTACTCAAGTTTTCCGTGTCTGTGCTGGAGCTTTCCTAGTTATTCTCCGAAGAGAAGTTGCAATCATTCTGTTGCAACCGCTGACTATGGCATCCAGTTGATCGTACAGATGACAAATAATGTTCCGGGATATGTTCTGTGGTGACGTGTGGGTGCTATTCTGTCATTCTGCGCAAAGGATTAATCTGAGATGTACCCTTTACCCTGTGGCTCCTGCAAGATGCAATCTCCACCCCCACACTACTACAGAAGTCAGACAGACGCTCCTAACGTTCGAAAGAGAAATGCCTAAAAAACTTTCAGCAATAAATATCTTCTGGAGTCGGTCCGCTGTAAGGAAATGACACAAAAATTCCCAAAATTTCTTACGTAACTAGTGGGATACTTGGGTACTGGAGTAGTGCTAGTTAGTGTAAGAAAAGCATGAAACTAACGAAAATCATTTTTTTTTGCAAAAATTCTGAGAAATCACAATGGCACTTTTAGTTATGAACTAAAAAAGTTATTTCCAGGTTCTTTTCGGAATGTGAAGTTACCTCTTAAGGATAGGATTCGCTAATGAAATTTCTATACAAAGTTTAACATTGTTATTGACTTGGCAGAATGGCTGAGAGCCACACCTACTCAACTTGAATAATTATCCTTTAGATGTTGCTAGGTACGGCCGAGGCTGTCACGTGTGAAATGCAGTGAAGTGTACTGTTGTGGAGGAAATATGGGGCTCGCAAGAGCTGTAGCGCACAATATCGTAAGCTGCTGACAAATATGATAACTCTCGTTCTATCTGGATTGACCTTCGCCAATCAAACTCTCCCTATGCCTTGATGAAGACAAGGACTCCTATTCATCCCTAGTTGAACTATTGGCGTGGTACACTGGTCAGATAACCAGTCCACCGCGATGCCACTCAAAAATTCACTTGCAGGTGTTTAACTATAACTCTGTCCGTTCACACCACACAATAAGTGTGGCGGCCAACACAGTGAACAATGCTTAATCGCAAGGACTCAATATAGAGTCGCACTCCGATTCGCTCTCGACAGAGGTGCTCTCCCAGTGAAGTACTGAGGAGAGACTTGTTCCTCGCTCTTTGAGTAAACTTACGAGTCCGCACACTCTCGTTACGTGTTCTCGCTCCAAGAGTGACAACGGAACGGCCCCTCTCCACGCCAGACATGAAGGGGTATATCTTTCGGTCTCTTCCATTACTCCTTCAGCTCAAGGCGTCAGGAATATCGTCTGCCAATCAGCATTGCTCTTCTAAAACGGGAGAATGACGTTTTGTTTAATGTGACCAATCCAGAAATCTGTAGCATCAGCATTTGGCGTTTGCCGTCTCCCTGTGAAAACCTCTGAAACTGCATGCTATGTTTGTAAAGAATGCGTAGGTTGGGCACTCCCACAAAATGTAGCGGAATTTGCTTTTAAACCGAACATGGGTCGTTCTCCCCTTCATTCGGGCAAACGCTGTCTGCTCTTCGGGCGGTCGCTGGCCGACGTAGATAGGTTGACTCTTCCTCTGAAGGGACCGGCCTCCTGGCGTGCGGTTTGCCTCTCCCGAACTAAAAGCTTTTGGACCATCGTGTCTTGAATGTGTGTGTGTACGCCAGCCTCGAGTATTTCAACCTTGGTGCGCATTTGCGATTTACTTGTTATTTGCATATTGTTTACATGAATTCATACAACATTGACTTTATCTTATCGAATTTGGGTTCGAATGAAGCGTCTTGATGTGCAGAATATGATTGTGAGGGCGGAATATGTAAGCAATGAAGGTCAGGAGACCACGACGTCCTACAATGTTATGCCATGCCTGCTCGACTTGTTCACATAGTTCTGTAAGAATTACTGACTGATAGTATCACGACTTACTTCTTGTCCCATCATATCCCACACGTGAAATTTGGAACACGAAAATAAGATGTCGCTTGCATCTACTTGGAATAACACACACATGTAGGGGAATGTTAAATGTTGATTCTATACAGATAGAGAGGAGAGGAGGCATGGTTAAAGCAGAATCTAATGATGGTGGAAATTGTAGACTGGTTCAAATGCGTTCTCGTATACCACGGTCTTGTAGTTTGTCAGGGCACACTCCACATTTCTTGCCACTGCTGTTTTATGTGGCTCTTGACTACACGTAAGTAGTCTGTATATGGTAACTTCAAATCGAGAACAGTTCCTGTAGATGCAGCTTGCTTCGCTAAGACGTCAACTTATTCAATATAGCGGATGCCAGCGTGGGACCTTTTTTATTAGTTCTTTATTTTGGCTTTGAATTACAAGGACTATACAGCAACATCGGTTATAAAGTGCCAAAGAAACAAAATCGCAAAAAAGCAGAATAGCACAAAATTACGAAGTATTGCACAATATTACGAAGTTAGCATACAAACACACTCCTAAAGTAAAATACAAGCGCAATTAGACGAACAACAGACAGCCGGCGGCAGTGATGACAATGGCATTGGAGCAGAATTACAAACAGCACTATAGAGCAACATTATGACAAACATGCACATGGTCTACTAATAAAAGACAAAACATGAAAGGGCAAACACCGTACATCACACAGTAAATGTGGTGTGACCGCCAGACACCACACTTGCTAGGTGGTAGCCTTTAAATCGGCCGCCGTCCGTTAGTATACGTCGGACCCACGTGTCGTCACTATCAGTGATTGCAGACCGAGCGCAGCCACACGGCAGGTCTAGTCTAGAGAGACTCCCTAGCACTCGCCCCAGTTGTACAGCCGACTTTGCTAGCGATGGTTCACTGTCTACATACGCTCTCATTTGCAGAGACGACAGTTTAGCATAGCCTTCAGCTACTTCATTTGCTACGACCTAGTAAGGCGCCATATTCAGTTACTATGAATGTATTCTGAACAGAAAATATTGTGAATCATGTACCGTCAAGAGCGACGTTCATCATTAATGGATTAAAGTTAAGTATAAAAACTAATCACGTCCACTTTCTGTATTCTAATTCCTTGTCATGTTCCAGACCTCACGTCAGTATAATTCTTCCCTCCTCACGCCAGCCTCCGTGAGCTAAAACGCGTGCATTTGGGCCTCCACTAGTAACACGGTGTTGGCTCTTCTGCCAACACAACAGTAAATATAACAATAGCTGAAGAACAAAACTGCAAATAACATGTGAGAAGTGTAGCAGACAGACGCACTTAAAATAAAATAAAAGCCCCAGCGTGGGACTTCACCCGGAGCAGAATGATTGTCTGCCACCTCTGTTTAGAGCGAATATTTCCAGTACCACATCCAAAATGTAACGGTTGGTAGTTTTATTCTATCCTTGGAGTTGAATATTTTTAAGAACACTCTTTGAGACGGGCACGATTAACATCTTTAAGAAGGAAGTTGAAGATACAAACTTAATTGCTTCCAAAATTGCCACTGTCTCCGCCGTAAAAATTGAAACACTTTTAGGCAGTTTGTAGGCCTTACTAATTTGGAACTTAGAGCATAGAAAAGCACATCCAGTATATTACTCTTGCGTAATTTTGGATCCGTCAGTACATTGAAACGGTACAGTAGTTTCCGTTCTATAAGCAGCAGGTTTCGCTGGTCGCTCGCACCGGGAAATACACTCCTAGAAATGGAAAAAAGAACACATTGACACCGGTGTGTCAGACCCACCATACTTGCTCCGGACACTGCGAGAGGGCTGTACAAGCAATGATCACACGCACGGCACAGCGGACACACCAGGAACCGCGGTGTTGGCCGTCGAATGGCGCTAGCTGCGCAGCATTTGTGCACCGCCGCCGTCAGTGTCAGCCAGTTTGCCGTGGCATACGGAGCTCCATCGCAGTCTTTAACACTGGTAGCATGCCGCGACAGCGTGGACGTGAACCGTATGTGCAGTTGACGGACTTTGAGCGAGGGCGTATAGTGGGCATGCGGGAGGCCGGGTGGACGTACCGCCGAATTGCTCAACACGTGGGGCGTGAGGTCTCCACAGTACATCGATGTTGTCGCCAGTGGTCGGCGGAAGGTGCACGTGCCCGTCGACCTGGGACCGGACCGCAGCGACGTACGGATGCACGTCAAGACCGTAGGATCCTACGCAGTGCCGTAGGGGACCGCACCGCCACTTCCCAGCAAATTAGGGACACTGTTGCTCCTGGGGTATCGGCGAGGACCATTCGCAACCGTCTCCATGAAGCTGGGCTACGGTCCCGCACACCGTTAGGCCGTCTTCCGCTCACGCCCCAACATCGTGCAGCCCGCCTCCAGTGGTGTCGCGACAGGCGTGAATGGAGGGACGAATGGAGACGTGTCGTCTTCAGCGATGAGAGTCGCTTCTGCCTTGGTGCCAATGATGGTCGTATGCGTGTTTGGCGCCGTGCAGGTGAGCGCCACAATCAGGACTGCATACGACCGAGGCACACAGGGTCAACACCCGGCATCAGGGTGTGGGGAGCGATCTCCTACACTGGCCGTACACCACTGGTGATCGTCGAGGGGACACTGAATAGTGCACGGTACATCCAAACCGTCATCGAACCCATCGTTCTACCATTCCTAGACCGGCAAGGGAACTTGCTGTTCCAACAGGACAATGCACGTCCGCATGTATCCCGTGCCACCCAACGTGCTCTAGAAGGTGTAAGTCAACTACCCTGGCCAGCAAGATCTCCGGATCTGTCCCCCATTGAGCATGTTTGGGACTGGATGAAGCGTCGTCTCACGCGGTCTGCACGTCCAGCACGAACGCTGGTCCAACTGAGGCGCCAGGTGGAAATGGCATGGCAAGCCGTTCCACAGGACTACATCCAGCATCTCTACGATCGTCTCCATGGGAGAATAGCAGCCTGCATTGCTGCGAAAGGTGGATATACACTGTACTAGTGCCGACATTGTGCATGCTCTGTTGCCTGTGTCTATGTGCCTGTGGTTCTGTCAGTGTGATCATGTGATGTATCTGACCCCAGGAATGTGTCAATAAAGTTTCCCCTTCCTGGGACAATGAATTCACGGTGTTCTTATTTCAATTTCCAGGAGTGTAGAAACAGAGGCGGCTCCGCAGCCAATTTTATTACACGACGCGGCCGGCCGCGGGTGCAACAGAACACATGTGGACAGGTGGAAAGAAATGTGTCAGGCTTGATAATACGTATTTATATGTGTCGTGTATTATGCATTTCTTGTACGTGGATGTGAATCTGCACATGAACTTTCCTAATCCTCCTCACACCTTTCCGCAAAGTGTGGCCAAATCTTTGTTGGGAAGTAGTTCTGTGGTATAGTAGTGCCAACCTTACTCCTGACTAGGGGATCAGAGAGACAGCACAGGCAGTTAAAAGTCAAAGACTTTCCAGTGTCACAAGATTTGGGGTGGAGAGGTTGTTCACGGCCAAGTGGTTCGACCACCCCCTCCACCGGGGCCAGGAAGACCTCCGGGTGCCCGCCATATTCTTGGAGTGTTACAGAAGACGGGTAAGTGAGCAGACGTGCCCTCAGTGCGTCTGTCTCAATGTTCACGCATGGAAGAGAGGTATTTGAATATTTGTACTAATTCTTTTACTTCCAGCTTCGGATTGTGTAAGGTGATGAATGTGCTCGTTTAATTCCGGAAATTTGACCCCCTGTGTTAAAGTATCTGGTCCCCAGTTTGTCCGTTATCCTCCTCACATAGTGAATGTCCTATGTAAAATATTGGGAGACTTTGGTGGTATACATTTGGCCAACGCAATTCCGTCTTATCCGTAGAAATGTGCGTGCATATTACTATCGTAGTATACCCGAGCTATAAGTTGTAAAACTGTAATATCTGTAAACTGAAACAATTGCTGCTATCGCTGTAAAGTCGAGTGATAATATTTAAAATAAATACGTAATCAATTGTCATCAATCTTTAACATACCTTAAAAATCATAAAGAAGTCACGTTAAAGGAATTCATTTAAAATAAAAAGCTATAGAATGCAGGGACCCACACATCAGCGTGTGAGCCCTCCACCCCCTTGCCTAGTATCGTACAGAAAGGACACGTTCTCTAGGCAGCGCTCTCAAGCTCCTCTCCCCAGTTATCCGTTGCGCAATTTTGATTCAGGGCTTGACGACAGCAACTTTCATCTGGCGTCCCTAGGCAAGGAGGTAAGACGGTAAACTTTCAATATACACAGATTTAACCAGACCACTGACCTTCAGCGACACAATTAAATGGTTCAAATGCCTCTGAGCACTATGGGGCTTAACATCTGAGGTCATCAGTCCCCTAGAACGTAGAACTACTTAAACCGAACTAACCTAAGGACATCACACACATTCATGCCCGAGGCAGGATTCGAACCTGCGACCGTAGCGGTCGCGCGGTTCTAGACTGAAGCGCCTAGAACCGTTCGTCCACATCTGCCGGCCACAATTAAACGGCAATTTATTTGCAAACTTAGCGAGCATGTGATATTATAATAACAGACTGCAGTATGGCAGCTGAGAGTGTCAAGATCATATTCAAATAAAGGCAAATGTGAAGAACATAGCATAAAATGATTGTTAGGATACCAAGCGTCAGCGGGAATTATAGTTCTTATGTTGGAGGCATTCCGTAATTGGTAAACGCCGTCTTTACTCTTTTGACAGGACTTTCAATGAAGGCCACTCCTTGAATGAAACACTTATCTCACAGCATTTGCCTCCACGAACGCATGGCTCCAGAGAAGGTACGAATGGCTCTGAACTGAGGGGCGTGTAATTTGGAGAGGTTCATCTTAGGTGCACTGTGATACAGCACAGAACCATAGTCCAGTCTAGGTCGAATAATCCCTGGTACATCGTGAGTAGAGTACTTTGATGCGCTCCCCCACCACACGTGAATGAGAGAACGAATTATATTCAATCCTTTTTCGCATTTATTAACAACAGATTGTATATGACGCGCCGAGGTAAGCCCAGAGTCAAATACCATATCGAGGAATTCGTCATGAGATTTTATCTGGAAAGTATAGTTTCAGCCTGTGGCGTGATCAACAGTGTGAGAAGTGTTCGAGTTATAAAATGTGTCGATCACCGACTTCTCAGCCGCGATCTCCAACGCGTTGCTAGGCAGCCATTCATCGATGTGTTCTATAGCAATGAGTAATTCCGTTTTAGCCTGAATATATGAGTCTGCAATTGAATAAACACAGACATCGCCTTCATTTTGAAAATTTTTTCTCGGAAGAGTGATTATTCGCTCAAAATCATAAATATACGCAGTATACAAGAAGGGGGAGGATCTGAGAGACAAGAAAAGGGCGACCATGTTTCCTTTAAATCTGATATAATTTGTCCTTTGAGCGACCATATAATCCTCGAAGGAATACCAAGATCTATCACCTTCTCGAAGAGAATCGGTATCTGCACGTGATCATAAGCTACCTTAACGTCAAGAAAAGGGGCGACAACCGTTTTTTTTTCATGTGAAAGGCTGAGATGACGTCCATAGCAAGCAAATAATGTTGTCAGTAGTCCGTTTGCCTTCTCTAAATCCGTACTGACTCCTAGGCATTAAATTACACTTTTCAAACTACCATTCCCATCTCATTTTGATCATTTGTTCCAGCGTTCTTGCTACACAAAATGACAACGCTATCAGTCGATAGCTAGAGGAGATACTTGGATCTTTCCCATTTTTCAGAACTGGAAGTGTAACCCGCGTCTTCCAAGTTTCCAATAGGTCCTGTTTATCCAGTACTGATTAAAAATGAAAAATAGCGACTCTTTCGGTTCCATGGGCAGATTCTCAGGCATAGAATAATGTATGGAATCAATACCAGGACAGCTGTCACACGATGTTTTAATAGCATCGTTTGGTTCTTCTTTATGGGTTGGACGAATCAAGGTCGTCTCTAACTGGGGGTGCATAATGTAGGAATGGGACAGTTGGACGAGCGAGAGTATCGATAAATCAAATGGTTCAAATGGCTCTGAGCACTATGGGACTTAACATCTGTGGTCATCAGTCCCCTAGAACTTAGAACTACTTAAACATGACTGACCTAAGGACATCACACAACACCCAGTCGTCACGAGGCAGAGAAAATCCCTGACCCCGCCGGGAATCGAACCCGGGAACCCGGGCGTGGGAAGCGAGAACGCTACCGCACGACCACGAGCTGCGGACATCGATAAATCCCTCTGTCCAGGAATGTGTTGTAGGAAGAACGGATGGCAGACGAATGTTTCTAGAAGCCTTTGTTTTATACCACATGTAGGACATACTAGTTGCTTTATTGAGTGAAGGACAAAATTTAATCCAGATTTCCTTTTTTCTTTTTTTTTTTTCAAGAACTTTTCTACACGCACATTTACTTTTCTCACTTCCAAAAATTATCCACGTTAGGATTCTGGCGATGGGTTTTCAGAGTAAATCAGCGTATTGCAACTTCTCTAGAGCATTCTAGATTCCCCCAAGGAGGGCAATGTTGCTTCGTAATAGTAAACATTTCTTTCTTAGGAATGCTGATATCCGCGGCGGCTTCCATATCATTTATTAAAATTTTGTATGCTTCTTTTTCCTGTAAGTTGCGCTCTATAGTGTCGATGTTTCTTCGAACTGTGTCCCTATATTTATCCCAGTTGACTTCTGCAATTTTCCAGTTACTATAAGCATAAAATAGTTGCTTAGTATCAACGTTTATGTTAATGAATAATTCTACTGGAAGATGATCTGAACTAGTTGAGTCAGTTTTAACGTGCCGGTTTGAAACTTCTGGAAAACCAGGAGTGCAAAGCGTTACATCTATCGCAGAACTTCTACGGAAAGGAGTAAAGACCATAGTGGCAGCTCCATCGCTGACTATTATGAGAAGCGACCTCCAAGTTCTCCTTTGGTACCATGACGCGATACGCAGATGAACTATTTACTGAACTCGGAATTCTATCATAAATTCCCCCAATGCCATTCTTAGTGTTGGTGTGTCAATATATGTAATCTGAAATATCTGGACAGATAATCAGATTTATTCCACTTGAGAATTTACATATACCCTTAAATCAGATTAACGAGTTGATGCCTCTTGAGTGTGGACAGATTAATATCTTAATAAAGAGAAAGGAGTATAACACGAATCTACAGCTATAAAACCGAGCAATGCTGATTGACTCTTCCCCTTAACTGAATGAGATCACAAAATTCTAGGCCACATTCTTTGCACCAGTATCTCATCACAGAAATACTGCGAGGATGTGCTGCGTAGCTTAATGGGTCAATGGCTGATTGTGCTACGGCCGGAGCTGCGTGTATTGCCTATTCTGCTCTTCTGCTCCATGACAGGGTCCCCAGCTGGCTGTTCTAGTCGTGTTGTTATGCCGATCAGATATAATGCCTCTCTCTGCAACCACAGCGGCGCTCGTACACGAAACAATATAGCGAAATTATCCGTAGTTCTGGATAAGGTACGCAACTACACCGCAACTACTCCGTATCGCTCGGTGCAGGGTAATGTGCCCTTATCCGGTGGACGCTGAAACGCGAATGTCTCATTTCTACCAAAATCTAGTGCGGGTTGCTGTTCCACTGCTGCGGCTGTCCAGTTCTAATGTTTTAACAAATTTTTAACGAATGAACGCTACTCCCGCTCGACTGTGAGTGCGCGGGAAACACTGCTTACGTCACATCGATCTGGCCAATCGCGGTCGCCTGTGGGAGTCGTCGCTCGTCCGAAAAACTTTCCACACGCCTCCCTGACGCCAGCGTCTAAACGGACAAATTCCGCTCCTCTATCGCAACTAAAAAAATATGGAGTAGGGGATTCGTGGAGGTACATTCGTTGCTGGAAATGTCGCCCGCTACGATTTTGTGAGCCCAGGCTGACATGGCCGAGGAGGAAACATCGTCGCCGGCCGGAGTGGCCGTGCGGTTCTAGGCGCTACAGTCTGGAGCCTCGAGACCACTACGGTCGTAGGTTCGAATCCTGCCTCGGGCATGGATGTGTGTGATGTCCCTAGGTTAGTTAGGTTTAAGTAGTTCTAAATTCTAGGGGACTGATGACCTCAGAAGTTGAGTCCCATAGTGTTCAGAGCCATTTGAACCATTTTTCGTTAAACATCGTCTCCTTGAGTTATTCACTTTGGGGAGACGATTAGGTTGCCTCGCTGAGTTCTGTCGCAAACGCCACCTGGCCGTCGGTCCGCATCGAAGCCCTGCTCCTGGAGACCAGCCTGGTGGCGCCTACACCTCCTGGGGTGCTGCAGGTTGTAAAATTCGACCTCCGGGCTAGCGTGCTGCTGGCTTCATGTCACCAGCTCCCTCAGTAAAATCCCACACGAAACTCTGTAGCAAAAATTATTTGCACTTAATGCAGTCCAGTACATTCTCACTACTCTTTCATTGGCCACCTCTGTTAGGATAGCGTGATGAACCGCAAATTTGTTCACATCAATTCTGCTACTTGTTACTACTTCCCTAATTAATTATTCAAAAACGCAAAATGGCGATTGATGTGGGCCTTGCACTGCTAGTGCACGGCACATACAGGTTGCCACCTTACAACTACTAGCAGTTTTCGATACATCCATCAAAGCCCTGCCATATACATATTCTCAGGGAGAGAGAGAGAGAAAGAGTTTATGTGTGTGTGTCTGGGATCTCCTCCCAAACTCCTGGATCCATTTCAGCCAGATTCAGCGCAGAAAGAGCAGGTCTCATGAGTATCATCACTGCAGGGTTAGTAGCCTCTGAGCTCCATTAGGAGTGGAGATATGGGCAATAACTTGCTTTTGCCAGCCTCTGCAGAACAGGCATATCGTGTGGAGACAGTATTAGCCTGCCAAATCTACCTGCTTTGTAGGGCATCCTATATGCCAGGGGCAAGAAACGATTTTCCAGGCACTGACATATAGGATGCCCTACATGACAGCCATCCTGTGTTGGAGTAGTATTGGTCCACTTTATCAACCTACCTTGCATGACAACCTATACAGCAGAGGCAAATAAATTATTTTCAGGCCGCTGATTTGTAGCTTGTCTGCATGACAGGCATGTTGTTGGAGCAGTATTGGCCTGCTTTATTCAACTGTATTGTGGGGGCTAAATGTGCTGATGAGCATGGCAGGGGAGGAGATGGACAGGGAAGGGGATGTACAGAATGAGGGGAAGGAGGAAACTGACAGAGAGAGGGAGGAGTGGGAAATGCGTGAAGCAAGTGGGAGGTGTAGAAGGGTAGTGGGCAGTGCAAAAGGAAGATGGGAAGGCAGAAATGGAAAGAGAAAGGGCTGGGGAGATATGCTGTGTATGTCTGCGTGTATGTATGTGTGTGTGTGTGTGTGTGTGTGTGTGTGTGTGTGTGTGTGTGTGTGTTTGTCTGCAGATACAAGGTATCGATCTGAAGGGTCTAGTTTGCGTTGGTGGGCATGGTATTGTTTATGACTGTGTATCAAGTAGCTGTCACTTTGTGCACATAAGCTTCGATGCTCTTTTATCCCCTCATGTTTTGACCACTATCCAATGAGTTTGTGAAGGCTGTTTGTTGCACCATTCTTCGGAAACTGACAAAGATGATGGTGTATATGTGGTGTCTTTTGGCCACCTGAATTTGATTCCATAAACAATACAAAAAAGTGCAACCATTCTCTTAGGTGTAATACTGATATAGTGTGGCCAGTGTGTGAAGTAATCTGGATAGACTGTAAACGCATAAAACTGCAACCATTCACTGGTTGCAGTTTTATGTATTTACATTCAATTCACAGTCACAGGTTCTACAATATCCGTAATGGATACGCTTGATCGATAAAGATGCTACACTTTTTGTACCAGTGTGGGGGTTTATTTCCGATATTAGCCATTATTTTATGTAAAAATGGGCTGAAATACTTCTATTGATATGAGTAAGAACGTATGTTACGGTTCGCCTTACTACCCTCACACTGTTTCGAGGTCTTCATTTCAAAGCCTTTTTTGACGGAGCTATTTTTTGTTGGTCTAGCTTCTACGAGTACCTTCATCTCTGTATAGTTATTGCAGCTTACATCAGTTCCAACCTACTATTTCTGCATATGTAATGATGTGGCCTATTAACCAATCACTTCTTTTAGTCAAGTTTTGCCAGAAATGGTTTTCCCCTTTTGGTTCATTACTTCGTCGTTAGTTATCTGGTCTACTTATCTGATCTTCAGCATTCTTCTGTAGCAATCATTCAAAAGCGTCTCTTCCCTTCTTGTCTGAGTTGTTCATCATCCATGTTTCCCTTCCACGTAAGCCAACGCTTCAGGCAAATGTTTCAAAAAGACTGCCCAAAAAGTAAATTATTTTGGACATAGAAATATTTGTCTTTTTCAGAAAACTCTTCTTGCTGTTGCCAGACTGCATTTTGGAGTCGCCAGATATTTTATTGACCAAATACTACTTTTGGGGCCTCATTTCCTCATTTAATTCGAGTACACTCCTTTACGGTTAGTTTTCAAGGTATTGTCCATTTTGTTCGTCTGATCTACGTTTTTTTGCTTTGTCTCACAGAATTTTGTGTCGTTGACATTGTTTAAAATTTTCATTAGTTCTCCCTAAACTTTAATTTCGTAATTTTCTTTGCCATTTCCACAATGTACAATGATTAATACGCGGGATAGATTGCAAACCCGTCTGTCTCCCTTTTCTATTCAGGCCCATAAAGTCCCGTACTCTGTGGCACATATATCAATATTCAGAGATAACGGTCTTTTGGCATACGCTGCACAGATTGTACGTATTCATTGAACCTTATCTAATGGAGCTTCTCGTTCATTGCGATCGTGCGAGCGACTACCTTGTACCAAGTGCCCATTACTTCTGGTAGCAAATGAGTTGCTTGTAAGTTCTTTCATATGATATCACAATCACGAATTGCAAAATTTAGCTTCCACTTTATTTCTTTCACCGTTCACATTCTCGGCTCAAGGTACTCCTGAGGAGTGCAACTGTCTACTAAAGCTTAATTTTTAGGATAAGTACATGGGATTAAATAGTGCTGCTTCCGACTGTGGCAGGCGATCGTCAAATGGGGCTGCTGAAGACCAGCGTGGGTATTTTTCTGTGACTGACAGTGTGGGCCAACAACGATACGGCGTGACGGAGGGAGTAGAATGTGGGCGAAATTTGCTGGACAGATGGAAGCTCGCACGACATACGGACAGAACGGAAGTTTCCACAGAATGTGAGTCTGTCCACAGTGTCGGCGCGTACGTGCCGCCTTGAGGACAGACGGCTCAGTCCTCCGACCACTCGCCTTGACACTTTCCTCTTGTCTGACACACATGTAGCCGGCGACCTCTGCTCGGACAGTACGCACGTAGCCCCCTGGCGCACTATTTGATCCACTGCGCGCGTTGGGACTGAAGGCGCGGCTCAAACCCCGAATAATCACCCTGTCTCAGATTATCGATTTTCTTCTGAAGCATTTTAAGTGGATTGTGACTAATTTCCATCATGACACACATGCACACAACAGAGATCGTAACTTACATTACTGAACTCGCTACGCTGCACTTCTCTGTGGCCCTTTGCAGTTCCTCTTCCCTTCTAAGGAAAGTGAACTTACAGCTTCCACATATTATCGTTGTTACATATTGTTCATTTCTCACTGTTTACTTTCATAACCAAACACGCTGCGATTTCACAGACTTTGGTTTCTGGTTAACTCGCTATTCTCCGTTTAACTGTTCTGCAGTACTGCCTTTGCTTTTTAGTTCTCAATTCAAATTCTACACGACGTCGATTATTCATTCACTTAAACAGTTCTGTCAGCATTACCTTTTCTCAGAAGTATTACATTTTCTGTGGCGCTTATAATTCGTTCCTGTTGCCCTTGCCCTACAACTTTTGTTCTGTTTCGTTTTTATTCTTTTTCCTCCTTTACATACACTGTTCTCTGCAATATTAATGGAAACCTACAACTTTGAATTACGTTGTACCTATATGAGCTTCTTTCTGTTTTATGACTACCTTCTTCACGTTTTTCACTGTCCAGTCGGCGGCCGCGGTGGCCGAGCGGCTCTCGACGCCTCAAAAAAATGGGTCAAATGGCTCTGAGCACTATGGGACTTAACATCTGAGGTCATCAGTCCCCTAGAACTTACAACTACTGAAACCTAACCAACCTAGGGACATCACACACATCCATGCCCGAGGCAGGATTCGAACCTGCGACCGTAGCGGTCGCGCGGTTCCAGACTGTAGCGTGTAGAACCGCTCGGCCACCCCGGCCGGCTATAGGCGCTTCAGTCCGAAACCGCGGCACTGCCACGGTCGCAGGTTCGAATCCTGCGTCGAATATGGGTGTGTGTGATGTCCTTAGGTTAGTTAGGATTAAGCAGTTCTAAGTTCTAGGGGACGGATGACCTCAGATGTTAAGTCCCATAGTGCTCAGAGCCATTTGAACCAATTTCAACTATCCAGTCACATTAATGTGACCACCTGTCAGAAGCCTGAAAAACGATCTTTTGCAGCACGAGATGTGTAGAACGCGAGTCAGTGAGGTTCTGGAAGGTACCAACGGGGATGTGGAACCATGCCGACGCCAATGCGTAGCCAGTTGCGCTAGGTTTCTCGGTAGAGGATCCACGGCGCGAAGAGTCCGATGGAGGTGATCTCACATACTCTGGATTGAGTTTGAATCCGGGGATTTTGGTGCCCAGGAAACTACGGTAAACGCGTCCTGGTGCTCTTCGAACCACGCACATACACTGCGAGCTGTGTGAGACGTTGCATTGTCCTGCTGGTAGATGCCATCGAGCCTAGGAAAAACAAGCTGTACGTAGGGGTGGACATGATTCCCCTAAGATACAAACACACTTGTATTGATCCGCTCTGCCTTTCACAATGGCGAGTGCACCCAGAAACTGCAACGAAAACATTCCCCATACCATAACGTTTCCTCCTTGTTCATTTTCAAACGTTTCACGCCGAACACCCACAGCGACCATCTGTCCGATGGAGCGTGAAAGTGATTTATCGGAAAAGGCCGCCTGCAGCCACTCCGCGGACGTCCAGTAGTGGCATTGGCGTGCGAAATTCCAGGCTCCGTCAGCATGGGCGCACGAACCAGATACCTGCTGCGGAGGCCCACGCGCAGCAACGTCCACTGAACGGTCGTTGAGAAGACACTGTTGGTAGCCCCTCGGTTCACGTGGGCGGTCAGTTGATCAACAGCTGCACGCCCGTTCGCCCTTACACATTTGCGCAGCCGTTGTTTACCCCTGTCATCTACGGCCCGTGGTGCACCACAGCTGCTTCGGCGCCTGTTCTGTACAGTGCCATTTTTCCGCGTACAGCTCCTTTAACCAAGGCGCTACGAAAACAGTTTAGAAACTCAATCGTTTCAGAAATGCTTCCACCCTAGTCATAAGGCCAATGAGCATGCCGTTTTGGGCGTCAGGTAAATTGTTCAGTTTCCGCTTTGCGACAGCGACTGCGCTGTTTTCCGCGTTTTCCCCGACCGCTTTATATACACTCCACAGCGAGTGCTACCACTTGCCGCCTGTGAGTGGTTATTGAGCGTTGGCGTCGAACATAAATTGAGGTGAATTGACCGTGTACCGTACTTCCAGGTGTTATAGTCTTAACGGACAACAGTGTATTTATTAGCCATCAGTACAGTTGACTTCCCATTGAAACTCTGAATTCATGCGAATTACATATTTGCTTTCGTGGTGATAAGCTCAACCATTTTACAAGTTTGCCATGGCTTCACTGTCTTTCCCATTGCTGTTGTTGCTGTTGATATGCTGAGTAATGTAGACTTAATTGTTACCTTAACTATTATACATATTCCACTCCTCTCTACTGAAGTACATATGAGTAATATGGATTTTTTTTTTTTTGTAATTGATTCCAACCTCGACATTTTTCACTTCCTCTATTCGTAATTTGCAACATTGTCATCCCTCATCCCTTCGTAAGCTCTCGTTTGCTATTTTGAACTTCAGTATGTTGTTCGTCAATAATTAGTTATGGTCACAATTCTTATCCGATATTGTGTATGATTCATGATGTAGATTCTGATTACTTTTTCTCACAATCATGTGGCCTGTTTGATACCTTCATGTCTCTTTCAGTGTTTCGTGAGGTTACTTCGTTGTCTTGTGATCTTGGAACATGGTGTTTCTTGGAATCAGCTGCAATCTAAAGTGTAGCTTTCTCCTGGCCGATCGTGCAGGGGCGGAAGGAGACATGCTCAAATTCCCGTCCAGGTTTAGGTTCTCTGTCGTTTCCATAAATCGCTTAACACCATGCCAGGATGGTTACTCTGAAAGGGACAAAGCTGATTTCGTTCCCTACCTTTCTTCAGTCTTAAGTTTGTGTATCCTTCAAAACCACCTCGTCGTCGACGTGAGGTTTAAATGGTGATTTTGCTTCCATCTTCTTCATCTAGTCAACATCATCAGTTCCTCTCTGTGGCACATCTCACAGTGTCGCATTATCCTCAACCTTTCTCTCCAAGACCCTTTTCTCCCCTTACCTCTTCCACACACTAAAACAGCAATGAATAAAATAAATATACAAAAATTTGGCTAGATCAGGCACAACAACAAAGGGAGTGTTAAGAAGCATTTTAGAAATGATTCTAACACGAAATGCATTTGGTCCGTTAGCGACAAAACACTTAAGTCATTTCAAAATATGAAAGGTAAGCAACTGAAAATTTAACATGTGTTTACTCGTGTACCAAGATTTCAGAAAACGTTTTTTGCTACAGGTACGAATGGGGCAGATACATCTGTACCGTGAAGTTAAGAGAGCATATATTGCAGAAACATACGCTAACGCAAGTTTTAAATGGGAAAGAAAATATCATTTCCTCTTTTTAATAGTATCATGGCTTAGACTTTCCTTGGTTTCACTCAAGTATCAATTTTTACACAACGAAGCGTGACCAAAAAATGTTTTAATTGTTGTAAGGACATTGAATTTATAATATTCATATACAAGGTGTCCGGAAATTCCAGTTACAAACTTCTAGGATTTGTAGAGGGGAGTCAGTGCATAATATTTCGAATAGGACCCCGTGTTTCCGTCCTGTGTCGGTTTCAATTTAGGTGTTCAACACATCCATTTCTGCTTGAAGAATTGAATTAGACGTGGCGCAGTACGTTTATTATGTAATAATTCTAAAGGAAACATGACGAAACCTCCACGTAATACTTAAACACAGTTGTTTGTATAAACACTTAAACATGACGTGTCTACATTACTCCAAAACAAAAAACAATCCAGCAAACTGTACGTGCAGAACAGCGCTAACGCTTTGCAACAGCGGTTCGATGTGGCCGCCACCAATGTTGTTACAGATACTGTACCTACGAAACATGTTCTGGTACACACTCTTCATCCCACCTTCAATTTCTAGAGCAGCGGCCAGGACTCGTGCCTCCTCTGTCTTTATACAAGTCTCGTAAATTAAACTTTGCATGTGACCCCACGAGAAGTAGTTCATAGGGCGCAGGACGCGTCATCCTGTCTACCCTATTGGTTCCCAGGACAAGAACCTCGGCAGACGTGGACATATTACAAATCCGAACTGAAACCGTCGTAAAATGAAAATGCTACCTTTACGGACATTGGTTCCCACTCAAAATATTATGTACTCATTCCCCTTCACCAATTCTAGATGTCTGTAACGGGAATTTCCGATTACCCTGTATAAAATACGGGTCTTTTAGTCACGTAAACGGAGAAGGTTGTAACGATAGCAAAAACGTATATATGAAACACTCAGCTGCAACGCGCTGCTTTATGTTAGATATTAAAACAATAAAGTTTACTTGCAAGTTACTACATATCTTAAACTGATTCTGCAGCTAGAATTAAGACGTTACAACAGTTCACCGAACCCAGAGACTATGCCTCGAGTTGTTTCTCCACAAGTTCCGCCCCCGGAAGAGGGGTCAGTTTTCTCTTCGACACGCGTTTTGAACAAGTGCGATGCGATGAGACTTGATTATGCGCTCGGAGGCTGAGTGAAAGCTTGCCGTACAGCCGTCCGCGAGGCAGCCGTGCGCTGAACTTTCACGCACGCCACGTACAAGTCGCGCCCCCGTGCCTTCATCCATATGTAGCAGTCGTCTTCGCTACAAGCTACTGCTAGCGACTCGGCGTCCTATCGCGAAACCGGTTACCAATACAAGCGGAAATCGCAGTCACGAATCCAAGGGTGGGAGGGGGAAGGAGGGTCGTGGGGGTCATTACTTCCACCTCACATTTTACGAAACCTGTTACCTGCACTTTTCCGTACATCAATTTCCAAATTTCTTAGATAATATTCTCAAAATAAAGCAATATGAAAACAATCTAGAAATTGCATAACTATGTTACAAGCTATGTTCGCTATAGGACACTTTTGAGTGTCTGATCGGCTGTAGGGAGAACGTCAGGCAGATCTAGGCTCCCATTCACAGGCTGACCACACTTGTTGTCAGGATCAAATCGGACACGGCTTTTGTGTCCACAGGAAGGACCAGTCAACCACAGAACTGACTAAGGCAAGACTTAAAGGGAAAGACCCTTCACTAAAGGAAAAAAAAAGGGCCAGGTGCAAGTAGGGCTCGTGCACTGAGGGATCCGTACAAACATATAGCCAGTTCATCCATTTCAGGAATCAACAATCTCGACGATTTTTGTCTGATAATGGCAAGATATGGGCCCAGGGAGTCCAAGAGCTTCGAGGGTGTTTTAATTTCAAGTTTGATGTCGGATAAAAAATGACAAATAAATGTTTTTACGTGTGATATAACTACTTATCAACAATACTTGGCTTTCTTCCTTTCATTGTACTCTGAAATCTTGTTTCTTGCCAAATTTCATGTTTCTACGTCAACGGTAAGTACCCAACAGGTTGTGATGTGTGAGTTTAGGAGTATGAAAATATCTGACATAAATGGCCGTTGGCATTTCAGTGCGTTAACTTAGACGCTTCCATTTTCTACATCGCCAAGGCAACGTAGGCCAACTTGATACGTCTACAAGTTCTTGAGGGAAAATGTTTCTAACAATCGGACAGACAGACAGACAGACGAACGGACAATAAAGTGATGCTGTAATGGCTCCGTTTTTAACGATTGAGGTACAGAACCCTAATAACAGAAACGTCAGCTTTCCTGGCCATAAGAGAAACATCTAAAAGATACAGGTTTCCTCTCATTTACAAGCTCGCTTAGCAGTACTCTCTAGACCTTTGTTCTCCGTCTTAGTGGTCAGTAAAATATTGAAAACAGAGAGTGCACACTTCGATTATACAATATGGAGTAAATTATTATTCTTTTACTTTATGCTTAAGCAAAGTACTAAGCATTAATGTTGATAGGTGTCATGTGCAATTTTGGTATCTGAATCGATGGTGAGCGAGCAGCGACGTATTAAAGCTGCATCAAGTAAGTGAAGTATCTCTGATGTGCGCGAGGGCGCAGTAGGGTAGACAAGGTAAACTGTGTTAGAGTAACGCAAATAATGTTAAGCAGTGTTGGAGTGAGGAATCATGAGCAGACTTCGTTAAGCTCTGGTAGGGTGAGGAAGCAATTGCAATATTATAAGGTAAATATTGTAATAAAAATAAATGTCGTGTGACTAGGGCCTCCCGTCGGGTAGACCGTTCACCGGGTGCAAGTCTTTCGATTTGAGCCACTTCGGCGACTTACTCGTCGATGGGGATGAAATGATGATGAGGAGGACAACACAACACCCAGTCCCTGAGCGGAGAAAATCTCCGACCCAGCCGGGAATCGAACCCGGGCCCTTAGGATTGACATTCTGTCGCTCTGACCACTTTTTTTTTTTATTAATCTCATTTTGTTCGTTGTATTTGCTCGCGGCGGACGTCGCAAGACACCCGCTTCAGTTCGTCATTGACCCATCAGCTCAGTTTTTTTTTTTATTACAGAGGGCAGCTAGCCCTTTGACCGAACACGCTGAGCTACCGCGCCGGCTTCCACTCAGCTACCGGGGGCTGACAGTATTGTAATGATGTTACTTTTTTTTCAGTACTGCTGCGTCATCGGGCTAACTTGGTTATTGTACTGAGAGTATCTATATTTGAGAGGTAGGAAAGTGTATTGTTTGGATGTTAAGAAGTTCATTAAATTTAAAACCTTCCTTGAATACTTTTTCACAAAACATAAAAAAATTTGATGTTGTCATTTATGCGCATATTTCATTTTCTTACCAACCTTCGTCTCATAATTTTTAATAGATCATGCAACCAAGTGTGTTCGAAAAAAAGTTAGATTTCCAATTAACAGAGCACTCATAGCACCTCTCGAGTGTCTCTGTGTAGATACAGTAATTTGCAGCTTTAACATAGCGGCGAGCAAGACAGAGCAGTACTGCAACACGTTATCCAGATTTGCGCAGAATAGAGGTAAGGAGAAAACATTTTGATTTCTTTTATTTACTTAATCAGGGCCAATTTATGTTATTCAAAGACAGTTTTTGTGATCAATTTTAAAAAACCAGTTACTCCAGGTTTCATGTCAAAGTTCGTTATAGAGGCAGTTTATACTGTTCAAAATCCTTGCAGTCAGATTGCTAACTTTTACAGTATGAAAGACTTCCCTCTTCATTTCTACAATTAATTACTTTTACGGTGTAGCTTTGCTTTCGCACTACGACAGTACTAGTTTCATTACGGCAGTTCATTTATTATTGTTATAGCACAGACCTTACAATCAGAAACAGAACTTCCAGTCATATTTTCATTCATTTAGAGAATTTTCAATGTAAGCAAGTTGTTATTACTATTATTATCATTAGTAGCGAAGCTTCCAGACTGGAAGGCGCTAAGTAAAGATGGTTCATTTTACGTTCTTCTTGTTTTTCTGGTTGTTTTTATTTGTCTACCAGTTATTCATTGTTTGCTCCATTTTGTTCCGGTTCTTGGGCTTTTGTCTCTGGTTTAACCTCCCATTTTTCTACTTTTATTCTAAAATTGTTCCTTACGTCTATTTCTTCTTTGGTGATTTTGGTTAATTCCAGGTCTTTTTTAACATTTGGATCTATTCTCCTCCATTAGCAAGGAAAACTACGTATTTTAGTATTCTTTTTGTTCGTCTGTGTTCGGGAAGCCTCATTATGTGACCATAGAATTTGAGGCGTCTTTTCCTCATGTCTGTCTCTATGTTAGAATATTCTTCAATTTTGAACGTTTTCTGTAGTTTATATCAATTCTAGGCCCATCTTGGTCCCAAAATTTTCCTAATTATTTTTCTTTCTCCTTTCTTTAGAGTTTCTATATCAGTTTTCCTCTTTAGTGCCAAGGTTTCGCTGGCATACACATTGATGGTTTAATTACTGTTTTTTAATGTTTAATTTTCGCATTTAAAGATAAGCAGTTTTTATTATAGAGGTTTTGCACTAATCCTAAACCTTTACGAGCTTTTTATATTCTTTCTTTTTGTGCATATTTTTCTGAGATAATTTTTTTCTACATATTTAAAGTGTGATGCTCTGTTAATTTCTCCATATTTGTAATTAGTTGTTGTAAACACTGTCTTTTCAAATGATATCTGCAGGCCGACTTTCTCTGCGCGTTCTTTTAGAGTTTCTATCTGTTTTATACCCATCTCACAAGAATCTGCCATTACTGTGAGATCGTCCGTAAGGGATTCGTAGGTTATTTTATTTTATTTTACTTTTTGGTTCCTAATGAAATTGGTTTCTAGCAATTTTCTTCTTCAAGTTTCTTTTCCCATTCTTCCATGACTCTATCTAGAACTACATTGGACTACAAAGGCGATAACTCTTCACTTTGTCCAACCCCAGTTTTTATCTTGAATGGTTTTGAAAGTTTTCCCCTTAAATTTCACTTGGGATGTCGTATTTGCTAATGTCAGCTGAATGATTTTCTGTATTTTCCGCCGGCCGACGTGGTCGAGCGGTTCTAGGCGCTACAGTCTGGAACCGCGCGACTGCTACGGTCGCAGGTTTGAATCCTGCCTCGGGCATGGATGTGTGTGATGTCCTTAGGTTAGTTAGGTTTAAGTAGTTCTAAGTTCTAGGTGACTGATGACCTCAGAAGTTAAGTCCCATAGTGCTCAGAGCCATTTGAACCATTTTTGTATTTTCCGATCCAGTCCTTTTTCTTGAAGAATCCTAAAGAGTGTGGGCCTGTGGATTGATTCATAGGCCGTTTTGAAGTCGACAAAGACATATACTGTAGGCTTGCCTTGCATCTTCCTGATTATTGTGATTAATTTTAGGTTTAAAATTTGCTCTGGGCACTATCTGTTTGGCCTGAAACCAGCTTGGAAATCTGAGACTTTGAGCTCTAGCAGTTGTTGTGCTCTTTCTAGAATACAAGCTGATAATATCTTATATGTGACAGGGAGTGGAGAAATTTCTCTGTAATTATTCACATCATGTTTGTCCCCTTTTTTGTTATTATATTATTATTATTATTATTATTATTATTATTATTATTATAGTGGAACACCTTTTATGTGTGATTGTTTTTACTATTAAATCGTAGGCACGTATGATACATCGAAGGCAGGGAACACAACCCTGGACCCGTGCCCGAGTAACCATTCGTTTTGTTACAAATCTCTTTCCTCTGAAAGACTGCCATGACTTGTCTGTTACATCAACAGGTGAAGAAAATCTAATGTACAGGGTCGAATGCTTTATCGGAACGTGTGAGACAGTAGTGCAAGGCTGGGCAACCGGCACCCTGCAAGTCGGATACAGCCCGCGATTGGTCTCAATCCAGCCTGCGGAAGAAATCCGTGGCAGAGAACATGGACGTACTGATGACATTTCGAAGCCTGGCATCTCATTTCCAGATGTTTGCATTTTCTTACTTGTTATGAACATTGTTTCTTCACTAACAGCGACGCAGACTTTTGCACCGAAAATTTTTAAGATAGCTATTGTACAACGTCATAAGCAAAGAAAGAATGCTCGTGACACCCGTTTAAATGTAAATACACTGACGGAGAAAAATCGCAACACCAAGAGGAAGTTGTACGACATGAACGAAAGCTGGTAAGGGTGTTTCTACATCTGAAAGGTGATGTCTATTCAAATTTCGTGCCAGTCGCATAAGACTGGCGCTAGGAGCGCCATTATGGGGATGCATATTAGGTTTGTTTTAAATACACGCTGTAACAGTCGTGAGCGTTAGTTACCTGTGAGATTGGAAGCGGTGAGTTAATGTTAGTCAAGAACTCCTTCAAGGAGACAACGACGCTATTGTCAACATCACACTGAGTTTGAATGGGGTCGTGTAGCAAGGCTCCGAGAAGCTGATTGTTCCTTCTGTTACATTTCATAAACACTCGGCAGGAATTCAGCCACTATACAGGACCAATAAAAAGGTGTTAGCATATGGACGTAATGTGCTGTTCCAGTCTCTTCTGTGCCTAAGGTCCATCACCGTTCCCTTTGGATCCCTACGTAATTCGGTGCTCTCCGATACACACGATCGAACAGCGGAGGAGTGGTACTCAAGCGTCAACTTTAGGTTACAATATCTCCGGATGTAATTAACATTTTACAATGCAACAAACGGCTCTGATTACGTATTTGTTTATATGTTCAGATGTGCTAGCAAAACTAACGGGGTTCCATTTAAAAAAACGTAGGTTTGTGTTAAAGAACATACTTCCGTGCATTTTTTTATGGTTTTTATTAACCAATTACACTAGCCCCTCTCCTCACATTCGGTCTGTGGAATCGATTCGTCAGTATTTGATGTGGTTTACGAAATATATCCAGTGGTAACGTTAGGTGACTCACCCTGTATATGATTCCTGGCAGTGGTGGTTAGGAGAATGTACAGTCGTAACTAGACAGGGCTCTGGACGACCACGTGCCGCTATCGAGAGGAAAGGCCACCGTGTTCGGCGTATGGCTCTGGCGCATCGTACTGCATTTGCAGCAACAATTTGTGCAGCAGTTGGGACCACAGTGGCACAAACACTGAACTGTTACACATCTGTTACTTCAAGGACGACTGAGAGTCAGACGCCCTATAGCGTGCATTCCACTGAACCTGGACCACTGACATTGCACACTGGAGGGCAGGATGACGGTCCGTTGTGTTTGCTGATGAAAACTGGTTCCCTTTCGATGCCAGTGATAGCTGTGTGTTGGTTAGGAGAAGGTCATCTGACAGCCTGCAACCAACCTGTCTGCGTGCTAGACACATCGGACATATACCTCGAATTATGGTCCGGGGTGCGATTTTGTACTACAGCAGGAGCAATGTCGTAGCTATCCCACGCACCCTGACTGAAAATTTGTACGTCAGTGTCGTGATTCGATCTTTTATGCTGCCATTCATGAACAGCGTCCCAGGGGTGTTTTCCAATACATACCTACATACCGCTACATACCGCTGTTGTAGCCCAACATGCTTTACAGAGTATGGAGATGTCGCTTTGGTCTGCTAGTTCACCAGATCTATTTCCAGCGTCATCCACAAGCCAGCATTAATCGTCCCTGTACTGACCGACCAAGTGCAATAGGCACTGAACTCCATCCCACAAACTGACATCCGGCACTTATACAACACAATGCAACATTCTGGCCGTTAGGCTGGTTGTAAATGTATCTGAATTTTGCATTTTCATAGGCTTACCTCTCGGTTACATTAACCTGTGACCTTGCAACGTGATTCATTTAAATACCTAGACAAATGTATTCCCTAACTTTCATTACTTTACAGTAATTATTTTTTGCTGTTGCGGTTTTTTTCCGTCTGTGATCTGAAGATGGCGTGAACACAGTATGAATGTACTCTCAAAAACGTTGTTTTGAGGCATAATTTGCTTTTGTGGGGTGTAGGGAAAGGAGTGCCGCTCATATCGGCGCGTTACCGCAAAATCATTAACGTTACTGACGCTACATTTCTGATTTTATGTGTGACGAGGCGGCCCGCGAGCTTATTTATCTGGGTGTGGCTCAAGCGTCACCAAAGATTGTTCATCTCCGTAGTAGTGCAACCGTGAACGAGGAGTGCGAAATACGAGTTGGAACCAGGTTGCGCTAACAGATGGGCCGTCGTGGATTAGATGTTTCGAGGTTGTCTGAAACAAGCCTCAGACAAAGATCCATAGAATACGATGGATCCTTGTCCGGTTTAAGGGTCAAGCAACAGTGGCCGCCGCTTGGGGCGGCAAGCTGAGACCGCGCGTGGGTCGCCCAAATGCAGGATTTGCATGGAGTGCGTATTCCTTATAGTAACGAAACTGACATGGATGGAAATGTACTAGGGGAAAGACGAGGAAGAGGGACGGCCAAATGAGAAATAGATTGTGTGCAAAATGCGCATTGGTTTGAAATACTGCATTATTACAAAAAATGAGAAAAGCAATCATTGCCATTTAAATAACATTGCCGACAGAAACGAGCAACAAACACGCGGCATAATAATTAGTGCAGCATTGCTGAGACAATAATGTCCTTGTGGCCGTGTGTAGTGACTTACTGTGTGAATGTACGTGGACTGAGCAAGATTTGCCCCCACCTGGTCTATATAGTAGGTTCTCCTTGTCGTCATCGGACATCCATTGTATTGCTGAACGGCACCAATCCTAGTCTGGAAATATTTTTACGAAGCGACGTAGCAATGAAGTACAATGCTTCATCTACTTTAAGAGACAAATCATTTGTCTGTTATTTCTATGAAATAATAAAAGAGGCACGAAATTACGGTAACAGTAATAAATTAAAAACTCGACAACAATTAATTCATAGTATACAATAAAAGTAGAAAGTAGCTGATCTGCTCCCTGTATCCACATAATTTGCCGTTATCTGTTTGTAACTCTTGAAAACGAACAAGTTAACACGAGAAACAGAGTTCTGCAACCTCAGTTTTCACACTTCAGCACTAACTATTCGTAATGCTATGATTCGCGATAATAGCATGATTTCTGAGAAGAGTTTCAAAAAATTAGAAGAATACGTGTGAATTGTTGTACCATTCAACGGCTTATCACTTTCAGAGAAAATCAGTAAAAGGTGGATGAATTAAGCTTCCTTTCATTAGCCTATTTAATTCAATGTTTCGATTGTACGTTTCTTGAAACGGAGAGAGTCAAAATATTTCAATCTTTGTTTGATTTCTACGTTTGTTAAGGAAATAATACGAATAAAAAAAAGCGAAAATCGTGTTTTCAGTAACCGGTTAGTTTCAGCGGTTTTGACAGTCAGCTTAAACTGGAGTGGAGAAAATCGAGTTTGGGGTCCTAGGAATGTATCGTAAAGGTTTCAACCATACTCTGTGTATGGCCGCCTTGGAACCCTCGACTCGTTTTGATAGGAAAAAATGGAAAAAAAATTCTTTGGGGTTTTTAAGGAACGGCTCGGGAACTACTGTTGCTTCCATACACCCCTTAAGGTCCACCATACGCTGCATCAAATGGATAAAGAACCAACCGATTTGCACCATTTCCCTAAGCAGGAGGAAGTGTGTAATATTCTTACGTGACCATGTAATGCACGGTGGTGACTCTAAGGCGATCCTTCCGTTGGGTGCACAAACGGTCCCTAGCCCAAATCCTATCCAACACACTTACACTTTTCTATCACCAACAGAACCCCCGGAAGTATCCCCTGTTTATACACGGCATTTTGAAACGTATTGGTGGGAACATGTTGGACTCTCAGGCTGCTTAAAACACGAACTGTGGTAAGACATAAAACAGAAGCAATAAAAAATGGGGTACTTGCTCCCCGTTCTACCGACACAGACACCGAAGATACACCGTATTTCGGTGTGGTTATTGACCCAAGGTACCATCAGTCTCTGAAATGGTTTCCTGAAATAAACAATATTTTTATTGGAAGAATAGTTGTATTCAGGCTGAAGTCTTTTAATTATACGCTTGTGATAATGGAAAATCAGAGCCCTTAGGAAAATATAAAATGACCTAAGAAAAAATTGCATTTTCAGGAGCTAATGACAATGTTAACTTCGACGACCTTGCTCATCCGGAAGTAAACAACATACACATGGTGTTACAAAAAGGTGCAGCCAAACTTTCAGGAAACATTCCTCACACACAAATAAAGAAAAGATGTTATGTGGACATGTGTCCGGAAACGCTTAATTTCCATGTTAGACCTCATTTTAGTTTCGTCAGTATGTACTGTACTTCCTCGATTCACCGCCATGATTTCATACGGGATACTCTACCTGTGCTGCTAGAACATGTACCTTTACAAGTACGACACAGCATGTGGTTCATGCACGATGGAGTTCCAACACATTTCAGTCGAAGTGTTCGTACGCTTCTCAACAACAGATTCGGTGACCGATGGATTGGTTGAGGCGGACCAATTCCATGGCTTCCACGCTCTCTTGACCTCGACCCTCTTGACTTTCATTTATGGGGGCATTTGAAAGCTCTTGTCTACGCAACCCCGGTACCAAATGTAGAGACTCTTCGTGCTCGTATTGTGGACGGCTGCGATACAATAAGCCATTCTCCAGGGCTGCATCAGCGCATCAGGGATTCCATGCGACGGAGTGTGGATGCATGTATCCTCGCTAACGGAGGACATTTTGAACATTTCCTGTAACTAAGTGTTTGAAGTCACGCTGGTACGTTCTGTTGCTGTGTGTTTCCATTCCATGATTAATGTGATTTGAAGAGAAGTAATAAAATGAGCTCTAACATGGAAAGTAAGCGTTTCCGGACACATGTCCACATAACATATTTTCTTTCTTTGTGTGTGAGGAATGTTTCCTGAAAGTTTGGCCGTATCTTTTTGTAACACCCTGTATGTATCACCAAAATGTAAGTTAAACAAAATCTTAATAGGTTTTGGATGCGCGGCATATATTTTGCATAATTATTACCAACATGAAGCCGTTATTTTAACGATCGATTTAGAAAGCACAGTACTGGAGATTTTCAAATATAGTATCACAGAAGCCTATTATATCACACTGGAAATGCCTCACAAGAGCAGGTCGTATGTGCAGAGTTGGAAGAAAATATGAAAACATCTTGAGAAATGCCTGCTTGAACAGAAATCCAGATGCTAGGCAAGACTGGACGTTGCGCTGATGTGTCTGACCACGAATGGCCCCTCTGCAATTCCCTCAGTATGTTATGTCACTCGTGGCTGTAACAGTATTCTGCGTAATTGTGAGTGCCTTGTGTCGGAGCTAAGTGAACTCGACCGTGGGAAAATTACTGGTTCTTATATGGTGGATGCTTTGGTAACCAAGAGAGCGAAAGGGTTTGGTCTTTCAAGAGGCATCGAATCGAAAAATTATACTGCCTACAGGGAAAGCGGAAAAACAACATCCGCTGATTCACAACCCGTACGAAAGGGTGTGTTGAGTGATCACGACAGACGATCACTGAAGAGGACTGTGAAGAAAAATAATAGGATTATAGCTGGAAAAGGTATTGCAGAACTGAATGTCACACGTGCGAACTCTGCGAGCATCAAAACAACAGAACTGGAGCTCCAGTAGCAGAGAATTGCAAGTCCAGCTGGTATTCCAGACACACTCATCAGTGATGCAGTGCCCATTAACAGAGAAACGTGGTACTGAAGCCGTGAAACCTGGACTATGGAGCTATGGAAGATAGTCACTTAGTTAAATGAGTCTTTTTTCACACTGTGTCCAACCTTTGGCCGAGTTTACGTCCAGAGAGTGAAACATGATTTGGGGGGGGGGGGGGGTTCGGTGGCGATTTGGACAACCGTATCATGATAGTCCACGACTCCCATGGTTACTCTGCCAGGGTGTATTACTGCCAAGGCCATTTTGGCTGATCGGGTCCATAGCACGGTGCAATGTTTGAGCCCCAGCAGTGATGTCGTGCTTGAAGATGACAGAGCCTCTGCACGCAGAGTTCGCATCGTCCGGGAAGGATTTTGTGAGCATGATGATGAACTGTCGTATCTCCCCTGGCCACCATCGCCACCGGATCAGAACACTGCTGTGTCCTGGTGGGCTACTTTGAAGAAAAGCTTACGTGATCGCTATCCACCTCCATCCGCGTTACCCGAACTTGCTTCTGTTTTGCAGAAAGAATGTGTAAGATGCTCCTGAAAACCATGCAGGACTTGTACGAGAGTAATCCGAAAAGTAAGGTCTCCTATTTTTTGATAAGTACATAGACCTGTTTATTTCTACAAATGGTTTACATTAGTTTACAGCTTGAACATTTAGCTATTTTTTGACATAATCACCATTTCTGTAGATGCATTTTTGTAGACGATGTGGCAGTTTTTGTATGCCCATGTCATACCAGATGGCCGCCATGCTGGTCCTCTTTCACCTCGTCGTCGGAGCTGAATCGCTTTCCGGCCAAATGTTAACCTAGGGAACAGGTGACAGTCACTGGGCCCCAAGTCAGGACTATAGGGTGGGTGGGTGATTGTGTTCCACTGAAACTGTTACAGGAGAACAACGGTTTGCCGAGCCATGTGTGGGCGAGTGTTGTCATGGAGAATGTGTACGCCCTTGCTCAACATTCCTCTTCTCCGGTTCTGAATTTCCCGTTTGAGTTTTTTCAGAGTCTCACAGTACCTGTCAGCGTTAATTGTGGTCCCAGCGATTCAGCTCCGACGACGAAATGAAAGAAGAGGTTCATAACGTTCAGAACAGCATGGCGGCGAGCTGGTATGACATGGGCATACAAAAACTGCCACAGCGTCTACAAAAATGCATCGACAGAAATGGTGATTATGTCGAAAAATAGTTAAATTTTCAAGCTGTAAACTGATGTAAACCATTGTAGAAATAAACAGGTCTATGTACTTATAAAAAAATAAGAGACCTTACTTTTGGGATTACCCTCGTATTTATCCATTCCGAGACGACTGGAAGCTGTTTTTGTTTCCAACAAGCTTGCTACACCGTACTAGCCATTGTAATGTGTTGTGTTTTTGATGTTTTCGTATTTCTGCCCAACCCCCGTAATAACAATCATTTTAAGTGAAAAGTTCTGCTGTTTAACAGCTACAGAATAAATGATGGTTAGTTGCTTAATTCGGAGTAGGGGACCAAATAGCGAGGTCTTCAGTCCCATAAGATTGGGAAAGGATGGGGAAGAAAGTCGGCCGTGCTCTTTCAAAGGAACCATCCCAGGTCTGCCTGAAGCGATTTAGGGAAATCACGAAAACATAAATCAAGATTGCCGGACGCGGGTTTGAACCGTCGTCCTTGCGAATACGAGTCCAATGGGCTAGCCACTGCGTCACCTCGCTCGGTACAGAATAAGGGTCCTCATTTATTTATGCATTCTATAGTTCGGTCTAATAGCAAATAGTTTGTAAATAAATTATACAAAACTGCAACAGTCACTTTTTGAATAATTATGTTTTATTCCATGAACCGGTTTTCGAAGCTTTAAATTTAAATATAAAGGTCCTAGTCTAACAGACAGCTGCATCTCACTGTAGATACAATAAATCTGTAGCATTGATTCATGGGTATCCATGTTAATGCCAATCCCAAAAAAATTACTATTAACTGCCTGCATTATACGTAATATACAAGTAGAAATAAGATGATTACCTGAAGTTTGTTCTTGTAGTAGTTTATTTAATTTTGTAATCTCATATTATCGCCAGTCTGATTAAAACATCTGCCCTTATATCGATCTCAGTACATGTAAAGAAGAACAAATTACATCTCTGTGCAAAGTAGGTGTATGCCATATCTTCCTGTCAAGATCTTTGTTACAAGCAACAGTTGTAAAGCGCATGCTGGATGCTGTAAAAGTCTCGCTGTCAGAGGGTAAATTAATATAGTTTGTGTGGAAGAATGTGTTGTGATACAACAACTGGACATCAAAATGGAGGCAGACAGATGGACACTAACCGAAAAAAGCCGCCTATACTGTCGTAGTAAGCAAAAAACTAAATTTACATCCATATGGACAGATAAGCTATACTCATGGCGATAGATTAAAGTGTGTTCCATCTTTTTGTCATAGAGCCAGCACCCAGCATTGTGCTAGCAATAATGATGTAACTTCCTAAAACCATCTGAAGATGGACCTGAAAAGGTTCGAAAACCGGTTCATGGAATAAAACATAATTATTCAAAAAGTGACTGGTTGGAGTTTTGTATAATTTATTTACATTTAATATACAGTCACTGTTCTAAAATATCCGTAATGGATAAGCATAAGCAAAGAGTTTGCAGTAGAAGAGACGATTTTCACACCTAGCGAAGATGAACAAGCTAAGTTACGCACTTGAAAGCCCATGTTAACCGGGCGCTTTTTCCTTGTTTTGGTCCATGATACCGCCTTCGAAAATATGGTATCAAATGTGTGTGAAATCTTATGGGACTTAACTGCTAAGGTCATCAGCACCTAAGCTTACACACTACTTAACCTAAATTGTCCTAAGGACAAACACACACACCCATGCCCGAGGGCGGACTCGTACCTCCGCCGGGACCAGCCGCACAGTCCATGACTGCAGTGCCTAAGACCGCTCGGCTAATGCCGCGTAGAAAATGTGGTATACTTTTACTTAAACACCCCGCTGAACTGTGTTGTCTGGGTTTCATTTGTCAGTTTAACCTAGTTGTAAAGCTTGTTGTATTGTTTTATTCTCTAGACGAAAACGGCGCTTCGTGGGTTTTGCCTTTCTTCTCGGTAAACATAAATTAATCGATTCTGGTGTTGTGTAACAATTACTTGTGTTCTTCTTAATGCCCATAACAGTCTCGTAGAGGAACTCACAATCCGCGGTTCGAATGTGAAGCTGTGTGAGAGCGTACACGTGTGCAGAAATTTATGAAACGGTGAGGACCCGATGCGCATCTGCGTGCGAGGTAAACGCGTGAGGTGGGCGTGTCCCGGCCGTTATGCCGGCGTCTGTTACCGCGGCCTCCAGGGCTTTATTTGGCCAAGGCCGGCCGTATGTCAGCGCAAGCCCCGGTGTGGGTATGCAAATACTGACCGCCGCTCCGCAGACAGTTAGCACCGCTCTAAGCGCTTAGCGGCTACCCGCCCTGTCTGATCACCGCTACTGTAACTGAGCGCGCGCACACACGTACAGACACACACACACACACACACACACACACACACACACACACACACTGAGTGGATTCGCGAGGCGGAAGTGTGCGTAACAGGCGCTAACACAGCATTCCAGCAAATTGCGCGGTCTTGGCGAAAACATAGTGTCCAAATATTGCCAAACATGATACCCCCAACAGATTAAAACTGTATGCCGGACCGAGATTCGAACTCGAAACCTTTGCCTTACGCGGGCGAGGGCTCTACTAACTGAGCTACCCAAGCACTACTCACGCTCACAGCTTGGGTAGCTCAGTTAGTAGAGCCCTTGCCCGCGTAAGGCAAAGGTCCGACTTACGACGTACACTCCGCAGCAGAGTGAAAAAATTCATTCTGGAGATTACCGAACATTTTCTTTATTAAGTGAAGCAGCAATTCTAGGTATGAATCCAGTACCTTTATTACACTGACGAAAAAAAAAGTACAGCACCAAAAAATAATTAATGTAGAGTCACAAAACATCGGGAATACACTCGTCTAGATGACATGTTTAAGTGATTAACTTCGCAAGATCACAGGTCAATGTAAGCAGGAGATAAACCATTGTAAATGTGAAATGCTGGTACATTAATGTTGAATGCACGCATGTAAACGTGCATGCATTGTGTTTTTCAGATGTTGAATGTCAGTTTTTGGGATGGAGTTCCATGCCTCTTGCACTTGGTCGGTCAATACAGGGACAGCTAATGCTGATTGTGGATGGCGCTGGAGTTCTCATCCGATGATGTCCCATATGTGCTCGACTGGAGGTAGATCTGGTGATGGATCAGCCCAAGGAGCATGTTGTGTTAAACAGCTGTATGTGGACAAGCGGTATCCTGTTGGAAAACACTCCTGGAATGCCGTTTGTGAATAGGAGGACAACAGATGAGTCAGGGCGCGTGGGATAACCAGGAGACTGCTTCTGCTGTCATACGAAATCGCACCCCAGACCATAGCTCCAGGTGTAGCTCCCGTGTGTCCAGCACGCAGACGGTTGGTTGCAGGCTCTCAGCTGATCTCCTACTAACCAACACACAGCCATCACTGCCATCGAGGCATAGCCAGTTTTCATCACAAAACATAACCGACCTCCAACCTGCCCTCCAATGTGAAACGTCAGCGGTTTGCGGTCAGTGGAATCCATGCTACAGAGCGACTAGCTCGGAGCTGTACTTGAAGTTCGTTATTTGTGCCACCGTGTTGGCAACTGCTGCTCAAATTTCTGTTGCAGATGCAGTACGATGCGGCAGAATCATAAGCCGAGCACGATGATCTTCCCTCTCGATAGTGTCACGTAGCCACCCCCCCCCCCCCCCCCCCCGAGTCGGGTTTTCTTGACAGCCATTATGTACAGAGGCTAAATTCCTGCCAAGCCTTTCTGCAATATCGCAGAAGAAATATCCATTTCTCGTAACCCCATTTTTCGACCTCGTTCAAAGTCACTGAGGTACTGATAATGGCTTCTTTGTCACCTTCAAGACATTCTTGAACTTGAACTCACTATGCCCAGTCTCAAAGGTAACTAGCACTCTCGACCGCTACACCATGTATTAAAAGCGAACCTGACATGAATCTTCATACGAGCAGTCTTTCTGAAAATCATAATGCATTCCAGCTAACTCCTAGTGTGTGACGCAAGTGGGTTTCACTAGATGGCAATGACGTAACCATTAATAATCCTCACAGGTTAAAACCGCATAGTCGTATGTTGCATTTTATGTTTCATCTCCTTTGTTTTGTATTCTTACGTTTCATGGAAACACTCTAGAGCTCAGTGTGTATCATGTAATTGGTTTCGTCTTCTCTGGTTGGAGAAAACACAGCGGTCTAATTCTGAGTTCACCAGCACTACAGGAACTTCATAATTGAAACAACTTAAGTATCAATGCACAAGGGAAAACTTCTAAAGTCTGTTTTGTAAAATGCTAATATGACATACTGTTAAAAAAAAAATAGTTTAGGAATGAATTTCAAAAAATATATAATAAGGAAGGTTAGTTTAAAAGTAAGTCCGAAATGACATAATCAGGCGTTTTTATTGGAATATAAGTGTAACTGTAGTCTTGGACTTACTGTTTTAATGTATTCCTGTTGATAGAACTTTGCATGTATAATACGTGCTCAAAACTTTTATATTGTTCAAAACACTGCTAACACCTTGCCTGTGAACGAAATATACTTTAAAGTGGACATTCGTTCCTGCTCGCCTTGACTAAAAAAGTCGCCACGGGTTGTTGATCCAAGGTCTGCTTGTCTGTGGTTTAGGACACAGCTTTGGAGTTACTGTATGTCTGAAACACGCCGGGTACGTGTAGTACAAATGGTTCAAATGGCTGAGGACTATGGGACTTAACATCTTAGGTCATCAGTCCCCTAGAACGTGGAACTACTTAAACCTAACTAACCTAAGGACATCACACACATCCATGCCGGAGGCAGGATTCGAACCTGCGACCGTAGCGGTCCAGCGGTTCCGGACTGAAGCGCCTAGAACCGCACGGCCACCGCGGCCGGCACGTGTAGTACAATGGTGGTCTATCTGGGCATAACAAAAACTCGACAACCACTGAGAACGCTACATCTAGTGTATCACGCGACATCGACCGTCGACTCGGGAATACTCTGCCCCGCTTACTTGTCTCTGTGATTCGTTTCTGCAGTAAAATGAGTAAATTTGAAGAGTGAATCTCCTTTGGCAACAAGGATTACGTTATTACCAAAATTTGAATTCACTCCAGGACTCACGACGGGAAACTGTACTTTCACAAGAATATGTGATGCTACGTACTAATCAAACCGGCAAAGAGATGGAGAGAGCACCATAGGGAACCACCACTTCTAAAGAATATGAGAATAAATGGGAGTGATATGTGTCACAGAAGCTGAAAGATCCTGTGGTCAACAATGCAGCAATAGGAAAGTGAACAAGCTTCTGACGACAGCCTACGCCCAGAGTGCAATGGTAGTTTACTGATAAGCATTAGTTCCAATTAAGTCGGGGTGGAGGAAATTGATAGTGGCTGTATAGCATCATTTGAAGATGCTAATAGATCACAAAACGGTAGATGAGTAATGACAATAATGGTAGACATAATTGTTGTTGAATGAATGGAGGGGATTAATAAGAGTCACAATAACAGCAGCATAGGAAGCCTGTAGAACAAAGTTCAATAGACCATCGACTTAATGGTCGTTAGCTCGGATTGAACAAGGATGGGGAAGGAAATCAGATGAATTCTTTTTAATCAGAATCATCCAACCACACGTCTAAACCAGTTTAGGTAAGTAATCTAAACCTAATTTAAGCTTCCAGGTTGCAAATCAAATGTCTTAATTACTGTTCATCCTGCTTTAATATAGCGTCAAGAAATTGTACCAAGTAGTAATAACAGTTCATATAGGTGTATGAAAGACAGCCATATTTTCTTTATTCTCTTTTTGGCATGAATGATAATCAGTCATAGACGTGGTTACTGGTGAACGCAGAGAGCAGCACATTTTAAATTGACATAATTACCTAAGGAAACGATCGGCGTAGTGAATTCCTTCAATTGGCGTGCTTTACCTATCACGCAGTTCGGCACTGGACGCAGTGCCATCAG
The DNA here is from genome assembly GCF_023898315.1 of Schistocerca nitens. Taxonomy (NCBI): domain Eukaryota; kingdom Metazoa; phylum Arthropoda; class Insecta; order Orthoptera; family Acrididae; genus Schistocerca; species Schistocerca nitens. The sequence goes on along the minus strand of NC_064618.1, from coordinate 467,539,679 downwards.
GGAAGAGACTAATAGGCAAGCGTAAGTGGAGTTTGATGGATGTAACGAAAATGGATTTGAAACGATTGATCGTCTTGGGGACTGGGAACCGATCGTTGACTTCCTTAGAGAAAGCACAGCGGAGCGTAATCAAACCAACACCCATCTCAGTCTTCGACTTTATTCTGAATTTTTGAGATAAACATTCAAAACACGTACATCGCTGTTATGTAGGTGGGACAAGAACAGACAGTTGGGAGTTTTCGGCGCTGCCGTTCTTGACAGCTACACTGAGAATGTATGGTCACGTTGTGAGTGCGTGCGTGTCACGCAGGACTTCGCGTGGCGTAAATACTCGTAAACTTATCTGAGTACTAAAATGAGACAGCATTTCCGGCGTCATACGCTTCTGCCCTTCGCACACTAACGTGTCACGCTTCGCTTTCCAAATTATGGGTGTTGTCTACGATGACAGTGCTGCAGAAAATATTGCTTGCTTTGCCAACAGAGATTAACTTTAAATTCTCTTATCGTAACGCAAGTTGTAAGAGATATCTGGATCTCGCCACCCACTATAGTTCACAGTCCAAGATTGGAAAGCTTCTTCTTTCTGACAAAATAAGGCATAAGCTTGTCAGAGAAGCTGTATTTACTTATTTTCATGCAGAATGCGAGCATTAGAAAATGCATGAACGCTTTCAAATGACAGTGCAAGTGCAGTACCTGACATCAGTGATTAAATTTCCATATATAGATTAAAATTGTGTGCTGTAATGACTTTTGACATTTGGCGCTGCTGTGCACAACGATCTCCTCTAGATTTTTCCGTGCGCTACGAATTTCAGCTACACACATCTACATCCTTTGTGAATGTTTCCTTACATCCACACTTATATCTCAGTATGTCGTCGTTCTGGTCTTTTCTCTCTCTCCGAGTAACTCCAAAGTTATGTATTGTCAAATCTGTTTTATAGAAATAAAACTGCTAATGTTATTTGCTTGAACTGTTATATAGCATTCCGAGAACGCAGCATCATTTAGGCACCTTATAAGCGACGAGTGGGCTAGATCCAACACGCCAGGTTTCACGTCCTGCTCACATCCATTTCACATTCATTGTAATCATAATTACTTCTTCTACTCCAGTCTTTTCCCTGATTCATTTGTTTTATTGCCTGTCTAGCAATTCTAAGCTCCCCGTTTCTCTCTGACAATCTCTTTTATTTTTTATTTATTTATTGATGAAGTTATCTATGTAGTTAGCTATGTAACAGTCGAAATTTTATTTAATTTACCAAAAGCACTCGTTACTCCTTTGTTAATTTCTTTCGCAGTGTACAGATTGGTTCTCTTCAACTTCTACTAATACATATACCCATCAACAGATTCTGCGATCTTATTGGTACTTCGTACTATTTTTTATGTATAGACTATATCTTTTGTGATTCTGTTTTCAGTCCTGAATTGCCTATCTGATGATGTCTAAAATGAGCATTGCAATGTTGATGTATAATTTTTTAAATCTGTTATCGCTGGCTTTTATATAAACCACTGTTAGTGCAGACTAAATGACTAAATTGAAACCGAGTACAAATTCATCTCAAACTCATTATTTCTAGCTGTAGTGATCACCGTTCACTGTTCTGTGTTCTACAATGTCGTTCACGACTTGCAATCATTTTTACATCTTCTTAAACAGAATTTAGTTCTCCACCTCATAATTCCGTCCGCTTATAATTATTGCCTTCTGATAACTGACGTCATGTCTTAGGAACCGTCATCCCTTTCGTTATAATAAATAAACAAACATCGTCTGAAACTTATTGGCAGGTTAAAAGTGTGTGCCGAAATGAGATAACAACTGGAACTTCCAGGAAGTTTCAAATCAGCACTCACTCCGCTGCAGAATGAAAAGTCATTCTGCAAACAGCTTTTGGATCTCTACTTTTTATCACTGACTACCGGTTTCAATCTGTCCTGCTGATCGTCTTCAGATCTGACGCCGCAAAGTCCTTTCTGTCAATTGTACTGTGTGAGATTTACATCACTATAGGCCAACAGCACTTTACGACTTCATCTGCAGCCCAGATTGAAACCAGTAGTCGGTAATATAAAGTTATGATCTAGACGTTGTTAGTTTATTTATTATTGCCTCGGCCATGGTGTTGTAGGGTACGGTATTCTATTTCTTTGAAGAACTTTGTATTTTTGTTTCTATATTTTAAAGACGTCGAAGGTTTATTTCTATGTTCATAAGACACGTTCTCTTCTGTTAATATTCCATGTAATCGTTCGCTTACTATTTCAATTCTGAACGTCTCATCTTGTGTATGTCATTATCAAAGGACGATCAATGGTTCAAATGGCTCTGAGCACTATGCGACTTAACTTCTGAGGTCATCAGTCGCCTAGAACTTAGAACTAATTAAACCTAACTAATCTAAGGACATCACACACATCCATGCCCGAGGCAGGATTCGAACCTGCGACGTAGCGGTCGCTGGGCTCCAGACTGTAGCGCCTAGAACCGCAGGGCACTCCGGCCGGCGACGATCAATGCAAGGAGAAGACATCTTCATAGCAGGTATTTTCAAGAGACCGATTCGCGAATCGACGGAATAGTTTCATAACCTAAGTAGCTAATGCGTGTCATTGTGGTGTGTCTTGGTTTGCTTGTACCCCAATGGAGTTCAAGTGACCTGCACTAGGCCGGGAAGGGAAGAAATTATGATTGCGTAAAGCGCTGTATCATCAGAATGTGAGCCTACGTTCTGCATTAATCCCTAAAACTATCCAGAAGTGTTGAGGGACATGCAATATGTGTCAGTTGAGACCCACCACTTGGATAAAAGTGTCAAGTTCAGCAGCGAGGTTAGCGTTGTTCGAGGGAAATAGGCTCTGTTCTGGAAGACAGAGTGAAATTTCAACTGTTTATAAGTTTATACAACTGTTATCCAGCCGATAATATGACACTTCATTTGACATTGCTTGCATTAACGCTTCTTAAGGTATAAATAGGATAACGCCCCATCGTAAAAGGTACGTTAGTGTTTACGAATGAAGAACCTTAAGCTGTTGGACAGTGTGTATAGTACATCGACTGGCAGAGTCAAAAGTAAGAAAGACAGTCTGTATGGGATGGACACCCTTCTTGACTTGGAATACAGCGTTAAGATAAACAAACATAAGATTAAAGTGATGAAGAGTAGCAGAAAGGAGAATAATGACATGTATACCATAAAAGTGTGCCAAACAATGCTGTGGCCGTAGTGAAAGGATTGTAATATCTAGGCACATACATTAACAATATGGAAGCAGGCAGGAGAGACATCAACAACAGACTGCTACAAGAGAAGTAAGATTTTTTAACATACGAGGTGTGATCAAAAAGTAAAGGATATTTTCGTTTTTCTTAAAGAATCTTTATTTAATCAACACCAACTATGTCCCCTACGAAGTAATCCCCCTCAAATATATTACAGTCGTGCCAGCCGTTTTTCCAATCTTAGAAGCAATTCTGATAGTCATTTTTCGCTAAGGTATTCAATTCCTTCAACGATTCTGTTTTTATCTCTTAAATGGTGGCAAGACGACGTCCTTTCATACTTCTCTTCAGCCTCGGGACTAGAAAGAAGTCGCAGGAGGCCATGTCCGGTGAATACTATGGCTGAGGCAAAATAACGGTACTGCTTTTTTGCCAAAAAAGAACGACGAACAAGCATTGAGGTGTGACGGGAGCATTATCGTGATACAATTTTCACGCGTCGTTCTACCACGATTCTGGTCGTTTTCTTCTGAATGCCCCACGCGGCCGGCCGGAGTGGCCGAGCGCTTCTAGGCGCTTCAGTCTGGAACAGCGCGACCACTGCGGTCGCAGGTTCGAATTCTGCCTCGGGCATGAATGTGTGTGATGTGCTTGGGTTAGTTAAGTTTAAGTAGCTCTAAGTTCTAGGGGACTGATGACCTCCGATCTTAAGTCCCATAGTGCTCAGAGCCATTTTTGCTTCATGCGAATGGCAAATAATTTTCAGGTAGTACTCCTGTTGACCGTTGGACCATAAGGCATGATGCACTGTCCTATTTTAATCGAAGAAAACATGTGATCGAAATGTCGAATTGTTTTCGGTCTTGGTTCTTCAGGCAGTTTGGTTCAAATGGCTCTGAGCACTATGGGACTTAACATCTGTGGTCATCAGTCCCCTAGAACTTAGAACTACTTAAACCTAACCAACCTAAGGACATCACTCACATCCATGCCCGAGGCAGGATTCGAACCTGCGACCGTAGCGGTCTCGCGGTTCCAGATTGAAGCGCCTAGAACCGCACGGCCACAACGGTCAGGCAGTTTCCATTGGGATAATTGGACTGTGGTTTCGACGTCATACTGGTATACCAATGTTTCGTCACGTCTTATAACATTCTTTAGAAGTTTTGGATCTTCATGACTTCGTTCAGAAATTCCCGCGCGATGCCTACGCGACGTCGTTTTTGGTCGAAATTCAATACTTTCGGAACAAGCCTAGCTGTGACACGTTTCATGCACAAAACATCAGAAAAAATTGTTTGGAATGAGCCAAAGAATATGCCGAAGTCATCAGCAACCACTGTGATGGTGCGACGATTTTTCAGGACTATTTTCTTTAACACTTCTACATTATCGCCAGTAACTGATGAGGGCGATCGGCGTCTTCAACGTTTTTTCGAACCTATTTAAAACGTTTATAGCACTCATTCTTGTCGTACTCATAGTTGGTTCGCCAAAAGCCACAGTCAGCATTTCGAATTAGGCACTGGACTTTATTCCATTTTTGAAGCAAAATTTAATGCAAATTATTTGATCCATCTTTTTCGAAAGTAAGGATTCGCCGAGCACTCGAAACCACGTATAACTTTTTCGACTGTCACCAATAAACTGAAAATTCAAAACATCTGAAAATGCACAGATACATTAGGAAGACGTGTGCCAACAAGATAAAAAAATTTAAAATCGGATGTATGACTCGCCAAATTAAAAAATTTCTGTTAGTTTTTCTTCGCACCTCGTATTAGCGTTAGTGGTATAAAATGTCTACGTGGAACGGCAGAAAATTTTCTGCGACTCAGAACTGCATGGTAGTCAAACGTAGATCGTGGATAGGACTTGAGGGATGATGCCGTGCATATTAAACCCACTTTCCATAAGCAGAGCGCTTACAGTTATCCGTTAGTATTAAAGGCTGTAACTGATAATGAGGCAGCTGGGAGAAGCGCTAACCCACTGAAGGTCGTACCGCGTTCTCGTGCAGACGCACAACTCTGTTCGGGACCCGTTTGTGCCAATGCGTTGACTGTCATGGCAAATGATTAGTTTTTAGAGCTACTAAGTCGTTTAATAAGAGAAATATTGGCACATGGATCAACGTCACTTAAGGTATTTTGAAAGATCCATACAAAGAATAAAAGAAGAGTATTTTTAATGAGTTTTCGTTATTTAGTAGACAAGCCGCATTTCCCCCCTTTCACATAAATATTTTCCTTGTCCGTCTGTGCACATCGTAATACTCTAATCCGACTGCGATATTACAATCAAACGTGGAAGATACCGTGACCCTGGCGGCAGAGGATACGAAGGGCTCACTGAAGATACGGAAATCTCTTCGGTGCTGCATGTACACCGCACAACCTCTGAAATACTTCCCTCCCCCCCCCCCCGGAACCCCTCCCCCCATCTCCCGCACCCTCCCACCACAACGAACTAACACATAAAGCTAAACGCTTCACTAGAGTTTCCTTAACCTTAATACACTCCTGGAAATTAAAATAAGAACACCGTGAATTCATTGTCCCAGGAAGGGGAAACTTTATTGACACATTCCTGGGGTCAGATACATCACATGATCACACTGACAGAACCACAGGCACATAGACACAGGCAACAGAGCATGCACGATGTCGGCACTAGTACAGTGTATATCCACCTTTCGCAGCAATGCAGGCTGCTATTCTCCCATGGAGACGATCGTAGAGATGCTGGATGTAGCCCTGTGGAACGGCTTGCCATGCCATTTCCACCTGGCGCCTCAGTTGGACCAGCGTTCGTGCTGGACGTGCAGACCGCGTGAGACGACGCTTCATCCAGTCCCAAACATGCTCAATGGGGGACAGATCCGGAGATCTTGCTGGCCAGGGTAGTTGACTTACACCTTCTAGAGCACGTTGGGTGGCACGGGATACATGCGGACGTGCCTTGTCCTGTTGGAACAGCAAGTTCCCTTGCCGGTCTAGGAATGGTAGAACGATGGGTTCGATGACTGTTTGGATGTACCGTGCACTATTCAGTGTCCCCTCGACGATCACCAGTGGTGTACGGCCAGTGTAGGAGATCGCTCCCCACACCATGATGCCGGGTGTTGGCCCTGTGAGCCTCGGTCGTATGCAGTCCTGATTGTGGCGCTCACCTGCACGGCGCCAAACACGCATACGACCATCATTGGCACCAAGGCAGAAGCGACTCTCATCGCTGAAGACGACACGTCTCCATTCGTCCCTCCATTCACGCCTGTCGCGACACCACTGGAGGCGGGCTGCACGATGTTGGGGCGTGAGCGGAAGACGGCCTAACGGTGTGCGGGACCGTAGCCCAGCTTCATGGAGACGGTTGCGAATGGTCCTCGCCGATACCCCAGGAGCAACAGTGTCCCTAATTTGCTGGGAAGTGGCGGTGCGGTCCCCTACGGCACTGCGTAGGATCCTACGGTCTTGGCGTGCATCCGTGCGTCGCTGCGGTCCGGTCCCAGGTCGACGGGCACGTGCACCTTCCGCCGACCACTGGCGACAACATCGATGTACTGTGGAGACCTCACGCCCCACGTGTTGAGCAATTCGGCGGTACGTCCACCCGGCCTCCTGCATGCCCACTATACGCCCTCGCTCAAAGTCCGTCAACTGCACATACGGTTCACGTCCACGCTGTCGCGGCATGCTACCAGTGTTAAAGACTGCGATGGAGCTCCGTATGCCACGGCAAACTGGCTGACACTGACGGCGGCGGTGCACAAATGCTGCGCAGCTAGCGCCATTCGACGGCCAACACCGCGGTTCCTGGTGTGTCCGCTGTGCCGTGCGTGTGATCATTGCTTGTACAGCCCTCTCGCAGTGTCCGGAGCAAGTATGGTGGGTCTGACACACCGGTGTCAATGTGTTCTTTTTTCCATTTCCAGGAGTGTATATGTTTGGACCTAGTCGGGTGGGTGACGCTGCTTGGTTCAGACTGTGATTTAGCCTCTCCTCTTGTAAAAAATTAAGTAAAGTCATATGGCCTGAATGGCTGGGAGACCCCGAAAGGCAGGTTCAGCCGCCGAAGTGGAATGGCTTTCCCTGTACTTGCGTTCTCAAGCACCGTTCCGTCGTGAAGTATGGGGGGGGGGGGGGAGGAAAAGATCACTGATGTCAGCTGTATCGGGACACCACGCGGAATCAGCGGCTGCAAGTGGAAATGAGTACTGGACTCGAATTCGAATCCGAGATCTGTTACTTACTAGGTGTGTGCGTTAACCAGTGAGCCATCCGGATCACAGTGTTATCGCAACTGTGCGTACTATTTGGGCACGCCTCACGGCCGACCCACACTCCCACCGAGCGCCCCCTATGCGCACTCTCCGTCCATTTCTTCCATGCTAGCTACTCTCAGATTCCCGCAGGAGGTCGGACGTACTTGCGCATCCACGCTGATGAAAGTGAGTCCACTGTCCATGTAGGCGAATCAATTATATGAATGGGTGGTGTCTGTCCTTTCTCACATATCCGAGAGAACAGACACCACGCATTCATATACGAGGGCTGGAACTTAATTAGTGGCAAATGTTTATTCACAACTGATACAAAAGAGTTACACGTTTGCACCCGTTTCTGTCCTTCAAAGTAGTCACCAGCGTTGTGTACAACCCGTTGTCAGCGATGTGGAAGGCGTAGCGTACCGTTAGCAGAGCCTGTTCTGTTGATAGTGCGAATGGAGCATTCAAAGAGGATATAATCAGTAAACCGAAAGAGAAAATCCCTCTAAGCAAAATGGTGGAATAGCAGTTGCGATAAAGCATTGAGAATAAGAATGTAGCATGCAACAAAAGGAACAGCGACAAAACAGACGTTAATCTGGCGACGAATATGCAAGCGAAAAAGCGAACGACAAGAAACATCAGGAGAATCAAAGAGAATGTCAAAAGAATGTAGAGACTTCTACAAAATAATAAAAATCCAGATCATAGGATACCAACCACAAAACCTGTGTTTCAGAAAAAGTCTGGAGAAGTGACACTGGAGGACAAAGAGAACTAATGAATTGCCCTGAAACGGCTGAGAGATTTCTAAGGAGCGAAGAGATCAAAAGAAATGATAAGTCAAAAGCATCAGGCGAGATGGAGATCAGGAGCTTGGCGTCACAATACAGACGAGGATTAGTGATCATGATGTCATCATAGTATGGCGACGAAAGTTCATAAATCAGTCTACAAGACTAGGAGAGTGTTTTTGCTAGAAAGAACAGATAAATAGTTGTTAGCATCTCCAGTAGACGGACCCAGAGGAATTATGGGCAAAGCTTGAACAGACTGTAAATCCTGCTCTGGACAGGTATATGCCTAGTACGTGGTTTAAGGTCGCGAATGACCCACCGTGGTTTAGCAACGAAATTCCGACAATTCTGAGAAAGCAAAGGTTGTTGCCTCTCGCTTCAAAAGGGAGTGCGAAAATGACGAAAGGCTAAAGTTAATAAGGGTTCGTGTTTCCGTGGAAAGATCTACGTGCCAAGAATAGAACTACTACCACCGTCATAACTCAGGAAAAGATCTGGCAGAGAACTTGAGAAAATTCTGGTTTTATTTAAAATCGCTAAGCGGGTCTAAGGCTTTCATTCGGTCATTCTGTGACCAATCTGGTGTGGTGGCTGAAGATGGCATAGCCAAAGCCGAAGTTTTAAATTCCGTGTTTAAGAAATGGTTCACGCAGCAGAATCGTACAAACATACCGTAACTTGACCGTTGCACAGAGTCCTGTATGGACAACATAGTAATGAGCATCTCTGGCGAAGCGAAGCAACCGAAAAAGTTGATCACGAAAAAATCGCTAGGTTCTGTTCTGCCGTAGTACTCTACGGCATTGGCCCCTTACTTATTTTGCATTTATCGCGAATCTCTTGCCCAGTGCAAAGGCTCAAGCGACTGGAGAAAAAACACCTGTTACTCCCGTATATAAGAAGGGTAAAAGAACGGACGGGCAAAATTACAAACCAAAATCCGTAATATCGGTTTGCAGCAGAATTCTAGAAAATGTTCTCAGTTCGAATATAATAAATTTTCTAAGACAGAAAAGCTGACGTCCACGAATCATCACTGTTTTAGAAAGCATTTCTAGTTTGAAACTCACGTTGCCCTTTCCTCACAAGATATACTGCGAAATATGGATGAAGGTAGGTTCAATATTTGTAGACTTCCTAGGAGCATGTGGCATGGTAACCCACTGTAAACTGTTAACGAAGGTACGAGTAAACGGAATGGGTTTCCAGATATGTGAGTGGCTCGAAGGCTTCTTGAGTAACAGAGCCCGATATGTTGTCCACTATGACGAGTGTTCGTCAGAGACAAGTGTATCATCAGGAGTGTACCAGGAAAGTGTGATACGACCGCTAATATTTTGTATATACCTAAATGATCTGACGCACAGGGAGAGCAGCAATCTGCGGTTGTTTGGTGATGATGCTGTTTGGTGCGGGAAGGTGTTGAAGATGAGTGACTATAGGATGAAACAAAATAACTTGGACTAAATTTCTAGTTGGTGTCATGAATGGCAGCTAGCTTTAAATGTAGAAAAATGTAAGTTAATCCAAATGAGTTGGAAAAACAAACCCATAATATTCGGATACAGTATTAGTAGAGTGCTGCTTTATGCAGTGGCGTCGTTTAAATTTCTGGAAGTAACGTTGCAAAGCGATATGAAATGGATCGAGCATGTGAAGATTGTAGAAGGGAAGGGAAGGAGAATTTTAGGAAAGGGTGGTTCATCTGTAAAGGAGACCGCATACAGGACAATAGTAAAACCTATTCTTGAGTACTGCTCGAGTGTTTGGGATCCGCGTCAGGTCGGATTAAAAGATGACATCGAAACAATTAAGAGGCCGACTGCTAGATTTGTTACTGGTAGGTTCGAACAACACGCAAGTATTAGAGAGATGCTTCGGGAAGTAAAATAAGAATCCTGGAGGGAAGGCAACGTTATTTTCGAGGTACACGACTGATGAAATTTCGAGAACCGGCATTTGAAGCTGATTGCAGAACGATTCTACTGCCGCCTACGTACATTTCGTGTGAGGACCACGAAGATAAGGTACGAAAAATTAAGGCACATACAGAGGTATAGAGACAGTTGTTTTTCTCTCGCTCTGTCTACCTTTGGAACAGGAAAGGAAACGACTAATTGTGGTACGAGGTACCCTCCGCCAATGACCATCCGGTGGCTTGCAGCATATGTATGTAGAAGTAGTAGATGTAGAAACAAATCATGAAACTGAAAAACGGTAAAATAGAAGGATATGATGTCATCGTAGTTGAATGGTTCAAATGGCTCTGAGCACTATGGGACTTAACATCTGAGGTCATCAGTCCCCTACACATAGAACTACTTAAATCTAACTAACCCAAGGACATCACACACATCCATGCCCGAGGCAGGATTCGAACCTGCGACCGTAGCAGCAGCGCGGTTCCGGACTGATTGGTTCAAATGGCTCTGAGCACTATGGGACTCAACTGCTGTAGTCATCAGTCCCCTAGAACTTAGAACTACTTAAACCTAACTAACCTAAGGACGTCACACACACCCATGCCCGAGGCAGGATTCGAACCTGCGACCGTAGCAGCAGCGCGGCTCCGGACTGGAGCGCCTAGAGCCGCGCGGCCACCGCGACCGGCTGGTTCCGGACTGAAGCGCCTAGAACCGCTCGGCTCATCGTAGTTGAACTGATGATGGAAACTGGGCCGAATACCATCAGAGAAATAACATATTTCATACAAAATACACTCCTGGAAATTGAAATAAGAACACCGTGAATTCATTGTCCCAGGAAGGGGAAACTTTATTGACACATTCCTGGGGTCAGATACATCACATGATCACACTGACAGAACCACAGGCACATAGACACAGGCAACAGAGCATGCACAATGTCGGCACTAGTACAGTGTATATCCACCTTTCGCAGCAATGCAGGCTGCTATTCTCCCATGGAGACGATCGTAGAGATGCTGGATGTAGTCCTGTGGAACGGCTTGCCATGCCATTTCCACCTGGCGCCTCAGTTGGACCAGCGTTCGTGCTGGACGTGCAGACCGCGTGAGACGACGCTTCATCCAGTCCCAAACATGCTCAATGGGGGACAGATCCGGAGATCTTGCTGGCCAGGGTAGTTGACTTACACCTTCTAGAGCACGTTGGGTGGCACGGGATACATGCGGACGTGCCTTGTCCTGTTGGAACAGCAAGTTCCCTTGCCGGTCTAGGAATGGTAGAACGATGGGTTCGATGACTGTTTGGATGTACCGTGCACTATTCAGTGTCCCCTCGACGATCACCAGTGGTGTACGGCCAGTGTAGGAGATCGCTCCCCACACCATGATGCCGGGTGTTGGCCCTGTGTGCCTCGGTCGTATGCAGTCCTGATTGTGGCGCTCACCTGCACGGCGCCAAACACGCATACGACCATCATTGGCACCAAGGCAGAAGCGACTCTCATCGCTGAAGACGACACGTCTCCATTCGTCCCTCCATTCACGCCTGTCGCGACACCACTGGAGGCGGGCTGCACGATGTTGGGGCGTGAGCGGAAGACGGCCTAACGGTGTGCGGGACCGTAGCCCAGCTTCATGGAGACGGTTGCGAATGGTCCTCGCCGATACCCCAGGAGCAACACTGTCCCTAATTTTCTGGGAAGTGGCGGTGCGGTCCCCTACGGCACTGCGTAGGATCCTACGGTCTTGGCGTGCATCCGTGCGTCGCTGCGGTCCGGTCCCAGGTCGACGGGCACGTGCACCTGGCGACAACATCGGTGTACTGTGGAGACCTCACGCCCCACGTGTTGAGCAATTCGGCGGTACGTCCACCCGGCCTCCCGCATGCCCACTATACGCCCTCGCTCAAAGTCCGTCAACTGCACATACGGTTCACGTCCACGCTGTCGCGGCATGCTACCAGTGTTAAAGACTGCGATGGAGCTCCGTATGCCACGGCAAACTGGCTGACACTGACGGCGGCGGTGCACAAATGCTGCGCAGCTAGCGCCATTCGACGGCCAACACCGCGGTTCCTGGTGTGTCCGCTGTGCCGTGCGTGTGATCATTGCTTGTACAGCCCTCTCGCAGTGTCCGGAGCAAGTATGGTGGGTCTGACACACCGGTGTCAATGAGTTCTTTTTTCCATTTCCAGGAGTGTATATGGGATGCTGAAGTAATGCAAGAAGACTGGAAGTGCGCTGTTATACACCCTTTGCATAAGACAGGTGATAGGATCGATGTTAACAATTACAGAGCGATAGATTTACTGACTGTCGCATACAAAATTTAATCACAGTGCCTGCTATAGTATAGCTCACAGTACACATTTCCAATTGGAAAACAAGATACGAGAGTGCCAAGCAAGCTTCAGACTGGGAAGAACCTGTTCTGAGATATCAAGCGAAGAGAAACAGAGGGACCGTGTGCAGCTTTGTAGACTTCACAAAGGCATATGACTCTGTAGATAAGTCATCGCTAATTCAAGAACTGGAAGACAAGGGCTTCGAAGAGAGGATGTAACCTCCCCACTATATTTGTTTCTGTATGAAATTTAGCTCAACTTTACCTCCCACTCTATAAAAAGCACTCCGTCTTCAGGCCACAAGTGCCCATCGGGACCATCCGACCGCCGTGTCATCCTCAGGTGAGAATGCGGTTAGGAAGGGCATGTGGTCAGCACACCGCTCTCCCGGTCGTTAAGATGGTTTTCTTTGACCGGAGCCGCTACTATTCGGTCGAGTAGCTCCTCAATTGGCATCACGAGGCTGAGTGCACCCCGAAAAATGGCAACAGCGCATGGCGGCCTGGATGGTCACCCATCCAAGTGCCGGCCACGTCCGACAGCGCTTAACTTCGGTGATCTCACGGGAACTGGTGTATCCACTGCGGCAAGGCCGTTGTCCTCCCACTCTATAGAAATCTACGTATTACCAAAAGTATGTACCCACAAACTGTTATGGAACTTAAACTCGTATGCTAACCTTTGGCTAAACAGAACCTAATTTGAACTGAACTGTAACTGATCTGAATGCATCTTGTCTTTATATTAAATGCACAACGGAAGTAAAGCAATTATCTGGCCCCAGTCTAAATTTCCACTTACCTCGGGTCTTAACAACGTTGTTGCAGATTTCTCGAAAGCACAACAGCAGACACAAACAGGCAGCGGCTAAGGTAGATTTCTGTTTCTAAATACGTATTCAAGCTGCCATGCGTAATGATAAACAATGGGGTGGGGAGAGTAACTATTCGTATGAAGTTATATTCCAAGGCAACGATTGTAGAATGAAGTATATATTCGAAAAGACGGAGTCAAACTTCGCTTGATCTTCACATGTGACATTGGTCTGAACAATACTATGGTTAACAAAGTGAACAATGATTTAAAAACGGTACAATGTTAACAGAGAATTTCTATAAAAACCAAACAGCTTAATCAGTTAATATGTTAATGCTTGACTCAGGGAAGTGGGGTGATCTTTCTCTGAGCAACGTCTGACAATAAACATTCCTAGCTGCGCAGTGCGGCAGTCTTACCTTAAACTTCTTCTCTTAAAAACATAATAACATAATTCAAAATTCATACTCTCTTCGCTTTCAAATATATACATCTTCTTCATCCTTGCTATCCTTTACAATCAATACTTTTTCATCTAACAGATACAATCACAAGTCAACACAGTACTACAGAATACGTCCGTCGCCTACCACACATCAACTAAAAATGTACCAGACTAAGCAGAAGTAAAGACTATTCCACGTCAAGACCAATGGTTGTTTAACAGTAACGTGACTTTCTCTCTCTCTGACGTGCACATCGATAACATACGAAAACCAAATTGACGTGACCATCTTACAAGGAGGACGAACATTGTCAAACAGAAACTAACAAACACCAAATTCCTAATGAAATTCATTGGACAGCTATCAGAGTTCTTCGAAATTAGAACAGTAGTGAGACAAGGCGATGGTATTTCATCACTGTTATTCATTTGTCAGGGAATAGAAAAAGAATTGACGATACAGGGAAACTAATCAGGCTAGGAAGGAAAAACAAAGGACTGGTATTAGCTGTTGGCATTCGCTGAAGAACTGGCAGTACTCAGTAATAACACAGAAATGGTAGTAAGGCAAATAGACGTCCTGAAACAGAAAGTTGAAATGGTCGGACTACAGGTCTGCTTCGAGAAGACAAAAAACATGCCAAACAAAAAAGATACACCAAAGAAGATCACGATAAAATATGGTGTGATCAAGAAGGTTCACTTCTTAAATTATCTTTGGAAGATGATACAGGCGAATTGGATAGAGAAAGAAGTTCACGAACAGATAAGTCTAAAGATGAGAACAGCATTCCGAAATACTGGAAACATCTACGATAAATATTGTCTATCGCGTAGTGTAAAAATGAGATATTACGAAAGTGTAATCAAGCCAGAAAACTTATACGCGTCAGAAACTATGGTCATGGATCGGAAAGCTGCACTAGAAAATATCAGGGAACTAGAGAGAATAATCATTAGAAAAGTTTCAGGTTCAAGTAGGACAGAGGAAGGCTACAGACTTCGGAGTGGTCGAACGGGTATCTAACATAGTTCATGACACGAAGTAAAGTTGATTGAAATTTTACGGACATACCTAGAGAATGCAGGACACTCTACAACCTAAACAACTGGAGTACACAGAAAGTATTAAGAACATGAAATGGATCATCAAGGTCAGTAAGAACTTGAAGGTTACTGGCATAACTGACTCATATATACCGGACACACAAACATTCAGGCACAAAGTAGTCATGTGAGCCAAGAGGTCAAGAAATTAAAGACAGGAACAACTTGGTCGGATGAAAGGAAGAAAATTCGTAGTGAGAAAATGAAAGATGGGGGGAGGCCCTCGAAAATCTCAGCAGCAATACACACTTCGCCTGGTCCTCTAGCATCCAACACGTGTACAATAATAGTAATAATAATAATAGCAATAGGAAAAATAATGGAGGCAGCATACTTTTTCAATGAAAATAACTACACTCACAAACGTTTTTCCAAATAAAGACTGAAACATTACAACTCTGACATTAGATCAGAAAGCCTCTAAGCTTTAGAAGCACTAAGTTTCATCCGTGAGTCACATATCTAAGACATTGAAAAATGAAACGGTAAATTTTCCGACAAGCACTTGGACCAAAATGCATAGCCAAGGTTGAGAAACAACTAAGAAGTCATGCGGTATTCAGACACGTGAAATGACATTATAAAACGTAGGTTAAAACTTTGCGGCCGTATCAAGAGAATGAAATCAGGTAGACTTACAACAGAAATAGTTTAATTTTATGAAAACAGAAGAAAAACAAAATGAGGGAATGAGCGAGCTTGAATTGAACTGGGGGAATAAAAAACAAACATAAATTGATAATTTAGACTTTGATTATACTCGGAGTATTCACCACTGCAGAGTGGTAGATGTTTGGTAGAAATAATACATCTTGTAAGGGTGGAGCATAAGTCCGTAGCGTTTTCTTAGAGGTTGTAGAAATCACGTGGTTTTGAGGCGAAGAACTCGTCGAGCCATGTTCGGAGCGCACTTTCACCGGGAAGGATTTCCTTGAAGGTTGTTCGACAGAGAGCGGAAAAGGCGAAAATCTGAGCAGGTGAATAAAATGGGTGCGGAATGACTTCCCAGTCCAAATCCTGTATTGTGATTTTTATCAGTTTAACAGAATGCGGAGTAACACCACGTCACACAGTTTTCCTGGTTGTTGACAGTAAATATCAGTAGTAATGGCTACATTTAGGGGAAAACATTCGTATACACTACACCGTTCCTTGTTTCGACATGTGCTGACTTCCACTTACTTTTTATTCAATGGTCAGTACTACGAACAGACTGATGGAGTTGCAATGGGAAGCCCGTTGTCACCTATTGTGGCCAATTTGTTTATGAAGGACTTTGAGGAACGTGCATTGGAGTCAGCGACCTTGAAACCTGCGTGTTTTTTCAGATATGTAGACGATACTTTTGTTGTGTGGCCTCATGGTAGTGAGAATTTAAACCGGTTTTTGGAACATCTGAATTCAATCCACCCGAATATTCAGTTCACTATGAAGGTGGAAAAGAATGGATGCCTTCCCTTCCTTGATGTGTTGGTCGAAAGGAAGACTGATGGTACGTTGGGACATTCTGTTTATAGGAAGCCCACCCACACTGACTTGTATCTGCGAGCTCATAGTTGTCACCATCCAGCTCAGCGTGAAGGAGTACTTCGCACCTTGGTTCACAGGGCCCACGTTATCTCAGACCCTGAAAGTTTGGCAGGTGAGCTAGCACATCTCGAAGTCACCTTTCGTCAGAATGGTTATAGTGAGAGGCAGATCAAACGTGCGTTGCGCCATCAGCCTTCTGTGCAACGGGTGAGTGACGATAGCAACGGAGTGGCACCTAAGTCTACGGCCTTTTTGCCTTACACAGGAAGAATTTCCAACAGGATTGGCCATATTTTACAGAAATATGATGTGAAATGTGTTTTTCGACCACCTTCCAAGATTAAGGCCCTGTTGGCGTCCTTACGGACGGATGATCTTGGGGCCGGCCGCGGTGGTCTTGCGGTTCTAGGCGCTGCAGTCCGGAACCGCGGGACTGCTACGGTCGCAGGTTCGAATCCTGCCTCGGGCATGGATGTGTGTGATGTCCTTAGGTTAGTTAGGTTTAAGTAGTTTTGAGTTCTAGGGGACTGATGACCTAAGATGTTAAGTCCCATAGTGCTCAGAGCCATTTGAACCATTTTTTTGATGATCTTGGTTTGCGTAAGGCTGGGGTCTACCGTATTCCTTGCAGTTGTGGCATGTCATATATTGGTCAGACAATCAGGACTTTGGAATACCGGTGTATTGAACATAAGCGTCACACACGCTTACAACAGCCGAGCAAATCCGCTATTGCAGAACATTGCCTTGACACCGGTCATCCTATGGAATACAACAACACGGAGATTCTGGCTTGCACGTCAAACTATTGGGATAGTGTTATTAAGGAAGCTGTTGAAATCAGACTATCAAGCAACCTTATTAACAGAGATGGTGGATTTTGTTTAAATGCTGCTTGGAATGCGGCTCTGCCTCTCCTCAAGAAACAGAGGGACAAAATTAGTGCTACCTCACCTGTTGATTAATAGTAACCATCGATATTTCTTATGTTGGTTATCTTTGGTTGTGTTGACACTTGTTCTTTGTGTGGTATCTTCCTTGTCTATGAACCGAGGTATTAAATTTGCTTGCACATTTTTTCTTCCTCGCATTTGTGCCTTCAGAATGGCAGGGTGTGCTCCCGTCGAAATATCGGCGGTATCCGACGACGTCACCCGGCAGCAAACCCGTAAGTTATTTGAACACCGTTCCTGTTCCACCAGATGCATAACATTGTCTTTTGTGGACGCACGGGGAATTTCTATTTTGTTTGGGCTCAGTCACTCCTTTCTTTTCCTTACGTCAGAATAAAGACACCATTTATCGTCACTAGTAGCGACAAAAGACAGCAATGGTCGATGTTTACACGTGTCAATTGATGACGAGCAAGCAGAGATGCACTTGTGGAGACCCGCTGATTTTTGTGATGTTGGCATAGAGCATGCGGTACGCACACTCCCTAATTTTGAACCTTGCCCATTGTACACAATGTCGCGTGACTGTGGAATGATTACAGTTCATAACATTTGCCACTTCTGAGGTACACTGTCCTGGGTCTTTGTGGATTAATGCGTACAACAATCTTCATCCATCTGCGAAGGGCTCCCTGAACGTGGAGAGTCACTAATGTCAAAACGATCCTTTTTAAAAGGAGAAAACCCTTTTGGTGCCGTGTTGTGTCCAGTGGCATTATCCCCATACACGGTGCAAATGTTTCTGGTTGTCTCCGCTGCTGTCACCCTTCTACTGAACTCGAACAGAAGAATATGTCGGAAGACTTTCCATTTCCCTACTTGGCACTCCATTTTATAGTGCCCACAACTCCAATCGCTGCCTCCAAATGATAAAATGTCAATATGTTTATTCAAATAACAACGGTGAACTACAAATAAAAATTGACAAACGATAAATAAATCCATAGCAACCAGAATCCCAACATGCAAAACAAAAACACTACGAACTTATGTACCAACCTAATACGCTGGCGCCGGCCGAAGTGGCCGTGCGGTTAAAGGCGCTGCAGTCTGGAACCGCAAGACCGCTACGGTCGCAGGTTCGAATCCTGCCTCGGGCATGGATGTTTGTGATGTCCTTAGGTTAGTTAGGTTTAACTAGTTCTAAGTTATAGGGGACTAATGACCTCAGCAGTTGAGTCCCATAGTGCTCAGAGCCATTTGAACCAATACGTTGGCGTGATAAGACGTGAGCCACAATTTAATAAGTCCAGAGAAACGATAAGTTCTTACGAGTCAATGATAAGTTTCTATGAGTCTTTAGATAGCTGATGCGAACAGCTGAGATTATTTGCTATGCATCGGGCATAAGTGCTTTTGTTACAATTTCTGCAGTCGTCATACAAGATGTGGTTGTTTCATGAGACAGGAATCTGTGGCTTCATTATTTCTGTTGAAGTAAGCTAGCAACGCTCCACTTTTACTGTCGTCCATATCAGTCCTGCAAGCGACGCTATATGAACAGTAATGCGTACACAGGTGGGGTCAGACCACTGACGGTCTCTATGGAGCTGCCTTGCTGTGGAGTACCACATCACCGCGTAGCGGGCCGCGCACAGCTCCGCCAGTAGCGAACAACTCGACAAAGCGCGCTGGAAGCGCTGCGCACCCAAGGACGCGATCTGTATCTCTCTTTGGCGGCCGTGAACTCTGGAGTGGCTGCCAGGAGGGGACGGGCCGTGGCATCGAGCCCCGGAAAGAGCAGCTGCACTCACGTGCCGTTTCATGGCCAACTTCTCGAGTCACCGGGGCATGGAATACAGTACAGCGTGAAAGTAAACGCCAACGCCTGCTAGCTTCACTGGTCACAGTCGGGATATGAGTATTTCAATGGTGTCCTTCGTGCCGTCGATCGTCTACAGCACTCACTTATTTACTGTCTCTTTCATGTGAATCAGTACCTCCAAAGAAGATTACAAAACTAATTTGAGACACAGACGATTTCTATGAACTATTTAATTCCTGCCCTAGAGAGATTCTTTTGCGACCGTATACACTACCGGATAAAATAATTAGTACACCCTTTCACTGTTTTACAATTCAATAAAGATTTACTGTTGCAACAGTGCATATGGAAAACATGAAATTATTACATTTAAAGTACAATAGCACAAGAGATTGTGAGGTACCAGGTATTGACCCATGCTGAAACGCCCGTATTATTACGTGGTTCGCCTCCACTGGCGGCAATGCAGGCGCTAACTCTGGCCTCCTGTCGATCGTCCAGATGACAAATACTGCCCTGGGATACTTTATGACATGCCCACTCGACCTGTTCACGTAGTTCTGTAAGCGTTGTTGGCTGACAAGCTGCACGTATCTTTTTTCGTCCAATCATATTCAACACTTGGTCGATTGGGGACAAGTCTGGATAACGGGCTGACCAGGGAAGTTGCTCCACGTTTTGCAGAGGAAAATGAGTTTCACTGGCAGTGCATGGGCATTATCCTATTGGAACGACACACCTCCCTCATGATGCAAGAACGGCAAAAGAATGCGTCTCGCAACATTCTGTAAGTACCACAGAACTGGTTAACGTCTCCTCCACCAAAAGTGAACGAGAGTTGTAGCTTATCGTATCCCGGACGTAAGGCCTGGGGTGGTGCTAGTGTGTCTTGGACGAATGCACTGTACGAGACAGTGCTCACCAGATCTATGCCATATGTACAAATGACAAGCACTTTCGTTCAGGCAGAACCTGGTTTCGTCGCTGATGACCACGGCGCATCATTCCATCTTCCAACTGATTCTCTGACGGCACCGTCGAGCCGACCACGATGCTGACGGGATAGATGTGTGCGTGCCTGAAATCCCATTGCCAAAACCAGTCCGTGTTGGCACGCCTGGGCTCACAAGCCCTCTTATCTGTGCTGTGGTAGCTGTACGATCTGCTACTGCTGCCCTTAAAATATGACGATCCTGGCGGGCGTTTGTGAGTGAGAGAATGTTAACTTGACCAGTGATACCAGTATCGTTGCCCGACTGACGCAGTATGCTTAATTTGTGTGGCATTTCTCCGAAACGACATCCCGCCACTCGTAAAGCTACAATGCTATTGGAGAGGGATTGGCGCTTGAGTCTCAACATAAGTCTAACGTATTACACGTAAACAGACTAAAAGGCCCATTACTTTATGCTTACGGGATTGCAGAAAAAGCTCTGAGAAGCAGTCACATCCATTATGTATCTAGGAGTATGTACAAGCAGCGATTTAAAGTAAGACAACAATACAATACTAGTAACTGGAATGGCAGATGCTGCATGGAATTCATTTGAAGAATCCCCAGCAGCCGGCCGGTGTGGCCGAGCGGTTCTAGGCGCTTCAGTCTGGAACCACGCGACTGCTACTGTCGCAGGTTCGAATCCAGCCTCGGGCATGGATGAGTGTGATTTCCCTAGGTTAGTTAGGTTTAAATAGATCTAAGTTCTAGGGGACTGATGACCTCAGATGTTTAGTCCCATAGTGCTCAGAGCTATTTGGACCATTTGAATCCCCAGGAAATGTAGTCTAAAAATGGAGGAGGTAGCTTGAAAAACTGTCGATCGGCCTGTACTTGAATATTGCTGGTCAGTCTGTGATCCGAAGCCGATGGGACTGATAAACAGGGGAGATCCGAAGAAGAAAGCCGCAGGTATTGTAGATATTTAGTAAGTACGAAAGCGTCACGGAAATGCTCATGCAATTCTAGTGGCACACACTACAGGGGAAGCGTTATACGTCATGTTGCAATTTACTGTAAACTTTCAGATAGAGTAAGTTCCTAGAAGATCCAAATGATATATTTCTTTCCCCTAGACTTATTTCGTGAAAAGTTCTTTAAGATAAAATCAGAGAGATTCAAGCTTCCGACCTGGCGCAGTGGTTTATCAACAATCGCTCTTCCCATAGAGCATTCGGAAATGGAACAGGAAAGTTCGAAAGTGAAGGGGTACACGAAATAGCGTCAGCTACACATCATGAGATGGATTGTGCAATAAAGAAGTAGATATAGAAAATAATATAATTCTCCCACGGCATAACTATGTACATGGCGCCAAACCAATCGTCTTCATAGTATCTTCAGGATCCTCAGAAACTGCCGTCAACTTCTGTGGGCGCCTGTCGTTAACTATACACTGGATGTCCCAGGAAATATGGTCATTGTTCAGGGATATGTCAGGAATGATCATCTGAAGCAAAAAATCTAATATGCACATACACACTATTCCGAATGGTTTCCGACATAAAACACGTTTAGAGTACAGTGTTATTTATTTTCTCTATTATTCATTACATTATCAGGTTTACACATATACAACAGTTAGTAAGCATTAGAATACACGTTTTACAAAGTGCAAAGTAAGAAATTCACATTTTTAGCACATTCACCTCTAAGCGTTAACGTAACCTCACGTCACAGCTGCCGTACATTTCACAATAAGTATACGAATATCCCACCGTCAACTTCACTGTGTATGTGCACTCTTGGGAGAAAATGTTGCGTTGCATCTCCGAGTGCCTCAGCACGTTCCATAACGAGAACAGCAACCTCCAAGACGCGGCCAAGCAGTTCATATCGGTATTGACCTTTCGTCTGTACACCTCAGACTTCATCCATTCCCGTACACAAAAATCTGATGGAGTAATGTCTGGTGCTCTTAATGGCCCTTGGTTCTTTTCTCTAAAATATCTGAACCTTGGAAAGTGGTTTCCGCTGTAGTATGTGGATTTTCCTGCGATCATCGTTGATTATTTCGTGTGTTGTTGTAAAAATTTGTGGTAAAGTTCTATGGGACCAAACTACTGAAGTCGTCGGTCCCTAGGCTTACACAGTAATTAAACTAACTTAAACTAACTTACGCTAAGGACAACACACACACCCATGCCCGAGGGAGGAATCGAACCTCCGACGGAGGGAGCCGCGCGAACCGTGACAAGGCGCCTAAGACCGCACGGCTACCCCGCGCGGCGTGTGCTGTTGATTCCATTCCGTGTAAGCGAGTCTTAATCCGTGACTAGTATTAACGGAAGCAAACGACGATTTTGATTTAACCACTGACAAAATTCAAATCGTATGGCGTTGTCGCCAATGACGATTGTAGAAATGCTGTATGTGAAGTGGGTACAAGTTTTCCGCATGTAATGTTCGCCATACGCTTGTTCGCGGGACACTGATACGTGCAGAAAGCCACCGTATGCTGCCATATTTCAACAATGTTTGTCTGTTCATGCACGGGGTGTTGAACTACACGTTCAGGGAAAATATGGGAACCTGGAAGACTACCTCTTTCATACTACGTACTTAAAAGTCTGGTAAACACTCTACGATCAGGAATTTGACTTGTCGGAAAGCACCGACAGTATTCATCGACAGCAGCAGGATCACTACCATTCACAGAAGCTGCAGACATACACTATATCTACATATTCTCCATAACTGTAGATGCGTGGCATTTTAAACAGTGCTTGTACGAACATAGTTAACCGGCGCTTCTATCTCATACGCTCTCAATCTCTCGGACTGCTTCATTCAGAACACGGCATGCACAGCTGCGCGTTCTTTGGGATAGTTTAATTACAGAAAGACATCTGGGCTGTTGGTTTAATACCACTGAATTTAACTGCGAACTACGGCTAATTCGGACGTGGAAGGAAATGAAAATAAATATTACACATTTATTTAACAACAAATTAAAAATAAATCTGTAAGTTAGCACAAACAAATATACCACATCATGGCCTGCACAGTTTACAAAAAGTTTAGATGACACTGGGATTGCAGATGCAACGGTCGGCGTAGCTTTCACAATCAAACTGCACCTAAGTCCTTCGTGAGAGCTGCCATAGGAAATACACTTACAAATAAAAGGCTCAAGAGAAATCATTACAGGACATAGCACTAACAGATGAAGTAATCAATAACACCGCAATTTAAAAACCAGAAAGCTGCTTTAAAAGGATTAAAATTAACTCGACCAATCTTGCCGTAAGAAAAGTACAACTACTAAAACTTAGCAATCAGTAAATGACTAACACAATCATTACTAGAAGATTTGTGGGCAAAAGTGACGTGGCTTTTAAAAGAAAGGCAGTCTGGAACCGCGCGATCGCTGCAGTCGCAGGTTCGAATCCTGCCTCGGGCATGGATGTGTGTGATGTCCTTAGGTTAGTTAGGTTTAAGTAGTTCTAAGTTCTAGGGGACTGATGACCTCAGAAGTTAAGTCCCATAGTGCTCAGAGCCATTTTTTTAAAAGAAAATTGAAATTCTTTAAACAGGAAAATCCTAAGAAATCTTTCTTCAAAACGGATACCAAAACACTAAGGTTAGACAAATTTAAAATCTATAGCTCTTATTCTCGGCTCACAATAATCAGCCGACACAAACCATTCAGAATGTAAAGTGTAGCTAGAATATTTCGGTAAGACTTACTTCAAAACACAATAATGAAGAAACAAAGTAATTGTCATCGCCCTGAGTGGCAGCTACAGCAAAATTAACGCCACTAGAACAAATGAGCCAGCAAATGAGCACTTTAAAAAATAACACCAAACAAGCCACGTAAAGGAACAGAAGTTGGTTTTCTGCCGTTCTTAAAACATAGAGAAAATTCCTAAGCATACAGGCGCCTTGTGCCCACTGAGTATACACAACTTAAAGGCAAGATGACGCACCACAGCTCAACGAAATAAGTGAGTCATTTATTCCAGAACAAGCCAAAACTGTTTACACGCGAACATAACGCTCACCACTTCATGCACCGAAGTGTGGCTTGTTCTCCGCCATAAAAATCCGCCAGTCATGTGTCAGCAAGCGGCCACAATCCGCAGCTAGTGGAGACAGTGTCTGGAAGTTCTGTCTGATCCGTCCCATCGCACACAAACAGCACCTCCATTAACGGAGTGTATTCGACAACTGTACACTACGACTACCATGGCCAGTGCGCTCTGAGGTGCACTGTGCTGACCATCAAACAGCAGCTACGTGTCCATCGGCTAGAGCGACGCCCTACAGACCGCACTAGCCTTTTCTCGGACCGACACTACAACTGACTAGCCACGGAAGGCTCTGCTAACCAGACATCTCGTATACAAGAGGCCGGTGGACAGGGCACTCAGAGACTCCCTTCTCAACCGCAGTCACAGATGCAATCGCACAGCGAGAACAAAATAGTCGACATCGCGACATTTCAGCGACGGCCTGACAGGCATCATTGAATTCATGGAAGTCTTCAAACTTCAAATCAGACCAGCCTCCTACAACTTCTGGATGAAAGCAAAAGTTAAATCGCATCGAGCGAGCAGAACAGGGGATGACAGATGCTGCCAAAGAGGTCCGCAGGACCACTGTGGTCACGAAGAAGGTGGAGGAGGACCTCATTTTGGATCTGACAAGAGGTATGTTTAACTTACTACCAAAAACGTAATCAAAAATTTTAAACTGGTAGTTTTCAAATAGGCGGAAAACTGAACTTGAGAACGAGGTGTACGATTACGATTGGAATTGTATGTAGTTATTTTAAATTGTATTGTAAAACTCCATTTTCGATGCACGATTTTGTCGCGATTATATGGGCAAAGAAAATGACATTTATTTCAACACGTCACCATTTTCTTAGAATATAATATTTTTCGATTATCATATGCGTAATGACACTAAATGTATCGAAAATGACTAATAGAAAATTATTTTGCGACGCGTTCAATAGGAGGGCTTCATGAATTCCTGCTGATGACCGATGTTCCAGCTGCAACTCGTCTTTCCAACTGCCGCAGCACTTATGGGGAGAATCCGATAAGGACACAAAAATGATCTGCTGGAGACAAAAGCGTAAGGAATAAAACTACATCAACGGATGTAGCATTAATTTTTATTTTACTTGAAAAAAAATGAAAATCGCCTATTTCTCATGTTTTCAAAGAGGACTACCTACTTAAGACTCCACGGCATGGAGGCGTTTATCCAACACTGGCTGTCACGTTGGATCATGATGACAGAAACTGATTACACTGAGGTGCTTTCGCCCAGCATCTGTACTTACATAAAAATGAAGTATTCTTGTTATAATTATGCTGCGGTGACAGTTTTTTAACTCAGTTGCACATTTGTTACCATTTTCATGTCCATGTTTCAGTTTTTTAAAATTTAGCTGCGTATTTCACTACTATGTCGCGAATCGTGATATACACAGTGGTTACATGTGGCGTTAATTTCGCCGCACCGTCCTAACGGTTACTTTCGTCGTACGTGCCACATAGATTTCTGCGGTTATTTCACACAGTGCCGCTTGTCTGTTAACACTGGCACCCCTACGCAAACGCCTCTGCTCTCGGTCAAGTGAAGAGGATAGGCCATTGCTTTCTCGGTGGTGTGAGGTAATGCCTGAAATTTGGTATTCTCGGCATACTCTCGAGACTGTAGCTCTCAGAATATTGAATTTCCCAACGATTTCCGAAATTAAATTTTCATTCCATTTGGAACGGATGTCCATCATTAATATCGGCAAGAGATGTGACCCCCACAGTCGCATATACCTCCTTGTATTCATAATGACATGGAAGCCTCCGGATCCATCACATCCAAGACATCCTCTCTGGGGGAAAACTCAGGGCATGCTAGCCAGGGATCTAAACAGTCCTCAAAACTTTTGTAGTATGAATTGCAGTGTGTGAATTGTTTTGAGCCACTTAGATCTAGGAAGTATAATGATGTTGTATACATAAAATGTTGAAAGCTACTACAAATTTCGTAAATTTACAATGATGTTATACATATGAAAATTTGAAATCTACTACAAATTACAAAATGACAGTTAAAACTTGTGTTTACTTTATGACTTTTACAAACTACGATAATGACAGTTGGACTGTTGTATGAGTGCTAAATCGGATTTCAATGGCATATTACTTTGTTATTAGATATCAGAGGATAATGAGTTTTTGTTTTTGAATATATCATGAAATATGCGGAGGTATGATTTGTTGGCAAGCTCCACTTGTTGGTTGAGAATAACGTGATGACCGGGTGTTGTGTGCTGTCCTTAGGTTAGTTAGGTTTAAGTAATTCTAAGTTCTAGGGGACTGATGACCATATATGTTAAGTCCAGTTTAATAAGCAACAGCTGATGGGAGGTCCTAATGTGTTTCGTGGACTACGATTGCATTTCACTTGTGATGTGGAAGCTGTGTTTGGAGGCAATACATGGCTTACTTTGGCAGTTGTATGGGGTAACCACGCAGACTATGGTGGCCTTGAAGCTCTTCCAGACGCTAATATCTTGACCTGGAAGACGTGGAGTATAGTAGAGAGTACAGGACTGCTTGCTAAGGTTCCTTATGGGACAGTGGTACCACACAAGCCGTTTACTCTGTCCACAAGAAGAAAGAAGAAAGTCAATGCAGACGAGTATCTGTATTGTCTGTAATGGCTGTGGCGAATGTACCATGTTCTTTTAGGTGCTTTGCAAAGGTGGATTTGTCAAAGTTATTTAGCCAGAAGACATCCATATGCTCAAAGTATCCTGTAGTGAAACTCCTTCCAGTTTGTCCTATGTACAACTGTGGACAATTGCCACATAAAAGTTTGTAAATACCTGATTTTTGGTGGCACTGGTTACTTGCCTTACTGTTGTGGATGATGTGCTGTTGTAGCTTCTTGTTAATGCTGAAAGAAATTTGAATACCCGTTTTCCGAAAGAGGTTGGCAATTTTTTTTTAAATTTTACCTTAAAGGGCATGTGGGCAAATGTGTTTTTTCCTTCTTGTGTATCTGATTTAGGAGGTGTGCATTGATTCTTTTTGGCTTTGTTGTTAAGTTTATCAATTACATCTGAGTTGTACCCATTTCTACGTGTAATGTCTTTGATAATGTTAATTTCTTTTTTGTTCATCGGGAGGGGGGGGGGGGGAGGGGTTGGCGGGGTTTTATGTATACAATTAAGTGTAGATATGAAGAATGCCATTTTGCATTTTGTGTTCTACTGGATGACATGAGGAGTTGTTAATGACAACGTCACTAGTGGTGGGTTTTCTGTAAACTGAAAGACACGTTTGTTGTTTACATTAGATACTGTAAGGACAAGAAGATTGATTCCTTTATCTGCTTGATGTTCTACAGTGAAGTTGATGTTGTGCATGCTTCTGAGACCTTTAGCAAGTTTCCCAATCTCCTCAGTTGTACAGGATAGTAGTATCATCCACATTCCTTTTGCAGTATATTATTTTATTTTCAGGTGAACAATCTGACCTGATAAATTTATTTTAGATGTGGTTAATGTAAATATTTGCAAGTATTCCTGGCAAACTACTGCCCATTGCAAGACCATCTTCCTGTTCATAAATTTCGTTATTAAAAGTAAAATAACGGTGTAATAGGATTAGTTCTAGCAGTTCAATGAGTTCACATATCTCAGCCTTTGATACATTTTTGTGTTTTAATGGGTTGTTTTTAATTATCTGAATAGTGTCATGTATAGGATCGTTGGTATAAAGGTTTACTATGTCCACTGAAGCGAATTTGGTACGCTCTCCTACTGGTAGGTCTTTGATATCTTCAATGAATTCATAGCTACTCTTAACTGAAAAATTGTTTTCATAGGTATGAAAGTTCGTGAGAATGTCTTTAAGTTTCTTGCTGATGAAATATGCTGGACTGTTTCTTGAGTTGAGTACGGGGCAAATACGACAATTTTCTTTCTGTATCTTCGGTTGTGAACACAGTTTTTGTGCCGATGGCTTCATGACAAGGCATTTTAGAACATCAGAGTCGGATAACAGAAAGCCGGAAGATTTCAGTAGTTTCTCAATCTGGGCCTGAAATTTGGGTATGGGGTCATTCGGTGTTTCATGTATGTTATTGTTACGGAAAAATTCTAGATTTTTGTTGATACATTCAGATTCATACATAACAACAGCTGAGTTCCCTTTGTCAGATTTGACTACTATAGCTACAGACGCGAAATTTAACCGACAGGAAGAAGATGGTGTGATATGCAAATGATTAGCTTTTCAGAGCATTCACACAAGGTTGGCGCCGGTGGCGATACTTACAACGTGCTGACACGAGGAAAGTTTCCAACCGATTTCTCATACACAAACAGCAGTTGACCGGCGTTGCCTGGTGAAACTTTGTTGTGATGCCTCGTGTAAGGAGGAGAAATGCGTACCATCACGTTTCCGACTTTGATAAAGGTCGGATTGTAGTCTATCGCGATTGCGGGTTATCGTATCGCGACATTGCTGCTAGCGTTGGTCTAGACCCAATGACTGTTAGCAGAATATGGAATCGGTGGTTCAAAAATGGTTCAAATGGCTCTGAGCACTATGGGACTTAACTTATGAGGTCATCAGACCCCTAGAACTACTTAAACCAAACTAACCTAAGGACATCACACACATCCATGCCCGAGGCAGGATTCGAACCTGCAACCGTAGCGGTCGCATGGTTCCGGACTGTAGCGCCTAGAACCGCTCGGCCATTCCGGCCGGCGGAATCGGTAGGTTCGGGAGGGTAATACGGAACGCCGTGCTGGATCCCAACGGTCTCGTATCACTAGCAGTCGAGATGACAGGCATCTTATCCGCATGGCTGTAACGGATCGTGCAGCCACGTCTCGATCCCTGAGTCAACAGATGGGGACGTTAGCAAGACAACAACCATCTGCACGAACAGTTCGACGACGTTTGCAGCAGCATCAATTATCAGCTCGGAGAACGTGGCTGCGGTTACCGTTGACGCTGCGTCACAGACGGGAGCGCCTGCGATTGTGTACTGAACGACGAACCTGGGTGCACGAATGGCAAAACGTAATTTTTTCGGATGAATCCAGGTTCTGTTCACAGCATCTACATCTATATCTACATCTACATCTACATGATTACTCTGCAATTCACATTTAAGTGCTTGGCAGAGGGTTAATCGAACCACAATCATATTATCTCTCTACCATTCCACTCCCGAACAGCGCGCGGGAAACACGAACACCTAAACCTTTCTGTTCGAGCTCTGATTTCTCTTATTTTATTTTGATGATCATTCCTACCTATGTAGGTTGGGCTCAACAAAAAATTTTCGCATTCGGAAGAGAAAGTTGGTGACTGAAATTTCGTAAATAGATCTCGCCGCGACGAAAAACGTCTTTGCTTTAATGACCATGATTGTCGCATCCGTGTTTTGCGACATCGCGGTGAACGCACATTGGACTCGTGT
This sequence comes from Schistocerca nitens, assembly GCF_023898315.1. Classification (NCBI taxonomy): domain Eukaryota; kingdom Metazoa; phylum Arthropoda; class Insecta; order Orthoptera; family Acrididae; genus Schistocerca; species Schistocerca nitens. The sequence goes on along the minus strand of NC_064618.1, from coordinate 467,510,025 downwards.
ATTCGTCATCGCCATACTGGCGTATCACTTTGTGTGATGGTATGGGGTGCCATTGGTTACCCGTCTCGGTCACCTCTTGTTCGCATTGACAGCACTTTGAACAGTGGACGTTACATTTCAGATGTGTTACGACCCGTGGCTCTACCCTTCATTCGGTCCCTGCGAAACCCTACATTTCAGCAGGATAATGCACGGCCGCATGTTGCAGGTCCTGTACAGGCCCTTCTGGATACAGAAAATGTTCGACTGCTGCCCTGGCCAGCACATTCCCCAGATCTCTCACCAACTGAAAACGTCTGCTCAATGGTGGCCGAGCAACTGGCTCGTCACTACTCTTGATGAACTGTGGTATCGTGTTGAAGCTGCATGGGCAGATATACCTGTACACGCCGTCCGAGCTCTGTTTGACTCAATGCCCAGGCGTAATAAGGCCGTTATTATGGCCAGAGGTGGTTGTTCTGGGTACTGATTTCTCAAGATATATGCACCCAAATTGCGTGAAAATGTAATCAGATGTCAGTTATGATATAAAATATTTGTCCAATGAATACCCGTTTATCATCTGCATTTCTTCTTGGTGTAGCAATTTTAATGGCCAGTAGTGTACATTACGTTTCCTACAATAGACATCTGTAACATTCAGTTTTCCATCATGAAGTAGGGAGCAAAGAGAAAATAGAAACAAAGCATTCTGCTTCATACAGCTAAACGAACCCTCCCAACTGTCTATCTCTCATCGGAGCTATACTTTCGGTGTATTATGCTTAGAAGTGGTTGCTTTGAATGACGTGATGGAAAAGCGTTTGATGCAAATATTAAGAAGTTGTAGTGACAACGTATTAGCTGCTGAAATTCGGATTCAGTGCGTCAGAAAACTTACAGAACACTTGAAAAAGAAACTTGCGCAGTTTTGTTGCGGCTTTTTGAACACAGTTGATTGGACTACAGCGTATTTCACAGAGATGCTCACTCGGGAGTTTAATTGCAGTGGGGGTGGGAGTATAGTATTTCAGATCCCCGCCTGACTGTCCTCATTCAGGTTCTCCGTAGCTCCCCTGAATCTTAGTGTTTAAGTTCGGAGAATATATATTCCTAATAGAGTCAGCCTCTCTACTGCATCGTCTCACGAAAAATCAAATAAGGTAAAAAAAAAAATGGTTCAAATGGCTCTGAGCACTATGGGACTTAACATCTGTGGTCATCAGTCCCCTAGAACTTAGAACTACTTAAACCTAACTAACCTAAGGACATCACACACATCCATGCCCGAGGCAGGATTCGAACCTGCGACCGTAGCAGTCGCGCGGTTCCGGACTCAGCGCCTAGAACCGCTAGACCACCGCGGCCGGCAAATAAGGTAAAAGTTAGAAAGATCTGAGTCCACACAAAGGCTTTTTAAAATTTGTTCTTCCGGCAGATTATTCACGAGTGAGACAGGAAAGGACTTAAATAACAGTGGTTCGCAAAGGACCCTGCACCACACACCATAAAGCGGTGTGCGACATGTATATGTAAATGTATTGCACGCCCGAGTCCATTCCCTCATCGAAGGTCTGTATAGCCTCTAATAACATCGCCGTCAGTTTCACGTTAAGCTGTAATCTTCCTTTCTGCCTGTTCTTATCTAATAATCATGATTTTCCGTTTCAGTGACTCCGACGATGTCCTATTGACATGTGCCGAGCAGTTTGGTGACCGGTAGGGACTGACCTGTCGTACCCTATAATCCGGCACAATGATTCGTTGCAGAATAACATAAAAATTACAAAAGAACACTAATTTGGTGTGACATGTGCCGAGCAGTTTGGTGACCGGTACGGACTGACCTGTCGTACCCTATAATCCGGCACGATGATTCGTTGCAGAATAACATAAAAATTACAAAAGAACACTAATTTGGTGTTAAAAGAGGCCTGGTGTCGCTAGGCATTATACACAGTCTAATAATGTGACCAACGCCTACCTGTAAACACCACTCACAGACGGCAGGTTGCCACTCTAGCAGTGGAGGTTAAATAAAGGGCCGGCCGAAGTGGCCGTGCGGTTAAAGGCGCTGCAGTCTGGAACCGCAAGACCGCTACGGTCGCAGGTTCGAGTCCTGCCTCGGGCATGGATGTTTGTGATGTCCTTAGGTTAGTTAGGTTTAACTAGTTCTAAGTTCTAGGGGACTAATGACCTCAGCAGTTGAGTCCCATAGTGCTCAGAGCCATTTTTTTGTTAAATAAAGCTTGTCGGGGGGGGGGGGGGGGAGGGGGGGGAGGCTCTGATAATAGTGTAGTCGTTTTGTAATGCGGAAACGGAACAATGTATCTGACGTCCAGAAGGGTATGATCATTCGCTTTCGGACCAAGGCTGGAAGAATTTCCGAAACGGCTACATGTTTAAACTGTTCGTGTGTCGCCGAGGTTAAAGTATACCGTGCATAGCAAAATGGCGCTATCCAAAACCGCAGCCGATGCAACTGTGGTGAACCAAGGGCCATAGAATGACAAAGGTGAACAGTTGTTGCAGAGATGTGCACGGAGCAATAGATGTGCAGCAAAATGGTTCAAATGGCTCTGAGCTCTATGGGACTTAACTGCTGAGGTCATCAGTCCCCTAGAACTTAGAACTACTTAAACCTAACTAACCTAAGGACATGACACACATCCATGCCCGAGGCTGGATTCGAACTTGCGACCGCAACGGTCGCGCGGTTCCAGACTGCAGCGCCTAGAACCGCTCGGCCTCCCCGGCCGGCACATGTGCAGAAGTTAAGGAATGACTACCCAATTCCTACCTACAGTGTCTCCTCAACGACTGTTCAGCGAACATTGCTGCCGATGGACCTTCGCAGCAGGATTCTGGTTCATGCATCCATGCTGACTACCGTTCATCGGCGACGAAGGTTGAAATCTGCGCGCCAGTACCGCAACTGGACATATTCACTGGTAGCCTACGTGGCCTATTTAGATAAATCACTTTTTATGCTCCATCGGACAAATCACCGCTAGCGTGCACGGAGTGAAACATCTGAAGGAAAACACCATGTGACAATCATCGAAAGGGTCCAGCTCGGAGGACATTCCCTGGATAATCTCGTCATTGTGGAAGATACAATGGATCAACACAAGTATGTATCTATCCCTTGGGACCATGTACACCCCTACAGGCAGTCTGTTTTTCCTCGACACGATGGCATCTACCAGAAGGACAATACAAAGTGTCTCTCAGCTCGCAGTGTACGTGCGTTGTTCGAACAGCACCAGGATGTATTTACCGTACTTCCATGACCACCAAACTTCTCGGATATAAAGCCAATCGAGAATCCTTGGGACTACCTCGATCGAGCTGTCCGCGCCGTGGTTCCTCAACTGAGAAACCTAACGCATCGAGCCACGGCACTGGAATCGGAATAGCTCCACATCCATCCAGAACCTCATTGTTTCTCTCTTCGTAGGTCTCTCAGCGGTCCACGCTGCAAAAATTTGTTCTTCAGGCTTTCGGCAGGTAGTTACATTAATGTGACTGGGCAGTGTAAATGTGTAGGGGTATAACACTTCTTTGTTAGTGTTCGGAGCTATACCGCCAATGCCCAGAAGTTTAGAGAGAGAGAGAGAGGGCGCGCGCGGACAGCAAACCTACGTGCGAATTTTCAGTAGTGTGATTGATCCGTTTATTACTTGACATCTTTTCTTTGCGGTACTGCCTTCCCGTTTCTTATCATATTTACTGGCGTCACTAAGTTGGTGGCTTGCCTGCCAGTGAGTGGCAGCAGCAGCGCTTATCGATAAGAGCACTGTCGTACTATCTTTCGAGCGACCGCTAGTATTTCCGGGTCGTCGTGTGTCGGGAGTTGAGTCGGGATGGAGCTCCAGTAACGTCTGCACAGCCAGTACTCGCCGACCGCTGCCGACACACATGCACTGTCCGGCGGAAGGAGACTTGAGCGGGGACGACCGTTGGTTGGTCGTTCGGTCGGTCGCCTCATCGGGCGACGTGTATTTGGCCTTCTGACCGCTTCTCGGCCCCTTCAATTGGTCGTCTTGCAGGACTTGGGTTGGTTCCTTCCTTGTGCAGAGATGTTGGGTGGCCAATGGACCGGGGTTCCCTCTGCATGGTTGGGTCCGAGCCAGTGTCTCCGGGTCGTCGTGTGTTCGAGCTGCGAACGGACATCAAAGGAGTCGGGACGGAGCAGCAGTGAGGTCCGGACAGCCATGACTCGCGCTGAAAGTTGCCGACACACGTGATTTAAGTGGGCACAACATTGGTTGGTCGTTCGGTCGGTCGTCTCATCGGACGACGTGTATTTGGTCGCCGACCGCTTCTGGGTTCTCTGTGTGTCATCTTGTGATTCGTGCTTATTGTTCCACAGTCACTGGTTTTAGTATTGTTCGAGTTGTTGGTAGAAGTGTTTAGTGCAATCGTGGGTAGCTTGTGGTTTGACTGAGCAGCTATTTTAATGCTGTCTGCGTGCTGCAGGAGGTCAGTCGGTTGGGACGGAGCAGCGAGGAAGTCTCCGCGGCGCGGGCCCAGACCCGGACCGCTGGCGCCGTGCACGCGCTGTCGCATCGTCAGGCGCTAGCTGCGAGAGCGACGAAGTTCGTTGCCCACCGAACCTGGACGCTGAAGTTGAGTGATCAGTTAACCTGTTATGAAACCTCAACTACTGTGACATCTCTTCGTTCATTTGCGGGTTGTTGCTCCCTGGGCTGTTTTTAGACGCCAATTTCTGAAGACATAGCGCTGTTCGTATCCTCGTCCTCGGCCGATAGTTTCCTTCGTTGTGCCGTGGGTCGGGCGAAAGGGAATTCGTTAAATTGCCGATCGGTCCTTGGGCCGTCCCTGGTTTGGGTTGCCACTCGATTATTTAACTTCAGTTCTTCGCTGCCTGTCTCATCTAAACTGTTGTTAGAGTTTCCTCCGCAGACCGACCTTTGGAACACTTGTGAACGCCACTGTTCGGTTGTTTGTGATTGTGATTTTCTTTTGTCGCAAGTGCTGTGACAGGCCTTCAGGCGTGTATTAATTTGATCTGTTCTATGTTCAGTATATGACCTTCAGCTGAACCTTATGTGAAGTATTTTAATAGTAGGTCTTCAGCCATGTTTTATTTAAAAATTTTGTTTGCTCTGTATTTAGGCCATCAGCCGCGTTTGTATTAAAATCTGTGGCTTTCAGCCGTAATGTGTAAATGCTTATCTTAAGGTTTGTCTTTAATTATTTTGAATAGTTGTTTGGGCCTTCAGCCATCAAAATATTTCAAGTTTTCTCAAGATGGTTTTGTGTTGTACTGTGTAAATGCTTGTTTTTAATGGTTCCCTTTTATTATGTTGAAAAATTGTTGGGCCTTTAGCCGAGGAATTAATTTAAATTTTTCTTAATATGGCTTTTAGCCGAGATTTGTAAATGCTTGCCTTTTAAAGAACTTCCTTTGCCGATCTGAAATATTATTTGGGCCTTTAGCCGAGAAGATATTTTAATTTTACATAAGTAAGGCCTTCAGCCGTTTCTCTAAATCCTTGTATTTTAAAAGGAATTATTTACACTTTATTATTGAGAAGTTACTTGGGCCCTCAGCCTTGAATTGATTCTTGTTGTTTTAAAGAGAAAACTGTGCATTGGTTTTCGAGGAATTAAGTTGTGTGTTCTTGTGTAAGTAACAGTAACTGTTCTTGGCCTCTTTCCACAATCTGATCCGCTCTGTCCTGAGAAACCAGATTTCAACTATTTCAGTGATCAGTCCAGACTTTCTTATTTCATAGACGACATTACGAGTTTCTCTATTGGACATATTTCTCGAGACCGAGGATGCACAATACATCTAATGGAGTGGCTAGCGTGCTCTTCAGGTCCGAAGCCTATGAGACAAATCTGCGATGTAATACGATGATGCTATTCAGCCCCACCCTTCCACACTTCCAAGCAGCTTTTTGCCAGTAATGTCCTCGACTGCCAATAGAGCTCTTGAACTACCTCATGCACAGCATTCCAATGACTCTGTACATTGCCGCTTTACATTCTTTTTGAACAGTATTACCTTCTTTTTTGTAAACAAAATTTTATTTCTGAAATGCATTTTCTCTCTCCAGTGGAGTGCGCGCTGATTTGAAACATACTGGCAGATTAAAATTTCGTGCCGGACCGGGATTCGACTCCGGGGCCGTGTGTCCGTGAAAGACCAAAGGTCCCAGGTTAGACTACTGGTACCGCACACAGTTTTAATCTGATAAGGCGTTTCAAAATGTTGTTTAACAAATTATAACATTTCACACAATTACATCCCAATAAGAGAAAACCAACACGATTTATAAATGACTGTGCACACTATAACACTTTAACTTTAGTCTGTGGTATTGAAATTATGGTTGAACACTTACCACTTTATACGCAGCTTGTATGCCTTTACACATGCTGATGACACTCTCTACCACTGGCGGAGCCATTCACAGGCCTCGCAAAATTAGTATATCATCCTGCGTCCGTTTCACTCTCTCCGTACCACATACGTTGTATACTAAGCTCGCCAGGCTCACTTTAGTTTCAAAACTTCGTGAGACCAATGGTCCGCTTTTAATTTAGCTCGGACGTATCTGGATCGAGACAATACAATGGATTATAGAAATTAATATTAAATAGAGTTCAATTAGGTTTACGGATTGGTAAAATATGTTTCATACAAACTCTCGGCGCATGAGCATGGCTTTTTCTGTTGAAGGTCCGTTCATGTATTTTTAACCGTGTTTCTTCTCTCTGTGTTTCCACTAAAATCGGACTTCGTAATAAGACAGCACCCGAAGACGACGGTGGGTCGAGCTGGACGAATTCTTGCTTAGAAGTACGGAACCTATTGCCATGCCATACCACCCAACAATCTTACAATGACTAAAGATACAAAACAAGATACACATAGGTTAGTAATAACAGTACATTCTGAAATAAAACACAATTAAATTACTACACTTACATTGAGACTTGCATTATGCAATTACGAGTGCCGATTGGTTGTAACTCGTGAATGTATTAATAAAATAATGTAGTATTAATGGCGGTGTGCCAAAATACGTCAGATCTGGACAAGACTTAGAAAACAAAAGGTGCCTCTTATTGCGCCATTAATCTGACGATCAAAAATCTTCAAATGTTTCCAGCGGCTGCATACAATATTTATACAACCGTGGACTGTATATACGGCTCAAATTATTTCTTTAGTTCATTACTTATAATTACGGTTTCTGCTAATAAACGCTCAGCATGCAAATGTGCCTTTAAACGCTGTGACTGACAACGCTCGGAGACTGTGGCTGTATGTGTATTAGTATGCTTGCGTGAATGTGTGTGTGATTTCTATTTCAGATGAAGGACTCCATCTGAAAGCTTAATTTTAGCACTCTTATTAATTGTGCCTGTCTGCGACCCAATGCCTCGCCAATGCGACGAATAGCAACCTATTCTCTCCATATTGTTGTTATATGTTAACTATGCAGTCGAATTAAACCAGTTGTTGTAATCAGGCGAGACTACTTTCATCCGGCCACAATTATGGGTTCTTTGACTGCTCGGTGAAGTGGACACTTGAAATATTAGTTCCCTTTATTACTTAGATGAATAGAAGGTTTACTTAACTTTGACATATTTCTTTGCCACAAGAGTACTTGATAATTTACAAAAGTCATTGATTAGCAAAGCATCACTTGACGCACTAATTAACAAACTGTTTTCTTGACGTACAATGTGCAAATCAACCGTACAAGTTCATCTTAAACTTTACCGCTCGTTGATCCAAGATGATGGTGTTGACTGGTGTAGCTGATGTCTCGAACTAGGGCAGACCTCTTGCTTGCTCAACACTACATTGACTTCAGCGCGAGGACGCTGTTGTTGCTGAGGCGGCAGGCGCGGTTTTCTGGACGTCGCTGCGGATTTCAGCTAGCCCTCGCTAGGGTCTGTGGTAGCGATTAGCATTGCCGACTTTGGCGTGACACCAATATCTATGGACGATACCACACCAGGCAATGCTGAGGGAATTAGATTCGTAAATGAGACAAGTAGATGAGCTCTGCTGTTTGGGCACTAAAACAACTGATGATGACCAAAGTAGAGAGGATATAAAATGTAGACTGTCAGTGCCAATAAGGAATTTATGAAGAACAGAAATTTGTTAACACTGAATATAAATTGAATTGTTAGGAAGACTCTGCTGAGCCGGACGATGTGACCCAGTGGTTCTAGGCGCTTCAGTCCGGAACCGCGCTGCTGCTACGGTCACATGTTCGAATCCTGCCTCGGGCATGGATGTGTGTGATGTCCTTAGGTTAGTTGGGTTTAAGTAGCTCTAAGTCTAGAGGACTGATGACCTCAGATGTTAAGTCCCATAGTGCTCAGAGCCAAGACTCTTCTGAAATTATTTGTCTGGAGCACAGCCTTATTCGGAAGTGAAACGTCGACGAGAAGTATTTCAGAGAAGAAGAGAGTATAAGCTTTTGAAGTGTGGTGCTATGTAACAGTGCTAAAGATTAGATGGGTAGATCACGTAGCTAATGAGGATGCTACAACCTTAATAGAACTGGGCAGACAAGAAATTTATGGTAAAACTTGAACAATAGAAGGCATCGGTTGATAGGACACGTTCTGAGACGTCAATGAATCGTGAATGTAGTATTGGAGCAGTGTCGAGGATAAAATTGTAGAGTGAGACCAAGTGACCAGTACAGTATGCGGATTCAAATCGTGGTAGGTTGCAGCAGTTACTCGGAGATTAAGAGGCTTGAACAGGATTGGAGCAGCGGGGAGAGCTGCATCAGATCAGTCTTCGGACTGAAGACCACAACAAGTACAACAAAATTTCCTAACTGACTTGTGATTAAACTGAATCCTTGCTGTCAGTAATTTCAGGAAATGTGCGTTTATACGTTGATTATTCTTTAAAGTTGTATACTGGAACAGTTCTCGTTTTTCTGTTTTAGTTCGTAGAGAAAAAATTTCAATACTATTTTGCCTTTCTTTCTAATTCAGAACTCTTACACGGAAAAAAATTTTAGGACTTAAACAGTACTAAAAGAGTCACAGAATTCTTTACAACACAGTGTGTGTCTGAGCACGCTAAGAGCCTCTGTGCGAATATTGCCACGTTTAAAGTAAAATAATGAAAAAAAACTTACGTAGGAGTTCCGTAAGTGCGGTAAATACTACCGGTCGCATACACCATTATGATAGAGTTAGCACCGTACCAGGAGGCGCTTATGCACTTCAGCGTGACCAGGAAAGCCTTTTAGAGGTGCTTCATATCTAACATCTCCCTACAACCAGGAGAGTTACGGCTGCTGAATGGAAGCAAGATTACGTCATCATGCCATTCTCTCTGCGCACTGGACCAGAATTCTCTTTCAACGCCAGATACACGGCACGACTCGTTACGTGGGAAACAGTTCCTCGAAACACGTGATGCCAGGTGGCTTGCAAACAGAGGTGAGTGATGGCAAAGACAGTGGTAATGCCACTACTGAGGTCCTCGTTATTTACAGTACAGACTTATTACTAATACAATATGCACATAAAAACTATTTTTTATTCCACTTTTACCATGAAAATCATAAAAAGAACTTTCGTGATCATGAAACCATACAATAAACGTTCATTGACATTTAAACACAATAACATTATGTCATAATTCGATCATCAAATAGCTTTTACTAGTTGGATTCATTGGATTTGCCAGTATGAATAAAACCTTCCCTGCGAACTACACATTTCCGAAATGGGCTTTGAGCTTCTTTTATAGTGTCGTATCTTTGGTGTGCTACTAATCAGAAATGTAATTTTACAGGAGGCGGTTACTCCAACTCTTACTTAAAGCGGATACAATTACTAAAGCTTCGCGTGAACTCCGCACGCTTCATGGAGAAATTTCAACCAATATTCTGCCTCTGTATATATTGAGGCGTAGCAGAATTGTTACAAAGTTAGCACCAGTTCTTTATGTTCTCCCTTGGAAGAAAGTCCAAAATTGTGATATACGTTAAGCATCCAGGATACTGATACAGTCTGATGTTTCTGGCAAGACACTACCACACCCATCAACTCCAGTATACCTGGGGCTCATTTAGTTGCAATACACTGATGAGAAAGAAACATTATGACCACCTGCTTAGTAGCTTGTTAGTCCATCTTTGGAACTAAATACATCACTGATTCTACTTATCAGGGAACCGACAGTTTGCTGGCAGGTATGTGGAGATATGTGGCGTTAGATGTCTACACACGGGTCATGTAATTCACGTAAATAACGGACCGCTGGTTTGCGTACGTGATGATGGAGCCTAATAGCGACCTAGATGGGTTCCATAGGATTTACATCAGGTGAATTTGGTCGCCGAGACATCAACATGAGTTCATTACAGTGCTCCTCGAACCACTGTAGCACGGTTCTGGTTCCGAGGCACGGACGATTATGCTGTTGAAAGATGACATCAACGCCGGGGAAGACACCAAGCACGAAGAGATGCATGTGGTCCGCAGCTGTCAGCGTGTCTTATTACTACTACACAGCGCGACTGATTGCCGTCCTACGGACCCGGGTTCTATTCCCGGTTGGGTGGGAGATTTTCTCCGCTCAGGGACTGGGTGCTGTGTTGTCTTCATCATCGTTTCATCCCCATCCGGCGCGCAGGTCGCCCAATGTGGCGTCGAATGTAATAAGACCTGCACCAAGGAGGCCGGACCTGCCCCTCAATGGGCCTCCCGGCCAATGACGCCAAACGCTCATCTCCATTTCCATTACTGCCACAGGAGAAGCGCAGGAGAATGTCTCCCATAGGATAATACTGCTCCGACCAGCCTGCGTCCATGGCACGCTGCATGTTTCGAGCCGCCGCTCGCCTCAATGACGGCGTTTGTGGAGACAAGCAACAACCTAATGTAGCAAAAATGTGATCCATCCGAACAGCCGACTCGTTTCCATTGATCGATGGTCCCTTGACCACTGCAGTTGTAATTGACGATATCGTTGGGTCAACATGTGAACATGTATGCTGCAGAGCTCCATTTTCAACAATGTACGATGAACGATGTACTCCGAAAGAATTGTGCGTACACCAGCAGTGTGCTCTTTCGGCAGAGATCCCACGGATCACTATCTATCCTACTTTACAGAGAAGACAAGATTCCGAACCCCACGTTCTGTGAAGAGTAGTGGGCGTCGAACTATTTAGTGCCTAGTGGTAGTTTCACTGTCCTTCTACCTCTTTCCATAGATGTTCACGACAGTAGCACGTCAGAATTCGACCAGCTTCGACGTTTTCGAAGTACCCGTTCACAGGCTCAGCGTAATAATAATCAGCCCGTCGTCAAAGACACTTATCTCAATGGATTTCGCCATTTGCAGCCCATATCTTCGCTAGGGTGATTCCCCCGTCCGCGTCTGCTCCTCTTATTTACTTTTATTACCGCGTCACGCGACCATAACGTCAACAGACGGCGCCCAACGTCGCGGTGGGTACTGGTCATATTGTTTTGGCTGTTCATAATATCTCTGACAGTCACAATGTCGCAAAAATGAAACTTCCAAGTTTTGAATCGGTTTAAAACATCATTTTTGGTGCTGTATGCTACTGAAAAAGAACAGGCGAATATCTTCGTCACAGCCAAAACCAAAACAATTCAACTGGGGAGTACGTTATTTTTAACATTAACGTATGCGTCCCATGAATATCACACTGTAATTCGTGTGTAGTAGCACACCCTAAAAACTGGTTTAGCTGACAAGACGGTATTTCGCTCGAACGCTGGATTATCATCTATCTTATAAATAAGAGCGACTAATGAGTAGTTTGATGTGTGTCATCTGGCTTTTATTATGTGTATTTGCCTCTAAGCACATCAGTTAACTTGTTATAGGCAAACTCGTCAGATGTGGAGTATGGAATACCCCGCCACCTGCTCAGTAGATGGGTTTTACCACTACCCCTATCTTGTATTAATAATTGTTCTTTCCAATAATTTTTTATGTTATACGGTCTTGTGGAATATCGCAGACATTTCACTGCACTGGCAGAAAACATGTTGTTTACTCACACCACAACATACATTACGTCGTCTTATATCGACGACTGCTCCGAGTTAAAACGCAATGCTGCAATATGTAAGGGGTCCGCAGGCCCTTACTGCTAAGTTTGCGCTCACACAGGTCGACAGGGCAACTATCGAGTAGTGTGTGCAGGGCGCGAGAGCTAGAGGGGATTCACCGGAGTGCCGAGTGCTGCTTGGGTAGATTCCCGCGAGGCGGGAAGAACTGGGCGGAGAGCAGTTAGTAAGAGCAGTGAGTGTGGAGAGTGCCGAGTCAGGGTGTGGTAGGTTCCCGCGAGGCGGGCAGAGCTGTGCAGAAGCCAGCAGTTGAATTAATGCAAAATATCGACAAAGGGAGTGGCCATCGCCGCGGTTTAACCCCTTTGTGTTAGGATTATACGGGAAGGTGAGAAAGTTTAATTATAGAGTGATTTCAGTGATATTAAGTGCCGTTATTGAACTTCCGCGTCTACCGCGCCGGCATTACTTGGATTACAGTGATTGGATGTTGCGTGTGACGATTAAGAATAACAAGAGAAACCTGTGCTGAGATTAGCCGTCATTAACAGTGTATTGACGAAGGCAGTGGCTGTCTCCTTATTTTGTGCTTTTGCGAAGAATATAGATCTTGTTTGTGAAACTGTGTTGTGTCCTTCTTACCACCAAACAGTACTTATTACAGTATTTGCGAAGGACAATACGGAATGTAACATCCCCTGAGCAGTCCAATCCGATTGCCAGCCCATTAGGTACACGGTCACATTAATCAATTATCAAAATTTGGGCTGCTATTTTGATCCCGAACGAGCGGATAAATAAAAAGGGCGTGTTACAAATACCAAAAAGCACAATTTGTATACATATAGTTACTATATAAAGCTTAACTTACACTTACATGTCAAGCAAGGTGTAGTGAACATACGGTGAACAAATACTTTTTGGGTATTAATACAAGATATGAAGGAAGAATTCATGACAAACTCAAACTAACTTAATTTTCGTGTTGCCACATAAAGCTATAGTTAAAAGGTTACGTACGCGATACAATTGTTCTATAATAATACTTATTCAATAGTTCGTTATGGGCCGGCTATCGGCTTTCTAGATCATCCTCAAATAACTTAATACTAAACTGATAGACCACGCAACTTCAGCGAGATGTCACAGTTGTACAAATATTGTGTTTCAAAACTGAAAGACGGTTCATAACAAACTGCTAAATAAATATTATTGTGTATCATCTACAATGCGTATTTAAATTTTAATAGGTCCTTGTTCCTCCAAGTACCGACGGAATATTGCATAAGTATTACTAAACTATATTTATAACTTCTGGGCAATGCCTTTTTTGTAACATGATTGGAAACAGCAGAAATTCTGGAACATACATGGTAAAAAAAGGAAGGGAGATTAGGTTTTAAGATCATATAAGTATGTTGCACGAAAGACAAATACATTGTTACCATACAAAAACTGTACAAAACTACCACATTAAATCGACAGAAACGTCATAATTGAATCAGCTACTACAGCCAAAATGGACAAATAGCTTTCAAACCAAACTCCAAAACTCACTTACTTCCAAAAAAGGTAGAATGAAGGTTTTGTCACCATATCATTGTCACCTCTCAACTGTCTACACATCGCACAAGTTCCCTGTTTCTACTTTTGGACTCGCATTCGGGAGGACGACGGTTCAATCCCGCGTCCGGCTATCCAGATTTAGGTTTTCCGTGATTTTCCTAAATCGCTCCAGGCAAATGCCAAGATGGTTCCTTTGAAAGGGCACGGCCGACTACCTTCCCCGTCCTTCCCTAATTCGATGAGACCGATGACCTCACTGTTTGGTCTCTTCCCCCAAACAACCCCAACCCAACCCCCCATATATATATATATATATATATATATATATATATATATATATATATATATATATATATATATATGACAACTGACACAGACAGTTACAGAAAGATATCAGCGCCGTAGTGGATGACGTCAAGCATGAATGGCTTTAGGTGGTTCGCAATAATGTTCTCGTAGTCCACAGTTTTCATGTTGCCTTAGTTTACTGCCATGGAAGCCCAGCTGAAAGTCCCCACAGCATAATACGTCTACCATGTTGTGTATATTTCGAGAAGCACTCCACCTGCTTAACGATGTATCCGGACAGATCTTCGACCCAGTGTAACAAGAAACATAACTCATACGATCAGACGACAAGATTCCTTTGATCTCCGGCTCAGTGTCGACGATACTGTGCCCACTTCAGTCATAAATGACGATGTCGTTGGATCAACATGGGGAAGCCGAAGGGGTCGTCTGCTGCGTACCCGATCTTCAACAAAGTGCACAGAAAGGTGGGCTCTGAAACGCTTATGCTTGCCCAGCAGTTCTGTAGTCATGTGTACAAAAGATCGCCGCATAAACTGCTCTACAGAGCCGAAGTGCCTACGACCTCACGTTTTGTAGTGAAGCCTGGACGTCCGTCACGTTGTCGCCTAGTTGTAGCTCCAGAGTCCTTCAACCCCTTTCCCTAAATGCTCGCGACAGTAGCACGCGAACAACTGACCAGCATCGCCATTTCCGAGATGCTAGTTCCCAGACGCCGGGCCATAACAATCTGCCCTTTGTCAAAGTCACCTACTTCATTCGATACCCCCATTTGCGCCCGTATCGTCACTAGATTAATTCCTCTTTCCTCTCTGTCAGGCTTGTGCACTCAATACATACACAATAAAAAAAGACTCACGTTGAAGTAATTATGCGCATGGAACGAAATCGGTAGATATAATGTACATGTAGAGAAAAACAAACGATTACAATTTCAGAAAAATTGAGTGATTTATCTAAGAGAAAGAGATTCACAAATTAAGCAATAACCTATTGGTCCACCTCTGGCCCTTATGGAAGCAGTTATTCAGCTTGGTATTTATTGACAGAGTTCTTGGATGTCCTGCTGACGGAGGTCGAGCCAAATTCTGTCGAAGTGGCGAGTTAGATCATCAAAATCCCGAGCTGGTTGAAGGGCTCTCCCATAACGTTCCAAACTTTTGCAGTTGGGAAGAGATCCGCCAACCTTTCTGGCGAGGTATGGCTTGGCAAACACGAAGACAAGCAGTAGAAACTACCGACGTATGGGGGCAGGCATTACCTTGCCGAAACGTAAGCCCAGGGTAGCTTGCCATGAAGGGCAGCAAAACTGGGTGTAGAATGTCGTCGACGCACCGCTGTGAAGGGTGCCGCGCATGACAACCAAAGAGATCCTGTTATGAAAAGAAATGGCATCCCAGACCATCAGTCATGGTAGTAGGGCTGTAAGTTGGGCTTCAGTCAGGTTGGCAACCCACAGCTATCTGGGACAGTTGTTCAGCCTGGAATCTCATTGACTGTAATAGAACTGTCTTCAGTGATGAGTCCCGCTTAGTACTGAGCCCTGATGACCAACTAAGATGTGTCTGGAGACGTCCGAGACAGCTGTGGGATACCAACCTGACTGTCACCCCCCCACAACCTGACAACCAGCTGTAATAGTCTAGAGTGTCATTTAATTTCATAGCAGGATCCCTTTGCTTGTCATCCGGGGCACTCTTACAACACAGAGATACGTTGACAATATTCTACGTCCCTTCGTGGCGAGCCATCCTGGGCTTACATTTCGGCAAGATCATGCCCGCAGGCCAGCAGGTTCCGCTGTCTGTCTTCGTGCTTGCTAAATCCTACATTGGCCAGGAAGGTCGTCGGATCTCTGCACAACCGAGAACATTTGGAGCATTATGGGCAGGGCCCTCCAATCAGCCTGGGATTTTGATGATCTAACTTGTCAACTGGACAGTATTTGGCATGATATCCCCCAGGAGGACATCCAACAACACTAAGAATGAACGCGAATTCAGAGGTGGACTAACGCGTTACTAATTTGCTTAGTTTGTCAAGCTCTTCCTCGTGATAAATCACCAAATTTTTCTGAAATTATAGTCATTTGTTTGTCTGTGCATGTACACCATAACTACCGATTTCCGTCCAATTCGGATAATTCGATCGTGGTGCGTCGTACTCTCAAGTGTTTCAACATTTTTTTGGAAAAAACTTCTAATGCGCAGTATTTTATTACACCTTTCACATTTGTGTGTTCCATGGTTTCTCTAGTGGCATTGGTGGTCCAAGGTGTGGAAGACTAGACTATTCGCCAGGTTCAGTCCCAGTGACTTTACTTCTATTCCGTGGTGTCGTACAGTAACGATACCAAACCAGGCAGCACGCACCTCAAGGTTGACAGTAAACGATGTGACGGCCCCGCCAATCCAGGGTCGTTTTGAAGCCACATCTCCGGCTGTATGTGCACTTAGTGCCACCACCAATCCAGTATAACAAGACGCCAGTGTAACAAGCCAGTCCAGCAGACTACGAGTGGAGTCAGCTGAAGCTTCAGCAGTTTACGGCAGCGTTCCTGCATTGTGATTTATGACGACTAGGGTCTGGTCAACGGACTCTCTCTCGAAATTTCTGGTCAAGTTAAGTAAAGTTATTGTGGCATTCAGATTACGTTTCCTGGTAACCAGTTCTGTTTCCTGTCTAAGCAACCACCTACTCCTTAGCACCCACCTCTAGCGGATCCAACACATTCCCTCCAGGACAGTCCCAAGTCCACGTAGCCTGCTGTTTAATGAGTACCGGAGAACTTTCCCGTAGTAAAAGGTAGCCGTGCGATGGGCCAGCTACCCCACCCCTCCTGCTGCCGCGGCGACTAAAGATTGTATTCTATCAACAATTAGAATTAGGCCAGTAGTCCGGTGATGAGATTGCATCACAGACTTATCTTTTTACATTTCATGGTTTCCCTAAATCAAAGGTTACTTTGCAAAGTACAAGCACGATTCCCTTAGTGATTCTTGTTGCTATGGAGCCTGTGTTTCGTCTCTAATGACCTCGTCGTTAGTTGTACGTTATATGACAATCTTCCATTCTTCTTGCCTTCTGGCAGACCCCAGTTATACAAACAGTAATGACATAGTAATTCTGTTGCTAATAGAATCTCAGCGCCATTGGTTTAGTGTCATGTTGTGATCTGAGAAGTATTTTTGACGTGTTTCTGTATGTTTTCGTTTTTTTCCACATCACTGTTGATTAATTAGTATAAATTTTAGTCGGAGGATAAAATTATTGCTGTGATTGTGGAAGCCAGTTTAAATGATAAAGCTGTGTTATGTTTGAGGTCTTCCAGACCGATATCGCCAGATGTGGGGTTTTTGAAGAAGCTCTTACAAGTCATAAAAACAAAATTTTGTCAATTCCTACTGGCAGTTTTATAGCTAGGTAGATATGTTTCACAAGGAAGGCAAAGCAAGTGCCTTCATTAGCGCCCTGCTTCCTTACTTGTCGGAGTGCATATTTGATCGGTACACGTATGATACTCCCCCTGGCCTTAGCCTGTGGCACCATTGAAAACCCCCCACGACATGGGGGCAGCCAGTCAAGCGTTTGCCACTTTGACACTCGTGTTCTGATCTGAGCTGGGAGGTGCGACATCCATTTCCATTCGTTCGTCGCTGGCTGGATGCAACTGCGCCATTCTCCAGGAGACATCAGTGTGGACAGCTGCCGGCTGTCCCTCGGATGGCTGGTGGCTGTGTACAGCTCTTCTATTCTGTAAAAGAAAACATCCTAGGAGTTCTACCTATATGCATGTGAGCGCGGCGCGGCGCGACCTGATTTGATTTTTATGGCGTGTTGCGACGTCGTGTGGATATTTTATTTTAACATCGCCGAACTTCTCTGTGAGTGTACCAGGAACCCATGTCTTTTTCCCATACTTTTACACTGGAAGTGACAAAAGATAGGATAGCGATAGGCATATATACAGATGGCGGTAGTATCGCGGTACACAAGGTACATAAGTGCAGTGTATTTGCGGAGCTGTCATTTGTGCTCATGTGATTCATGTGAAAAGATTCCCGACGTCATTGTGGCCGGCCGGCCGGAATTAACAGACTTTGAACGCGGAATGGTAGTTGGACCTAGACGCGTGGGATATTCCACTTCGAAAATCGTGAAGGAATTTAGTAATATGAGATCCACTGTGTCAAGAGTGTGCCGACAATACCAAATTTCAGGCATTACCTTTCACCTCGGACAACCTTCAGTTAGTGACAGAGTGCAGAGGCATTTGCAAAGAGTTGTTAGTGCTAACAGACAAGCAACACAGCGTGAAATAACCAATGTGTAACGTACGACGAACGTATCCTTTAGGACTGTGCGGCGAAATTTGGCGTTAATGGGCTATGGTAACAGAGACGGACGCGAGTTCCTTTGCTAAGAGAGCACGACATCGCCTGCAGCGCCTATCCTGGGCTCGTGACCATATCGATTAAGTCCTGGCGGAAAACCGTCGTGTGATCAGATGAGTTCCGATTCCAGCTGGTAAGATTTAATGGAATAGTTCGAGTGTGGCGCAGATCCCACGAAGCAATGGACCCAAGTTGGCAACAGTCACTGTGTAAGTTGTTGCTGGGTCCATAATAGTGTGGGCTGTATTTACATGCAATGGACTGGGTCGTGTGATCCGACTGGTAATGCTTATGTTTGGCTACTTGGAAACTATTTTCAGCCATTCATGGACTTCATGTTCCCAAATAACGATGAGATTTTTATAGATGACAATGCGCCATGTCACCGGGCTACAATTGTTCGCGATTGGTTTGAAGAACATTCTGTATAATTCGAGCGAATGGTTTGATCATCCAGATCGTCCGACAAGAGTCCCATCGAATACTTATGGGACATAATTAAAAGGTCAATTACTGCACCAACACCTGCACCGGCAACACTTTCGCAGTTATGTACGGCTGTAGAGGCAGTATTTCTGCAAGTGACTTCCTACTTGTTGAGTTCGTGCCGTGCTGCTGCACTACACCGGGCCAAAGAAGGTTCGCCACGATATTAGGAGGTATCACATGAATTTTGTCATTTTAGTGTATACTGAAATGAGTACCAGATCACTCAGTGTAAAAAAAATTGTTTTGACTAATGTCGAAGTTCAGTTTGTGGATTCAAAGCTTTAAAATTGACATAAATGTTCGATGCGGTTCAAAGTTGCTTCTCAGCTTCAGATTTCGCTTCGTCTCGAGTGGTTCTGTAATGACCGATGGAGATCAATAAAACATTGTCTTATTGGGGACTCAAATTCATTATGTGTGACTTGAAAGTTCGAATGAATTTTTTAGCGAGTTCATTGGCCGCAGAATGAAACGATGGAGTTATGAAGTTCAAAATGTCGTTCGTTTTACAAAAAAGTTTAAATTGCAGAGAAGAAAACTGTGTGCCGTTGTCAGTGACTATAAATTTCAGAAGTCCTTCAATAGAGAATGTGTTTGACAAAGCCTGAATAGTCTTTCTGAAGACGTCGATGACATCTGTATCAAAGATGGGAATTTTGAGCAAGTATCGATGAGGATGAGCCAGTAGCTTCCGAGGAACGGTCTTGCATAATCAGTATGTAGATCTGACAAAGGCTGTGATGCCTGTGGCCACGGGAAATATTGCCGATGCGGGGCAAAATACTATTTTTGACATAAGTGGCTACATCTTTGTCAATATTTTTCCAGTAACAGTGTTCTCTGGCAGTGCATTTGGTACGAACTAAGCCCTCACGGCTTCCAAGTCTGGAAGGTAGGAGACGAGGTACTGGCAGAATTGAAGTTGTGGGGAGGGGTCGTGAGACGTGCTTGGGTAGCTCAGTTGATAGAGCACTTGCCTGAGAAAGGCAATGGTCCCGAGTTCGAGTCTCGGTCCGGCACACAGTTTTAATCTGCCAGGAAGTTTCATTTGGTAACTAGTTCGACGCATGGCACTTGATGTCCTATACCTAATACAATAATTTGGCAATCTTTTGGCAGTTTGCGTTATTGTCACTCTTACAGACCTTGTGACTGTCTTATTACCCCACAAATAGCGACTGCTAAGTCGGAACTGTTGCCTTCTGAACAGAAATGACGAGACTGTTCTCCGCAGTAACGTAATTGCAGAAAATTATAACACAATAGGAATAGCTGAGCTGCAGGAACTGATCTGAGATGGCTGCAGGCAATGAGCTGAGATATCGTCCGTGGCGCAACGTGTTTTCTCTCTGTTGGCGGTAGGACCTTAATATCACCCAGCACTAGGCGGAAGCAAAGTAGTCCTCGGTTGGCAGTGCTCTCTTTGGTTTCCGGAAACACCGTTGGCAGACGAATACGAATGCTGATGGACATGGCAGCGGAAGCATTCCCGAATGGCAAGTACCATCTGCAGGTGGCTGCGCGGAACTGAAAAAGCGCCAGTGCCTGTGTGGTGTTGGCGTCTTGTAGTATTAACTCTCCTGAGACTGGTACATAACAAAATTTCAATACGATTATTTACTACACCTCGATTATTGCTTGCCACGAATGTACCACTCTGATTTGCACTATTATTATTGTCGTTCCTTTCCGGTGGAACAGGTTTTATTGCGACGATAGAAATGTCGGGAGAAATTAGAGGTAAAATGACGAGACTAGAGAGCAGTAAGGGCAGATTTCTAGTTTGCCGCGTCGGTCGGTTGCGCTAAGGCTACTGCTCGGCGGCTGGCGCCCTCGTATTCATCGAGCTCT
This sequence comes from Schistocerca nitens, assembly GCF_023898315.1. NCBI lineage: Eukaryota > Metazoa > Arthropoda > Insecta > Orthoptera > Acrididae > Schistocerca > Schistocerca nitens. The sequence goes on along the minus strand of NC_064618.1, from coordinate 467,489,356 downwards.
TAAAACCTTGCACCTCGATTTCTCTAAAGCGTTTGAGAAGAAAATCGTGCTGATCGACTATTTCTTTTATCAAAGTATGTAGAGTACTTCAGTCGTGCAAACGATGATCAAAATCACTGACCTATTGGCTGTGTTCGTCCCTTGTCGATGTTACTCAGAGAGTGAAGTGTCACGTCAGGAGATTTACATTCCTCCTTCGTCCACCCAGATCGACGAAAGAATCTAATTTTCTTATATCGCTCAAGGCAATTTCCGGGACAGTTCATTTGGAAAAAAATATGGCGATTTTCTTTCCTCCTTCCTGTCCTGGCGCAGTCCGCGCTCCGTCACTAACGACCTCGTCATCGACGGGACGCTACAGCACAGTCTCCCTTTGTTACTTCCTCCTCAACGGCATTTTAACTGCTGTGTCACCTCACTCGCTTTAATATATAGCTAGTCGAATGAGCGTAGAGAATCTGCAAGTGGATGAGCCATTCATCTGCGAGTACCGCTAATGACAGTGGTGCCGAAAAATTTCATTGTTACCGGTTGAGCGCAACTCACAAATTTAGTAATGTCGGGCGGTATCTGTACTGCTACAGAGTTTAGTATCCGTCCGTGGATAAGTTCATGTATTTAGTCGTTTTCCGCCTCACACTCCACCTGCACTCTCAACGACCACGAATAGACGTTACGACTCAGTTGTCGTACGTAGCACGCTAATGCCAATCATACCTTCTCTTTCGTTATTTACATCACGATAACTGGATTAAATTACCGTGAAGTTAATGCACTTCTCGTTGAAGACATGCCAGAGAGTCTAATTATACTTCACTGCCGTTTTGTCTTCAGAAATAAAGTACGCCTCTACGAACAGCTGTGTGAACATGAAGGACAATATTTGTTAGCGTGAGATTTCAGACAGGAGTAAAAGGCTCCTACAGTGTCCTTCGCATGCTGCTACTTGCTTAATGTCCTTTTCTTTCCACACACATCGTTTTAACTTACAGCTTCACTGGAGTCTTCTAGAAGTACACCAACATGTAGAGGTGTGACTAGCTAATGTAGTGTTACTTAATACTTTAGTGGTTTCAATGACATGTTTCTTTTCCTACATTCTCCTCCCCCCCTATTTCCCTCTCACTTTCCCTTTCTTTCTCTCACAGACGCTTAGGTTCATAGATATGTATTAATATATCATCTTCAGCTCTCACCCCTATCAGATGGAACTGCCTACTCGACATGGTTTTACACGAAAAGGCAATTAAACTAATTTCACGCCTTGGCTGAGGTCACTGTAGCGTGGATTCACTGATGTTTTGTTTTGCCCACTTTAACGCTGTAGTTATTTCAATAATTACTTGGCGCAACTTTGTTGCCGATGATCACTGAAACAAAGAAAATAGCGAAGAAAAATGTTTTATTAATTTTTTGTGATATTCAGTACTGTATGGAAAAGAAACATCTCTGTGTCGTGTAGCCGATGTGTACTGTCAGTTTTAACTCATTAAAATCACACATACAATTTCGATACACAAATTATCCCAAAATTGTATGACCCAACACAGAACTCAAATTAGAATGTAGGGATTAGCGTTGATCAGACCAGCGGGTGGACTATCGGAGTGTGAGATGGGGAAAGTCTCCAATGATTTCCAGACATTTAGAAAACATGGGGACTACTACGTAGGGTAAGGTATGAAAGAGTTAACTAGAATTTCGAAATGTGAACACTTACATATCCTAATATTTCTATGAAATTCTTCTGGACTGTAGTCCACGTTATATTCTAAATATGCCAACGTTTCGGCTACTATTGCAAGTGACTTTCATCAATGTTACACACCCTGAAGTAGTCGAAACTTGGTACGTTTTACAACATAATACACTCTATAGCCCATAAAAATTTTATGGAAATGGACTGCACAAGCCGACAAAACCTAAATTCCAGTATTTTGAGAAACCTGAAAAACTCATCACAAGTGGATAACGATGATTATGGATTATGATGATAATGGATGACTATGATTATTGATGACAATGTCTGTGATTATGGATGACGATGATAATGATGATGACAGTGATTATGAATGACGATGATGATGAAGATGATTATGGGTGAGGATGGCTGTGATTACGACTGATGATGACGATGATTATAGGTGATGATGACGACGACGACGACGAGGACGGCGATAACGATGATGATGTCATGGGTCACAATACTAATCTGATGAACTGAGTACTTCTGTTAAGATAATGCTGTGAGCACTTTGCTTATACTTCTACACTGGCACCACCACCAGTCACTTGCCAAACTTGGAGTAAGGTGGCTTTTGAGTTTTTTCATGTAGTATGTGTGTATGAGTAGTGTTTGGTGTGATTCATGTTCAGGATGTTGGTTGATTGGTTTGGAGTATAAAGGGACCAGACTACAGGGTCGTCAGTCCCTTTCAAGATGTTAACAACGTTAAAAGAAGCAAAAAAGTCTAGTAAACATGACTCCTACAATAAATACCTTAAGCGACAGTACTGATTACGGGAGGCAGGAGTGTAAGGGAAATTCGGGGTTGGTGGAAGACCATAGGCGAAGTCGGGTAGTTGATAGTGCTCTTTGTATCTGTTAATGTTTATTGTAAGCAAACTTTAAAATAGATATCTCAAAAGGACAGCAGAGAGTGTATTTAATTAAAATAACACTATTTTTAAAAGTTTTATAAAAAACTTTACAAATTTTCAAAACCCTGTGCACATGTGAATGATTGTCATACCTTAAATTCATAAGAACATATACATACTTTTTTATATCTTATCTGGCATTCAAAGCAAATTCTATAAAAAAGTGTAATTGTGCTCTTATTAAAAACTGTAATATGTATATAAATAACAAAGATTAGAAAAACAATAATTACAATTTTTAAACCATTTCTCATCATTGAAAAATACAGAAAAATCAAGCCATAACTAAAAAGCAGTTGTAATATTCTCAATGATAAAATAAGTGCAATAAATTAGTTCTGGAAGTGTTAAAATGAAACGTTGATAAAATAAATCAAAATTAGCGTGCAGTAGCTCGGTGTGGCTGGCGTCCCATATAGTCACCGCTCTCTGTTAGATGCCATTTCCCTCCACCCCTGTAAATTTCAGTGGAGGGTCACGTCGCAGAACACACTGAAAAAGGGCTGCATGGAGGAACCATTCCAATCGTTCAGCAAGTTTTCAAGGTCGTGTTCTTCTAGTAAATCTAGCGTGCCCCCTTATCTTTCATACGTAAAATCGTAACATTACTTTGAGGACATTCAACAATCAGTTTGCAATCACCCAACTGTGCACTGAAATTTGCCATATTACAATGGAACGTGAGTGCTCTTTAAATCTAGATCCGAAATCCCATCCAGTTTTCTCTATGTCTATTTTCTCACAATTATTACACTTGATTTGGTTCTCTACCGAACTTGCAAAAGGATTCTTGTTATTATCAATGTCGTGCCGTAGTGAATTTTAACTGGCTTTTCCGTCCAGAAACGTATTTTAATTTTGCTGTTACGAAAATATTTTGGAATCTTGTGTGATTCCTGACAGTAACAAGTCAAAGGCACATATTTCACAGGCAAATATGTCATTTTTTCATACTTATAATAGATTTCTTCGGTTCACTGCTGGTGTTGTTTGCCATATGCTGTAGATTCTCTTTTCTCTTCCTGCACAGTGATGACACATTTTTTGCTGGTAACCGTAGCATGAAAGAATGGATTTTTATATTGTTGCAGATGCCAATATTTTAAATTCATAATAGCGTCAGTGGTCGTAGGTTTACCTAAACAATGATTTTTCATGTACTGTTCTAATTTCGGTTAGTGTCAAACGTCAAAAATTGAGACTGGTGTTTTGCTTACATTTAAACTCTGAAAATTTTCTCTGAGTGCATTCGCATTTAATTTAATAACGAATGAGGAAAGACAAAATGTATAAGCTATCTTGCTACGTTGAAAACCAGTTTTTGTTACCTGGTGTAGTTTTAAGGTCTAAAGATATGCAGGTAATATATTGACAGCCTGTAGTTCGAATTTATAGCAAACTAATGAACTGGCACTGCTTCACTTTGATACCACACAACATTGGCAGAAAGCAATCTCTGGAATGCACGTCAGTAGGAAGCAGGCTCTACGACACAGTACTGGTATAACGCACCCTCTGCCATGTAGCATTGGTGCGAAGTACACTCTGCCATGCACTGGAATGTAACAGCACTTAGAAGCACCCCCTGGCATAGAGCATTGGTACCGCACATCCACTGACATGCAACCCTGATAGGGTGTATCCTCTGCCACACAAACTGGCAATGTTCATTCTCTGCCACACAACACTGATAGATTCCACCTTTTGCCATGCCACACCGGTAGTATGCACCCTCTGCAACACAACACTGGTAGAAAGCTCCCCCTGCCAACCAAAACTTATAGGGTGCAACCCACACCATGCAGCAGAGGTAGGGTGCACCTTCTGCCACCCAACACTGCTAGGGCCCACCCTCTGCCACCCAACACTGGTAAGGTGCAAACTCTACATCTCAACCCCACTGAGGTGTTGTAACGCGCCGACTGGCGGGACTCAAGATCCAACTCAAAACGACAAGGGATCGTACTGTACCAACGCTGCGCAAAATTGCTTGAGCGAACCAATCGACCACTAAAGCAAGAATTGGGTACAGTTTTTGAATTGATAGCCGATGTTATGACTGAGGGTCGCTATCCGATCACAGAAGATTCCAGTAGTAGCCGAGCGCCTGGCAAACACTTGAAGCCTAGCTTGTACAGTAGTTACACTCTTACCCAACGAATTGAGCAAATTGAGCAAATTAGCAACTGCAACGATAATAATCACTGACGAGACAGCAGACTCAAATGCTAGATAATAACAAACAGAATTTTCACTATATGCAAAATTCGAGGTCGTACAGCTATGCTACTACACCACAAACAGATACATCGAAATATCCAAATGACACTGACAATCGCTATCTAACAGCTATGATGAGACTAGCAGAATACAGCGACAACTCCCGTTATCTCCCTTCCGTCAAAATCAAGAAACTAAAATTATTTCAATACGATACCTGTTTATAGTATGTCAAGCTATATCGTAAACCCACTTGCAGTTGTCCTCACAAGCAACTACTTCCTTCCAGCGCAGAACAATCTCCCTGGGACCGCCTCGTAATCTTTTAATAACTTTTAACATTCATCTCAAATATGAAGTGAGTGCAAAAACCGATTCATATTAAACTCGTATTTGGGCAACATTTATACCGGGATAAAGATAACTGAAGCGATAAATCTATGTCTTTCTGTCTAGTCTAACGTTGCTAGGTAAATAATGCTACGTAATGTATTCCACAGATTAACCAACACACCTTTGTACGACAGCTGACTTTTCGTAACAACTTCAAATAACTTCAATTCTAATTTTCACTCACTTAAAACTTTTCTTACGTAAATGTAATCTTGTTAGCTTTTATTAGTATCGGACTAGTGTAGTTTGAGTGTACCAATGCAATTAAGTGATTTTCACTGAAACCAAAAATTCCTAATACAACACGAGATTATGTTACGCAGGAAGCTAGTAATATCTCTGAAACTTAAATCTTTGCTTTAGTCGTTTTGATTCAAACAATGTAAAATCCAGGATGGAATGTAACAATTTCTACTGATTCACGTTTACGTAATAATACTGTTTTCAGAGATTATTCATCACTCAGTTTCAACCAAAACAAGTTTCCCTTGCACTTTGAAATTAAATATCCTTCAAACATGTCACTTTTAGGGTGACACTTAAACTTACAATTACAACACAATGAATTACACGCAACAGCTACTAAGTAACTACACGTAAAGGTTTTCTTTTTGACCCAAGAAAACTTGTCTTTATTTGAGCTAGGTGTCTCAATAAAACCTCAAATCTCGTAAGTGATTGAGTGCCAGCAAAGACTACACCCCCCCCCCCCCACACCACACACACACACACAGAAACGGAAATTTAGAAAAAACAAAAATATAAACACAAAGCCTAGACACCACCGCCTTTTTTTTTCCTTGACCTTAATTAACAATTCAAACAAAACTGAGCCTCTTCCAGCGTTAGCACAACGCAACGCGCTTAAGTTCCCTAAATTAAATCAGGCCACTCGTCACTTCTACTAATCAAGTTTTTTGCTTGATTACTTGTTGCTTGTAAATGGTTCCTTTCTATTCCCGTCGCTTACCGACTCAACCTACTGGTGCGATATCTCGTACCAAGGTGAAACAGTTCGAATATACACGAGCCAGTTCTAGATCCGCTGTATGATCGTGGCATCCAAACAACAACAAAAATGTGTTTGAGGCTTTCCCTTCTCGATACACACCAGTCACTACAAAACCATTCCCAAAAACAGCTAGCAACCCAATTAGCTCTGGGCAGGCCGCAACCACTAATCATACAAACACGGACAGGATACCGGGATCTACTAGTTCCTTAAAAATCAAATGGTTCAAATGGTTCAAATGGCTCTGAGCACTATGGGACTCAACTGCTGAGGTCATAAGTCTCCTAGAACTTAGAACTACTTAAACCTAACCTAAGGACAACACACACATCCATGCCCGAGGCAGGATTCGAACCTGCGACCGTAGCGGTCGCGCGGTTCCAGACTGTAGCGCCAGAACCGCTCGGCCACCAGCGGCCGGCCCTTAAAAATCGTCAAATGCAAATCTCTCTCTGTAACACGGCTTACGCTGTATCTATTACAGCAAAATAACCAATCCTTCATTCTGAACTGTCCACAGGATGACAACCAATCGGCAGCCGAAAAACATAATTTCGCCAAACCAGTGACTACTTCAAAATCCTGGAACCTACACATATTCCGTATTTCGGCCTTGGGAGGAAAACTGCAGTCGCAGCTACGGCTATCAACAGGGGCCTAAACGACAAAGTTGCCACCCTGTCTCCGTAAACTGCGCAAAAACTATACTAGCTTCACCAGCCAAACTCCTTCACCTCTCCCAAGCCTTAAACACCAATTGCGGTGCCTCTCTGCAACACGCAGTGGGTCGGTACTACACTCCTGGAAATGGAAAAAAGAACACATTGACACGGGTGCGTCAGACCCACCATACTTGCTCCTGACACTGCGAGAGGGCTGTACAAGCAATGATCACACGCACGGCACAGCGGACACACCAGGAACCGCGGTGTTGGCCGTCGAATGGCGCTAGCTGCGCAGCATTTGTGCACCGCCGCCGTCAGTGTCAGCCAGTTTGCCGTGGCATACGGAGCTCCATCGCAGTCTTTTAACACTGGTAGCATGCCGCGACAGCGTGGACGTGAACCGTATGTGCAGTTGACGGACTTTGAGCGAGGGCGTATAGTGGGCATGCGGGAGGCCGGGTGGACGTACCGCCGAATTGCTCAACACGTGGGGCGTGAGGTCTCCACAGTACATCGATGTTGTCGCCAGTGGTCGGCGAAAGGTGCACGTGCCCGTCGACCTGGGACCGGACCGCAGCGACGCACGGATGCACGCCAAGACCGTAGGATCCTACGCAGTGCCGTAGGGGACCGCACCGCCACTTCCCAGCAAATTAGGGACACTGTTGCTCCTGGGGTATCGGCGAGGACCATTCGCAACCCTCTCCATGAAGCTGGGCTACGGTCCCGCACACCGTTAGGCCGTCTTCCGCTCACGCCCCAACATCGTGCAGCCCGCCTCCAGTGGTGTCGCGACAGGCGTGAATGGAGGGACGAATGGAGACGTGTCGTCTTCAGCGATGAGAGTCGCTTCTGCCTTGATGCCAATGATGGTCGTATGCGTGTTTGGCGCCGTGCAGGTGAGCGCCACAATCAGGACTGCATACGACCGAGGCACACAGGGCCAACACCCGGCATCATGGTGTGGGGAGCGATCTCCTACACTGGCCGTACACCACTGGTGATCGTCGAGGGGACACTGAATAGTGCACGGTACATCCAAACCGTCATCGAACCCATCGTTCTACCATTTCTAGACCGGCAAGGGAACTTGCTGTTCCAACAGGACAATGCACGTCCGCATGTATCCCGTGCCACCCAACGTACTCTAGAAGGTGTAAGTCAACTACCCTGGCCAGCAAGATCTCCGGATCTGTCCCCCATTGAGCATGTTTGGGACTGGATGAAGCGTCGTCTCACGCGGTCTGCACGTCCGGCACGAACGCTGGTCCAACTGAGGCGCCAGGTGGAAATGGCATGGCAAGCCGTTCCACAGGACTACATCCAGCATCTCTACGATCGTCTCCATGGGAGAATAGCAGCCTGCATTGCTGCGAAAGGTGGATATACACTGTACTAGTGCCGACATTGTGCATGCTCTGTTGCCTGTGTCTATGTGCTTGTGGTTCTGTCAGTGTGATCATGTGATGTATATGACCCCAGGAATGTGTCAATAAAGTTTCCCCTTCCTGGGACAATGAATTCACGGTGTTCTTATTTCAATTTCCAGGAGTGTATATCCGACCGAGACCTACCCCGAGATTAATTTTATCGGTAAGAGGTCTACTGCTGAACTAACTATTTTCTGATGTCATGCAATGGGAATCATTTACACGAACAAACACGCAACGCCTCGCCAACTTCTGACATTTAAATGATTATTCCTTTTGGCCATCGGGTAGCATCGATAGCGGTCAGCTGCATCGCGTCGCTGACGCAGCATCTCTGTAATCAGCGATGGCGAGTTGTTACATCGCTGAAAGCGGGAGCTTTCACCACCTGTTTCCTCTGCGGCGCACTCGGGTCATCTAGAACATGTTTTATCGCTTTTTAATACATCATACACATATGTTATTGTATTCACCAGGTGTTATTGGCCATTTACCAGATTCTCAGCAATTGTAATGGTGAACGAAATCCGTGCTTTTGACACAACACAGTGTACCTACTGGAATGTTTCACCCAAAGGCCACATCCTCTAGTACACAAAGGGCGCACTATCAGCAACTCAAAACTGGTAAGGTGCACCCTCCACCATGCAATGCTGATGAGGAGCACCCTCTTCCACACAATACTGGTAGGGTGCAGCCTCTGACATGCAACATTTTTGGGGTGTGGCCTCTGAAATGTGCTCTCGATACACACCAGTCACCACAGTGGGTTCCACTTTCTAGTGCACAAGACTGATAGGACACACCCTCTCTGTGGCAACACAGGTATGGCACCCCATCTGACAAGAAATACGGGTAGGATGCACCCTCCGCCATACAACACTGGAAGTGTGAACGTTCTGACATGCAACACTGGTAGGGTGCACCCTCTGGCACGCAACATTAGTAGGGCGCATGCTCTGACACCCAACACAACTTTAAATTATTAGGGAGTACCCTGTGTCGTGCACCATTGTTAGAGTGCACACTGTGACAAGCAACAACCATAGGTTGCACTCTGTGCCAAGCAACACAGGTAAGGTGCATCATCTGCTGTGCAACATTAGTTGGGTACACCATCTACCACAGAACATTGGTAGGTCGCACCACTACAATGGAACACTGGTGGGGCACACCCTCTGGTGTGTATAATGGGTAGGGGATATACTCTGACATGCAACATAGATAGGGTCACACTCTCTAGCTCAGAACACTAATGGGTTGCACCCTCTCCTCTGTAAAAGTGGTAGGGTGAAACCTGTGATATATAACATTGGTAGGGCTTACTCTTTTCCAAGCTACAGTGGAGCTCTGTGAGGCAACACTGGTAGAATGCCATACACTATTGGTAGGGTACATCATCTGCCATGCAACACTAGTAGGGTGCATCACCTGAAATGCAACACTATTAGGACTCGCCCTCTAGCATTCATCACTCATCTGGAACATAACACTGATAGGGCCCACCCCTGCATCAACACTGGTGAGGCAGATGCTGTGGCAAACAACACTGGAGGTATGCAACCTCTGCAAAACAACATAGGGTTGGCAATCTTTCTGGCATGGAACACTGGTAGGGTGTACCTTCTGCCAACCAGAACTGGTTGTAAGGTATACCCTTGGCCAACCGAGACTGGCCAGGTGCACCCTATGGCACACAACACTGTAGGAGTACAATCTCTGCCATCCATCAGTGGTAGGGCGCATCCAAAACCACTATGGTGCGAACTCTGCATCCCAACACTGCTGAAGTGCATTCTCTGACATGAATCACCTATAGGCCATAACCGTTGGTAGCCAACACCTGCAGGGTGCCACCCAACACTAGTAGTGCATTCACTTTGACACCCAATATTGGCACAGTGCACCCAAAGAGTGTACCCCAAGCAATGCTAAACTGGCTGGCCACACTTTCTACCATGCACCACTGGTAGGGAGCACACTCTGTCATGCAGCACTGGTAGGTCACACCATCACCCACAAAAACTTGTAGGGTGCACCCTATACCCATAACACTGTTATGATGTGCGTTCTGCCAACCAATATTGCTTAAGCACACCATATGAAAGGCAATTTGGTAAGATGCACCATCTGACACTCAGCACTATTAGGGTGCACCCTCTGGTACATAACACTAGTAGGGCACACCCACTGTCATGCAACACACATTGGTGGTTCCTCTACTGCCAAACAATGCAGGGCAAACTCTCTGATAGGCAGCTCTGGTAGGGTGCACCCTCTGATACACAGCACCGGCAGGGTGCACCCTAAACCATTCAACATTGCTAGGGCACACCCTTCACCATGCAAAACTGGCAGGTCACACCCTCTGCCACAAAAAGCAGGTAGGGTGCAACGCAACACTGGTAGGATGCAACAAAAAAATGTAGGGCAATCGCTCTGAGAGGCAATACTGCTATGGACCACCCTGTGTCATACAAAACTGACCACTGGCAGGGTACCATCCTCTGCCACATAGCACAGTTAGGGCACAACCTCTGAGAGGCAACTGCAGCAGGGTGCAACCTCTGACATCTGGTACGGGTGGGGCACTGCTCTGACACCAAACACTAGTAGAGTGCAGCCTCTACCATTTGTAACTGGTGGGGCACTGCCTCTGTCACACAACACTGGTACGGTGTACCCTCTGACACACAACTCTAGTAGGGAGCAGCCTTTTCCATGTTAAACTAATAGGCTGCACCCTGTGTCATGTAATATTGTCAGGACACACCCTCTGCCAAATAACAGTGGTATTATGCACCCTATGTCAAGCAACTCTGGTAGGGCATACCATCTGCCTTGCAATACTGGTAGCACACAACAGCTGCTGTGCCACACTGGTAGCATGCACTCTCTGCCACATCAAACTTTTAGTGTGCATCCTCTGTCATGTAACACTGTTAGGACACATCCACTGAGAGGCAATACTTGTAGCACACACCTTCTGACATACAACGCTGGTAGCATGGGCCATCTGCCATGCAACACTAGTAGCATGCAATCCCTGCCAAGCAACACTGTAGCATGCACCCTCTGACTTGCAGCACTGGTAGCACACTTTCTCTAACATACAATACTGATAGCATGCATCCTTTGATAGCACAGTACTGGTAAGGCACAACATTTGACATACAAAACTGATAGGACGTCAGTTCTACTATGAAACACTAGTAGGGTGCAGTTTCCACCATGCAACATTAGCAGGGCACTGCCTCCAACACACAGCACTGGTAGGATGAAGACTCTGCTGCAGAATGCTAGCAGGACACAACCTCTACCATACCACACTGTTAAGGCGCACCCTCTGTCACACAGCACTGGTTGGGTGCCTCATCTGCTTTGCAGCTCTGATAGGGCGCGGCCTATGTTATGCAACAGTGGTATGGTGCAGCCCTGACAGACAACACTGGTAGGTTGCACCCTGTGACAGGCAACAGCTGTAGAGCACACCCTCTGACATGCACTACTGGTAGTTCACACACTCTGATACCCACCATTAGGAGTGCACAGTTCCTGCCACATAAAACTATTAGGGAGCACCCTGTGCACATGCACATCATATGTCAAGAAACAATGGTGGGGTACACCCTCTCTCAAGCAACATTAGTAGGCTACATCTGCCACGCAATGCTGGTAGGATGGTAGGGCACATCATCTGCCACACGACATTGGTAGTGTTTACAATCCACCAAGCAACAGTAGTAGATCACACCTGACACACAACACTGGTAGTGCGGATAATCTACCAAGCAACTCTGTTAGGGCACACCATCTGCCATACAACACTGATAGGTTGCACCATCTGACACACAACACTGATAGAACACACCTTCTGGCAAAGAAAACTCGTGGGATGCACCCTTTGGCAAGCAAAACTGTCAAGGCGCACCCTGTGGCATCTAATATCGGTGGGGCGCACCCTTTGGCGTGCAATACTGGTAGGGCACATTCTGTGGCATGTAACACTGTTAGGGCACATCCCCTAGCATGCAACACTGGTAGAGTCACCCTGTGGCATGCGAGACTCGTAGGGCACATCTTCTGTCGGAAAATACTGGTGGGTTGTATGTTCTGGCACGTAACATTGCTGGGATGCACTGTCTTGCATACAAAATTTGTAGGGCACAACCTCTAGCATTCAACACTGATGGGGCACGATCTCTGGCATGCATCACTGGTAGGGCACATGCTCTGAAGACAACACTGATAGGTCACACTCTCTGAGACACAGCACTGCTAGGGCGCTCCATACACCACACAACACTGCTAGGGAGCTCTCTTCGCCCTTTACGCAGGTAGGACACCCTCGGCCACGCAACGTGGTAGGGTGCACCGACAGTCATGCAACATTGGTAGTGCACACCTTCTGGTACACAACACCGGTAGTGTGTGCCCTCTGCCATGCATATTTATTTATTTATTGTATCGTTTTTAAGCGTCATATCAAATATGCCACACGTCATTTACAAACAGGCATCTCAGTTTTAATGTAATCAGTTACGTCTTTCGTTGTAATCAGGAAATCGTCGAAAGTACAACAGTAGGCTCTGCTGATGCATTCTGTAATTACGTGACGAACAGTTTGCCCAGCTACTCCACAGTCGCAATTTGGAGCAGGGACGTTACCCCATCTATGAAGAGAATCGATGCTTTTGCTATGACTGATGTGTATCCTGTTGAACATTGTAGATATTCTGGGCAACTGGTCAAAGACAAGGTGTTTCTTAAGCAGGGCAAGTTCTTGCAACATAGAAGGCAAGCTTCTGCCCAGTCTGGTTCCTGAGTCTGTTTGGTTGAACTGGGATGTGTGCAGTTCCATAGCTGCTTTTATGGATGGTTTTCTTGATCGAAGCTGGTTTCCTTCTAGGATAACTGTGTCTTGATAGAAAGACAGTCGACTGTTGCCCTGTATGTATTTAAATTCAAGGAGTCAATCTGCTTTTCGTCGAAGTCCAGGGGACAGAATGTGGCTCAATATAGACACCCATTCGAATTTGGTTGGAAATACTGTATCACTGATCATTCTCATTGTGTTGTTCAGCTATGTGTCGAGAGTTTGTGTGTGTGCGCTATGGAGCCTACACAGGAGCACCACATTCTGCAGCAGAGTAGATTCGCCCAACAACTAAAGTGTGTCGAGTTTCAGCAGGTTGTTCCGCATAGCTTATGTAGGATCTTATTCGCAGGAGTACATTACCCGTTCTCGAATGGCAAGCGCAGATGCGACGTGCTGCTGTACAATACAGAGAACCTCGACGACGAATATGCTCGCCTTCACGTTCCAACACAGTCCAACATGGGGCCACTGTCATATCTCAATGCCTTATAAACCTGGATACGCATGATTCGTCCAACCGGCCAAATGAAGACCACAATAATAATGCTAATAATGCTGTCTCACATGAGTACCCTGCTCATCCATCTCTTTCACAGTGATCACTCTGACGCCGTTCACGCTCCTTATATCTCCTACGAAACCTAGTAACTTTAACACGAGCAACATTAATACACTCTGGTGGCCGTTCTAATTGTCACACCGAGGTAGGTGGCGCAGTGGTTAGCATACTGGACTCGCATTCGGGAGGACGACGCTTCAAATCCGTCTCCGGCTATCTTGATTTAGGTTTTCCGTTATTTCCCTAAATCGTTTCAGGCAAATGCCGGGATGGTTCCTTTGAAAGGGCACGGCCGATTTCCTTCCCAGTCCTTCCCTAATCCGAGCTTCTGATCCGTCTCTAATGACCTCGTTGTCGACGGGACGTTAAACACTAATGTCCTCCTCTACTTGTCACACAGATTTTGAACTCTGATCAGTTACATACGCACTAGTGGTGTGTACGTGTATGAAGTTACATTGATATCCGACCATGTCTTCTCCGTACTGGACTTTTATATGTCTGGTATTGTATGTAACAATGCTGAAAACAATGACTTGACAAGGTGTACGGGGAAGAAACACGTTGAGATAATATCTACATCTTAGGAAGAAGTATTACTAAATCACAAGAGTAAAATTGTAACCCGAGAATACTTTCCTCATACAGCGTGTTAGCTTTAATGGAGCCACTAAACATAACAGCAAAGCACTGGTGCTTTAATAACAAGACGCATGTCGTTTGTATCAGAAGAGATAAACAAGACAGCACAGTCAAGATGCGATATTGTTACGAGATGCTTCTGGCCTACTCCAAGAAAGATTTAAGGAAGCCAATAACGAGAATTGAAGCAAATAGTCTACCAGGAAAGTCGCTGTACACAGTGTTTGTTCTTAGAATGAAGTCAGGTCATGCTTCCTGTAAACCATCAATGATGTTCATATCAATCTAATTATAAACTACTGGTCAACAAGCTACAGCTTCCGAAAGGAACAGTGATGAAACATGTAAGTAATACTCACAGAAGTAAGTCTTAAAATTATGATGCAATCAAAGCGCATCAACAGTTTTTAAGGCTGCACTGACAGAATGAATGTCCAAGACACGTTGGGGTAGTGCCACCATTATACAGGGGATTCATAAAAGACACATCATCGATAAGAAGAGAATCGACTGAATCTAAACTTAGAAGATGTGTATCCCTGGTATAAAGTCACTAATGGCGCAAAAATTTCTAACGATGAGATCGTTGTTTATAGTCATACGATAATCCACAAGAAGTCCAGTTTTTGTAGAGTCGTCGTGAGCAAGCGAAAATACCAGACTGCTTGCTAACCGATCCCAACAAAATGTAAAGTCAAGGATTTCGTCAGCCATTCAACAGTCCAGTTCCAATCAATGAACACTGTCGGTTCGTACTCGCAGACATTAAAATAGCAGCTTTCTTACATTTAATGTCGACCCTGATGTAGAATATCACAACGCCAACATTATGAAGCGGAATATTTCCCATCTGGACATAAGTAAGGAACAGTGTCACTAGGGCTAAAGAAATCATCACGGTAGCTGCTACATTTCTGATCACAGAACGAAATTTCACTCTGTGGTGGAGTGGGCACTGATATGAATCTTCCTGGCAGATTAAAACTGTATGACGGGCCGGCCGAAGTGGCCGAGCGCTTCTAGGCGCTACAGTCTGGAACCGCGCGACCGCTGCGGTCGCAGGTTCGAATCCTGCCTCGGGCATGGATGTGTGTGATGTCCTTAGGTTAGTTCGGTTTAAGTAGTTCTAAGTTCTAGGGGACCGATGACCACAGCAGTTAAGTCCCATAGTGCTCAGAGCCATTTGAACCTGTATGACGGACTGACACTCAAACTCGCGACGTTTGCCTACTAAGGTATGCAAGCACGACTCACAAGGCAAACTCCCTCAGATTCAGTGGTAAGAGGGCCCAGTGCACAGATAGTCAAAAACCGAAACCAGATCAAACATAAAAACAGCAAGAAGGTGTGCTGAAGTGTGAAAAAAAGAAGAAAAATAGAAAGAGTGAACGATCCAAAAACAAGTGCTATATACCAGTAGAGCAGTCGGGAAGATAAGTGGACTCGTGCTTAGGAGGTATGGTGGTGGCGTGGCAAGCACACGAGCTGGCTTCAAACTTCCTTCGTGACAATTTTTTTCCCCTGTTCCCTTTATTCAGATTTGTGTATGTGTCGTGGTGTAACGTCCGTACGCAACAGCGAGATGAAACGTAGGGACCTATAATGACAGTTTATTCTCCACAACTACTCTATTACCATCCAAAAAGTAGTGGCCTTCGAATAAGAACTGCAAACCTTTGATGACAAGGCGACAAGTCAACCGAATCCTCCACCGTTAAACACGTCTGGTGTGTCATACACGGCATTAGTGACAGTACGCGTGTCAAAATGGTTCAAATGGCTCTAAGCACTATGTGACTTAACATCCGAGGTCATCAGTCCCCTAGACTAAGAGCTACTTAAACCTAACTAACATAAGGACATAACACACATCCATACCCGAGGCAGGATTCGAACCTGCGACCGTAGCAGCAGCGCGGTTTCGGACTGAAACGCCTAGAACCGCTCGGTCACATCGGCCGGCACTACGTGTGTCATACGATACGAATCTCTTATCGATGCACCTAATTTGTACGACTAATAAGTGAGTGAGATAAGCTTGCTTGCCCCATATAGGTGTTCGTATGAATGTGATCACTACGAAGGAAATGATGAAATCATAGTAGTTTCTCACATATCACACGGTTTCTCTGTGCTCTGTCAAAACATACGTTTTTATCGTTTTTGAAGTTGCGTTCCGGTTTGGAAGTCTTGACTCTCGAATTCCTTTACTATAACATAGTTCACAACCGTTTATTTGTTGTTTTCATTTCTGTGAGACTTCTATGTGGTATCTCGCCTGCTCTTACTACTCATCACATTTACTTGTGACGGTAACGTATTCTCACCGTATGACTCGTATTCTGTAACCAGTGTACAGTATGAAAACTGCCAAGACCTCAGAAAGGGAAGAGACGTTTCAATGACTTGACGGACAGTTGATAATGTTGTGAAAAAAAGAAAGACTACACAGCTCACCCGCTTGACAATCCAGCACCATGACCACCTAGCCACGAAGCCGTGGCTGTTTCATTCTGCTCTTTATTGTACTTACTGTTCTTGGACATTTCACTATTTCTGTTTTCCTTTTCTTTTCACAGTTTAGTACACCATCTTTATGTTTCCATGCTTGATCCATCTTCAGTTTTTGACGGGTTATCCACTAAACCCTCTTACCACGAAATCTGAGGGGGCTGCGATGGTGAGTTTCCCTCGTCATTACCCATCCTCACTACCCCTCCGTTAGTACCTCATCTCCAGTCCGAAAACTTCACAGAAGTTCTGCGAAACTTGCAGGACTAGTATTCCTTGGAGTGTGTGCTGATATGAAACTTCCTGGGAAATGTTCCGAGTTCGTATCTCGGTCCGGCATACAGTTTCAATCTGCCACGAAGTAACATATCTGTTGCCGTGGAAAACAAATTACGGCAAGGCACTCGACTTTATCAGTGGGATACGCCATTTTGTTTTGACTCCTCTAGCGGTGTGCTACTACACTCCTGAAAATGGAAAAAAGAACACATTGACACCGGTGTGTCAGACCCACCATACTTGCTCCGGACACTGCGAGAGGGCTGTACAAGCAATGATCACACGCACGGCACAGCGGACACACCAGGAACCGCGGTGTTCGCCGTCGAATGGCGCTAGCTGCGCAGCATTTGTGCACCGCCGCCGTCAGTGTCAGCCAGTTTGCCGTGGCATACGGAGCTCCATCGTAGTCTTTAACACTGGTAGCATGCCGCGACAGCGTGGACGTGAACCGTATGTGCAGTTGACGGACTTTGAGCGAGGGCGTATAGTGGGCATGCGGGAGGCCGGGTGGACGTACCGCCGAATTGCTCAACACGTGGGGCGTGAGGTCTCCACAGTACATCGATGTTGTCGCCAGTGGTCGGCGGAAGGTGCACGTGCCCGTCGACCTGGGACCGGACCGCAGCGACGCACGGATGCACGCCAAGACCGTAGGATCCTACGCAGTGCCGTAGGGGACCGCACCGCCACTTCCCAGCAAATTAGGGACACTGTTGCTCCTGGGGTATCGGCGAGGACCATTCGCAACCGTCTCCATGAAGCTGGGCTACGGTCCCGCACACCGTTAGGCCGTCTTCCGCTCACGCCCCAACATCGTGCAGCCCGCCTCCAGTGGTGTCGCGACAGGCGTGAATGGAGGGACGAATGGAGACGTGTCGTCTTCAGCGATGAGAGTCGCTTCTGCCTTGGTGCCAATGATGGTCGTATGCGTGTTTGGCGCCGTGCAGGTGAGCGCCACAATCAGGACTGCATACGACCGAGGCACACAGGGCCAACACCCGGCATCATGGTGTGGGGAGCGATCTCCTACACTGGCCGTACACCACTGGTGATCGTCGAGGGGACACTGAATAGTGCACGGTACATCCAAACCGTCATCGAACCCATCGTTCTACCATTCCTAGACCGGCAAGGGAACTTGCTGTTCCAACAGGACAATGCACGTCCGCATGTATCCCGTGCCACCCAACGTGCTCTAGAAGGTGTAAGTCAACTACCCTGGCCAGCAAGATCTCCGGATCTGTCCCCCATTGAGCATGTTTGGGACTGGATGAAGCGTCGTCTCACGCGGTCTGCACGTCCAGCACGAACGCTGGTCCAACTGAGGCGCCAGGTGGAAATGGCATGGCAAGCCGTTCCACAGGACTACATCCAGCATCTCTACGATCGTCTCCATGGGAGAATAGCAGCCTGCATTGCTGCGAAAGGTGGATATACACTGTACTAGTGCCGACATTGTGCATGCTCTGTTGCCTGTGTCTATGTGCCTGTGGTTCTGTCAGTGTGATCATGTGATGTATCTGACCCCAGGAATGTGTCAATAAAGTTTCCCCTTCCTGGGACAATGAATTCACGTTCTTATTTCAATTTCCAGGAGTGTATACTGAGGTGCCGGGATTTTTATGCGTACCTGGGCTGCAGAAAAGTTCCTGCAAACAAACAAACAAATAAAATTTTCACTCTACAGCGGAGTTTGGGAGGTAGGAGACGAGGTACTGGCTGAATTAAAGCTGCGAGGACGGGGCGTGAGTCGTGCTTGGATAGCTCAGTTGCTAGAGCACTTGCCCGCGAAAGGCAAAGGTCCCGAGTTCGAGTCTCGGTCTGGCACACAGTTTTAATCCGCCAGGAAGTTTCAAACAAAAAAAAATTATGTAACTTAATTTTTTTGAGGTAATAATTGAAACTTTTCGACTACTGTCGTATACTGGTTCTGATTCCGCCACGATACTGAAAAGTCGAAAGACTGGTGTGCAGCTATAAGTGCGTCGCTTACGTGCTGAGCCCGTCGCGGCCGGCCCTGTAATTCGTTCTGAAGACAACCTCTGTCCGCCAGCGTACCTGACCTACACCGGGCACTGCCGTATTAGGCAGGGAATATGATCCGACAGCGCCATCGTACGTTCGCCAGTGGCGGCGACGCGAGCGGCAGGCCTGTCTCACACAGCTGCCGCCGCAGCTGAGGCGCGCGGGCAGCGTGAGGCTATGCCGGCTGACGCCGCCGCGGGCGGGAGGCGCAAGCCAGCCCGGAGGCCGCGGAATTACGGACAAGGAGACGCTATCTCCCACATCTGAGTCCTCAAGGGCGTGAGAAGACCCAGACACGCTGGCCTCATACGGCAGAAAGTCGATCACCGTGAAAACAATGGCGAGTTGCGTCAAACTTTAACGTACTACGGTTGCACCTGAATACCCGAGAAGCTGTCGTGCAGTGGTAAAGCTCGCTATCTGCTTAAGCTAAGGAAACTAGTGAGATAAGCTGATGCAGCACCATTTAAAAAGAACGCTCCTAAGCTGATGAGCCAAAGCGTTACAGCCACTGCTCAGTGCAAGGCTAAATACCCGGTGCTGGGACTGCCGGCACGTGGCACAGCGAGGAAAGCATAAGCGAGGAGAGACGAAAGGGAAAACATTACAGCAACAACAACGGCCGCAATTGGGGAAATTCATTGACATAAACGACTCTGACAGACGGCAGACTTTTACGGGGCAGCGTCTTGTAAATTTGCGAAACTGGTCGGTTGTTTACAAGCTACTGTCGTGAGCATGACTGGAAAGTGGCTGTCGGACGTCAAACCACGAGTAAGCGACAAAGTGTTAGACGTCGATACCTCTTCACGGAACACGTAGTTCGGGCACTTCTCTCCGTGTAAAGTGGGATAGGCGGTTATCTCTAACATACCTGACGACAGAGTACAATGCTGATGCAGGCGTATTTCGAAGTACGCCCTTGAATTTTCTTGAACACGTGGCTCCATAGCAAATCATTGATACGATTCGTACGTGTTCTCATCTCGACCCAACGACATCGTCAGTTACGACTGCAGTGGGAACGGGGTCATCCACTTACGACCCTTGATCAGTGGAAACGTGGCACTTGCTCGGATGAACCACATTTGTTGTTATACCAAGTCGATGATAGTGTCCGGATAAGCCACCACGGTGGCCGAACGGTTCTAGGTGCTTCAGTCCGGAACCGCGCTACTGCTACGGTCGCAGGTCCGAATACTGCCTGTGGCATGGATGTGTGTGGTGTCCTTAGGTTAGTTAGGTTTAGTTCTAGGGGACTGATGACCTCCGATGTTAAGTCCCATAGTGCTCAGAGCCATTTGAGCCATTTTTTGTGTCCGGATACGCCGCCATCCAGGCGAATGGCTGCTTCAAACATGAACATCACCGTGGATGGAGGTTACTTGGGGCAGTATTACGCTATAGGGGGCATTCAACTCGGCTTCTATGTGACCTCTGATACTAATAGAAAGCACCATGACAGACATGAAATGCGTCAACTTAAGTGCTGCATCCCTTCATATCTATTCCGACGGCGGTGGCATGTTTCAGCAGAACAAATATCCGTGATGCAGTGCCAGAATCATGCCACAGTGGCTTGAGGATCATGGTAATTAATTTGCTTTAAAGTCTTAACTGCCAGATTCACGTGTTCTGAAATCAATCTTACACGCCTGGGACACCATCGGGTACCAAATAATTACTCATTTCATAAACTTAAAACAATTCCACTCTGTAAACACAGCCTCTGTGAATTTATTTTGTCTTCCCACAAAAGATAACTGGACAGGAAGTGCTGAGAGGTACAGACTGTCTGCAAAATGGGAAGTGAGCACCACTTGTGGCGGGGTAAGTCACCTTTCACGGTAGGACGTTACTGCTTACGTACAGGATGACTGAGTATTGACTTCACCTCTAGCAGTGTAGAACAGTGAGGAGATATTGGCCTAGATTCTGTCCATATGCGTTTATTGCGTTAGTATTATTCAAATGGTTCAAATGGTTCAAATGGCTCTGAGCACTATGGAACTTAACATCTGAGGTCATCAGTCTCCTAGAACTTAGAACTACTTAAACCTAACTAACCTATGGACATCACACACATCCATGCCCGTGGCAGGATTCGAACCTGCGACCGTAGTAGTCACGCGGTTCCGGACTGCAGCGCCTAGAACCGCTAGGCCGCCGGGCTGGCTAGTATTATTCGTAACTCGTATCTGCAGTCCATGTGGTGTTAATGCACTTCGTGGAAAGAGAAACCCTCGGGAATGCTTTCGCACTGCGTCGCCAATGATTCATACGACGCTTTGTGGAGTGTCCGTATAAATTTATGAAACATCATGTAGCTGAAACATGTAACGCAGTGGGGTAGATAGAATGAGTGGGGAGCCATCTCCTCGCTCTTCCAGCCCCCCTCCCCAACTCCCCCCCCCCACACACACACACGCCTCTGCCCTGTTAGGTTACGGTTCTACTACACTTGGACGTGGTACACACATTTAATATTTCTTCTTAACCCACTTCATTTAACAGTAATTTTATACAACACACTATTTTTAAAATCTACGATACTTCATTTAACAGTAATTTTATAGCACACACTATTTTTAAAATCTGCGATTTTTCTTTCCCTGAAAAACTAAACAATTAGTCCTTGACAGAAAATGAGTAGGACTTTTTGTAGGAAATATAATGTAATTTAACTTTGTCCTGCGCAACATTTTCACCAGAAGTCGCGATATTAGAGTTGTTAAAGACAAACATTAAAAAATGACCTCCAATTTCCCCCTCCCCCCTTTTCACATCCACTCTCCACGTGCGGATTAGTATGTGGTAGTTGTCGTATGATCTTATGGAACCAAACTGCTGAGGTCATCGGTCCCTAAGCTTACACACTACTTAATCTAACTTAAACTAACTTACGGTAATGACAACACAGACACCTATGCCCGAGAGAGGACTCGAACCTCCGACGGTGGGAGCCGTGCGAACCGTGACAAGACACCTAAGACCGCGCGGCTTCCCCGCGTGGCGGATTAGTATGTTGTTCATGACACTCTCTCCTATCACTGTAGAAAGCAACACGGTTTGTTTCCCCTAATTTTCGTTCGTTGACTATGCCATACCCAAGGAAGTGTAGTAGGACCTTTAATATTCTCAGTAAACATAAATGATTTATGTCGCAAAATCAGCAGACTAAAAGCTTTTCGCTCAAGATGTCTTTTTCGGAGAAAATATCGTCGATGGATGAACGTAGGGAATTGCAAAAAGAGTTGGGACGAATTTCCACTTGGTACAATAACAGCATCTTTCTTCAAACGCGGAAAATTGTAATATAACGCCTGTAACATACAGAAAGTACTCGATAGTATCTGATTACAAAGTCAATCTTGATACGGTCACACTGCGTAGGTACAGGGCTATTACAAATGATTGAAGCGATTTCATAAATTCACTGCAGCTCCATTCATTGACATATGGTCACAACACACTGCAGATACGTAGAAAAACTCATAAAGTTTTGTTCGGCTGAAGCCGCACTTCAGGTTTCTGCCGCCAGAGCGCTCGAGAGCGCAGTGAGACAAAATGGCGATAGGAGCCGAGAAAGCGTATGTCGTGCTTGAAATGCACTCACATCAGTCAGTCATAACAGTGCAACGACACTTCAGGACGAAGTTCAACAAAGATCCACCAACTGCTAACTCCATTCGGCGATGGTATGCACAGTTTAAAGCTTCTGGATGCCTGTGTAAGGGGAAATCAACGGGTCGGCCTGCAGTGAGCGAAGAAACGGTTGAACGCGTGCGGGCAAGTTTCACGCGTAGCCCGCGGAAGTCGACGAATAAAGCAAGCAGGGAGCTAAACGTACCACAGCCGACGGTTTGGAAAATCTTACGGAAAAGGCTAAAGCAGAAGCCTTACCGTTTACAATTGCTACAAGCCCTGACACCCGATGACAAAGTCAAACGCTTTGAATTTTCGGCGCGGTTGCAACAGCTCATGGAAGAGGATGCGTTCAGTGCGAAACTTGTTTTCAGTGATGAAGCAACATTTTTTCTTAATGGTGAAGTGAACAGACACAATGTGCGAATCTGGCCGGTAGAGAATCCTCACGCATTCGTGCAGCAAATTCGCAATTCACCAAAAGTTAACGTGTTCTGTGCAATCTCACGGTTTAAAGTTTACGGCCCCTTTTTCTTCTGCAAAAAAAAAACGTTACAGGACACGTGAATCTGGACATGCTGGAAAATTGGCTCATGCCACAACTGGAGACCGACAGCACCGACTTCATCTTTCAACAGGATGGTGCTCCACCGCACTTCCATCATGATGTTCGGCATTTCTTAAACAGGAGATTGGAAAACCGATGGATCGGTCGTGGTGGAGATCATGATCAGCAACTCATGTCATGGCCTTCACGCTCTCCCGACTTAACCCCATGCGATTTCTTTCTGTGGGGTTATGTGAAAGATTCAGTGTTTAAACCTCCTCTACCAAGAAACGTGCCAGAACTGTGAGCTCGCATCAACGATGCTTTCGAACTCATTGATGGGGACATGCTGCGCCGAGTGTGGGAGGAACTTGATTATCGGCTTGATGTCTGCCGAATCACTAAAGGGGCACATATCGAACATTTGTGATGCCTAAAAAAACTTTTTGAGTTTTTGTATGTGTGTGCAAAGCATTGTGAAAATATCTCAAATAATAAAGTTATTGTAGAGCTGTGAAATCGATTCAATCAATTGTAATAACCCTGTATGTAGAGGCAGTACTAAGAAGCAATAAGTTTTGCCACACGGTGCGCGTCACCTTTTTTGAACTCGTGGCACAAGAACAGTTTTCACACAGTACACGACCAACGCCCAGAATTAAGTCCAGGCGTGGTAGGAGGCAAGCAGTAAGCGAGAAATCAACCCACACAACTCTTAGCACATACGTGTGTTAGGCAAGAGTCGTAGTCGGCGATACGGATGGAGAATAGTGCAATAAAATATAGCGAGCAGACACACCAATCTGCTAGCGGTCCGCCGTGGGGTTGGGCGCCGTGTGACCCTATGTGGAGCCAAGTGTTGTGTCCGCTGCCGCGAGAGCTGCTCTCGGTGTTAAAGCCGGTCCCCACTACGGTGCTCCGCACGGAAACGTTAGCGGCAGCAGCACGGTTATATGGAGACACCAACTGTGGCAGAGCACGCCACGCTTTGCGGCACAGTCTGCCCGTGTCGAACTTTTCCGCTTGACGAGAGGGAACTTCACACTGGAAATCACTGAATGTGCTGGTCGTGATGTTCCCACAGCTGTGATATAAACGACTGGCCATTAAAATTGCTACACCATGAAGATGACGTGCTACAGACGCGAAATTTAACCGACAGGAAGAAGATGCTGTGATATGCAAATGATTAGCTTTTCAGAGCATTCACACATGGTTGGCGCCGGTGGCGACACCTACAACGCGCTGACATGAGGAAAGTTTCCAACCGATTTCTCATACACAAACAGCAGTTGACCGGCGTTGCATGGTGAAACGTTGTTGTGATGCCTCGTGTAAGGAGGAGAAATGCGTACCATCACGTTTCCGACTTTGATAAAGGTCTGATTCTAGCCTATCGCGATCGCGGTTTATCGTTCGTCGAGATCCTATGACTGTTAGCAGAATATGGAATCGGAGGGTTCAGGAGCGTAATACGGCACGCCGTGCAGGATCCCAACGGCGTCGTATCACTAGCAGTCGAGATGACAGGCATCTTATCCGCATGGCTGTAACGGATCGTGCAGCCACGTCTCGATCTCTGAGTCAACAGATGGGGACGTTTGCAAGACAACAACCATCTGCACGAACAGTTCGCCGACGTTTGCAGCAGCATGGACTATCAGCTCGGAGACCATGGCTGCAATTACCCTTGACGCTACATCACAGACAGGAGCGCCTGCGATGGTGTACTCAACGACGAACGTGGGTGCACGGATGGCAAAACGTCATTTTTCGGATGAATCCAGGTTCTGTCTACAGCATCATGATGGTCGCATCCGTGTTTGGCGACATCGCGGTGAACGCACATTGGAATCCTGTATTCGTCATCGCCATACTGGCGTATCACCCGGCGTGATGGTATGGGGTGCCATTGGTTACACGTCTCGGTCACCTCTTGTTCGCATTGACGGCACTTTGAACAATGGACGTTACATTTCAGATGTGTTACGACCCTTCATTCGATCCCTGCGAAACCCTATATTTCAGCAGGATAATGCACAACTGCATGTTGCAGGTCCTGTACGGGCACTTCTGGATACAGAAAATGTTCGACTGCTGCTCTGGCCAGCACATTCTACAGATCTCTCACCAACTGAAATTGTCTGGTCAATGATGGCCGAGCAACTGGCTCGTCACAATACGTCAGTCACTACTCTTGATGATATGTGGTATCGTGTTGAAGCTGCATGGGCAGTTGTACCTGTACACGCCACCCAAGCTCTGTTTGACCCAATGCCCAGGCGTATCAAGGCCGTTATTACGGCTAGAGGTGGTTGTTCTGGGTACTGATTTCTCAGAATCTATCCACCCAAATTGCGTGAAAATGTAATAACATGTGCGATCTATTATAATATATTTGTCCAATGAATACCCGTTTATCATCTGCATTTCTTCTTGGTGTAGTAATTTTAATGGCCAGTAGTGTATATTCTCGACGAGAATCTGGAGTAGACATGCCATCTGCGATGAATGATTTCTCATATTGTTCTAAGAAAAATATTCGTTAAAAATACAGGTTTTTTGCATCTTATAGCCTCATATCTTCGTTTGAAGATGTATTGGATTTCTTTTCCTTATTCATCGTAGTTACTGTCGTGCATCAAAATTAAATAATCCACTGTACGAAATTTTAAGAGAGTGCATGATATAAACACATTGTGAGAATTTTCGTTCTGTTTTGTTTTAGAAAACACATTGCAGCATTTGAAATGAAGCTAAGATATCGAAATTTTATTTTGAGAGCAGAACGATGTCTACTTCCATTCTAAAGGTTTGGGTTTGTATGTCTTTCGGAAGGGTTGCGTGGACTGTGCTCACTTTTGTTCGATTCCAACGTGAATCACCTCTCGCACACTCTATTAACTTTTCGTTTAGCGAGATACGGAAGTAAGTGGAGTTTTTCATTGATCGATGTAATTTTTTAACAGCATGTGTCAGCTCATGACAGAAAACATACAGTGACGTGGAAGACGTTAATATTCATGACATTCTATTGTCGTATTGAACTTACCAAAAACCATTTTATTGGTATGTCAGAAAATGCTAAGTAGGTATATGTTTCACTAATTCCATTGTGGCCGGCCCAAGTGGCCGTGCGGTTAAAGGCGCTGCAGTCTGGAACCGCAAGACCGCTACGGTCGCAGGTTCGAATCCTGCCTCGGGCATGGAAGTTTGTGATGTCCTTAGGTTAGTTAGGTTTAACTAGTTCTAAGTTCTAGGGGACTAATGACCTCAGAAGTTGAGTCCCATAGTGCTCAGAGCCATTTGAACCATTTTTTGAATTCCATTGTTGTCAACCTTTAGAATATTTTATAGCTGAATGCCATAATAAAGTGATATTATATGATTCCAGAGATCTTTTCAAGTCTCAAACATCTATGAAGGCCGTCCGTTGTGACCGAGTGATTCAAGGCGCTTCAGTCCGGAACCGCGCTGCTGCTACTGTCGCAGGTTCAAATCCTGCCTCGGGCATGGATGTGTGTGATAGGTTAGTTAGGTTTAAGTAGTTCTAAGCTCTAGGGGACTGACGACCTCAGATGTTAAGTCCCATAGTGCTCAGAGCCATTTGAACCATTTGAACATCTACGAAGTGTATATGCAGACTGAAGCCTTGAATGAAAATTCGTACCAGGACTGGGACTCGAATCCACGTCTCCTACACACTGAGGCAGATGTGACAACCAGGACACCACCCTGCCACAGTGGCCAGGCTACCTCAGCATGCCTCCGTCCTCAATCGAAATTCCCATCCATGCCGCAACCCACCACTTGGTATTCCCCCTAAATTCGAGGCTGCAGTAGTCCATGCAGTTGTGCACAGCCACCGTGCCAGGATGGTCAACACATCTGCCTAGTGAGAAGGAGACCTGGGTTCGAATCCTGGCCTTGGAACAAATTTTCATTTGTCGCTTCAGTCTGCGTATATACGTCATAGATATTTAAGACTTGAAAGGGTCTGTGGAACCATATAGTTTCATTTGATTAAAGTGCCTAAGGCTGCATTTCAGGAAGGATCCCCCATTTTGCCCGTTGTTGAGGTGCTATCCCAATACACCCAAAAAGCCTCTGCAATCATCTTCGAGTTTAGGGGAATACCAAATGAATTGAAATTTGGATTGCGGAGGGAGGCTTGCTAGGGTAGTCCGTGAAGTTGTGGATACTCGCTGTGCTAGGGTAGCGTAGGGTGTAGGATATCTGGGTCGTCGCTTCAACCTGAAAATATTACGTAATGACATCAGCTTACCAACTAGTCTTTGCTGCATTTCGAGTGAGGTAGTCGCTATATGAAGGACATACAGCATCAGATACTCTAGTCCAATTTGTTTTACCGAAATATCATGCATTCCAGATCAGAGACTCCTGTGAAACACCTTGGCGCCAAGCATCACATGTAATATCATGTACATTTTCTGTTAAATCCAGAATCTCTGGCGAACAATGCACCATACTGGATGTTCTCACTCGGCCCAGTCTTTCAAGTAGTTACGCAGGGTCACAGTAGTGTAAGTTTACCATTTTCACTTTAACTTTAGTAATCCAACTATCGATTCTTGATTAACTTGCTTGCCCGAGACACACTAACTAAAAATAATGTCATATGAAATTTGTGCATCCTTAATCGGCCTGCATATGGTGTCACGATATTTGGAAAATATCAGAGGAAAAAACTCCTCTCCACCCAACACATATAGCATCATTTGCAAACTGCATTTACGATACCGACACAGTTTGAAAACTGCTATTTGATTCGAAAGTCATTGAGATTACATAACCAGCCACTGATTTGTTGATTCAGAAAGGAATTGATGATAGTTGACAGAGTTTCACAAGTCTTACGGAAAATGTAAAAAATCGTAGAGTCGCCAACACCATACGTAAACTTTATTGCAAATTGTAAATTTTATCGCAGTATAAGGCTGTCAGTAGCTAACAGAGATGGATACAATACATAAAAGTGGTATGTGCTATAAAACAGGAAGTTTCATATTGAGGCACACTCCGCTGCAGAGTGGAAATTTTCATTCTGGTATGTGCTACAGCCTATATTAAATAAACCTTTTGGCGAGAAACACGCAACTGACCTAGATATTGTTACTTGCTTTAGGTTGCATTAGCCAAAACGACAATTCGTCTCATTATTTGTTTGTTGTTGTCTTTAGCCCGAAGGCCTGATGCAGCACTGCGCCCTAGTCTATTATGTGAGAACCCTCGTCATCTCTTCACGACTACCAGAACGTACATCTTTTTGAACCTGCTTACTTTTGTCAAGACTTTATCTCCCCCTACAATTTATTACCAATACACTTGCCTTCACTATTAAACTGACGATTACCTGATGCCTGACGATTACCTGATGCCTCAGGATGTGTCCTATCAATCTAACTTTTTTTTAGTCAAGTTGTATCATAAAATTATTTTCTTCCCTATTCGATTCAGTACCTCTTCATTGTACTAATCACCCATCTAACCGCCAGCATTATTATACAACACCGCATTTAAAAGGCTTCTATTCTCGTTCATGTTTCAGTTTCGTACAAGTCAATAATCGAGACAAACCACTCCAGGAAATACTTCCCAATACTTAAGTTTATATTAGATGTTAACATATCGTTCTTTTGCAGAAATTTTCTTTCTTACTATTGCCATTGTCAGTTATTTTGACACTCAAACGGCGAAACTTGTCTACTACTCTTAATGACATATTTCCTTCTCTAATTTCTTCTTTATATCGACTACACTGAGTTACCCTCATTCAAGTTTTATTTATGTTCATTTTACAACCTCTTTTCAAGACTGATCTCCCATGTCTTCTACTGTCTTTGACACAATTACAATATCACTGACAAACTTCCAAGTTTTATTTTCACTCCATGAACTTAAACTCTTTTCTTCAAATTTCTTCTTCATTTTCCTTACTGATGCTCCATGTACCGATAGAACAACATGAGGATAGGTTGTAACTCTGTAGCACTACGCTCTAAATTACTGCTTGTCCTTTTATGTTCTTTGACTAGTAACTGTAGTCTCGCTTTTTTTAGATAACGTTTCGCTCCCTGTGTTTTATCCCTCTTACCCTTTATTATTGAAAATGGTGTACTCCAGTCAACACTAAAGCTTTCTCCGCATTGAGAAAACCTATAAATGTAGCTACATCCTTCTCAGTCTACCCTCCGAGATGAGTCGTAGGGTCAGTATGACCTCGCGTGACGTTTCTCGGGATTGTATCGAATCCGAATTCGCCCCCTTCCGCCTTCCAGCCTTCCTTTCCTACTTAGTTATGGCTTACCACATGTGCTCTTGTAATTAATACAGCTGCTTCATTTTTCTACACAGTTTATTTTCTTTTATTTTATCTATTTTCCTATAGGCGGCAACTATCCTTTCGTTACTCAAACATGCTTCTACGGCGTTGCATTTTTCCTGCAGCGATTCTTACTTTCCATTGATTTCTACTGCGCCCTGTCTTCTTGTCAGTTTGATCCTCAGCCGCACCGCTCAGGGTAGCCGTGCAGTATTGGCGCCCCGCCACGGTTCGCGCGGCTCCCCCCGGCGGAGGTACGAGTCCTCCCTTGGGCATGTGTGTGTGTTAGTTGTCCTTAGTGTAAGTTAGTTGAAGTAGTGTGTAAACCTAGGGACCGATGACCTCAGCAGTTTGGTTCCATAGAACTTACCAAAAATTTCCAATTTCCAATCCTCAGCTGCCTTCATTGTACCACCTCTCAAAGCTACTTTCTCGTCTTGTATTCTGTAGATTTATCCCTTTACCCTGTTTTAGTCGATCGTCGCGTAGTACTTCCTTTAAGATTCTCGATGATCACTGGTACCTTTAAGTTATCCAGATCACAACTTCATAATTTCCCACCTTTTCATAATTTTTCCAGTTTCGATCTGCGGTTTATAACCAAGAAATTATTGAAATGTTTTGCAGTTTAAAATCTAGTTCCGAAAACTCTGTCATACCATTATGTAATGAGTCTGAAACCTCCTGGTGTCTCCAGGTCTGTTCCACATAGAGCATCTTCTTTCGCGATTCTTGAACTAGGCGTTAGCAATTATGAAATTGTGCTCTTATTAAAATTACACAGACAGTTTGCTCTATTATTTCTATGCTGCTTAACAGATTGTTCAAGTAACACGCTTGGAGAGTGGTTAAAATATATGTCTTTCACCTAACTGATACTGAGTAACAACTTCCAGACGTTTGCAATTATAAATAAATTGGTGCAACATAAAAAGTAATGCACTGTCGTTGTAGCAAACTGCATATAAGTACAGCAAAATGCAATATCAAAAGTTGTTATCAGATTATGAGAAGTTGTTCTTTTCGAGCGATCGCATTTCTAAATGTTGTCGACTACATAATGAGATAGAGAACAATCATGATTGGTAATTCATCAAATCCGTTGACAGTGAAAGAAGGAAACGTGGATAATGTGTGATAAAAATATATAACAGAGAAAATAACTTCAAGAAAATGGGGTGTGTTCATTCAACTTCGGCTTTCTAGAGTTCCTGCAACAGCCATTAAAATATAATCTCTGGCCAACATGTAATCATTTAAAATTATCGCAGCTGCATATTGTCAACCCGCCGTTCCGATATCTATACTGACGTGTTTATATATGTGTGAGGTGCAATTGTTCAGCATGTTTCATTGGTTCCCTAATCGCATGTCTGTCCTCTCTGTCATTGGCTATTGCTAGCGACTGGCGCCTGCCTATTCCTCACATTACCTGTGACCTGAAAAACTCTCACTCACGTATTAAGGAAGATTCGGTTTGTTGGAGGGGTTCTGGGAGAATGCGATTCAAATGTAAAGGAAGTAGCATACAACACACTAGAGCGACCAATTACAATGTATTGACCCAGTATTTGGAGTCCTTATCAGATAGGAATGGCAACAGAACTAATACTCGTTCCAACTCTTAAGGCTTTATGACAGAAGTTACTTAATAGGATGTATGATTGACCGAATCACAGAGCCAAACTTATATCTGCGACGTGGCATTAATAATCACTGCAAAGTACACGGAGTTTATTTGTTCACTTGTTGTTGGTGGCTCATGAACCTAGCGCTACTGTCTAATCGCAGTCATCTTCTGCCTAGCCTAGGCCGTCAACACACATCACTGGATAGTCGTGCGGTTGGCGCACCTCTCTGTCTTGCACGGAGCTTCAACTGTTCCCACAAGTCTGCGTGAATCATTAAAGTCCTGCCACTAAAGAAAAATATTGCTCGGTTCTAGGAACTGATTCCGCATGCCCCACGTGGCAGTCACTGGGGCTGACATCTCAGATACACACTACTATACTGTCTACGCAGCATCATACTAAGAAAAAAATGTGGTGACGTAATAGCTGTAATTAATTGCAGAATCATAGTCATCACACTAATGTACCTTCGAGAATTTTTCTGTTTGGTTGTGTGGGTTTAAGCTTGCATTATATTCTCAGATTCACTCTGTTATTCAGTACGAGAAAGGCACGTGTAATGACTAGGAAACGTTTTGCTTCATTGCATAAAAACATCTTGAGTATGCTGTATGACAGGGCACGAATAAGCAACAGCTGCGGTGAGAACTCGTACTGACACACAGAATGCATCTGGTGTTGCAACAATAACACAATGCCAACATACGCAAACTGCAAAATTGTCATAGGTACATTTGTGTAATGATTGTGATTTTGCACGCAATTATAACAACTGTGTTTCCATATTGTTTCCTTAAGATCGTGCTCTTATTTTTATTTTATTTATTAGAAATGGTGCTGAAAGCTTATGAAAGTAAAAATAATAGTTAAGTTTGCTATAAAATTACATTTTCTGTGACAGTCAAGATTTTTATTTACTTTGTACGGCTCTTTTCGGGAAACAATTTCCGTTATCATGTTCGAATTTCGTGTAAGTGACGTATCATGTGCGTGAGTTTCTGAATAAGAAGGCACCTAAAGATCTATTAGTAAAAGTGATTTCCACATTCGCCATTATCTATAGAGAAAGATATATCAGTAACTGAAGAACAACGCGCGTTTCTATTACAATGAAAATGCAAGAATAGTGCAAGGAATTACACATCGGGAACATCACGCCTCCAAAGGATATAACACACGAAAAGTACACTTGACAATGGGATTTGTTTCCCGACACCCATCGTGCATAAAATAAATAAAGGAAAATCGTAAATGCAAGCAGCACATGTAATTTTATAACAAACAAAACCACTCATGCGGTGATTTTAGACCATTTTGTGACAGGCAATGACCATTAACCAAACTAATCACAGAAAAAAGCATGAATAGCAGCTATTGGCGTTAACGAACACGTCATTCATTAATGACACCCAATATAGAGTAGAACTTGACTGCAACCGAATGGTTCGCGTCGTTACTTTCGGTGTGGAACGAGATGGATTCGTTCCCGGTACTTCCTCGAACATTTCTGAGGAAGGAATATCTGGAATGGGCTCTATTAAGCCTCGTGCGGCCAAATGACGAGCTGTTCGAATAAGAAGCAGCGGCATCAGCAGCATTCATCTACTGGCAATAACAGATGGAGGTGCTGGAGGCATGCTCATCAAATGCCCCACGATCACAACTCGCTCCTCGCACTACTTTGTAAGACACCTGTCGTAACATGTCTAAGGCCTAATTCATGAGTGATGTTTACGTTTTGAGACAACTAGCTGACAAACCCGCTATTGCCCAGGTATTCATTTCGCCAGTTTTCTGTTAAAAACGAAACAAAAAATTAACTTCGTTTGTAGTGTAACACAGAAAAATTTTATTTCTATGTATTCGTGGGAACACCTCCGAAACTATGAAACAGTCGTACAAAGAAATTTGCATGATGTACAGTGTCCCAGGCAGTTTCAGTACGCTGGGCGCACCCGCTTTGCCCGTCGACAACGTGATTTTGTACCGTCTCTATGGCAACGCCTCTTCATTGCTGTAGACGCCTACTGTTTTCGCCTATAGCCGTCTGTGCATCGTAATTGAATACCGTCAGAACCGCTGCCAGGTGTCAGGGATTTCCTTAAGTAGACTCGGCTATAGGAATGTCTTAGTAGTAAACAATAAATGTATTAAAACCTCGTGCATCATACAGCATTTTTTCACATATCTCAGTATTTATGACATCATATCTCTTGAACTATATGTCGTGCAATGTTATATTTGGGTAGGTACATTCTGCGACACGTGTGAATACTGTATGCGAAGTATGATGCGAAAAGAGTTGTCGCAAATAAGTAAAAAATTTAAATGTCATTCAGGATGCGGCAGTTTTTGACGCATCTCAGCGTTTATGACATCATATCTCCTAATCTATGTGTCATACAATGACATAATTTTGTAGTTACATTCAGCGGCATGTGTGGATAGTGCCTGCGAAGCTTATTGCGAACAGAGTTAGTAGAAAAGAAGCAATAAATTTAAATGTCATTCATGATGCGTCAGTTTTTCACGTATCTCATTGTTTATGACGTAATATCTCCAGAACTATAAAAGGTAGTTGGTTTTGTTGTGTACATAGTTCCACGTATTCAGCGCGTACACAACTTTCCCACTAGAGCGCGCCCCACTGAGCACAACAGCGCAGGCGCAGCACTCGTCCGTCTCCACACTACGAGATGGCGCTGCCTTAGAGACGGACCAAATTCTGCTTCCGCCGAACCACGTATTAATATGTAACGCAGCCAATGAGATTGCTGCTAACGTAGAACCTTTTCTCCTCTCGGATCACACTCGCGCAGTGATACCTGAACGCGCGAGGTATTATAACGAGTGTACAGACCTCCGATTAGTCAGTCTGCATTTGTCTGCACCAGTCTGTAGTCATTTCAGTCTGCGCCTAATAAGATTACCATATTCCTGTACATAGCCATGAAGATAAATGAATAGACACTTTGTCAAGTATCAGAGATATGTGCGAATAAGATTAACGTACCAAGACCAAAGGAACTTCAGATTGTCAATTGTAAACAGCATCCAGAATCAAGTTACGTAATTTCTATGCTTTTTATTATTTTAATAAATGTGCGTGAAAATTAATCAAGTTCTGTTTAAAGTTGGTCACCGTCAATCTGCTACTCTGAGCATGCAAGTGGCATTTCTATCGTCTGACCTAACGGCAGAATATAAACACGCCATGATAAGACCACGAGACATACTGCTGACACTCGGCTACCTCGTTAGAGCGACAAGTCAAATAATCTGAACTTAAAAACCTCTACTTACGGTACACACTCTGGAACCGCACGACCGCTATGGTCGCAGGTTTGAATCCTGCCTCGGGCATGGATGTGTGTGATGTCCTTAGGTTAGTTAGGTTTAAGTAGTTCTAATTTGTAGGGGACTGATGACCTCTGATGTAAAGTCCCATGGTGCTCAGAGTCATTTGAACCATTTACGGTACATACACGACATCTTCAGGGGTTTGGAAATTGAGTCCTTGTAAGCCCGTCCATAACAGGCCTCGAAAGGTACCAACTGACCGCGATGTCCTCCTCAGCCGATAAGCGTCGTTGAATGTGGATATGGAGAGTCATTTGGCCGGGACAACGCCCTCTTGGCTGTTGTCAGTTTCCGTGACCAGAGCCGCTCCTTCTCGGTCAAATACCTCCTCAATTGGCCGCACAAGGGCTGATTGCACCCCGCTTGCCAAGAGAGGTCAACAAACCCCGAAGGTCACCGATCCAAGTCTCAGCCCAGCCCGACAGCGCTTAACTTCGGTGATCTGACGGCAGCCAGTTTTACCACCGCGGTAAGGCCGTCGGCGAATGATCGTAAGATTAAGGATGATGGTGGTTGCTGTGAACCGGTTTTAACTCTGTTCTACTAAGCTCCTGGTGGTACCTGGTGTCGAGGTGTTTGGGCTCTTTATCAGTGGCTTTGTGTCAACAGCAAACATCACAGTGTTTGATCAGAGACCCGCCGTTCACGGAAAATCATTTATGTAGGTCAAGAACGAGAGCGGTGGTAACCAAATAACGTCGAAGGCCTTAGCAGTACGTGAGAACGGTGGTGTTGTGCGAGGCTCTTTTCAAGGGTACGGTGGGACGGGAGGAGTGCTGCCGTGTGCCACGAGGCAGACGCCTGTGCGACCCGTGCTGACAGCGAGCGCCGCACATCGGGAATTGGGGACGGGCGGCCGGCGCCGCCCCCGGCGGACGCGGTATGCATCGCGCTGGCTGGTGGCAGGCGGCCCGCCCTCACGCGTGGACAACGAACGGCCTTCAGCGGCCAGGTGAAGGGCCGCTCGCCTCGCCTCGCGCTGTTTCACTCGCGCCTCGCTCGCATCACAATCGACACGCACGCGTGCTGCCGCTGGGGAAGTCTCCGTGTCTTGGCAGGCTCACTCATACCTGCACAGTGCGCGACGCTTTGGCCTCCGAGGCCCCAATGACAGAACGGCGTACTGGTCACCATTTCGAGAGGAGACGAAATCATATTTTGGTCCAGCTGCCACGGTTTATGTTATGTTATGTTATGTTGTTGTTGTTGTGGTCTTCAGTCCTCAGACTGGTTTGATGCAGCTTACCATGCTACTCTATCCTGTCCAAGCTTCTTCATCTCCCAGTACCCACTGCAGCTTACATCCTTCTGAATCTCCTTATTGTATTCATCTCTTGGTCTCCCTCTACGATTTTTACCCTCCACGCTGCTCTCTAGTACCAAATTGGTGATCCCTTGACGCCTCAGAACATGTCCTACCATCCGATCCCTTCTTCTAGTCACGTTGTGCCACAAATTTCTCTTCTCTCCAATTCTATTCAATACCGCCTCATTGGTTATGTGATCTACCCATCTAATCTTCAGCATTCTTCTATAGCACCACATTTCGAAAGCTTCTATTCTCTTCTTGTCCAAA
Source organism: Schistocerca nitens (assembly GCF_023898315.1). Taxonomy (NCBI): domain Eukaryota; kingdom Metazoa; phylum Arthropoda; class Insecta; order Orthoptera; family Acrididae; genus Schistocerca; species Schistocerca nitens. The sequence continues at coordinate 467,452,975 of NC_064618.1, read as the reverse complement.
CTATTTATCGTCCATGTTTCACTTCCATACATGGCTACACTCCATACAAATACTTTCAGAAAATACTTCCTGACACTTATATCAATACTCGATGTTAACAAATTTCTCTTCTTCAGAAATGCTTTCCTTGCCATTGCCAGTCTACATTTTGTATCCTCTCTACTTCGACCATCATCAGTTAGTTTGCTCCCCAAATAGCAAAACTCCTTTACTACTTTAAGTGTCTCATTTCCTAATCTAATTCCCTCAGCATCACCCGATTTAATTCGCCTACATTCCAATATCCTCGTTTTGCTTCTGTTGATGTTCATCTTATACCCTCCTTTCAAGACACTGTCCATTCCGTTCAACTGCTCTTCCAAGTCTTTTGCTGTCTCTGACAGAATTACAATGTCATCGGCGAACCTCAAAGTTTTTATTTCTTCTCCATGGAATTTAATACCTACTCCGAATTTTTCTTTCGTTTCCTTCACTGCTTGCTCAATACACAGATTGAATAGCATAGGGGAGGTGCTACAATCCTGTCTCACTTCCTTCCCAACCACTGCTTCCCTTTCATGTCCCTCGACTCTTATAACTGCCATCTGGTATCTGTACAAATTGTAAATAGCCTTTCGTTCCCTGTATTTTACCCGTGCCACCTTCAGAATTTGAAAGAGAGTATTCCAGTCAACATTGTCAAAAGCTTTCTCTAAGTCTACAAATGCTAGAAACGTACGTTTGCCTTTCCTTAATCTTTCTTCTAAGATAAGTCGTAAGGTCAGTATTGCCTCACGTGTTCCAACATTTCTACGGAATCCAAACTGATCTTCCCCGAGGTCAGTTTCTACCAGTTTTTCCATTCGTCTGTAAACAATTCCCGTTAGTATTTTGCAGCTGCGACTTATTAAACTGATAGTTCGGTAATTTTCACATCTGTCAACACCTGCTTTCTTGGGAATTGGAGTTACTATATTCTTCTTGAAGTCTGAGTGAGTTTCGGCTGTCTCATACATCTTGCTCACCAGATGGTAGAGTTTTGTTAGGCCTGGCTCTCCCAAGGCTGTCAGTAGTTCTAATGGAATGTTGTCTACTCCCAGGGCCTTGTTTCAGTGCTCTGTCAAACTCTTCACGCAGTATCGTATCTCCCATTTCATCTTCATCTACCTCCTCTTCCATTTCCGTAATACTGTCCTCAAGAACATCGCCCCTGTATAGACCCACTATATACTTCTTCCACCTTTCTGCTTTCCCTTCCTTGCTTAGAACTGAGTTTCCTTCTGAGCTCTTGACATTCGTGCAAGTGGTTCTCTTTTCTCCAAAGGTCTCTTTAATTTTCCTGTAGGCAGTATCTATCTCACCCCTCGTGAGATAAGCCTCTACATCCTTACATTTGTCGTCTAGCCATCCCTGCTTAGACAATTTGCACTTCCTATCGATCTCATGTTTGAGACGTTTGTATTCCTTTTTGCCTGCTTCACTTACTGCATTTTTTATTTTCTCCTTTCGTCAATTAAATTCAGTGTCTCTTCTGTTGCCCAAGGATTTCTACTAGCCCTCGTCTTTTTAGCTACTTGATCCTCTGCTACCTTCACTATTTCGTCTCTCAAAGTTACCCATTCTTTCCTTCTACCGTATTTCTTTCCCCCATTTTTGTCAATCGTTCCCTAATGCTCTCCCTGAAGCTCTGTACAACCTCTGGTTCTTTCAGTTTATCCAGGTCCAATCTCCTTAAATTCCCACCTGTTTGCAGTTTCTTCAGTTTTAATCTACAGTTCATAACCAATAGATTGTGGTCAGAGTCCACATCCGCCCATGGAAATGTCTTACAATTTAAAATCTGGTTCCTAAATCTTTCTCTTACCATTATATAATCTATCTGAAACCATTTAGTATCTCCAGGGTGAGCTATGATTAAGTTATGCTCTGTGCAAAATTCTACCAGGCGGCTTCCTCTTTCATTTCTTAGCCCCAATCCATATTGACCTACTACGTTTCCTTTTCTTCCTTTTCCTACTGTCGAATTCCAGTCACCCATGACTATTAAATTTTCGTCTCCCTTCACTACCTGAATAATTTCTTTTATCTCATCATACATTTCTTCAATTTCTTCACCATCTGCAGAGCTAGTTGGCATATAAACTTGTACTGCTGTAGTAGGCGTGGGCTTCGTGTCTATCTTGGACACAATGATTCGTTCACTATGCTGTTTGTAGTAGCTAACCCACACTCCTATTTTTTCATTCATTATTAAACCGCCGGCCGCGGTGGCCGTGCGGTTCTGGCGCTGCAGTCCGGAACCGCGGGACTGCTACGGTCGCAGGTTCGAATCCTGCCTCGGGCATGGGTGTGTGTGATGTCCTTAGGTTGGTTAGGTTTAAGTAGTTCTAAGTTCTAGGGGACTTATGACCTAAGATGTTGAGTCCCATAGTGCTCAGAACCATTATTAAACCTACTCCTGCATGACCCCTATTTGATTTTGTATTTATAACCCTGTATTCACCTGACCAAAAGTCTTGTTCCTCCTGCCACCGAACTTCACTAATTCCCACTATATCTAACTTTAACCTATCCATTTCCCTTTTTATATTTTCTAACCTACCTGCTCGATTAAGGGATCTGACATTCCACGCTCCGATCCGTAGAACGCCAGTTTTCTTTCTCTTGATAACGAAGTCCTCTTCAGTAGTCCCCGCCCGGAGATCCGAATGGAGGACTATTTTACCTCCGGAATGTTTTACCTAAGAGGACGCCATCATCATTTAACCATACAGTAAAGCTGCATGCCCTCGGGAAAAATTACGGCTGTAGTTTCCCCTTGCTTTCAGCCGTTCGCAGTATCACAACAGCAAGGCCGTTTTGGTTAGTGTTATAGGGCCAGATCAGTCAATCATCCAGACTGTTGCCCCTGCAACTACTGAAAAGGCTGCTGCCCCTCTTCAGGAACCACACGTCTGTTTGGCCTCTCAACAGATACCCCTCCGTTGTGGTTGTACCTATGGTACGGCTATCTGTATCGTTGAGGCACGCAAGCCTCCCCACCAACGGCAAGGTCCATGGTTCATGGGGGGAGGTATGTAATGTTACGTTATGTTAACCGGGGACCTAGAGACGAGGGAGAGGCTCCATCCCCGCCGCAGCCGCAGTGGTCCGCAACCCCACGACGACTACCGCAGTCCACTTCACCTCTCGGCCGCCCCACACCGAACTGAGCCGTGGTAAAAATTGCTGTTTTGACGAGCGCGGCCGGCCGCGGTGGTCTAGCGGTTCTGGCGCTGCAGTCCGGAACCGCGGGACTGCTACGGTCGCAGGTTCGAATCCTGCCTCGGGCATGGGTGTGTGTGATGTCCTTAGGTTAGTTAGGTTTAAGTAGTTCTAAGTTCTAGGGGACTTATGACCTAAGATGTTGAGTCCCATAGTGCTCAGAGCCATTTGAACCATTTGACGAGCGCGCCGCAGCGCTTAGTGTGAAGCAGTCGCCCTCCGTTTCTGGTGGTGGCGTCGCTGTGGCAGTCGCAGCTTTGGTGTTTCCCCCTGGTGGGAAAGGGGATAGGTAGCCTGTTCACGTGCATTTAAGGGGCGCTATGAGCTCGCCAGTTGGTCAGTCAGTCTGGATCAGTCTCTCGTCCCCAGCTTGCTAGTCTGTCTCTCGTCCGCTTTTGTGAGGCAGTTGGAGCCAGTCTGTCGGTCGGAGTGCTAGTATGTCTGTCGTTCTGATCAACCTGTAAGGCCGGCAAAATGAGAGTCTTTACACTCCGCCAGTAAGAGAACTCAGCGAGTGGTCGCCCGGTCGGGTCTTGCTTCATGCATCTGAGTCTGCGCATTAGGCCACCAGTCTGCTCGAGTTTGCTCAGGCAATGGTCATTGGCGGTTGGATCGATCGGTTGGTCGGTCGCGCACTGAGACACAAGATGACTTGTCCGTCTTGAGCGTCGGCGCATGTGAGGTCTCCACGTCGGTCCAGTGGGCCGCGCCGTATAGCGAGGGGTAGTGGCTTCGGGTTCGACACGACAGCAACACGAGTGAACCCACGACATCGGTCTGGCCGGTGCGAGCTGCGACGCCGTGAGACGGGAGATCGTCGCGCCTTCCTGCGTGCGATGGGGCGGCTGGCAGCAGACAGTTCGGGAGAGCAATTTGGGGGTGCTGCGACAGGTCTTCTCGAGAAATTGCATTTTATTAGAAGTGAAGTGATTGGTGATATGTTGTGTGATTTACTCTTGTTAAATTTTACTTGATTGCTTGGTCAGTCTCTCGTCCCCAGCTTGCTCGTCTGTCTCTCGTCCGCATTTGTTGGGCGGTTAGTGTCTGTCTGTCGTTCGGAGCTGCCTCTGTCATGTTTGTCGGATTTGGTGTTTTAACGAATTTATTGCTTGGAGTGTAGCGGCCTAATTCCTGAATTATGTTTTGATCATGCCTATCATCTTGAGAGGCGGTATCTGTGTACTGTAGAGCATCTTAACTTGTTTGGCCAACCTTGCACAATTTTGTATAAGACTGCATTTCATGGGCTTTTATTTAAAGGATCATTTTAGTATATAAAGTTGCCACCCTTTCACCGTAAGACTTTTCTTAGAAGCTAAAATCAAGTTAATATTTCAATTTGTACCTTTTCCATCCCTCCTATAGGGGTGCATAGTTTTCTTGCTTGTGTAAATTGTTAAAACTTTTAGTTTAAAGTAATCTGGTGTGATGCAGATTTGCACCAGTGTAGTCTTTTGGAGGCTGTTGTGAGCGGTCGTAACTACGGCCGTGTCAAAAGGGAGCGGCAAGGTTCTCTACCCGAAAGCCCATACAGTCGAAACTTGTTCCTTTCTGCCTCTGAATAAACTGTAAATTGATATTTAGAGGGTGCTTTCTGATTATAATTTTAAATCTGTTTCTTTTAAAGTAAAGTGAATAAAATTCCCATTTGTTAAAAGAAATTGCTTATGATTACATCAGTTACTCCCTGTCAACTACTTCCATGCTTACATAGTGTGATTAAATGTGTTAACGTTCTTGATGAATGGCTAGTAATTAAAATAAACTCTTAAGAATGTCCTTTGAAAATAATTCCACGGTTCACAAACCCAGGGTTATTGTGCGTTTCGGCCCCCGGTGGACCCCCCCCCCCCCCCCCACAAGGGAACGTCTCACACCAGACGAGTGTAACCCCTATGTTTGAGTGATAGAGTAATGGTGGTGTACGCGTACGTGGAGAAGTTGTTTGCACAGCAATCGCCGACATAGTGTAGCTGAGGCGGAATAAGGGGAACCAGCCCGCATTTGCCGAGGCAGACGGAAAACCGCCTAAAAACCATCCACAGACTGGCCGGCTCACCGGACCTCGACACAAATCCGCTGGGCTGATTCGTGCCGGGGACCGGCGCTCCTTCCCGTTCGGAAAGCCGTACGTTAGACCGCACGGCCAACCAGGCGGGCTGCCACGGTTTGGCTACAGAATGATTAATTTTGGTAACTTTCTCATTTATTCATTTAGTTATGGGTTGCTGCATTATCTCCTAGCGTTTTCCCATAAGTTTAATAAGCAGAGCAGATACACATAACAGAGATTTTAGCCACCAATAGTGTATTTTCCTTCACTATTTAGCCGGTCGGTGTGGCCGAGCGGTTCTAGACGCTTCAGTCCGGAACCGCGCGACCGCTACGGTCGCAGGTTAGAATCGTGCCTCGCCAGGATGTGTGTGATGTCCTTAGGTTAGTTAGGTTTAAGTGGTTCTAACTTCTAGGGGACTGATGACCTCAGAAGTTAAGTCCCATAGTGCTCAGAGCCATTTGAACCATTTTTTGAACCTTCATTATTTATAATAGTCCGCCAACGCTGAGGTAACTTTTCCATTCCGCGACTGTAGAATTCACGTGCTTTGAAGCGCAGAACTCGTCGAACAACGTTCAGAGCTGATTTTCATCCGTAAAGGAACTTCCTCGAAGGGCGTTCGATAGAGAGCGGAAAAGTTGCAAAAATCTGAGGGCGCAAGATCGGGTGAATAACGTGGGTGCGGAAAGATATCCCAACCCAACTCCTGCGTAGTGGTTCAAATGCCCCTGAGGACTATGGGACGTAACATCTGAGGTCATCAGTCCCCTAGAACTTAGAACTACTTAAACCTAACTAACCTAAGGACATCACACATATCCATGCCCGAGGCAGGATTCGAACCTGCGACCGTAGCGGTCGAACGATTACAGACTGAAGCGCCTAGAACCGTTCGGCCACACCGGTCGGCCCTGCGTAGTGTTTTTGTCAGTTTAGCAGAATGCAGTTGGGCGTTATTGTGGCGTAGCAATCCCTCGCGCAGCCTTCCTGGTCGCTGTTCGTGGACTGCACCTGTAAGACGTCTCAGCTGTTGGCAATAAATGTCAGCAGTGATGGTTACACCTCAGGGAAGCAGTTCGTAGCACTCGTACAGCACACCATCGCTGTTCCACCAGATGCGCAACAAGAAAATTAAGCAAATAATCATTGGCGTGGCAACAGAAGATTGTCACGCTTTTGCACAACACAGCTCATGAGGAAATAAATGGATCAGAAATCTCTGAGTTTGCAGTTACCTAATCTGAAATACTAAATTTTGAAAGAAAATTTAAATAAAGTTGGTGGTTAAATAAATGACTGACTGGAACTGAAACTTTGTTGCATAATAAATGAGTTTCAGTAACCTCAACATAACGAATTGCAAAATTTGGGAAAAGGGAAGCAATTTACTTTTAATTATTGAGAGATTGAACTGAATTTCCTTTTAGCAAAAGAGCAACTGATTTATCTTTAACATAAGAACAATAAAGTACGTAGCAAGCCAGCAGAAATCGCCCGCTAAGCTGAATACAGAATAAATGAAAATGCGCTCTCTTAATTTCTGCTGTATCTTTTGTTATTAGTTTTGCCAGTGAAATTTTATGTTACTTTAAGTGAGTGAAGTTAATAATCAAAACTGCAAATCAATTAAGCCCCTGTTACGCAATACAAGAATAAACAAGTACTGAGGCAGCAACATTTAGACTGAAACTGGTCGTTAGCAAACAAACAAAACTGGCACTACACATTTAATCAATTTTAGTGTGAGGTATACTAACCATCTTATGAATTTAAATCTTGAAATCTCATTATCAATCTCGCTTGATTTCTCATTCGCTTTAACGAGAACGATGTGGCCAATTGCAAATTCAGCAATCCGCGCATTCGCAAACGTTCATTCTTCATGTCAATGTCAATACCAACTCACGGAGGGAAATCAATTACCTCTTCCACCAACATTTAAGACTTATGAACTAACAGGACTTTCTCTGGAGGGAATCCTGTAGATCGTGCGGCAAGACATTCATAGTCTTCTCAAAATCGATTATGTATTTGCCCCACGCCCTGTGAATGTGGTGACAATCCGTTCGGCAAAGACACTCCAGCTCAAGCATGTATCGTTCCGCTCTATATCCGGCCGGGAAATAGACCAAGGTACGTATCACTTCAACTTGACTTCCATATCTTTATTCCATAACTTGAAAGTAAATTGTGCCCCATTTTGGACAAAATCGCTTTTCGTTTGCCGATATTCACAAAGCAATCGTTTGCTAGTTTGTAATCAATCGCTTAACGTTTTTGTTATAAACTGCTTTAGCTGTCGCCTTTCTTGTCGGATACAGCTTGATGAACTTCAAAAATGCTTCCAGTACTACTAATATATCGAACAGCCAAAAAAACTGGAACACCTGCCTAATGTCGTGTAGGGTCCCCGCGAGCACGCGGAAGTGTCGTAACAGGACGTGGCGTGGACTCGACTAATGTCTGAAGTAGTGCTGGAGGGAATTGACATCATGAATCATGCAGGGCTGTCCATAAATCAGTAAGAGTACGAGGGTGTGGAGACCTCTTCTGAACAGCACGTTGCAAGGCATCCCTGATATGCTCAGTAATGCCCAATAATGTGTGGAGTGTCGCATTGTCCTGCTGGAATTGTCCAAGTCCGTCGGAATGCACAATGGGCATAAATGGATGCAGATGATCAGACACGATGCTTACGTACGTGTCACCTGTCAGAGTCGTATCTAGACCTACCAGGAGTCCCATATCAATCCAACACGCCTCATACCATTACAGAGCCTCCACTACCCTCAATAGTCCCCTGACGACATGCAGGATCCATGGATTCATCAGGTTGTCTCCCTACCACGACACTTCCATCCGATCGATACAACTTGAAACGAGACTCTTCCGATTAGGCAACATGTCTGCAGTCATCAACAGTCCAATGTGGGTGTTGACGGGCCCAGGCGAGCCGTAAAGCTTTGTGTCGTGCAGTCATTAAGGGTACACGAGTGGGCCTTCGGGTCCGAAAGCCCATATCTATTTCGTTGAATGGTTCGCACTCTGAGACTTGTTGATGGCCCAGCATGGAAATCTGCATCAATTTTCGGAGGAGTTACACTACTGCCACATTGAACGATTCTCTTCAGTCGTCGTGGGTCCCGTTCTTGCAGGATCTTTTACCGACGGCACCGATGTCGGAGATTTGATACTTTATCGCCGGCCGAAGTGGCCGAGCGGTTCTAGGCGCTGCAGTCTGGAACCGCGCGACCGCTACGGTCGCAGGTTCGAATTCTGCCTCGGGCATGGATGTGAATGATGTCCTTAGGTTAGGTTTAAGTAGTTCTAAGTTCAGATGACCTCAGATGTTAAGTCCCATAGTGCTCAGAGCCATTTGAACCATTTTTGATATTTTATCGGATTCCTGTTATTCACGGTACACTCATGAAATTATCGTACGGGAAAATCCCCACTTCATCGCTACCTCGGAATGCTGTGTCCCATCGCTCGTGCACCAAATCTAACACCGCTTCGTAGCAGCAGTAATCGATCAACAACTGCGCCAGACACTTGTTGTCTTATATAGGCGTTGCCGACCGCAGCGCCGTATTCTGCCTGTTAACGTATCCCTGTATTTGAATACGCATGCCTATACCAGTTTTGTTGGCGTTTCAATGTATGTAAGTGAAATTACCTGAGGTCAATGGCAGAAGGCCATAGAGGTTCGTGCACACTAACTGTAGTACATCGTCAGGTTTTATGCTGCGCATAGGTCCACGATTTGTACAGTTGGTCACAATCATCCTTTGGCGCTTTCTGTCAACACGTTGTTAAAATTCACAAATTCAGCCATTTCCTATATACATTTCTTTTGACCGCAATGACAATAGACTAAGTGATAACAGTCTACTCTGTCGGTGATGTACTTTGTGGGCCAACACACCCACCAAGTGTCGCTATCCTCATCTTTGCGTATAAACAGAGCATGTTGTACATACTTTTATACTTTCACAGCTTTTCTCAGCCTTTATTCTTTTCGTCATTCTTGTTATTCACTATGTTCAAGCATTCGTCCTCGCTTTGATGTCGTCGCATATTTTTGCAAATATGCTCTGTCTTCTTTCGTTCCACATTTTGAAATTAGGACAATTGCAGTATACCTTCTGATTAGTTTACCTACAAAGAGTCGTCATCCGCACCAAGCTCATTCCGGTCGTTTTGACCCCAACACTGCAACCTTTTTATCAATTTCTTCGATTAACGAACCTCGTTATTATCAACAATTCGCTGCCAAGTCGCCCAAATTTTCTTTGGAAAGATGGCTATCATATTCCAAATTGCTTGGAGAAATATGCTCTGTTTCTGCTTCTAATTCTTCTCCTGAGCTCATTCATGCCACACCATTCTCGTCTGAGTCAGTCTTAATCTCATAGGTGTTCCAATCTACGTAGCTTTCAACGAGTCGTACCCGGCCATCATCGGCAAACTCGTCTTGTCCCCCTTCAGGACCAGCGTCGTCAGGGAGGCTACTCCAATCACTACAACATTTGGACAAGCCTGCCTCTTTGGTTCAGAGCTTTCCGTTTCTTCATAAATGCTAATTTCATGCGGGTTGAGAAGCGTCTAATATTGTCCGCTCTCCCCATTACCACACTTCCTATACAGTCCTCTATAATTCATTTTGTCGTATGTCCGACCAAACTGACCTGGCTACAGCTCCTCAAGTTCCGCGTTGCCCTGCGCGATAACGGAATTTTTATCGGATATCGGCTTCTATAACTCCGCCGGCGAATTATAAGGTATTGGAGCCTGCGGTACCGTTTTTACATTTAACAGTAGCCGCCTCTTCTTTAGTTACCGCCTCTCTATTTTTATCGTTATTAAGAACAGTGATCGCTTTGTCGACTGCGGTTTCGATTCCATTTATTGTACCGCAGGTGCGTTACTCGCTCAGTCTTCTTGCACATTCTCCCATCGCCGGTTTTTCCATTCGGATCTGTCATAGCAACGTCACCTAGGCATTCATGTGGTCGGCAAGGTATTCCCACTCCGGGTGAGCCCCAAACCTGCGCGCCTAATCGTTTCCCTGATTAAGTACGACAGGCTAGTTTCTATGAGGCTATCGCAATTGCTGATTTTGCTCCTGCCTACTGTCATTCTGTTGAGAACCACATACATTTAACGCTGGCCTCTGTCTCTTCTACTATTATTGTTCCCACTATGACTGTTGTTATAGTGGTGTGTGCTCTATTACTAAGATGATAGTTATCATTATTGCCATGGTTATTGTTATTATGATTGTTGCTGATGTAATTGTTGCTATTACCACGGCTTTTAAAATTTTCGCGGTTATTCTGCCAATTATCTTCATCTTCGACCTTTTCTAACAGAGCAGTAATTGTTCTGTAACATGCCTATGTACCTCTTGCAATCACCTGGAAGTTTCTTCCACAACCCCCAGACAATCTCCGATTCAAACGCTCTGATTCGCGGATCCAATTTTCGCAAAATTCTTTCATTCATCGGCGCGTGTCTAGTGGCTAGATTGGCTGCCTCTGGATCACGGGGTCCCAGCTCCAATTCCCGGCTTGGTTGGGAATTTTCTCTGTTCGGGGGCTGGGTGTTTGTGTTGTCCTCATCATTTCATCATCATCATCATCATTCGTGACTGTGGCTAGATTGGATTATGTAAAAATTGGACTGTGTCAAACTTGGGACTTTGTACAGGCGCTGATGACCGCGCAGTTGGGCGCACCACAATCTAAACATCATCATCAACAACAACTCACTGATCGGCGCGAATTTGCGTCGTAGGATTTTGACCCTACGAGATCGCGCCATACACTCTCCTACTTCTTCTCTGATCGATATTCTTTCAAGCACGGATTCTTAAATTCTTGAACAAGTTCACAGCATCAAGGTTTAAGCCCAATCGCTTAACCTCGCCAGCTAGCAAGTCGATTACATCGTTAATTTTTCTCTTATCCGTCAACGATTCAGACAATACCCTTTAGGGATTGTTAATGAAGTCGGTAGCGTGCAATACAACCTCCTTTTTGATGGGATCGAAACGGTCTTCCTTCGCTAAGATTTCAGTAATATGTGCGTGGCATGACACACAGGGTGAGCTTTTCGACTACTTTCATTTACACTTCGGTTGCTTTGGCAACTACTTGGCAAGTGGTTGTCGCTAACTTTTCCAGTTCCCTCTTTTTCTCATCACACGTAGTCACCCGTTTCTTCACTCTAGTACCTACGTCTGACAGTAAAGCCTGCAAATTCGTAATTTTTTCCGTATCGTCTTTTCGCGCTTATTCTACCTTTTCAATTACTTTATTTTCAATAATGGCATCAACAGCCTGTTCCAGTTTCTGTTTGATCCCCTCTACTTTCGCATGTAAACGGCTATTTATGCCTCTTACTTTTGACTGTACCTCTGTCATGTCCTGCTTAAGATTAGCGATTTCGGTATTCATTACAATTATTTCGTTTTTAATAAATCTACTTTCGTGTTAACAATTCCAATATTATTGTTAACAATCTTGATTTTTTGTTCTGATCATCCATTTTACTTAATTCTGCGTCAGTTTTACTGTTAACTGATTCGGATTGAGCGTTAATTTTGTCATTAATAGATTTGGTCAGTCTGGAACCGCGCGACCGCTTCGGTCGCAGGTTCGAATCCTGCCTCGGGCATGGATGTGTGTGATGTCCTTAGGTTAGTTAGGTTTAAGTAGTTCTAAGTTCTATGGGACTGATGACCTTAGAAGTTAAGTCCCATAGTGCTCAGATCCATTTGAACCATTTTTGAATAGATTAGGATTGAGCTTTTATTGATTCGAACTGAACATTAATTTTACTGATCAACAGCATCATCTGTAATTCTAGCCACCCGTTCCTCAACAATGGGTTTCGTTGTTATCGTTCCCTCTGTTCTATCGATTGTTCCCCGTTAATTATAAATCGAATTATCAGTTTTATTTATGTCCATCATGTAGCCTGTTTTTCTGATTAACGCAAATTTTGAAATTTTTGTGTCTTATTTCCACCGTTTACTATTGCCGTGCGTAAGCTACTTTACTCGTAGCTAAAGGGTTTAATTCACTACGAATCTGCTCAATGCAAAATTTATGCCAATAATAATACCAAATTGATACTGTCCTGCCACCAGCGTCGCCTTGTATAACCACCCCCTTCCTGATTGACCTACTGAACTGCGATATAAATGACTGTGATCGCGTATGCATCATAACATTTTTTAGTGACTAAGGCCGTCGTTGCCGGAGGAAAATAATACAGGTCAGTAGGAGGAAAGTGTATAACAAACACTTTTGAAGGAATAATCTATTCTAAAACTAATCTAAATTCTGATAATTCTGAAATGGGTGGAATACATATCCAGAATCCGACGAAAGATAACGGCAAAGAAAATTAAGCAAATAACCACTGGCGTGGCAACAGGAGGTTGTCACACGTTTTCACAACAAAACAGTTCATGAGAAAATAAATGAATCAGAAAGCTCTGAGTTTTCAGTTACTTAATCTGAAATACTAAATTTTCAAAGCAAACTTAAACGAAGTTGCTGGTTAAATAAATGACTAATTGAAACTTTAACTTTGTTACATGAAAAAAGAGTTTCAGTAAACTATGCATAACGTAATGCAAAATTAGGAGAAAGGGAAGCAATTTACTTTCAAGTAATGAAAGCTTGAATTGAATGTACTTCAAGCAAACGAGCAACTGACTCACTTTTAACGTAAGAACAATAAAATACCTACCAAGCCAGCAGAAGACACTCGCTAAGCTAAATACATAATAAATAAAACTGCGCCCTCTTAATTTATGCTGCATCTTCTGTTATTAGTTTTTCCAGTGAAATTTTTTAATTACTGTAAATGAATGAAGTTAATACTCAACATTGCAAATTAGTTAAGCCTCTGTTATGCAATGCAAGAATGAACAGTTACTGAGGCAGGAAAATTTAGACTGCAACTGGTCATTAACAAACAAACAAAACTGGCACTAAAGAGTTAATTAATTTTCATAATTTTACGACACTCGGTGATTGCATGGAAAGGAAAGGAATTCTGCTTGGTAATAATGTCTGGGGACAATGACAACACAGGTGCCCTACAGGGTTTAATTACTGCCGGTTATTATTCAAGGAAGTTAGTCATTAAAGTCTGTTAAAGAAATTCCACTGGGTAATGCCTGCACAGTATCAATTGTACTCTGTCAGTTAACAGTCTTACGATTTTGCAGCTGACGCAGAATGTAGTTGACGACAACGCTGAGCTGTTGCTGTTGCTGCTGGTTGAGAACCATGAGTCGTCTCCAGAGCCACGGGTAATTATGGGACAGGCAATACTTAGAACTGTAGCTTCCTCCGGCAGTCCACTCCGACCATGTTCTCAACACTCGCTGGTTAACAAATTGGGTGCGCGATCGTAACTCCATAGCGCGTCTGCGGTAGCGCTCAACAAACACTGTCGCACTCTTTCAAGACTCAAGCTGTTGCGTCTCCGCTCTGCTCGCAGCGCGACAGAGAGTCTCCATACGCAAAGGTGAACAACGGCGCAGATAATCGGCGTTGCAATCGATATATTTAAACACAGTTCGCTTGTCCATTACTTAACAGTTTACAATATTTACATTATAATTACGATCAATTATATACGTCCACATTTATTTTTATTTAGCGTATGGCTAATACAGACATATCATGAAATTACATATACATATGTACATATTGACACACAAGAAACTTAAGTTTGTCTTTACAACTGAATATCCAGTCCAATCCAGCGCACTGCATCTGGAGTTGCTAGCAGGAAGTCCTCTTTGGCGCCGTGATAGGCTCGAATCCTGCATTCACTGACAATGTGGTGAACAGTCTGGTATGGAGCCCCGCAGTCACAAGCTGGATCAGGCAGCTTCTTCCACTTAAAGAGAGCATCCCTGCATCGCCCATGGCTGGTACGGATTCTGTTGGGAGTAGACCACGTCTTGCGTGGTAAGTCGAATCCACTTGGAAGTTTAGCACCTGAGAAGATGTTATGCAGGTGCACATCTGTCACTGCTTCCCACCGACCTTTCCATTCTTCAAGAGGTTTGAAATTCTTAGCAACCATGTCAGCAGCATCGCACAGAGTTGGATGACGTGATTTCAGTCTCTTGCGATTTAAAAGTGGCAGGTCGCTATGCACGGGTAGGTTAGAATTCCTGGAGATCTTGTGGAATTCTCTCATAAGGGCAGTACATCTGCGTAGATCAGGAGGCATTATACCGGTTAACAGTGGAAGCCAATAAACTAGAGTAGATCTGATTGTGCCAGATATTATGCGCATTGTCGTATTCAGCAGAATGGATCGAAGAGAATGATCTTCATCTAGTGTTTGATGCCAAAGATCAAGGCACTTTCAGGTCAGCTGCTTGGGACAAGGATTCAAATCCTGACTTATGCTTTGTTAGCTGCAACGAAACTGGCTTTCCCATCAACACCACAAGGAAAGTGCTAGATGCCTTTCCTCACAGCCAACACAGACCTATACGCCCACAAGTAAATGCCTTATAACATCCATTACAGGTTAAATACAGTTTCTGTAATAAAGCTCAGAGTTAGCAGTATATTACAATTTTTCACCAGATATTAAACGGCGAAACATTTTGGGTGGCGCAGAAGGTATTTTATCTGCATTTTCGGTTTACCATGTGCCTCACATTCCACGAGTTTTTTTCCTGATGGGAAACAGAATCAGGGAATGTCCGAAGAAATACAAACGGAAATGTAGATGCGTTACTTCATTCAGTTTTGTCTACATAAATTTTGTTAATCACTCATTAAACTTGTCATTAATTATCATAATAGTACGTGGGAACATAATTAGCATGATAACACTGCGTCATCACACTCAAAACATCACAGTTTGACATAACATATTTTAAACAACAAAATTACATATTTCAAAAAATCATTACGTTCGAAATGGTTCATGTGTTACGAAAATTTCATGTCAGTACTGTACAAGAAATGGACAAAATGATATTAAAAGGATAAGAAACAAGATAACAAATATATCAAAGCTTTACAATGGTTATGCTGAAAAGAAAAACGTCGCATTCCACGCGCGTATTTACAAAAGAACCGCGCTAAGTTCTTGGAGCCTGCAGCGGCTCAGTCCAAATATCGCATTGTTTCGTGTGCCACGGCGGCACGCTTGATCTCTCTATTTGTTTGTGCAGCGGCATTCCAGAACGTCCACCTTCCTCGAATTCTTTGAAAACTCACTACCGAGTAATCTCAAGTAGTTCTTATATTTCTATCACAGTGGATAATTCAACACTGCCTATATTAACACGCATACATAGACTTGAAACATACGTTGTCTGAGTGCATAGGTATTCACTTACACAATACATGGTGTAAAAGAATTACTTAGAAAATTACAAATGATACATATACCAGACCGACGTATATACACATTGGCCTTGGTTTGGGTTTCTCTTTCGTTTCAGTTGCTTTCAGAACATTTACTACGTAAGTTATATTTCTCCTTATCCTTTTCTGCGAATTCGTTGATGGCCATCTTGTCCAAGAAATAAATTAGGAATAGATTTTGAAAAATTAAAATAATAAGTAACTTTTTTAATGGAAATTCCTTCTCAGATCAGTTCTTGAATAATACAATTTCAAGTCACCAGTGTTATGTACACCTAACAAAAAAAATGGCTGTAAGCACTATGGGACTCAACTGCTGTGGTCATAAGTCCCCTAGAAGTTAGAACTACTTAAACCTAACTAACCTAAGGACATCACACACATCCATGCCCGAGGCAGGATTCGAACCTGCGACCGTAGCAGTCGCACGGTTCCGGACTGCGCGCCTAGAACCGCGAGACCACCGCGGCCGGCTGTACACCTAACAGCTTAGCAGAATTAGGAAAAGGTAAACACTAAGCATTAATGTGAGGTATACTAACAATCTTATGAATTTAAATTTTTGAATTTCATAAAAAAGTTGTTTTTATGAAACAGATCTGATGATGGTCATTAAAGACCGAAACCGGTAATCTGTTAAACAAAAAAGATTGTGACCATGGACGTAAATTAAAGGAAACTTATTACATATACGGGTCACTGTGTTTTTCGCGACGATGTCGCAGCTTGTGAATATAGTGGAAATACTTAGACAAAACATGCAGGGGCTGAACAAGAATATGCAAACGCCGTGAGAAATGCATGCTTGAACATAAATGCCGATACTAGCCACGCCTGTAGGTTGCGCTGTTATATTTGAACACGAACGGCAACCGTGCATTGTCCTTAGTAAGTTGCCAGTGTAAGTAGTGGTTCTGTGTAGGTCTGTGTGGTTCTGAATACACTGTGCTGGAGCTAAGTCAATTCGAACTTGGGTAAATTGATGGTGCTCGTATAGTCGTTGCTTACGTAATTAGAGGAGCCGCATTGTTTGATGATTCAAGAGACAACGTGAAACTTCTTTATTTAAATGAGTGTGTCTGTACTTACGTTGCAGAATGACTGAGAAGGTGAAACTTCTACGTTATTTGATTCTGAAACAGCTGAGTAAAACTGAACGTACTGAGCCTACTATCTTTTCACTTTTTCTTATCATGTCAATACTGATCCACAATATTCAAGCGCAATGCAACCTGACTTCAAATGATTAATTCATAAGAATAGCCCTGACTAAAAAGAAATCATAACAATAACAAAAATCTTCACTACGCGAACTACTTCAATACAGCGAGCGTCAATACTGCCAGCTAAGTAAAAGATTCTAACTACTAAGGCCAATAACTACTAATAGGCATTAGGTTAGCAAAGGAAAGATTTTGTTGCAAACCAAATAATGTATTTGTTTTCGGATGGGTATCTGTTGAGAGGCCACACAAACGTGTGGTTCCTGAAGAGGGGCAGCAGCCTTTTCAGTAGTTGCAAGGGCAACAGTCTGGATGATTGACTGATCTGGCCGTGTAACAGTAACCAAAACGGCCTTGCTGTGCTGGTACTGCGAACGGCTGAAAGCAAGGGGAAACTACGGCCGTAATTTTTCCCGAGGGCAAGAAGCTTTACTGTATGGTTAAATGATGATGGCGTCCTCTTGGGTAACATATTCCGGAGGTAAAATAGTCCCCCATTCGGATCTCCGGGCGGGGACTACTCAAGAGGATGCCGGTATCAGGAGAAGAAAACTTACGTTCTACGGATCGGAGCGTGGAATGTCAGATCCCTTAATCGGGCAGGTAGGTTAGAAAATTTAAAAAGGGTATGGATAGGTTAAAGTTAGATATAGTGGGAATTAGGGAAGTTCGGTGGCAGGAGGAACAAGACCTCTGGTCAGGTGAGCAATGTATGGAAGTGAAACATGGACGATAAATAGTTTGGAGAAGAAGTGAATAGATGCTTTTGAAATGTGGTGCTACAGAAGAATGCTGAAGATTTGATGGGTAGATCACATAACTAATGAGGAAGTATTGAATAGGATTGGGGAGAAGAGAAGTTTGTGGCACAACTTGACTAGAAGAAGGGATCGGTTGGTAGGACATGTGTTGAGGTATCAAGGGATCACCAATTTAGTATTGGAGGGCAGCGTGGAGGGTAAAAATCGTAGAGGGAGACCAAGAGATGAATACACCAAGCAGATTCAGAAGGATGTAGGTTGCAGTAGGTACTGGGAGATGAAGAAGCTTGCACAGGATAGAGTAGTAGCATGGAGAGCTGCAACAAACCAGTCTCAGGACTGAAGACCATAACAACAACAACATCTTAATAATGTGACATCCAGTTCAGACACGAGTATAAATCGTCACTGACATCTAGTACAAAGGTATATAATCGTGAATAATATTCAATCTCAAAGTCGAACATGTACAGATCTTTAGCCTACGCTAACACTTCAGGCCTGTACCCTTCATCAATGCTGTTGTTGTTGTTGTGGTCTTCAGTCCTGAGACTGGTTTGATGCAGCTCTCCATGCTACTCTATCCTGTGCAAGCTTCTTCATCTCCCAGTACCTACTGCAACCTACATCCTTCTGAATCTGCTTAGTGTATTGATCTCTTGGTCTCCCTCTACGATTTTTACCCTCCACGCTGCCCTCCAATGCTAAATTTGTGATCCCTTGATGCCTCAAAACATGTCCTACCAACCGATCCCTTCTCCTAGTCAAGTTGTGCCACAAACTTCTCTTCTCCCCAATCCTATTCAATACCTCCTCATTAGTTACGTGATCTACCCACCTTATCTTCAGCATTCTTCTGTAGCACCACATTTCGAAAGCTTCTATTCTCTTCTTGTCCAAACTGGTTATCGTCCATGTTTCACTTCCATACATGGCTACACTCCATACAAATACTTTCAGAAACGACTTCCTGACACTTAAATCTATACTCGATGTTAACAAATTTCTCTTCTTCAGAAACGATTTCCTTGCCATTGCCAGTCTACATTTTATATCCTCTCTACTTCGACCATCATCAGTTATTTTACTCCCTAAATAGCAAAACTCCTTTACTACTTTAAGTGTCTCATTTCCTAATCTAATCCCCTCAGCATCACCCGATTTAATTTGACTACATTCCATTATCCTCGTTTTGCTTTTGTTGATGTTCATCTTATATCCTCCTTTCAAGACACTGTCCATTCCGTTCAACTGCTCTTCCAAGTCCTTTGCTGGCTCTGACAGAATTACAATGTCATCGGCGAACCTCAAAGTTTTTACTCCTTCTCCATGAATTTTAATACCTACTCCGAATTTTTCTTTTGTTTCCTTTACTGCTTGCTCAATATACAGATTGAATAACATCGGGGAGAGGCTACAACCCTGTCTCACTCCTTTCCCAACCACTGCTTCCCTTTCATGCCCCTCGACTCTTATAACTGCCATCTGGTTTCTGTACAAATTGTAAATAGCCTTTCGCTCCCTGTATTTTACCCCTGCCACCTTCAGAATTTGAAAGAGAGTATTCCAGTTAACGTTGTCAAAAGCTTTCTCTAAGTCTACAAATGCTAGAAACGTAGGTTTGCCTTTTCTTAATCTTTCTTCTAAGATAAGTCGTAAGGTTAGTATTGCCTCACGTGTTCCAACATTTCTACGGAATCCAAACTGATCTTCCCCGAGGTCCGCTTCTACCAGTTTTTCCATTCGTCTGTAAAGAATTCGCGTTAGTATTTTGCAGCTGTGACTTATTAAACTGATAGTTCGGTAATTTTCACATCTGTCAACACCTGCTTTCTTTGGTATTGGAATTATTATATTCTTCTTGAAGTCTGTGGGTATTTCGCCTGTCTCATACATCTTGCTCACCAGATGGTAGAGTTTTGTCATGACAGGCTCTCCCAAGGCCATCAGTAGTTCTAATGGAATGTTGTCTACTCCCGGGGCCTTGTTTCCACTCAGGTCTTTCAGTGCTCTGTCAAACTCTTCACGCAGTATCTTATCTCCCATTTCATCTTCATCTACATCCTCTTCCATTTCCATAATACTGTCCTCAAGTACATCGCCCTTGTATAAACCCTCTATATACTCCTTCCACCTTTCTGCCTTCCCTTCTTTGCTTAGAACTGGGTTGCCATCTGAGCTCTTGATATTCATACAAGTGGTTCTCTTCTCTCCAAAGGTCTCTTTAATTTTCCTGTAGGCAGTATCTATCTTACCCCTAGTGAGACAAGCCTCTACATCCTTACATTTGTCCTCTAGCCATCCCTGCTTAGCCATTTTGCACTTTCTGTCGATCTCATTTTTGAGACGTTTGTATTCCCTTTTGCCTGCTTCATTTAATGCATTTTTATATTTTCTCCTTTCATCAATTAAATTCAATATTTCTTCTGTTACCCAAGGATTTCTATTAGCCCTCGTCTTTTTACCTACTTGATCCTCTGCTGCCTTCACTACTTCATCCCTCAGAGCTACCCATTCTTCTTCTACTGTATTTCTTTCCCACATTCCTGTCAATTGTTCCCTTATGCTCTCCCTGAAACTCTCTACAACCTCTGGTTCTTTCAGTTTATCCAGGTCCCATCTCCTTAAATTCCCACCTTTTTGCAGTTTCTTCAGTTTCAATCTGCAGTTCATAACCAATAGATTGTGGTCAGAATCCACATCTGCCCCTGGAAATGTCTTACAATTTAAAACCTGGTTCCTAAATCTCTGTCTTACCATTATATAATCTATCTGATACCTATTAGTATCTCCAGGATTCTTCCAGGTATACAACCTTCTTTTATGATTCTTGAACCAAGTGTTAGCTATGATTAAGTTATGCTCTGTGCAAAATTCTACAAGGCGGCTTCCTCTTTCATTTCTTCCCCCCAATCCATATTCACCTACTATGTTTCCTTCTCTCCCTTTTCCTACTGACGAATTCCAGTCACCCATGACTATTAAATTTTCGTCTCCCTTCACTACCTGAATAATTTCTTTTATCTCGTCATACATTTCATCAATTTCTTCATCATCTGCAGAGCTAGTTGGCATATAAACTTGTACTACTGTAGTAGGCATGGGCTTTGTGTCTATCTTGGCCACAATAATGCGTTCACTATGCTGTTTGTAGTAGCTAATCCGCAGTCCTATTTTTTTATTCATTATTAAACCTACTCCTGCATTACCCCTATTTGATTTTGTATTTATAACCCTGTAATCACCTGACCAAAAGTCTTGTTCCTCCTGCCACCGAACTTCACTAATTCCCACTATATCTAACTTTAACCTATCCATTTCCCTTTTTAAATTTTCTAACCTACCTGCCCGATTAAGGGATCTGACATTCCACGCTCCGATCCGTAGAATGCCAGTTTTCTTTCTCCTGATAATGACGTCCTCTTGAGTAGTCCCCGCCCGGAGATCAGAATGGGGGACTATTTTACCTCCGGAATATTTTACCCAAGAGGACGCCATCATCATTTAATCATAGAGTAAAGCTGCATGTCCTCGGGAAAAATTACGGCCGTAGTTTCCCCTTGCTTTCAGCCGTTCGCAGTACCAGCACAGCAAGGCCGTTTTGGTTAATGTTACAAGGCCAGATCAGTCAATCATCCAGACTGTTGCCCCTGCAACTACTGAAAAGGCTGCTGCCCCTCTTCAGGAACCACGTGTTTGTCTGGCCTCTCAACAGATACCCCTCCGTTGTGGTTGCACCTACGGTACGGCCATCTGTATCGCTGAGGCACGCAAGCCTCCCCACCAACGGCAAGGTCCATGGTTCATGGGGGAAGGTTGCTAACTTCTAACATTCATCACTGCTGGCTGTTCACCTCCAACTGCCCAACAGTACTCCCATCACTGCTGTCAACTAACTTCCAACTGCCCAACAGTACTGGCGATTAACTTCCAACAACGAGTCCAACCAGCCACAGAGTCTCTTACAAAGAAAGCGCAGTCAGAGAACCAATGCAAAGCGCTACACAGCGCTGTCAACACAGAAGCAGCCCACTTTCAAACGTAACGAAGATTTGCACCGCATAAATGGAAAGCAGAAAAATATCATCCGCAAAGTCACTACGCAGAAGAAAGTGCCTTTTGAGTGATAGTGATTGACGGTGATCAAGAGGATTGTGACGAAAACTAAGAAGTCGACAGCTGCAAAAGTCACTGTAGAAGTGAATGTCGCCCTCGTGAACCCCGTCAGAACCAAAACACCGCGAAGGGAGCTGCCGAATCAGAGAATTGCGGTACGAGTTGTAATTCCAAAACCACTCATCAGTGATGCAAATCCCTGCAACAGGAAAATGTGCTGCCGAAGGCTTAAAACATGGACTATGAAGCAAAGGAATAGTGTCATTTGGTCGGGTGAGTCTTGTTTCACGCTATTTCCAACTTCTGGCAGAGTTTATGTCTATAGTACGCCGTCCCGAGCCTACGATGCAGACTGCTTGCTCCCAAGAATGTAACATGATGGGGTTTGGGTGAAGATTTGGGCAGCCATATGGTGGTATTCCATGGGCCACATTGTTACTCTTCAAGGTCGCATTGTTGGCACCTAAGGTACAAGCCTTGGTACAATATTTCTTCCCAAATGGTGATGATGTGTTCGAGCTCCCAGTTGGTGCACATCGACAGCGCAGAAAGATACTTATATAGCTTCTTGTCTGTGTTTACTTCGTAGATTCTTACTTAAATTGCGTGTGAGTTTCGTATAGGAGGTGTCATTTCGAGTTTTAGTTACTGTAATCGTAAATTCAGGCAGATTGTAGCGCAGTCGTCAGGCATTTGTTTTGTTTTGGTACGTCAGTGGCACTTGACTGTCTAGTAGGCTCTCAGAGACCAGTGTGGCCTGAGCTCCCAGTTGGTGCACATCGACAGCGCAGAAAGATACGTATATAGCTTCTTGTCTGTGTTTACTTCGTAGATTCTTACTTAAATTGCGTGTGAGTTTCGTATAGGAGGTGTCATTTCTAGTTTTAGTTACTGTAATCGTAAATTCAGGCAGAGTGTAGCGCAGTCGTTGGGCTTTTGTACAGGTTAGTTCATACATTCTTTGCGTGTTTCCCTTGCGTTATCTAGGCATGGACTCGTGTTTCAGTAACTGTTGTTAACATCGATTTGAATGGAAAGGGACTGTGATTGCTGTGTTCGGATGAGGGCTGAGTTGGCATCCCTTCACTCACAGCTGCAGGCAGCGTTGACTTCGGTCGCGCAGCTTGAGGCTGTTGCCAATGGGGACCACTGTGGGGAGCCGGAATTGGGTATCACGGGGATGTCAACCTCGTCCCGTCTGTCCCCAGATCGGTCTGCCGCTGTGGTTGCCCCGGTTGCTGCCCGCATTGGGGTTGAGTCCTCTCCTGTGGTTGATTAGGAGGTCATTCCAAGGCGTGGCAGGCAGCGAAATACGTCCCCAGAGGCTGATCAGAAAGCCTCCCCGGTGCGTCTGACAAACAGGTTTGAGGTACTGCCTCTGGCTGAGCCAGATGCAGCTGCCTGCCCCGTTTCAGAGGATGATCCTCAGCCCTCAAGGTCCGGGCAATTGCAGAGGGTGGGTTTATTGGTAGTTGGGAGCTCCAACGTTAGGCGCGTAATGGGGCCCCTTAAGGATATGGCGGCTAAGGAGGGGAAGAAATCCAGTGTGCACTCCGTGTGCATTCCGGGTGGAGTCATTCCTGATGTGGAAAGGGTCTTTCCGGATGCCATGAAGAGCACAGGGTGCAGCCAGCTGCAGGTGGTGGCACATGTCGGCACTAATGACGTGTGTCGCTTTGGATCTGAGGAAATTCTCTCTGGATTCCAGCGGCTATCTGATTTGGTGAAGGCTGCCGGTCTCGCTTACGAGATGAAGGCAGAGCTCACCATCTGGAGCATCGTTGACAGAACCGACTGCGGACCTTTGGTGCAGAGCCGGGTGGAGGGTCTGAATCAGAGGCTCAGGCGGTTTTGCAACCGTGTTGGCTGCAGATTCCTTGACTTGCGCCATAGGGTGGTGGGGTTTCGGGTTCCGCTGAATAGGTCAGGAGTTCACTACACTCAGCTGGCGGCTACACGCGTAGCGGAGGCTGTGTGGCGTGGAGTGGGCGGTTTTTTAGGTTAGAAGGCTTCGGGAAAGTACTGGGTGGGCTGCAATCTCAAAGGGTGCATGGCAAATACAGGACGTGCTTGGATCAAGGAACAGTCGGAATTGTGCTGGAAAAGTCCCTGAGCTTCAAGCGCTAATAGAAAGCACAGAAGCTGAAATCGTTATAGCTACAGAAAGCTGGCTAAAGCCTGAAATAAGTTATGCAGAAATTTTTACGAAGTCTCAGACGGTGTTCAGGAAAGATAGATTAGGCAGAATTGGTGGTGGAGTGTTTGTGTCTGTCAGTAGTGGTTTATCTTGTAGTGAAGTCGAAGATACTCCGTGCGAATTGGTATGGGTGGAGGTTATACTTAACAGCCGAACTAAGTTAATAATTGGCTCCTTCTACCGACCCCCAGACTCCGATGATGTAGTTGCTGAACAGTTCAGAGAAAATATGAGTCTCGTAACAAATAAATACCCCACTCATACGGTTATAGTTGGCGGGGACTTCAATCTTCCCTCGATATGTTCGCAAAAATACTTGTTCAAAACCGGTGGTAGGCAGAAAACATGTTCCGAGATTGTCCTAAATGCTTTCTTCGAAAATTATTTCGAGCAGTTAGTCCACGAACCCACGCGAATTGTAAATGGTAGCGAAAACACACTTGACCTCTTAGCCACAAACAATCCAGAGCTAATAGAGAGCATCATGACTGATACAGGAATTAGTGATTACAAGGTCGTTGTAGCTAGGCTCAATACCGTTTATTCCAAATCCACCAGAAACAAACGCAAAATAATTTTATTTAAAAAAGCGGATAAAGTGTCACTAGAAACGCAAAATAATTTTATTTAAAAAAGCGGATAAAGTGTCACTAGAAGCCTTCCTAAGAGACAATCTCCAATCCTTCCGAACTGACTATGCAAATGTAGACGAGATGTGGCTCAAATTCAAAGATATAGTAGCAACAGCAATTGAGAGATTCATACCTCATAAACTGATAAGATATGGAACTGATCCCCCATGGCAAAACAGGTCCGATCGCTGTTGCAGAGGCAACGGAAAAAGCATGCGAAGTTCAGAAGAACGCTAAATCCCGAAGATTGGCTAAAATTTACAGACGAGCGAAATTTGGCACGGACTTCAATGCGAGATGCCTTTAATAGGTTCCACAACGAAACATTGTCTCGAAATTTGGTAGAAAATCCGAAGAAATTCTGGTCTTATGTAAAGTACACAAGCGGCAAGACGCAGTCAATACCTTCGCTGCACAGTGCCGATGGTACTGTTACCGACGACTGTGCCGCTAAAGCGGAGTTATTGAACCCAGTTTTCCGAAATTCCTTCACCAGGGAAGACGAATGGAATATTTCAGAATTTGAAACACGAACAGCTGCTAACATGAGTTTCTTAGTAGATACCTTAGGGTTTGCGAAGCAACTCAAATCGCTTGATACGGGCAAGTCTTCTGGTCCAGATTGTATACCGATTAGGTTCCTTTCAGATTACGCTCATACAATAGCTCCGTACTTAGCAATCATATACAACCGCTCGCTCACCGATAGATCTGTACCTACAGATTGGAAAATTGCGCAGGTCGCACCAGTGTTTAAGAAGGGTAGTAGGAGTAATCCATCGAACTACAGACCTATATCATTGTCGTCGGTTTGCAGTAGGGTTTTGGAGCATATACTGTATTCAGACATTATGAATCACCTCGAAGGGAACGATCTATTGATACGTAATCAGTATGGTTCCAGAAAACATCGTTTTTGTGCAACGCACGAAGTAATGGCCGCTATAGACAGGGGATCTCAAGTTGATTCCGTATTTCTAGATTTCCGGAAAGCTTTTGACACCGTTCCTCACAAGCGACTTCTAATCAAGCTGCGGGCCTATGGGGTATCGTCTCAGTTGTGCGACTGGATTCGTGATTTCCTGTCAGGAAGGTCGCAGTTCGTAGTAATAGGCGGCAAATCATCGAGTAAAACTGAATTGATAACAGGTGCTCCCCAGGGAAGCGTCCTGGGACCTCTGCTGTTCCTGATCTATATAAATGACCTGGGTGACAATCTGAGCAGTTCTCTTAGGTTGTTCGCAGATGATGCTGTAATTTACCGTCTAGTAAGGTCATCCGAAGACCAGTATCAGTTGCAAACCGATTTAGAAAAGATTGCTGTATGGTGTGGCAGGTGGCAGTTGACGCTAAATAACGAAAAGTGTGAGGTGATCTACATGAGTTCCGAAAGAAATCCGTTGGAATTCGATTACTCGATAAATAGTACAATTCTCAAGGCTGGGTGTTAAAATTACGAACAACTTCAGTTTGAAAGACCACATAGATAATATTGTGGAGAAGGCGAGCCAAAGGTTGCTTTTCATTCGCAGGACACTTAGATGATGCAACAAGTCCACTAAAGAGACAGCTTACGCTACACTCGTTCGTCCTCTGTTAGAATATTGCTGCGCGGTGTGGGATCCTTACCAAGTGGGGTTGACGGAGGACATCGAAAGGGTGCAAAAAAGGGCAGCTCGTTTTGTATTATCACGTAATAGGGGAGAGAGTGTGGCAGATATGATACGCGAGTTGGGATGGAAGTCATTAAAGCAAAGACGTTTTTCGTCACGGCGAGATCTATTTACGAAATTTCAGTCACCAACTTTCTCTTCCGAATGCGAAAATATTTTGTTGAGCCCAACCTACATAGGTAGGAATGATCATCAAAATAAAATAAGACAAATCAGAGCTCGAACAGAAAGGTTTAGGTGTTCGTTTTTCCCGCGCGCTGTTTGGGAATGGAACGGTAGAGAGATATTATGATTGTGGTTCGATGAACCGTCTGCCAAGTACTTAAATGTGAACTGCAGAGTAATCATGTAGATGTAGATGTAGATGTAGATGTAGAGGACAGGATTGTCGTTAACACTTCTTGCGTCGCCCAGGAACTATTTTGAGAGCACGAGAATGAACCCTTGGCTACCAAAGTCGCGAAATCTCAGTATTACTATTGTGGTCTTTTCCCGATAAGGGTGATCACTATCCAACTGTATCATAATTATCTGCAATTACCACTGTTTTACAAGAATAATGCTAAAAGATTTCCTTGCAAACCATTCAGTACGTGTATACTTCCAAGTGCCAACTGTTTTCCTACACGGTATTAGGGATGGCAGTGCGTTCTGTTTTCCGTGTTCCTAAAATTTTGTCCATCCTCTGTATCATGGACTCTGCACTTATGTCTAACGGAATCTTATGTCCTCAAGTCTGTTACATGAGTCCTTCTCACATCCTTGCAGAATATATTGTTTTGTACAGCACTTTCAGTACCAGAAATATTGCCTGGCGACTGGAACAATTTTAACGTCAATTTTAGTACAGTCAGTAACGAGCCAGGATGTGAAATCGGACCTTCATAGGAGCTACTATCCTCTTTAAAGATGTCTGTCACATACGGGACGAAACGATGGGCTTCTCCAAGAAATTCGTTCGACCTTGACGTAATAGCAGGGAAAATTTTAATATGTGTGAAGTTCCTGGTCTTGAAAGTTTACATTTAGCATTTATTTATTTATTTATTTTATTGTATGCTGTAGCACGATAGCTACAATCATTATGAAGTCTCTTGTCAACAATCATCACTTCTGGTTGTCAGGCCATATGATGGGCGACTGTCATTTTGGTAACCCACAGCTGTCTGGAGAGTCTCCAGACACTTCTTTTCTGGTCGCCAGGGCACAGTTCGAAGTGGGGTCTTATCACTGAAGACAGTTCTACACCAGTCAACGAGATTCAGGCCGAAGACGTGTTTGGAGATGCCCCAGACAGCAGTGGAATACCAATCCGTCACCTGCCATATGGCCCACAGGACCCCATTTCGTTGTCAGCCGCGGCACCCTTATAACACAGTGGTAAGTCGGCGATATTCTTGCCCCATTTTGCTGCACTTCATAACTAGCGATCCTGGGCTTACATTTCACCAAGATAATGCCTGCCCGCACACGGAGACACTTTCTACTGCTTGTCTTCATGCCTGACAATCCCTGACATGGCCAGCAAGTTCAATGGATCTCTCACCAGTTGAGAATGTTTGGAGCATTATGGGCAGGGCCCTCCAACCAGGTCGAGATTTTGACAATCTAACGCTCCAGTTGGACAGAATTTGGCATTATATCCCTCAGGAGGACATCAAACAACTCTATTATTCAATGTCAAACCGAGTAACTTCTTGCATAAGGGTTGGAGGTGAATGAACGCGATACTGACTTGCTAAATTTGTGTGGCTCTTTCTCTTGAATAAATCAACCAATTTTTCTCGTACTGTAAACATTTGTTTTTCTATATGTGTACATTACGTCGACCGATTTCCATCTTGTTCGGAGAATTACTTCGTAGGACGCCAGTTTTTCTTTTGTGTGTATATGCGAAACAAAGACGAAGAATCGTTATAGCGACGATACGGCCGCAACATTTTTATGGTCGGGTGGCTGGGAACTAACATTTCGGTAACGGCGAAGTTGGTCGGCTCTTGGCGTGCTGTTGTCGTCAGCATTTGTGGAAAGTGATCGAAAGACGGTAAAACCACGAGTACGTAAGAAGGATAACAGGACAGGCGGTGATCTGTGGCATATCTGACGTCAAAAAAGTAGTACGTTTCGGCGCACACAGTTCAGCTCAAAACCTCACATTGGACACCATAGTGATTCCGCAGCAGACGGTCCCTGCGTGTTCCGTGGTGACGCAACATCATCATCAGTTACCACTGCAGTGGCCACAGTATCATAGACATTACTCTGAGGGTCAGTGGAAACATATCGCCTGGTCGAATAAATCGCCTTTATTGATATACCAAATTAAATGTGGTGTCCAGATACGCCGTCATATAGGCGCTGGAAACGTGCACCTCGGCACAGACGTGGGCCAGTGGGGGAAATATTGTGCTGTGAAGGGAATTCATCTTTACTGCCTTGCGACCTTTGGCAGTAATCAAAATCACCATGACAGCTGTGGACCATGTGAACATTATTGCAAGTCACCTGTTTTCTTCATGCTTGATGTCTTCTCCGACGACGACAGCATCATCTTCCAGCAGAATAACTGTACGTCGCAAGGTTACAACGACGAACTCACGTTGACGTCTTGATCACCAAATTCGCGTGATCTGAACCCGCGCATATGCGACCGCGAACCATCGCCCCATAATGTACGAGAACTTCGTGACCTGTGACTAGATTTCCAGTATCACATATCTCCGGAACCCATGAAGCGCTTGTCAAATCCATGCCACGCAGAATCTCTGCTTTATTGGTTGCCAAAAGTGAAACATCGAGCTGTTTAGCAGATGGTCCTAATGCCTTGGCTCGTCAGAGTGTTTACACAATATAGCCCACCTCGTAACCGAAGGATCCTATACTCCACATTATTCCCCACTCTTTTGGCCACAAAACTCTATTTTCAGCTTAATCTCCGTTCAGTCCACCTTACTGGGAGGGACTGTATGTCCGCAGGATACCACTCTACTGATCTACGTCGGAGCCAACGTCCTGCTGCATCAGTAACTTCTCCATAATCCGCGTACTGCTTCCCGCAGAGTGAATTTCTTCAGTGGGCCAAGCAGATAGTAGTCGGGAGGAGCGAGGTCAGACGTGTGTGGGGAGGAGTTGGTTTGCATTTTTGTGGCGACAACTATGCAGAACGCATTTCTTCATTATTCTAAAAGTAGAACCATACACTCCCGAGTTGATCGTTGCATCATGAGGGAGGACGTCAAACAGAATAACTCCTTTAGAGTCCCAGAAGACCGTCGCCATGACTTTACCGGCTGAAGGTCCGGTTTTGAAATTTTTCTTCGGATAACAGGTGGTGTGAATCCACGCCATGCATACCCGTTTTGTTTCCAGTTCAAAGTGATGAACCTATATTTAATCGCCTATGGCGACGTTCGACAGAAATTGTCACGATCAGTCCCATAACGCGCGAACAATTCCGCACCGACGGTCCTCCGCTGCTTTTATGGCGTCCTGTTAGGTGGCAATTAACCCAATGGGCACACACCTTTGAATATCCCAACAGGTGGACGAGTGTGTCAGCTATGCCAACAGAGACGTCCAGTCGTGCAATGAGATGTTTGACTGTCATCCGTAGAACACCTCGAATGAGGTCAGACGGGTCTGTACGATCTTGTTGCGACTATGACAGAGTCCTCGTCCAACGACTCACCGTGCTTTTGTTCACTTCCAGGTCTCCGTAGATATTTTGTAAGTGCCTGTGAATATCTGCAATGCTCTGGTTTTCCGCCAAAAGATACTCAATGAAAGACCTGCGCTTGGAATGCACCTCCGTTACAAACGTCATTCTGAAGGCTACGTGTAGCGTCGTCACCTATCGGAACTGGCTGAAGCGGGATTATTAAACGATATCTCACAACAAATGCAGCGTTTTATCAACTGAAATTGGCCGTGTAAAAATGTTTTTCATTACTTTTGAACGCCCCTCGTATCTTCCGTCCAATTAGTTATCCCGAATAAAACCAACTTGCTTTGAGAACAATACGTGTTGCATTGCTTACTGAACACTCCTCGTATTTTTTCGGTGGGTGTTTTGTCAACCATGAGAGGAGATCATAAAACTCTGTGCCAACAATCTAGATTAAATCCGAAACTTCTCAATTGGATTTCATTGCGTGATGGCGTACACACTGTTAATGGCGATCGGCATGTCGAGTGAGAACGCTGAGCTTAGCGGCCGTCTTGGTGGTACCCGAGTGTGCACCTGATTTCCTACTCTCCCTTCTCTCATTATCATTAAGACGCGTCTACACTTTATACACACACACATTCGTCAACTAAATGGGATAGTAGCATTTTAGACAGCAGCCATCAACATTGCGAAGTACGGTCACTAAGCAAAAGCTCAAACCAAACTCTTGGAACATGAGTTCTTCAGCTCACTTTAACTTACGAAATACCAACTGAAATAAAAACTACCAAGTTCATAGCCTGGGGAACAGTTGGTTCTTCTTCACGTATCACTTTCTCGCGACGTACAAGCCTCACATGTCGGGGTCGCCAGTCCCCACTCCACACAAAGCAGAGTGAAGGGGACCCCGTTCTCCCAAAGCTGACACCAGCTATCAGACATCACCTGACAGTTGACATAGATCTTTCGCCTATTGTTACATTATGTACATGAGAAATATCGTTACAAAACTCTCCATTCAGAGGCTGGTCTTCAGTACAGAGTACTTCCTTCTTCGCTGTCTGTAAGGACTCCCTCTCATTCTCAGAATTACGGGAAACATTTTATGCGTTTTCCTTGGTCTGTTTATTTAATGAAATTTAATGGTTTCAAATGAATCAAGGGTGTACCTTCAACAAATTAAAAAAAATGTAACAAGGGAAATACGTTGTAAGAAGAAATTAAAGACACATGTACAGCCTAGGTTTGTTGATAATCAGCGACAGTTGTTGCGTTGACTCTTTTCAGAGGTTCTAAGTATAAAATAAATACTGATTGTAACTTCCTTAACTAAGTCATAAAATGTGGAAGAGAAGAACATTTTTTGACTTACGATCACGTCGAAAGAAGCGGCTGTTGCTTTTGGGAGGTAAGTATCACTGTATTTACTAAAATAATATGCAAAAATCATAGAATACCTAAATCATGAAGATAGAGAATTTTGAACTCCAGGCCTTCCTATATTGACGGTCCCGTTTCTCAAAAATGGTTCAAATGGCTCTGAGCACTATGGGACTTAACATCTGAGGTCATCAGTCCCCTAGAACTTAGAACTACTTAAACCTAACTAACCTAAGGACATCACACACATCCATGCCCGAGGCAGGATTCGAACCTGCGACCGCAGCGGTCGCGCGGTTCCGGGCTGAAGCGTCTAGAACCGCTCGGCCACTCCGGCCGGCTGGTCCCGTTTTTAGTGGCTTACACTCAGTTAAGGCAGACTTCAGTCTGACCCTAAGATTGTAGAAATATGAAGTGCTATACACGCAGTCCTTCTTAGGCCTGAGATATTTCTTACAGGTCCCTACTATGCCTCAGCCGGCCGCGGTGGTCTAGCGGTTCTGGCGCTGCAGTCCGGAACCGCGGGACTGCTACGGTCGCAGGTTCGAATTCTGCCTCGGGCATGGGTGTGTGTGATGTCCTTAGGTTAGTTAGGTTTAAGTAGTTCTAAGTTCTAGGGGACTTATGACGTAAGATGTTGAGTCCCATAGTGCTCAGAGCCATTTTACTATGCCTCAGACACTGTACAGAATGAGTAGGCAGCTATTCATTTGACTCAGGTCGCAAAAGATTTAACGACTGCAGGACATTAATTTTGCTGCAATCATGCAAAAGTGATGCTTCAGGACAACTCTTCCCGCAAACGTAGCTATTTAGACGCGAAACGTATTGTTCATGAAGTGATACGGATTACAGACTGGTCAAGCAAAGAGGTAGTACCAGTGCGGCACCGCTAGGATCGCCACATGTCCTACCAATGCTTAGCAGTGAACGGTTTTTATTTCCCGTACGATTAACTTATATAATGTCCGCGGCTCGTGGTCTTGCGGTAGCGTTCTCGCTTCCCGCGCACGCGGTCCCGGGTTCGATTCCCGGCGGGGTCAGGGATTTTCTCTGCCTCGAGATGACTGGGTGTTGTGTGTCTTTCATCATCATTTCATCCTCATTCACGCGCAAGTCGCCGTAGTGGCGTTTAAGAACTCGTGAAGCGGCGGCCGAACCGCCCCGCGAGGAGTCTCCCGGCGACCAATGCCATACGCTCATTATTATTATTATTTAAATTAGATGATGATCAGTTTGGTATTAAGAAAGATAAAGGCACCGGAGAGGATATTCTGACGATACAGTTGATAATGGAAGCAAGACTAAAGAAAAAGGAAGAGGAAGTGGAATTAAAATTCAAAGTGAAAAGATATATATGATACGATTCACTGACGACATTGCTATCCTAAGTGAAAGTGAAGAGGAATTACATGACCTGCTGAATGGAATGTACGGTCTAGTGGTTACAGAATATGGATGAGAGTGAATCAAAGAAAGACGAAAGTAATGAGAACTAGCAGAAATGAGAACAGCGAGAAACTTAACATCAGGATTGATGTCACGAAGTTAAGGAATTCTAATTTCTAAGCAGCAAAACAACCAATGACGTACTGACTAAGCAGGACATCAAAAGCACTATAAAAAAGGGAATTCCTGGTCAAGAGATGTCTATTAGTATCAAACATAGGACTTAATTTCAGGAAGAAATTTCTGAGAATGTACGTCTGGCGCACAGCATTTTATGGTAGTGAAACATGGCCTGTGGGAAAGAAAGGAACAGACGAAAATCGAAGGATTTGAGATGTGGTGTTACAGGCGAATGTTGAAAATTAGGTGTACTGATAAGGTACGCAGTGAGGACGTTCTGCACAGTATTCAGTTTATTCACCATTGACCACTTACAGCGGAATAGGTCTGAACGTTAAATATACAATTAACAATAACTTTACAGTGAAGTTTTTACAATTTAATTCCTTTTCTTTTAGGAATATTCTTATATACTAATGTCAATGATTCAAAATATTCTGTTATCTTATAAAATTTGTGTTCCAGAAACCAGTCATAAACCTTACGTTTGAAAATATTACTGGTCAGTGACCGAGCAGATGCTGGAAGTTTATTGAAGTTTTAAACTCATTATTTTGTGTGAGTTTGCAGTCTTTGTGAGTCTGTGTTTTAGTATGTCGAAGTCCAGTTTGCCTCTGGTGTTGTGGGGATGTATGTTCTCTCTGGTCTCGAACTCATTTAACTTGCTTTTGACATAAAGCAGTGCTGTGTAGATGTATAGATTCACAACAGTTAATATCATGTGCTTGATAAAGAGGGGGTGGCAGTGTTCCTTGGGCTTAATTTTGCTCATTATTCTGATTACTTTTTTTGAATTTTCAGAATTTCATTGACAAAGCAAGAATGTCCCCATAACAATATGCCATAGGAAATGTGTGACTGAAAGAGGCCAAAATATACCACCTTTAGATACTCATCAATGACTACATCTGTCAGTCTCCAGATGAGATAACACACTCTTGCTATTCTCTTGCAGATATGACTAATGTGTTCCTCCCAGTTTAATTTTGAATCAATGCGGAATCCTAACAATTTTATTGATTTGCTTTCAACAGCTGTAGTTAAACCCAGAATTAGTTCTTGTGTTTTATCAGGATTACACAGGAGTTCATTAGAAGAAAACCAATCCATTACTATTTCTAGTTTTTCCTGTGTTGCCTGATGCAGTTCTGTTGTGTCATGGTGTGTATTGCGCAATGTTATATCATCTGCATAACACACAAGTGAATTTGCTCCTACATGGTACGGTAAGTCATTAATTCGAATGATGAACAGAAAAGGACCTAGGACCGAGCCCTGAGGCACTCCAGTCCGAACTTCCTTCAGCGAGGAGCATCTATTTTTAATTGATACAAACTGTCTCCTGTTACTTAAGTATGATTCGATTACATCCAAAGATGGTTTGTGTATGCCATAAAATTCCAGTTTTGCAAGTAGGGTGTTAGATGGTATGCAGTCGAATGCTTTGCTAAGATCATAAAGTACGACTGATACTAGGTCCTTATTTTCGAATGCAGTTAACACCTGGTTAACAACTTCAGTGACAGCAGTAGTGGTATTTTTACCATGTTGATATGCAAACTGTCTGTTGGAGAGGAGATTATGCTTATCAAAATAGTTATTTAGTTGACTGTGCATTACATATTCAAAAACTTTAGAGAAAATTGGGACAATAGAAACTGGTCGATAGTTTTGGGGCAGATGCTTATCTCCTTTTTAAAGACTGGTATCACTTTAGCAGTTTTGAGCGCATCTGGGAAAACTCCAGATTCTAAACACATATTAAAAATGAAAGAAAGAGGTTGACAGATAAGGTGTATTATTATTTTTTCATTACATAGTTAGAAAACCAATAACAGTCCATACTTTTGGAGTTCGTGAACCTTCCCAAAGCTTTTACAATATCCTCTGGGGTGACAACATTTCAGTGGAAAGTATACATCCTATGGGGCACAGCACCAAGATGATCTAGTGCTCAAGTGCCATTTTGCTTGATTTTGTTTTTCAGCTCGCTCACTGAGGTTGGGAAGTAATTATTTACTTCTTCTGGGACCAACATTGCATCTTGTGTATGGGTTTGTGAATTATATTGGTTGATGATATCCCATGCTGCTTTACATTTGTTGGGAGCACTTTCAATGTAATGTTCACATGCTTGTTTTTTGGCCAAGGACAGTTTGTCTTTGTAGATTTTTTTACATTTTAGATAAGCTCTATAAGAAGTATTATCTAGCTCAGGTCCTTGTTTACAAGAATTTATATATATTCTGTACAGTCTGAGCATCTCCTCCCTAGTGAGAGCTAGCTCATCTGTATACCATTTTAGCTGTTTCTTTTTCTTTTTATGCTTAGGGCTACTTTTGATTAATGGTGAGCAGGAGTACCATAACTCTATGAGTATTTCCAGGAAGTTGTTAAACACCATTTCACCAGCACCCCTCTCAGGTTGTGTGTTGTATACAAAGTCCCAGTTAACATCAGATATTCTGTCAATAAATAAATTAATATATTCATCTTTCTGCCCTCTTACCCATGTGGCATTAGACTTGATTCTGACTGATTTGTCTGATTTAGGCAACTGATCACAGGAGAATGTTAAAATCAATGGTTCATGATCAGCTAGGGCTCCACTGGCAAGTCTGACGTCACACATATCTCTAGAAAAATTTACTATAATATTATCTAAGCACGCCTTATCCCGTGTTGGTGTGTAATTTGTACATTGTAAATTTAGTGATATTAAGATACTAAAAAAACGTTCTAGTAACATGTTCATCACAGTTGGCCATGTCAATGTTGAAATCACCACAGATAATTAGTTTTATGTAAGATTTTAGTATTTTCCTCGTTAGCAGCTCAAATCTTTCGAAAAATGTATTTACATCTCCTCCTGGTGATCTATATAAGCTAACAATTATAGTATTCTCTACGTTTAGTCTTATACAGCTAAATTCTCCATCTAGTTCTGCACAATAAGAGCCAACACCTATTTTAGTAAACATTATACTATCTTTAACAAATATTAGGACACCTCCATTCTTTCTTTCACTTCTACACATAATGTCTCCAACAGCAGAATTGGAGAGGAAAGGAATATGTGGAAAACACTGACAAGGAGAAAGGACAAGATGATAGGACATCTGTTAAGACATCAGGGAATGTCTTCCATGGTACTAGAGGGAGCTGTAGAGGGAAAAAAGTGTAGAGGAAGAGAGAGACTGGAATACACCCAGCGAATAACAGAGGACGTAGATTGCAAGCGCTACTCTGAGATGAAGAGGTTGGCACAGGAGAGGAATTCCTGCTGGGCCGCACCAAACCAGTCAGAAGACTGATGACGCAAAAAAAAAAAAGGGAGGAAACTAACATTGGTGGTCTGTACACAACGGATTGCTAATCTGTTCGTTGGGCATTACTTAAACTCCTTCCGTGTACTTCTTAGCCAGCTAGTTTAGCACAGAAACACAGCACTTGACGTAACTTTCTTCATAACATACGAAAGTTATTTACCTGCAAGATGCTAATTACATATTTTGTATTTCTCGAAGTTGTAATTAAAAGCTATATCAGCACTTTTTGTATGTTATACCCATCTGGGGTCGCTCCTCCATTTTTGACTGACTATGAGCATGCTTTATGTAGTCGATATGACACAATTATTGAAATCTTACATCACTTCCCCTTAAGCATTCAGCGGAAAAAGAACTGAAAGCATCCAGACATACACTGCATTCGACATTCTTTGATCTGTGCGTCTTAAGTTTGACAACGAGAGAGGCAGGTCTCGATTGGAAGACTTACGTGTAGAGGGGGTACAGTATAGTGAAAAATATACATATGTAGCTGCTAAAAAAATCGATGAAAGGTAACAGCCACACTTTTAACAGTTTTGCGTTATTTTTCAGATTGTGATATGAATTAGTGCTTCAAATGGCTCTGAGCACTATGCGACTTAACTTCTGAGGTCATCAGTCGCCTAGAACTTAGAATTAATTAAATCTAAGTAACCTAAGGACATCACACACATCCATGCCCGAGGCAGGATTCGAACCTGCGACCGTAGCGGTCGCTCGGTTCCAGACTGTAGCGCCTAGAACCGCACGGCCTATGAATTAGTGCTCCATAACGCTGCTCTGCTTCTAACCGATAACGTCGAGTAGATGCGAATTAAAATTACAATTTCCCAAAGAGAAATAAAGAAAACAGTAGGAGAAAGAAGGAATTTCTCAGCCATCGGCGGTGCTTTTGTCTTTACATCGAAATGACTTATTATTTTTTTGTTACGTTTGTAGTAAGCCCTGGGCCTCCATGTCTTGAGTAATCACATTAAATCATAATCCGAAAATAGAGGGATGAGTCTTCATCATAAATATAATTATGACAGTAAACAGCTCCCTGAATTGTTGCTTCTTTTGGAAGATGAACTGTCAGAAGCTTTATCAAGATAATTACGAGACTTAAAGCAGAATATCAAAGCTTAATCGGGGATGCAATTCGATGTCGTTACGTGATGACTGCGAGGCGGAGTCGAGGATGTGTCTTGTCGGATTATACATGCTAGGCTTTTTTTTCGTGTGCCTAAGCGCGTGCAGAGTAAGTCTCAAGGGAGAGAGAAGGAGGAAAGAGGAAGGGGAAGGGGGAAGTGGCGATGGCACAGGTATGCTCTGTGGTGTCCCAGCCTGACGTCAGGGATTAAAGTTAAGCCCGGTGTTTGCTCCAGCCGGTGATAATGCCTTAAATTTATCTCCATGCGACTGACGCGGGAAGCCAGAGATTTCCCGCTGTACTTGATTTTTCTCACTGAGATTATGTGCCACGGAAAGAATGACTGATAGTGCCAACAGTAGGATTTAAAAGCAGATGTTATCAGACTAAACTTCCCTGCGTAATCGTTGCTCTCAGCGTCTAAGCTCGCGTTCCTCTCTATCAGTCCTGCGAAGTTAGCAAAAAAGCGTGTAATCTTGTGGCTTGTGCAACACAGTGTTTCCCTCCTCTCCCCACCTCGAAATAACAGCTGTCACTTGGAGCATACGCTAAACTTCGCGCTGATAATGGAAAGAAAATTGTTACTGACTCACGTCCTATTTCTTTTACAACCAGGACCGTTCCGCGAAATTTTCGGCGCTTCATAATCACCACGCTTAGGTCACATGTGACATAACTTGCGGAAGATAAAATACCAATTACGAAATCCAATTTGTCATGTTTACTTCTTAGACATGAACCGACTCTGCAAGCCCATCAGATATCGGTTTTCTGAGCGTCATTTGTTTTACATGAAATAAATCAGCTGTTTCGATGTCATCAGCACGATGAAGTGTGGTTATCAGTATCTTCGTAATATTTTTAATAAACAGAAGCAATAATTTTCTTGCAGATCCACTGAATGTATAATATGGAAGAGTAAGACATTTTTCAAGAAATGTAGTTTCAGAACCTTATCCATGTCAATTAATAAGTCCGAAACTTCTTTATTACATAAAAGAAAATCATGCGCGCTGTGAAGAAAGTACGAAGTGATCACTGGCGGAACGTAATTACGCTCCAGCACATTGGGAACACGAAATAGCTAGAGGTCTCCGGAATCGGCAAGACCAGAGTTTTAATCCCCTCTACAGAACTTACGCAGATTTTATCACCAGCCATTGATTGTGTTAGAAAGCCTTTACATTAAATGAGACACTGAGTACAGTAATTGACTAATTACGTACGCAGATTAAAGTGTTGTCGGAAGCAGCTGCTATTCACTAATTCTGTAAATGTATCAAAATTCATGTATCTCGTTTTAGCTCATAAAGATGAAATGTGCTTCATTTCAATTATATGAATGAAATTAGTAAGTTTTTGGATAGGTCAATAGTTATTTTCCTTCGCTCCGCGAGAAATCGCTTAGTTTACATTAATCAACGTATTAAAATGGGAGTAGCAAGCTGTCAAATCAGTCACGTCTGAAATGCGGTAAGGCATTTGCATGGGGCGAAACACGGTTGCGCAAACTGAAATCAAGCAGGAAGCCCTGCATTTTCGGAATCGGTATTGGAATATTTGACCGACGCACCAGAAGCAGCATTGCGAAATGGGTTCATGGAAAAGCAGATTTGGGAGGCAATATAAAAGTAGTGAACGATCCCTATCGTGCTGAAAGAGAAAAATTCTGATTATAAACAATGTGGAAACTATCGCTTAGTATACAGTTGTATACAGGGTGTCCAAGAAATATTGCGACAAACTTCCAGGGGAGATGTGGAACATCATAAGAATTGAGAATTTCATAGCAACCCGTGGCCACAGTCGTCGTCGTACGGCGCTAGGTGGTGCTGTATGTGAGGGTACTAGAGGGGATTTCCTCATTCGAGCGCTAGCCAGCATACAAGGAGCATGGGACGATCCTGTGGAGTCTGAAATGGATCTCGTCGCAAGAATCGTCTGCGCAGCTGCTACAGTCAACCTCCTGGTGTGTTCGAGCGTGTCCAGCAGACAACGCTCCGTCGGTGTCAGGCATGAGTCGCGTCTAATGGTGCAAACTCAGAGCATCTGTTGTAACATTAGAGCTGTGTTACATACCGTACACCATGTATACTCACTATGTCCAACAAATGTTTCAAATAAATCACTCTCTTGTTTACTTTCCGGTCTTCGACCTCTGCTACCATTTACCACGAACGCTTTCGGCCAGGGGTTGGTATGAAATTCACAATTCTTATGATCGGCCCCTTCTTCCCTAGAAGTTTGTCGCAACATCTCTGGGGCAGCCTGTATAAGCACCTGTCTCATTCGGTCATTGAATAAAATTATTGGACTGAGTCCAAACCAAGGAAAAAAAACTCTAGAATTTCGATGTTGGTACAATATACAACTGGAGGCAATTTTCCGTAAGAAGTCCTTTTAATTCCTCACAGGTCAATGAAAAGATTAGAGTTGAACGTTCCCGTTGACGACAAGATCCTCAGAGACTGAACACAAGCAATGTCTGGCAGAGGAGACTGGCCTTGTATCTTTTACAGGAGCCATCCTGACAGTTGCTGTCCTAAGTACAACCATGGGAACAGTTCTACTGTTTCCCATTAGTCTCTTTGAGCTCTGTACGTTATCGTCAACGAAAGTCTTCTGCAACACCTAACAGAGCCCTTCAGAGTAGCATGCTTCCTGTTAGTTAATTTTCTCTTTGATGTGCCAGAACACTGAATTGGTTATTTGCAAAGAGATTTTGTTGCCCACAGCTTACAGCGCACCTCATAAGATGTACACCCCCTCAGTCTCACGGTCACTCGCAGAAGTATTCCATTCAAACCAAATTTGTTATCTCCATTTTAGCACAGCCGGAAGTCCATGTTATCTATTCTCAACAACCTAACAAAGACAGACGCGTTTCTTGTACCCAAAGAGTTTGCTGCTTCAGGAATATCCATATTGACACTGTATCTTTGCTTCAGCATGTATTTTGTTTGCTGATGGCTCGCAAAGCACTAGAAGATTAATGAAAGTTGGTGTAGTTAATGTTTGTTGTAGTTCACATAGGCAACACAACCACCTTTCGATAATGAAGGCTGTAGACGGTTTCAGTGTTTTAATCTTCTGGAATAACGGAGTAATACACTCCTGGAAATTGAAATAAGAACACCGTGAATTCATTGTCCCAGGAAGGGGAAACTTTATTGACACATTCCTGGGGTCAGATACATCACATGATCACACTGACAGAACCACAGGCACATAGACACAGGCAACAGAGCATGCACAATGTCGGCACTAGTACAGTGTATATCCACCTTTCGCAGCAATGCAGGCTGCTATTCTCCCATGGAGACGATCGTAGAGATGCTGGATGTAGTCCTGTGGAACGGCTTGCCATGCCATTTCCACCTGGCGCCTCAGTTGGGCCAGCGTTCGTGCTGGACGTGCAGACCGCGTGAGACGACGCTTCATCCAGTCCCAAACATGCTCAATGGGGGACAGATCCGGAGATCTTGCTGGCCAGGGTAGTTGACTTACACCTTCTAGAGCACGTTGGGTGGCACGGGATACATGCGGACGTGCATTGTCCTGTTGGAACAGCAAGTTCCCTTGCCGGTCTAGGAATGGTAGAACGATGGGTTCGATGACGGTTTGGATGTACCGTGCACTATTCAGTGTCCCCTCGACGATCACCAGTGGTGTACGGCCAGTGTAGGAGATCGCTCCCCACACCATGATGCCGGGTGTTGGCCCTGTGTGCCTCGGTCGTATGCAGTCCTGATTGTGGCGCTCACCTGCACGGCGCCAAACACGCATACGACCATCATTGGCACCAAGGCAGAAGCGACTCTCATCGCTGAAGACGACACGTCTCCATTCGTCCCTCCATTCACGCCTGTCGCGACACCACTGGAGGCGGGCTGCACGATGTTGGGGCGTGAGCGGAAGACGGCCTAACGGTGTGCGGGACCGTAGCCCAGCTTCATGCAGACGGTTGCGAATGGTCCTCGCCGATACCCCAGGAGCAACAGTGTCCCTAATTTTTGGGAAGTGGCGGTGCGGTCCCCTACGGCACTGCGTAGGATCCTACGGTCTTGGCGTGCATCCGTGCGTCGCTGCGGTCCGGTCCCAGGTCGACGGGCACGTGCACCTTCCGCCGACCACTGGCGACAACATCGATGTACTGTGGAGACCTCACGCCCCACGTGTTGAGCAATTCGGCGGTACGTCCACCCGGCCTCCCGCATGCCCACTATACGCCCTCGCTCAAAGTCCGTCAACTGCACATACGGTTCACGTCCACGCTGTCGCGGCATGCTACCAGTGTTAAAGACTGCGATGGAGCTCCGTATGCCACGGCAAACTGGCTGACACTGACGGCGGCGGTGCACAAATGCTGCGCAGCTAGCGCCATTCGACGGCCAACACCGCGGTTCCTGGTGTGTCCGCTGTGCCGTGCGTGTGATCATTGCTTGTACAGCCCTCTCGCAGTGTCCGGAGCAAGTATGGTGGGTCTGACACACCGGTGTCAATGTGTTCTTTTTTCCATTTCCAGGAGTGTAATTACTGTCTCACATCTGTTGGTCACATTTATTGAGGCATAACACTCATTTCCGCTCTCTCTTCCTCATATAACATTTCTATGTGGTAAATTAATTGAGGCAAGTTTGAATCAGATACTATAGGAGATGAGCATAACGGCAAATAATGAAATAAATTCTTCTTTTATATGGAACAGAATACAGCATGAAGCAAAACAAAAAAAAAAAAAAAAAGGTTGCTAGAATACCATACTTTTGATCCCATCCAATGTCCTCACAAATGTTTCCAGCGGCGAAAGACGTAACA
Organism: Schistocerca nitens; assembly: GCF_023898315.1. Lineage (NCBI taxonomy): Eukaryota > Metazoa > Arthropoda > Insecta > Orthoptera > Acrididae > Schistocerca > Schistocerca nitens. Next base: position 467,410,755 of record NC_064618.1, on the reverse strand, counting down.
GTATAATCAGCAGAACTGTCACTCACGTACAGGCAGTAATATTTGCTAGATTTGACAGCCACTAATACCCAGAGTCACGTTATCTGACGCGCCAATGAATATCTTAGATCCAAATCTGGAAAACATTCGCAAATGAGGCAATACGCGTAGAATACGGCAGCCAGTCAGCTTAATCAGCTTGACACATAGAATTATATGCGCCGTAAATCTGACACATTCGCGTCCCAAGAGAGATCTCATTATCACCGCATTTAAGGATCAGAAACGAGCTTTCGTCTGCCGCTCAAGTGATCGATTACATTAGTAATCGATTTAAGGAGATGTTCTCGACTGCAAATATAGTAAGCCAAAGGAAGGTTACAGTCTTATTTGTCGATAATACAGAAAGCGAATAGTCGCAGTGATCACAAGCGATTACTTGTGTGCTATTGAACTTGAAACTTCTTATTTAAATGGGTGTGTCTATACTTAAACTGCAGAATGACTGAGATGAAACTTTTACGTTTTTTGATTCTGAAATAGCTAAGTAAAACTGAACGTACTGAGCCTACTTTTTTATCATGTCAACACTGACCCACAATATTCCAACGCAACGCAATCTGACTGCTCAAAAAAAATTACAACCTGACTTCAAATAATTGATTCAAAAGAACGGCCCTAACTAAAAGGAAATCCTAACAATAACCTATACATTTCATTAAGCACTTACCTCACAAAAATCTTTATTACGCGAACTACTGCCATCTAAATAAAATATTCTAACTACTAAAGCCACTAACTACTATTAGGCATGCGGTTAGCAGAGGAACGATTTTGTTGCAAACCAAATAATGTATTTTTTACCTTAATAATGTGACATACAGTTCAAACACGAATATAAATCGTCATTTACATCTAGTACAAAGGTATATAATCATGAATAATATTCTATATCCAAGTCGAACATGTATAGATCGTTAGCCTACGCTAACACTTCAGACCTGTATCCTCTATCAGTGCTAACTTCTCACATCCAACATTCGTCACTGCTGGCTGTTCACCTCCAACTGCCGAACAGTACTTCCATCATTGCTGGCGGTTAACTTCCAACTGCCCAACACTACTAGCGAGTAACTTCCAACAACGAGTCCAACCAGCCACAGAGTCTCGTACAAAGAAAGCGCAGTCAGAGACCCAATGCAAAGCGCTACACAGCGCTGCCAACACAGAAGCAGCCCACTTATAAACTTTAAACGATATCCGGCATTAAAATGTGCTCTCCTCTTTCTCGTTCTTCGCGTTATCTCAACAGGCAGTTTATGAAGCTAATCATTAATGTGGTTAAGTGAGGAATCCGGGAATAAACCACAACCGCGTACGTATCTCTCCTCTACGTACCGAGAAGACAGAATAATTGCAGCTAGCACAGAGGCTCTCAACCGATCATCCTTTCCGTGCTCCACACTTGAATGCAACGAGAGAAAATCTTAACACATGGTAAATTCGAAAGTACCTTCTGCCAAGCACTTCACAGTGGTGTGCAGGCTGTAGGTGTAGATGTAGATGTTCAGGATATCAACTCACCACGTCCATTCTCAATGTTAGCTAACGCTCACGACCGTTACAGCGTGTATTTAAAGCAAACCTGATTTTCATTCTCACACAGGCCCTGTGACAGGCGCGAAATTTGAATATACATCGTCTTTCACATCTATAAATACGCCTACCAACTTTTGTTTATGTTGCATAACTTTTTCTTGGTGTTGTAATTCTTTTTACGTCAGCGTATTTTCATTTCTAAATTACAATCCGCCACACTACAGCTTCTACAAACAAAGCATTTTGTTAACCACCATCACTTCAGTTTCGCGTGTTACATACTCTGTTCTCTGCAGGTCGCATGAAACTCAGACTTCATTATTGATGACTAAAAGTCGACATCGGCTTCGCAGGATTTATTTTTATGGTTTTACTATGGCGAGACAATGCTGTGCATGGTAGTTTGAAAAGAGGCAAGCAGTTGGCCGTTTCAGTAGACGTCGTCTTTAGGTAATCAAAAATGAGGTTCTTGGCTTCTGTTGCGACACCAGACGGACATCATGGAGTTCATGGCTACTTACAGGCTCTGTAAAACAACGAAATTCATTGGTCTACTCTTTATTAAAAAAATTGTACAACCAACACCATATTACTATTATCCTTGAACCATATTACACTAGTCGTACAACAGTTCTTCTCCAGCTACTTCTGCCCTTTCCCGTTTCTTCTACGATGTCGGCATTCTTATATGGGTTGAGTCAACGCTGCGGGTAGTAGGTGGCCGCATGCCCTTCCTGACATCATCCTGCCCCCTGCCCCCCCCCCGCCCCCCCCCCACCCTCATCTCCGTCTCGTCTCGTCCTATAACGGAATCCGTGCACCCCATATGCCTGCGTTTAGAGTAAATCGAGTGTGGGAACGTTTTCTGAACGTTTTTGTAGCGTGTAGGCCAGTATTTACCAATTTGGATGGGAGAAACAACCTAAAAGCCACAGCCAGCCTGGCCAGCTGACCAGCCCACGACATTACTCCGAGAACGATTCGACCCGCGTTAGGCTCGTACCCCGTATCGCGGAAGCCGCACTTTAACGCGCTCAGCTATCTGGGATGTCACTGTTAGTTGCACAACTGATGACTACACCAAATTTATTCTTTGGCCCGCAAGAGTTGTTAATTTCTTAATTTCTGAAAGTCATTGCGATCATTTTGAAAGTACTCGGTGGTTATAATTCAAGTGCAACTACTCACTGAGCTCCAGTGTGGGCTGCAATTATTGTTTGGGAGCGAAACTTGGCAGACTGCTAACGCGTTAATGCGGAACCGATTTACGCCGAAAAAAATAGTTCCAATTTTGGCCAGCAGGCGCAAATCTGGCGCTGTAAGCGCAAGAGAGACATATAGAACTGTTCCCTTATCTAATGGATTAGGAGTAGGGCGTGGTCAGAAAAGATCAAACAAGTGATAAAGGCACAATTTTGGTTTTATTATAAACCGACGCTTACATAATTTGTTTAATATAAGCAGCAGAGATGTTAACGAGCTGCTGCATCTGTAAAACTACGTAATCAACAGTTGTTCGCAGCAGCTCTGGTGGAATCTAAGCAACATGTTGCCGTATACTGACCTACAGATCAGTTAAGAGACCAAACGTGTCTGTGGTAAATGCGTTCTTTCAGATATTATCAGAACCAAAAGTCACATAGCTCAGGTCAGGGGATCTTGCAGGCCAGGCATCTGGGAAACCTCTGGAGATAACACGTTCGTGGAATGTAGCATTAGGCAGATCTTTCACAGGGCGAGCAACATGAGTTGTTGCCCTATCTTGCATGAAAACAGTGGTTTCCACACAGCTGAGCTTTTCCAAGGCAAGAATTACATGCTGCAAAATGAGGTCTCGATACGTGCAGATGTCATGGTACAACAGTAACCCAAATTCGACTGTTCTGTGTATTCACAGTACTCTACAGTGTAAAATTAGTCTCGTCACTCCATAGAATATTGCCCAGTTACATGTCATCAACTTCGATCCGTGCCAGAAACCAAAGAGCAAATTCAGAACGTTGCTACGGATCATGAGGTTCCAGTTGCTGCACCCTCTGGATGCTGTACTGGTATGAGTGTAAAACAGATTGCAAAACTTTCCTTACTGTTGTCTGTGGGATGGACAAATCTCGTGACACTGCAGGAGCACTAGCACTACCCCGGGACAAGTGCTGCATCGTCAGTTACAGCAACAGCAACCTCGTCAATAACTTCCACCGGGATAGGACGCTTTTCTCTTCCAGATGCCACACAAAGCTTACACGTGTTCTCGAATTTCATTATCAATGGCATCAGGACTCTCCTCAGACTATTCATTCAGAGGTACTCTCTCAATGCAGCACTGTAATTGCTGCCTTTCACATAAAGCAGTTTCACTAACAGCGCACTATCTCTCTTCTCAATGGCCATATTGTTCACTCAGGTTGTGGCTTGTCAGACGACAGGGCGGTTATCATACCGTCGAACAGACAGTGTAGAGCGCCAGATTTGCACCGGGTGGACGAAACTAGAACTAATTTTTTCCCGAGAAAATCGTTTCCACGTTAAGGCATTCGCACATCCACCAAGTTTTGCTGTCATACGATAATTACAGCGCATATTGGATCTCGGTGAATAGCTACACTTTAATTATAACCACCCTGTGTCTTCATTTTCTGGAGTCAGCGAAGGTCGGTTTTGTTTAGCATATTACGAAAACGTAGCCGATTCTATTTCTGAGGACGGTTTACACTGTACTTTTCCAACGGACTTAACAGCGACAGAAGAAAATCTTAATGCCTTACGGGTGGCTGGTAGAGCTTGAAGTCCAAGGCTATGTTACGTAACACTGTTTCAGAACTGCGCTGTTGGGAGGGAAACAATCTCGATTTTCTACGATGAATCTAATTTTCGGCGGTGCCAGACCGCAGCGTATCTTGACGCCAGGGATCCCACAAGCTCACCGAAGTGTCAACACAGAAGCCGCAAGCCCGTTTTGCCTGGCGTGTACGGTAATACGGCTTGACGAGGATCCGCGAACTCTGCATAGTAAGCAGTTACGACAGTGGCGTCATATAAGGTTTTCAGCGACATCTCCATTGTTTTCTGAGACGGTGTAACAAATCTCTCGTTGACTCGAGGAATCCGTGTGTACTCTCCTTTGCAGCACAACTTCTTGCCTAAAGATTCTGCGTCTTTTGTTCAGTTTCTTAACCTAAAGATCATGTGCATTTCTCTCCGTACATATTGTTAAGTAATTAAATATTGTCTTTTCTGAATAGCACAATTAGTTATGTTTTAAGAACATCAGCAGAGTGGTCCTGTTTGTAGACTCTGCTACCTCTAATTCCTCGCATTCGATTTCTCCCTCGTTCGTGAAGTTCTATAACTTCTCATTCCTCTTCACAGTTGCCCATCCTTATTTGTTTCAGAATTATATTTCCTACTTGCACCTGACTGTCACTGAGGTGACAATCATGGGGTACCTCCTAACATCATGTTGAACCCCCTACTGCCCGTCGTAGTTCAGCAATTCGACGTGTCTTGGACTCAACAAGTCGTTGGAAGTCCCTTGCAGAAATACTGAGCCATACTGCCTGCACAGCCGTCTATAATTGCGAAAGCGTTGCCGGTGCAGGGTTTTGTGCACGAACTGACCTCCCGATTATGTCCCATAAATGTTCGATGACATTCACGTTGGGTGATCTGGGTGGCCAAATCATTCGCTCGACTTGTCCAGAACGTTCTTCAAAACAATTGCGCCCATTGACATCGCGGATTGTCATCCATAAGAATTCCATCGTTTTTTGAGAACATGAACGCCATGAAAGGATGAAAATGAGCTCCAAGCAGAAGAGCATAACCATTTCCAGTCAATGGTTGTTTCAGTTGGATTAGAGTAACCAGTCATTCCAGGTAAACACAGTCCACATCATAATTGAGCCGGCTCCGTGTCACGGTGGGCTCTGTGACACACTCAAAACCTACCATCGGCTCTTACCAACTGAAACATCTACATCTACATCCATACTCCGCAAGCCACCTGACGGTGTGTGGCGGAGGGTACCTTGAGTACCTCTATCGGTTCTCCCTTCTATTTCAGTCTCGTATTGTTCGTGGAAAGAAGGATTGTCGGTATGCCTCTGTGTGGGGTCTAATCTCTCTGATTTTACCCTTCGTGAGATATACGTAGGAGGGAGCCGGCCGCGGTGGTCTAGCGGTTCTAGGCGCTCAGTCCGGAGCCGCGCGACTGCTACGGTCGCAGGTTCGAATCCTGCCTCGGGCATGGATGTGTGTGATGTCCTTAGGTTAGTTAGGTTTAGGTAGTTCTAAGTTCTAGGGGACTGATGACCATATATGTTAAGTCCCATAGTGCTCAGAGCCATTTGAACGTAGGAGGGAGCAATATACTGCTTGACTCTTCGGTGAAGGTATGTTCTCGAAACTTCAACAAAAGCCCGTACCGAGCTACTGAGCGTCTCTCCTGCAGAGTCTTCCACTGGAGTATATCTATCATCTCCGTAACGCTTTCGCGATTACTAAATGATCCTGTAACGAAGCGCGCTGCTCTCCGTTGGATCTTCTCTATGGTTACTCATCTGATCAGGCCACGGTTTTCCAGTGCTCTGGGGTCCAACCGACATGGTCACGAACCCAAGAGAGACGCTGTACGTCCCACATTGATTTCTGCAATTATTTCACACAATATTGCTTGCCTGACAACGCAAACGTCGCTGCTCTCGGTCGTTAATTGAAGGCCGTCGGCCACTGCGTTGTCCGTGATTAGTGATAATGCCTGAAATTTAGTATTATCGGCACACTTTTGACATTAATGATCTCGGAATGTTGAATTTGCTAACGATTTGCGAAACGGAATCTCCTATGTGTCTAGCTGCAATTATCGCTCTGCGTTCAAAGTCTTCATCCCCGTCGTGCTGCAGTAATCACGCCGGAAACTTTTTCACACGAATCACATGAGTAGAAATGACAGCTCCGCCATTGCACCGCTGCTTTATAACTTTGTGTACGCGCTACCACCGCCATCTGTATAAGTGCACATCACCGCCCACGACCTTTGTCACCTCAGTGCACTTCTTTCTGGCAACTTGTGTTTCAATGTTTCTCTTTTTCCAATACGCCCTTCGTAGCATCTGTGTCTTTAAGGGGTGAGAGGGGTCTAAAAACAACTTCGTAGACTAGACATTACCTGTTTGGATTCCGTCGGCCAGTTTTCTCGATTGCTTAGCGGCGCACTAAAACGCAAGTATCTTGCATTTATGATTAACATCGTATGAAGAGCTTATTTCAATAGTGGTACAAGTCTACTTTTGTTCATTTGGCATACAAAGCCCTAAAGTTAAATGAGCGCTGAAAAATCTGCAGTTGAGGTACCAAAGATATTCTTGATAGAGATGAACCTTTATTTCTGTTTGTTTGGATCATTAATTTCAGAAGCGTTATAGGCAGAAAAGTGGAGGTAATGGACTTGTACCGCTATTGAAATAAGCCGTTCATGTAGCTGTGTTGTCTTCAAAAACACCAAATATATTATTTCCTCTCCTGGAATGTGTTGTGGATAATGTGTTCTCTTTACTCCTTTAGAGAAATCCTAACACTTTGGAAGAACAGCATTGCCCTTGCAGATATTGTGGTTACTCCCTCATTCATTCACAAAGCTGAACACGCTAAGCTCTTCTCTTATCCGCAAGGCAATTCTTTCATATTTATTCAAAAAAATGGTTCAAATGGCTCTGAGCACTATGGGACTCAACTGCTGAGGTCATTAGTCCCCTAGAACTTAGAACTAGTTAAACCTAACTAACCTAAGGACATCACAAACATCCATGCCCGAGGCAGGATTCGAACCTGCGACCGTAGCGGTCTTGCGGTTCCAGACTGCAGCGCCTTTAACCGCACGGCCACTTCGGCCGGCCATATTTATTCAATAGCTGTGCTTGTTTAATAACGTTTTTTTGACGCCTGCAACAAAGTTTGTGGACACCAAATCCTCCACTCACTTACGAACATTTTCCAGTTTAGTATTGTATGCGAAAGCAGACATTGAGGCCGCGGGACCCTCTGGTACGAGCACTGGTAGGCTAAACAGCTCTGACTGTGAGACTCGATCTGAGGAGAACCTGGCAGCGACACTACGGTCACACAGCTCGTCAAAGGTAGGTATTCGAATTCAGGTATTCAGATTTAACTTGTTGCATGTAATTCAATTACAAACAATTGATAATGAAACTTTGTGTTTTGCTGTTGTTATAATTATTGTGTGGCTGACCATGGGTCTAGAAATGAGGTTAATCTTTTAACTACAACATTCCCTTAATATGCCATATCAGTGAAGGGCAGAGTCTAGTGTTGATAAAATACTTGCATTATTTCTTGTTTTTTACAGAAAGTACGAGATATCAACCATACTCACTGATGTTCTGAATAGTGTACATATTTTATGATCCAAAGGGCTCGAAGCGTTGAAGATATCTCTTTGATACATTATGTAATAAAACCAAGATTGCTGCTATTGTAGTTTAATGATGTATTTATTGTAATAGATCGATTTCGGCTAAATAGGCATCTTCAGACCATCTGTGAAAGTTACGTAACTTTATTTTATTTTACTATAATTTTGGTCAATCGTATTTCCAATACACAAGTGTGGTACTTACGTCCATATATCACAAATTGTCGCTATCATTCTGTATTGTATTACAAAGTGGTTTAGATTTATGATTCTTATGCTATAAGCTGTGTTATGGTTTTCTCCTGCTGTTAATCGTCCTTTCTCATAATTTTTATAATTTGGTGTTATCATCAGATTTGACAGACTGACAGTTCCAGTGTGGGCTGCAATTATTGTTTGGGAGCGAAACTTGGCAGACTGCTAACGCGTTAATGCGGAACCGATTTACGCCGAAAAAAATAGTTCCAATTTTGGCCAGCAGGCGCATATCTGGCGCTGTAAGCGCAAGAGAGACATATAGAACTGTTCCCATATCTAATGGATTAGGCTATAAGGTTACAGGAAACCAACCAAAAAAGAGTAAACCATCATATGTAACTATAAAATACTTAGATACAACATCAAACAAATTAAACGCACTAATGAAGGACACAAGTGTCCAATTCGCATACAGAACCAACAGCAATATCCGGCATTGACTTCTCTCAAGAAAACCAAAATTACCAAATACAGGCGTACACAAAATGAAATGCCTCGACTGCAATAAATTTTACGTAGAACAGACAGGGCGAAACTTCAGTATAAGATAGCGAGAGAACACGAGAATTATCGAAAATAATCCATCTATATTCTTCAACTACTTAAAGAACGATAACCACAACGCAGAACAAATGGTGTTAGTAACGAAAATTTCACACGTATTACCTAAATGTTTAACAACGAACAACTTGAAGAGTTACAAATCTACACACACACACACACACACACACACACACACACACACACACACACACTCCATACAGCGCCATGATGACACTTTAACGAACAAACGGATTTGAAACATAAACGCTGCATACAAAGTTTAGTTGAATTCATAACCAAAGATAACGGATAGACACAAACACTTACCCATGCATAGATTCCAAAGATCATACATACATCCCAAAATGATAACATCAACGCACCATACCAACTGTAACCATATAGCATCTGTGGCCAACTGTCGCAACTATCGGTCTGTCAAATCTGATGATAAGACATCAAATTATAAAAATTACTAGGAAGGTCGAATAACAACAGGAGCAAACCACAACACAGCTTATAGCATAAGGGCCCTAAATCAGCACCACGTTGTAATACATTACAGAGTGACAGCGACCACTGACGATATGTGGACATTAAGTACCAAATTTGTATATCGGAAAATACAATTAACTGACATTATAATAAAAAAGTTATGTAACTTGCACACATGGACAGAAGATGGCGATCGAGCAGAAATGGATGCATCACAATAAATACGTCATTGAAGTACTATATCAGCATGCTGGATTTTTTTACGTAATGTCTCTACGTGTACACATTGTCGAACGAGAATCCTACTCACAGCTCCAAATAGCATAAGAAATTGCCTGTACTTCTGACTTCCGACCATTATTAGAGCAAATCTGTCTTCTGTACATCTGATGAGTAAGAGTAATTCACGCAACGAAACTATTGGCATATATATCTTAAGCATCGGTTGTTTAGAATTAAACTGTCAGTGTCGGTTTTCTTCGCATACGTCATTCCAATTAGTGCTTTTCCTTTCAACTACACAGTCACAGATACTGAGCTGCTTTCAGTATGTCAAGTTCGAGTCACAGTGTGAACAGCTTTCTGTTCGGCGCTATGTTTATGCAATTAGTGAAGATTTCATTTCAGAAGAGGAAAACGCTCGACCAACTTGGCTCGTCTGGAAGATGCAAATTTTCAAAAGTTATCAATTCATTAGATGAATTGACAAGTTTGGTCTCCCAACCTGAATCTCATACATCTCCGGATTTGTGTTGCCATTCGAAGTTCTTCCTCCCCACGTCCTCAACGCACTGAAAGCTGTTTCGTAAGAAGACGGGCACTTTTCTGTGAAGATATTTGACACCCTTATTAAAACAGCACACAGCACGGTGATCAAATGGTTCAAATGGCTCTGAGCACTATGGGACTTAACATCTGAGGTCATCAGTCCCCTAGAACTACTTAAACCTAACTAACCTAAGGACATCACACACATCCATGCCCAAGGCAGGATTCGAACCTGCGACCGTAGCGGTTACGCGGTTCCAGACTGAAGCGCCTAGAACCTCAAGGGCCAAACCGGCCGCCCAGCGCGGTGAATCACTGTTCGCTACAATCACACTGTGCATTACAATCTTCCAAAATGGCGCATCTATGTTGCGAGTCCAAACATAATTTCCGTGCTGAAACTGTTCTCACGTTTTATTTGTGCTGTGGAATTTGTTATGACTAAGAAACCCCGTAAAGGAAACCAAAGAAAAATTTGGAATAGCAATTAACGCCCAGGGAGAAGAAATAAAAATTTTGAGGTTTGCCGACGACATTGCAGTTCTGCCAGAGACAGCAAAGGACTTAGAACAGCAGTTGAACGCAATGCATAGTGCCTTGAAGGAAAGATATAAGATGAACATCAACAAAAGCAAAACAAGGAAAATAGAATGTAGTCGAATTAAATCAGGTGATGCTCAAGGAATTAGATTAGGAAACGAGACACTTAAAGTAGTTGGTGAATCTTGCTATTTTGGCAGCAAAATAACGGATGATGGCTGGCGTAAAAGGAGGAGGAGGAGATTAGTGTTCAGCGTCCCATCGACAGCAAGGCCGTTAGAGATGAAGCACAAGCTCGGACCGTGGAAGGATGCGGTACAAAATCGCCCGTGCCCTTTCAAGGGAACCATCCCGGCATTTGCTTCAAGCGATTTATGGAAATCACGGAAAACCTTAATCTGGATGGCCGGACGCGGGTTTGAACCGTCGTCTTCCCGAATGTCAGTCCATTGTGTGGCCGAAGTAGAGAGGATATAAAATGTAGATTGGCAATGGGAAGCAAAGCGTTTCTGTAGAAGAGAAATTTGCTAACATCGAATATACACTCCTGGAAATGGAAAAAAGAACACATTGACACCGGTGTGTCAGACCCACCATACTTGCTCCGGACACTGCGAGAGGACTGTACAAGCAATGATCACACGCACGGCACAGCGGACACACCAGGAACCGCGGTGTTGGCCGTCGAATGGCGCTAGCTGCGCAGCATTTGTGCACCGCCGCCGTCAGTGTCAGCCAGTTTGCCGTGGCATACGGAGCTCCATCGCAGTCTTTAACACTGGTAGCATGCCGCGACAGCGTGGACGTGAACCGTATGTGCAGTTGACGGACTTTGAGCGAGGGCGTATAGTGGGCATGCGGGAGGCCGGGTGGACGTACCGCCGAATTGCTCAACACGTGGGGCGTGAGGTCTCCACAGTACATCGATGTTGTCGCCAGTGGTCGGCGGAAGGTGCACGTGCCCGTCGACCTGGGACCGGACCGCAGCGACGCACGGATGCACGCCAAGACCGTAGGATCCTACGCAGTGCCGTAGGGGACCGCACCGCCACTTCCCAGCAAATTAGGGACACTGTTGCTCCTGGGGTATCGGCGAGGACCATTCGCAACCGTCTCCATGAAGCTGGGCTACGGTCCCGCACACCGTTAGGCCGTCTTCCGCTCACGCCCCAACATCGTGCAGCCCGCCTCCAGTGGTGTCGCGACAGGCGTGAATGGAGGGACGAATGGAGACGTGTCGTCTTCAGCGATGAGAGTCGCTTCTGCCTTGGTGCCAATGATGGTCGTATGCGTGTTTGGCGCCGTGCAGGTGAGCGCCACAATCAGGACTGCATACGACCGAGGCACACAGGGCCAACACCCGGCATCATGGTGTGGGGAGCGATCTCCTACACTGGCCGTACACCACTGGTGATCGTCGAGGGGACACTGAATAGTGCACGGTACATCCAAACCGTCATCGAACCCATCGTTCTACCATTCCTAGACCGGCAAGGGAACTTGCTGTTCCAACAGGACAATGCACGTCCGCATGTATCCCGTGCCACCCAACGTGCTCTAGAAGGTGTAAGTCAACTACCCTGGCCAGCAAGATCTCCGGATCTGTCCCCCATTGAGCATGTTTGGGACTGGATGAAGCGTCGTCTCACGCGGTCTGCACGTCCAGCACGAACGCTGGTCCAACTGAGGCGCCAGGTGGAAATGGCATGGCAAGCCGTTCCACAGGACTACATCTAGCATCTCTACGATCGTCTCCATGGGAGAATAGCAGCCTGCATTGCTGCGAAAGATGGATATACACTGTACTAGTGCCGACATTGTGCATGCTCTGTTGCCTGTGTCTATGTGCCTGTGGTTCTGTCAGTGTGATCATGTGATGTATCTGACCCCAGGAATGTGTCAATAAAGTTTCCCCTTCGTGGGACAATGAATTCACGGTGTTCTTATTTCAATTTCCAGGAGTGTATATTTAAGTGCCAGGAAATCTTGTCTGAAAGGATTTGAATGGAGAGTATTCATGTGTGGAAGTGAAACGTGAGCGACAAACTGTTTAGATAAGAAGCATTTGAGACGTGGTGCTACAGAAGAATGCTGAAGATTGTATGGGTAGATCATGTAATAATGAGGAAATACTGAACAGAAATGGGTAGAAAAGAAATTTTTGGCACATGCTAACTAAAGAAGGGATAGGTTTGATAGGACACATTCTGAGATATCAAGGGATCAGCAGTTTAGTATTGTAAGGAAGTAAAAATCGTAGAACCGCGAGGGATTAGACGAGAGGTCTAGGGCGCTCCAGTCATGGACTGTGCGGCTGGTCCCGGCGGAGGTTCGAGTCCTCCCTCGGGCATGGGTGTGTGTGTTTGTCCTTAGGATAATTTAGGTTAAGTAGTGTGTAATCTTAGGGAATGATGACCTTAGCAGTTAAGTCCCGCCGGCCGGTGTGGCCGAGCGGTTCTAGGCGCTACAGTCTGGAACCCCGCGACCGCTACGGACGCAGGTTCGAATCCTGCCTCGGGCATGGATGTGTGTGACGTCCTTAGATTAGTTGGGTTTAATTAGTTCTAAGTTCTAGGGGACTGATGACCTCAGATGTTAAGTCCCATAGTGCTCAGAGCAATTTGAACCGTTTGAGCTAAGTCCCATAAGATTTGACACACATTTGAACATTTGAACAAAAATCGTAGAGCGAAACGAAGAGATGATTATAGTAAGCAGATTCGAAAGGATGTAGATTCCAGCAGTTATTCTGAGATGAAGACGGTTGTTTAGGAACGGGAGGGAGGAAAATTGTATTTGGCAACCCGTCGACATCGAGGTCATTAGAGAGGGAGCACAAGCTCGGATTGTGTCAACGATGGGGAAGAAAATCGGCCGTGCCCTTTCAAATGTCCCATGCCAGCAGTTGCCTGGGACGATTCAGGGAAATCACGGAAAAGCCAAACCGCGATGGCCGGACGCAGGTCTGAAACGTCGTCCTCCCAAATGCGAGTCCAGTGTGCTAACCACTGCGCCACCTCGCTCGGTGCTTGCACAGGATACAGCAACATGGAGAGCTGGATCTTCGGAATGAAGACCACAACAACAACAATTAGAGCTGTTCTACCCAGGTAGTATGTTTAAACACCGACCTGGCGTTCTAGGAACGGCCCCGTTCGAGGTGGTGTGCCCTTGCAGTCCCTGTACATTTGAACGTAGCTAGCCACCCAGTTATTTATTTATTTATTCACTAAAATTAGCATCGTAAGCCAACCTGCTATATTACACCGCATATTCTACATTTTATACATTACATTCACTTTACAAAAAAGGAAACAGTGTGGAAAAAAACACAGTTTATATTCGTTCGTGACAAGTGCAACAATAAGGGAAAATTAGAGGCAGATAGATTTAACCTACGAGCGTTAACTATAATAAACACCATAGAACGAGGACAGTGATACGTTCACATCGACATATTGTAAACTAGCGTTGTCGTCTGTAGAGTTCCCTTGACGCATTGCGAGAGAGCACGGTCTACGCATGCACCAGGTTTAAGATGGTGCAGGAGAGGGGTTTTGGAAGTTCGTTGGCCACGGAGTCTTCTGGTAGCGGCGATTACGTCAAAATGGCAGACGCCAAGGCCTACGAGAAATACGGGGTGAGCAACGAACTTGTGTCGTCACACTAGTCGCCTTGGTCGCCATACTTCACGAATGCTCGGCTCCTTGCAGCGCCCACGGGATATCAATATGTCAATGAAAAGGTACCCAATTAAGGTCTTTCTTTGTTGTGTGCTATCGAGAGCTTGCAAACATTTAAACGTACAGTTAACAACTATTAAACTCGTCTGAAATAATTGCTCGCCCCCATCAATGACGGCTGCTGGCACTCGTAAGACCTGCAGGGCACGTGCTGTGACATATGTGTTGCGGCCTGTCCTTCTCGTGAACCCCGAGCCCACGCACAGTGACGATTGCCAACTCGGAAAGACAGCAGGTTATTCAGTCTAAAGCTGGGGATGTGACTGGTAGCCACACATTAACTGTTCGGTTGTTTCGTGGCCTTTCCGTTGTTGGTATGGTACATTTCCTTTCGGATTTCTGATTGACCCTGCCACGGAAGTTGTTTCAAGGTGTGCATGCTGTGAGATCGTTGTGGTAGTTATCATCATCATATAATTGAAGTTACCGATGAACTTCAGTCAGTTGAGTTACATCTCAGTGGGGCTTAGTTGTACCAAACTGAGACAAAAAAAAAGCGCCACGAAGGAATTCCTGTACAGGGAGGAAATCGGTAGATGTGATGTACATGAACAGAGGGACAAATGAATACAATTTCAGAAAAATTGAATGATTTATTCAAGAGAAACAGGTTCACAAACTGAGCAAGGCAATAACACGTTGCCGGCCGTTGTGGCAGAGCGGTTCTAGGCGCTTCAGTCCGGAACCGCGCTGCTGCTACGGTCGCAAGTTCGAATCCTGCCTCGGGCGTGGATGTGTGTGCTGTCAAAAAATGGGTCAAATGGCTCTAAGCACTATGGAACTTAACATTTGAGGTCATCAGTCCCCTAGACTTAGAACTACTTAAACCTAACTAACCTAAGGACATTACACACATCCATGCCCGAGGCAAGATTCGAACCTGCGACCGTAGCAACCGCGCGGTTCCACACTGAAGCGCCTAGAACCGCTCGGCCACCGCGGCCGGCTGTGTGTGGTGTCCGTAGGTTAGTTAGGTTTATGTAGTATAGGGGACTGATGACCTCAGATGTTAAGTCTCATAGTGATCAGAGCCATTTGAACCAATAACACGTTGGTCCACCTCTGGCCTTTATGCAAGCAGTTATTCGGCCTGGCTTTGATTGATAGAGTTGTGGGATGTCCTCGTGTTGGATATCTTGCAAAATTCTATCCAATTGGCACGTTATATCGTCAAAATCCAGAGCTGATTGGATGGCCATGTCCATAATGCTCCAAACGTTCTCAATTGGTGAGATATCCGGCGACATTGCTGGCCAAGAGAACTAGGAGTATAAACTCTCACCGTATGCGGGTTGGAATTATCTTGCTGAAACGTAAGCCCATTTCCAAGAAAGACAACATGTCTTCTGCCTGGAATCTCATTGACGGTAGTAGAATTGTCCTCAGTGATGAGTTCCGCTTGAAACTGAGCCCCGATGATCAATGAAGACTTGTCTGGAGATGCCCTCTACAGCAGTGGTATAACAACTTGCTGTCACCCGCCATACGACCCGAAAAACAGGACCGATGGTCTGGGTTGCCATTTAATGTCATAGCAGGATCCCCTTGGTGGTCATTCGCTGTACCCTTACAGCACAGCGGCAGGTCGACGTTATTCTACGCCCCGTTTTGTTGCCCTTTATGGAAATCTAGGCTGGGCTTCAATTTCAGCAAGATAGGCTAATACCTGCCCGCACACGGCGAGAGTTTCTACTGCTTGTCTACGTGCTTGCCAAACTCTACCTTGCTTAGCAAGGCCGCTAGATCTCTCCCCAATTGACAAATTTTGCTCATTATGAGCAGCGCCTTTCATTCAGCTCGGGATTCTGATGATCTAATACACCAATTGGACAGAATCTGGCACGATATGCCTCAAGAGGACCTCGAGCAACTCTAGCAATTAATGATAAGTCCAATAACTACTTGCATTAATGCCATAAGAGGACCAACGCGTCACTGAGTTGCTGAGATTGTGAACCGCTTTTTCTTGAATAAAGCATCCAGTTTTTCTGAAAATGTAAACATTTCTTTTTCTGTATTGATTTACGTTCCATTCGAGTAATTCCTTCGTGGTACATCGTTTTCTTTGTTAGGGTGTACCACCTGTGTAGGTAAATCTTGATAGAACTCTTGCGAGATCGCCTGGCCCATCGTTGTTTAAGTTTCGACGAAAATTGGTTCTGTGTTTGATATTTAGAGATAAGGTGCCAGCTATTTTGGTAAAATATGTTAAATTTATGTATTCATTTTATTTAAGATTCCAGACGGATTGCCAACAGGAACTTGAACATTCTTGTGATTTAATTTAATCTGTAAATACCGCACCCCTGGCTGAGATCTTGACTCAAACTTCATTTTGTTTTGAACTGTCTGAGGTGGCCGATGACTTTGGTAAGGCTTTTTTTCCTTCCTGTTTTTTATTACGGTATCTTTTGTTGATACGCATTTGTCACTGGGGTTGAATGAATTTAATGACACAAGTTAAGAGTAAATTCCCGAGGGATGCTAGCCTAGGTATTAGCTGGTACTCGGTTTAAATGTGTACCACTGCGCCAGAAGGGCGATGAAGTCAACCCAGATATGGAAACACTGGTACGACAGACTGATTTATGCTGTTGCTCTGTCGAAAATGTGCAACTCTGACACCTTCGCTTAAATTATATGTAGTTGTTCTAAGACGTTATGGCATGTGTGGTAATATTGTTTTTTTTCTGTTTTAGAGGCCTAAAACCGAACTCTTACGTTGTACCTGTCTAAATCTTGTCGGAAGGCCTGATGAAACTTGTGGCCAGCTTCTGAACGAAGTTTTTTCGTGACGAGCCTTTAACGTTTCTCGTCAGCTATTGGACTGCTGTTCTGGTATTTTAATTGAGTTGTGGATTGTTGTTTAACTCTTGTTATTGTAATTCTGCAACTTACTAGTTTCGAATTAAGTTGACACTGAGGGAAAGTATTGTAATGTTTAAAGTTTCTGTTTTACCCATTACTGATTTTAAACAGTTCAGTAACTACTTACGAGAAATTAATTTAATAACCAAGTGAGCTGGTGCGCTGCTGGCGCCAGTCTCTATCGATTGTCATCCCGATCGTTGTGAGTCGATTTTAAATGCCTGCTTGTCTTCTTCGAATCTTTGGCGGGTGGCTATTTAACTGCGGCGCGCGCTCTGCAGGGGCTAGCGTTCGGGTATCTGCTGTGTGAGCGACAGTGACGTGTGGCGCTGGCGAGTGGCCGAGTCGGTACGACGGAGGAGCGTGGGCAGCTGCTGCGGCGTGTTTAGCCGTTTCAATGCAGATCCGCTGCCGATGGTGATTGGGATTTCCTGGAGATTTCGCGTCTGTTACGTGTTACTCGAAGTGAACAAACTAGAGTTGTCGAATTGTTTCTTGGTGGGTTCTGTTCGTGTTAATTGAATACCCGAGTGCACTGAAAACTATCTTGGTTGTTCCAGTTACTGTACTTACTCTGGGCGCCGGATATGTCGATGGTATTTAAGGGAGTGCTAGCTACGCACAACAAATAGACATGAAGCCGTGCTTAATGCGAGCTAGAGGCCATGCCAAATAGTACGTAAGTCTGTGCCTGACGTTCAACAGCGGGCCGAAATAATTTTCCTATTTCCTGTTCCTATGTTATTATTTTATTTCTTTCTTCTAGAGAATTGGCTAATCAAATTTTGAGAGCCGTTACTGGGCAAGTGCTCATCTAGGTTAGTCAGACTTGGGTTCATTGCTGCCGTGTATAATTAAAGGTTTATTTATAACCAGTTGGGCAAATATGTATGTCTATCTGATGCGCCAGAATGTTGTCTGCCGCTGATGTGTTTATGTTTCAAATCATTGGCAGTGGTCGACGCGAGCAAACTCCGATCGGGGTATCGCGGTGGAAGAGGGAAATTTAAGGACCTGGATCGGTGTCTGTGCTTACGTTGTTAGTGTCCTGCAATTCCATCTTTTCGGTGGATCGTTGTGGTTTTCCGGAAGCTTAATTGTAGCCCAAAGTTAAGTATATCTCCATTTTACCTTCTCGTCCGTGAATCTCCTCTACCTGGTAGCACCTTTCGGTCTGCTCGCGTCCATCACTAATTTGCAACGTAAAAATTGTGATAACTCCATGTTAAGACTACTTAGTATCCTATTATTATATCGTGGCGATGAAATGTATGTTAACGTCGAACCTGTCAGTAATACTAAAGAGGAGCTTAGTCGAGTGTATTAATCCGATAATACCGTCAATTTGTTACAACTGCTTAAAATCAGTCCATGAAGGCAGTTTTAGAATTTGATATGGGTTGTGTGAAAGCCAGTTCCTATGTAAGTCATGAAGCATTCAGTTATGTCAGTTAAATTTTATTAATGGGGTTTTATGAACATTAATTTAATTACTGAAAATTTCTTGAGTAAAAATTGAGAGATCTGTGTCTGACACATTTAAATGCATTAATATTCCAATCTGAGTACTGCTGCTGGTTCTGTAGGCCAGGTGCCTTTTATTTAATCGTGTTACTCGTGGTTTCATTAACAGCATGTGTTTGTAATAAAGAAGTGTTTGGCAACTACAGACTGGTTATGTGTTTAATTTCTATGTGTAGAAAGGAATGATGCATCACCAACTTTGCTCAGGTTGCCGACGTGTGATTTATTTGAAATTGTTGGTGTGAAATAAACTGTGGGTAGCTTACCACTCCCAGATCCCCATATCCTTTCCATTTAAGAGAGAGATAGAAAGAGATAGAGAGAGGTGGGCGGACGTAATAAAACACAGCTAATGAACTTAGGCAGTAAGCAAATGGTGCGAAAGACTGAAAAATGCAAACAGAAAGAAGCGTAACTGTTTGAAGATTCGAACAATTACTTCACTGTTTGACAGAGGCAAAATGATCATACACGTTCATTTTTGTAGAAGAGCTACAAGGGTTGGAGAAAAGTATGGAACCATCGTGAGGAATGCATGCTTGAACATAAATGCGGATGCTGGTCAGGGCTGCAGGTTTCGCTGTTGTATCTGACCGCGAACGGCAACGGTGTAATGTCCTCTATACGTTGCAAGTGTCATCCGTGGTAAGAACAATGTTCTGTATAGTTGTGAGTGCTTTATGTCGGACGTAAGTGAATTCCAACAGACCAAATTGTTGGTGCTTATGTGGTGGGTGCTTTCGTAACCGATGTAGTCGGTATGTTTGGTTTTTCGAGAGGCACCATATCAAAGATCCAGATATCATACAGGGAAAGCGGAAAATCATCACCCGCTAAGCCACAACGCAGACTAAAGTGTGTGTTGAGGATTGTGAAGAAAACTAAGAGATCGACAGCTGCAAAAGTCGCTGCAGAACTGAATGTCGCACTCGCAAAACAAAATGAAGAGAGGTCCTTTAGCAGGGAAACGCAGGTCGAGCTGGAATTCAGAAACCGCTCATCAGTGACTTAAATGCCCGCAACAGGAAAACTTGGCTGCGATGTCGAAGCCATAAAACCTGTTATATGGAGCAGTGGAAGAAGGTCGTTTAGTCGGATGAGTCTTGATGCAGACTGTTTCCAAATTCTGGCCAAGTTTCTGTCCAAGAATCAAACATGGCGGGGGTTCGGTGATGAGTTTGATAACTATGTGGTGGTATTCTATGGGCCTCATAACTGCCGCATAACTACCAAGCATTCTGTGACCATTTTGGGTGATCAGATCCATCCCATGGTACAGTGTTTGTTGCCCAGTGATGGTTTTGTGTTCCAAGACGACAGGAAACATGTTCACACATCTCGCGCCACCCAGGTCCGGTTTTGTGAGCACGAGGGTGGATTGTTACATCTCCCCTGGCCACCACAGTGACCGGATGTCAATATTATTGAGCCTTTATGTTCTACTTTGGAGAGAAGGCGTGTGATTGCTCTTCGCCTCCATGCAAGTATGGTTGGTTGGTTGATTCGGGGGAGGGGATCAGACAGCGAGGTCATCGATCCCATCATGTTAGGGAAGGATGGGGAAGATGGGGAAGGAAGTCGGCCGTGCCCTTTCAAAGGAACCATCCCGTCACCATCCCGTCATTTGCCTCAAGCTATATAGGGAAATCACGGAAAACCTAAATCAGGATGGCCGGATGCGGGTTCATGCATGTATGCATGCATATCCGAATGAACAGGCACTACGACGACTACAACTGCTATGAAATGCATGAAATGTATTCGCAGTTGCGAATATGGTCAATCACCAGCTGTACAATGGAGTGATGACAATGAATATTTGTGCCGGACCGGGACTCGAAACCACATTTCCGGAGCCGGCCGTAGTGGCCGAGTGGTTCTAGGCGCTACAGTCTGGAGC
Organism: Schistocerca nitens; assembly: GCF_023898315.1. NCBI lineage: Eukaryota > Metazoa > Arthropoda > Insecta > Orthoptera > Acrididae > Schistocerca > Schistocerca nitens. Next base: position 467,390,108 of record NC_064618.1, on the reverse strand, counting down.
CGCGCGACCACTACGGTCGCAGGTTCGAATCCTGCCTCGGGCATGGATGTGCGTGATGTCCTTAGGTTGGTTAGGTTTAAGTAGTTCTAAGTTCTAGGGGACTGATGACCTCAGAAGTTAAGCCCCATAGTGCTCAGAGCCATTTGAACCATTTGAACCACATTTCCGCCTTTCTTCGAAAGATCGCCTTACCATTACGCTATCCGAGAGTGACTCACGACCATACCCAAACTTCCATACGTCGTCAACCAGGCGTCTACTATCTGTACTTATACATCAATTAGGGAGACATTTTAATTGAAAGTCACCTGCCCGGACTTTCAATTAAACTGCCTCTCCCGTACGGGACAATACATACTAATGTACGTGTGCAGGTTGTTGACACATGGTTGGCAACATATGGAAGTTTGGATCTGGCCGTGAGTCGCGCTCGGATAGCGCAATGGTAAGGCGATCTTTCGAAGAAAGCGAGAAATGTGGGTTTGAGTCCCGGTCCGTCACAAATATTCACTGTCGTTATTGCACTAGACAGCTGATGGTTGTCCACATTTGCAACTGCCAATACATTTCATGTATAATGGTATAAGACTCACCTGGAAACCATACAGGCTCTGTGTTTACACATTGCCGGCCGAGGTGGCCGTGCGGTTAAAGGCGCTGCAGTCTGGAACCGCAAGACCGTTACGGTCGCAGGTTCGAATCCTGCCTCGGGCATGGATGTTTGTGATGTCCTTGGGTTAGTTAGGTTTAACTAGTTCTAAGTTCTAGGGGACTAATGACCTCAGCAGTTGAGTCCCATAGTGCTCAGAGCCATTTGAACCATTTTGTTTACACATTCCGAGACGACTGGAAGTTGATAGGAAAGCCAACGGTTTTTCTACACCGTGTTAGACTTGGTAATGTATTATGTTTTTGGATTTTCCATTCTTTTATTCATACCCTGTATAATGTTGACAGAAGAAACAGCTTCAACTGTTTCTTAAATGTAACAGGGCACAGAACTGCTCGCAGAGTTCAGGATAGCTTTCTCCAGAGGTGGATAGCAGCGACAGAGAAGGATTTTGTAAGTGTTTTTATCTTACGGATGGACCCTTTTAGGCTATTAGATGAATAAGGCTTCGTATTCCAATGATGATGAAGTGTCATATACCCAGTCTCAGATATGACGTACTGAGTTGTATTACCACAGCGGAGCCGACGAAGTAATTTTACCCTCTGGTAGACACCTAACTCGTCTGGGTGCAACCATTCTGCCTGAGAGTGCAAGCATCAACGGGGACTCAGAAGCATGATGTAACTTGGCATTTTTCAAATATACGAATCACTCTCCAAAGGCAATATGCTTTGCCTCGTCAGATTCTACATTTCAAGTTTCCAGGTTGTTGTGATTTTTTTAACACAATATCCACCTGTTTTCATGAAACTCATTACATCCTGGTACTACCATCCGTACGTGTAAGGAAACACTCATGAGAAGAGCTTTGCAAGAAAGAGAAAACGTCGTAATATTCGAACAAACTTCTTGCCGAATCTTTTCCGCGGAAGATTTTGGCCCGTGACGCCGGCAAGTTGGTTACGCCACTCCAGTAACTCAGCCGGCCAGCTGTCCCTTTAAGGGAGACCTCCTGCTGCCGGATGTACACTTTCTTCTCGCAGCTTCGCCTTTTCAATTAAACGGACTGCATCTAACGACCGAAACCAATCGGTTCATCTGAAGCCTGTACGGTCTTGATAGCACAAAAAGTAATCTGCGACTGGTGGCTCTCAATTCGCACTGGGGCCAGGGTGTTTTTCCGAGGAGGAACTTGTGCCGCCGGCGGACAATGGAGCGCGTGGTTTTGAAGGCAACAAAATGAAAGTGACGAGGCGCAATCTGTGCTTCTTCCTCCGTTCTCCCGCGGTCCGTCTTGCGACATAACGAGGGGTTGCTGGTCGCATCCGCTTCAGCCATGGGTGCCAGCACGACTGCTTTTTGGGATGTGGAGAAAAAACGCTAACTCATTCAAGTCTGTGTACCACAACATGCTGAAATCTGCTTGATAATTAGCAATTAAGTAACTGGTACCAAGTTTTAACTTGTGAGTGGCAAAAAAATCATTTTTCTGATGTATTCTACGCATTTATTCTGCTAAAATACAAAGAGGTCAAATGTTGCATCCGTTAAAATCTGTTACAACTTAACATTAAATGTTAGATGGTATTCAAAAAATAAATTTGAAATTAATTACAATCATTCACGCAATTTCTTTGCTGATGCGGAATCTAAAACTGAACTACGAAAGTAGAGATGTACTGAAGTTCTACAGAACATTGTGGTGGTGTATCATTATTACACCTGCATACCTAATACTAGCCGGCCGCGGTGGTCTAGCGGTTCTAGGCGCGCAGTCCGGAACCGCGCGACTGCTACGGTCGCAGGTTCGAATCCTGCCTCGGGCATGGATGTGTGTGATGTCCTTAGGTTAGTTAGGTTTAAGTAGTTCTAAGTTCTAGGGGACTGATGACCACAGATGTTCAGTCCCATAGTGCTCAGAGCCATTTGAACCTAATACTAGAAACATTTTGCGTAGGGGGTGCTGGGCGGTTTTGATGAGGGCTACAGATTGCTTGTATAATACACAGCCGTAGTACTTTATTTTTGTTAAACACTACCGGTATCGTTCATGAATCTGACCATCTAAGGGTCCCCTATACTGCAGGTTCAATGGCTCTGTGCACTATGGGACTTAACATCTGCGGTCATCAGTCCCCTAGAACTTAGAACTACTTAAACCTAACTAACTTAAGAACATCACACACATCCATGCCCGAGGCAGGATTCGAACCTGCGACAGTAGCGGTCGCGCAGTTCCTGACTGAAGCGCCTAGAACCGATCGGCCACTCCGGCCGGCCTATACTGCAGGAAAATAACAAAATAACAGGTGGTTCAAATGGCTCTAGCACTGTGGGACTTAACATCTGAGGTCATCAGTCCCCTATACTTAGAACTACTTAAACCTAACTAACTTAAGGACAGCCGGCCGGGGTGGCCGAGCGCTTCTAGGCGCTACAGTCCGGAGCCGCGCATCCACTACGGTCGCAGGTTCGAATCCTGCTTCGGGCATGGGTGTGTGTGATGTCCTTAGGTTAAATGGCTCAGAGCGCTATGGGACTTAACATCTGCGGTCATCAGTCCCCTAGAACTTAGAACTACTTAAACCTAAATAACCTAAGGACATCACACACATCCATGCCCGAGGCAGGATTTGAACCTGCGCGCGTAGCTGTCGGGTGGTTCCAGACTGAAGTGCCTAGAACCGCTCAGCCACACCGGCCGGCAATAACAGATGTATTACAATTATTATAAGAAGCACCTTATGAAACATTCTTCTTCACGTGTTCAAACATTACACACATTTTTGTAAGTATTACCTTGTAATAACATGTGACGCTCTGCGTGTAATGATTCTACACGTGAAGGATAATCTTTCATAAGGCGTTTTGTATAATACTTGTGTGCACCTGTTATTTGGTTCTTCTCCTTTTGTACAGGGGACCCGAAGATGGTGAGATTCATGACCGATATCGATCGTCTATAATAAAAATAACGTAGTACACTTGTGTATTATACAATGCAATTTTTGACTTATATCTAACACAGGTCGCAATACTCCCTGTTATGTCAAAAACCCTGCAGGAATGAATAAATCTGAACATTCCAGGAAGGTGTGGGTGAAGTGGTCTATCTTTTACGGTATATATCGAACATGGGCGCTACCTTGAAATGTGCCATATTGAATCCAAGGTATTTTTAATGGAAAATGTGCTCGTATGATATATCAAATAACATCAGTATTTTCTGACAAGTTCATTCCTGTAAACAGATTCGAAGTATCACTTTTGGTTCAAATGTTACAACACTTTTTTTTTCAGGTGACTAAAAATGGCTTTGACCAAGGAGGAGAAAGATGAGGTTATTTTGATGTCTGTAGAACGAAGTTTTCGTGTCATAGCAGAAGATTTTAACAACTGTCACCCATAAAGGCCTCCAACATTGTCAGGTGCTTAATTTCCAAATTCTGAGACACTGGGACTGTGGCTGACAAGGCACCGGGTGGCTTTTCAAAAAGTGCTAGTGTCAAGATAATCTCAACAATATTTTTGGCGTAGTTCGTGAAGAGCCCACACTGCAGCACATGACATTTGTCAGCAGAATTTGGAATCCGCCAGTCATCGTTCGTACGAATCCTTCATGCTTGTTAATGGCATCCATTGAAGATTCATCTACTCCAGCATCTAGGAGAGGATGACCCAGACAGACGTATGCAGTTTTACACGTGCGCTGTAGAGCAAGTTCAACAAGATGCCTCTTTTGCACAAGGAAGCTTGTTCAGAGATGAGGCAAACTTTTTTGTCAGTGGTGAAGACAACTGTGGTGTCACCGCCAGACACCACACTTGCTAGGTGGTAGCTTAAATCGGCCGCGGTCCATTAGTACATGTCGGACCCGCGTGTCGCCACTGTCAGGATCGCAGACCGAGCGCCACCATAAGGCAGGTCTCGAGAGACGTACTAGCACTCGCCCCAGTTGTACGACGACTTTGCTAGCGACTACACTGACGAAGCCTTTCTCTCATTTGCCGAGAGACAGTTAGAATAGCCTTCAGCTAAGTCCATGGCTACGACCTAGCAAGGCGCCATTAGTTACTTCATGAATCTAAAGAGTCTCACTTGTATCATCAAGAATGCTGTATACCAACGGACGATATAAAAGTTAAGTGTTCTAGTAGCTACGTTCTTTTCTTTATCACATTCATCACGTATCCTGTTCCAGACTTCGCGCCAGTCGACGTGTGTGTACGTGTGCCCTTTCGGCTACCCGTCTCTGTGGACTGGCTGCCTTGTCAGTCCACTACAACAACCGGACAACCACAGATACTGGAGTGACTAGAATCCACACTGGATGGAACCCTCCAAGGTAGCTGGTGACGTAAAGGTTTGGTGTGGTGTGGAATGTGGGGTATCCGTGTAATTGGACCTATTTTTACTGACCACAACCTAAATGTTCAAATCTACCTGGAAATGCTGCAAGGAGTGGTGTTTCACTTAGTTCTGAATGAAAATAATAGCATTTCCTCTTCCTTTCAACAGGATAGGGCTCCAACACACTACGGAGCAGTTGTCTGTCAACCGTTAGGTGAACTGTTTCTTTGTGATTTTGGATTGGCCGACGTGGTTATGTGGAATGGCCACTCAGATCACGTGATCTCACACCTCTCGACTTTTATATGTGGGGTCATTTAAAGTAACTTGTATGTGCAGAGAAAATAAGAAACAGACGCCTTCTGGAGCCACTCACTGAAGAAGCTTGTGCCAGTATTTCCGCGGAAATCCTTCCGCGAGTGAATGACGATTGGATTCAGTGCCTTCGATATGCGTTGACCGAGGAGGACACTACGTTGAACACATTAAATCACTGTCCTTTATGGAGAGCAGTCCCTCCTGTAATTATAACGAATATTTGTTGTAACTTTTGAAAAATAAGTGCTGCTGCGAATCTGTTTACAAGAATGGACTCGGCATAAACTGCTGATGTTATCTGATATATCGCACGACCCATTTCCATTTAAAAATATTGACTTAGATTCTAGATGGCCTATTTCAAGGTGGCGCCAATGTTCAGTACATACCGTAAAAGATAGACAACCTTTCGCATACCTTACTGGAATATTCAGGTTTCCCCGTTCCTGCAGGGTTTTTGACATAACAGGGTCTACTGCGACTTTTTATTCACCCTGTCCTCTATCACAAAACTGAAAATTTCACTTGTATTCAGAAACTTATCTGCAGCTAAGTCTTCAAAATTCAACTCTTATTTTCTCTCTCTGGTCACAGATACAGAAATTAAAATGGTTCAAATGGCTCTGAGCACTATGCGACTTAACTTCTGAGGTCATCAGTCCCCTAGAGCTTAGAACTACTTAAACCTAACCTAAGGACATCACACACATCTATGCCCGAGACAGGATTCGAACCTGCGGCCGTAGCGGTCGGTGCGGTTCCAGACTGAAGCTAGCCGACAGGCTACAAAAATTAACATTGAAACGTAAAGCTGTCAAGGCCCCGAAGGTTTGTTTGAACACCATAGTATTACACTAGGCATCATCGTATTAGTGGTGCTAAGCCGTTGCCTTAACACCGATTCTGAAATGACTTACGTAGCAATTTGTACAGGCATATACAGTTTAACGTAGATTCCGATCCACGCTGCAACTCAGCGTTTTTCACATTAACATTCACTGCCGTTGGTGAAGGAAGTGAAAAGTTAGAGAGAATATGTTAGGGGTGAGCGTGGATCGAAACCGAGACGATTGGATCTGTGGACTGGCACGTTATCTCACAGCCACAGAGCCACGCATGCCACTAAAATTAACTTCATGAATCGCGAATAATTAAGTCACAAATAACGGGGGAAGTGTTATTCTCGATAAGAGAAATTCGATTGTATAATTATTTCATAGATAAGTCAAAAAATTACGGCGTACAAGTGCATCTAAAATTTAGATTTTCTGCTCTTCTACTGGTTTCGATGGCACATCACTTGGAGATACGACATTCCCTAACGCAAAGAAACAAATTACGGTGGCGTGCGATGTGCTCCCAACGTGACATTTTTATTTATTCCATTGCACCTTGTTACCTATAATTTAAACAATGGCTGTATTAACTTTTACGCAGATCCTTACACAAATTATGTAATATACACTATTAACTCCTACACAATACTACCTCTCATCACCAACTGTTTCTACCATTAATAATAACAAGAGAGAAAGAAAAGGCTATTTTTAATATAATTAAAAACTACATACACTACTAAACCTTTCTGTGTCTACTACTACACTGAGGTGAAAGTCGTCGGAAGTCCCCAGCAGAAATACTGAGCTATGCTGCCTCTATAGCCGACCATAATTGCGAAAATGTTGTCGGTGCAAATTTTTGTGCACGAACTGACCCCTCGATTACGTCCATAAATGTTCAATGGGGTTCATGTAAGGCTATCTGGGTGGCCAAACCATTCGGTCGGATTGTCTACAATGTTCGTCAAACCAATCGCGAACAATTTTACCCCTGTGACATGACGCATTGTCATCCATAAAAATTCCGTCGTTGTTTTGGAACATGATGTCCACTAATGACTGCAAATGGTCTCCAAGTAGCCAAAAATAACCATTTCCAGTCTACGATCGGTTCAGTTTAACCAGAGGACACAGTCTATTCGATGCAAACACAGGCCATACCGTTACGGAACCACCACCAGGTTTCACAGTGTCTTATTGGTAACTCGGGACCATAGCTTCGAGGGATCTGCGGCACACTCGAACCCTACTACGAGCTCTTACCAACTGAAATCGGGAATGAACTGACCACGCCACGGTTTTCCAGTCGTCGGGTCCAACCAGAATAGTCACAAGCCCAAGAGAGGCGCTGCGGGTGATGCACGGTTAGCAAAGGCACTCGCCTCGGTCGTGTGCTGGCGCAGCCCATTAAAGCCAAATTTCGCCGCACTGTCCTAATGGATACCTTCGTCGTACGTTCCACATTGATTTCTGCGATTATTTCACGCAGTGTTGCTCGTCTGTTAGCACTGACAACGGACGTAATCGCTGTAGTTCTCTGTCGTTAAATGAAGGCCGTAGGCTAGTGTATTTTCCGTGTTGATTGCTAGCGCCTGAAATTTGATATTCCGGGCACACTGTTGTCACTGCGGATATCGGAATACTGAATTCCCTAATGCTGAAAGCATGTCGTACTTACGCCTCCGTGATTTGACTCCTTGCGTTAAGGGATGTCTCATCTTCAGGAGGTGCGCCATCGAAACCAGGGGAAGAGCAGATAATTACAATTTTAGATGAATTTCCGAAATGAAATGTCCGATGCGTCTAGCTCTAACTACCACTCCACGTTGAGAGTCTATTAAATCTAGTCGTGCTGCCATAATCATGTCGGAAGCCTTTTCACACGTATCAGCTGAGTACAAGTCACCACTGCCCTTTTATACCTTGTGCACATAATAGTACTGCCATCGGTATATGGGCATATAACTGTCTCATGACTTTTGTCACCTCAGTGTTTTATAATGACGCCAGTTCTTATCTGTCACATACCACGGTGTACTCCATCGCTTCCTGGACAATAGGCACGCCCTGGCGGTTCCTTGAGAGCTGTACAGGGTGCTGTGGTTGCACCTTTATGTTACCTTGTTCGTTGGTTGTTGGTTCAGGGGTCAATTCTCCTGTTCCATGGTTGTTGCTGGAAAGGACTGCAGCCACACGCCGACCCACGTGATCCCTGTTCTAGTTCCCTGGCTGGCGAGACACGGCTCACATGATGTTAGAAAGAACTCCGCTAACAGCTTGTAAAATTGTTGTTTATAAAAACAGAACCCTTTTCGCTGCCTAAACAAAATTTTACCAGCTGTTAAGGGAAATCTTCCGAACATTCTGTCCATCAGCAGCTATAGATGGCCAGAGTATAAAACAGTTTGTGACCGGCCCACAGTTGCGTTTCTCTCTGGAGTTTCTACGATGGCCATAGCCAATGTGACAGCAGTCTGTGTTAAATCAGTTACATCATACCAGTAGCCAGATAGCAATAGAACCATTGTCTGCCGTATTGTTATGAAGCCCCGCCATGTTACGTGAAACATATGGTGGGAGGGGATTGGCAATCGCTCCCCTTGAAACTCCACAGACAGCTTGGACGTTTACGAGACACGTGACAGGCATGCATCAATGCAAGAGGACGTCCTACTGGGTATTAGAGGTACGGGTGTGTACAGCAATCTGTACCACCACCCCTGAAGGTCTCGCTGTATGGTGGTACAGCATGCAATGTGTGGTTTTCATCAGCAATAAAAAGGGCCGAAATGATGTTTATGTTGATCTGTATTCCAATTTTCTGTACAGGTTCCGGAACTCTCGGAACCAAGGTGATGCAAAATTTTTGTTGTTGTGTGTATTATAATACTAATCGTTTAATATTAGACAAGTATTACACAAATCAGCGACATGTTACAACAGTAGAAGAAAATGTGCTCTGGCTTTAGGTCAGATACCCGTGCAGGCCAAGGAAATCCTTTCCTCAATCCACTGATGAGGATGGCGTTTATTAAGGTCTCTCTGTTAGAAAACTTTTATATTAACTGTCACTACATTAGTTGTAAGTCGCTAGCAAGATGCGAAGACAGTCAATGCACTGTTCTCGTCTGCTAGGGAGCCACATCTGCGGCTGCGTAATAAGAGCATGGATGTATTCTGAGGTTAAGCCCCACCGACCAATCATGTGAGTGGGCGGTTGAGATTTGAGTTAGCTTGGCCATGCGGACGGTCAGATAGAAGCATCCGCTGTCTTCTACTGACCACTGCGCCTAGTGGACGTCTTCTGTAGTCAACATCGTTCATTTCGCCAAGTTCAGACACCTCTGTCGCATGTACTGCTGAGGTGGTAGTTTCTAAGATACAAAATTCAGAAATTCGTGGCAAGAGCGTTGCTTGCTACAGTGCTTTGGCGTAATAGTCTGTTTCATGATTTTTCATGATTTTCAGCTGCACAGTGGAGTTTCCTAAGTGACTGATGTTCAGTCTGTTTGTTCCCTTAGAGGCTTCGTTCCATGGTCAAGGATTAATATCGGTCTTTCATTGAGTCATCTGTGAATATAAGTCCGTGGTACACGTTACTACCCCATTTATTTAAAATTATCAAGGGGGTCTAAGATTAGATGGGAGTCCTTTTTCGTTTATGAAAATATGAGGCACTATATTCCCACGTGGTCATATCTAATCTTGGTATTGAATTTTCGTGCTCGTTTGAGTAATATTTATTTTACATTCTCTTTAATTTTTTTTTCATGCAAAGTCTCTATTTATTACGTGTTTCAGGCTCATGTGCTCACTGATCCTTTTTCCAAGTTCTCAGTTGATGTGATCACAGTTCACAGACTACATTCGGTCTTCAGCGGAACCGCTAGAATGGTAAACTGCTGTCGGGTCTTACTACTTACATTCATATTACGGCAAATATATAAGGTAGCTTTGAGCCGCTGAGAATTTTGAGACACCTGCTGATACCCTGATTATGAGAAGAGTAGTCATTGGGAGTCATGGATTTTACGGAATGGTGTTAGCCCTTGCGAAGTACAGTCTACATCTGTATCGTATGTTTTCTCTCTGTAGGGGAGAACGCATTCACATTTCTAGATTGTGTCAGAATAATCTCACGTTCTGAGATGTGGGGCGAGGAGGGGGGGGGGGGGGGGAGAGCCCCACGCACACACGCCACCAAAGGACGCCAAATTCACATGACCTCACTGCCTACGACTCTGATTGACACCGCGTCTTTCTTAAGCAGCCGCACTCAGATCCTCCCCTCCATATTCTGTGTATCTACAGACTTGTCAATCTTAGTCGGAAGACTGCAATGAGGAAAATAGGTCGGCGTAGCATGACGCTACTAAGCGTTTCTACAAGTCAGTTTCTTATTTGATTGAATCAGCATTCAAGACCACTTTGTTTCTATCAAGAACATTACTCTCATTGTTTATAACTCAGCGCTACAGAAGCACCTTCGACTGCTTCAAATCTCAGTTATTACGCATACATATTTTAAATAAACTTATTGTTGTGTTACCATTTGTAGATGTAGGTGTCTGACTGTCGTTATTGGCCACCTCAACTACCAAATCATCACCTACTTCCGAATATTAGCGTTCGTGTTCATTCATGGGTCAAAAGTTCATTAGAGAAGCGCAATATTTTTAGGGCATAAATACTGAAGTCGTATAAGTTATGTACTCAGTTTAAATTTAGATAGGAAGAAGGAGGGTTTCGAGGTGTTCTTGAGTGTGCACACTGGACTAATATCCAGGTTGGCTGCCATGGATGATGTATGTCTCGACAGACTACTGCTGGTAATTCTTTCGAGTAATTATGCAATAAGTTGCATGTTGCTTAATAAATCATTGTTGTTCGCCTGTGTTTGTGTTACGGAAACCTAGAAAAAAAGATGTCTCGTAGCCGCAAGCTATATATTTCTGGGCTCATGTTGGTGTAGGTTTTTCTTCTTATTTTTACATGAGTATGTCAGTTTCTAAATAATGCCAGTTAATTTCGATACTTTCCGTATAATGCAAGCACACGGACAGGAGCGCTATACGCTATGAATCGTCATCTTGTAAGAATAGACGAATGTTAGTTACGTATCTCGTAAACGTCAAACGTCTTGCATTGATGCATGCCTGTATTCGTCGTGGTATACTATGCACAAGTTCATCAAGGTACTGCCGGTCCAGATTGCCCACTCCTCAACGGCGATTCGGCGTAGATCCTTCAGAGTGGTTGGTGGGTCATGTCGTCAACAAACAGCCCTTTTCAATCTGTCCCAGGCAAGTTCGATAGGGTTCATGTCTGGAGAACATGCTGACCACTCTAGTCGAGCGATGTCGTTATCCTGAAGAAAGTGATTCACAAGATGTGGACGATGGGGGAGCGAATTGTCGTCCATGAAGACGATTGCCTCGCCAATAGTCTGCCGATATGGTTGCACTATCGGTCTGAGGAAGGCATTCACTTATCGTACAGCCGTTACGGCGCCTTCCATGACCACCAGCGGCGTACTCCGGCCCCACATAATGCCACCCGAAAACAGCAGGGGACCTCCATCTATGAAACGTCCCCTTTGAACAATTTTACACGTGACTGGGCTTAACCTGACACACAATATTTTTTAGCGCAACGCAATCTGACTTTCAAAAATCCCTACAAAAGAATGGCCCTGACTAACATTAAACTATACCTTTCACAAATCACTAAATCACTTACCTCACAAAAATCTTCGTTACTCCCACTACTGCAATACAGCTAGCGCCACTACTGCCAGCTAAATAAAAGATTCAAACTATGGAAGGCACTAACTACTGATAGGGATAGTTAGCAAATGAAAGATATTAATAGAGAACAAACAATGTATTTACCTTGATATCATCATATATAAATATAGCAGTTCATGACAAATTTCAAAACTCCGCCATCTCTCTCCCCACATCCACCACTGCTGGCGGCTCACCTCCAACTGCGCAACGCTACGCGCTGTTCACAGCCAGCTGCCTAGCACTACAATGGTTGAGTATTACAACAATGCAAAGCAGCCACAGACTGCACACAGCACAGCCAGTGATTTTCATACAGAGGTGGCGTTACCAAAAAAAACCTAAACAGCCTACTTACACATCCTACTGAACTCGCTGGACAGTGTGTCTAAGGCGCTCAGCCTGACTGGGTTGCCTCCAAACATGTCTCTGACGATTGTCTGGTTGAAGACATATGCGACACTCATCGGTGAAGAGAACGTGATGCGAATCCCGAGTGGTCCAGTCGGCATTTTGTTGGGCCCATCTGTACCGCTGCGTTGTGCCGTGGTTGCAAAGATGGACCTCGCCATGGACGTCAGGAATGAAGTTATGCATCATGAAGCCTATTGCGCACAGTTTGAGTCATAACATGACGTCCTGTGGCTCCACGAAAAGCATTATTCAACATGATTGTGTTGTTGTCAGGGTTCCTCCGAGCCATAATCCGTTGATAGCGGTCATCCATTGCAGTAGAAGCCCTTGGGCTGCCTGAGCGAAGCATGTCATCGACATTTCCTGTGTCTCTGTACCTCCTCCATTTCCGAGTAACATCGCTTTGGTTCACTCAGGGACGCCTGGACACTTCCCTTGTTGAGAGCCCTTCCTGGCACAAAGTAACAAAGCGGACGCGATCGAACCGCGGTACTGACCGTCTAGGCATGGCTGAACTACAGACAACTCGAGCCCTGTACCTCCTTCCTGTCGGAATGACTGGAACTGATCGGCTGTTGGACCCCCTCCGTCTAATAGGCGCAGTTCATGCATGGTTGTTTACATCTTCGGGCGACATCTGTGAACATTTAAAAGGACTGTGTCTGTGATACAAATCCACAGTAAACGTCTATCTTCAGGATTTCTGGGAACAGCGTGATGCAAAACTTTTTTTGATGTTTGTAGTTACTTCATAGCGTCTCATTATCGTATAACTGCATCACAGTTTCTATACCAAAAGTTCAAAAAAAATATTTTTGTTAATTAAGTGCGAATGTTCAATGATTATACCGTATTTGATTCTAAACAACGATTTGGAAAAAAAATCAAGATGTAAGTTCCTTTATGGTGGAAACATATATAAGGGCCTGTCTAACAATAATTACTTACATACTCGCACTAACGCAATACAAACACAAAGAAACATATAAAACTGACATAGAAAGACACTTTCGTAAGATACAGCACTGTTTCAAAAAACTTAATTTAGTAAAAATTATTGTAATGATGGCAATCACACATTACTATTAGTTGCAAAAGAAGTAAATGCTCCTTGTGACAACTCCTATACTTTCCAACGAACGACGCATTGCTGCTGAGTTGTATTAATGTGCTTCAAAACTTTTCAGTAATAATTTTTTGATAAATAGCGAAGAGAATTACATTTGTAATCTTTCAGTTTAAAAATTAATGAGGCACCTAATCTTTCCTACTTGAAGAGAATCTTTGAAGTAATAAGGTAACGTCACCTTTTTTCGTGATACATTCGCCACAATACTAATTACAAAGTATAAGCCCTATGTTAGTTCCTTTAACCAACGTTTGGTGCTCTTGGTCACTCTGTGTGATCGAATCGCAATAGTAGCTCTAGTCGTAAGTTCTCCAATCAGTAAGTTAACACAAAACTGAAACAATATGGGAAAGTCAGGTCTGGTTGAAGATAAATTAATTTAGTCAAATATTATATCACTTTCCACCATAGGTCACATTTAATAACCAAACTTTTTAATGGGCTGAAGGGTACTGGTCATACAGGATGACAATTATTGAACTATATTAAATAAAATCGTCATAGATTCTGAATGGTTTGCATTAGGACGTTGACCGCGGAGCAAAATGGGAATTGGTATGCACATGTGCACGCGGCTTGTTGATGTCGGAATTTTGCACATGACAATGTCACGGAATGGCGTGCCTGAGCGTATAACGCTTGTGAGGGCACACTATTCGAGCAATAACAGTTCAACTAAGGCTCCAAAAAAGTTTTGGACCGAGTTCAAGCTGAACATAACCGATCCAAGTATGCTAATTATCAAGATTTTGATTCGCAAGTTTGAGAGAACGGTTGGTGTTCGTGATAACAGTGTTGGCAATGTCGATTGTCCAAAGAGGGTTAAAAGGCCCGAAAACACCTTGTTTCAAACCAGCGCCAAGAAATCGATCAGACTGTGTTTCAAACCAGCCCCAAGAAATTGAACAGACGAACTGCACAACAGGTGAGAATCAACCGGGAGACACTGCAAAAAATTGTTGCTGAAGACCTGCGTTTCTTCCCATACAAAATTCAGACCCATCTGCCATTAAGCCCCAGGGCCATGGAAAAGCGATCGTGTTTCGCCAACACTGTTGTTGTTGTTGTGGTCTTCAGTCCTGAGACTGGTTTGATGCAGCTCTCCATGCTACTCTATCCTGAGCAAGCTTCTTCATCTCCCAGTACCTACTGCAACCTACATCCTTCTGAATCTGCTTAGTGTATACATCTCTTGGTCTCCCTCTACGATTTTTACCCTCCACGCTGCCCTCCAATGCTAAATTTGTGATCCCTTGATGCCTCAAAACATGTCCTACCAACCGATCCCTTCTTCTAGTCAAGTTGTGCCACAAACTTCTCTTCTCCCCAATCCTATTCAATACCTCCTCATTAGTTACGTGATCTACCCACCTTATCTTCAGCATTCTTCTGTAGCACCACATTTCGAAAGCTTCTATTCTCTTCTTGTCCAAACTAGTTATCGTCCATGTTTCACTTCCATACATGGCTACACTCCATACAAATACTTTCAGAAACGACTTCCTGACACTTAAATCTATACTCGACGTTAACAAATTTCTCTTCTTCAGAAACGCTTTCCTTGCCATTGCCAGTCTACATTTTATATCCTCTCTACTTCGACCATCATCAGTTATTTTACTCCCTAAATAGCAAAACTCCTTTACTACTTTGTCTCATTTCCTAATTTAATTCCCTCAGCATCACCCGATTTAATTTGACTACATTCCATTATCCTCGTTTTGCTTTTGTTGATGTTCATCTTATATCCTCCTTTCAAGACACTGTCCATTCCGTTCAAAATAAAATATACACACTTTGAACTCCAGACACTGGCATGGGCCTCGATTGGCCGCCGTATTCTCCGAATCTGAACACATACTACTCCTTTTTGTGGGGGCTATATTAAAGACAAGATGTACAGCAACACTATTGTCACAGAATTGACAAACAGGACTTTCATGTGAATATGGTTTGGTTTAGCGACGAAGCCCACTTTCATTTGGAAGGGATCGTCAATAGGCAAAATTAGCGCATTTGGTGGACGGAGAATCCGCATTTCACGATCGAGAAGTCTCTTCACACTCAATGGGTGACTGTGCGGTGTGCAATGTCCAGTCGCGGAATAATCGGTGCGATATTCCTTGATGGCACAGTGACTACCGAACGGTACGTGAGATTTTGGAATATTATTTCATCCCCGTTATGCAAAGTGACCCTGATTTCGACAAGATGTGGTTCATGCAAGACGGAGCTCGACCCCGTAGTAGCAGGGGAGTGTCTGATGTCTTTGAGGAGTACTTGGGCACCACATTCTGGCTCTGGGCTACCCAGAGGCCACTGGCATGGGCCTCGATTGGCCGCCGTATTCTCCGAATCTGAACACATACTACTCCTTTTTGTGGGGGCTATATTAAAGACTAGATGTACAGCAATAGCTGAGCTGAAAGCAGCCATTCAGGAGGTCATAGACACCATCTATGTTCCGACACTTCAGCGGTTCATGCAGAATTTCGCTATTCGTCTGCGCCACATCATTGCCAACGATGGCAGGCATATCGAACATATCATAACCTAAATCCGAATATCTGTAGTGACGTTTACATGTAGGATAAAGTGTGTACACGCAGTAGTTTGTAACAAATGTACATTTCTTTCTTATAGTTTAATAATTGTCACCCTATAAAGGTTACTGTACTTTGCATCGGTTTCACATTTTGTGAGTGTATTCGTTACATTGATAAAGAGTAAACTTCCAAAACAGAGAGCAGAAATATCATGCCACACACAGCTTTCCAATAGCAGTTCACACAGACAAGTCAATATTTCATACTACGCGTAACTTCCTGTAATCATTTCACTTTGTACGATATCTCGATAGTTTTACTAATCAGTACTGGCTCGTATTTAAAGTGAATCCATCCTTCACACGTAATAGCGTACGAAAACAGTCACAGACAGATAGTTAAGTCCCCATACCTGCTTTCCTCTACACTTTCTACTCGATCCATTTCTGGCTTCTAGAGGAAGACTTCCAGTGGTGGCCGATGTGTGTTTATGCATTACCATCTCCAAGGACGAACTTAGCCCAGAAATGTTGATTGTAGGACTAGAAAATAGATTGGAGGAATCCTCTCTTGAGTCTGCACAGGCCTCAAATTACACTCTACAACATGATAGGCGTCTTGCTTTTGTACATGATATTAATACAAAAGAGGGCTGACACTTTCACGGTGTGCTCCCTGGTGTTCTACCAAGTTATTGTTTCCATTTTCTGCACAACAATCAAGCCGTCTTCTCCCGGCCCTGGAGTTTTGCCCTCCGATATACTCGCTGCCTAGACTCCAAATAGGCTGTGAACTACAATTGACATCGCACCGCTACGTATACGTGAGTTCGATTCCCGACACACAGTATGCGCTTTGATATTGCTTTGTTTCCCAGAGCCCGCACTAATATTCAGTGAAATGTGAATTCTCTCAACTTCGGTGTATGTGATGGACGACGAGACATTAATACTGGATGTGATGGACGAAGAGACATTAATAAACTTTGTGTTGGACCTCAAGCGCTATTTAAATTGAAACCTCCCTCCTCATTTATTAGGTTTTCTGACATCTTTCTATCTACAGACTCCGTAATTATGTTGTCCCAGAAACTTTTCACTTGCACCATAATACTGGTGTGAACGTATTTCATTTCATGCTTGTATTCGAGGCGGTGTTCGGCGACAGCTGATTTTTTCGGTTGTTTTCGTTGAGTGCGTCGCTGATCTTCCTCGCATCTCCCGTCGAATGTTATGATAGTCTGCCACACTTAAGAAACGCCTCATTTACATGAAACGTGGTACACAGCCTTCTTTCGGAAAGCTAGATCGTCTTCAGCATTGCAAAGTTAGTTAAAGATAGTCAAATATATTTTATGCCATTTTTCTGTAGGAGTCTATGTTTTCAGACATTGGGCCAGCGTAAGGAAAGTAATAAATTTTTGGCTTCTCTTCCTCGGTCTCAATCTGTTTCACTGTCGCTCTTTGTTTTGACTGCAACGTCCATACAGTGTGACGATCTGAGTATCAATTCCTTCGGAACACTGTTCGTAATCTCGATGAGGCTCACTACGTGCAATGCGACCCACTGATCTGTTCGTCGAGGAAAATTATCTGGCCCTCATTTCCGTGTTCCAATTTGAATTTAATGTTATGATGTATAGAGTTCAAATGTTCCAGGAACTCTACAAACTTTTCCATTCCACGTGGACACAACACAGACGTATCGTCCACTAACTTGGCGGATTCTTCTGCCTTTGCCTGAACGTGTTCCACGTATAAGTCCACCACGACGGGCAAAAACAAAATTACCCATCTCCGTGCCATCGGGTCTTCATAATATTTTCGAACGAACGGAAAATAAACTGACGTCATAACGTGCCTATAGAATTCTGCAAAATAATCTTAAAACTTTTCCGCGATTAGTTCCAAGGAATCAGTAAGTGGGACTCGCGTAAAGAGGGAGGCTACATCTCAACTGACCATAATATCTGTAAGCCGGAGCCGTAAATGATCGAGGCGTTGCACTAAGATAGCGCAGTTATGTATGTGGTGTTTACATTTCTCCACATATTCTTTGAGAATGCGTTTCAGGTTTTCCGCAGGTAGTAAGTTCGCTAATATTATTATGGGTCTTAGAGGAATTTCGTCCTGTGTACCTGAGGAAGATCGTGGCACCCCTGCTCTGGTTTTAAGATCCTTAATGATGTTACGTAGCAAGACGAGAATACAGGCGTGACGTGAAGTCACTTAAGAGGTATGCGTCCATTTCTACGTAATTTAAAGGTTGTATCAGCGCTATGACGGACGCTATAAAAATTCAATGAAGTCTCAGGGGCCGGCCGGAGTGACCGAGCGGTTCTAGGCGCTACAGTCTGGAATCGCACGACCGCTACGGTCGCAGGTTCGAATCCTGCCTCGGGCATGGATGTGTGTGATGTCCTTAGGTTAGTTAGGTTTAAGTAGCTCTAAGTTCTAGGGGACTGATGACCACAGAAGTTAAGTCCCATAGTCCTCTGAGCCATCTGAACCATTTTTTTGAAGTCTCAGGTTGTGTGGTGAGTGCTTTATTTAATGACGTGCTGCAATTTATACATCATCAGGTTACTCTGCAAAAAACCTTAAAGAGCGACAAATAATACATAATACATAATACGTAATAGTTATCAGAACACTATAACAAACAGTAAATAAATCGAAGTACAATGCGAACACGTGCCAAGGTTAAGGAGAACACGTCGTACGTAGGTATAAAGTCAAGTATCTTACCCATAAAACAATGCAAAACTGAATCATTACGGCAACTGCGATGTTCAGGAAGACAGCTAGGCCACCAGGTGGCAGAACTGGTGAGCTTAACACTTAAGACTTAATAATAGTTGTTATATTCCCATGAAGAATAACGAAGATCCGACCTGGAGGTCGCGTATCGTTACAGAATAAGTGTACATCAAATCAAAAACCACTAAATAACAACTGTTTGAACACAAAATCAAATCTTACTTTGTAGGGGATGGGGCCAACAGAAGATTGCCAGGTGAAGGTGGAACGGGCCAATCTATGAATCGGCACGATGAATAAAATTTTGATTACAAAAACCTTAAGTTTAAAATAAATATACACACTTTGAACTCCTGTATATAGACTCTGGCACAGGAAAAGCATTTATAATTTTTTTGTACTGTTACAACGTAGGCTTCATAAGCAACACTGATCATTAGTACAAAATTACATAATTGCATAGTAGGAAATACAGCACACAATAGCAATGACATAAAGTAAACACGCAATCGAATATTAGCCAAGACACCCTGATGAGGGCAGCCGTGGCTGGAGAATGGACGGAGAGAGGAACAGTGGGATCTGTTAAGAAGAAAACTGACGAATGACAGATACAAAATAAAACCAAAAGTTAGTAACATATGTAGGAAGAATTCTAGGAACATGTCCAAAATTTCTTCCGGCCGCTGTGGCCAAGCTGTTCTAGGCGCTTCAGTCCGGAACCACGAGGCTGCTACGGTCGCTACGGTCGCAGATGCGAATCCTGCCTCGGGCATGGAGGTGTGTGATGTCCTTAGGTTAGTTAGGTTTACGTAGTTCTAAGTCTAGGGGACTGATGACCTCAGATGTTAAGTCCCATAGTGCTTAGAGCCATTTGAATTTGAACCAAAATTTCAGCGTACAGAAGGTAAAAAAGCCATTGGATCACATAATTATATAGAAATAGTGTAACGTAGGTTACAACATTGGTCATTCATGTGAACTAACAATATTATAGTACGCCATACAATAACAGTGCCAAAGTAAACATACGAATGTAAATCTACCAAAGACCATGCAGATGAGGGAATAGGGCTGGGGGAGAGGGGGGAGGGCTCAGCGGGATCTGTCGGCAAAGAAATTGCAGAATGGCAGATGCAAACAAAACGAAGATAATAACATATGATATATATACCTGATTCGAAACAAGGCCCCGGGAGTAGACAACATTCCATTAGAACTGCTGACGGCCTTGGGACAGCCAGTCCTGACAAAACTCTACCATCTGGTGAGCAAGATGTATGAGACAGGCGAAATACCCTCAGACTTCAAGAAGAATAATTTCAATCCAAAAGAAAGAAGGTGTTGACAGATGTGAAATTACCGAACGATCAGTTTAATAAGTCACGGCTGCAAAATACTAACGCGAATTCTTTACAGACGAATGGAAAAACTAGTAGAAGCCGACCTCGGGGAAGATCAGTTTCGGTTCCGTAGAAATATTGGAACACGTGAGGCAATACTGACCCTACGACTTATCTTAGAAGAAAGATTAAGGAAAGGTAAACCTACGTTTCTAGCATTCGTAGACTTAGAGAAAGCTTTTGACAATGTTGACTGGAATACTCTCTTTCAAATTCTGAAGGTGGCAGGGGTAAAATACAGGAAGCAAAAGGCTATTTACAATTTGTACAGAAACCAGATGGCAGTTATCAGTCGAGGGACATGAAAGGGAAGCAGTGGTTGGGAAGGGAGTGAGGCAGGGTTGTAGCCTCTCCCCGATGTTATTCAATCTGTATATTGAGCAAGGAGTGAAGGAAACAAAAGAAAAATTCGGAATAGATATTAAAATACATGGAGAAGAAATAAAAACTTTTTGAGGTTCGCCGGTGACATTGTAATTCTGTCAGAGACAGCAAAGGACTTGGAAGAGCAGTTGAACCGAATGGACAGTGTCTTGAAAGGACGATATAATATGAATACCAACAAGAGCAAAACGAGGATAATGGAATGTAGTCGAATTAATTCGGGTGATGCTGAGGGAATTAGATTAGGAAGTGAGACACTTAAAGTAGTAAAGGAGTTTTGCTATTTGGGGAGCAAAATAACTGATGATGGTCGAAGTAGGGAGGATATAAAATGTAGACTGGCAATGGCAAGGAAAGCATTTCTGAAGAAGAGAAATTTGTTAACATTGATATAGATTTAAGTGTCAGAAAGTCGTTTCTGAAATTATTTTTGTGTAGCCATGTATGGAAGTGAAACATGGACGATAAATAGTTTGGACAAGAAGAGAATAGAAGCTTTCGAAATGTGGTGCTACAGAAGAATGCTGAAGATTAGAAGGGTAGATCACATAAGTAATGAGGAGGTATTGAATAGAATTGGGGAGGATTTTGTGGCACAACTTGATTAGAAGAAGGGATCGGTTGATAGGACATGTTCTGAGGCATCAAGGGATTACAAATTTAGCGTTGGAGGGCAGCGTGGAGGGTAAAAATCGTAGATAGAGACCAAGAGATGAATACACGAAGCAGATTCAGAAGGATGTAGGTTGCAGTAGGTACTGGGAGATGAAGAAGCTTGTACAGGTTGTTGTAGCATGGAGAGCTGCATCAAACCAGCCTCAGTACTCAAGACCACAACAACAACATATTTAAATCAAAACAAGTAATTAAATAAAGTAGTCACCACACAACCTGTGACTTACATGCATTGTTACAGCGTCCATCAGAGCACTAATACGATCTTAAAAACAGGAGAAAACATGAGTACACAATGACTGACGCATCTCGCTGCCTGCCCGAAATGTACATGGCTATTTGGTCATCTCCATACTCTTCTACGATGATAATCAGCCATTACACAAACCTTGCAGCTTTCTGTGAAAACAACCGCACGCTACTTGTGACGTGTCGAACGGCACGGTCGATTTCCTCCAATCCAGAGATCCCTATTGGGAGTCGGCTGGGATCATTGTAACGAGCGACATCTCCCGAAGCAAATGCCGTGTCCGTGGTCGATGACTGCGGCGCGTCGTCAATAACTAGCGCGGTGAGCGGAGGGCTGTAGCGGCGGCCGAGGCTGTCTGCTCGGACTTTGCCTGGAAATGAACGGACGATGCGTCATTGACGTCGGTTTGCAGTAGGGTTTTGGAGCATATATTGTATTCAAACATTATGAATCACCTCGAAGGGAACGATCTATTGATACGTAATCAGCATGGTTTCAGAAAACATCGTTCTTGTGCAACGCAGCTAGCTCTTTATTCGCACGAAGTAATGGCCGCTATCGACAGGGGATCTCAACTTGATTCCGTATTTCTAGATTTCCGGAAAGCTTTTGACACCGTTTCTCACAAGCGACTTCTAATCAAGCTGCGGGCCTATGGGGTGTCGCCTCAGTTGTGCGACTGGATTCGTGATTTCCTGTCAGGAAGGTCGCAGTTCGTAGTAATAGACGGAAAATCATCGAGTAAAATTGAAGTGATATTAGGTGTTCCCCAGGGAAGCGTCCTGGGACCTCTGCTGTTCCTGATCTATATAAATGACCTGGGTGACAATCTGAGCAGTTCTCTTAGGTTGTTCGCACATGATGCTGTAATTTACCATCTAGTAAGGTCACCCGTAGACCAGTGTCAGTTGCAAAGCGATTTAGAAAAGATTGCTGTATGGTGTGGCAGGTGGCAGTTGACGCTAAATAACGAAAAGTGTGAGGTGATCCACATGAGTTCCAAAAGAAGTCCGTTGGAATTCGATTACTCGATAAATAGTACAATTCTCAAGGCTGTCAATTCAACTAAGTACCTGGGTGTAAAAATTACGAACAACTTCAGTTGGAAAGACCACATAGATAATATTGTGGGGAAGGCGAGCCAAAGGTTGCGTTTCATTGGCAGGACACTTAGAAGATGCAACAAGTCCACTAAAGAGACAGCTTACACTACACTCGTTCGTCCTCTGTTAGAATATTGCTGCGCGGTGTGGGATCCTTACCAGGTGGGATTGACGGAGGGCATCGAAAGGGTGCAAAAAAGGGCAGCTCGTTTTGTATTATCACGTAATAGGGGAGAGAGTGTGGTAGATATGATACGCGAGTTGGGATGGAAGTCATTAAAGCAAAGACGTTTTTCATCGCGGCGAGATCTATTTACGAAATTTCAGTCACCAACTTTCTCTTCCGAATGCGAAAATATTTTGTTGAGCCCAATCTACATAGGTAGGAGTGATCATCAAAATAAAGTAAGAGAAATCAGAGCTCGAACAGAAAGGTTTTGGTGTTCGTTTTTCCCGCGCGCTGTTCGGGAGTGGAATGGTAGAGAGATAGTATGATTGTGGTTCGATGAACCCTCTTCCAAGCACTTACTGTGAATTGCAGAGTAATCATGTAGATGAAGATGTAGATGTAGATGTAGTCAGTTTCTGGAGTGGCAAGAAGACGATAGTGCCTCAAGGAGCGGGGCGGCACCGGATGAGACTACGGTCTGCATGGGTGGACCTTCCTTGAGGATAACAACCTGGTGCACTGACTGTTGTCTTTCCCAGTCGGATGTACAGCATTGGGTGGAGGCGAGGAAGCAGCTTTGGCAGATAATAAGGAGCGCAACCTGAGTGCTTTTACAGTTAACCGTGGCATCCTGGTGGCCTTGTGTTTGAGGCGGTGCACCGTGCCGTGTCAAAATGTGCACTAAGTGATGTTACTTGTAAGCAACTTCCTGAACGGAAGCCTGGTAGTGCTGAGTAGCGGCTTACTTGTGTTTATGGAACGCGAGGCGTGCAGCAGTGTGTTTTGTGTGAAAGAGCAAACCTAACTGTATCACACTGTCTTATATGAAGGACAACCGCAGCCGTAAGTTGACATCTGCCCCGAATAACATAATAGAACAATTACTCGTGAGAAAGGACGATGAGTAGGAAATAATTCGCTCTGCCACCTGGAATTGTTCTATAATGTTATTCATGGTATGATTCTAACATTTTTTTATATACGAGTTTGACTTCGGTACCCGAATTTCTATAGGTCATTTTGCCCAACTGGGCATGCTTAGACGAATTTCCACTACCGACACGGCTTATAGCTCAGTCCATTTCTGGCCACTTTCCCGCCTGCATCTCCATGCGTTCCAGTACGCTGTATTTATGGTATATCATTTTCACGCAAATTTCCCCATCAATTATCGTTTGTCCTGGTTTTACTACTAAGCGGGTTCTTGTTGATACTCCCCACAATTCGATTAATTTTTAGGCACTCTGCCCTATATCTAATGGTTAAAAAGTTATGTTTGGTCTGCTGTCGTCTGTTTGGGTTCATGGTAGGTGACTTGGATTTTTAATTATTGGCTGTGTGCTCTAGCCAATTAGTGGTCTTTTATCCCATTAGGTTGGGAAGATATTTCTTGATAGTTCTTGTAGATTTTAAAATCATTTCAGGCGCGCTAGAGGAAGCGTGGACCCAT
This sequence comes from Schistocerca nitens, assembly GCF_023898315.1. Classification (NCBI taxonomy): domain Eukaryota; kingdom Metazoa; phylum Arthropoda; class Insecta; order Orthoptera; family Acrididae; genus Schistocerca; species Schistocerca nitens. The sequence goes on along the minus strand of NC_064618.1, from coordinate 467,365,920 downwards.
ACTTTCCGCTTACCTGATGATCCTTCAAGCCCATGGAATGTACGGCCCGTCCGTGTTGTAACTTTAATCTCACGATAAACCATGCAAGTAATTTGCTCTATTCTCAGTATTAATTGTAACTGTAATTCGGCCACTGTTGTAGCGAACGCTTTTTATAATTCAGTAGATTTAATCTGATAATGTGGCTTCTAGGATACAAAACCTATCGTTAAATAAATTATTTGCGAGAGCAGCCAAGGGATTATTATTCGTTTAACTGTATCAGTACACGATGTCGGCATCATTAAGGAAATTAAATAAAAGTTAATGGTTTTTCGCTACGACTGTGAATTAGTTGTTTGTGCAGTGGTTTCGAAAATTCATTCTGTATTCAATTCTTGTGAGTGAAGCAGTGGGTTACTCATATGCATTAATATTTTGTTTTGTATTACTTTATCCGAATGAACTGTCATGTGTATAACTGAGGAACTATTATTTAGACATAAGCATGGGTAGCAGGGACATGTTGTTAGTAGATGCCGTCTTAGTTGTCCAGTATCAGTAGTAACATTAGTGGAAAGTATAGTTAGATGCAAGATCACTGATCGTAAATAAGTTTAAGTGTTATGAGGACTCGTTAAGTTTTTCAGTTGTCATTTATGACGATAGGAGCATACTGCCCGACAATGAATCTTGTCACATCGCTGCCCGTTGAAGGCGAGATTGAATTTGTTCCATAGCTGACCTTGTTCTGCTATTGTAAAAGGAAATTTTGTATTTAATTATTCTACCCCTATTTAACTTCCTTCATTCTACGAAGAATTATGTTGTTTTACTGTAAGCGGTTTCGTTTTTGCTAACAGATATTTTTGTGATAAACAAATTATTGTAAAGTTGAGCCCCACATCTGCACAGCCCACAGCCGGAACACCACATCACCTAAAGCCCATGCTACGCATTGATTTAGATTCTATGGCAGGTTTTTTCTTGCCCACCTTCACCATCATGACGCTGGGGCATTTGCAGTATTGCATGCAGTGTGTGGTGTCATGCCCACTCGTCTCTTATATGGTGCCTAAGGGACAGCTATACAACAAAGGATAGCTATACAGCAACATTAAGGTTCGTTTTACAATAAAGTAGATTGACAACACTTAACTTTTGGTCGCAAGCAATTGGCGACATGCAAACAATCAGTGTCCTTCGCTATATACAACGTCCATACAAGTAATTCACACAGGTTCATATGGATCACAAGTAACGGCTCTCCTAGTGCGTGGTTCCTAGTCCGGGTCTGTTAGCGCGCGTCTTCTACTGCCCGGCAGTGGCTGGCGGGAGCGGCGCGTATGTTCTCTTCGGACAGGGGCCGCGCCTGTCGTGGTGCGATCCTAGTCAGCGTACGATTGGCTGACGTCGTCTCACAGCCTTCTCTGCAGTTACGTTCTTGATATTCGTGTCGGCGCTTGTCGTTACGCCGGAACAAAATGGACGCCCCGAGTCAAAACCGATCTTATGGAGAAGGTTGCGTAAGCCTGGCTCAACACATACCTACCGGCTAGAGCCTAGAACAGTGATTCCCAACCTTTTTAGACCATTACCACTGACTGCAGTCAGACATTAGTTGGCACACCCGCCCACCCCTCTCCCCCTGCCGTCTGTTGCCCCTGCTCTCCCCAACATTATCACCAACCTAACTAAACTGTAGAATGAAAGACATTTATTGGAGCACTTTTATTTTTAAAATGATGAAGATGGATGATATTTAGTTTGTGCGTGTGCGTGCGTGTGTGTGTGCGTGCGTGCGTGCGTGCGTGTGTGTGTGTGTGTGTGTGTGTGTGTGTGTGTGTTAGAATAAATGACGAAGGAATTTGTGGTACATCGCAAGTGCTACTCACGACTTCTTCTCAGATAAGGAAGTTGAATATCTGCAGCGAGGGTAGACATTTGTTACAAAACTTACTTAACTGTATTACTCCTCTCCATTGTGGCACTTGCTTGACCTACACACTGCAGACCCATTTAAAATCAAACAAGTGCCCATTATACTGACTGTAAATCACTTGATTTCTGCACCCTTTACTTCTGAACTGGCAGAAATTGGATGACCTCAAGCTATTAATGGTTCAAATGCCTCTGAGCACTATGGGACTTAACTGCTGTGGTTATTAGTCCCCTAGAACTTAGAACTACAAACCTAACTAACCTAAGGACATCACACACATCCATGCCCGAGGCAGGATTCGAACCTGAGACCGTAACGGTCGTGCGGTTCCAGCCTGTAGCGCCTAGAACCGCTCGGCCACTCTGGCCGGGTCAAGCTACTAATGTTTTGCGTCTAAACACTATAATAATAACAATAATACTGTGCACAGCACTATAATAGCCCTTATGTAGTTACTGCTGTGTTGTTTTGTCTATTAATTATCTGTTTCTAAGCGAGTAATGAACCAATTTCTGGAATGCTACAGGTGCTATCTACAACTTGGAGAAGTCGTTTTGTTGAGATATTTAGCATGTTTTATGTATGTGTCTCACTTTTCTCATGAGCGATATACAAAACTAAGCACAAGATGTATGTGTAGTGGGTGAACTATGCGAGAGACCTGTAACCTCCACTGTATTACTGTTACTAACTGAGAAAAAGTAACTATTGATAACTAATATAATCAGTATTACAGTTTTAAAAAACTATGATAATGGTAATGATTTTTTGAAAATAACTGACCTGCAAGCTCAACTGCATTAATGATGCTAATTGAGAAAAATTAATTATTGATAACTTACATAATCAAATTAGAAGGAAGATCAGCATTGGCCGTAATTTTCATGATTTATTAACAGCAAATCGATTTTCGATCACATAATGATCGTCTTCAGTGCTGTAAGTTAAACATTTCACATAGCGATCAGTGAATAAAAAACAAAAGACCACAAATACCCCTAAGTATGAACCAGCTGCTGGTAAGAACATACATGTAATAAAATTATTTCCTTCATATGAGTATTCAAAACCGCTTACTTGACAGTTTTCATTTCTGTTGTATCAACTGTAAAAGTATGTATGATGGGTTCTGACCCAGTGCTTGCGCAAAAGTGTATAACCAGAGAGTGATGTATTTTTTGGGGAAAAAGCTTTTATACTTCAAAGATAACGCTGTTTCCTTATACCCAAGTTCTGTTTGTATCATATGACGAAATTTGTTCTAGAAATAATAGGTTTGTTAGTGGAGGTTTCTACTAGGCTAGCGTATTTCGTACACTCGTTTCTACAGCCAACAGATCACTAATTCTTTGCAATTTGTAACTGTAGTTCTTACTGATGAGTTCGCTAAATGATCTCCGCATCCACAATGTGCTTTTATATTGTTCTGCTTTTCATAATTACGATGATTTTTTCGTAATTAATCCTCAGAAACAGTTTTAATGTGTTAACATGTTCAAACGGGACGAATGAGATGTGTACATCATCATGTCGTTAAATCCGCACCCTAAAAAAAAAAAAAAAGAATATTGTGTTTCATGACATTTTGACCTGTTAAATCGTGGCATATTGTACAATCACCACTATTTAAGTATTTGACTTCTTGGTTTCATCGTAATATTTTACGTAAATTAAGAACTTTGCACCTCTGACTTCCCACGCTAGATAGCGGTTACTGTGCTATAACAAATTCTGTTATATTTGATGCCATGTTATTTGGATATTTTTCTTTTTTTACTAGTCCTGTAATCTGATACAATTCACCTGTTGGTTTTTATTCTTGCATGTTTTTTTAAGTTGTTTTGAAAATAACACGCCAGTTGGCAAGATGTGTATTTCCCCCTTCCTTTTTGCTGTGCTTTTTTAATGTACAATTTTAAATTTGATATATTCAATTAATGATTTGCAAGTGCACATTTGGTATTTTGTGGTAATCTCTTGCCAAATAAAGAAATGTTAAGTCTTCACGTGACACATGTCACATACAGGGCGTTCCAAGCCCCTGTCACAACAAGGTCTGCTGTATAGGTGAATGTAAACAGCGGCTACAGTTATTGTGATCGTTTTATAGCTTCTGTTACTGCTAACAACTAGACACCAGTGCCTATGAGCTTTAATTTGTAAGCTAAAGTTATTTTCTTACCAACAATTGGTTTATACTCAGGTGTGTATGTGGTCTTTTGTTTCTTATTCACTGATCGCTATGTGAAATGTTTAACTTCCAAACCTACTTTCTGTACCGGTCTGAAATGTTTATCCTTCACGTTTCACTTCTTTATAAGGATACACTCCATACAAATATACTGAGAAAAGATTTCGTAATATATGTATTTACATTCGATGTTAACCAATCCCCCTTTTTCGAAACGCTTTCCTTGAATTTTATATCCTCTCTATTTCGGCCAACTGTAGTTGTTTTACTGTCCAAATAGCAAAACTCACCTATTTACTTCCTATTTCCTAATATAATTCTCTCAGCGTTGCCTGATTTGGATTCCAGTCGAGTCCCCGTATTTTACATTTGTTGAAGTTAATCTTATAACATATTTTTAAGACATTATTCATTCTATTCCACTGCTCTTCCACGTCCCTTTCCGTCCCTGACGCAATTACAGTGTCATTGGCAAACGGTGAAATTTTTATTTCTTCTTCCTGAACTTTAATTCCCTTTCCAAATATCTCTTTGGTTTCCTTTGCGTCTTGCTCTATATGCAGTGTGAATAACATCCGGGATAGGTTACAATTCTGTCTCAATCGATTCTCAACTACCGTTGTCCTTCGACTGTTGTAAATGTAATCTGGTTTCTACACACGGTGTAGATTACTTCCCACTCCCTTTATTTTATACCTGCTACTCTCAGAATTTCAAAGAGTGTAATCCAGTCAACATTGTGAAAAACTTTCTCTAAATTTAAAAATGCTAAAAACTTAGGTTTTATTCGTCATTCTATCTTATACGTTGTACGGTCAGTATTGCCTCGCATGTTCCTACATTTCTCTGGGACCCAAAATCTCTTCTGTAAATAATTCTCGTCTATATTTATTAAATATGGCATTTTACACAGATTTTTCGGTAACATTCATACCTGTCGGCGTCTGCCTACTTTGGACAAGGAATTATTACATTCTTCTGACAATCTGAGGGTATTATACCTGTCTCGTACACAGTGCATACAAGCTGGAATAGTATTGTCGTAACTGGCTCACCCAAAGATTTTAATAATTATAAGGGGATATCGTCTACTCCAGCGCACTTGTTTCTACTTTGGTCTTTCAGAGTCTGTCAAATTCTTCTGGCAGTGGTGTATATCCTGCCTCCTCTTCAGTTACTTCTTCTTCTCTTTCTATAATAATGTCTTGAAGTTCGTTTAGCTTATGTAGATCTTCTCCGTATTCGTTCACAGTTTCAGCCTTTCCTTCTTTGCTCAATACCAGCTTGCTATAGGAGCTTCTGTTTTCTCCAAAAGTCTCTTTACTTTTCCTATAGGCACCATCTATCTTCCCTCTAGCCATATATGCATCTACAGCCTTGCATACCTCAGCTAGCCATCCCTGCTGTTCCGATCTGCATTTTCTGCTAGTCTCATATTTTAGAAGATTGCTTCATATGCTGTATTTTCATGTTGTTGTTGTTGTGGTTTTCAGTCCTGAGACTGGTTTGATGCAGCTCTCCATGCTACTCTAGCCTGTGCAAGCTTCTGCATCTCCCAGTACTTACTGCAACCTACATCCTTCTGAATCTGCTTAGTGTATTCATCTCTTGGTCTAGCTCTACGATATTTACCCTCCACGCTGCCCTCCAATGCTAAATTTTTGATCCCTTGATGCCTCAGAACGTGTCCTACCAACTGGCCCCTTCTTCTTGTCAAGTTGTGCCACAAACTTCTCTTCTCCCCAATTCTATTCAATACCTCCTCAATTGTTACGTGATCTACCCATCTAATCTTCAGCATTCTTCTGTAGCACCACATTTCGAAAGCTTCTATTCTCTTCTTGTCCAAACTATTTATCGTCTATGTTTCACTTCCATACACGGCTACAATCCATAGAAATACTTTCAAAAACGACTTCCTGACACTTAAAGCTATACTCGATCTTAACAAATTTCTCTTCTTCAGAAACGCTTTCCTTGCCTTTGCCAGTCTACATTTTATACCCTCTCTACTTTGACCATCATCAGTTATTTTGCTCCCCAAATAGCAAAACTCCTTTACTACTTTAAGTGTCTCATTTCCTTATCTAATTCCCTCAGCATCACCCGACTTAATTCGACTACATTCCATTATCCTCGTTTTGCTTTTGTTGATGTTCATCTTATATCCTCCTTTCAAGACACTGTCCATTCCGTTCAACTGCTCTTCCAAGTCCTTTGCTGTCTCTGACAGAATTACAATGTCATCGGCGAACCTCAAAGTTTTTATTTCTTCTCCATGGATTTTAATACCTACTCCTAATTTTCATACTATCTCCTAATTGAATATTCCCTCTGTTATTGTCCACAACTTTCGATGAGTACTGTGTATGATTAAAGTGGCTGTTCATAGGATGCTGCTAAATCTCCTGCTCATTTCGATTGTTTGCATATCACGCACACAGCACATTAAATGTTTTGTAGATTTCACGGGTTTTAAAACTTCAATAGTCCTGTAGTTTCACCGTGTCAATAAACTTCATTTCCTCCCCTGAAACAGATAGTGTATTCTCAGCTCTCTACCTCGGCCTAAGCGATGGAAACTTTTCACGTCACCGGCGTACCCTTTGGTATTCAGGGTCGCTGCACAGAGAGAGAGTGGGACTGTTCGTGGAAGAGTGTTTCCACGTAGCGAGCCAGCGTGGCCTGGCCTGCATCGCTCCGTCCTTCGCGCGTGGACAGCGCCCTCGCACTGCAGCGCAGCGGTCGCCCAGGCGTGTTAAGTGCAGGCGGCGGGCAAGAACAGCCGCAAGAAGCGGGTCGCGCGCCGGTCTCTAGCTGCCCTGTCTCTGCTACGTCGTATCGACTAAGTTTGTCTCGCGCAGAAGGACCCACACACAGCGCTGGAGTGTAAGATCGCTGCTGGTTAAGACTGTACAAATGGCCGCTAGATGACTCTACTGAGATGTGGCTTAAGAGATAACACCCCTGTAGAATTTTCAAAAACACTTTTTTGTTTTGCTTAAAAGATGCTTTGAAACCTCTAAAATATACGAAGTCTAATCCCTGAAAAATTTGTTTTTGGAATTCCGAATTCCTCCTCTAGCGTCTCGGATGACCCGAAACGGACTACGTGCACCAACTCGATAACCCTTGCAGTGTCTGGGTATAGTTAGAAGCATTTCACAACAATAATACGTTGGGTTGACTTCACAAAGCGTTAGTATGTACACTCATGCTCATAAATTAAGGATAATGCTTCTACATGGTGAAACAACCCTCTGGTGGGTGGTTTGCGGGTTTAAGTCACCATGACCATGCGGTGCATTTGACCTGCGGTCGTCGCACGGTGGCGCTGGCAGCAGTCCACATAGGCAGGGGTGTGTTGGTGCATGTCAGAATACGGTGCAGCGAGTAAGTGTGCAGGCGTTTTCGGACGTGTGTTGAAAATGGCTCAAAGAACACATATTGATGACGTTATGGGGGTAGAATACTAGGGCCGCTGGAGGCTGGACAAACACAGCAGGTCATTGCAAGGGCCCTCCGTGTGCCACAAAGTGTGATCTCAAGATTATGGCAACGATTCCAGCAGACAGGAAACGTGTCCAGGCGCTACAGTACTGGACGTCCACAGCGTACAACACCACAAGAAGACCGGTATATCACCATCACTTCCCGCAGACGGCCACGGAGTATTGCAGGTATCCTTTCTCGGGACCTTACCGCAGCCACTGGAACAGTTGTCGCCAGACACACAGTCTACAGACATGGTTTATTCGCCCGGAGACCTGCAAGGGGCATTTCACTGACCCCTGGTCACAGGAGATCCCGTAAAGCCTGGTGTCCAGAACACAGTACGTGGTCATTGCAACAGTTGTCCCAGGTTATGTTCACGGACGAGTCCAGGTATGGTCTGAACAATTATTCTAGCCGGGTTTTCATCTGGCTTGAACCAGGAACCAGATACCAACCGCTTAATCTCCTTGAAAGGGGCCTGTATGGAGGTCATGGTTTGATCGTGTGGGGTGGCATTATGATTGGTGCACGTGCACACCTGCATGTCCTTGACAGAGGAACTGTAACAGGTCAGGTGTATCGGAACGTCATTTTGCACCAGTATGTCCGCCTTTTCAGGGTGCAGTGACTCCCAACTTCCTCCTGATGGATGATACTGCACGGCCCCACCGAGCTGCCTTGAAACAGAAGATATCAGGCGCATAGAGTGGCATGCCCGTTCTCCAGACCTAAACCCCATTGAGCACGTCTGAGATGCTCTCGATCGACGTATTGCAGCTTGCCTTCAAACCCCTACGACACTTAAGGAGCTCCGACAGGCACTGGTGCAAGAATGGGAGACTATACCCCAGCAGCTGCTCTACCACCTGATCCAGAGTATGCCAACCCGTTGTGAGGCCTGTTTACGTGTGCATGGTAATCATATCCCATATTGATGTCGGGATACATGCGCAGGAAACAGTGGCGTTTTGTAGCACATGTGTTTCGGGACGGTTTTCTCAACATCACCAATACTGTGGACTTTCAGACCTGTGTCGTGTGTGTTCGCTATGTACCTATGCTATTAGCGCCAGTTCTGTGTAGTGCCACGTTGTGTGGTACCACATTCTGCAATTATCCGTAATTTATGAGCATGAGTGTATAAGAGAAAGACGATTCTTTCACTTCGAATCTTGATTTTTGTGTGCAGTATTGACTTTTGATAGCGTATTTGTGATCATAGAGTATACAGATTTGTCTTTCAAGTAAGAATGGGTGGCGAGAAAGTGTACTCGGGCAGAAAAAATACGAAAACACCGTATTCAAGGGAGCGTCGAAGCACTATGTCATCAAAGCGTCCAAAGAACTGATATGAGACTGAAAGCAGTTCGGAAGGAGTCAGTGCCTCTTCTATGAAACTGGAAGGCTGTGACCAGGACTCTGATGTGAATTACAGATCGAACAATGGTGTTATACATTTTCTATACACTAATAGGGACTGTGATGGCTGTGTGCGGATGAGAGCGGAGTTGATGACACTTCAGTTTCAGCTCCAGGCTGTGATGACTTTGGTTACATAGCTTGAAGTTGCAGTGAAAGCACTTCAATGTTGTGGGCCAGCCATGGGGATCCAGCAAACGTCCAGCAAGACTGAGTCCTCCAATCACTCTGCACCAGTGGTCAGCCCTGTTACTTCTTGCACTGAGGTCAACCCCTTACTTATCGTCTAGTGGGACGTTGCCTCGGGGCTTGGCAGGGAGCGAAAGACTTCCCAGGGGGCCGCACGTAAGGCCTCCACCGGTAGTCTGACAAACAGGTTCCAGGTGCTGCCTGTGGTCGACATTGTCGCTCAACCAGATGCAGAGGAAACCTCTCAGCCTGCAAGATCCGGGCAGTCATAGAGGGTAGGATTATTGGTAGTTGGGAGCTCCAATGTTAGGCACATCATGGGGCCCCTTAGGTATATGGCTGCCAAGGAAGGGAAGGAAGCCAATGTGTACTCCATGTGCATACCTGGTGGAGTCATTCCAGATATGGAACAGCTCCTTCCGTAAGCCATGAAGAGCAAAGAGCACAGGCTGTGGCCAACTGCAGGTGGTGCCTCACGTCGGTACCAACGCTGTGTGTCGCTTTGAATGAGAAGCGATTCTCTCTGGTTTCGACTGGCTAACGGAAGTGGTAAACGCTGCCAGTCTTTCTTGCGACATGAAAGCAAAGCTTACCACTTACAGCATAGCCGACAGGACCGATTGTGGATATCTGGTGCAGAGCCGAGTGGAGGGTCAGAATCAGAGGCTCAGACGGTTCTGCGACGGTGCAGCCTGCAGATTCCTCAACTTACACAGGAGGAACGTAGATACAGGAACCATCGGTATAATATTTGTGAACTGTCGCAGCTGTGTTGGGAAAGTACCAGAGCTCCAAGTGCTAATGGAAAGCACCGATGCTCAAATCGTTACAAGCATTGAAAGCTGGCTAAAGCCGGATATAAGTTCAGCCGAAATTTTCACGGACTTGGCAGTGGCGTGTTTGTTGTTCCTAAAAGTACGTTACCTTGTTGCAAAATTGGAGTAGGTAGTTTCTGTGAGTTAATATGGGCAGATATGATTCTTGCCAACCGGAATAAAATAATAATTGGATCCTTTTACCGACCTCCCATCTTAGGTGGTACAATTGCGGAAAGGTTCAAAGATAACTGCAGTTTTATTTCAAACACGTACCCAACTCATACAATAATAGTTGATGGTGACTTTAATTTACCCTCGATGTTGGCGACATGTTTAAATCCGGAGGTACGCATAAAACATCATCCGAAATTGTGCTAAACACATTCTCTGAAAATCATTTCGAGCAGTTAGTACATAAGCCCACACGAATATTGAAGGGTTGTGAAAACACACTTTACCTCTTAGCAACAAATAATCCTGAGCTAATAACAAGCATCAAAACGGATACAGGGATTAGTGAACACAGGGCTGTCGTAGCGAGATTGAATATTGTAACTCCAAAATCCTCCAAAAATAAACAAGAAATATAACTATTCAAAAAAGTGGATAAATGTTCACATGACGCCTTCCTGAAAGCCAATCTCCATTCCTTCCATATTAACTATGTAAGTGTAGACCATATGTGGTCTGAACTGAAAGAAATAATATTGACGGCAATTCAGAGTTTTATACCAAATAAATTAACAAACGACGGAGTTGATCGTCCTTCGTACACAAAACAGGTCAGAACACTTTTGCGTGAAAAAACGAAAAGAGCGTGCCAAATTTAAGCGAAAGCAAAATATCCATGATTAGCGATCTTTTACAGAAGCTCGAAATTTAGAGCGGACTTTAAAGCGAGACGCTTATAATAGTTTCCACAACGAAACTTTGTGTCGAAATCTGGCAGAAAATTCTACTTCGTGTGTAAAGTATGCTAGCGGCAAGACATATTCAATGCCTTCTCTTTGCGATAGCGATGGAACTACTATCGATGACAGTGCTGCAAAAGCAGAATTACTAAACACAGCCTTCTGAAATTCCTTCACCAAAGAAGACGAAGTAAATAGTCCAGAATTGAATCAAGAACATATGGCACCATAACTTAGAAGTAGATGTCCTCGGAGAAGTGAAGCAACTTAAATCACTTAACAACAGCATGTCTTCCAGTCCAGACTGTATACCAATTAGGTTCCTTTCAGAATATGCAGATGCAATAGCTCTATACTTACCTATTATATACAACCACTCGCTCGATGAAAGATTTCTACACAAAGACTGGTAAGTTGCACAGGTCACACCAATATTCAAGAAAGTAGATACAGCAATAAGGAATAGCGCAGTAGGCAGTACAGTTGAAGAGGAATGGACATCTCTAAAAAGGGCCATCACAGAAGTTGGGAAGGAAAACATAGGTACAAAGAAGGTAGCTGCGAAGAAACCACGGGTAACAGAAGAAATACTTCAGTTGATTGATGAAAGGAGGAAGTACAAACATGTTCCGGGAAAATCAGGAATACAGAAATACAAGTCGCTGAGGAATGAAATAAATAGGAAGACCGCACTGCAGTTCCTTCTCTAAATCCTCGCACAAACGAAAAAATGGCTGACATCGAAATAAGTGTCCAAGGAATAGAAAAGCAACTGGAATCACTCAACAGAGGAAAGTCCACTGGACCTGACGGGATACCAATTCGACTCTACACAGAGTACGCGAAAGAACTTGCCCCCCTTCTAACAGCCGTGTACCGCAAGTCTCTAGAGGAACGGAGGGTTCCAAATGATTGGAAAAGAGCACAGGTAGTCCCAGTCTTCAAGAAGGGTCGTCGAGCAGATGCACAAAACTATAGACCTATATCTCTGACGTCAATCTGTTGTAGAATTTTAGAACATGTTTTTTGCTCGAGTATCATGTTTTTGGAAACCCAGAATCTACTCTGTAGGAATCAACATGGATTCCGTAAACAGCGATCGTGTGAGACGCAACTCGCTTTATTTGTTCACGAGACCCAGAAAATATTAGATACAGGCTCCCAGGTAGATGCTATTTTTCTTGACTTCCGGAAGGCGTTCGATACAGTTCCGCACTGTCGCCTGATAAACAAAGTAAGAGCCTACGGAATATCAGACCAGCTGTGTGGCTGGATTGAAGAGTTTTTAGCAAACAGAACACAGCATGTTGTTATCAATGGAGAGACGTCTACAGACGTTAAAGTAACCTCTGGCGTGCCACAGGGGAGTGTTATGGGACCATTGCTTTTCACAATATATATAAATGACCTAGTAGATAGTGTCGGAAGTTCCATGCGGTTTTTCGCGTATGATGCTGTAGTATACAGAGAAGTTGCAGCGTTAGAAAATTGTAGCGAAATGCAGGAAGATCTGCAGCTGATAGGCACTTGGTGCAGGGAGTGGCAACTGTCCCTTAACATAGACAAATGTAATGTATTGCGAATACACAGAAAGAAGGATCCTTTATTGTATGATTATATGATAGCGGAACAAACACTGGTAGCAGTTACTTCTGTAAAATATCTGGGAGTATGCGTGCGGAACGATTTGAAGCGGAATGATCATATAAAATTAATTGTTGGTAAGGCGGGTACCAGGTTGAGATTCATTGGGAGAGTGCTTAGAAAATGTAGTCCATCAACAAAGGAGGTGACTTACAAAACACTCGTTCGACCTATACTTGAGTATTGCTCATCAGTGTGGGATCCGTACCAGATCGGGTTGACGGAGGAGATAGAGAAGATCCAAAGAAGAGCGGCGCGTTTCGTCACAGGGTTATTTGGTAACCGTGATAGCGTTACGGAGATGTTTAATACACTCAAGTGGCAGTCTCTGCAAGAGAGGCGCTCTGCATCGCGGTGTAGCTTGCTCGCCAGGTTTGGAGAGGGTGCGTTTCTGTATGAGGTATCGAATATATTGCTTCCCCCTACTTATACCTCCCGAGGAGATCACGAATGTAAAATTAGAGAGATTAGAGCGCGCACGGAGGCTTTCAGACAGTCGTTCTTCCCGCGAACCATACGCGACTGGAACAGGAAAGGGAGGTAATGACAGTGGCACGTAAAGTGCCCCCCGCCACACACCGTTGGATGGCTTGCGGAGTATAAATGTAGATGTAGATGTAGAAGTGCAGGGAAGCTAAGACGAAATGGCTGCAGGAAAAATGTGAAGACATCGAAAAAGATATGATTGTCGGAAGGACAGACTCAGCATACAGGAAAGTCAAAACAACCTTTGGTGACATTAAAAGCAACGGTGGTAACATTAAGAGTGCAACGGGAATTCCACTGTTAAATGCAGAGGAGAGAGCAGATAGGTGGAAAGAATACATTGAAAGCCTCTATGAGGGTGAAGATTTGTCTGATGTGATGGAAGAAGAAACAGGAGTCGATTTAGAAGAGATAGGGGATCCAGTATTAGAATCGGAATTTAAAAGAGCTTTGGAGGACTTACAAACAAATAAGGCAGAAGGGATAGATAACATTCCATCAGAATTTCTAAAATCATTGGGGGAAGTGACAACAAAACGACTATTCACGTTGGTGTGTAGAATATATGAGTCTGGCGACATACCATCTGACTTTCGGAAAAGCATCATCCACACAATTCCGAAGACGGAAAGAGCTGACAAGTGCGAGATTTATCGCACAATCAGCTTAACAGCTCATGCATCGAAGCTGCTTACAAGAGTAATATACAGAAGAATGGAAAAGAAAATTGAGAATGCGCTAGGTGACGATCAGTTTGGCTTTAGGAAACGTAAAGGGACGAGAGAGGCTATTCTGACGTTACGGCTAATAATGGAAGCAAGGCTAAAGAAAAATCAAGACACTTTCATAGGATTTGTCGACCTCGAAAAAGCGTTCGACAATATAAAATGGTGCAAGCTGTTCGAGATTCTGAAAAAAGTAGGGGTAAGCTATAGGGAGAGACGGGTCATATACGTACAATATGTACAACAACCAAGAGGGAATAATAAGAGTGGACGATCAAGAACGAAGTGCTCGTATTAAGAAGGGTGTAAGACAAGGCTGTAGCCTTTCGCTCCTGCTCTTCAATCTGTACATCGAGGAAGCAATGATGGAAATAAAAGAAAGGTTCAGGAGTGGAATTAAAATACAAGGTGAAAGGATATCAATGATACGAGAATGAGATTTTCACTCTGCAGCGGAGTGTGCGCTGATATGAAACTTCCTGGCAGATTAAAACTGTGTGCCCGACCGAGACTCGAACTCGGGACCTTTGCCTTTCGCGGGCAAGTGCTCTACCGTCTGAGCTACCGAAGCACGGCCGGTCCTCACAGCTTCACTTCTGCCAGTATCTCGTCTCCTACCTTCCAAACTTTACAGAAGCTCTCCTGCGAAAGGCAAAGGTCCCGAGTTCAAGTCTCGGTCGGGCACACAGTTTTAATCTGCCAGGAAGTTTCATCAATGATACGATTCGCTGATGACATTGCTATCCTGAGTGAAAGTGAAGAAGAATTAAATGATCTGCTGAACGGAATGAACAGTCTAATGAGTACACAGTATGGTTTGAGAGTAAATCGGAGAAAGACGAAGGTAATGAGAAGTAGTAGAAATGAGAACAGCGAGAAACTTAACATCAGGATTGATGGTCACGAAGTCAATGAAGTTAAGGAATTCTGCTACCTAGGCAGTAAAATAACCAATGACGGACGGGGCAAGGAGGACATCAAAAGCAGACTCGCTATGACAAAAAAGGCATTTCTGGCCAAGAGAAGTCTACTAATATCAAATACCGGCCTTAATTTGAGGAAGACATTTCTGAGGATGTACGTCTGGAGTACAGCATTGTATGGTAGTGAAACATGGACTGTGGGAAAACCCGAACAGAAGAGAATCGAAGCATTTGAGATGTGGTGCTATAGATGAATTTTGAAAATTAGGTGGTCTGATAAGGTAAGGAATGAGGAGGTTCTGCGCAGAATCGGAGAGGAAAGGAATATGTGGAAAACACTGATAAGGAGAAGGGACAGAATGATAGGACATCTCCTAAGACATGAGGGAATGACTTCCATGGTACTAGAGGGAGCTGTAGAGGGCAAAAACTGTAGAGGAAGACAGAGATTGGAATACGTCAAGCAAATAATTGAGGACGTAGGTTGCAAGTGCTACTGTGAGGTGAAGAGGTTAGCACAGGAAAGGAATTCGTGGCGGGCCGCATCAAACCAGTCAGTAGACTGATGATCAAAAAAAAAACTGTGTTCGAACATTACGAATTACCTCGAAGAGAATTGTCTATTGACACACAGTCAACACGTATTTAGAAAACATCGTTCTTGTGAAACACAGTTAGCTCTTTACTCACACGAAGTTTTGAGTGTTATTGACAAGGGATTTCAAATTGATTCCGCATTTTTAGATTTCGGGAAGGCTATTGACGCTGTTCCACACAAGCGGTTTGTAGCGATATTGCGTGCTTATGGAATATGACTGGATTCGTTATTTCCTGTCAGAGAGGTCACAGTGGCGTTCCCCGAGGTCGTGTTATAGGCCCTTTGCTGTCCCTTATCTACACAAACGATTTAAGTGACAATTAGAACAGCCGTATTACGTTGTTTGCATATGATGCTGTAGTCTATCGTCAAGTAAAGTCATCAGATGATCAAAACAAAACGATTTAGAAGAGATAGGTGTATAGTGCAAAAATTGCCATTTGATCCGAAATAACGAAAAGTGTGAGGTCATCGACATGAGTGCTAAAAGGAATCCGTTAAACTTCGGTTACACTATAAATAAGTCAAATCTAAAGGCCGTAAGTTCAACTAAATACCTAGGAATTACAATTACGAACAACTTAAATTGGAAAGAACATATAGAACATGTTGTGGGGAAGGCAAAGCAAAGACAGCGTTTCATTGACAGGACACTTAGAAAATGTAACAGATCTACTAGAGAGACTGCCTACACTTTGCTTGTCTGTCCTCTTTTAGAATACTGCTGCGCGGTGTGGGATCCTCACAAGATAGGATTAACGGAATACATCGAAAAAGTTCAAAGGAAGGCAGCTCATTTTGTATTATCGCAAAATAGGGGAGAGAGTGTCATTGACATGATACAGGATTTGGAGTGGACATAATTAAACCAAATGCGTTTTTCGTTGTAGCAGAATCTTCTCACGAAATTTCAATCACCAACTTTCTCCTCCAAATGCGAAAATATTTTGTCGACGCCGACCTACATAAGGAGAAATCATCATCATTATAAAATAAGAGTTCGCACGGAAAGATATAGGTGTTCGTTTTTTCTACGTGCTGTTGATTGGAATAAAAGAAAATTATTTTGAAGACGATCCAATGAATCCTCTGCCCAGCACTCAAGTGTGATTTGCAGAGTATCCATGTAGATGTAGATGTAGATGAAAATTTGTGCCGGACCGGGACTGCAACTTGGATTTCTCGCTCATCGCGAATGGTCGCCCTGGTGTTTGGCTCTCTGTGTACGACTCACGGCCAAACCCATACCTCCATGTGTCGTCAACCATGTGTCTACAACCTGTACCCGTACATCCATTATGTATTTTCCCGTACAGGGGAGACATTTCACATGAAAGTCGCATGCCCAATATCGGCCGATAAATGCGATGTAGTAGTGCCTGTGTTATTCCGAATTGCCATGCAAAGTTCCTTCGGAAATAGATATTTTGTTAGTGTCCATAGGGAGAAATGATTATCATAATAAAAAAGACAAATCAGAGCTCTCACAGAAAGATATAAGTGATTGTTTTTGTCGCACACTGTTCAGAAGTGCAACAGCAGACAAATAGCTCGAAGATAGTAGTAGTAGCTTTATTCATCCGTAGATCTCTTTTTACAAGGATATAGGACATGTCAAAGTATTTACAACTTTAGATCAATTTAAAATAAGCTAGTTCGTATACACATATATTTACAGACTTCTAGTTAGAGACAATCATTAGATTTACTCCTGGTATACAATACTTTTTACAAATAATTTATTAAATAATGTAATGCCACACTGTTCACTTATATCTGGCTATCAGTCACTGCACGCACTACACACACATTGTTTCATAACACTTCACTCACTACATACACAAACACAAACACACACACACACACACACACACACACACACACACACACACACACACACACGCACGCACACTGGAGAACTCTAGGCCATTTTCTGTACCGCAACTTCCCATTTGCTATCCTGAAAAACTGAGCCACCATCCCTCCATAATGAGTGAGATGTTGATCTCAGAAAGAGGAAGAGGTGTTAGTATTGTGTTATGCATAGCTTGGGGTAAGTATTTATAGAAAGGGAAAAGAAGGAAGAAAAACATAAAGTGAAGGTGTTATGTGGAATGTTAGATGTTTTATAATCATTGTTATTATTATTTATTTGTATAACATTTTTAATCGAACGCCTTCTCTGTTTTATCTAAATAATCCTTCAATGTATAAAATGTATTGCTTAACAGGTACTTTATAGCTGCCTTTTTCAATAAGTGTATTTTTACTATTTCTTTAATCGCTTTTGGTAATTTATTGTACAGTTTTATTCCTTGTTAGATAATGCTGTTTTGAGTTTTATGTATATTTTTTCTTGGTAAATGTAAGTTGAGTTTATCTCTTATTGCATGGTCATGGACAGAGCAGTTTGTGCAGTAATTACCAATGCTATTTTTGATGTGTACAACTGACTGGTAAATGTATTCACATGGAGCAGTTAAAATCCCCATTGTTTTGAACAGTTCTTTACAATGAGATCGACTAGTATTTTTGGTTATTATTCTTATGGCTCTTTTCTGGAGTTCGAAAATGATGTTCATATTTTGTGCATTTGTTCCCCAAAAAAGAATGACACAGCTAAGAACTGAGTGTACATATAAATAATATGTAACTAGAAGACACTGCATGTTACACGCCGATGAAAGGTTTCTAAGGGCATAACATACTGATGACATTCTGTTTGCAAGTACCTTTGTGTGTTCACACCACTTCAACTGAGAATCAATATTCATTCCTAAAAATTTTGCATTTGTTACACAGTCTATAGAGGTGCCATCTACATTTAATTTAACATTGTCAGTTTTCCTCTTCAAACTGAAATTCATGGCATTAGTTTTCTGTATGTTCAATGTCACTTTATTGCTTATTGACCAATCATGAACTTCCTTGAGAGTTTCATTTGCTTTCTCGGCAAGGAGGTCTCTTGTTTTCTCAGTGACTATAATATTGCTGTCATCAGCGAAGAGAATTTTTTCACCACGAGTAACACTAGTGGGAAAGTCATTGACGTATATCAGGAATAGTATTGGTCCTAATACGCTACCTAGCGGAACCCCTATATTAATGTATTTTGATTCTGATAAGTGGTTTACTAAATGTTTAGGTCTATTTGAACTATGTGTTACCTCTTCTCTTTGTGCCCTATCTGTTAGGTGTGATCGAAACCAGTCATTAGCTGCCCCTCTTACTCCTAATGCATCTAATTTATTTAATAGAATTGTCATGCTGGATGAGAGAGTGCTCCATGTGCTGGCTAACTCTTCGAATTCTAAGCTCGATTACAGCCTACTACTTCTCATTCACTGATATAGGTACAGTTTGGAGCCCTCCATCAGCAGAGGGCTGCAAATATGTAGAAAGTATTGCTACAGTATAATACAGATGGTAACTGCACTTACAAGATTTTCTCCAGAATCCTATACAAGTGGATCAAAGAGCAACTAGATGAAGTTAGATGAATACCAAGGAGGCTTCAGACCTTGGAGAAGCTGTGCAGAACAGATCATCACTTTAAAATTAGCCATACAAGAAACGAAATAAACCTCTTGTAATAACCTTCGTGGACTTTGAAAAAGCATATGACTGTATCAATAGACCTTCAGTGTTAAAAATCTTAAGAAATTTCGGGCTCCATACAAAATTAATCAGACTGATAGAACTCACCTTAACCAACACTGTATCAAAAGTCTAGTTCAGGGGGGAAGTCTCTGAGCCATTCATAATAAAAACAGGTTTAAGACAAGGAGATTGCTTGGCACCCCTGCTGTTCAACTGTGCTTCAGAATGTATCGTGAGGGAATGGTACAAGGTTAACGCAAATAACATCTAAATTGGAAGACCCAAAGACAAAATAAGTTGAAATTGTCTAGGATTTGCTGATGACCTTGCTCTCTTATCCAACAGTATTCAGGAAACCAAACAACAAGTTATCTCACTGCAGGAAATAGCACAGAAAATTGATCTTGGAATATCCTTTGAAAAAACAGTCATCATGTTAACTGACCCACCACTCATAAACAAAATTGCTATAGGAAACTAAAAATCAAAACTGTAGATAAATTTAAATATATGGGAGAAATGATAACATATAACCTGAATGAAAAGCCAACATGGCATAACAGAATAAACAAATTGACTAGAGCACAATATATCACCGAGAACACTTACAAGAAAAAGAGCCTGTCAATAGCAACAAAATTGGAACACTACAAAACAGTCACTCAACCAGAAATAACATACACTAGTGAAACCATCTTCAAAACAACTAACACTGCACAAATAGACAAAATACTCAAAATAGAGAGAAGAATTATCAGAACGTCCATCAAAAAATCGTACCAGAAAGATGGACACTGGAGAGTACCTACACATGAAACAGTCTACAAGGAAATAGAACCGGTAATGAGTAAAATCAGGAAGAAACGCATTTCATTTTTCGGGCATCTAATCAGAACACCAGAGAACAGGATCATCATGAGAATAATAGAAAAATTGTGGAATAGTAAGTACAACATTAAATGGATTGCAGAAATCAAAGAAGACATGGATGAACTACAGATTACATTGGAAGACGTAAGAAACAAAACTGACAAAACCAGGAAATTCACAGACAAACAAACCAGACTGCAAACGAGAATCAACAAACAGACAGCAGGAAGGATGATTTCCGATGAAGACAGAAGGATAAGATGCGAGAGAATGAAGCAGTACTGGGCTGACATAAAACTGGAAAATTCTTTGTATAAAGTTGGCTAGAGTGGTCCAATGAAGGCCATAAAATCTTCTGGACTGGACAGATGGTAACTGAGAAAAAAATACGCAATGAGACGAACAGGAATCACACTTTCATTCCAAGACAATAATTACACTGAACTAACAGCGATTTACGGTGATCTCCTAGACATTACAAAAGACTGGACAAGGATGTGTGATGGACACGGATAGCAATGCACGCTCTTTGCAGCGTGCTCCCAGGCTGGGCACAAGGTCGGTACGGAGTTCTTGCGGCAGAGCGTCCCATTCCTCCATCAGTGCGGTTGACGATTGCTGGATGCTCGTTCGCGCATGCGAACGTGATGCGTTACGTCTCCGCAATGTATCCCACACGTGCTCTACGGGATTTAAGCCGGCGGAGCGGGCAGGTCACTCCATTCGACGAAAATCCTCTCGTTCCGATAGCTCTTCCAATTGTGCTGTCCTATGACGTTGCGCATTGTCATCCATAAAAATGGAATCAGAACCTGTACCACGAAAACGATCATGTTCGAGAACGTACCTGACACCAGGGTGGATTACGTGTTCCCTCAACCCGCAACATGTGTCGAACATGATCTTTTTGGTGATCCTGCTGTTAAGGTGTAAGCAGCCAAAAAGTTGCATGGGCCTACTGGTCTCCACGGTCCACTCGCCGGTCGATGTTATTGTAACAGTATACTCCTGGCCATCGTGCGTCTTTCCAGGGCTGCATCCGGCCCTGACATCATTTCTGTGAACAACAACGCGCAACCGCATCGAATGTCACTGTTGGAGAAGCTCATGGAACGAGAGGATATTCGGCAAATTGACTGGCCTGCCCGTTCCCCCGACTTAAATCCCACAGAGCACGTATTGGATGCTTTGGGGAGTCGTACTGCAGCACGCCCACAAGCTTCAATGACCATGTGTCAAACGCGCGATGGAGAGGTGTGGAACGCCGTACCACAAGAACTTCTTGCCAACCTCGTGGCCAACATGTAAGTACGTTACAGCGCATGCACTGCCGTCCGTGGTGATCACACACCTCATTAAGAACCACGTCCCATCTCCAGTTACTTTCTGTACTATCCCGTAACAATTATTTCTGTGTATGGTCCAAGTTCCATCGAGCTGTGTTGTTTGGCAGCGACACGTCATCGGAAACTTACTTTCGTCCTTAAGTTTTGCACACCAGTGTATTATGTTATGATGTACTGCAACTCGCTGGCACGCAGGAGAAGGTAGCCAGACCGAGATCGAATCTCCGAGTCGATTTACAACTGTTATACTGGCGCACTCGGGTTTGTACGGATTTCAGGCTATTATCATCTTCATCTGAGAAAATTTTGGGCTGATTCCTCATTTGTACTTCAGGAAATGCAATAAACAGAAACATTTAAAATACGACTCCACCCACAAGAAACTACAAGCGATTCACAGGTAGCTGGCAAGTAGGCCAGGGCAGGAACGGCATCGGACCATAGAACTGAATTGAAAATAGCTGCTAAATCATTCACATGTTATCGGTCACCATTAGTAACCCAGCCAAAGAGGAGCAAATTCTGAAGTGAAAGAAGGGGAATGATGGAGTACGTCGTCACTGCACTTTTTGTTACAAAGTCCCACTGTCCCACCTATTTATAAATAGCTTAGCACCCGCTGCTTCACTCGCGTAGATTGTATTGCCTGCAGAAATTTTTTTCTTTAATTGAATTTTTATGCTGTTCACAAATTGCAACACTTTCTAAGCTTTTCATGCGAATTAAGTCCATAGAAGCATGGTGTTTTCCAGATATACTTTAGACAAAAAAGCGATTCTGGTAGCTGGAGTCCAAGGTTTTTGTTAATCGTGCCTTTAGCGTTATTATGGAGATATTTTCATAGAAGCTTTCATTCCCTAATTCATATTGCTTTACATCTAACCAAGAACTGAATTTCCAGTTTTCCTAACTTAGCTTTACATTTTTTTAGTGTAACGACATATTTTGTTTAATTTTCACCCCCCATTTCATATCCTAAGCGACTGAATTTTCAGAAACATTGAAATACTTTTTTATTTCTAACAGAGAAGTCAAAGATTAATTTTCATAGACGTAACTTTAACAATTCTGTAGCATTTTCAAGAAAACGTTTATCCCTATTTAGTACCCTTGTAGTTGAATTTCCAAAAATGCTGAACACTTATTTTTTTCTTTCTGAATAGAAAATAAAATATTAATTTTTGTAGTTCTTGATCCAAAACTCCTTTAATAGCGACATACTTTCAAAAAGTCTTTCAACTTCACCCGCTTAGGAGTGGAATTTCGAACAGTTCCTTGTTAAATTGTGGCTACAGTAGAAGATCCACACCCTTTCCAAATTTCAAATTTCTATTAGCTGTTTGGGCTCGGCGACGATGTGACAGTGAATCAGTGTGGCCCTGTTTCACCCTCTTAGGAGCTGAACTTCTAAAAACAATAAAACAAGTATTTTTTCGTTTCTAACCTAGAAGCCAAACAACGACTTCAAAGATTTAGCTTTAAAAATGTTTTCGCAATGAAATATTTTCATTAAACGTTTCACCTCCTATTTCAGCCACTTAGAGGTCGAATTTCCAAAAACAGGACTCCAAATACAAATTTTCATAGCGTTAGCTTCAAATGTGCTTGCACAATTAAATATTTACATAAAACGTCTCATCCCCTATTTCACACCCTTAGGAGTTGAATGTCCAAAAACTTCGAGACTCGTATTTTCTCCACCTTAGGGATGTAATATCGAAAAATACCTTCTTAAACGACACCTAAAGTATAAGATCAATACCCTCTGCATATTTAAGTTTCTATCCTTAATGGTTTGGGCTGGATGTTGATGAGTCCATGAGTCCATCTGCGTAAACATCGCCTTTTATAGACTTTTAAATCACATCCATAGTTGAAACTTCCTGGCAGATTAAAACTGTGTGCCCGACCGAGACTAGAAATCGGGACCTTTGCCTTTCGCGGGCAAGTGCTCTACGATCTGAGCTACCGAAGCACGACTCACGCACGGTCTCACAGCTTTACTTCTGCCAGTATCTCGTCTCCTACACTCCAAACTTTACAGAAGCTCTTCTGCGAACCGTGCAGAACTAGCACTCCTGAAAGAAAGGATAATGCGGAGACATGGCTTAGCCACAGCCTGGGGGACGTTTCCAGAATGAGATTTTCACTCTGCAGCGGAGTGTGCGCTGATATGAAACTTCCTGGCAGATTAAAACTGTGTGCCCGACCGAGACTCGAACTCGGGACCTTTGCCTTTCGCGGGCAAGTGCTCTACCATCTGAGCTACCGAAGCACGACTCACGCACGGTCTCACAGCTTTACTTCTGCCAGTATCTAGTCTCCTACCTTCCAAACTTTACAGAAGCTCTCCTGCGAACGCCGGCCGCGGTGGTCTCGCGGTTCTAGGCGCGCAGTCCGGAACCGTGCGACTGCTACGGTCGCAGGTTCGAATCCTGCCTCGGGCATGGCTGTGTGTGATGTCCTTAGGTTTAAGTAGTTCTAAGTTCTAGGGGACTGATGACCACAGCAGTTGAGTCCCATAGTGCTCAGAGCCATTTGAACCATCTCCTGCGAACCTTGCAGAACTAGCACTCCTGAAAGAAAGGATAATGCGGAGACATGGCTTAGCCACAGCCTGGGGGACGTTTCCAGAATGAGATTTTCACTCTGCAGCGGAGTGGGCGCTGATATGAAACTTTCTGGCAGATTAAAACTGTGTGCCCGACCGCAGGAGAGCTTCTGTAAAGTTTGGAAGGTAGGAGACGAGATACTGGCAGAAGTAAAGCTGTGAGACCGTGCGTGAGTCGTGCTTCGGTAGCTCAGATGGTAGAGCACTTGCCCGCGAAAGGCAAAGGTCCCGAGTTCGAGTCTTGGTCGGGCACACAGTTTTAATCTGCCAGGAAGTTTCATATCAGCGCACACTCCGCTGCAGAGTGAAAATCTCATTCTGGACATCCATAGTTGCTCTGCTGTGCAAGTAAGAAATTTGTATGATTGTTCACAAAATATCTGACCACTGCCTGAGTTTGATTTGTAGCACCTGGTAATCATTCCCAATACAAGGAGGTCTGGAGTAGCCTCACTTCGTAATGTTACTGTAAAACATGGAGGCGCCACAGCGAGAGAGGTTAATTGTAGTCACGTGGAGTTCCCAGCAAGAACGATCAGATGACCGAACATTATCTTCAGAGCTATGCATTTCCCAGCAGCAAAGGGATGAGAGTTCTCCGAGTTCTAAACCACAAATATGCTGCTTCTGTGCAGTTGATGCTGTTTCTAGTAGTGTCGTTAAAGACACGTAAACAACTTGGAAGCTCGTAATCTCTTTTATTGCCAAGGCCACGGCTGACTTACGTCCACATCCACATGAATTTCTGTTAGCTATGCACGGCGTACGAACTCATCGTAGGCAGACCGTTTAGTTCTCAACCATCACTATAATTATTGAACACAATATTTTGTTCAGCCAGCGTCAGCAACAGGTGCAGTAGCAGTAGTAGATAATTGGGGAACAGCACAGGACCGAGATATCCAAACGAAAGCGTTGCTAAGTCAGCATCATATCGTAAACCTACAACCGTTAACCCTTTAATATGCCATATTTCTGAGACTTACCTGTCGTACACATAAATACTACGCGGTGTGCCTGACTCGGAAGCGGATCGCCTTTCACAGAAGTCACCCTCATTTAAACTTCCCGTAACACTCGTACACTTGCTGCAGGGACGCACACGAATCACAGTACTCTGCTATAATCCTGCAGTTCACCTCCACATATTTATCTGCTTCACCATTCAAAAAATGTATCACAGATCTCGCCGCGACGCAGTCCATATGAACAGTGGGGCAGCCATCTTTGCACTGACGCAACTTCCTTTTCTATAGTGCAGCAGCAGCCTGCCAACAACTGGCCATTTGCCAAATCACAGGGATAGTTCCTACCAACTGTCAAATCCATAGTACAACTTTCGGGAATTTTATTGTACTTTTTAGGTTTGCACCTTAATCGCCTTTGCACAACCGATGAATAACATTATCGAAGGATCACTAGCATGTTGACCCTTTGACACTAAAGACGATAAGAAAACGAAATGCAAAACTGTAACAAGAACTACTAAAGAAAAAATGCATAGCTGCTATGTAGGAATAAATCGTCTTGCCGAGAGACGGACGTAGATTAGCTAGAAATTATTTAAAAGAATGTGTGAAAGCGGAATGCAGCACAGATCATGATTCCGAGATGTATGGAAACCTGCGTACGCAAGAGTGACTCTTGGAATACCAATGAATATAAGATTAGCGTTCATAGTCGGTTTCATGTCTTCTACCTGTTTGAATGGAAAATTACCTGACCATTGAGAAACGATAGTGGCAATAGCGAGTATCCTGCCGACAGCAGAAATGCGAAACCCACACGGAGGAAAACATCGCCATTACTGGCAGCGAGCGAGTGAGTACTTGTTGCTTGTCCCTGTATCCCATTACCGACAGCAGCTCCCAAGAATGGAACAAGAAGGTAAAAGCCTGCTGCTAACTTGCAAAAAACACGCTGTTCCAGGTCTTTCTGTGAAAAAAATTGAGATTTGTTACTAAATTGTAATTTATTTGTCAACATTGGATGTACATGAATAACAAACAAGACTGCAGGATTCAAAATTTATATTGTAAATATTACTTTCAGAATCTATGGCAGGAGAAGTACTGCTGAGTGCACAAGGGATCTGAGAAACATGTTCACGATAGGACGGACTGAAGCGGACTCCATGTTGTATTGATTGTCCGGGAGTAGCAGTTGTGAAAAACAATCATTTTGAGTGCAAAGAAAAATTTTCAAGTTGTTTTGGTTTTCCTTTTGCGAAACAGAGTATTGGTGGTTAATTGAAGAAGCTAATA
Source organism: Schistocerca nitens (assembly GCF_023898315.1). NCBI lineage: Eukaryota > Metazoa > Arthropoda > Insecta > Orthoptera > Acrididae > Schistocerca > Schistocerca nitens. The sequence goes on along the minus strand of NC_064618.1, from coordinate 467,339,909 downwards.
TAATATTGCAATGCAACTGACCAACTACAAGAACACAACACCACACATCAATGTTGATATGAGATTCATTGCGAGCACCACAAGTCTATACTACAATGTAAAAACAAGCTGTTGTTTAATGTTGTTATCAAAACCTGTAAAAGAGCTTGACCGATTTACTTCAGATATTTACAGATACTCTAATAAATCATCCGACGGACATATATTTTTAATATATATGGTACATCAATATTTCAAATCTGTATTACAACGCAGAGAGAAGTTAATGTCTAACTTTGCCTGGAAGTGATTGACTGATTTACTTCAAATTTTCTTTCACAATGCTCTGATAAAGGCCACATATTTCTTTAATATATATGGTGTATAAATATATATCTTTACTACGATATAAAGAGAAGTTGATGTTTAACTTTATTGCCAAAAATCTTGAAAAGTTCTTGATCGATTTACTTCAAAATTTTTCACTATTCTCTGAGAAACGTTCGGACAGACAAAGGCTAGATATTTCTTTAATATACAAATTGTGTATAAATATGCATATATTATATAAAAGGGAAAAGTTATTAGGAAGAATCTCCAAAACTTTTTGAACCCCTTAATTCAAAATTTTACACGATACTCTAATAAGTGTTCGAAAGGATGCAGGTTATTTATCTTTTAACATAAATATGTATATATACGTGTATTATACCTAAAGAGGAAATGCTGATAGCAAAAATCTCGGAACGTTCTTCACCAGTTTACTACATATTTTTACATGATGCTCCAATAAACGTGCGCACAGACATTGGCTACACATTTTTTAATTTGTTAGCAATTCTTGACCGACTTGCTTGAAATTTTTATAGGTTATTCTAATAAACATTTGGATATATTTAGACTATATTAATTACAATGCAATCCATATATACCCGTTGTGAGCAGCGATCGTTGGATATGGATAAATACACACAATGGGAAAAAGAACAGCAGTCGATCGCGAGATCCGTCATTTTATTACAGCACATCTAGATTTTTAACTATCACATAGTCATCTTCAGTACGTATAACAACAGATGCATTAGTACAAAGTATCACATTGTATACAATATTGGTGGTGTACAACACACAGGACTCTAACGTTGTATGTATAGAGAGGGTAGGGCGATTAAAGCTGTTTGTGGAAATATCTGCGTCAGTACAACCCAGATGAAAAACAGGTTGCAAGAAAAGTTGTTCATCTCGAAAGTGGACATCCAATAACACTAAACTCAACCCCCTGTCCCATCACCTTTGAAATCTCCAGTAGGAAACACCAATTTCTATTGCGGATTCGAATTCTCCTGGAAAAAAAATAGGCGTAACTTTTGTATGGAGCAATTTTATGGTTGCGTGATGGATGGCGCTGTAGTCGACACAAATCAAAATGGGTTACAAACCGTTGAAAAGTGATACGGGAATGTTCGACATATTAAACACTGACTGTAAAATATTTTCTACCCTCAAATAACCGTGTGTGATACTCGGATGGCGAACATACTTCACAGTTCTTGGTCAGAGTCTCGCTGTGGGCGCAAAACTTCGAGGTGCAAGGATGCAGTTCCATTGTATCGATCGCGGAAGTGGCCGTAACGCGAACGACGGACAAGGAAACGGCGGCACGAAACGGGCGCGGTTCACTGTACTGCGAACATTCGAATCGGAAACATCCCTTCCTACGAGTGGAACGACGTTGACGACTGCGGAGAGGGTATATATCACTACATCATACTTTATGTCAAATAGGCTTGTAGAAGTAGCTCGTCAACGGTATGCGAGCCTTTTCCATGTAAGGAATATTCCTTCTGCAGCGACATTTCGCAGTATTATCCAACTGTTTACTGCAACTGGAAATATTCAACCCACATGAAGAATCAGACCACGGCCTGCGACGAAGGAAAATGCAGCAGAAAATGTTCTAGCTGTAATTGTTGTTTATCTTTACATTAGTGCGCGGTAAATCGCACGAGGTGCATGAATTTCGCGACAAAGTGTTCTGCGCATACTGCATGAGCGCAAATACTTCCCATTTCACCTGACGTCGCATCAAGCCGTACACGAGGGCAACTTTCAAAGCCGGTCGAACTTTTGCAGCTGGATACAACAACAACTAGCAGCTAATAATGATCTTCATTCACAGATACTTTCCACTGTTGAAGCAACGTTTACGAATCGTGGTCACGTGAATCGGTATAAATGCATTATTAGGCAGTGGAGAATCCCTACTGGTTAACGCAAGTCTAGTTTCAACGCCCCTTGTGTGTCAGTGTTTTAAGCGGTGTCTTAAGTACCCAGATAATTAGTCCATACTTCATAGACAGTAATGTGAATGGTCGAATTTATGGTGAATTTTTAGACAGTACTTTGTCAGTACTACTGGAAGAAGTCCCACTTCAAACAAGAATGGATGTATGATTTCAACACGATGGCTGTCCTGTGCATTATTCATGGATATCTCGAGAAGTTCTGAATCGACACTATCCTGGATGAGGAGGTCCTCATGCGTGGCCTGTGTATTCATCCGATTTGACGCCTACCGATTTTTCTCCTATGAGTAAAGCTAAAAGCGAAATCATACATAGATCTACGAACAACCTCCGTAAATATGCGGTAGCGAATTATCACTGACTGTGCAAACATTAGTGAAGAGACTCTTACAGACGTAGGATTGCCTTTCAGAAATAGGGGTGCAATGTACATTGCAAAAAACAGGCACCATTTTTCGTTAAAACATGAAGATTTGTGAGAGACAAGGGGATTCACCTAAAACAAGCACCCTGATGGTGAGAGGCAAGCACCCCAAAGGGAACAAAACGCTACTACGTTCACATCGTTCTTCCTGGGTCATGATAAATGTAATTGTTACTGCACTGATCAACAAACCAACGACATGTTCCAACCGCTTTCCATTTCGGCGCTATCTGTGAAGGTAATTACTCAAGTAACGAGGACATCGTAATGTTTATGGTCTTGAGAATCACACTGGTTTGCTACAAAGCACCGATGTTGCATTACAGAATGTAAGAATACCGACCTACTACCCTCTTGGGAACCTTATCTGTCGGATAATTTCCTGAGGTACGATCATGTTTCAACGGACTGCAATCCAAATGTTAAACACTTTTCCCCAGAGAATCCGCATCCGCATTAAAAATTCGGGGTTCCTATTGAATATTTTAAAGCTGTGTCCCCACCCCACCTCTTGGGGATGGGGTAGGGGGTTGAACGTAGTGTCATTCGCCTTCGAGGCGAACATCTGTTATTACAAACATTTTTGTAACCCCATGTGTAGTTTACCATATATTTCCCGAAATAGTTTTAACCACTCTACCCTGTATAATCAGGTGTTTCAAAAGTACACCAACAAACTTCGAGGGGATATAGAAGGTGCCTTGAGGAACAAAATGAGGATAGGAACCCATGTCCGGAAACGTCTTTCAGCGACGCTGGAGAGCGACAAAATTGTAGTCTCCGGCACCAGCATATACGCCGATGAGCCTAAATGTTATGACCAGCTGCTTAATAGCTGTACTGCCCGTCTTTGGAACGAAATAAATCACTGATTCCGCATATCAGAGATCCAACAGTTTGCTGATAGGTTTGTGGAGGTATGTTACATTAGATGTCTGCGCACAGGTCATGTAATTCGAGTAAATAAGGAGCCGCTGATTTGCGTGCTTGGTGATAGCACCCGATGGCCTATGTAAATCCCATGGGTTCCAGAGGATTTACGTCAGGCGAATCTTGTCGCCGAGCAGTCAACGTGACTTCACTATAATACTCCTCAAATCACTGCAGCACGGTTATGGCTCCCAGACAAGGACAATTATGCTGGTGAAACATGACGTTCTCGTCGGGAAAGACATCGAGCGTGAAATGATACCGGTGGTTCCCAACTGTCAGAGTGTCTTCGATTACTACCAAATGTCCTATGCAAGCGCCGAAGAATGTCCCTCATAGTACATTACTGCTGTCATCAGTCTGCGACCGTGGCGTGCTGCACGTTTGGAGCCGCCGTTCACCTCGATGGCAACCATAGACCTACTGTAGCAAAAATATGATTCACCCGAAAAGTCGCACGTTTCCAGTGATCGACTGTCGAATCCCGATGGTCCCGTGCCCATTTGCCCACTGCAGTCGTAATTGTCGATGCCGCTGAATCAATATGTGAACATCTGAGAGTGGTCTGCTGCGGAGCTCAATATCCAACAATGTACAATGAACGGTGTGCGCCGAAACACTTCTGCGTGCACCAGGGTTGTGCTCATTCGGTAGACACGCCACAAATCATCATTTATCCTAATTTACAGAGAAAACAAGCTACGAAGCCATATTCTATGAAAATTTGTGACGTCCAATCATTTAGCACCTAGTAGTAGTTTCACTGCGCTTCTACTTCTTTCCGTAGATTCTCACGACAGTAGCACGTGGACATTTGACCAGTTTCACCGTTTCCGAGATGCTCGTTCACAAGCTGACGGTAATAATAATCTGCCCTTTGTCAAAGACGCTAATCTCAATGTAATTCCCCATTTGCAGGCCATATCTTCGCTAGGATGATCCCCCGTCAGTGTCTGCTCTGCTTACATATTTTTATTACCGCGTCACGTGCCTGCAACGCCACCAGGTAGCATCCAACGTGGTTGTGGTCAGTGGTCATAAAATTTTGGCTGATCATTGTATGTATGCCTGTATGTATGTATGTATGTACCTACAGGGCGATTCCGTGATGATGTTAGAAACTTTCAGGGATCATGGATAAGATGTATTTATCAATTTGAGGGAACGGATCCTGGTCCGGAAACGAACGAGTACAAAGTTACAATCGAAAATCGTTTGACACCTCTGACAGTGGAATACATGTACCGCTTCTGTTGTTGCTAAGACTGTAAGATAGGAAACTTTCAGAGATGGTAGTATGGACCAAAACAAGGAAAAAAAGGCCAGTAAACACGGACCCTAAAATGGGTACCCGAGTTGCTATGAGTACTTGTTCGTCTTCGCTACTGTGAAACCCATCTTCTCTGTTGAACAAGTGCTCATAGCTCTTAAGGTATGCATTTTAGAGTCCATATTTACTGGATATTTATTCTTGTTTTGGTCCACATAACCTACTTTCGCAACGTGAATAAAAAGCTTGCTACAGGAGAAATATACGCCGGTCGGGGTAGCCGTGCGTTTCTAGGCGCTACAGTCTGGAACCCCGTGACCGCTACGGTCGCAGGTTCGAATCCTGCCTCGGGCATGGATGTGTGTGATGTCCTTAGGTTTAAGTAGTTCTAAGTTCTAGGGGACTGATGACCTCAGAAGTCAAGCCCCACAGTGCTCAGAGCCATTTGAACCATTTGAGAGATATACAGACGCCGGTGCCTATAACTTCGACGCTCTGTAGTGTCGTTGGATGACGTTTCGGGACACGGGTTCCTATCTACATTTTGTTGCTCGAGACACCTTCTACATCCCCTCAAAGTGTGTCGGGGTAATTCTGAAACATCCTGTGTAATAGAGAAAAGTTGATAGCAAAAATCTCGAAAAGATCTAAATCGATTTACTTCGTACACGATACTCCAATAAGCATTCAACACACTTATATGTAGGGGGATTCGTTGTTAGCAAAAATCCCGATAATTTCTTGACCGATTTACTTTATATTTCTAACGATATTCTAATAAACTTCCGGACGGACATACGTAGCATACCTTTTACTATATATATATATATATATATATATATATATATATATATATATATATATATATATATATATTTTGAAAGGTGGCTACACTGAGCCACAGCGCCAGAGATCGCGCTAGAGAGTATTGTTCCGCCGCCTCCACTGGCAGTGATTATTGAGAACTCGTAGTGGGCAGTGCTTTGGGAGAACTCGTGGTAGTCAGTGCTGAGATGTCGTAGTGAGGAGTGTTTGTTGAGATGAGCTAGTAGACAGTGCTTACTGAGATGTGATACTGAAAAGTTCTTGTTGAGATGTGATAGTAGCGAGTCGGTGTGGAGAGATTGTAATGTCTAGAGTGCTTTTCATCAATATAAAGTAAGGTAACAAACTACTTTTCTTTTCTTTCTCATTATTTCAATGTCCTGAATAATGCGTCATTACAGGTTCAGTCAACAAAGCATCTGGCTTGTGTTCTTGTATTAGAGTGTAATTCTGGTTTTCTTGAGTAATTATGGTATTTCTATTTTCTTTAATTAATTCAGTATAAATGATATTTAAAATTTCTTGTGTTGTTGAAGAAGAACCGTGCCAGATGCGTACGTTGAGTCATACTTCCACACACAGAACAGTTATACTTGTGCTTTGGTTTCGTAGGTTTTATAGTTGCTGGGGACTTAATTAATTAATTGTGTTAATGAAAATTTCCATTTCATTCTTTGTTGTTGTTCTATGCAGTCAGATTGCGTAATAATACTAGTCAGGGCTAACCGTTTACGAGACTTCGTAATCGGACAGACAGCTACCAAAATTATTTGCATTCTATTTTAGTTAAGCCCCCATGCACGTGGCGACCGCTGCTTCGGATCGTCCCTTGGAATCTTCTGATTGTAAAAATAGTAGACAGTAGTATTGTTGTAGTAATTTGTAGTTTAGTAATTGTAGTCTATTTGCATGAGTAGATTTGGTAATTGTCATTCTTCTAATGGTATTTTTTTTTGCAAAATTTTATTTTTTGTTGTCTTGTCTATGGGTGTGACAATTTAGTGCAATTATTTCAATTTTTCGATTAATCGTGTTTGAGGGAAACATTTCGTGTGAATGGTATTGTTGGAGATAAAGAGTCATTGTGTGTAATTTTCATATAGTGACGAGTTTTATATATTTTGTAAATGATTACGCGATCAATGAAAAAGGCAAAAATGATGAATAGTGAGAATGACGAAATTGTTGACATGGCGAACTCGCCAACACAGGACAACAGTATGATGAATAATGGTGTGGAAAACAATGTAATAAGTCGCGAAAATAATCCGGAAACAGTTCAAAATTTTTCACAATCGAAAAATTCTCAGATTACGAGATTAACGACAGAAGAAATGGAGCAGTTGATGGGTGCTATACTGAATTTGGGTACTGAAATAAAATCATATAGGGAATTAATGGAAACATGGTTAGACTCACTGGGATCACAGTTACGATCTGAAGTTAAAACAGAGATAGGAACAAGTAAAACCGAGATGGAAACAATGACAACACAGTTAGGCTCACGAACAGGGACATGTTTCAAAAACATGAAAGATGAATCAAAAAAAGAAATTAGAGAAGAAGTACAACCGGTTTTGAATGCTCACAATAATAGTTTAATTTCAACAGGAATTAGACAAGAGGAACAGGACAGGGAACAGGAAGAAAAAGATCGCGTGATAGTACAAAAATTTTCAGAGTTAAATTTACAACGTGCACACGATAAGGAAGAAATATTTGAGAGAATCGAGGAATCCGTACCAAATGACAGAATAAATAATCTAACACAACAATATGAACAGTTAACTACCAAATGTGTCAATACTGAAACCCGAGTCGCGACACTTGCTGAAGACGTAAATAATCAGAAAGAACAAATAAGCCGGCCGAAGTGGCCGTGCGGTTAAAGGCGCTGCAGTCTGGAACCGCAAGACCGCTACGGTCGCAGGTTCGAATCCTGCCTCGGGCATGGATGTTTGTGATGTCCTTAGGTTAGTTAGGTTTAACTAGTTCTAAGTTCTAGGGGACTAATGACCTCAGAAGTTGAGTCCCATAGTGCTCAGAGCCAGAGAACAAATAGGTGACTTATCGGAAAGAGTTGAGGAGATTACAGATAAATCGATAAGTCTTAGCTTAAATAGGGACAGAGATTCGGATGATACAGCTCCATTGCCATTTGCAAAAACAGAGGAGTACCAGAGCATAAATAAACATGTTGACAATCAGGGAAAATTTAATGAACACGTTAAAAGGGAAGTTGAAGCATTACGAATGCAAGTCAAACAAACTGAAGGCGAAATTGTAGGAAAAGACAGTAGAAGAAATTTAAAATCACAGATAGCAGAGGGGTTTCAAGAAAGTAATTTATTTCATTTACGAGACGCAACAAGAGAGCGCCAGGCGCGCGAACTTGACAATAATCGACATTCGGACTGGAACAGTCGCGGTAGGTCTTTGTCGCCACGAGGCGAAAACTTTGACTATAAACACTTTTTGACTGTTCGTAAATTTAAGATCTTCCGCAATTCTAAGAATGACATACATCCATGTGCATGGTTAAATCAATTTACGTACGCACTTCCGGCGAATTTGCCACTAAGTCACAAACTGAAATTTATGTGCAGCTATTAAAGTCCTCAGGGGATTCACTATACTAAGTGAATATGTGCCGTAGCGTTCACAGGGCCCCGAGCTGTAGTGGTGCTATTTCCCTTTTAGTTTTCTGCACCGCTGCCTACTCTTTCACTATTCTTTGCATCTATAAAAACAACTCTTCTACTATCCATCTATCTAGACAGTAGGTAAAGAATAAGCGGATTTGACTGTTTTACCCAAAAGTGACTTTGGAAATTACCGTTTGGACTTATTGTATCTTCAGCAGCATTCATTCGTAGCTTAAATGAAATTTTACCTGTTTATCTTCGTGACAATATTACTTCATATGTTGACGATATTCTTATTGCTAAACGTTCTTGGAGTGAGCATAACAAAATTTTGGATTCATTACGAAATTTTACCTGTTTATCTTCGTGACAATATTACTTCATATGTTGACGATATTCGTATTGCTAAACGCTCTTGGAGTGAGCATAACAAAATTTTGGATTCATTATTACGTATCTTTGCAAGAGTTGGCATTACTGTAAAGTTAGAAAAATCTGAAATTGGTCGTTCACAGGTGAAATTTCTCGGTCACATTATTTCTACAGAAGGTATTCTTCCTGATCCAGAAACGCTAGACGCAATTCGTAATTATGCTGTTCCTACTACAAAACGTGATGTTCGTAGTTTCCTTGGTGTCTGTAATTTTCTTAGACGCTTTGTTAGATTGGACAATTTGGCCACACCTCGTTTATGTGAACTATCTGGAAAGAAATCTAATTGGTGTTGGGATGAGGAAGCTCATTCAGAATTTGAACAACTTCGTGATGCTTTAGTTGCTGCTCCACTTCTTTCGCATCCGGATTTATCTAAAGACTTTTGTTTGGCGACGGACTCATCATACAAAGGCCTAGGTGCACATTTATTTCAAGAGATAGAAGAAAACGGCGTTGTAGTACAGAAGACTATTGCATTTGGAAGTCGTGTTCTCTCTAAATCCGAAAAGAATTATTCGATTACGGAACTTGAAGCTTTGGCTGTTGTTTGGGCTTTCACAAAATTTCGCACATTTTTGTTCGGTAGACATACTAAGCTTTACACTGATCATCGAGCTTTGGAATTTCTTATGTCGACAAAATTAACTCATGGCAGATTGTCACGATGGACGTTGTACCTACAGGAATTTGATTTTAGTATTGTTTACATACAGGGATCTTCAAATATTGTTGCTGATGCTTTATCACGTGCACCTATGGGTTTGAAACAAAGTGCAGAGGAGGACTGCAAAGAAAACCATTATTGTTTGATGTACATTCAAGGTGTTGCGTTTGAGAACTTTATTTCGTCTTCGCTCCAGGACATCGCTAAGGAGCAAAATAAGGATCCAATCTGGAAGGACATTAAGGAGAAGTGGAGGAGAAAGGAAAGCGTAGCGATCAGACAGTATTATTTAGTTCGCAACGACATTCTTTTTAAACGAAAATCGGTCGACAACTGTGTTTGGTTAGTTTGTATTCCTGATGAGTGGGTCAATAAATTGATTTGGTACACACATTTCAGTTATGCGCACTTTGGTCCCAGAAAATACTTTCATAAATTACGAGAAAATTGCTACTTCAGCAATATGGAAAAACGTATTCGTTATGTTCTTGACAAATGCAAATTATGTCAAATGGCTAAGCCGCCAACTGTTTCTCACAGAGCACCGTTGTTTCCTATCATTCCAGCGAAATTAAAGGACATGGCTGCAGTCGATTTGTTCGGTCCAGTGGTTCGTTCTACTAATGGTTTTGCGTACATTTTCGTAGCAGTGGAATTGACATCAAAATATGTGTGTTTTACACCTTTACGCAAAGCAACAGCTCGTTCAGTATCTAATGCTTTCATCAAACATTTTCTTAAAGAAGTTGGTCATGTTGATAAGGTTATATCAGATAATGGATCACAGTTTCGCTCTAAAATTTGGCTTCGTACTCAACGGCGTCGTAAGATTAAACCAATTTTTATTTCACTTTTTCACCCTCAATCTAATGCTTCAGAAAGATGGATGAAGGAAATCAATAAATTGTGCCGTCTTTATTGTCATCAGAATCACAGAACTTGGGATCAGTATCTTCATATTTTTCAAAACATTCTGAATGAACTTCCTAATGACTCAACTTCTTTACCGCCTCTATTGATATTAAAAAATAGAGTACCAACAAATCGCATTTCTGAAATCGTTCCTTTTCCGCCTTCACGGAAACTGCGGCATTCTGAAGTTGTCAACCTGGCTCTACGAAATATTGCGTCTGCGGCTGCAAGAAGAGAGAAATCAGCTAAACGTCCTGGTCGTTTAAAAATCTTGTCAGTTGGTCAGAAGGTATTAATTAAGTCCCACCGTTTGTCTCACAAAGGAAAAGGCTTGTGTCGCAAATTTTTTCTGCTTTATAATGGTCCATATAGGGTTCGCAAAATCATTCATGATAACACTGTTGAAATAGAAACTCTTAAATCTCGACGCTCTAAAGGAATACATCATATATCGAACGTAAAATTTTTTGTGGAATGACATACTTCAGAGAAACCAACAGCTATACGTAAACATGCAGAGAATGCAAGGATACCGCGCCGTGTTCCGGCGGCGGCAGATACTCAAAGCAACAGTGAAGTCTGCGCGCCGCACAAGGCAGTCGTTGACCGCAAACAATCACTTTCCACGTCACGCGCCTACAGCTGATCGAGCGCTCAGTGCGAATGCACTGACAGACGTAACAAATACACAGTCTAATTTCTCAGATTAAATTCAGTATAAAGCTATAGTGACTTGATGAACTATGTTATTAACGTTCAGTATTTTTCAGGATACGGTTGTGTAAAATATTTAAGACCTTCAGGTAAATTCTGTGCGTGTCCGACGTTAAGACGACTTGCTATGGAGAAAATTTCAGGAAGAATGTAATTTCGAAAAAAAAAGTAATAAACCAAAAAGGTAACGATTAATTGAGTTTATTTTTCAGGTAACATATTTCCACTTAGGTACGTACTTAGGACGTAATTTGCTGCTCGCGATTACGTGATTTATACTTTGTGCTAAATTTCATGTTCTATGAATTTACTTGTGAAGCGACGTGCTTGCGTACATTAACTGATTTTGACAATGTTTGATTAATGAACAGGGTTGTTACGTGTGTACATTATGCATCGCTTGGCTGCACTGCTTTTTCACTGATGTCATATTTTTTTATTATGTGCCTGCTGTGCTTATTTATTTAAATTGTAATTGACAACTGATTAATTGTGCTGACTGTGGTTATGTATGTAAGATATACTTTATGATTTATCTGCTTGCGCCTTCATATTTACTTATTAAGATGACACACGAACATTTATTTGCTTATGCTGATATGATGCTAATGACTTGTTTATTACGTAAGATATATGATTGCTGCTGTGCGTATGGATTGCATATTTACACATTTCTGTTTAGTTGTCATAAGTACTCTTCAGTTTAAAATATAGCAATGCTGATGTACTGTGTACGAACATAGAGTTTAGGTTACACTGTGGTATTAATTATAGATTGTTCGCTTGGCAGAGCCTCATTGTAGGGATTGTGCTACATCGATTTGTTGACATTCTGTTCTCTACTGGTATATTGTCGCGCTATTGCATGTTTTGCTTACGTTCAGTGCCTTATATTTTTAAGATAAGAAAATGAACTGCTATAATTCTACGAACGACATTGGTACAAGAAACTGCATAGAAGTCACATGAGCTGGAGGTTTTATGGAAGCTGTATAAATTTATGCTAATAGGAAGGAAGCTAACGACATGACATACCAACACTAGGTTAGACCATTGACAGTTATTACACTGCATTCTTCGTGAGTAATTGAAATAGGAAGTGACACTCGACACAAAAAATACTCCACATGTTTGTTTCTGCCATGATTCTTGAAGTGGTGTACACACTGTGAAATATTATGATCATTCACACTCCGTAATCGTACTTAATTACTGAGAGTTATTCGAACTAAGTCTGTTAGAGGTCATGTATGCATTTATTTTATTTAATGATGGACAGGGTAACCAAGATGTATCTTATAATTTATAATGAGTAGAAGATTTGGCTCAGATGGATTACACGAGAGGTTGTGTGTTGACATTGTGTCTTCGGATTGTATGAGATGATGAATTGAGGTTTGCATTAGCATTTTGTCTGCACTTGTTCGAGGAGACTGACTAGAGGAAAGAGTTGTTATGGAAGTGAAATGATATTGGCAATGAGGTTATATATATCGACGTATTGAAGAGGTATGATTGAGATATTGAGATTATGTGAAGTTGATGATTATTGGAGTTTTCGTGGACAAGAGGTAAGGTAAATGATATTGATGATCGATGTATTGAAGAGGTATTATTGAAGTATTGAGATTATGTGATGCTGATGATTATTGGAGTTTGGTGGATAAGAGGTGAAGTAAGTGAGGAGCATTTTTTTTTTTTTTTGTTGGTCTATATGGACCAAGGAGGATAAAGATGGCAGACTAGAACACTCAAGTAGAAGGAAGATTGTCTACACACACACTTTGTTAAATCACTAAGCAGTATATACTTTTTTTTTGGAGAGAGGAAGTAATTGCATATCTTGGCTCACTGACAGTTGTCCAGCAACCGTACATTTTGATCTGGCTTGGCAAACATTGGTCTTGACATGATGACTATGACGTTGACTAACTATTATTGACTGTTATACATTGCTGCCACTACTACTTGATACACATGATGAACATAAAATTTTGACAGAATTGCATTTACACAGTTAACACTATTCAACTACACAGTAGCACTAAATGTGGATGAAAGATGAGTGAGTGTGTTTTGTGTGTTTTCCTTTCCCTATCCCAAATTGGTACCAACCTATCTCCTAAATATTATTTTACTTGTTGTTGTGGCTTGCACTGACACCCATAAAAATTATAGGTTTACTGATATTTGTGTATTTGTAATATTTAATATGACAATTATCTGACATCATTTGTGTGTTTGTTATGATTTGTATGTTTAGTGTAAAAGCATTGTATGTGTATTCAAACTATTGTTCATGCCTGAACTGTCTGATTAGTGATGGTGCTGCACTTTTCAATATGATGTGTGACATTTAGTCATGTTTAATTTCTGCTGATGAACAGTGTGATTAGTGAAAGTGAATACTATGGACTGCGGTCTGCACCTGTTCAACATTGCTGGTGCCACCAATGGAACTGCTTATACTGAAATGGTGTTACTTGTTGATGTCTGCACCTGCTCAACATTGCTGGGTGCCACTGATGGACTGCTTCTACTGAAATGATGTCACTTGTTGGTGTCTGCACCTGCTCAACATTGCTGGGTGCCACTGATGGACTGCTTCTACTGAAAAGATGTCACCTGTTGCTGTGTGCACCTGTTCAACATTGCTGGTGCCACTAATGGAACTGCTTATACTGAAATGGTGTTACTTGTTGCTGTCTGCACCTGCTCAACATTGCTGGGTGCCACTGATGGAATGTTTCTACTGAAAAGATGTTACTTGTGGGTGTCTGCACCTGTTCAACATTGCTGGTGACACTAATGGAACTGCTTACACTGAAATGGTGTTACTTGTTGGTGTCTGCACCTGTTCAAGATTACTGGGTGCCACTGATGGACTGTTTCTACTGAAAAGATGTTACTTGTTGGTGTCTGCACCTATTCAACATTACTGGGTGCCACTGATGGACTGTTTCTACCGAAAAAATGTCACTTGTTGGTTTTTGCACCTGTTGACCATTGCTGGGTGCTACTGCTGGAACTGTCAACTGCTTATTCTTGAGCTATGGAAAGCGTTTATGTGAATATTTGTATTAACTGATTTTTTTGTGTATTACTGTTTGTGAAAAGTTATGAGACTCTTACCTGCACATATTCGTCATTGCTGACGCTATTGATTGAACTGTTGAACCACATAATACTTGTGTAAACTGTTATGTAAAGTCACATGTATGAAAGAATTTGTATTGCTTACTGTATTTTATATATTAGGTTATTGAAAGGTCAGTGCAAAGCCAAAATTTTATCTAGTTATATGATATTTACGCATTAATATATCTTTTATTTTTGTCTGTATTTTTTTTGACGAATTTGGTGGTATTTTCACCACCAATGCTGGCAAAAATACCATCACATTCTAGCCTGTGGAGGAAGGCCATATGAAAGGTGGCTACACTGAGCCACAGCGCCAGAGATCGCGCTAGAGAGTATTGTTCCGCCGCCTCCACTGGCAGTGATTATTGAGAACTCGTAGTGGGCAGTGCTTTGGGAGAACTCGTGGTAGTCAGTGCTGAGATGTCGTAGTGAGGAGTGTTTGTTGAGATGAGCTAGTAGGCAGTGCTTACTGAGATGTGATACTGAAAAGTTCTTGTTGAGATGTGATAGTAGCGAGTCGGTGTGGAGAGATTGTAATGTCTAGAGTGCTTTTCATCGATATAAATTAAGGTAACAAACTACTTTTCTTTCTCATTATTTCAATGTCCTGAATAATGCGTCATTACAGGTTCAGTCAACAAAGCATCTGGCTTGTGTTCTTGTATTAGAGTGTAATTCTGGTTTTCTTGAGTAATTATGGTATTTCAATTTTCTTTAATTAATTCAGTATAAATGATATTTAAAATTTCTTGTGTTGTTGAAGAAGAACCGTGCCAGATGCGTACGTTGAGTCATACTTCCACACACAGAACAGTTATACTTGTGCTTTGGTTTCGTAGGTTTTATAGTTGCTGGGGACTTAATTAATTAATTGTGTTAATGAAAATTTCCATTTCATTCTTTGTTGTTGTTCTATGCAGTCAGATTGCGTAATAATACTAGTCAGGGCCAACCGTTTACGAGACTTCGTAATCGGACAGACAGCTACCAAAATTATTTGCATTCTATTTTAATTAAGCCCCCATGCACGCTCCATTTCTTCTGTCGTTAATCTCGTAATCTGAGAATTTTTCGATTGTGAAAAATTTTGAACTGTTTCCGGATTATTTTCGCGACTTATTACATTGTTTTCCACACCATTATTCATCATACTGTTGTCCTGTGTTGGCGAGTTCGCCATGTCAACAATTTCGTCATTCTCACTATTCATCATTTCTGCCTTTTTCATTGATCGCGTAATCATTTACAAAATATATAAAACTCGTCACTATATGAAAATTACACACAATGACTCTATCTCCAACAATACCATTCACACGAAATGTTTCCCTCAAACACGATTAATCGAAAAATTGAAATAATTGCACTAAATTGTCACACCCATAGACAAGACAACAAAAAATTGCCTGTATATATATATATATATATATATATATATATATATATATATACTGGGGGACTATTAAAAAAACAGAGAGATTCCAGAAACGGGTTCCTGAATAGAAATGGAGGAAAAAGGTCCTATGAACATATGTCCGGAGATGGATGGTGTGCGTGTAACGACAACAAATCGTCCCGGAACACAGTACAGAGTCGCATCGCATCCACGTCACAACAGATGTTCAAAGTGGCTTTCATGGGTGTTGTGTCTAGACAAGACAGCCTAGACACAATGAGAGGAAGCCGAAAGGCACGCGCTTAAACTCACGCAGGCTGGCGTGAGGTCTGAAACAGGATACGTAATGAATGCTATAAATAAAAGTACGTAGCTGCTGGAATACTTAACTTTAATCCACATTTGTAGAACATCGCTCTTGATGATACATTAATAGAATCTCAATATCAATTGAATACGGCGCCTTGCTAGGTCGTAGCAAATGTAGCTGAAGGCTATGCTAACTATCGTCTCGGCAAATGAGAGCGTATTTGTCAGTGATCCATCTCTGGCTAAGTCGGCTGTACAACTGGGGCGAGTGCCAGGACGTCTCTCTAGACCTGCCGTGTGGTGGCGCTCGGTCTGCTATCACTGACAGTGGCGACACGCGGGTCCGACGTATACTACCGGACCGCGGCCGATTTAAAAGCTACCACCTAGCAAGTGTGGTGTCTGGCGGTGACACCACAATGGGATTGCATGTGGTAGGGATAGTAGCGATTCCCATGCAGGATACACATAGTCGTACTTTGGGTTACACCATGTTGGCGTGCCACTTGCCTGGAGCTTGTACTACGATTTGGTTCAGTATCCCGTAGAACCCGGTCCTCCAAGTCCTGTGTGCGCACAGTCCGCCGCCTGCCTCTGTCTGAAAAGATCCATGATCACACGAACACCCAAAAAGTGCTTGGAATGTTGCGTGATGTGGTTGGTGTCTGTGAGGATACTTGGTTTTGGTTCAGCCGTGCTGCCTCTCGACCGTTTCCATCTGCTTGGCTGTGCAGAAACACCATCTCGGCTTTTTCTCGGCATGAATACCCGACCATCTTGCTGCTTAAAGTACACTGGGTCAGTTACAGCCTGCAACACCAAATGAAACACGTAACACACGGCACATGGTCAGAAGCTGTCATTCTTCAGTTCGTTCGCACCATATCGTCTCAACGAAGCATTTCCGGTCACATGTTCATGTGTTAAATAAACTTAAAGAAATAGGGATTAACATCCCAACGACAACGATAACATGAAACAAGCTCTGGAAAGATATCCGCCGTGTCAGTTTCAAAAGAAGCGCACCGAAATTTGCCTTCAAGGATATAAGGAAACGGCGGAAAACCTAATTATGAACCACCGTCGTGCCGCTTGCAAAACCTGTGTATTACGACTGATCCATCTAGCTCCGCAGTCGTATCCGCGTGTAGGTGCAAAGTGAATGACTAAATTCAAGATACAGGGGTAAACTCATTTGCCAGACAAAGAGGAAACTGTGCCCAGTGACTGGAAGTAAGCACAGGCCACACCCATTCCACGAAGGGTAGCAAAAGAGATCCATAAATTTACCGTCCGATCTCGCTGACATCCGTCTGTTGTGGAATCCTAAAAAATATACTGGTGAGCAAAACTTAAGAACGAAGGTATTTTCCGCGTGACGTATCAATGGCGAGTAAAATACCTTGATGAAACCTGTAGCCTATATAGAAAGACTTCCTACAGTACATTACAGTACAGAACGTATCTGAAAGAAATACACAGTGAGACGAACAGAAATGCCAGATTTATTCAAAGACAGTAATTACGTTGAAGTCACCGAGCTTCATGTTGATATCTGGACATTACAGAAGGCGGGACATGGTTCTTAACAGCGTGTATAATGATCATGGACAGCGATATACGCTCTGCAACGCGCTCGCATGCTGGTCACAAATTCGGCAAGGAGTTCTTGTGGTAGAATGTTCCATTCCGTCATAAGCTCGGTTGACAACTGTTGGATGGCCGTTGGCACACGTGGACATCCTGCTGTACGTCTTCGCAATGCATCCCGCACTTGCTCTATGGGATTTTAGTCGGGAGAACGGACATACCTGTCCGTGCCCTTTCGTTCCAGGCGCTCTTCCACCTGCGCTGGTCGATGCGGTCGCGCATTTTCGTCCATAAAACTGAAGTCAGGGCCGCATGCAGCCCTGAAAATACGCACGCGGGAAAGCGGTACAGTGTTATAATGACGTTGACGGGTGACTGCACCATGTTCAAAGATTTGCAGGTCCGTGTGCCTATGCAATATTATGCTTCCCCGCACGCTAACACCTGGACCACCAGAACAACCGTGAGCTACAATGTTCCTGGGTAGATTACGCGGTTCCACCTCTCGCCATATTAGGGTACGCCCAGCATTCAGTGGTCGAGGTGTTATGGTGTGGGAAAGCACAATATTGCATGGGCGTACTGACCCCCAAATCATTGAACACGGTCCACTCACAAGTAAACGCTATTATGACATTGTACACATTCCTCGTATGCTTCTTTTTAGGAATGCATGCGGCCCTGGCCTCATTTTCAGGGATGACAACGCTCTACCGCATAGAACTGCGAAGGTGGAGGAACCGTTGCAAGCTGCACGTTTCTCCAACTTAAATACCATAGAACACGTGTGAGATGTATTGGGGAGATGTATTTCAGCACCTCCGCATGCACCAACGATCATCGACCAGCTGTCAGCCACTCTGGCAGAGGAATGGAACACCCTGTCTACAGGAGACAGCTGATGAGATGAACAAAATGACAATTGCATTCAAAGACGATTACAATTGCACTGAGCTCACCGCGATCCATGATGATCCGCTGGTCCTTATAAACTCCTCACTCACCATGTGACCAGTATGGGAGAACGTTGCAGAGTATGGCATCCCAACCAAGGTTGATGCACACCGTATTAAACATGTTCCACTTTTTGTAGTGTCCAAGGCACCATCATGATTCGCGGTGACTTGAATGTAATTACTGTCTTTGAATAAGAGTGTCGTACGTGTTCGTCTCATTGCCTGTTTCTGTCGGTAACCTTCTGTAGCAGTTCTTCACTTAACGAAGGTTTATTCACCACTTGCACATACAGGAGCGCGGAGCGAACTGCCTCCGGCCAGAACACTTACGGTTAATGTACAGTTACAGAAATTTCCAGTACAATGATTCTCGATATTTGCGGATACTTCTACACTACTGGCCATTAAAATTGCTATACAAAGAAGAAATGTAGATGATAAACGGGTGTTCATTGGACAAATATATTATACTAGAACTGACATGTTATTTCATTTTGACGCAATCTGGGTGCATAGATCCTGAGAAAACAACCACCTCTGGCCGTAATAACGGCCTTGATACGCCTGGGCATTGAGTCAAACAGAGCTTGGATGGCGTGTACAGGTACAGGTGCCCATGCAGCTTCAACACGATGCCACAGTTCATCAAGAGTAGTGACTGGCGTATTGTGACGAGCCAGTTGCTCGGCCACCATTGACCAGCCGTTTTCAATTGGTGAGAGATCTGGAGAATGTACTGGCCAGGGCAGCAGTCGAACATTTTCTGTATCCAGAAAGGCCCGTACAGGACGTGCCACATGCGGTCGTGTATTATCCTGCTGAAATGTAGGGTTTCGCTGGGATCGAATGAAGGGTAGAACCACGCGTCGTAACACATCTGAAATATAACGTCCACTGCTCAAAATGCCGTCAATGCGAGCAAGAGGTGACCGAGACGCGTAACCAATGGCACGCCATACCTTCACGCCAGGTGATACGCGAGTATGGCGATGACGAGTACACGCTTCCAATGTGCGTTCACCGCGATGTCACCAAACACGGATGTGACCATCATGATGCTGTAAACAGAACCTGGATTCATCCGAAAAAATGACGATTTGCCATTCGTGCGCCCAGGCTCGTCGTCGGGTACACCATCGCAAGCGCTCCTGTCTGTGATCCAGCGTCAAAGGTAACCGCAGCCACGGTGTCCGAGCTGATAGTCCATGCTGCTGCAAACGTCATCGACCTGTTCGTGCAGATGGTTGTTGTCATGCAAACGTCCCCATCTGCAAGATCCGTTACAGCCATGCGGATATGTCTGTCATCTCGACTGCTAGTGATACGAGGCCGTTGGGATCTAGCACGGCGTTCCGTATTACCCTCCTGAACCCACCGATTCCATATTCTGCTAACAGTCATTGGAGCTCGACCAACGCGAGCAGCAGTGTCGCGATACGATAAACCGCAATCGCGATAGGCTACAGTCCGACCTTTATCAAAGTCGGAAACGTGATGGTACGCATTTCTCCTCCTTACACGAGGCGTCACAACAACGTTTCACCAGGCAACGCCGGTCAACTGCTGTTTGTGTATGAGAAATCGGTTGGAAACTTACCTCATGTCAGCACGTTGTAGGTGTCGCCACCTGCGCCAACCTTGTGTGAATGCTCTGAGAAGCTAATCATTTGCATATCACAGCATCTTCTTCCTGTCGGTTAAATTTCGTGTCTGTTGCACGTCATCTTCGTGGTGCAGCTATTTTAATGGCCAGTAGTACAGAATGTCCTCGAAGCGAATATAGAAATTAAAATTTTACAGTTTAGGTGAGTTTTGAACTCATGATCCTCCATACAACAGTGTAGTATCATAATCGCTACACCACAGTCATGTTGCTACTGTGTTTCTTCTGCGAGAATATGGTCCAAATTTTATCGAGTTATGTTACATGGCCGTGACACATCAGGTTCAAAAATGGTTCAAATGGCTCTAATTACTATGGGACTTAACATCTGAGGTCATCAATCCCCTAGACTTAGAACTACTTAAACCTAACAAACGTAAGGACATCCCACACATCCATGCCCGAGGGAGGATTCGAACCTGCGACCGTAGCAGCAGCGTGATTCCAGACTGAAGCGCCTAGAACCGCTCGGCCACAAAGGGACAGCGACACAATCAGCCGACAGCTGTTTTCGCCCTTACGTTTTTCACACCAGGGTGATATGAGTTCAAACACAATGAAGTATTTTAAACAGAATGAAAATTCCGATGCCAGTTCCGGTAACATCGGTCATGTGTAATTTCTTGCAGCCATGGATCAAGTTAAACAAGTTAACGCAGTATTTCTTATTTTCCGAAAATTATTTTATTCGATACCACTCCAGCGTTCATTAACAGAAGTGCGATTATACGGCATATCGAAGTAAAATTGTGATCAGCTTGACAATATCTTTATAGAGAGGACGAACCGTGTTATATTTGATGGAAAGTATCAACAGAAGTAGAACTGAAGTTCAGGCGCGTGCCAGGGAATTGTTTTACGACCATTGTTGCTCATGTTGTATATTATAACATGGCAGACAGTATTAATGGTGACCTCAGACTTTTTGCGCATAATGCAATGGTACACTGGGTGTAAATTCACGTTTCAAACTTCTATGAGTTGTAGAGGAGAGTGAATAGATCATATTTTGAACTGGAATTCACGTCCGGAAACATATCGTTTCCATGTTACAGACGTTTCAAATGATGTTGAGAACGTGACCACTTTCACAAGTAACTGATTAGGCGTGACACAGTACATCAATTGTTTTACGATTCCAATCGTTAACAGCCAAAGAAATTGCTCCTGTCCTCTTTGACGGGTTCTCTTCAAAGTGCTGCAGTACGGTCTCTTTCAATTTGGGTGTGCGGCGTTTCAGTAGAGCTCCACAGTCACGCCTGCTAGCGGTGAAGGTGGCCTTTCTCGAAGCCGTGGCGAAAGGGGTGTGCGACGGAGTCGGACGCGGTGAAGAAAGATCCTGATAAATGCGACGAGCAGCTCTTCCATTACCGTTACCATCGCCATTCCAAAGGATTGTGCTGGTTCATTCTGCAAACGGCAAATGACATCAGGCAATGCGACGTAACCACCCCCCCCCCCCCACTATGAATACCCTGTAACACACATACTTAGCAAATATGTTCTCATACAGCTGAAGCACCAAAACGGTACGTTTCCGAACATGGATTCCTATTTAAATTTTTATATACTCTATCCCCTCTACAAATCCTAGAAGTTTTTTTCCGAACACCCTGTATAATGAATACTATCTGGGGAAAAAGGTGCGCCGGCCGCTGTGGCCGAGCAGTTCTAGGCGCTTCAGTCTGGAACCACGCTGCTGCTACGGTCGCAGGTTCGAATCCTGCCTCGGGCATGGATGTGTGTGATGTCCTTAGGTAAGTTACGTCTAAGTAGTTCTAAGTCTAGAGGACTGATGACCTCAGTTATTAAGTCCCATAGTGCTTAGAGGCATTTGAGAAAGATGCACAAATATCTTGTGAGAACTTGATGAGATTTCAAAGTTATGCAAAGATCAGCAGCTACCTTTAAATGTACAGAAATGTAAAATGCTGCATCTCACAAAAGTAGACACGCAATATCCTATTAATGCGACATCAATTGGTCACAATTCGAATCATGTTACCCATACAAATACAAATGTAACAGTTTGTAGAGATATGGAATCGAATGATCTCGTAGACTCATTCTTAGGTGAAGAGAATTAGAGGCTTCGGTTCGTTGGCAGGTTACTGGGGAAGTACAGGTAGACTACAAAAGAGACTGCCTACAAATCGCCTGTGTGTCCCACATAAGAATACTGAATGAGTTCTTGGGACCCTACTACACATATCTAACAGCGGATATTACCAGGATCGATTGGAGAATGTTTTTTTTCAAAATCTATCATTTGAAGCCTTCGTTTCACTCATACATATTCATCCGTGCCAATTTTCGCTACTAATTGTGATACGCAGTGTAAAAAAATCTTGCTAATCCGTGTCATGACGCCAGCCCTCTCCATTGGCGCTCCAGGCAGCGGCTTGTGTCGCCTCAGTCTTAAACCGGCTCTGAGTATTGAACGTATACATAGGAGGGAGCCATGAATGGTCACAGAGTTGTCTGACACATGGACGAGCATCACAGGAATAATAAACAGCCTGAATCAGCACACGCTTCTAGACAGACACCATCTATCCCTAGAAGGTATACAAATTTTGAACCATTGTTAAGTGAAGAATCTAGAGATATTCTTTCACTCTATAAGCACCGCTCCCGAAAGGAGCACGAAGACAATATTAGATTAATTACAAAGCTCACAGACACGTTTAAGCAGTCATTCTTCAAGCATCCCTCACGCGATGAGTGTTATGATTACGACGAACGAATCGTCGCCAATGTGAATGACTGGTGGCCAATGCTAAATAGAAATATACAAATTTCTTCTTTGCATATACAACAAGTTTGTCAGTGAAGTCAATAAGGAACTAGCTGCATGGTCTGGGCTGCAACGACTAAAATAATTAGAAGTCGTTGGTAAAAAATAATATATTGTACTTAACTGGCGGTACAGGAGTCTTCAGAGTCAGGATGAATATAATTACAAACAGAGATCTATAGAGGCATCATATAAGCCGTACTTAACTAAGCGCCTTGTTAAAGGTTGCTTCCTATGAGCTGAAGGTTATGCTACTTTCCTACTTGACGTCCCGAGCAAGAGTGGACGAGCGCTCCCTAGAGACTTGCTACAAGCCGCGGAGCGGCGCTAGTCGCGACTCGCGGGTCCAGCGATGCTAGTACGGACCGCGGTCGATCGCTGCAATCCCTAACAAGTGTGGTATCTAACGTTCATACCACAATGAGAACGGAAGGAAACCTTAATATAACATGTTACGATGCTAAGTATGCTCTGCCATGCACTTCGCAGTGGCTTGCAGAGTATCTGCTTAGGTGTAGATGTATATGTAGATTCATGTAGATTGCTAAGCAGTGTTGCGTATTCAACTTGTTGACAAAACACTTCTCACAGTCGAAATTTTAACACTAGTTAATATAAAAACTAGTACACGGGCTGGCTCTCACAAATTTATTTTCAAATAAAATCGTACTCAGCATGTTATATGTCGGTGTCAAGCAAATCTGTCACACATGTTGACTCGTGATATTAGTTGGCTAGAGTAGTGGTACCGAGCGAGGTGGCGCAGTGGTTAAACACTGGACTCGCATTCGGGAGTACGACGGTTCAATCCCGCGTCCGGCCATCCTGATTTAGGTTTTCTGTAATTTCCCTAAATCGCTCCAGGTAAATGCCGCGATGGTTCCTTTCAAAGGGCACGGCCGACTTCCTTCCCCGTCCTTCCCTAATCCGATGAGACCGATGACCTCGCCGTCTGGTTTCCTTCCCCAAAAACAACCCAACCCCAACCCTAGAGTAGTGGTAGAAAATGTGTGTGCAAATGTTGCAGTACTGTGTAGTATTTTGCAGGATTCATTGCTGTCGTCCCAATTTACGCGCTCTGGACAGTTTCGGCCAGATATTCTATCGTTGTTTCCGTCCTCGTGAATTATCGCTTACATTGTGTCCGAACAGACGGTCTTTTCGTCGTTTTACGTGCAGTTCATTACATTATTTGCTTCGAGAATCAGCTGATATTGTCTGTACCAAGAGCTGATCCTAAGCAAGTCTTCCTGCATTTTGTTACAAATTATCAAGCGTCGAAAATTTATTATACACAGCAGTATCATATGTGGACAGCCTCATACGTTATCAAACTGGTTCAAATGGCTCTGCGCACTATGGATTTAACATCTGAGGTCATCAGTCCCCTAGAACTTAGAGCTACTTAAACCTAACTAACCTAAGGACATCACACACATCCATGCCCGAGGCAGGATTAGAACCTGCGACCGTAGCGGTCGCGCGTCATACGTTATCCCTCAAATCTTTTATACATAGAGGGGTCGGATAAAAATGTGGTTGCGTTGTTGTATTTGACCATAAACGGTGTCTGTGCAATGGGCTCAATACGTTACAGATGTCACTTGTGGTCAGAAATGTGTTGTTATGACTGCCTTATGTTGGAGCTGTGTGAATTCGAACAAGGGCAAATTGTTGGTGTTCCTATAGTGGGTGCTTCCATAAGCAAGGTAGCCGAAGTGTTTGGTATTCCAAGACAGATTGTGTAGAGGATTTGGTATGATACGACACTGCAGTGCCTGTGTTATTCTGTCTACGATGAAAAGTTCCTTTGGATATGCAGGTTATCAGCGCCCATACAAATTCCCAACCTTTGCTCAGCCCAGTCATGCCATTTTCATGAATGATGAGAACAACACAAACACCCAGTCATCTTGAGGCAGGTGAAAATCCCTGACCCCGCCGGGAATCGAATCCGGGATCCCGTGCTCGGGAAGCGAGAACTCGACCACGACCTGCGTGCTGTGGTATGAATGGGACAGTGCTCAAATAATTTAAATCATACCTAACTGGAAGGGTGCAGAAAGTTGAAATAAGCAGTTCACATAATATGCAAAAAACTAGTGATTTCTCAAACTGGGGAACAATCAAGAATGAGGTGCCGCAAGGCTCGGTCTTGGGTCCTCTGCAGTTCTTAATATACAGTATATTAATGACTTGCCATTCTATATGCACGAAGATGCAAAGCTGGTAATTTTTGCCGATGATACAAGTATATCTATCACACCCAACACACAAGAATTAACTGGTGAAATTGTAAACGACGTTTTTTAGAAAATAATTAAGTGGTTCTCTGCAAATGGGCTTTCACTAAACTTTGACAAAACACAGTATATACAGTTCCACACAGTAAATGGAATGACACCATTAATAAATATAGACTTCGATCAGAAATCGGTAGCTAAGGTAGAATATTCAAAATTTCTAGGTGTATCGATTGATGAGGGGTTGAACTGGAAAAAACACACTGACGATCTGCTGAAACGTTTGAGTTCAGCTGCTTATGCTATTAGGGTCATTGCAAATTTTGGCGATATACATCTCAGTAAATTAGCTTACCACGCCTATTTTCATTCTCTGGTTTCGTATGGCATCATATTCTGGGGTAACTCATCATTGAGTAAAAGAGTGTTCTTTGCACAAAAGCGTGTAATCAGAATAATTGCTGGAGCTCATCCAAGATCATCCTGCAGACACTTATTTAAAGAGCTGCGGATCTTCACTGTAGCCTCACAATATATATATTCACTTATGAAATTTGTTATTAACAATCCGAACGAATTCAAAAGTAATAGCAGTGTACATGGCAACAACACTAGGAGAAAGGATGATCTACTCAAGGTTAAATCTAACTTTGGCTCAGAAGGGGGTAAATTATGCTGCCACAGAAGTCTTTGGTCACTTACCTAATAGCATCAAAAGTCTGACAGTTAGCCATATAGCATTTAAAAGGAAATTAAAAGAATTTCTTAATGGCAACTCCTTCTACTCATTAGATGAATTTTTCGATATAGTAAGTGGGTAATTTCCCCAACACCCACAAATAGGTTATGTAATATTCTGTGTAATGTAATATCATGTATAGACACCTTTTATTAACCTGACACGTTCCATAGCATTACGAAGTGTCGTATTCATGATCTATTGAACAAGTACTAATCTAATCTAATCTGCATACATGTCCAAAGGAATAGGCACTGCGGCGACCACAGCCTTTACGAAATACATCAAATGAATTCGCAATTGCATTAAGGACTACCATCAGATGTAGAATGGAATGACGAAAATGAAAATTTCGAGACTTGAAAGCGGATTTCGAGCTCATCGCTGGTGGTTCACGGACAGGCAAATGGTAAGGCACCACTCGCGATAAGCGGGAAATCCGGGTTCGAGACTCGGTACGGCACAAATTTTCATTGTCATTCCTTTGTACAGCTAAAGGTAGTCATTCGCAATTGCGAATTCATTTGATGAGTGTAAAGGATTGCAACGATAAATAAGACGACAGTTGCACAAGTCATTACAGAACTCAATGTTGCACTCGCGATCCCGCCAGCACCCAGACAACCGAAGTGAGCCCCAGACGCAGGAAAATGCAGAGTGTGTTCGAATTCCAAAACCACTAATCATTGATGCAAACGCCCATAAGTGGAAAACGTGGTGCCGAAGCCATAAAAACTTGACTATCGAGCAATGGAAGAATGTCAATTGGTCGGAGGAGTCTTGTTCAGACAGTTTTCTACTCCTGGTCGAGTCTACCTCTCAGGAGTGGAACATGGCGGGGTTTCGGTGATGATCTCGGCAGACGTATCGTCATATCCCATGGACCCCATGGCTACTCTGCAAGGTCGCATTACTGCCAAGGATTATGTGATCATTTTGGCTCGTCAGATGTATCCCATGGTACAGCGTTCGTTCCTCAATGGTGACGCTGTGTTCCAAGACGACAGAGCCCCTGTTCACAGAGCTCACACTTCATCCACGACTGGTTTTGTGAGCACTGTTCTAGTTCGGAGAGAAAAGTGTGTGGTCGCTATCCCCCTCCGCCGCTGATACCTGAACTTGACATTACTTTGTAGAAAGAATGCCGTAAATTTCCCTTAAAAATCATACGAGACTGGTATTATGCAATCCGAGATGGGTAGAAGCTGTTTTAAATCCCTGCGGTTTTCCTTTATCGTATTAGCCTTGGTAATGTGCTGTGTTTGTGGCGTTGCCATGCTTTGTTCACCCCACACATATATAGTGAACGGTAAAGCTCTTGTAGCAGCCTGCTGCGATACTCCTTATGTTCGTTGTGTATACACTATGTGATCAAAAGTATCCGGACAACTTGCTGAAAATGACAAGTCCGTGGCGCCCTCCATCGGTAATGCTAGAATTCAATATTGTGTTAATCCACCTTTAGCCTTGATGACAGCTTCCACTCTCGGAGGCATACGTTCAATTAGGTGCTGGAAAGTTTCTTGGAGAATGGCAGCCCATTCTTCACGGAGTGGTTCAAATGACTCTGAGCACTATGCGACTTAACTTCTGAGGTCATCAGTCGCCTAGAACTTAGAACTAATTAAACCTAACTAACGTAAGGGCATCACACACATCCATGCCCGAGGGAGGATTCGAACCTGCGACCGTAGTGGTCGCACGGCTGCAGACTGTAGCGCCTAGAAGCGCACGGCCACTCCGGCCGTCTTCACGGAGTGCTGCACTGAGGAGAGGTATCGATGTGGGTCGGTGAGGCCTGGCACAAAAGTCAGCATTCCAAAACTTCCCAAAGTGTTCTATAAGATTGAGGTCAGGACGCTGTGCAGGCCAGTGCATTACAGGGATGTTATTGTCGTGTAACCACTCCGCCACAGGCCGTGCATTATGAACAGGTGTTCGATCGTGTTGAAATATACGATCGCCATCCCCGAATTGCTCTTCAGCAGTGGGAAGTAAAACATCAATGTAGGCCTGTGCTGTGATAGCAACAACAAGGGGTGCAAGCCCCTTCCATGAAAAACACGACCACACCACAATACCACCGCCACGCTCGCAGATGACGTTCACCGGGCATTCGCCATATCCACACCCTGCCATCGGATAGCCACATTGTGTAACGTCATTCGTCACTCCACACAACGTATTTCCACTGTTCAATCGTCCAATTTTTGCGTTCCTTACACGAAACGAGGCGTCGTTTGGCATTTACAGGCATGATGTGTGACTTATGAGCAGCCGTTCGACCAAGTTCTCTCACCTCCCTTCTAACTATCATCGTACTTGCAGTGGATCCTGATGCAGTTTGGAATTCCTGTGTGATGGCTATATGTCTGCCTATTACACGTACGACCCTCTTCAATTGTCGACGGTCTCTGTCAGTCAACAAACGACGTCTGTCTGTACGCTTTTCTGCTGTATGTATCCCTTCAGATTTCCACTTCACTATCAAATCAGAAACAGAGTACCTAGGAATGTTTAGCAGTGTGGAAATCTTGCGTACAGACGTATGACACAAGTGACACCCAATCACCTGAACACATTCGAAGTCCGTGAGTTCCCCGGAGCGCCCCATTCTGCTGTCTCACGATGTCTAATGACTACTGACGTCGCTGATATACCACAAAGTGCCGGCCGCGGTGGTCTCGCGGTTCTAGGCGCGCAGTCCGGAACCGTGCGACTGCTACGGTCGCAGGTTCGAATCCTGCCTCGGGCATGGATGTGTGTGATGCCCTTACGTTAGTTAGGTTTAAGTAGTTCTAGGTTCTAGGGGACTGATGACCACAGCAGTTGAGTCCCATAGTGCTCAGAGCCATTTGAACCATTTTTGAACCACATAGTGCATGATGATGTCGCTCAGTTAAGAAATTGAGTTGCGTTCTCTCTTCAAGGAAGATCCGAATATAGTCACAAAAGTGGTCCAGTACTCAGTACGCTCGTGTTTTGTTCGCTAAGCGGCACTAAACGACTGTGTCGAATGCCTTCAGAAATTAGGAACCTGGACTACGTTTCTAGGGTCTTCTGTATGTCAAACATGCACTAAGTGAGCTTAGTTTGACAGATCTCTCCTTGCAGACTACGTGTTAATTCATATGGAGGTGATTTTTCGTTCTTCGAAAATCTCAAAACATGCGAATGTAAAAATTGTTCCTTATTTCTGTAACAGAAAATGCAAGCTTTGATACGATAATGACAAATAAAGAATATAAAATGATTTACTGATACCGAATTTTTGGTACTGTAATGTATATGGTAGATAAGCCAACACAGAAAGTAAATAAACTTCATGTAAACATAAAAAACATGCATAAAAATATTCAGTTCTCTATGGACAAGAGTCGGCTGGAGTGGCCGATCGGTTCTAGGCGCTCCAGTTTGGAACCGCGCGACCGCTACGGTCGCAGGTTCGAATCCTGCCTCGGGCATGCATGTGTTTGCTGTCCTTAGGTTAGCTAGGTTTAAGTAGTTCTAAGTTCAAGGGGACTGATGACCTCCGATGTTAAGTCCCATAGTGCTCAGAGCTATTTGAACCATTTCTATGCACGAGACACACAGAATCAAACTTTCTTCCAGGGAAAGTCGACATTTTACGGAAAATAAACACCACCAATATATACATGCCACAACAAATCATCCATAAAAGCACAAGCAAACAGATGTTCAACACGCAATTCATATGTTGTTGTTGTTGTTGTTGTGGTCTTCAGTCCTGAGACTGGTTTGCTGCAGCTCTCCATGCTACTCTATCCTGTGCAAGCTTCTTCATGTCCCAGTACCTACTGCAACCTACATCCTTCTGAATCTGCTTAGTGTATTCATCTCTTGGTCTCCCTCTACGATTTCTACCCTCCACGCTGTCCTCCAATACTAAATTGGTGATCCCTTGATGCCTCAACACATGTCCTACCAACCGATCCCTTCTTCTAGTCAAGTTGTGCCACAAACTCCTCTTCTCCCCAATCCTATTCAATACTTCCTCATTACTTATGTGATCTACCTATCTAATCTTCAGTATTCTTCTGTAGCACCACATTTCAAAAGCTTCTATTCTCTTCTTGTCCAAACTACTTATTGTCCATGTTTCACTTCCATACGTGGCTACACTCCATACAAATACTTTCAGAAATGACTTCCTGACACTTAAATCTATAGTCGACGTTAACAAATTTCTCTTCTTCAGAAACGCTTTCCTTGCCATTGGCAGTCTACATTTTATATCCTCTCTACTTCGACCATCATCAGTTATTTTACACCCTAAATAGCAAAACTCCTTTACTACTTTAAGTGTCTCATTTTCTAATCTAATCCCCTCAGCATCACCCGATTTAATTTGACTACATTCCATTATCCTCGTTTTGCTTTTGTTGATGTTCATCTTATATCCTCCTTTCAAGACACTGTCCATTCCGTTCAACTGCTCTTCCTAGTCCTTTGCTGTCTCTGAAGAATTACAATGTCATCGGCGAACCTCAAAGTTTTTACTTCTTCTCCATGGATTTTAATACCGACTCCGAATTTTTCTTTTGTTTCCTTCACTGCTTGCTCAATATACAGATTAAATAACATCGGGGAGAGACTACAACCCTGTCTCACTACCTTCCCAACCACTGCTTCCCTTTCATGTCCCTCGACTCTTATAACTGCCATCTGGTTTCTGTACAAATTGTAAACAGCCTTTCGCTCCCTGTATTTTACCACTGCCACCTTCAGAATTTGAAAGAGAGTATTCCAGTCAACATTGTCAAGAGCTTTCTTTAAGTCTACAAATTCCAGAAACGTAGGTTTGCCTTTCCTTAATCTAGCTTCTAAGATAAGTCGTAGGGTCAGTATTGCCTCACGTGTCCCAGTATTTCAACGGAATCCAAACTGATCTTCCCCGAGGTCGGCTTCTACTAGTTTTTACATTCGTCTGTAAAGAATCCGCGTTAGTATTTTGCAGCCGTTACTTATTAAACTGATCGTTCGGTAATTTTCACATTTGTCAACACCTGCTTTCTTTGGGATTGGAATTATTATATTCTTCTTGAAGTCTGAGGGTATTTAGCCTGTTTCACACATCTTGCTCACCAGATGGTAGAGTTTCGTCACGACTGGCTCACCCAAGGCTGTCAGTAGTTCTAATGGAATGTTGTCTACTCCCGGGGCCTTGTTTCGACTCAGGTCTTTCAGTTCTCTGTCAAACTCTTCACGCAGTATTATATCTCCCATTTCATCTTCATCTACATCCTCTTCCGTTTCCATAATATTGTCCTCAAGTACATCACCCTTGTATAGACACTCCATATACTCCTTCCATCTTTCTGCTCTCCCTTCTTTGCTTAGAACTGGGTTTCCATCTGAGCTTATGATATTCATACAAGTGGTTCTCTTTTCTCTGAAGTTCTCTTTAATTTTCCTGTAGGCTGTATCTATCTCACCCCTAGTGAGATAAGCCTCCACATCCTTACATTTGTCCTCTAGCCATGCCTGCTTAGCCATTTTGCACTTCCTGTCGATCTCATTTTTGAGACGTTTGTATTCGTTTTTGCCTGCTTCATTTACTGCATTTTTATATTTTCTCCTTTCATCAATTGAATTCAGTATTTCTTCTGTCACCCAAGGATTTCTACTAGCCCTCGTCTTTTTACCTACTTGTTCCTCTGCTGCCTTCACTACTTCATCCCTCAAAGCTACCCATTCTTCTTCTACTGTATTTCTTTCCCACATTCCTGTCAATTGTTCCCTTATGCTCTCCCTGAAACTCTGTACAACCTCTGGTTTAGTCAGTTTATCCAGGTCCCATCTCCTTAAATTCCCACCTTTTTGCGGTTTCTTCAGTTTTGATCTACAGGTCATAACCAATAGATTGTGGTCAGAGTCCACATCTGCCCCTGGAAATGTCTTACAATTTAAAACCTGGTTCCTAAATCTCTGTCTTACCATTATATAATCTATCTGAAACCTGTCAGTATCTCCAGGCTTCTTCCATGTATACAACCTTCTTTCATGATTCTTCAACCAATTGTTAGCTATGATTAAGTTGTGCTCTGTGCAAAATTCTACCAGGCGGCTTCCTCTTTCATTTCTTACCACCAATCCATATTTACCCAATACGTTTCCTTCTCTCCCTTTTCCTACTGCTGAATTCCAGTCACCCATGATTATTACATTTTCGTCTCCCTTCACAATCTGAATAATTTCCTTTATTTCATCATACATTTCTTCAATTTCTTCGTCATCTGCAGAGCTAGTTGGCATATAAACTTGTACTACTGTAGTAGGCGTGGGCTTCGTATCTATCTTGGCCACAATAATGCGTTCACTATGCTGTTTGTAGTAGCTTACCCGCATTCCTATTTTCCTATTCATTATTAAACCTACTCCTGCATTACCCCTATTTGATTTTGTGTTTATAACCCTGTAGTCACCTGACCAGAAGTCTTGTTCCTCCTTCCACCGAACTTCACTAATTCCCACTATATGGTTCAAATGGCTCTGAGCACTATGGGACTCAACTGCTGAGGTCATTAGTCCCCTAGAACTTAGAACTAGTTAAACCTAACTAACCTAAGGACATCACACACATCCATGCCCGAGGCAGGATTCGAACCTGCGACCGTAGCGGTCTCGCGGTTCCAGACTGCAGCGCCAGAACCGCGCGGCCACTTCGGCCGGCCCCACTATATCTAACATTAACTTATCCATTTCCCTTTTTAAATTTTCTAACCTACCTGTCCGATTACGGGATCCGACATTCCACGCTCCGATCCGTAGAACGCCAGTTTTCTTTCTCCTGATAACGACGTCCTCTTGAGTAGTCCCCGCCCGGAGATCCGAATGGGGGACTATTTTACCTCCGGAATATTTTACCCAAGAGGACGCCATCATCATTTAACCATAGAGTAAAGCTGCATGCCCTCGGGAAAAATTACGGCCGTAGTTTCCCCTTGCTTTCAGCCGTTCGCAGTACCAGAACAGCAAGGCCGTTTTGGTTAGTGTTACAAGGCCAGATCAGTCAATCATCCTGACTGTTGCCAATGCAACTACTGAAAAGGCTGCTGCCCCTTTTCAGGAACCACACGTTTGTCTGGCCTCTCAACAGATACCCCTCCGTTGTGGTTGCACCTACGGTACTGCCATCTGTATCGCTGAGGCACGCAAGCCTCCCCACCAACGGCAAGGTCCATGGTTCATGGAGGGGGGGGGGGGGGGGGGACGCAATACATAGGCTTAATAAAATTCCACTCAATACATAGGCTGAATAAAATTCCACTCAAAAGAGAAAACTACGAATATGAAATAAAATCAGAAACAATACAGCCCGTAGCTAGAAATAACTAACAGAGCGCCGACGTAATACAAAGACTTAATAACAAAATCAAAATAAAATGACACAAAAATGAAAACAAGTAGGGCACAGAAGTACAAAAGAACTCCAGAACAAACATAGACCCTACAGTACATACAAATATACAGAACACAGTCACTTATGACATGGCTAACAGAAATAAACGGTAAAAAATTTGTGTTTATTTATAGATGCCATCACATTCTTATGACACAGCCATAACCTGTTTCGGCCATACAATGACCATCATCAAATAATATAACAATACAAAAGAAAATTTATATTAAAAGCTAAATATTTAACCAGGCTTATTAATAATCTAACTAAATTTATGCGAAATAAACATAGTTGATTCCTAAAGGCGGCAAACACTGAACACCGGTTCATGCATTGTGAAACTAGCTATAAAATGTAAAACATCGGTCTTATATAGATATAAAAATTTTGTTAGATTTTGTTCTCCCTCTTTGTGCTAGAGGCGGTCGTCCTCTATAAGATAGTCTTTATTTTTCAGAAGCCTAAAATATGACAAATTTACTATTAATATTTAGGTCAAACGTATATAAAATTTAAAATTACATAACAGTTCGATAAATCAGTGAACAACATGTTGTGAACTGTCAAGAGCAGCCAGTCCACAATAAGGTAGCCGATAGGGCACGCGTAACTCACGCCGTCTTGCGATAAATCTGAAACAGGATATGTGGTAAAAGCTATAAAGAAAAGAACTGAGCTTCTCATATACTTAACTTTAATTTGTTCTTGTACATCGCTATGGTGAATACAATTGAGACTCTCTCCAGATGTGGATAACTGCGCCTTGCTAGGTCGTCCGTACAACTGGGGGTGAGTTCACGTCAGTCTCTCGAGACCTGCCATGTGGTGGCGCTCGGTCTGCGATAACAGTGGCGACACGCGGGTCCGACTTGTACTACAGGACCGCGGCCGATTTAAGCTACCACCTAGCAAGTGTGGTGTCTGGCTGTGACACCACATTCCTCCCCCGCAAATCGGCGAACGGTCGTGAGATAAGGCTTCCGCCCGCCGTGGGGAGGACCCCATGTTGACGTATGCGATGAGGTGGGGAGCCTAACAACAGGCGAGGCTGTGCCACCCGCACCCGGCCATTCGGTCCGAGGGGAGCTAGGAAACGCCTGAAAACCTAGTCCAGGGTGCCCGTCAACATGCGGTGTATGCGCCCGTAAAGTGACAGGAGGGGCCGAAGGGTCGACCTCCGTGGCGTCGGGGAATCCGACGCGCGATGACGACATCTGGTCCGGAGCGGGCAAGAGTTCCATGGCGGAGGACGGCCGGTCACGGGAAGCGAGCGGTGGCGCGTGACCCAGGGAGGCGCGTGGCGGCTGCAGCGACGCGTCCACCGCGGGCGGCGCCGGCGGGAGAACAGGCGGCGGCGGCGGCGGCGGCGGCGGCGGCGGCGGCGGCGGCGGCGGCGGCGACGGCGACGGCGACGGCTCGTCGCCACGAGGCAAAATTGAAGGCAGCGTCGGTAACACCTGGGGATGAGGCGAGCCAGTAGATGGGTCCCCAGGGCGCTGACCTGACGGCTCCGTCGCTGAAAGCAGACGGGGAGCGGCAGAACCCAGGCGACGACAGAGGCGCAGCTGATTGAGATGCCGACGCACCTCACCAGAGGCCCCCAAAACCAAATACATCGCGCGGCCGAGGCAGCGAAGAATGCGCCCTGCGAGCCAACGCCGTGAACCGCGATAGTTGCGATAGAAGACAACGTCGCCAGGAGCAAAAGCAGGAGTCTGCCGCTGCACTGGAACCTGATGCGGCGGATGCAGCAAAGACATCAAGGTTCGATGAGAACGACCATGGAGCAACTCAGCCGGCGAGCGACCATCGCGGGGCTGAGAGCGATACAAGGACAAAAAGAGCAATAACGCGTCCTCCCGAGAATGCGACTCTTTCAACTTCAACATCTGTGACTTGAAAGTCCGGACCAATCGTTCAGCGGCACCGTTTGACTGAGGCGAAAACGGCGCGGATGTCAGATGTCGAATACCATTGGCCTTGCAGAATGACTGAAATTCTGCGGACATGAATTGTGGGCCATTGTCGGAAACAATAGTCTGCGGAAGACCTTCAATGCAAAAGATAGCAGACAATGCGTGGATTGTGGCAGAAGACGTCGTGGAAGACATCCGGACAACAAAAGGAAAATTACTGACAGCATCGACCACAACCAACCATCGAGCATTCCAGAATGGACCAGCAAAATCGATGTGCAAGCGTTGCCAAGGGGAAGCGGCTTTCGGCCATGCAAAAAATTTCCGCGGCGGTGCGGATTGCTGTGCGGCACACGCCATGCAAGAAGAGCACATAGTCGTAATCGCAGCATCGATCCCGAACCAAGTACAGTGCTGACGAGCAAGTTGTTTCGTACGCACTATACCCCAATGTCCTTGGTGAAGAAGCCGTAAGACAGAGGACTGTAACGAACGTGGGACCACGACTCTGGATTGATCATTATCCGAACGCAACAACAAAACACCACGTCGTACAAAAAGTCTCCCCTTGTGAGCAAAAAATCGGCGAACCAACGGATCCTCGATCCGTGACTTTGAGAAGGGCCATTGCGTAGCAACAAAACGCAAAACAGTAGCAAGGACAGGGTCAACAGCTGTGGCCGTAGCTACACGACGAAAATCAATCGGAAATGATTCGACCACGTCATCGGTTTCCGCATCAATGAACATGCAAGCAAGTTCGGAAGAATCGAATGCTTTATCCTCGGCAACAGGCAAACGGGACAACGCATCAGCGTTTCCGTGCTTAGCAGTGGACCGATACAAGATAGTGTAGCGGTACTGCGAGAGGAAAAGAGACCAGCGAATGAATTTCTGCGCTGTACGTGGAGGTACAGGCTTGTTCGGATGAAAAAGCGATGTCAAAGGTTTGTGGTCTGTGACGATGGTAAAGGGACGACCATACAAGAAATCATGGAACTTAGTAACACAAAACACGAGAGCTAACGCTTCTTTCTCAATCTGTGAATAATTGCGTTGCGCAGACGAGAGCAATTTGGACGCAAAGGCAATAGGACGATCATGCGATCCATCTTTGTGCGCAAGCACAGCACCGATCCCGAAATCCGATGCATCGACCATCAACAAAAGGGGTTTTCGGGGATCGAATGGCGTAAGGCAAGTATTTGAAAGTAACGCCGATTTCAACTGGCGAAAGGCGCGTTCGCATTCCGGCGTCCAGACGAACGGAACACCTTTACGGCGTAAGCGATGAAGCGGAGCTGAAATGGAAGAAGCATTGCGCAGAAATTTATGATAATAATTGATTTTACCCAGCACACACTGTAGTTGCTTCAAGTTGTGCGGTGACGGTAAATCCTGTATGGAACGGAGGTGCTCTGGACTTGGATGTATCCCTTGGGCATTGAGTACATGGCCCAGGTAGGGCAAGTCCCGAGCAAAAAACACACATTTGTCCTTCCTCAAGCGAAGACCATTTTGTCGCAAGACCTGAAATAATGTTCGAAGATTTTGCAAATGGTCGGCTTCTGTCTTTCCGGAGATCACAATATCGTCCAGATAGTTCGCAGCAGTAGGGACCGACGCACAAACAGTTTGTAAATAGTGCTGAAACAATGCAGGTGCAGATGCACACCCGAATGGCAGTCTTTTGAAGCGATACAAACCAAGATGCATGTTTACCACCAAGACGCGCTGGGATTCTTCGTCCACCGGTATTTGCAAGTACGCATCTGCTAGGTCCAATTTCGAAAAATATTTTCCCGGGCACAGTTTGTCAAAAAGATCTTCCGGGCGGGGCAAAGGAAAAGTCGCAGTCACAAGTTGTGGATTCACAGTTGCCTTGAAGTCCACACAAAGTCTCAATTTTCCGGAAGGTTTCGGCAAAATGACTAAGGGTGAGGCCCAGAGAGAAGCCTGCACACGTTCAATTACACCTTGCGATTCTAAATCGTGTAACGTTCTTGCGACCTCATCACGCAATGCGTGGGGAACATTGCGCGCTCTGAAAAACTTCGGTTGCGCGTTTGCTTTCAGTTCCAAATGTGCTGCATAATTCTTAGCGCAACCAAGGCCCGGTGCAAAAATGTCTGCAAATTCTTCGCATAGACTAGAAACACTGGCGGAAGGCACAGTCTGATTCACAGAGAGGACCTGATTTACGATAGACAAGTTAAACAACTGAAATAAATCCAAACCAAACAAGTTCACTGCCGTAGAAGAACGAAGAACGTAAAACGATACAAGTTTTGTTTGTCCCTTGTATGTTGCAAGAAGGCTGCACTGTCCTAACACAGGTATCTGTTGTCCTAAATAACTATGGAGCTGAACATTTGCGGCACGCAACGGAGGTTTGCCCAGTCGTTTGTACGTGGCGTGATTGAGCAATGAAACTGCAGCTCCGGTATCGAGCTGGAATGGGATCACTTTGCCTTCAAAGTCTAAGTCTACAAAAAGTTTATTGTCCTGCTGACGACAAGAGCGACTGTCACGTGCAATTTGAACTGATACAGGTACAGAAGCACTTGCGATGTTACGGGATTTCCGGCGACGTCGACGCACACTTTTGGTGGGACGAACACAGTCACTGTTAGATAAAGTGGCACTGGACGGGGTGGAAGTAACTACATGAATGTCCATGGGCGAAGGTCCACGAGCCTGATTGTCCCTGGTTCGATTCCGGCGCGAAGCAAAAGGCCTGGAAGTATTGGGATTGTCTGATCTTAGCCTTTGCTGGCAAACACTTTGAACATGTCCTTTCTTGTGACAATAAAAGCAAATAGCTTGGCGTGACGGGCAATTTTCACGCGAATGTCTAGTTGCACACCGCGGGCATGATTTCACTGCATTGGCTTGCCTACGCGGCGCACGTGGTTGCGAGCTAGGCGGCCGCTGCGCAGACGGGTGCGAGGGCCGCTTAGCGTCCCGTGCAGCGGGCCCGGCGGGCCGGTTAAGGAGACACACTGCTGGCGAAGTTTCAAATGATTCCTGAGCAAAGTCAAGTGTGTCTTGCCTGTCCAATATGTCTATCACTTGTTGAAGGGAGGGATTAACTAGTTTCAAAATCTGTTCCCGTATGCGAACATCAGAAACGTTCTGTGCAATTGCATCACGCACCATAGTATCTGAATAAGGGAGGCCACATTCACATTCAAATGCACACTCCCTAGTAAGTCCTTGCAATATCGCAACCCACTCCCTATTAGTCTGACCCGCCGTACGTTTTGTACGAAAGAACGTATACCGTTTTGCAACAACATTTACTGTTTCTTTGAAATAGGCATCTAACGCCGACAAAATTTCTTCGTAGGGCAGAGTTGCTACGTCGCGCCAGGGAAACAACTTCACTATCACACGGTAGGTGCACACACCGACACAAGAAAGCAAAAACGGCTGCCGCTCATTACCTTGAATTCTGTAGGCGGCTAGATGAAAGCTGAACTGGCGGGACCATTCTGGCCAGGACTCCATGGATGAGTCAAAATTACGGAAGGGCGGTGCAACGGCGTGTTGTGGCTGCGGTAGCGATGAAGCGGCGGCTGCCGCATCGTGTTGCAGCACACGTTGACCCTGGACGAGCTGTCCCAGGGCATCCAATAACGCCTGCGACTGCTGATTCTGCAAGCGAAAAAATTCGGACAGTACATCCGGAGATTGTGGCGAAGCCATGACACAAGCAATTCAGAGCAAAACAAGGGGAAAGAAAAAGAGAACAAAATCCGGTAATCCGCGTCGCCAAATGTTGTGAACTGTCAAGAGCAGCCAGTCCACAATAAGGTAGCCGATAGGGCACGCGTAACTCACGCCGTCTTGCGTTAAATCTGAAACAGGATATGTGGTAAAAGCTATGAAGAAAAGAACTGAGCTTCTCATATACTTAACTTTAATTTGTTCTTGTACATCGCTATGGTGAATACAATTGAGACTCTCTCCAGATGTGGATAACTGCGCCTTGCTAGGTCGTCCGTACAACTGGGGGTGAGTTCACGTCAGTCTCTCGAGACCTGCCATGTGGTGGCGCTCGGTCTGCGATAACAGTGGCGACACGCGGGTCCGACTTGTACTACAGGACCGCGGCCGATTTAAGCTACCACCTAGCAAGTGTGGTGTCTGGCTGTGACACCACACAACATATCAGAACAAGGAGAAAACATTGCTATAGATGAAAATAGTAGTATCACTTGTAGAGTGTATTTCTGACGCCCAAAGGCGCTGTATTTCCGACTTTTGCCTGTTTATGCCGTTGTCCATTGGTACGGCAGGAACGACACGGGCAGGACAACGAGTGTAGTGCTCTGCTGCAGGTGGCTGGCACGCTCCTCAGCCTTAAAGGTTGTTGACGTCTGCTGCGGCCCGCACTAGACAGTGCAATACTCTGCCACCTGAAGGCTCCATCCTCAGCTGAAGCATGTATGTAGTAAAAACGATTCGCTCAGGTGAACAGATCGTCGTAAATGTTGAAGTAGGCGTCTGTTGCAAATTCATTCTGGTCACTGAGGAGTTTGTCAGGTTCCCTGCGTCTCGTGACATAAATCTCCAGCTGTTCTAAAATGTCTCATCGTTTACTTTTTGTAACTTCATGTAGAATTTGAAGCTGTTCGTCGATGTTACCAATATTATGACCCTCCTCTTGCATATGTAAGCCTAATGCTGTCTTATTACTGGGATAAATGTGTTCTTTAAACCTTACATCAAAGGACCTGCCTGTCTGTCCGATATAGCTTTTTCGCATTCATGACGTGATATTTTGCCGACCCCCGATTCACTAATTTATTACTTTTCCGTAGCAAGTTATGACGCACTAGTCTTTTTAAATTATCGGAAGTCCTAAACGCAATTTTAACCACGTTTCTTCGGAATATATGTTCGATTTTATCTAACGTTTTGCCTATATATTTCATAGTGGCGTACTTATCCTTTTCGGATGTCGGTTTTACCTGCCGTTTCTCGCTCCTTCTTATCTTCTTTTTAATTTTGCTATGTATGGAGTTACCTACATCTGGGTCATAATCATTTTCAAGGGCGACCTGTCTTAATATGTCAAGTTCTTTTTTCACTTCAGTTTGACATTATGGAAATCTTACTATTCTGTGTAACACTGAATAAAAATTTGCATGTTTCTGACGTAGTGGGTGATTGGAGTGAGCATTGATAATCACGTCCGTACATGTTCGTATCCTAAATATTTGGAACGCATGTCTGCTATTTTTGATATGAATCGTCAGATCCAGGAAATTTATCTTTTTGGCTACTTCAGTTTCTGTCGTGAATTTTATCTTGAAATGCATACTGCTTAACTTCTGTGCCACATCTTCTATTTTCCAAAAAGATAAATTTCCTAGACACGAACAAGACGTGCTCGCCTCATTACTGCTGAAGGCAGACTACCAATCGAGCTACGACCCTTCCTCACAGCTCTGCTTCCACTAGTACCTCATCTTTTACCTTCCAGACCTCACAGA
Organism: Schistocerca nitens; assembly: GCF_023898315.1. Lineage (NCBI taxonomy): Eukaryota > Metazoa > Arthropoda > Insecta > Orthoptera > Acrididae > Schistocerca > Schistocerca nitens. The sequence continues at coordinate 467,299,131 of NC_064618.1, read as the reverse complement.
AGTCCTCCTGCCAAAACTACAGGATTAGCACTCCTAGAAGAAGCACATCAGCGTACGCTCTGCTGCAGAGTGAAAAATTTCATTCTGGAAACATTCCTCAGACTGTGGGAAAGCCATGTTTCCGCAACACCCTTTCTTACCGAAGTGATAATCCCACAAGAGAGCGTCTGTGAAGTTTGGAAGATAGGAGATGATGTGCACAGCATTGTCCGGGACGCCTCCAGATACCTCTTCGACCTGGAATCTCATCGACTGGATTAGAATTGTCTGAAGTGATGAGTCCCGCTTCGATCTGAACCTCGCTGGCCAGCGAAGACGGTTCTGGACAGACAGCGTTTGAATGCCAACATGATTGTTGCCCGGCATCAAGCCCGTCAACCAGGGGTGATGGTCTGGGGTGCCATTTCTTTTCATAGCAGGACCAAAGAAGCAGCCATCCGCGGTAACCTCGCAGCACAGCGGTGCGTCAACGATATCCTACGCCCCGCTTCGTTGCTCTTCATGGCGAGCCATCATGGACTTACATTTCAGCACGATAACGCCCGCCTGCACACGGCGAGAGTTTCTACAGCTTGTTTTCGTGCTTGGCAAACTCTGTCTTGCCCAGCAAGGTCGTCGGATCTTTCCCCAACTGACAACACTTCGCGCATTATAGGCATGGCCCTCCAACCGCATCGGGATTTTGACAGCCTGACGTGACAGTGGACAGAATTTGGCGGGACATCCAAGAACGCTATCAATCAATGCGAAGCCGAATAAATGCCTGCATTATGACCAGAGGTACACCAACGTGTTATTAACTTGCTCCGTTTGTGAAGCTCATTCTCTTGAATAAATCGTCCAGTTTTTTTGAAATTGTAATCACTTGTTTGTCTCCACATGCACACTGTATCTACCGATTTTCATCCCATTCGGGTTGCTCCTTCAAGATGCTTCATTCTTTTTTTATGGTATTTACAATACCGTACTTTAGATACCGCACGTCCATTTTTTAATTGGCTTGGAATCATTAAACAAGACTAACATTTCGCTTAAATCTGTGATCAAGTAATCTCTAGTTTCGTATCAGCTCTGAAATACTGCAATTAAACCACGACTGTCTGTCTGCCCACACATCAAAAGCAGTGTTTTTTGTAAAGTCAACCTAATTGCTACCGCTCCTGGAAAACACAAAAGCGTTGAACTTGTCATGCCGACGGTGAAATTCTGTTTCCCCTGCTCACACCTCGAATAATTTCGCATTATCGATGAAACATTGAACTCGCAAGTTCAGTAAACTGTTTTATGGTGTAGCACGTTTTCTCAGTGTGGCAAAGGTTGGAAGGTTGGTACAGGACTCGCGTTTGTATGAGCATGATAATGTGCCTCTCACAAAGCAAGGAGCCTTACGTTATAGTTCGAATTAAATGATGTGGATTTTTCCTCTCAAAGCTCCGCCGTGAACAACTTTCAGCATCTCTGGGATGTTCGCCAAATCCCAGCTTAATTCAGTCAAAAACTCTGTAACTGTTATTTGGAAAACTTAAAGAGATATAAAGACACATTCTGTAAATAGTGTAAAAGTAGCAAAAGGAAGTAAAGTTAGCAATTCCTACACCCCCCCCCCTCGCCCCCGCCTCCCTCCATTCCCCGTCAATGCGATACTTTGCGTGCTTCAGCGATACAGACAGCCGTACCTTAGGTGCAACAACAACGGTTGGAAGTCTGTGGAGAAGGCAAACTAACCTATGGTTCCTGAAGAGGGTCAGCAGCCTTTTCTGTAGTTGCAGCGGATTGACCGAGATACTTTGCGTGCTTCAGCGATACAGACAGCCGTACCTTAGGTGCAACAACAACGGTTGGAAGTCTGTGGAGAAGGCAAACTAACCTATGGTTCCTGAAGAGGGTCAGCAGCCTTTTCTGTAGTTGCAGCGGATTGACCGATCTGGCCTTGTAACATCAGCCAACATCAGCCTTGTTGCAATGGTATTGCGAATGAGTGAAAGTAAGGGAAAACTACGGCCGTTATTTTTCCCACGGAAAGCAGCTCTACTGCATAGTTGATGGCATCTTCTTGCGTAAAATATTTCGTGGGTAAAATCCATTGGGATCTCCAGGCGGTGCCTAACCAGGAGTATGTCGATAGCGAATAAATAAAACTGGATTCTACAGGTCAGAGCGTAGAGTGTTAGATCCCTTAATCGGCTAGGTAGGTTACAGATGTACAACCGGAAATGGATAGGTAGAAGTTAAATATGGTGGGGATTAGCGATATGCGATGCTGGATGAATAGACTTCTGGCAAGGTGAGTACAGGGTTTTAAATACAAGAGTTTGTCCAATAATGAATAACAAAATATTAATACGCGTAAGCTACTATGGACAGCCTAGTGAATGCATTATCACAGCCAGCAGACACACGAATCCAACACCCACCACAGTAGTACACGATTGTTCCCGTACTAGCTCCGTAGATGATGAAAACATTGGCAGAATGTATGATAAGACAAAAGAAATTATTCATATAGTTAAGGAGGGGAAATGTAACTGGGATGGGGCAGTGGAATTCGATGTAGGACAACGAACAGAAGGAAAAATAATAGAACAACGGGGAGAGGAAAGACAGAAGAAGCTGCTTGGTAGAATTTTGCACAGATCACAATTTAATCATCACTAATACTTGGTTTAACAACGATGTAACAAGAGTTTATATGTGAAAAATCTAGAGACACTGGTAGTTTTGAGATTTATTACATAATGATAATACAGAGATATCGAAACCAAATTTTTTATTGTAAGAAATTTCTAGAGGCGTGTATGGACTGTGACCGTATTTATTGGTTACGAACAGTAGATTAAAACTGACTAAACTGCAGATAGGTAGGAAGGTAGGAAAATAAGGAGATGGGCCACGATAAGTTGAAGGAACAAGACGTTGTTGAGATTTTCAGATGGAACATTAGGCAACAATTGATTCAAGCAGGAGAAGAAATACCATGAAAGACGAGTAGGTAGTTTTGAGAGATGAAATAGGCAAGGCAGTAGAGGACTAAATCGTTAAAAGAGAAGCCCTATTAGAGGTAGTTGGATAACCTTGTAGTTATTTAGTTTAGTTAAAGAAAGAAGAATATATGAAAACCCAGAAAACGAAGAGGGCGAAGGGGAATACAGACGTCCAAGCAAAGATATTTGTAGAAAGTGGCTAAGCAGGAATGGCTAGGGACCAAATGCAAGACGAGAAGTATGCATAACTAGGGGAAAGACAGATGCTACCTACAAGAAAATTAAAGACATCTTTGGAGAAAAGAGAAGCAATTGTATGAATATCGAGAGCTCGGATGGCAAGCAGTACTCAAGCAAACAAGAGAAAGCTGAGAGATAGAAGGAAAATTCAGAACGGCTATTGAAGGAAAATGGAGGAAATATTGTATAAAGAGAAGAAGAAGCATATAAAGATGAAATGGTATGTACGATATTGAGAGGACATTTTGACAGAGTTCTGAAAGAGTTCAGTCGAATAAGGCCTGTGGATAAACGACATTTTCTCAGAATTATTGAGATCTTTGAGAGGTCCAGCCGCGACAAAATTATTCCGCCTTGTGTGCAAGATATTTGAGACAGGCGAAATATACCCATACTTCAAGAAGAATGTTATAATTTCATTTCGTAAGAAGGAAAGTGCTGACAGTTGTGAAAAGTATCGAAACATGTGTTTGGTATGTCACCTTTACAAAGTACTGATGAGAATTATTTACAAAAAAATGGAAAAACTGTTAGAAGCCGAACGAAAGAAAATCAAGTGTAATGGAAGGTAGTCGCACTAACTCAGGTGACGCCGAATTAATCAGATTAGGCAATGAGACACCAAAAGTTATAGATGAATTTGGCTGTCCGTGCAGCGAAATAACAGGTGATGACTGACGCAGAGAGGATGTGAGGTGCAGTGTGGCTGCAGCGTGCAAAGTGCGTCGTTATTCGGCACGCTCATCCTTAGACACGGCCAGCCAATTTTAAATCAGCCCTGTGCTGCTCCTCCAGTGAGGCGTTGCTTGCCGGCAGGGAAGAGGGCGATGCCTGCCCTTTGAGGAGTGGACAGCAGTGACCAGGAAAAAAAAGAGTGCTCGGCTGGTCCTTTATGAATTTCTACGTTGGTTGTGTAGAATTACAGATACTATGCACAATGCTCCTATAACTGTTTTCCCCTCTCTTTAATATTTTGGTTCTTGGTGTTCTTATAAGATTCTTTCTGACACCAGTTAATTTTATGTCCACCGCAGTTTTTGCTGGTTCTAAAATTTGGCAGGTACTTATTAGTTTTATGATGCCAGTTTTAAATGGCTTTCATTTCCAAACGGTTAAATTTTACTTCAAATTGTTGCATATCTAAATTGTAGCCTTACAGGATCACTTCAATGTCAGTCCCCCTGTTTGTCTGTCCGACTGTTAAAAACCATTTTCCTCATGAACACGTAGACATAACAACTTGACATTTATGTCATACACTAATACCTACAGCCCTTTGGCGCTGTAAAAAATTGTAGCTTCTAAGCAAATGCAGTCAATAGATACAACCATTTACGTCACACATTTTGATAACTCCAGAATCACTCATCAAAACCTTTAGGGTACTTCCCGTTAACTTAGAACAATAAAAATTGGCAGGAATCAAGGTTCCATGGTACAAGTAAACGAAAAAAAATCGAAAATTTTTAATTTGTAATTATATCACATGAAAAAGCCTTTTTTATTTTTTTGGCATTTGTTATCCGTCGTCTGTCTGTCTGTCCGTCTGTTAAGACCCCTTTTTGTCAGCAATGGGGTAGACGTATCAAGTTGAAATTTATGTCACATACTAATGTCGACGGTCCATTTGCGGCATAAAACATTTAATCTCTTAAGTCAATGCAATCAGAAGATAGGCCATTTACGTGATATACTTTGATATTCGAAAACTCGCTCATCTTTAGGCTACTTCCCGTTCACAAAGACTCATGAAATTTGGCGTGCAGCAAGACTTCCCAGTACAAAGAAGGGAAAAAATCCGAATGCTGTTAATGTGTAATTATATCACACAAAAAATGTTTTTTGTCATTTTTAGCTGACTGTCTATCTGTCGGTATGTTGACACCTCTTTTTCTCAGCAGTACTTAGACGTATCACGTTGAAATTTATGTCACATACTGAAGCGGTGTAAAAATTTAAATTTGTTCGTCAGTTCACTCAAAAGGTATGACCATTTGTGTCACATATTTTCATATCTTGCCAGTATCGATATTGATAGACAAAAATCGTCGAACTTCTCGATTGCTGGGATGGATGAACTGTCTGCATCCATAGTTGAGTTTGTACGGAACCCTCGGTGCGCGAGTCCTACTTGCACTTCTTCGAATTTTTTTAAACTGTTTGCATTTCTAAATTGTTAAAAATTTTACTTGCGAGGATTGTCCTCACTACAGCCTTAAGGCATGTGGTGCGTGTCGGCCACGAGTACGGACGAGACATCACCTTTCCGGTAATGGAGGCTGTAGACAGAATACAGCTTAAGACAATGGGCCCTGCGGGACTTGGCCAAAAAGGTATTCGAAAGACGTAACGAGAAATTCGATCTCGATGAGCTTTATAATCAATTTGTCATCGCTAACGGAAGAGTGTCAAAAATGGTTCAAATGGCTCTGAGCACTATGCGAATTAACTTCTGAGGTCATCAGTCGCCTAGAACTAATTAAACCTAACTAACCTAAGGACATCACACACATCCATGCCCGAGGCAGGATTCGGCCGTGCGACCGGAGTGGTCGCTCGACTCCAGACTGTAGCGCCTAGAACCGCACGGCCGCTCCGGCCGGCGGAAGAGTATCACACGACTGGAGTAAGAGCTGGCCAGAATCACATATTCATACCTACTTTCCACGTGAACCGTTTAAACCTGGGACAGATAAACACTCATAACAGCAAACTAGTCCTGCAGGAACTCCGGAGGGTGGTGGAGGAGAAGAGTCTGGATGTACTTTGTTTGCAGGAGCCGTACTCTCAAGCCCGGCAGATCCCATTCATGGCCGTTAATTGGCAAGTAATTTGTTGCTGAGCGGAACCGAGGGCCGCACTGATAGTTACTGAGAGCCACAGTCCTGGCGCATTTCTCTGATGACCACTGCAGCGTCGTGGAATTACAATCACCAGTAGGAGTCCTTTACGTCGTCACTATCGTATTTTCAATACGGCAGAGGAATAGAGGATTTCCTAGACAAGCTATCTCAAGTAGCACGGCGTTGCGGGGGAGCAAATTCGTCGTTCAAAAAAATGTTCAAATGTGCGTGAAATCTTATGGGACTTAATTGCTAAGGTCATCATTCCCTAAGCTTACACACTACTTAACCTAAATTATCCTAAGGACAAACACACACACCCATGTCCGAGGGACGACTCGAACCTCCGCCGGAACCTGCCACACAGTCCACGACTGCAGCCCCATAGACCGCTCGGCTAATCACGTGCGGCAAATTCGTCGTGACCGCAGGTACAAATGCTAAGTCCCCCCTGTGGTTCAGTGGCACTCAAGACGATCGAGGGGAATAGGCAGTAGAAACAATCATGACACTGCCAATAGTGGTCAACAAGCAAGGGAACGCCTTCCCCCCCCCCCCCCAATCCACCAATCCCTCACCTACTCCGGCTTAGAGGGGAGGGTACAAACATTGACGTTACCTTGGCAACTCCAAACCTCGCAACAAAGATTACAGACTGGACAGTATGGGATCAGATTTCAACGAGCGACCACAATGTAATAACTTTTTCTATAGGGGACAGGGAGTGCCACTGGCACATGGGATAGGAGATTCAGCTAAATTACAACAAGACTGATTGGGACCGCTTGGCAAGGGAGTGCGACATTCCGATGTTGCCGGATGGTGATGAAAACGTAGAGGAATACGCCGAAGAACTAGTACAGGCAGTAACCAGGGCGGTCAGGGCAGCCGTACCAGCCAGGGGGAGAGCCGTCGCGCCCTCCCCTTCACCATGGTCAGCAGAACTGGGGCAGATGCGCCAGGCTGTAAGGAGGGCGAGGAGGAATTACCAGCGGAGTGTCGTTTGGGGAGAAAAGCAACAATGGTTGCAAGTGTACAGAGAGACCAAAATACGATTCCAACAGGAGCTCAGAGCAGTCAGGCTGAAGAGCTGGGACCATAACGTACAAAGCCAATTGGCTGATGACCTTTGGGGTGTCCTGTACTAGCTAGTACGGGAAAAAATAAGATAACCTATGGTGCCGTCTATCGTCAGGGATGGAGGCCGGCTGAGGGAGCCGGACGGGGAGGCTGATCGGTTCTAGGCGCCACAGTCTGGAACTGTTGGACCGCTACGGTCGCAGGTTCAAATCCTGCCTCGGGCATGGATGTGTGTGATGTCCTTAGGTTAGTTAGCTTTAAGTAGTTCTAAGTTCTAGGGGACTCATGACCTCAGCAGTTAAGTCCCATAATGCTCAGAGCCATTTTGAACCGGGTGACGGAGACCTGGCGGGAAACTGCCGAGGTTCTCCTCCGGGTCCTGTTGCCTGACGATAGAGAGGATGATGATTCGCAGGAGTAACAAAGAATTAGAAGAGAAGACCAACGGGTCTACGAAAATAACAACATGGTCTATCCCTTCTCCAAAGAGGAAGTAGCTACCCAAATCAAAGTCCTTAAGAAGGCCCTTAAGACGGCATTACTGTGGAGGTGGTGCAATTCTTGGCGCCTCCCCCCCCCCCCTCTCCCAGCTGGTGGCACCTCTCACTAAGTTATATAATGAGTCTCTCCATCTGGAAAAAGGCAAATGTGGTTAAATCAAAAAAGGTCCGGAAAAAGACCCCAAGGAAGTGAAATCTTACAGGCCCATCTGCCTACTGAACCTGCTGGGCAAAATTTTTGAGAGGCTGCTAGCAGACAGACTGACAGCACTCTGCAGGCTGTGTGGGATGAGTGACAGACAATTCGGTTTCCGGTCGGGGCGATCGGTGTCTGACGCAGTCTCCCTGGTTGCGGATGTCTGTGACTCTGCTCCACACAAGTACATCTCGGCATCATGGTGGACATCAGTGGCGCCTTTGACAACCTGTGGTGGCCCTCACTCTTATCCTGCTTGCGGGAGAAGGACTATCCAGGGCCGCTAGACGGCTGTATTAGGGGCTATTATGATGACAAGGAGGTCTGGCTATCGGCCGCTAGCGGCAAAGCCAGCAAGAAGATAACCAAAGGGTGTCCTCACAGCTCTGTCCTGGGGCCTATCATTTGGGACATTAATATGGAACCCCTTCTGGATTATCTAAATAGAAGTTATACTGTGCTAAAGGTCATAGCCTACGCAGACGACCTCCTCCTGCTGGTCGGCGGTCGTAGCCGCGAGATTTAACCAAAGGTTGAAAGAACGATAACTATCCTGACTACATGGTGCCACAAGGCCAAAATGACTGTCGCGCCTAGTAAGTCCACATATCTGCTACTCAAAGGCCAACTTGTTAGGAACCCAACTGTAAGGATAAACGGCTCACCAGTTCTTCGGCGTCGTGGGGCCCGTTATCTAGGTGTAGTCGTCGACGAGAGGTGGAACTATGCATCACATATTGACATCTTATCACAAAGATCATTGGTAACGCTAAATAACCTCATCGAAAATGGTCACAAACGCTTCCATCTCCCACCTGACCTAGTCAAATTATATAATAATATCCTAACTTCGATCCTGAGATACAGGTCAGGGGTCTGAGCACACAGGCTCACTAGGTTTATGCCTGCCATGGCCGTAAGAAGGGTGCAGCGAAACATGCTCCTGCGTTCAGTAGGAGCATACAGAATAACTTCGGGGGGGGGGGGGGGGGGGGGGCACTTCCTACTGCTAATGGGGCTTAGTCCACTGGACATAAAAATTAGGGAACAGGCTGCCTGGTACTTGGTGAAGAAGGAGAGGAGGGAGAAAGTAGAGGAAATAATAGGGGTTTATGTTGGGGATAAGCTTGAAATTAAAAGAAGAGGGATACAACTGTGGCAAGATCAATGGGATAATGAAGAAACGGGGCGAAGAACCTACGAGTTGCTGCCGAACATTGAAGAACGTTTAAGGCTTACATACTTCAAACCATCTAGACGACTGCTGCAGTTCCTTACTGGACATGGACCATACCCAACATACCTGGGTCGGTTTGGGAAGCGGGCTATACCAACGTGTGATTGTGGCGCTGTGTAAGGCACTCCAGACCATATGGTGTATAAGTGCTCCCTCTTCGATGATGTTGCACTTCAGCTTAGACAACAACTTCCTGACCACGACACGCACCACCTGCTCAGGCAAGAGGACACATTTTACATCTTGGACAAATTTTCAGAGGAAATTTCCAGGAAAGTCCTTAGGGAATTTTTAAGGAACAATCAATAGATAACCAATACCTGACTTAGACTCCGTGTACCTTCCCTGTTCCACCGGGATCTGGACTTGGCCAACTCAGACAGTAGATACTAGAAATAGGTTAGTTGTAGAATTAAAAAGGAAAAAAATAATTATTAGGATAGTACTGCAGCGAAACAAAGTCATTGGCCAGACCAGTGCCAGGGACACGCCCATTGGGGTTGGCTCTGTGGGCAAGGTCAAAATAACATAGGTTTGTAGATTGCTGGCACATCTGTAACGCTGCAGGTAGTGTAGATTAATAGTATAAACGAAGTTTCACTCTGACAGTAATAGATTTAGTGGAACTAAAATCAATTAGCACTTAGATACATGCATAAATTAATAACAGTAGATTAGAGAATCCTGTAGTGGTGAAGGAATAATAGTATTGTACCTGTTGTGTTAGAAATTAAACTGCAGAAATGTAAAATAATTGAAATTAAAACCCACTAAAGTACTTAGGTAGTGGACTAAGATGTATTATTATAATAATTTGAATAAAGAATTTTTTTAAAATAAAGTTGTCTAATGCTTCAGCAAACGCACTTGGTATCAACCGAACGCAGCCCTCCACTTCTGATCCCATATATTTGGCTTGTTAAATACTGTTAAATTCTTTTGGGAAACCCTGTTGGCCATTAAAGGCCAGTGTTTCTAAAAATGAGGCTATTATAATATTTAATACAAATTTAAGTGTTAGGAAATCTTTATGAAGCTATTTGTCTGTCTTGTGCAGAACTGAAACGTGGACAATTAGCAGCTCAGACAAAATGAGAGTAGAAGCTTTTGAAATGTGATGTCATAGAAAAATGCTGAAGATTAGATGCGTAGATCGAGTAATTAGTGAGGGAGTCAAATTTGGGAGATAAGTAACTTATGGAACAACTTGACTAAAAGAAAGCATCGGTTGACAGGAGACATTCTGAGGCATGAATGAAATGTCATTTGGGTACTGGAGGGATGGGAGGGAGAGGGCGGAGGATGGGAGCAAAAGTTGTAGTGGTAGACCAAAAGATGAGTACTGTAAGCAGGTTCAAATGAATGCATGTTGCAATAGTTATATGGAGATGAGGAGGGCTGTGCAGAATAGAGTAGCGCGGAGTGTTGCATCAGACCAAGACTGATGATCGCAACAACAAAAATTTAGCGACAGACTTGATATGTAATGACACTGGAATGCAAGGTGCTTTGAACTAGAGAAGTACTTCACGATTAATTACTACCTTCATTGGATGCAAATGATGGGAACTAGAGTGTGGAATGTCTTTAAATGCATTGGTTTCCTGTGACTGAAAACGGCGCTTTTACCTTATGAGCAATCATGAAATTTCGGTTAAAGCGACTTTCTTCCGCCCGCAGTAGTGAGTCCTCGGTTCAGTGGATTTACCGGCCGCCATGGAAACACAATGCTTAGACATTGTACTGGGAAATGCTCGTGCAGTGCCACCGTGTGCGGCACGGTGACTAACCCGCTGTGGGACAGCCGTGTTAGGTCGGCCGTCCTGCTCTCCTCCAACATCTGGTTGCAAGTCAGGTGCGGTTACACAAGCGGGCGTGCAAAAATTACAGAACAAGGTCGCAGGAAGCGTTTCGGTGCTGATAGCCTTCGCAGGAATATTGTACACCACTGAATACGTATGTTGGTGTTAAATGAGATCAAGGAACTACGTTATATGTAATAAGAGCTTTAAAAGTGTTAAGTTTCTTCCATTTCATTAACTTTTAAGTCAAAACGTGCCGATAGTACATAAATATTCCCACAACGAAAGAATTAAAGTTATCTGTGATCCTCCATGTATACTATGACTCTATTTCTCTTGAATTTGAAATTACGATCAATTACGATCAATACTGGCGCCTATTTCTTCATTGTATTTGCTGTCTGCCAATAATGATAACCTGTGACGAAGTTGACACTCCGTAGATTCATACCACGTAAATGTGTGACCAGAAAGGCAAGTGGCTAACATTTACTTTATTAAAGGAGCCCACAACCAACTCAGTCTGACGATCCACACCATTGGGTGAAGAAGGAAGCTACTGTAGTACACTCCTGACCATTAGACTGCAATATCCGAAGGCGGGGAGGAACAAAGGTCAAATTGGCATCAAGTATTCTACGAGATGCGTTCAAGTTATAACAACTATAGTTTTATTCTAAGGGCAGGGAACAGATAGAGACATGCGGTTTGTTTTAAAATACGCGTGCAATGTATGCTTGAATGCGTGACAGAAGTCACAGCGGTGTGCGTCACACAGAATTCTAGCGGCAACGGCGAGGGTGAGAACTGTTTTTGATACTTATAATCAGGTGAGTGCTACGAATGCTGACACACGACCACAAGGCTGGGCGCGTGGCGTGTTGCCAATCAATGTTGACGCGTGATGACGACATCAATGGGACTTTCTTTTCATCGACTCTGACAATGGATGAGACATGGGTACCGTTTTTCAATCCTGAAACGAAGCATTAGTCAGCTCAGCGGTAGAACACTAACGCCTGCGGTCAAACGAGAGTTCCAAATCAGTTTTCGCAGCAGTCGTGAAATCATATCATCGAGTTGTGAAATGCCGGCCGAAGTGGCCGTGCGGTTAAAGGCGCTGCAGTCTGGAACCGCAAGACCGCTACGGTCGCAGGTTCGAATCCTGCCTCGGGCATGGATGTTTGTGATGTCCTTAGGGTAGTTAGGTTTAACTAGTTCTAAGTTCTAGGGGACTAATGACCTCAGCAGTTGAGTCCCATAGTGCTCAGAGCCATTTGAACCATTTGAGTTGTGAAATATGTGTACGGCTGCAGGGAGATTACTTCCAGAAGTGATATAATTACTTTAGTTTTCGTGTAATTCCTTTGTGAAAAGAAAAGACGAAGGTGCTATAGTTCGAATTCAACTCGTGCGTGCCTCGATATGGAAATGAGTACCATCTCACCATACCTGGTTAAAGTATGTAAAAGTACAGCATTTACGTTCTGTATACACAATGGGATAACAAACGTCACGGGACAGCGATATGTACATATACAGATTGCCGTAATACCACGTACAAAAGATATAAAATGGCAATGCATTTATGGTGCTATCATTTGTAATCTGGTGATTCCTGCGAAAACATTTCCGACATGGTAGTGGCCGCACGACATGAATTAACAGACTTTGAATGGTGGTTGGAGCTAGACGCATATAACAGTCCATTTCAGAAATCGTCAGGGAATTCAGTATTCCGAGATCCACAACGCAAAGAGTGTGCACATAACGCCAAATTCTAACATTTTGCGTGGTGTCTGTTTGTTCTAAGTCGTGTCTCCCTACAACTTTCGCGCAACGACGCTCTGAGCGTGTTTTTTAGGGAATTGACTAGTTTGAACCTGGGATCTGTTGCTGGTAAGGAGACGCCAGACCACACATGACATGTAGAGTCCAGAAGAGTTCAGTGAGACTAGCGATGATATAATCAAATACTTAATGATTTCAGCGTCAGCTCCAATGCACTCCCTGTAAAAGAATCTTAATACTAACTAAATTTAGTGGAAGAGGTTCAAGGCTTTCCTATTTTTAGTTAGCTGCTAAAATAACGTTGAAAAAGCAGTTAATTTTACCATTAGAATTTTTATTCTACTCACAAAACATTGTTTATAAATTGTACTATTGATAAAAGGAAATATTTTAATACAGGATGATAAAAACCAACTGCATTCAACAAAAATGTGAACTAATATTCCCGGTATGGGTTTGCAAGTTCTATAACGGACCGAAGGATGACCTACGCCATATCACATCTATAGTCTAGGTTTAAATTAAGTTTCACAAAAGAGAAAACTCTCAAAATGGTCTACAGTGACCCTCAATTATCTTTAATTATTTAAAGCGTCGTAAATTACAGTGGCTGACGTGGCTTCTCAATAATTATAGAACAGAAAAATCATCGCGTTTCAGATTTTAACTTCAAGTAGCAGATGTGAATACCACGAAGATTAATTGACGATCGACACTAGTATTACGTAAAAAGGGGATGTAACAGATGAGACTTCTGCAGTCCTGAGTGAAGCCTTATGCGCTCTTATGCGGCATTGCGTGCGTTCATTACCTTGTCGGTGGTTAGTCAGCGTCAGGAGGCGGCAGGCGGCGCAGCTCCACACACCTCGCCGTCTCGGTAGCAATTCTCTCGAACTTATCCTTACTACTGTTTACCGAAGTTGGTTTAAGAAAAAGGTATCTGGCTGTGTTTTCAAATGACCAATCAGCATCTCAATGTTAACCTTAAGCTCCGTCTACAAAAATTCTGTCTATCCAATGAGAAACGTTATACTTTTCGTGGTGCGGCAATGTTCAAATGGCTCTGAGCACTATAGGACTCAACATCTTAGGTCATAAGTCCCCTAGAACTTAGAACTACTTAAACCTAACCAACCTAAGGACATCACACACACCCATGCCCGAGGCAGGATTCGAACCTGCGACCGTAGCAGTCCCGCGGTTCCGGACTGCAGCGCCAGAACCTCTAGACCACCGCGGCCGGCTGCGGCAATGTTTTTAATGTTTTCTATGTAACAGAGACACGTATAGTCTCACGCTAAAACATGCAGCTGGTGTGGCCCTTTTAGTGTTATCGTAAGATCTATACTGTTCTTCTGGAGGGCTCTATCTTTAACATAGTCTGGGGAGACTGACCTCCTGGCAGTTGGCTGCTCTTATCGTAGGGCCTTCTAGCCTACACAACTCTGCTCTCGGCTTCTGTCCTCGTTTCTCCCCTCGGAACTGCGTATGTTTCACGGTGGGAAGGTATGACATGCATTTAGGTGTTCTTGTGTTAGTCTGTGGTACTCCATTCGCTCACTTGTTGATCGTATGACTTTGGTTAATTTAATGTCAGGATTTATTCGGAGCTATGTGACATATTGCCGGATTTGCTGTCATGTCAGGGTTTTCATGGAAGGTGTTGGATTTGTCTGACACCTTACAAAATTTCAGGCATTACCTCTTACCACCGACAACGCAATGGCTGACGGCCTTTACTTAACAACAAATGGTTCAAATGGCTCTGAGCACTATGGGACTTAACTTCTGTGGTCATCAGTCCCCTAGAACTTAGAACTAATTAAACCTAACTAACCTAAGAACATCACACACATCCATGCCCGAGGCAGGATTCGAACCTGCGACCGTAGCGGTCTCGCGGTTCCAGACTGTCGCGCCTAGAACCGCTCGGCCACCCCGGCCGGCACTTAACAACAGAGAGCAGCGATGTTTGCATAGATGGTGGTGGTGGTTGGTTTGGGGAAGGAGACCAGACAGCGTGGTCATCGGTCTCATTGGAGTAGGGAAGGATGGGGAAGGAAGTCGGCCGTGCCCTTTCAGAGGAACCATCCCGGCATTTGCCTGGAGTGATTTAGGGAAATCACGGAAAGCCTAAATCAGGATGGCCGGACGCGGGATTGAAGCGTCGTCCTCCCGAATGCGAGTCCAGTGCCTAACCACTGCGCCACCTCGCTCGGTGTTTGCATAGAGTTCACAGCGTTCACAGACAAGCAGTTAGGCGTGAAATTATTGCAGTAATCAATGTGGGACGTAAGAAGAATGTACCCTTAGAACAGTGAAGCGAAATTTGTATTTAGTGAGCTACGGCAGAAGACGACCGACGTGTATGCCTTTGCTAGCAGCGCCTCTCCCGGGCATGTGACCATATCGGTTGGACTCTAGACGACTGGAATGGCCGGCCGCGGTGGTCTCGCGGTTCTAGGCGCGCAGTCCGGAACCGTGCGACTGCTACGGTCGCAGGTTCGAATCCTGCCTCGGGCATGGATGTGTGTGATGTCCTTAGGTTAGTTAGGTTTAAGTAGTTCTAAGTTCTAGGGGACTGATAACCACAGCAGTTGAGTCCCATAGTGCTCAGAGCCATTTGAACCAACCATCGACTGGAATGCTGTGGCCTGATCAGATGAGTCCATATTTCAGATGGTGAGAGCTGATGGTAGGAGTCGAGTGTGGCGCAGGCCCCACGAAGCACTGGACCCAAGCTGTTGACAAGGCACTGTGCAAGCTGGTAGTGACTTCATAATCGTATGGGATGTGTCTACATGAATTGGACTGGGTCCTCTGGTCCAACTGAATCGATCATTGACTGAAAGCAGTTATCTTCAGCTACTTGGAGATCATTTGCAGCCATTCATGACTTCATCTACCCAAACAACGATGCAATTTTTATGGATGACAATGCGCTTTGTCAGAATATTCGGGATAATGCGAGTGAATGATTCGGTCACTCAGGTCGCCCGGCATAAATCCCATCAAACATTTATGGGAGATAATCGAGAGATCAGTACGTACACAAAATCCTGCAATGGCAACACTTTCGCAACTATCGACGGGCCAATATTTTTTTCTGCAGCGGACTTCCAACGGGCAAAAGGAGGTCCGACACAATATTGGGAGGTGTTCCATGACTTTTGGCACCTCAGTCCAAAAATGATAGTGGGTTCCTCATTCAGAAATCGAATTTGAATGTTTCTCGTTTGAGTGAAGATTGTGTAAGGCTTTTTGTAATGAGGGGCACATATAACAATTGTAGGAATTTGACAATGGCAGGACTGTAGCCTATCAAGGCTGCAATTTACCGTTTCGCGGTATTGCTGTTCGCGTTGATTAGATCCCGCTACTGTTGTTGTTGTTGTGGTGTTCAGTCCTGAGACTGGTTTGATGCAGCTCTCCATGCTACTCTATCCAGTGCAAGCTTCTTCATCTCCCAGTACCTACTGCAACCTACATCCTTTTGAATCTGCTTAGTGTATTCAGCTCTTGGTCTCCCTCTACGACTTTTAGCCTCCACGCTGCCCTCCAATGCTAAATTTGTGATTCCTTGATGCCTCAGAACATGTCCTACTAACCGGTCCCTTCTTCTTGTCAAGTTGTGCCACAAACTCCTCTTCTCCCCAATTCTATTCAATACTTCCTCATTGGTTATGTGATCTACCCATCTAATCTTCAGCATTCTTCTGTAGCACCACATTTCAAAAGCTTCTATTCTCTTCTTGTCCAAACTATTTCACTTCCATACATGGCTACACTCCATACAAATACTTTCAGAAACGAGTTCCTGACACTTAAATCTATACTCGATGTTAACAAACTTCTCTTCTTCAGAAACGCCTTCCTTGCCATTGCCAGTCTGCACTTTATATCCTCTCTACTTAGACCATCATCAGTTATTTTGCTCCCCAAATAGCCAAACACCTTTACTACTTCAAGTTTCTCATTTCCTAATCTAATTCCCTCAGCATCACCCGACTTAATTCGATTACATTCCATTATCCTCGTTTTGCTTTTGTTGATGTTCATCTTATATCCTCTTTTCAAGACACTGTCCATTCCGTCCAACTGCTCTTCCAAGTCCTTTGCTGTCTCTGACAGAATTAGAATGTCGTCGGCGAACCTCAAAGTTTTTATTTCTTCTCCATGGATTTTAATAACTACTCCGAATTTTTCTTTTGTTTCCCTCTCTGGTTGCTCAATATACAGATTGAACAACATCGGGGAGAGGCTGCAACCCTGTCTCACTCCCTTTCCAACCACTGCTTCCCTCTTATGCCCCTCGACTCTTATAACTGTCATCTGGTTTCTGTACAAATTGTAAATAGCCTTTCGCTCCCTGTATTTTACCCCTGCCACCTTTAGAATTTGAAAGAGAGTATTCCAGTCAACATTGTCGAAAGCCTTCTCTAAGTCTACAAATGCTAGAGACGTAGGTTTGCCTTTCCTTAATCTTTTTTCTAAGATAAGTCGTAAGGTCAGTATTGCCTCACGTGTTCCAACATCTCTACGAAATCCAAACTGATCTTCCCCGAGGTCGGCTTCTACTAGTTTTTCCATTCCTCTGTAAGGAATTCGCGTTAGTATTTTGCAGCTGTGACTTATTAAACTGATAGTTCGGTAATTTTCACATCTGTCAACACCTGCTTTCTTTGGGATTGGAATTATTATGTTCTTCTTGAAGTCTGAGGGTATTTCGCCTGTCTCATACATCTTGCTCACCAGATGATAGAGTTTTGTCAAGACTGGCTCTCCCAAGGTCGTCAGTAGTTCTAGTGGAATGTTGTCTACTCCCGGGGCCTACTATTATGCTAATTTTTAATCGCAGAGTACACCATACAAGATATCAGTGCCTCCACGTGACTAGCCTCATAGAACACACACATAACATTCACTCGGCGGTGCAGGATCGTCCAGTAATGTCACATGCCTTGAGTCGGGAATGGTCTTGCTTGCTGCAACACAAGTATCAATATGGACAGTGCAACGACCTCTAGAGCACCACAGACTATCAAATGGTTCAAATGGCTCTGAGCACTATGGGACTTAACATCTGTGGTCATCAGTCCCCTAGAACTTAGAACTACTTAAACCTAATGACATCACACACATCCATGCCCGAGGCAGGATTCGAACCTGCGACCGTAGCAGTCGCGCGGTTCCGGACTGCGCGCCTAGAACCGCTAGACCACCGCGGCCGGCCCACAGACTGTTAGCACGGCGGCCATTACTGCGACTTTCTTTGAAGTGGCAGCAGAGAGGGGCGTGCCTACAGTGGTGCTCAAAGACAATAATGGATCCCCGAGTAGCGCCATGTCGTCCTTTCAGTTATGTCCCAATCTCACGTGCAGCGTCTCAATAAACTTCATCCGTGTGTGGGGAGGCCCCAAAGTTTCCACATTGTATTCGTCATCGTCAAAGAGGCTCAACAACTTGTGTCTTGGTATGGGGTGTGTTTGGGTGCATAACACAATCACTTCTAATTCGCATAGATAGCATCCTGGACAGCATGTACAACATTTCTGACGTGTCAAGGCCGATGGTTGTTCCCTATCTTCGAGGACTCCATAATATTATATTTCAACGCGATAATGTAAGATCCTATAGCGTAAGTCCTATCCTCGCCTAGAAAGGGTGTTCGACTGTTGCCCTGGCTAACATGCTCTCCAACTCTCTTACCCATTGAAATCACATGAAGTGCTGGGACAATATTATACTAGGGTAAAAAATGTTCAAACGTGTGTGAAATCTTATGGGACTTAACTGCTAAGGTCATCAGTCCCTAAGCTTACACACTACTTAACCTAAATCATCCTAAGGACAAACACACACACCCATGCCCGAGGGAGGACTCGAACCTCCGCCGGGACCAGCCGATACGAGGGTAAGTAAATTATTATCCGCAATTTAGTTATATTTTTGTTTATTTTGGTAGTACTGTCGTTTTACGTTGATGACGCATGCTTCGTTTATTTGTTGTTATATCTTTGCAATTTTCAAGCTGTTAGGTTAGTTTCGTTATCGCTGTCGTGCTGTTAATCATGGCTGCTCCGCTGTTTATTTGCACCAAAGAGGAGCAGAGCAACATTCAGTGATCCGTTTTTTGTGGCCGGAAAATGTATCATGGGCCGAAATTCATCGAAGACTTTCGGTACAGTACGGGAACAGTGTTTCGCCACAACGGAGTGTCTATGAATTGATTGAAAATTCCGAAATGGTCGCACAAGTGTTACGCACGATGAAGGAGCCGGACTACCTTTTACCGCCACAAATGACGAAACCATTGAGCGACCACGTGAAATGATTATCTTAGACAGACGGTTAACTACTGACGAAGTGGCACATCGTCTGCAAATTAGTTACGGTTCTGCCTACGAAATCATCCACAAAATACTTGGGTTTCATGAAGTTTGTGCAAGATGGGTCCCAAAAAAACTCACACAGCTGCATAAACAAACGCGCTTGGACATCTGGAAAAAACATTTGGATCCCTATGGTAACGAAGGGGACAACTTCTTAGATAGGATCATTACTAGTGACGGAACATGGATCCATCATCACGATCCGGAGAGTAAACGTCAGAGTATGGAATGGAAACATCCAAATTCGCCGTGCAAGAAAAAGTTCAAGACCCGACTGTCCGCTGGAAAACTGATGCTTACGGTTTTTTGGGACGCACAAGGTCCAGTACTGGGACATTATGGGGAAAGGGGCACAACAATAAACAGTGTACGTTACAGTGAAGTGCTTACTGCCAGGCTACAGCCTGCAATTCGAAGCAAACGCCGAGGATTGCTGTCAAAAGGTGTTGTGTTGTTGCACGACAATGCTCGTCCGCATACTACTGCCCACACTGCTGAAACTCTCCAGAAAATCAGATTTGAAGTACTGTATCATCCTCCGTATAGTCCCGATCTTGCCCCTTCTACCACTTGTTTGGTCCACTCGAACAGGCATTAAGGGGACGGCGATTTGCCTTGGACCAAGCAGTGAAAGAAGCGGTGCATTCCTGGCTCGCATCTCAACGAGAACCTTCTTTTATGAGGGCATCAGGAAGCTTGTACAACGATGGACCAAGTGCGTTGAATCGCAAGGAGACTATGCCGAAAAATGATGTTCTCGTAAGTTTCGTATTTGATTACAATAAAATTTTATAACTACTTTGCTAATAATGATTCTTACCCACGTAACATGCGTTTTATAAAGTATCGATTGAAAAATACGTATTTTTTAACACATTCACCTCTAAGCATTATTGTTCACGTCACATTACAGCTGTTGTACAGTTCACAATAACTGTTTGAATATCCCATCTTCGACTTCATTGCATTTACGCACTCTTGGCATAACATGTTGTGTTACTTGCTTCAGTGACTACGCACATTCCTTAAAGAGAGTAGAAACGTCAACAACAATTCATCTCGCGTATCCACCTTTCGTTTGCATACCTCAGGCTACATCCATGGCGCATTGTTATCCATAAAAATTCCATCGTTGTTTGTGTTGTGGATTACCAACACAAGTACAAGGATAGCATACCAATAGGGACAAGAAAGGAGGCATGAAGGGCGCCAAAAACAGAAATAACAATCATCCATTTATTGCACCATTACACACGCACATCATGATATATGAGACATTATAATTTCCATACTCAAATCTATTGTGACAAACAATATGTATCACGAAGGGCACACACAATGGAGTTTAAGAAATTACAATGACACATCAACTCCGCTATGACAAACAGTGCGCATAATGAAGGCCGCACAATTTTACCAATGTAAGAAATTAAAATAATACTAGCATAAAATTAACTAAAATGCCTTGAAGGAAATGTTTATGAGAAGGACACGACGGGGCCTCAAGGGAGGAGGCAACACAATACTTAACTCAGGTGCACCAAAACAAACAAGGGACACCAGGCCGCGGCAACAACGGACACGTAAGGCACGCAACTACTCTCTGCGTTGCGGTTCCGCGCGTTCCACCCAAGTAATAGCTACCTGAAACATTTTAATACTTGTAACAGTACACCAGTCATCAGCAAATTAAAAAAATACAATAACATGACATGAAAATACAATAATTTAAGAATATCACGTAATTAACAGATTACGAAACAGGTAAAGGGGCATGTACCACTATTAAATCTTCAGTAATTACACTAATAAATTTATCAGTACCCAAGTTGCAATTACGGCAACAAGAATTAAATCATTTAAGTCATAAAGTTACTTTAAAATAATAATAATAAAACCATTTCATACAGCAGAGGACCAAGAATGGCCCGATCAGTACTCCCCAGTGAAGCAGTTCACACAAATGGTACTCCACGGCTCCGAGCACACAGCCCCATACAAAATGCAACACAACCACAGCGACCCGGCGTACTACCAGAACCACCAGGCAGTAAACCAAAATCGTACTAAGCCAAAACAAGGACGAACTTTTAAAATAACGAGACCTAGCCCGGGCCGGACAACAGACCAAATGCCGGGAAATCCATAAGGAACCTCAGCCAACTTAATACCAAAACAACAATTTATGAACAATATGCAAAACACAAGACCTCTCAGTCCAAAGGCTTCCGTTTAGTCGCGAAGGTGGCTCCGACCCGCCTGCTGAGGTGCCAAGCTTCGTACGGAGTGGCGAATCAAGCTTAACCTTCGTTAACGGAAAGCGGAAGCACCACAAGACAAAATAAACTCCAATCTAATTGCGCAAGGCAAACTCTAAGGAGTGCCACTCGAAGACTATGAACTTGAAGATCAAACATAAAGCACCAGACTAACGTGCCACTGAACGACGCACTTCCATCACCAGCGTCTAGTAGAGTACGGAGAGCAGCGTACCCCATCGATATACATCCATGGGACAGTAAACGAGGATAGCAATCCCAGCGACGGAGAGACAGGAGGACGAAATGGCATCCCGCCGCACATAGAAGGTATTTCAAATCCAGGCTCGACAAACTACAACAGGCGAGATTTTGCTCCCCTTGCGAATCACGTTCCCGGCACACCACGCCGCTGTCCACACTATTAACCGTAAAATCACGGTCCGGTCTTCCCATCGGGCCCCACTCGGCGTCCAGACGCAAACAACCCCAGCCGAGACGAAGTGTCTTCACGCCAAGGCAGCCACCTCTCACCTCCTCACACGCCTCCAGCTAAGCGATTACACACGGAAACAACTTCCTAACGCCAAAGCGCCGTCTGAGTGAAAACTCAGCACTAAGATCGATACGGACTTGGAAATAAGCGAGCACCGTAACAGTTTGGTCTCCAAATAGCAGAATAAAGAAATAAAAAACATAAAAAAGTGTTAGCCAAGCACGACCGCGCTCAATTTCGATAATCTGTAGGGAAACGGTGTTACCACTGTGGCAACGCCGTTGGCATTTACGAGTATTCAAATGGTTCAAATGGCTCTGAGCACTATGGGACTCAACTGCTGTGTTCATAAGTCCCCTAGAACTTAGAACTACTTAAACCTAACTAACCTAAGGACTTCACACATATCCATGCCCGAGGCAGGATTCGAACCTGCGACCGTAGCAGTCGCACGGTTCCGGACTGCGCGCCTAGAACCGCGAGACCACCGCGGCCGGCTTTACGAGTATTAACCCTGAATAATTCCCGTCTTTTGAGTGCCATTACAGGTGGAGACGGCGGCGGCAGCAGGCGGGATGGTGGCCACAGTGAGAGCGGCTGCTGCCTGTGCCCGTGTGTCTGCTCCTTGGCCCGGCCAGCCAGCCGCGGCCGCACGCAGCCTCGCGGCGGCCTCGCCGGACGTGCCGCAAATGCCAACGACGCGCATCCTTGGCAGCGGCCGCGGGACTCGAACGCGGTCCCTCATTACACCATTACCCCTCTCTGTGCTCTCCTCTCGGGCGAGGCGCCGCTGCTCTCTCTTGCGCCAGGTCTCCACGTGGAAGTGTCAGGACTTGCACTGTGCATCTTTGATCTCAGTTCGTACATGCTGCTGTAGTTGGAGCTTCTACGGAGAGTAGTCATGTAGGTAGGGTTCGGTTGGGTTGTTTGGGGAAGGAGACCAGACATCGATGTCATCGGTCTCATAGGATTAGGGAAGAACGGGGAAGGAAGTCGCCAGTGCCATTTCAAAGGAACCATCCCGGCATTTGCCTGGAGCGATTCAGGGAAATCACGGAAAACCTAAATCTGGATGGCCGGACGCGGAACTGAACCGCCGTCCTCCCGAATGCGAGTCCAGTGTGCTAACCACTGCACCACCTCGCTCGGACATGTAGTTAAGTTTTAATTGTGTATCTGTACAGGGTGAACATTAATAAAGCCGAAAATCTGCCGTGACGGATAATTGACTGGAAATAGAGGAAGCAAGTCCTATGAACATTTGATCGCAAATGTATCGTTGCCACGGTAGATGTTACTGACGAGTGCAAGTTCCTCTAACCATGTGCCACTCGTTCCTTGTGTGTTGCAGACTGTCTGAATGACGCAGCGTACTGTAAGCAGCAGAACAGTCCGGTATTATTGTCGGGAACGAGCCGAGATGGTGTTTGTATACGGCCAAGCAGATGGAAACAGTCGAGAGGCAACATGGCTATACCAAAACAAATGCCCACACAGACACCAACCACGCCTCCAACACTTCAAGCCCTTTTTTGGACGATGTGTGATCGTGGGTCCTTTAAGACAGATGAAAGCGCAGGTAGGCGGCGGACTGTGTGCACACGAGTTTTGGAGGACCTGGTTTTGCTGGGAACTGAGACGAACCCTAGTACAAGCTCCAGGCCAAGGGCCACCAACATGGTGTAAGCCAGAGTTCGATTCTGTGTATCCTGCATGACAACCGCTACTATCCCTATCACCTGTAAAAAGTACAAGGATTATCGACATCGGATTTTGTCAATGTTTTTTGCACCAGACCATCACAATTATGAACTTTCTGAAATCAGTCTTCCCTACCGTCGAAGCGACCTTTACCAGAACTGGCACCATCAATCTGGATAATCGTCATCTGTGTTCTACAGACGATCCTCGGGGAATGGTTGAGGCATCTCTTCAACATCGGTTCAGCATCAATGTGTGGGCAGAGATTCTTGGCGACCACACACTTGAGCCGGTTACTATTCCACATCGCCTCGGCGGAGGAACGTTCTGGGACTTCCTGCGGAATACTCTGTCTGGGCCGCTTCAGAACGTGCCGTTGACAATACTACAGGTGATGTGATTTCTGCGTGACGAAGCACCACCCCCCTTCCGCGTCACAGTTCGCTGACACCTCAACACCTTCTCCAGCAGCAGGATAGGACGCGGAGGCAGTGTGGCGCGGCCTGCTAGATCACCGGACAAAAATCCTCTGAGTTTTTACCTCTGTTGGCATCTGAAAAGCGTTGTGTCTGCTGACCAGTTCTTGGCGTGCAGACCCTTTAACAGTGTGTTAATGACGCCTTTGACGCCACCCAGAGAGAGGCCGGAACGTGCGAAAGGGTGCGGCAATCCACGATACGTCGTGTGAACGCTTGCACTGTATACCACGGAGGCCACTTTGAACATCTCTCGTGACTTGGATGCGATGCAGCTCTGTTCTGTGTTCCCGGACAATTTGTTGTCGTTGCACGCACACTATCCATTTCCGGCCACATTTTCATAGGTCTGTTTCCTCCATTTCCAGTCAGGAATCCGTCGCTGCAGTTTATCCGCTTTATTGATGTTCATTTACATATGGAACGTGAATATATTATTGCAAAAGCCTAAGAGGGCTACGACATTGTGCCGTCTATGTAATAAGATCGTTAAATGTAGTAAATTCTCTAAAGAATGGGAGACATATTACATTTATTAAACCTAATTCTTATAACGGAGAACATACCGTTTAGCGTTAATGGAATTCATAAACAGGATCTTATACATAGCGACAGTGCTACGACATTTCGCTGTGCTTCTAGTAAAAAGTATTAAATACTGATGCTTGGAGTGGGAGAAGACACCTACCTGATTACACATCTGAGGGGGGAAAACTGCAACATCACATATAATCGCCAGCAAAGTACCACTTTTGTTGCACATTAATAAAAGTTACTCAATCTGAGATCAGACCCTCTTCTCGGTCGCTATACTCATATTTGGTCCTCTTGTCTCAACGGAGTAGTGTATGGCCTGTGGCCTGCAGTCTTGATGAGACGTCGAGAGACACAGCAGCATTCAGTTCTTCTTAGATTAGAACGAATTTCTTTTATTTCCGGTTTCGGTCAGCAACTACCATCTACAGATCTGCAGTAAAACGTGGAAATAAAATACAACTAGTGAACGCAAAATTATTACTTTCATAGATGTGGAAACATGCATTTAAAGTATGACGAGGCACACCTATCTTATAACATGTCCTCATGCAATAAAGACATAGTCTCATCGTCACAAAATACATGCAAAATCAGCCTGATATCGTCGCACGTGTTGAAAATACCGCGTAAAGTAGGCCACAGTTGTGTCAGACTCGTGCTGTCCCTATCGCTACTATTCATAGCAAATTGCAATACAACAGCCACAACATATGTTTGTGCTGTAAGCTCGTTAGTTTTTGCTACTGCGTAACACTACACATATTCGCCAATTATAAAACTGTACAGTAGACAATAAATGAAGACAACGATAGATAAATTCCATAGTGGGCTTGCCAAATGTATAAGTTATTATAGCAATAAAGTCTAATAATTAAAAACATGAATAAAGTTAAATTTAAAGTTGTGAAAAGGAAATGTTTATGTAATAGTGTATGATTCTGAGAGGCTCTTGTGGTCATTTTAGATAAAAATAATAACATACACAGCAACAAGCTTATGAAGTTAATAAAATAACATAAAACTGCTAAAATAACTAGAGAAAGAAGCGGAAAGTATGAAAACAGAAGACTAAAGTAAGTAATCAGTGACACATGTTGTCTTAGTCACCAGAATGCAGTATAGGCGAGAAGTCGGGGGAAAGATACGACAGGCGTGAAATCATCTGTGTGTTATACAAATGTGGCATCGACTTCCACTCCTACCTTTTTTTATCATGGCCACAGGTCCTTTCAGATTCGCTTGCCCTCCCCTACCCGCATTCTCTACCAAGTTATAAAATTCCTCAGCCTCTACCACTACATTCCCCTAACACAACACCTCCACATCCTCCAGAGCCTTTCACAACGAAATTTTAATAACCTTCCCTTACCCGACCACGAAATCCGCCCTGATGTATACTCGTCCTACCAGATCCAGGAGGTCCCTACCACCCACCCTTTATCAGGACTCCTTTCCCCTCCAGTCCTCTACACCCACTTCCTAAATCGTGATTCAGAACCACATCTCTCTCCACTCTTCCCCATCCATTCTCCAAACATGCATCCACACAAACCCCCTCCTGCTATCTTGAAATGCTACTTTCCAAAATACCCTCTTCCATGTCAATCTGTATCCACTCATCTATGAATACCTTTTAATAAGTAACACATCAGCCTTTCCGTTTTACTTTATACAACTGTCAATCTGTTTTTATATCTTCGTGTGCGACACTCATTTTCCACTCATCTGTGTCTACATCTTAATTAATCGCCGAATCAAAATTTTATATTTTAAGTTACGCAACTGACGACGTCTTTTTATTATACACAACGTTTATTGTTATCAAACGCCCTTACTACTTTTTATGTCCGCCCTCGGTAGCTGAATGGTCAGCGTGACGAATTGTCAATCCTCTGGGCCCGGGTTCGATTCGCAGCTGGGTCGGGGAATTTTCTCCGCCCAGGGACTGGGTATTGTGCTGTCCTCATCATCATCCTATCATCTTCATCGACTGCAGGCCACCGAAGTGGCGTCAAATTGAAAGACCGGCACCCGACGTGGGGCCCTAGCCATAAATTAAATAAAAACTACTTTTTAATTACGTTTTTTCTTCTCTCATGTGGCTGAAGATCGGCAAATTTTATCCGCTGTCAGCGTGCACCCTGTCAATATGGAAGGGGGTTCAAATGGTTCAAATGGCTCTGAGCACTATGGGACTTAACATCTATGGTCATCAGTCCCCTAGAACTTAGAACTACTTAAACCTAACTAACCTAAGGACATCACACAACACCCAGTCATCACGAGGCAGAGAAAATCCCTGACCCCGCCGGGAATCGAACCCGGGAACCGGGGCGCGGGAAGCGAGAACGCTACCACACGACCACGAGTTGCGGACATGGAAAGGGGGGGGGGGGAGGAGGGTGCGAGATGAAATAACAATACAGGGAAAAAACGTCATCTTTCCATCACCGAATAACCTACGCCATCTGTAAGCTCGATTCCGACTATGCTATTGTCTCTCCTCTCCTTTCCAATTCTAGTGTGCTCCCGCTTCTGTAACTACTCCTCCTCTCTCAAAGAAATTTCAACCGCCTCCCTCTTCCACACCACGAACTCCCTCCCAACATATATCCGCTCTACCAACTCCGAATTCACCCTATCTTGTCCACCTCCCCCCCTCCCGGCCGGCTCCTTCCTTGCTTTTTCATGACTGAGGTGTTATACTGGGCACAGGGTATACTTTTTTTTTACATTATGCTGCTCCTTGAAAGTGACATTATAAAATAAATACAAAATAGAAGGTCAGTTAGGACGAGAAAGGCAAAGAATCGCCGTTGACGTTGTCAATGAACTCTTGTGACTTTCTTCTAAATTGCATGTGCGAAGCCATAGGTAACTTAAAACACTAGAGGTGACCAACGAACTGAGCTCTATCCATCTGGATCCTCTCTGGGTAATTCCATTTTCTCACATCTTTCCTTGGTCTCATTTTAGGGGCTAACGGAGATGCCGTCTGTTGATTATCATTGATGACAGTTGAGTAGGCTTGTCTATTAGAACATGACATATTTTTATCATTTGTTGCCTTGAGTCATGTGGGATGCATTGAAGAACAGAAAGACTGCAACTATACGATGTAATGGTTCAAATGGCTCTGAGCACTATGGGACTTAACATCTGAGCTCATCAGTCCCCTAGAACTTATAACTACTTAAACATAACTAACCTAAGGACATCACACACATCCATGCCCGAAGCAGGATTCGAACCTGCGACCGTAGCGGTCGCGCGGTACGATGTAATGATTAGAACGAATTTGGTATTAATAAAACATGTGACTAATAATGCTACAAACAAATCATCTCACTATAATGAGACTGCTGCCTCAAAATCAGTATCTCGTGACTCTACCTCCTTCAGGAATATGCACTTCAGTACATCTTGCCTTTGCATCTGAGGCTATTTGGAAGTGTTTCTGGAGCAGTGACTGCTCGGTTGCTTCGTTCCAAAAAGACGTTTGGCTGTCACTTACTTCTGCGATGTAACAGTTTGTCATAATCCATGAATTCCCAGCAGAAGAGACTGCTGTAGATGGATGCCACAGTTTGTGGTGGCTAAATTGCTAATGCTTCCTTCATCGTGTATATTATTCTATAGTACAGTTGTCTGATATGTATATTTGGTAAAGGTCTTATCCTCAGTACCACCAAACGCTACTGGGTCACAAAATGTGAAATAATTGTCTGAAAACATGAGCTGTTGACAACTTGCACTCTGCTGAGAAAGAGCCTACAGCACCTTCGACCCACGACAGTTTGCGATCGTGTTTGAGCTATCATTTCGGAATGTTACCAATGTTTGAAACAAATGAGAAAATGATTTTGATGGCGTTGAACCACAGTCGTGCAATACTTTTTAAAAGAGTAAACCACTATTTGACTGTGTATTATTATATTTATCTTTTGTACTATCCAGATTTCGGCTTAAAGACATGCGTTAGCCTTGTTTACCTGCTTTGGACTGCCTTAACAGAAATGACTTAATAATGGTCTAACAACTTTTAGCTTTGTACTTGATAATGGCATCAAACCCAAAGTCCGGATCGTACAAAAGATAAATGTAATAATAGTATGAAGTCTTTTTCTGGGTAAATATATTCTTGTAATCACAAAATTCACTATGTAACACCTTTTTAAATAGTGCACCGTGCAATAATCAGCAAAACAAAAGGAAATGAAGGCAAGCAACTACCGCAATGATTTTCAACTGGAGACAGATGTCTGGACGTATGTTAGGATACGTCGCTTGCTGGGACCAGGAGGGCAAAACCTGGACAGCTGTTCTACCCGCTTCTCCCAGCACTCTCCTTTGACTTCCCTTTAGCAACACTGAAAAACAAGTCTGTTACAGTCAAGGTTTCCTCTCAACTGTCCGTGAAGAGCGGACGGCATCTTCCGGCAGCAGACGGGGGCGTTTAGCCAAGGACGTCCCGGGCCCGCCTCTGCCTGCCACGGTGGGAGTGCTGAAGAAACCCAACCAAGAGTTCTCTCACATCTGTGGTCGTAGTTATGTGACTTTAATTTACGAACGTCTCGCATACTCCTTTATATGACACATACACGATGTTATATCCACAAAAATGTAGAATAAATTCTGTTGAAACAAAACTTCGCTTGCGTCACACACTGGGTGACTGTAATGTAGTAATCGGAGGAGGGAGTCTGGCGAGTTGAAATCTGGAACACCTACATGTTGAGGTACACGAGGTTGTTCTTTAGGAGAGCATCACTATTTATAAGCTTTAGAGAAAGGCTGCAATGCTGTGCTGTGTCTATGGAAATAGAGGAAGGAAGGAAGATAAAGTTAAGCGTACCGTCTGCCAGAAGGTGGACAACAAGTTCGGACTGGATAAGGATTGAGAAGGACTTCGACCGTTGCATCTAATAGAGCAGTTCCGGGATTCGCCTTTAGTGTCTTAGGAAAGCCAAGGAAAACTTACCTCAGAAAGGACTATCGGGAATTTGAAACCCCTCTTCTCCCCAATATAAAGTCAGTGTCTTAAGTCCTTTACTCCCAAAACACTGTAACCTCAATAATACTTCATTGCTCTTAGCGTCAGACCATAAAACAGAAACTTGGTTCGACGAAACTATAAAATAAACTGACTGAGACTCTACTGACTCTTCTCTAGGTATTTAAGCGTTTGTGAAATGGCGCTTTAGGCGTCGCATGTGAGTCAGTCCAATATGTTCCCTTCGGATACGGGACACCACAGCTTCATTCTAATTTCGAACAAATAAAAACACACTCAAGTTAGAGAGATTGACTTTGAACATAGTACTTTTATGTCTCCGAATCTTTTACATAATTTTTGTGAGGTGTAAGAATCTTTGATGTCATTTCACGACAGTTGCAAATGATTGTCGTTTTCATTTGTGTAGTGACGGATACACGTGGTGCACTATGATTGCACACAGCAGTATTTCTTTTGCGTTATACAGCAAGTGTACCTATCGTAGATACATAGAAATTTTAGTAATACCTTTCACTGATACAACTAACGTTGCTATTCTCAGTGAAAATGACGAAGAATAGTAGTACCTGTTAAGCAGAATGAACAGTCTAATGAGACCACACTATTAATTGACAGTGAACCCAAGAAAGACGAGGTAGTAGGGAGTAGCAAAAATGAGATTAGCGATAAAGTGAACAGCAAAATTGGGGACCACGAAGTAGACGAAGTGAAGGACCTCTGCTGCCTAGGAAGCAAAGTAATACTTTACAGACACAATAAGGACATAAAAATCAGACTAACACAGGCAAAGAGGGCTTTCTGGCCAAAAGAAGTCTATTAGGTGCCAAATATTGCCTTCAATCGAGAAAGAAATTTCTGAGAATGTACATTTGGGGCACTGCATTGCATGAAACTGAATCATGTACTGTAGGAAATACGGAAAAGATGAAAATAGAAGGGTTTTAAATATGGTGCAATAGAAGGATGTTGAAAATTAGGTGGACTGGCAAGATAAGACATGAGGAAGTTGTCAGCAGAACAGGCGAGGGAAGGAACATATGGAAAACATAGACAAGAAGAAAATACAGGATGATGGGACATCTGTTCGGACATCAAGGAATAGCTTACATTGTACTTGAGGAAGCTGTAGAGGGGGAAAATTATAGAGCAGCACAGAGATTGGAGTATATCCTACAAATAATTGAGGATGCTGGGTACAAGTGATAAACTGAGATGAAGAAATTTGCACAGCTGAATTGATATATCTTGGGAGAATTCACCATAAAAATATTACTTTATGATAAAAACATATTCTGGTAGGATCACCACTGCAAAAGGTTGCTACTGTGAATGATTTATATTTATCATGGGAAGGCAAGCCATGTGAATGTTATGTATTCTAGTAATCTAGGCGAGTGTTGCCATATAAAACGTATCTACAGCCTCACAGTGAAACAAACTTCTACTTTAATTCTATTAATTTTACTTTTTATCTTTTGATTTACTGCCCCACGAATCGTGATTGAAATATGGCTGTGTACCTCAAAAAAATAATAATGCTGCAGGTAACTCTATTTCTAATTAATCATTCAACAAGAGGATCAGAGTATCACAACTAATTTTACTCACTTATTATCTCGTCAGTATATTAAGTAATTGATGGTACTGTAATATATAAGTCTTGGTTTTTTAACGTACGAATGATTTATTTATCAGTGACGGCTGATCGGATTTGAATATCCACAGTAAAATTCCAGTAATGACCAACGTCCCTACTTTATATAAAAATTAAATTTAGCAATAGATAAAAATGAATAGTGATTGAGAAGCCCGGGATCGATTCACGAAAGAAAATGTTTAGGATAGAAATGAGGCACTCATCCATTCATCTAAGAAATAGAAATGAAAGTAAATTTCCATTACCGAAATCACTACGGGGCGTACTACATACTCAGCAGAGAATTCTTGGTTTACTCCTGGGCATGTGCTAAAACACAAAAAATCCAATAAATTCCGCAGCATAAATATGAAGAAACGTGATCCAGACATGTACAGGGTGGGCGAGAAATCCTCGCACCCCGGTAACACTGTTTAGTATTGGATGTTATTACGCAGTTTAGTAGCTCTGTTACGTCTTAATAATTATTGGAATTCGTGTTTACAAGTCTTCGCAGTTGCAGTCGCAATCGAGTTTCTATTTGTAGCCATGGCAGATGTGAGCGGTCATAGTTACGCTATTGTTAAGCGCTTAGTCACAAGTGTGTGGGTGTACGAAGAACAACATACGGGGCAGACAATGAGTAACATTGTGCGACCATTCCAGAGAAGTATTTACTAAAGCTCCACCGCGATAGGCAATACTTCTGGATTGAAAAAGACGCGCTTTTGCTTTTGGCACAGACCGCAGAGTGGAAGGAAGAAGACGCGTGAAGAGACATGTACCGGAGTCTCTGCTTCTATTGAACAATCTCCTATGAAATCGGAACGTAAACGTGATTCGGAACTCAGTATACCAAGGACAACGATGCGAGATTACTTGAAAAGAGATCTTAAGTTCAGACCTTTCGACGGCGTTCGTAAACGAGTTACCGGATGCAGAGCGGAATGAGCATGTTTTAGGACGTTTTGTGCCTTGTTAACTCAACTTCCAATTGCAGTGAATCGTGTCAAGGTTATGTTTCATGATCAATGTGCCATTTATCGCAGCTCGCGTGCTACAAATACTGTCGTTTGGCCAAAGACAATGCTCATTACACAATCGAGTTATAAGAGAACTGTCTCACGTAATGATATGGGCAGTGATGACATCACAATATCTGCTGGGACCGTACTTTTTTGAAGCGAATATGAATGGCGCAAATTACTTACACATGTTACAAATATGGTTAATACCCCATCTTGAGGAAAAAGACGTCACAGAACGCATACGGTTGCAACACTACGCTCTTGCATTGCGCCAGTTCCTACATGAATACTTTTCACGACGGTAGATAGGTCGTGATTCATCAGCAACACCAGCTCCCCCGAAATGGCCACCAAGAAGTCCTTATCTCTCCACACCTGACAACTCATTATAGGGAGTTATCAAGGCGCATGTATCTGCTCGTCGTTATTCTACAAACGAAGAACTGCTTAATGCTGTTGATACATTTCGCATTATACTACTGGACACGCTCAAAAATATGTCAAGAAGAACACGGCATGATGGGGAACATATCGATATACTGCACACGAAGTACTTGTACTAGTCACTTGTACTAAAACAAATCGAATCAAATAGCATTCGAAGCGAGGGGTACGGGGACCTCTCGCCCACCATGCAGGTATTCGTTCTACTCCAACAATTTAGATCAGTTCAGTGATTAGTAAGAACTGAATTTCAATGCACTATGAGTAACACGTCGCTGAACACACCATTATGCATACAACGAAACCCTGTCTCTTCAGCGAAAAAATCAACTTAAATTAGAAAATCTGCACTTACTTTATATCAGCACTGAAGGTGCAAGCATTTACCAATAATTAATGGAAGAATGAACTTGATTTCTACCACGGGAAATGTGATGTTCGAGCTGACGAAAGCCCCACTTTACTACCTCTACTGGAGAAGTACTCTCTGTACTAGACAGCACGTGACTGGCAAATCATAGACAAAGTAGTTCCTCTCAAAAACTAAAGAATAATGGTAATTCCACACCCGAAATTACCTCTACCATAGTTAACATGATTCCCCCCTAATATACAAAATGCTAAAAGAGAGATTGTTAAATATGAACATCACACACTAAGTACCGGGTGATCAAAAAGTCAGTATAAATTTGAAACCTTAATAAATCACGGAATAATGTAGATAGAGAGGTAAAAATTGACACACATGCTGGGAATGACATGGGGTTTTATTAGAACCAAAAAAAAAAAAAAATTGCTGGACGCGTGAAAGATCTCTTGCGCGCCTCGTTTGGTGATGATCGAGTGTTCAGCCGCCAATTTCGTCATGCTTGGCCTCCCGGGTCCCCAGATCTCAGTCCGTGCGATTATTGACTTTGGGGATACCTGAAGTCACAAGTGTATCGTGATCGACCGACATCTCTAGGGATGCTGAAAGACAACAAAAAAATGGTTCAAATGGCTCGAAGCACTATGGGACTTAACATCTGAGGTCCCCTAGAACTTAGAACTACTTAAACCTAGCTAACCTAAGGACATCACATACATCCATGCCCGAGGCAGGATTCGAACCTGCGACCGCAGCAGCCGCGTGGTTCCAGATTGAAGCGCCTCGAACCGCTCTGCTGCAGCTGCCGGCTGAAAGACAACATCCGGCGCCAATGCCTCACCATAACTCCGGACATGCTTTACAGTGCTGTTCACAACATTATTCCTCGACTACAGCTATTGTCGAGGAATGATGGTGGACATATTGAGCATTTCCTGTAAAGATCATCATCTTTGCTTTGTCTTACTTTGTTATGCTAATTATTGCTATTCTGATCAGATGAAGCGCCATCTGTCGGACATTTTGTGAACTTTTGTATTTTTTTTTTTTTTTTGTTCTAATAAAACCCCATGTCATTCCAAGAATGTGTGTCAATTTGTACCTCTGTATCTACATTATTCCGTGATTTATTCAGTTTTCAAATTTATACTGACTTTTTGATCACCCGGTAAATATAACTACCTCCATCCACAGACTGTCCGAAGGCACGTCTATTCTTACTCAATCTCAGTTGCGAAGTGTGCTTGTGCAAGACGGACGATAACAGCATTTTATATCCCCCATAGTGGGGGAAGCCACCTTAACTATGACTATTTGTTCGCCGGCCGAAGTGGCCGTGCGGTTCTAGGCGCTGCAGTCTGGAACCGCGAGACCGCTACGGTCGCGGGTTCGAGTCCTGCCTCGGGCATGGATGTGTGTGATGTCCTTGGGTTAGTTAGGTTTAACTAGTTCTAGGTTCTAGGGGACTAATGACCTCAGAAGTTGAGTCCCATAGTGCTCAGAGCCATTTGAACCATTTGAACTATTTGTTCAGACGCCTGGCTACAGTCTCTCTGCTTTTCCACCTAAGCTACTACTATCGGAAAAACTTCTCTAGCAGACAACAGATACCGGCCACCCTTTTGAAATTCATATTCAGTCATCTCAATTACACATACAGGATTGAATATGCATTGGAAAAGGATACAGGAAGGACATAGGTGCACAAATATCACTGTAAATACGAGAAAAAAATGACTCACTACTGTCTGAGTGGCATGATAACATCGTAAACGGCAGCGAGTGGCAAGGTAAAACAGAAATGACCTACAATAGCAGAAATGCAGAGATGGATCTGGCGGATCGGTGTAAACATGTTTCGCTTGGATCTTAATCTTATGCTTAGTGCAACTAAAAGAAAGAAGAATTTGTGTATTTGTAAAGAAGTCGCAGAAGCGGTCCAATTGCGTTAATGTGAGCACCGCCTATATTAGAAGTCAATGTGCAATAACCACTCATAGATGGCAGGTGGCGGACCTAGCAGTCAACGGTATGTAAAGCGTGTCGAGGGCAGCAGAAAATAGTGCAGTCGTACTCGTAATGCGGAAACGGAGCGATTTTTCTGACGCCCAAAAGGGCACGATCATTAGCTGTAGGGGCAACGGTGGAAACATTTCCGAAACGGTTAATTCTGGAAACTATTTCCGTGACTCCCTGATTATAGCAATTTATTACACAATAACCGTTTGACATAATAATTAACATTTGATGCTGTTAAATAGGTTAGTGTTACTAGTTTTTTTTAAGACCACTTACGTTAGTAGACCTCAACGTGTGCTCCTCGGTAGCTGGGAGAATGTCGAGGTGGTATTCCAGTTCCGGCCAGGTGTTTCTAACATGTATTCCGTCACAGTACCCACAGCAGCTTGTATCCTAGGCTTCAGTTCATCGCCATCAGCAACTGGTGTGACGAAGACTCTGTCCTTGATATAGCCCCAAAAAAAAATCGAGGGGCGTAATGTCTGCGGGGTGGACAGGGTGTTGGACCGTTCCTTCCAATCCACCGACCCGGAAATGTTCCATCCAGGAAATCACGCACTATCAGAGCCCAGTGGGATTGGGGGGGGGGGGGGGGAGGGGGGTGCTCCATCTTGCTGGAAAAGTATCCATGGTTGATATTCTTCTAACCGTGGGGCAATGAACTGTTGCAAAACGGCTAGGTAAATGTTAGCGGTAATGGATTATTCCGCGAAGAAAAACGGTCCAAATCCTTGTTATGCATGAGGCCGGACCATGCATTCACTTTTTAGCTGTCTCGCTTCATGTGGAGACTCTGAACCCCATATACGGACAATTTGCCTAATTACCATTCCACTGACATGAAAGGTGGATTGCCGGCCAGCGTGGCCGACCGGTTCTAGGCACTGCAGTCTGGAACCGCGCGACTGCTACGGTCGCAGGTTCGAATCCTGCCTCGGGCATGGATGTGTGTGATGTCCTTAGGTTAGT
The DNA here is from genome assembly GCF_023898315.1 of Schistocerca nitens. Taxonomy (NCBI): domain Eukaryota; kingdom Metazoa; phylum Arthropoda; class Insecta; order Orthoptera; family Acrididae; genus Schistocerca; species Schistocerca nitens. The sequence goes on along the minus strand of NC_064618.1, from coordinate 467,263,121 downwards.
TAGGTTTAGGCAGTTCTAAGTTCTCGGGGACTGATGACCTCAGATGTTAAGTCCCATAGCGCTCAGAGCCATTTGAACCATTTGAAAGGTGGATTCATCGGTAAAGCATATGCGATTTAAGTAATCGTTAGCGCCATCAATCCTGTTGAGAATCTCAGTTGCAAATTCAGCACGTGTCAGCAAATCATTCGGTTGCAAGGCCTGCACGATTTGCACTTTGTAAGCATGCAACCTCAGCGTTTCATGAAGAATCTTCACCACACTTGCTTGCGGTATTTGAAGTTCACGTGATGCTTGGCGAGTTGATTTAGACGGACTCCGCTGAAACGACTGCCGAACGCGATCAACAGCTGCACCGCTCACACGAGGCCTGCCACTTAGAGGACGATCTTCAAAGCTGCCTGTTTCGTTAAAGTTTGCATACCATCGCTTCATTGATTTCTCGTCAGGAGGGCTGCCCAAAGCCGGTAATTTACACTGAACACTGATGGGCGATTTCGTTTCGTCAAACAAAAGCACACACTTCGCTTTCTCCTTCTTCGACGCCATTTCGACAGCAACTAACATCACCTAAGAGACCGCGTCGGTGTTGCGGAGCACTAGCGCCATCTATTGGTCACAACAACTAGTAACTCTAACCTATGTAACGGCATCATATGTAACTTACACTACTGGCTATTAAAATTGCTACACCACGAAGATGAAGTGCTACAGACGCGAAATTTAATCGACAGGAAGAAGATGCTGTGATATGCAAATGATGAGCTTTTCAGAGCATTCACACAAGGTTGCCGCCGGTGGCGACACCTACAACGTGCTGACATGAGGAAAGTTTCCAACCGATTTCTCATACGCAAACAGTAGTTGACCGGCGTTGTCTGGTGAAACGTTGTTGTGATGCCTCGTGTAAGGAGGAGAAATGCGTACCATCACGTTTCCGACTTTGATAAAGGTCGGATCGTAGCCTACCGCGATTGCGGTTTATCGTATCGCGACATTGCTGTTCGCGTTGGTTGAGATCCAATGACTGTTAGCAAAATATGGAATCGCTGGGTTCAGGAGGGTAATACGGAACGCCGAGCTGGATCCCAACGGCCTCGTATCACTAGCAGTCGAGATGACAGGCATCTTATCCGCATGGCTTTTAACGGACCGTGCAGCCACGTCTCGATCCCTGAGTCAACACATGGGGACGTTTGCAAGACAACAACCATCTGCACGGACAGTTCGACGACGTTTGCAGCAGCACGAACTATCAGCTCGGAGACCATGGCTGCGGTTACCCTGGACGCTGCATCACAGACAGGAGGGCCTGCGATGGTGTACTCAACGACGAACCTGGGTGCACGAATGGCAAAACGTCATTTTTTGGGATGAATCCAGGTTCTGTTTACAGCATCATAATGGTCGCATCCGTGTTTGGCGACATCGCGGTGAACACACATTGGAAGCGTGTATTCGTCATCGCCATACTGGCGTATCACCCGGCGTGATGGTATGGGGTGCCATTGGTTACACGTCTCGGTCACCTCTTGTTCGCATGGACGGCACTTTGAACAGTGGACGTTACATTTCAGATGTGTTACGACCCGTGGCTCTATCCTTCATTCGATCCCTGCGAAACCCTACATTTCAGCAGGATAATGCACGACCGCATGTTGCAGGTCCTGTACGGGTCTTTCTGGATACAGAAAATGTTCGACTGCTGCCCTGGCCAACACATTCTCGAGATCTCTCACCAAATGAGAACGTCTGGTCAATGGTGGCCGAGCAACTGGCTCGTCACAATACGCCAGTCGCTACTCTTTATGAACTGTGGTATGGTGTTGAAGCTGCATGAGCAGCTGTACCTGTACGCGCCATTCAAGGTCTGTTTGACTCAATGCCCAGCCGTATCAAGGCCGTTATTATGGCCAGAGTTGGTTGTTGTGGGTAGTGATTTCTCAGGATCGATGCACCGAAATTGCGTGAAAATGTAATCACATGTCAGTTCTAGTATAATATATTTGTCGAATGAATACCCATTTATCGTCTGCATTTCTTCTTGGTGGCCAGTAGTGTGTTATGTCAAACGGTTATTCTGTTATAAGTTTTTATAATCTGGACAAGACTTTGTGCTCATCCAGTATTACGTGCATGGCAAAATGGAGCTATCCAAAACCGGCGCCTAGGCAACTGTGATGCACTACGCGCCGTAGGTGACAGCGGTGAACGACTGCTGCGGAGATGTATAAGGGCGAATAGACGTGCAACTGTTGAGCAACTGATCGCACAGATGAACCAGCGCCTAGTTCATGCACCAACGCTGATTGCTGTTCATCGGCGACGATGACTGGAATTTGCACGTCAGTACCGCAACCGGACGTCCAATGAGTGGCAATAAGTAGCCTTCTCAGATTAATCACGTTTTACGCTCCACTGGCCATTGGCGTGTAGGGCCCGAAACGTCTGACAATAGACTCTCTGCAACAATCGTGGGAAGGGCCCAAGGCGGAAGGGTGAGTGCTATGGTTAGGGAAATGTTTTCGTGGCATTCCCTGGATGATCTAGCCCTTCTGGAAGGCACAACACATGTATGCATCTATCTTTGGAGACTATGTCCGACCTACATGCAGTTTGTTTTTTACCAGCATCTACCAGAACGGCAATGGAATGTGTCATACAGCTCGCAGTGCACGTGCGTGGTTCGACGAGTACCAGGATGAGTTTAGTGTTCTCCCCTGGTCACCAAACTCCCCGTATGTAAGTCCAGTTGAGAATTTATTGGACCAGCTGGATCAAGTTGTTCGCACCATGGAATCACAACCGGGAAATATAGAACAGATGGCCACGACACGGGGTTGGCATGGAGCCACATCTCTTTCCATACCTTCCAGCAGGTTATTGACTCTCTTCTTGCACGTCTCGCGGCGGGTCCCCCTGCAAAAGGAGGTTATTCATGCTTTTGACAGGTGGTCGCATTAATGTGGTTAGACAGTGTAGTGTCGGCAGACTTGCCAACACTACGCACACTAATTGAAAGAGGCGGCCAAGATGCACGCGCTAACTCACGAAGGATGGAGTGAGGTCTGAAACAGGATACGTTATGAATGCTATAAAGAAAAGTACGTAGCTTCTTGAATACTTAACTTTTAATCCATTTGTATACAGCATTCTTGATGAGACATCTGGAGATTGTGGCGATACAAGTGAGACTCTTTAGATACATGCAATGTTACAAATGGCGCCTTGCTAGGTCGTAGACATTAACTTAGCTGAAGGCTATTCTAACTGTCTCTCGGCAAATGAGAGAAAGGCTTCGTCAGTGTAGTCGCTAGCAACGTCGTCGTACAACTGGGGCGAGTGCTAGTAAGTCTCTCGAGACCTGCCGTGTGGTGGCGCTCGATCTGCGATCCTGACAGTGGCGACACGCGGGTCCGACATGTACTAATGGACCGCGGCCGATTTAAGCTACCACCTAGCAAGTGTGGTGTCTGGCGGTGACACCACAGACAGTGTAATTTTAGAACATAATTTGAAGGACTTCGACACGCAAATCGCCGAAGTGGCGTCAACTTGAAAGACTTGGACCAGGCGAACGGTCTACCCGACGGGAGGCTTTAGCCACACGGCATTTATATTTTATTTGAAGGACTTATAATGAGTCAAGATAGAATCAAAAAAGGAACAGAGAAGTAGCTTTGGTGGAAAGATGAAAAAATAAGTTGGCTTGACACTCAGAGGCACTTGTTCAGATAAATTAGCGAAAGGGGTTAAAATTTCTTGTGGTAAAAAGCAGCTTCCGAGCTGAGAACCAGTAGGGAAGGTTAAAGTATTGAATAGAAGGAAAACATAATTGTAAGTTTACAAACAGTACGAAATGGTCGTACGGCATTAGTGGCCGGAAGACCCAATCTGAGGTTGCTGGGACGCCTGCTGCAAGTCGTTCTATTTGACGCCACTTCAACGACTTGCGCGTCGATAGGGGTGACATAAAATGATTTGGTTACCAAAATTACCCAGCCGCTGAGAGAACATAATCTCCGACCCTGCCGCGATTCGAAACCAGAACCCGTCAATTTACAAGCAGCGACACTAACCATCTAACCACGAAAAGCGGGTAGTAAACTTAGGAACTCTGATGTGTACTGATTAAAATGATTAGAATGCGAGAAACAATAAGTTGGCCAAACCAGGAGAGGTTTCGCAATTAGGTATAAAAACAGACTTCGAGGGCTTGTAGAGGTTGTCGTGATGAATAGCTCGAGGATAGGAACCCGTGTACGTAAACTTCATCCAACGACGTTACAGAGGTTCGAAGTTATACAGAATGTTTTGTTTTAATTTGATACGCCTAAATATCTTGAAAGCGACGCATTGAAGAAAAAAATACACTCTAAGTGAAAAATTAAAATTAATAACGAGGACACCTTTATGGGCTAACGATATGTATTTTCAAATGCGAATCCAGACCCTCCCCTCCCCGATTTTTTGTCTTTTTCTTTTTTTTTTTTTTTTTGCATTTTCGGTTTCCAAGCCAAAAAATATAACTTGATTCCACATTCCATTTAAGATGTAAAAGTAAACCTTCGTTTTCTAATGGTTGATGTTTACATTCGAAATTTACTTTGTTGATGCAAACTTGATTGTACAGTACAATACGGTTATTTTTAAATTACCGCTGCCAGTCACAAACTTTATCAACTATTGGATTACTTATTTATTTAGCCACATGTTTCGAGGGAATCCATCATCTTCAGGCTAAATGGCATTACAAAAATAATTTTACAGTAAGGTCATTTAGAAAAAAACTGCTGGAGAATGGACATCTTGGAAGATATGGAAATATTCATCCATGACCACATAGAGAATAACGAGATCCTGAATGAAATAAAAGACTTCAAAAATTCACATTTCTTTTCAGATTTCACTACAGTACTCCTAGAATGAAAGATACATAACATGACAGTCGTTTGACACCCCACCAATAGCTTAGAAAAATGAAAAGGCTTCAAATTCTACAATAGGGTTAGCCATTTCAGTGTCTGGTTAGATTCTACGTTCAGCGTGACCCAGGAACAACGACGTGGATGTAATAGTTTTCTGTACGCAACGGAATGTTTGATATCGTCAAGCCCCCCTCTCACGATTGGTGTGCTTGATTTCCGTTGAGTCCCCTACCTCTCACCACTGGGGTTCCCGACTTCGGCGAGTCCCCGTGCCTCTCGCCAGTGGATTTCGTTGAGTCACCTTGCCTCTTACTATCGAGGTTTTTTATTTAGGTGAGTCCCCTTGCCTGTCACCATAACTGACATTAAATGCTCAAACTCATGATCATCCGTTTATTAATTCGTGCGTGGAATGGAGGTTCACAATTTAAAACCATTGTTAATTACAATTAACGCGAGAAGCAAGGCGAGTCACCCATTTCCATAGGTTCCTGTGGAGCGTCGGCGCATTTTTCGTTAATAAGTGCGATGTGGCCCATTTCCTGTCAAGTGACGTATTGACCATATTGTCAATGAAAAGTATGACGTCTGTCGCAAGGCCGACAGCCACAAGTTACTATTTTTGCATCATAAGTTCCACCAACCTTACCTGTATCTACCCATAGACCAGATACAGAACAGCAAGTCACTCGCCACATAGATGCTCGGCAATAAAAAGGACATGCGGTAATCAATACAAACTTGATCCCTTTTCTTGCTGTAGAAAGCAGTAACCGCACCTGTGTTTCTATGCCAACATCCCAGTTCACATACCACGGGAGGCCATACCCGGTTCGTTTACATTATATAAACCTGAAGACACCGAATTTCCAACAACTTTTATTAGTAACGCGAGGAAACTTAGCGAAAGAATGTAGAATATTATCAGTTTTTTTCCGTAGTGAACGCAAATTAGTTAAACAATGAGTGTTAATGAACTATTGCAATGGGACTTACAGTTCTAACCTGCTGAAGGAACTTTTGGATTTTGTTGATTTCTGTAATGCTGACGCCGGCCGCTGGTGGCCGAGCGGTTCTGGCGCTACAGTCTGGAACCGCGCGACCGCTACAGTCGCAGGTTCGAATCCTGCCTCGGGCATGGATGTTTGTGTTGTCCTTAGGTTAGTTAGGTTTAAGTAGTTCTAAGTTTTCGGGGACTTATGACCTCAGCAGTTGAGTCCCATAGTGCTCAGAACCATTTGAACCATTTTTTTTGTAATGCAGATCCAGACACGTCACTGGAATCATATTATTCTGTCGAAATATGTTGTCATATTATTGTGCTGTGCGAGCGTTGGATTATGGAAGACATCCTCCCGAATAGCGTTCAAGGGAGCTTCTAAGCTTAGCGTCCCCATTTGTCAGATCAATCACTGTGAGCAGCGTCACATCTCGCGCGTGAGACATTGCGGATGTAGGTTGTTCCGTTCTCTAGCGGGTAGGCATGGATAATTACAGTTACGTAATGCTTAGAGGTACTTGATTGCCGGCCGCGGTGGTCTAGCGGTTCTAGGCGCGCAGTCCGGAACCGCGCGACTGCTACGGTCGCAGGTTCGAATCCTGCCTCGGGCATGGATGTGTGTGATGTCCTTAGGTTAGTTAGGTTTAAGTAGTTCTAAGTTCTAGGGGACTGATGACCACAGATGTTAAGTCCCATAGTGCTCAGAACCATTTGAACCATTTGGTACTTGATTCGTTCACATACTTTCAACAGTTTACTGCAAAAGTCTCGTGGCCATATCTGCCGGTCGTGGGTTCGGTGTCGAACCCACGGTCCTTGGTGAGCGATGCGTCATCATTAAGACGCCTGCCATAGCTACACACAGCATGGCTCAGAAGTATAGCGCTTTGCGTGGTCGGCATTTCTGGGCACCGGTGGCGGAGGTCTGTCCAGATGCTGGCGCAGCGGTCTGCCAGGCTATGTCGCTGGAGAGGCTGGCTGGAGGTTTCCCGTGGCATGTGTCTGTAGTGGTGACGTCCAGATACGAACCGCGGCCTCGCATGTAGCTGGTGGTGTCTGGCGTGGGTGTCTGGAGTCGATGGACACCCAGCGGGTTGGCGACGGGGAGGGCCTCAGTTCGACCTTCAGACCATCGGTGCTGTGGCTTGGCTGCCAGGAAGGCAGTACCGTAGAATGGCGAACGGAGATGCAGGGGCTGCATGAAAATTCGAAAACACCGTCCGAAATGCATGCTGGAATTTAAATGCACGTGCAAGTCTGTAGGTTGCGCTGTTGTAGTTGACCAGGGGAGGTACCCATGCAATCTCCTAAATACGTTGTAAGTTTCAGTCGTCGTCGGACAGTGTTCTGAGTAGCTGTGACTCCATTATGTCTGGATTAAGTGAATTCTAATACGGGCAAATTGTTGGTGCTCCTATGGTGGCTGCTTTGGCAATGGAGATTGCGGAGGTGTTTGGTGTTTCAAGAGGCACCGCATCGAAGATTTATACCGCATACAGGGAAAGCGGGAAAACATCATCAGTTAAGTCACAACATGGACAAAATTGTGTGTCGAGTAATCGTGACAGACGGTCTTTGAAGAGGATTGAGACGAGAAATAAGAGGCTCACAGTTGCAAAAGTCACTGCAATCCTGAAAGTCACACTCGCGAACCCTGCCAGCACTAAAACAACACGGAGGAAGCTCTACAAGTAGGGAACTGCAGGGTGAGCTGAAACTCCAAAATCACGCCGTGCCGAAACCTTAAACCTGTAGTATGGAGCAATAGAAGAAAATCAGTAGGATGAATCTTGTTTGACACTGTTTCCAACTTCTGGTCGAATTTACGTCCCAAGAGTGAAACACGGCGGGGGTTTGGCGCTGATTTGGGTAGCCGTATCGTATTGCATGAGCCTTGTGGTTGCTCTGCACGTTCGCATTATTGTCAAGGATTATGTGGCAATTCTGGCCGATCAGGTCCATCCCATGGTACAGTGTTTGTTCCTCAGTGGTGATGGTGTCTTCCAGGACGACAGGGCCTCTGTTCACACATCTCGCATCGTCCAGAACTTGTTTTATGAGCACGAGGAGGAATTTTCGCATCTCCCCTGGCCACTAATGTCATTTACGGTCTACTTTGGAGAGAAGAATGCGTGATCACTCTCCACCTCCATAATCGTTACCTGAACTTCTCCCTATTTTCCAGGAAGAATGGTATGAAATTACCTCGAAAATCATCCAGGACCTTTATTTCTCCAACGGCTTTCATACACATTATTAGAAAGGTTAATGTGCTGTGATTTGCGTGTTTTCATATTCATATCCACCCCCTGTAACTGCTCCAGCAGTGAGCTTCTGCAAAACTTTTGTTATACTGCCTTGACTGAACCATGAAACAGCACCGTAAACGTAAAGGAAAGAGTGTTTATACCCACAAACACAGTTTACTTACGCTGTGTCGGCCACTGTGGCCGAGCGGTTCTAGGCGCTTCAGTCTGGAACTGCGCTGCTGCTACGGTCGCAGGTTCGAATCCTGCCTCGGGCATGGATGTGTGTGATGTCCTTAGGTTAGTTAGGTTTAAATATTTCTAAGTCTAGGGGACTGGTAACCTCAGATGTTAAGTCTCATAGTGCTTACAGCCATTTGAACTTAGTCTGTGCATATCACATAGTCACATACGCATTTTGATCAGCTCGGCATCCCGCTCCACAGCGGTCGCCTATCTGATGCCTCTTACCGCCTGGAAAGCCGCTATTTGTTCACATTATGTACGCCGTTTGATGAGCAGACGCTGCATGTGTCACATAAATTACTTGCCGCAACACCGCCGAAGCGTCCTGAGTTTCGATAATACCATTGCTCAATTACGAGTATAGGGAGTGACCTATGCTTACAATGTTAAACTGAGCCAAAAATTAGGAAAGTTTTCTCATGAATTATTGGCAGTATAGTTTTGACTTTTTGACAGAACACAAACAGATGTTCTACTTTTCTACTGCATTATCCCTTTGGGAAAAGAAGATTTAGTTTTTGAGATATTTTATTTTTCTATATGTGAAAAGAAATTACACATTTTAACAACTATTTTCTAATGCAAATCAGTTAAGACAAAATAATTATCCATATATTTTAAATCAAACATATTAGAAGGTCTCCAGGACCTCCTCCTGAAAATTTCATCTTTCAACTATAAATATGGAGTGAGAAAATGTATCTTATATACCTTATATATGTACGAAAAAATTAAAGTTACAGGAAATGAGCTTCAAAGTTTTTGTTTCAGTACATGCCTGTTTCGTCACTAGTATCACCAGAACTGTCCAACAGCTTCCTCTTGATATCTCTCTTATGCTGTCCTAGCAGTCTTCGGATAGATTTTTATTGCATTATCTGAAGGTCTAAGCCGTTTCTTGTTTAAAAAAAACTTAGCTACTGTAGTTCATAATCCTACGCAGAGCCCCATCTTCTGCAAAACTTTGCATTTTTGTTACACTGCCCTCACTGAATAATGAAACAGCACCGTAAAAGCTAAAGGGAAGAGTGTTTATACCCACAAACACAGTTTACTTAGTCTGTTTCATATCACATAGTTCACATACTCATTTGGATTTTGATTACGGCCGTAAAGACATTTCTTTAGTAGACTAATATCTGTGAGGTCTCGTAATATTAGTTTTATTTCGTCCATCGAGGTAGGTGGGAAATGATGAGAGTGACTGAGTTGTTGTTCAATTACCTTAACTCTATTGTACATGCACTATCTATCTACTTGAAATGGTTCAAATGGCTCTGAGCACTATGGGACTTAATTTCTGAGGTCATCAGCCCCCTAGAACTTAGAACTACTTAAACCTAACTAACCTAAGGACATCACACACATCCATGACCGAGGCAGGATTCGAACCTGCGACCGTAGCGGTCGCGCGGTTCCAGACTGTAGCGCCCAGAACCGCTCGGCCACCTTGGCCGGCTCTATCTTCTTCAGTTGGACATAGCTCATGTTGGGGATTCTCATTGCTAGAAGTTGTATGCAAAAACCAATGCCCAGACTGATTTTCTCATTAATTCTTCATCCACTGTATGCTGTCTAATTGCTGCACCATAGCACTTCCGAATACGGTCGATAGCAGTATCTGTCAGTCTGTTTTCCCCATCTAAAGTTCTCCCATTCCTCAATTTCTTGCCTTTCACTCTAGACTTGAGCCGCCGAAGTCTTTATTCCATTCTCTTATGAACATGGCCATGACACTTTAGTTTGCAGATGTTCGCATTGTTCCTACAGGGACACAATTCCGTAACTTCTTTGAATGCCTTGAGTCACCATCTCCACTATAATTTATCTGCATAACGGTGTACCATTTTAATGAACATTCATAAATAGTTCGAACACCAGCAGCTTCCATACCACCATTTTAAACATAATAATTTGCTAAGCACTCTTCTTCATGTTCATTTTTCATTTCATCCTTACATTTGCAATGCTTGGAAAGTATTGCCAGATCAACTATCTTGCCTGTGTCCAAACTTGTAGCTGCTACAATATTGTACAGAAATGTGTAGCCTCTTTTCTGCCAGCTCCCATCAAAAGCTTTGGACAAGTCTCTGTTATTATTTTCAACAACAGCTTCCTCAATAGCATCTTTTATATTTTCCTGCGCAACATCTTCAACAGCAGAATATACTGCAATGACGTGTTTGTCAAATTTTGAGGTTGGAACAGAGAGGTTCATCACACGACGTAACATGGCACTTGCAGTCCTGCCCTTACCTATAAACCAGTCTAATGTTTACATCATATAGTGTACCTGTGTCTGCAGTAACATGAGAGAAATTGAACAAAATAACACTGTCTTTGCAATTATTGCACATCAACGCCAGTTCACTAGCAAGTCCTACATTATGTTTGTTTTCAGTGAAACAAAACATTTTCCACATTCTTCGCAGCACAAACTGTTCTCCGAATATATGATAATAGAGACACATTCATTATCTCATATTTTGTACTCCCAGCATTTAGTTACATGTATTGTTCTTCAACTTCAGCTAGTTTCCTTTTTGAAGATTTCGGTGTAGTGGTAGCAGCATCGCAAAATGTATCACTACCATTGTTGAGCATTGCGCTACTGGGACGTCAAATATTGATGTAGAAGACGAATCAGAAGAATTATCAGTACTCTTTACTTTCTTGTGCCAACGTACGAGTTTCTTAAATACCTTCATACTAGGTCTTTTGCGTGTTGAAGGGAAGAAAACTTAACGACTTCACCAAATACAACTTTCACGACAAGCACTTGGATTTACTTGCAAAGGAGACAATACAAATGGCACAAAATCGATTGTCAACGACCTTGTAGTGTAGCCAACAGAAAAGCTAACTCTCTTGTGCTCTATCATACCACAGGCAAGGCAGGGCCATATCATTCATGTTTCGTGTCTCATAAACACGGTGCGAAACATTGTGTGCTGTAATTTAAAAAAAATCGATTTCAGATATTTGTATGCACGCCATCTCAGTGTTTTATATACCGTTTTGGACGGGAGACCCTAACACTCTGAAAATGAATTCCCCCTAAACTGATTTCCTCATCGAAAAACTCATTCCGTATACCCTTAACAAGCGCTTGCGCCAGTGTACTGAGATGGGCGCGGTGGTGAAATTTTGAGCTAGCTAATCATGGTAAGCAACGAGATTACACCAACGAGCACAGGTACGTACTGCTACACAGAAAAGTTTGGAATATAATTCAGGACTTCCGTGCATTTCTCTGATGAGTCGTGACCTTACACCATCATTTGATGTCCTTTTGTAGATCGAATACTTGTAATGGAAACGTCCTCACCCGATAGAATCGGAACCAATTACTATTTGAGGCCAGCACCACTGCAGTAGAGTGCTTTAATGATCTTTTAGCAGAGCGATGCAGATTCAGATAAAGAATTTGAAGCACAGTCTACGAAGACTGTGGTTATACATTTTCTTCTAATAACGTCAGGACGTAGATGAAAGTAGTACTATTTAAATAAACGGCAATGTATAACCGGTTGCTCAAGCAAGTAAACGTACATTTTACTTGCCGTTTGTAATTTTAACGATCGCCCCAAATACTTCGACTGCTGCAGACCATTCTGCATTAGCTGCAAAGTGTCTGTTACCTTTAGAATTAACATCTGTTGCAGATTGCCTGTACAATCATACCCACATTAGGAGCGGAATTAGCTCATAGTGGTAAAAAATCAAATCCATCAAGCTGATTCAGATGGCTCGAACTTCGACATCCATAACGCCAATTCATCCGTACTCTCTCATTAACTGAATTACGGTCACGTTGTTCACCTCCCGTTATTAAGATGTGTCGGTGGAGATTCGACACCTTCAGCTTTACTCAGCCGCCTGCGTTGTTTTCTCCTACCTGTTGTGAGTGGGTAATTTTGAGAAATACCGCAATTACCCGCCTCCTCTGGAGATGGCGGCGCCGAGGCCACCGTGGCGCTGAATTACTCAGTCCCGGGCGCATCGGCTTTGACATTTAACACGAAAATTTCACGGGTCATCTGAAGGGAACCGTGTCCGAGTGGCGGTTGCGTCCTCATCGACACAGCGGGGAAATTTATGGCGCGCCGACCTCAGAATGAGCCAGAACCACTAGTCTTGCTACCGTGGTGTTTGCGTCCGTAATACGGTGTGGATCTTATCATTGTTTGAGCCATTTGATCCTTACTCCTGAAAGCTGTATGATAACTCTGAAATATTCATTTATAAGCTTCGACCTTTAAATTTCGCCGGAGTTCTTTAGCTTCAATTCCTATATTACGTGCGTGTTCCTGTATTTAATAGTTACAAAAAAATGGTTGAAATGGCTCTGAGCATTATGGGACTTAACTGCTGAGGTCATCAGTCCCCTAGAACTTAGAACTACTTAAACCTAACTAACCTAAGGACATCACACACATCCATGCCCGAGGCAGGATTCGAACCTGCGACTGTAGCGCCTAGAACCGCTAGGCTACTCCGGCCGGCTAATAGCTACAGCTCCGCACGTTATAAACTGTGTAGTGCATGGAACGACTGTCTTCAATGCGCCAGATATTTATTTTGTGTTTTCAGAGTCACTTTTAGTAGCTCGATCCCCCAGCCGAGTGACAGCACTAGTAGCAACAGCAGTGCACCAGAGCTGTGTGATCTGACACAGATTCTCTTGAGAAGAGACTTACTTTAAATTTCGTCAGTATTCTTTAGCATCAACTCCTATATTTCGTGCATGTCTGTGTATTTATCATGCCGTCTTTAGTATCATTTTTGTTTCCAGATGCTAGCCGAGTTGGTGACCCTTCGATCACAGTTCCAGGCAGTGTTGGCTTCGGTCATACAGCTTGAGGCCTTTTCCAATGGTGATTAATGTAGGCGGCCGGACAGGGTAATTCGAGGCTCGTCCAGCAAGACACACGTGTCCCCCGACCGGTCCACTATGTGACCACCCTAGGTACTGCCCACACTGGGGTTGCTCCCTCACCCATGGTCAAGTGGGAGCTCGTCCCAAAGTGTGGCCGGCAGCGAAACGCTTTCTGAGCGAGCGACTGGAGGGCCTTCCCGATTCGTCTGATGAACAAGTTTCGGGCTTTATCTGTGGCCGACGATGGCTTGGAGCCAGATGAAGTCGCTCGTCCTATTCCAGAAGAATCCTCTATGCCCACAAGGACTGAGCATTCACAGGGGGTGGGATTACTCGTAGTTGAGAGCTCCAACGTTAGGCGCATATTGGGGTTCCTTGCGAATATGGAGAAGGGATCCAACGTGCCCTTTGTGAGCATGCCTGGAGGAGTCAGATGTGAAACAAGTGCTACTGGATGCCATGGAGAGCACAAGGTGCAGCCAACTGCTGGTGGTGACTCGTATTGGTGCCAACGATTGTGCCCCTTTCAATCGAAAGAGATCCTCTCTGGGTTCGGGTGACTATCAGAAGTAATAAAGACTGCTATTCCTGTTTGTGAGATGAAGGCGGAGTCCACCACCTGTAGAATCTTCGACAGAACTGATGAAACTGATGATTGGTACTGTGCCGAGTGGAGGGTCTGAATGAGAGGCCGCTACCGTGTAGGCTGCACACTCTTCGACTTGCACCACAAGATGGCAAGTTACCGGGTTCTGCTAAATAGGTCAGGAGTGAGCTAAACGCAGGAAGTGGTTACACGGGTAGCGCGGGCTGCACTCGTGGAGTGGATGGGTTTTTAGGTTAGACAGTCTCGAAGAAACACAGAAAGGGCTTCATTCTCGAAGGATGTAGATCGAAGACAGGAAAACTGCAGATATAGAAACCATCGGAATGACAGCCGTAAATCGTCATAGCTGTGTTGGGAAAGTACCAGAGCCCCAAGCGCTAATAGAAAGCATTGAATCTCAAATTGTTGTAGCTGCGGAAAGCTGGCTAAAGCCAGAAATATGTTCAGCCGAAGTTTTTACAAAAAAATCTAAGTAGGTCCAGAAAAGACTGGGACTGGAGTGTTTATTTCTGTCAGAAGTAGTCTGCCTTGTAGTGAAATTGAAGTAGATAGTTCCTATGAGTTAATATGGGTAGAGGTCATACTTGACAACCGGAATAAATTAATAATTGGTTCATTTTACCGACCGCCGATTCAGGTGATATAGTTGTTTGACAGTTCAAAGAAAACTTGAACGTCATTTTAAATAAGTATCCTACTCATACAATTATAGTTGGTTTTGACTTCTTCAATGTACCCTCGGTATGTCAGCGGAAATTTATGTTAAAAGACGGTGGCAGGCATGAAACGTCTTCCGAAATCTTACTGAAGGCCTTCTCGAGAAATTATTTTGAATAACTAGTTCAGGAGCTCATTATAAGTGCGAAAACATGCCTGACCTCTTAGCAACAAATAATCCTGACCAAATAGGGAGCATCATGACAGACACAGGGGCTAGTGACCACAAGGTTGTTGTAGCTACACTGAGAACCTTAACATCCAAACCCACCAAAAAAAAAACGCAAACTACATCATTTAAAAAGCAGATAAAAATTCGGTTGAGGCCTCCTAAGACACAGTCTCAGCCCCCCACCCACTCCTTCACCCCGCCGATTTCACGACTTCCAATCTGTCTATGTAAGAGTAAACCAGATGTCGTTTAAATTCAGAAAAATATTATCGGCAGCAATTGATAGATATATACCGTATCTATTAATAAGAGATGGTACTGATCCCCCACAGTACACAAAACAGGTCAGACATTGTTGCAGAGGCAAAGAAATAAGCATGACAAAGTTAAAAGAACGCAAAATCCCGAAGATTGGTGAAGTTTAACGGAAGCTCGAAATTTAGCGCGAGCTTTAATGTGACATGCTTTTAATAGTTTCCAGAACGAAACTGTGTCTCGAAATCTCGCAGAAAACCCAAAGAGATTTTGGTCGCACGTAAAGTACATTAATGGCAAGACGAAATCAATACCTTCATTGCGCGATAACAGTGGTGGTGCAACTGATGACAGTACCACAAAAGCAGAGTTAGTAAATATGGTATTCCGAAATTTCTTTACAAAATAAAACGAAGTAAATATCCCAGAATTCGAATAAAGAACAAGTGACAAAATGAGTAACTTAGAAGGAGACGTCCTCGGTTTAGGGAAGCATATTAAAACACTTAAGAACTGTAAGCCCTCTGGTGCAGGTTATATACCAGTCATGTTCCTTTCGAGTTTGTTTATACAATAACTCCCTACTTAGCAATCATATACAACCGCTCGCTGGTACAAAGATCCGTATCCAAACATTGCACAAGTCACTTCAATACCCAAGAAAGGAAACAGGAGTAATCTGCTGAATTACAGACCCATATCACTAGCATCGATTTTCAGTAGGATTTTGGAACATGTCTTATGCTCGAACATTATGACTCACCTCGAAAGAAATGACTTACTGACAAATAGCCAACACGGATGCAGAAAATATCGTTGTTGTGGAACGCAACTCGCTCTTTAGTCTCATGAAGTAATGAGTGCTATCAACAGGGGACGTCTAATTGATGTCATAATTATTAGATTTCCAGAAGGCTTTTGACACCGTTCTTCACAAGCGACTTCCAACTAGCCTGCGTGCCTACTGGACATCGTGTCAGCTGTGTGACTGGACTCGTGATTTCCTGTCAGATAGGCCGCAAATAGCAGTAATTGGTGGAAATTCTTCGAGGAAAACAGAAGTACCGTCTGTCGTTCCCCAAGGAAATGTTATAGGCCTTCCGTTGGCTCTGATCTATGTAAACCATTTCGGAGACAATCTGAGCAACCCTTTTAGACTGTTTGCAGAAGATACTGTTATCTACGGTCTTGTTAAGTCATCAGATGATCAAAACGAATTGCAAAATGATTTAGACAATATATGCTTACCACAGCCTAGCACAACTGCTTCGGTCCAAATCTCTCTCCAGACAGTTCAAGATTCGACTGTACAAAACCCTGATCCAGCCTGTTGTTCTATATGGTTGTGAGACATGGAGTATCCGGAAACAGGACTTCCATAAGCTCCTTGTTTTTGAGAGGCCACTGGGCCTGATCACGTAGTAGTAGCCGGCCGCGGTGGCCGAGCGGTTCTAGGCGCTCAGTCCGGAACCGCGCGACTGCTATGGTCGCAGGTTCGAATCCTGCCTCTGGCGTGGATGTGTGTGTTGTCCTTGGGTTAGTTAGGTTTAAGTAGTTCTAAGTTCTAGGGGACTGATGACCACAGATGTTAAGTCCCATAGTACTCAGAGCCATTTGAACCATTTTGAACGTAGTAGGAGTAGTAGTAGTAGTAGTAGTAGTAGTAGTAGTATCTGTATGGTGTAAAAAGTGGCAGTTCACTGTAAACAATGAAAAGTAAAAAGTCATCCACTTGAGTACTAAAAGGAACCCGCTAAAGCTCATTTACACGACAAATCACACAAATCTAAAGCCAGCAAGCTCAACTAAATACATAGGAGTTACAATTACGAATAATTTAAATTGGAACGCTCATATAGATAATGTTGTGGGGAAAGCAAACAGAAGACTGCTATTTATCTGCAGAACACTTAGAAAATATAACAGGTCTACTAAAGAGACTGCTTCTCCGCTCTCTTCTGGAGTACTGCTGTGCGGTGTGGGATAGTCGTCAGATAGCATTGATGGAGGACATCGAAAAAGTTCAAAGAAGGGCAGCTCGTTTTGTGTTATCGAGAAATAAGGGAGATAATGCCAGGGATATGATACACGGCTGGGGTGGCAGTCATTAAAACAAACGCATTTTTCGCTGCGGCAGGACTTCTCATGAAATTTCAATCATTAACTTTCTCCTCAGAGTGTGAAAATATTTTGTTGGCTCTCACCTACATATGAGCAAATGATCACGTAATAAAAGAAGAGAAGTCAGAGCTCGCACGAAATATTTAAGTGTCTGTTTTTCCCGCACACTGTTCGAGAATGGAACGGTTCGATGAACCCTCCGAAACGCGCTTAATTGTGAATTGCAGAGTAATCATATAGATGTAGATCCACATCAATGTTTTCTATTAGCAAAATGCATACAGGGGTCGATGAATAAATGTGGTAAAAAGCAAGTAAATATTTTTAGAACCAAAGTCTCAATTTATCGCTACAAATTTGATCCCACGAATTTTCAGTTTCTTCTTCATTCAGTCAGAAAAGTAGGTTTCGGCTGACACTGCAAAATCTTCATTGACAATGACCACCACTTCTTCACTTCACAAAAAAAAATTCCCATCAAATTTAATATCCATGGTCTGAAATGGAAGACATTACTGAGAACTAAATCCTGAGAGTAAATTGGATGAGAAACCAGTTCGAAGACCAGTTCCAAGACCGCTGCATGCAATTTTTCCTTTGTAAGAGGTGCAGTGTGGAATGGTATTTTCTCTCACACAAATAGCACTTTTTGTTTGCGAATAATTGTCACTTTTTATCTGACGAGTGTTTAAAGCTATTCAGCGATAAACATGATAGGCCCCAGATTTAGTTTCTTTCTTTTCGAAGCAACCTTTGAAGACTATTCGATTACTCTGGAAGTTCACAAAAACGAGTGGTATCAGCCGACAAGACTGGCTACACAATGTTGAAATGCCTGTGTTGCTCAGAACTACGATACAATGTCCCTTCGGACAGGCATGCACGCATTCAAATCTGGATTCCCCTCGTATCGCGAGCGGTCGCCTTACCATTAGGCTACCTCACCACGACTCACGACCGTACCCAAACCTCCGTATGTCGTCAACCATGTGTCCAGATAAAGACACGTGGTTGACGGCATATGGAAGTTTGGGACTGCCCCTGGAGCGTGCTCAGATAGCCTAATGGTAAGGCGAACACTCGCGATAAACTTGAAACCCAGGCTAGAGTCACGGTTCAAAATTCAAATGGCTCTAAACACTGTGGGACTTAGCTTCTGAGGTCATCAGTCCCCTAGACTAAGAACTACTTAAACCTAACTAACCTAAGGACATCACACGCATCCATGCCCGAGGCAGGATTCGAACCTGCGACCGTAGCAGCAGCGCGGTTCCAGACTGAAGCGCCTAGAACCGCTCGGCCACAACGGCCGGCACTTCTTAACATTACCCCAAAACACTTACACAGGGTCATTCTCATCAACGTCTAAAAAAAAACCGAAGCGACATGGATAACACCAACGCAACTAATTTAACGGGGGCCTCAAATGTCTGGAAATACCCCAGAAGTGGAAGACACTGTCGGGTGTGTGACATCACCAGATGACGTACCTCACCGCACGAGAAGTGGTGGAGCCTATCGATCTGACGCACCTGCTCAGTTCAACTTAACGTATTCACCTCGGTGTGACTGCGGGCCTATATGCGTGACTTTAGCACGTGGGGCTCAGAATTCGAGTTTTGCGTCTGGCAGGAAGCTTTTCTCCTTTTTTCTTGCATTCCACTACACAGTTACGTGTATAAGTTGAGGTAATATTCATTATTTTATTTACCGGTATCGCAGTCTGCACTTCTTAATTGCAAAGTTCAATATGACAATAATCTTCCGTACTGCGTCACAAATAAATAAATATAAACTTCTAAATGATGCGACAAACCCACCGAAGAGACAGCCTACATTACACTTGTCCGTCCTCTGCTGGAATATTGCTGCGCGGTATGGGATCCTTACAAGGTAGGATTGACGAAGGACATCGAAAAAGTGCAAAGATGGGCAGCTCGTTTCGTGTTATCGCGCAATAGGGGTGAGAGTGTCATTGATATGATACGCGAGTTGTGGTGGCAGTCACTGAAACAAAGGCGGTTTTCTTTGCGGCGAGATCTATTTACGAAATTTCAATCACCAACTTTCTCTTCCGAATGCGAAAATATTTCGTTGACACCCACCTACGTAGGGAGAAATGATCATCATAATAAAATAAGAGAAATAAGAGCTCGAAAGGATAGATTTGGGTGTTCCTTTTTCCCACGCGCCATTCGAGAGTGGAATGGTACAGAAGTAATATGAAAATGGTTCGATGAACCCTCTGCCAAGCACTTAAGTGTGAATTGCAGAGTAACCATGTAGATGTAGTTGTAGAACTGCACCGCTACCAGTAAATGACCTACGCGTTCTTTACGAAATAGAGTCTGTACACAAAAAAAAGGGGGACGAAAGGAAAGAAACACAAAATCAGAGCAGCTTTTGCTTGGTTACAGCGATGACTATTTTGTAACGTTTGCAACAGATCACATTACATTTACAAAAACAGATTCACCTCAAGGAGCAATGCGTAACACTGCCCCATAACGTCGAGGGTAGGATCAACAGGCCCAGTCGCTACACTTGCCGCGAGGTACGTCAGCGGGCCAACGAGAAATACCGGCCCTGTAACGAACTTGTGACGTCACTGTAGTCGGCTCGAGCAACACCACCTAGACTACAGGCCTGCGCGCACACTTGTGACGTCACATACTGAGGGCCGGATCTGTATCGGAACGCTCCTGTTAAGCACTCTGCAGCTATACGAACTTTACGAGTTTTAGAGCTGAGACCGCATAGAGATACTCATGCTTTCCTCTCCTACATGTCCTTGTAATGAAAGTATGGAAATTTATATCATTGCGTAAAGTAACTGAACAAAACTGCCCTATGTTATTTCAAGATGTAAAATTATTTTGACGATTTGCCTTAATTTCGCGTTTCTAGGCTTGAATACAAACTGTAATTTTAAATTCTGTCTTTTACCTCAGGAGCTATGTTTTTTGCAGTAAAAAATCGGCAATATTCAACAACAAGCAGACGTTTTCGGTTTTAAATAAAGCAGCTGGAGCTTCTACAGAATTTAAGAATTTGTTTCCCTGGTTATTTTCGTAAATTTTCCTCTCCACTTCAAAATTTGCTGATCTCACACGAAACTCAAATCATTCGACGAAATGGAGCACCTCCTGACATAATGTTTAATAAATCAAAAAACCCGAGAAATATTTTATTTCCCTGTTTCTCCAGAACTTTAGAACCTTAAACATGAAAGATTGTTTCTCCTATATCCTTGATTGAAATTCGTGTCACAGAGTGCCGTTAATTTAACCATAATGCACTTACCTCGAAATTCTGCTTTCTATACTGCTTAATCTGTCGAACACTGAATTCATTAAAGCAATTTTCTAAGGTAGGTTACTCAAATTGAAATTATTTCCGAATAGCTGCATATGTAAAACTGAACAAAATCATTCTGTAGCTCTTCCAAATAAAAGTACTGGAAACTCAATAATCTGGTAGGAATGATAAGGAATACTAAACATTTTCTAGCCACACTAATTAAAATAACTATTCTGTGTGACAGTAGTTGCAAATATGAGAGATATTTCACAGCCAGCTTCGTATTAACCTCGCAGCAATGGTCCAGAATTAAGAAACAAATGATACTGATACATGATACTGCTTTTAAAAACAATTGGCAAATGTGGTGCAATGGAAACAAATAAGACGCTACAATTTTTTTGTCATTTATTTACCCTTGAATGATTCGTAGACACAAATTCCTGTCTGGGAATAGCTGCAATCCAGCGATTTCTCAACTTCACACATTTGAGAAATCAAAACATGGATATATAATTTCCCTGGCAAAAGCGAACGCAGCACTTGTATCCCATACTTCGAAGAACTGTAGGCGAATACTGTCACTTCAAGTGTCACACACTTTCAACACAACATACACGCCAACAGGACTGCCGACTGAAGATAAGATGGCCAACAGTTTGTGATGTCACGTACCAATATGGCCGCTGTGCGTAGGCTTTGTATCTAGAAGGCTTTGGCCCGAGGCCCACGAGAAAGACAGGCGGCGGCGCGTACGTCACGAAGGTTGGCCTAAACTCACTCGCTCGCTCAGCTCAGCAGACGAACTACGTTTCTAGACCTTTAATCTCGCAGTTGGGCGTGTACGTGCAAACGAGAATTGCCTCTTCTACTGGAATGTGCTATTATGAAGTCTTATTGATTAACAGTACTATAATAAAATTTAATTTAAGATCAATATTCGATGTAAATGTCATAACGGCTTTTTTATAGCATTTAGTCTTTTCTGCTTAACAGTCCTCATTCCATACAAGAAGTTTTGCCATGTGCAACGGATAATCGTTTTGGCATGATTTCAATTTTACTGTACCGCATCACAGTCGTAACAAATTATAAGTAAGCCTATGGACTTCGGATCATTGCAGGATTAATAACAATAAGACGCTATAATTACGTATTCCAGCAGAGATGCAATTATCGTTAGTACGTAGACGCCCAGCTGCGAGTTAACAGGTCTAGAAACGCATTTCGTCTGCTGAGCTTCGTGACGTAAGCGCCGCGGCTTGTCTTTGTCGTAGGCCTGGAGTCGGTTTGTCCGCCACACTTCGCGAATGCTCTGCTTCGTGCAGAGCCCACGAGAATTCAGTACGTCAATGAAAACGTACCCACTAAAGGCCTTAACTTTATAGTGTGTTGTCGAGAGCTTGCAACCATTTATACGTGCAGTTAACGATTATTAAACTCGTCCGAAATAGTCAGTCACTGCCCGGGGTGGAGGCACCCGCTGGCTCTGCAATGTCACATGCTGTGACGTGCACGTCGCGGCCTCTCTTCCTCCTGGGCCTCGTAGTCATCTGGTGACGTCCCGTGTTCAACATTTGTCGTCCACTTTCGGGGTATTTCCCGACATTTGTTTTTTTCCTTTATTGTATTTCAATTCCCCCCGACGGGGGCGGGCTGGCAGCAGCTTATCACGCTTTAAAACATAAGCAGGCGATAAAACGGCGACTTAAATTGTAAAACGGCGGAAAATTGTGGAAAGTGAAATCATAAAACAATTACTGGAAACACTGCACTAAAAAGTCGGCCCGAAGATGACACACTACAGCAAAAGGCAGAGGGGGGGTGGGGGGGAGGGGGGGAAACTCTGGACAGATGAGGGGAAAAAAAGGGAGAGGAAAAACGAAAAGGGGGAAGAGGGAGGGACAGGACTCATAAGGGGGGTGGCAGGGCAGACGCAAGAGGGAATGGGGGAAGGCAGAGGAGGGAAATGCAAAAGGACTCAGGGGAGAGAAGGGAGGCAGAGAGAGGGTAGGTAGGAAAAAACAGGATGGAAGGGTGGAGGAGAGGGAGCCCAGGAAGAGGAAGGGAGGAGGAGGTGAGGATCAGAGTTGGTAGAAGGGGTAAATGGAGGGAGAGAGGGCATCATCTGGGAGGGGGAGCTGACAGAAGCCACCTTAGGAAAGATGAAGGGTGTAGAGATGGATGGTAGGAGGGGACACCACAGTGAAGGTGCAGCTGAGGGTGGGGGTTGGAGAGGAGCAACCAGGGGATGAGGGGGTTCAAGGCGGTGGGAGGTGTAGAGTATGCGGATATGTTCAAGGACTAGGAGTACATGGGGGAAAGGAATCAGGTCGTAGAGGATCCCAGTGGGGGACGGGAGACTTATACGGAAGCGAGGTGGAGTGCATGGCGCTCTAGGATCTGGAGGAACTTATAGAATTTGGGGGGGGGGGGGGGGGCGGATATCCAGGCGGGACTGGCATGACAAAGGATGAGACGAATTCCCGACATTTGCGGCCGGTGTGTCTTATATTAAATTACTTGTCTCAGCGTCGTCTACATCGCTTTGGTTTTTTTTTAACTTTAATAAGCATCACCGTATATAGTGTGATATGTACAAGAGCTCCCTCTTCTTCGTTTCGGCAGTGTTTATCCCGGCTAGTACGGACTCCACAAGATATGGCAAATTTATTTTATTTAACTTTGTGCCCAGATTCCCCTCCTGTCGCTGCAGTGACCAGTTAACTGAGGGAGAGAAGTTGTGTGCGCCACCTTTCTGGAAATAGGGTAACTTCGTTATGAATGTCATCGTATTTTAATTGTTTGTGTATCGCATTTCCTTACGGATAAAGTGGCAACCAGCTCAACATTTGCCTAAACAAGTGTGCTAAACTGTCTGAAAATCACACGAAGGCAGACCGGTGCTGGCTAATGTTCGTATATCGCAAGCTAGTGCGGTGCGCGATACTAGCAGGTTGGCATGTTCAAAATGTTCAGATGATATCTTGTAATCCAAGGATGCCAATCTTGCGGGCAGCGAGCCTCATGCGGTCCCTAAAAATTATTTGCGCTGCCCGCCCCGCCAGAATAATGGTGTGTAGATACCCCGTCACCTTACGCACAGGCGCACAAAACCCGAATTGTAGTGAATATTTTGGCAGGAGACTACCAAAAGAGTATAAAAATAGTTTTAGCTGAGAAGTTCTACGGACTCCTACCTACAGAATGCACTGCAGTTGCGCCCGTGGAGCAACAGAGTACTCTTTGAAAACCAGGAAAGTGCACTGACGCACATTCAAGTACAGACAACCGAAGTGATACAAAACTCTTTTTGATGTGTGTATATCAGCCAAGTATCACAAATTTGCTATGAAACGGCACCACAGTACCACGCTGAAAGAATTTGAAGATTTGGTTGTCAATGAAAGAGTTAAAAATTACAACGATCGACTGACGATTTGTATGGAATTCATTGTTCTACACATCAAGAAGCATTTTGTCTTAAATATACAGGCATGGAACACGTGATGGAATTGGTGGTAGGAATAGAAAAATTTCCTGAAGTCGCACACATTGTTACATCGTCCGTTGCAACGGTTTTTGATGGAACTGAACGAAGAATATGACGATGTTATATATCACGACAAAGTATGTTGTTTAAGTCCATGTACATGTCTGGAATGAGTTTTCGTTTTGAGCAGTGTATTGCTGAATTTCTGAAGGAAAAAGGAAAGCAAAAACGAAGATCCGGGTGGATTGCAGACCTCGCATTTTAAAGTTGACTGCAGACTGCACTCAGTAAGACATTGCAAGGTGAGAAGTAACTTATTTCTGATTTCATGCGAAAGTAGTCGCATTTAAAATGAAAATCGCATTGGGCAAGGAATAAATTCTGAGAACGAACGTATTCCACTTACCTAAGCTCACTGGCGTTAAGGAAAAGTGAACTCTGCACAAGCCATAGTGGCGTTGAAAGAATTACAGGAATACCTTTCGAAACGTTGAAGAACACGACGAATATAACTTTTATTTTTCAGCTGTTTTCTAGACCCTTTGCCATTTCATTTTAAACCGTCCCCGTGCATCTGCAGATGGAACCAGTCGATCTACAAAGTAATTCCCGCTTGAAACACAGATTCTTCTACGTCAAGACAGTCCAGGAGTTCTACGTTCTCTGCCCCAGGAAGAATTTTCATGTCTCCTTGATGAGGCTGCACCCGTGGTGTCAAAGCTTCGGTTACCATATGTGCGTAAAAATCTTTTTCCCCTCTATGAAACTACATAAGTCACAATTATGTGACGAAGTGAGTGAGGAAAAAATTTGTACGTTTGACGACAGTTCGTCCCAGAGCACCAAAAACAATTAAGTAAAAAATGGTTCTAATGGCTCTGAGCACTATGGCACTTAACATCTGATGTCATCAGTCCCCTAGAACTTAGAACTACTTAAACCTAACTAACCTGAGGACATCACACACATCCATGCCCGAGGCAGGATTCGAACCTGCGACCGTAGCAGTCGCGCGGTTCCGGACTGAAGCGCCTAGAACCGCTCGGTCACCGCGGCCGGCTAATTAAGTAAAACCAAAGATTTGTTTTGGTTTTGATCTATGTTGTTGAGGAATGTGAAATATGAAACAAACTCGCATGTCGCATGCGGCACTTCCACAGTTTTCCCCTTCCCCTTCTTCCCAGCCAGGCAGCACGGGCTGATAGAAGGGGGAGTGTGCCCCCGGGCGAGAGCGATTGGCGTGCGTGCACCAGCATTGCACCTTAGCCTAGTTCATCGCTGTTTCTGAGCTAAGGCATTGAAATGTAAGACAGTTTTATGGATAAAGTAGTTGAAAAATGAAGATCTGACGCAATCTCTGGCACACAACTTTAACAGATATGATCCAGATGAAACAACATCACAAAAAACATACGCAGAAAAAAAAGCTGAACCTCAAAAATAAGTTTGAATCAAGATTTGCAGACTGTAAGTTATAGGAAAACAAGTTTTCTTGTTGCCTTCAATTTATACAATAAATATAGAATCAGTAACTAATCAAATGGAAGTAGAAGTACTTGAGATCCAGTATGATTCAGATTTGTAGACAAAATTTAGTAAACCCGATGAGCCTGAATTTTATAAATATTTGCTTGCCAGGTTTAAAATACTCGAAAATATGTGTATTGAAATTGTGTCGATGTTTCAAAGTAATTATTGATGTGAGCAGTTACCGGGTGACCAAAAAGTCAGTATAAATTTGAAAACTGAATAAATCACGGAATAATGTAGATAGAGAGGTACAAATTGACACACATGCTTGGAATGACATGGGGTTTTATTACAACCAAAAAAATACAAAAGTTCAAAAAATGCCCGACAGATGGCACTTCATCAGATCAGAATAGCAATAATTAGCATAACAAAGTAAGACAAAGATGATGTTCTTTACAGGAAATGCTCAATATGTTTACCATCATTCCTCATCAATAGCTATAGTCGAGGAATAATGTTGTGAACAGCACTGTAAAGTATGTCCGGAGTTACGGTGAGGCATTGGCGTCTGATGTCGTCTTTCAGCATCCCTAGAGATGTCGGTGACTTCAGGTAACCCCAAAGCCAATAATCGCACGGACTGAGGTCTGGGGACCTGGGAGGCCAAGCATGACGAAAGTGGTGGCTGAGCACACGATCATCACCAAACGACGCGCGCAAGAGATCTTTCACGCGTCTAGCAATATGGGGTGGTTCTAGTAGAACCCCATGTCATTCCAAGCATGTGTGTCAATTTTTACCTCTCTATCTACATTATTCCATGGTTTATTAAGTTTTCAAATTTATACTGACTTTTTGTTCAAAATGTTCAAATGTGTGTGAAATCTTCTGGGACTTAACTGCTGAGGTCATCAGTCCCTAAGCTTACAGACTACTTAACCTAAATTATTCTAAGGATAAACACACACACCTACAGTATGCCCGAGGGAGGACTCGAACCTCCGCCAGGACCAGCCGCACAGTCCATGACTGCAGCGCCTCAGACCGTTCGGCTAATCCCGCGCGGCTACTGACTTTCTGATCACCCGGTATTTTCAGTTATGAAAGGAAGTAAACGTCTTGCCAGATGAAAAATTTCAGAGATCACTTTGGGTCAGTTTATAAAGTAATTACTGTGCATAAGTATTCTTTCAGAATAGGGAAGATAGTAGCAGAAAAGAGATGTCAAGAGTCAGGAAGAAAATACCAGTATTATATCGATATTATCGTTGTTCTTGTGCCTTTACTGTACATTTCTGCGTAAATTTATGTTTAAATATTTGGCCCATGCCAGGTTTCGACTTTAACACCTTTTTTTTTGTAATCGAATACTGTCGGTTTCTTTCTTTTTGACATAGAGATTATCTTACTTTCATCCACATGTAAAAAGAGTTGTCATTCAGTACACCGAGTGTTTCTGCTATCCGTTGGGGTCGTCCAACGACGGCAGTTTCCTGTAGACAACAGAACCGTCTATCCTGCAGTGCTGTTTACCCCGTCTGTTAAATCGTTTACACATACTGAGAACATTAGAAGTACCATTACATTTCCTTGGAACACGTCAGATGTTACTTACGTTTATCTCGAACATTCACCATCTAATTTATTTATTTTTATTCGTTTATTTATTTATTTTCAACTCCGATGGGTAGTTATTGACCTTACATTCATTCACAGTCGCAAATCGATAGAAAGCGTACTGAAATGGTTATTAAAATACCAATCAGTCAGTCAAACATTCTTACGAATCCGTGCAATAATAAGTCGCGACATTCATCGCGCAAATATCTTTTCCATATTTAGTTTCTCGTGTCCGATATGTTGTATTATTTCATTTCAGACGTTTAATCTCGGCTGTCTTGTTTACTTTCACTCGGCTGCCTTTTATAGCGATATAATGAACTTTTTCAATGATCTCCGTTGTAATGATCGTCAATAGGTGACCCAGTATTTACTACCTGTTGCGCTTCTACAGTCACGTTTATCTCATTAATCCCATGGTATATCATTTCCTGCGTTGGTGTAGAGTTCCAGTATTTGCAACAGAGTCGAATCAATTACTGGTGTTTAAGTGATTTTATTGCGTGTAGTAATTAAGAAAATTTTCAGAGAAAATTGTAAGAAAGTTTGTGAGAAACGGCTTAGGACAAATAGGTTCAAAACTGCACATCGTACGACGAAGGAAGGCAGCCCTGTTGCTATCTTTCACCTGCGAATTGCAACGGCTGCAGGTGCTATCCGTGCCACGTGACTTAACAGTCTAAACAGCGGCGGTAACAGTAAGGCGTTACCACTGAGACATACAAAATTGCGTTACGTGATAGGTCGCGGTAGATGCGCGAAGCATTCGCGCCAACTAGTCGGAGGGCTTCTTTCGCCGTGCGGACTTTAATGCCCTCTTAGCGGGTTCCCGTGCTTCACAAAAACCTGCAGCACGAGGACTGAAAGACGCACGTGCTTTCGTGATTCCGCTCTGTGGAACAAGATGGAACGTTTTAAAGATAACTTGCTTACTGCTACTACTACTTTATTGATGTTCGTAATAACTCTCATTGAACGTCAAACGATCGGATTTAGTACCAGCTCGATGTCAGTGTCCAATAACTTGAATGCTTCGTGCCTACCAGTGTAGACGGCACACCAGTAAAATTACCACATATAATAGCATCTGCGAAAGCCTTAAACAACGACAATGCTGCACGTACCATTGTCACTGCACTCAAAGGTAGCACCAATGGGCCACCCTCGCTGTTACAGGCCGTAATTACCCTATTTGGAATTTTGTAACCGAGACGGCTTTGGAGGAGAGGTTCGGCCACCACATTAATGTTAGCGAGACTATACACAAGATGGTATTTAATGTAGAGGAGCATAGTCCTCTCATGATCGACAGTACAAGTATACATGGCTTTGGTAACATACATTCGTTTTCAGCACCAAGAAATTGGCAAGGGCAGTCGATAAACGTTGACGTCCGGTATTTGCCTTCCTCTGGTTGTCAGTCATGCTTACACTCAAAATTCACGAGTATAAATTCGCACTAAGGAAAATAGATCAAAACCTTAGGCCAGACTGTAGCGGGCAGTAATCTCTAACAGAATGAGGAATTGTTCATGACTCTAGGACTAAAATTTACCGTACTATCTACATCTTCATCTACACAGATACTCCACAAACCACGGTACGGTCAGTGGTGGAGACTACCCTGTACCAATACTTGTCACTTCCCTTCCTGTTCGACTCTCAAACAGAGCGGGGGGAAAACTACCATCTACATGGCTCCGTATCAGCCCTAATTTCTCGTATCTTATCTTTGTAGTCCCTACGAGCAATGTATGTTGGTGGCAATAGAACAGTTCTGTAGTCAGCTTCAGATGCCTGGTCTCTAAATTTTCTCAATAATGTTTCTCGAAAAGAACGTCGCCTTCCTTCCAGAGATTCCGATTTGAGTTCCCGTAGCATCGACGTAACACTTGTGTGTTGTTCGAACCTACGGGTAACAAATCGAGCAGTCCGCCTCTGAACTGCTTCGATGACCCCCTTCAATCCGATCTGGTACGGAACCCAAACACTCTAGCAGTACTCAAGAACTGGTCGCACCAACGTCCTATTTCGGTCTCCTTTACATCTACAGCTACATGGATACTGTGCAAATCATATTTAAGTGCCTAGCACAGGGTTCATCGAACCACCTTCACAATTCTCTATTGTTCCAATCTCGTATAGCGCGCGGAAAGAACGAACACCTATATCTTTCCGTACGAGCTCTAATTTCCCTTATTTTATCGTGGTGATCGTTTCTACCTATGTAAGTTGTTGTCAACAAAATATTTTCGTATTCGGAGGACAAAGTTGGTGATTGGAATTTCATGAGAAGATTCTGTCGCAACGAAAAACGCCTTTCTTTTAATGGCGTCCAGCCCAAATCCTGTATCATTTCAGTGACACTCTCTCCCATATTTCGCTATAATACAAAACGTGCTGGCCTTCTTTGAACTTTTTCGATGTACTCCGTCAGTCCTGTCTGGTAAGCATCCCGCACCAAGCAGCAGTAGACTAAAAGAGGACGGACAAGCATAGTGTAGGCAGTCTCCTTAGTAGATGTGTTACATCTTTAAGTGTCCTGTCAACAAAACGCAGTCTTTGGTTGTTAGCCTTTCCCACAACATTTTCTATATTTTCCTTCCAATTTAAGTTGTTCGTAATTGTAATTCCTAGGTGTTTAGTTGAATTTACAGCCTTTATATTTGACGGATTTATCGAGTAACCGAAGTTTAACGGATTCCTTTTAGCACTCATGTGGAGATTAACCACTATTTCCTAAAAATCTCGCAATAAACGGAAATCGACCATTCACCTTACCTACGACAGTTCTGACGTGCTCGTTCGACCTCATATCGCTTTCCAAAGTTACGCCCAGATATTTAAGCAGGACACTACTAATACTGTATCCGAACATTACATGTTTGATCTTCCGACTCAACCGCATTGACTTACATTTTTCCATATAAACAGAAATTCCGAGCGTAAGAGGTTTTTAATCGCTCTTTAACATCAGATCATGTGATTTAGCTTGAAACTGAGAAACTTGCTCACACATAATATCTCGCCTTTGAAATACATCATTAACTAACCACTTCACCACGTTACCGTTAGACGATCATGGAAATGTGAAGCCAAGTGCGAGAATCATTTACGCATCTTGATGTAGCCGGTTCTTGAGGAAAGGACGCGCGCTATCGTCGTTCTAAACAGCCTCACCAGCAAAAGCTATACTCTTTCACTCAACCAAGGTTGTGATCGACACATAACTCACTTGTATCCACGCGGAGCTAAAACTAGCTATTACGCAGAAATTGTTCCTAACACTCGGCGTAGTCAACGAACTGTGCTAGAATTGGAAGAAGTTGCTTCTTTCCAATAAGGCCCATATTTTTACGGAGCGCCGGTATACGTGTCCGTCCGATGTGCAAGTTCGCTAACCAGTGCCGGCGGTATTCCTGTCAAAGCATCGGCAGCAACAGCGCCCCTCTAACATAAGTACGCCCCCCACCCCCCCCCCCCCACCACCCCCACGCGTATAATTGCCATGTGAAGCTCAGATTTATAAACTTAGAATTAAATATTAACTACTAAAGTGCGGTTTACCTAATGAGGTTTCTTTCTACAATTCCTGTGGTAATCTGAAGGGTTAGTAAATGAAAGCATTATTTTATGACTTTGTCAATACTTTCAAGTGTTGATCAGGAGACTTCTTCTGGGAATCTGCCTATGACGGGCGTTTCTCTTGCTACGGAAGATCCGCATATGTCTCGAACCTTCTTAGAACATTCGAGAAGCTATATGTTTTCCTGCACATGTCATGTTGGTTCTCGTACTCTCATTGGAATATAATAAAGATATCAGTTTACATACAAGTAGTTAAATCACGTCGCTTCATGGGAGGCGTGAATACTTTTGTGTTATATTTTGGTGAAGCCTCTCTGCACTATATTTTTAACATCAACTTAGTCAAGCAAATTTGTAAATAAAGTGCTGAAAAGCGAGGAAGATATTTTTATAATTGTATTTATTTATCGATAATGAAAACAGATACAAATATACAATAATTCAGGACAAATGCGTACGATCACAAGTTCGTACAATCTTACGTCTCCAGATCTCTGATCCTTCTGATCTCCTCATTTGATGTCTAGTAGATGTCCATTGTTGTTCCTTTTGTAACACCCGTAGGCCGGACGTACTTTAGGTGACGACGTTATGTCATCGATTCTCTGTCGTTCTATTATGGCCTGGGGAACGTGGGCTGGTACGTATTTCTTGATTCAAACCACTTTACCAACAGTCGTATGTTTTGGTTTATTTTATTTTATATCTCAAATGCTACCAGTTTAGGCAACTCAATATTGCCATCTTCAGGTCCCATACGCTATTATTGTATTAACAGTCTTATCGAATGGTGCCATAAATGGTGTCACCCGTTCACAGGAATCTGTTGCATAACGATCTGATTTACAATTCCAGTTTTATGGCACCATTCGATAAGATTGTTAATACGATAATAGCGTATGGGGCCTGAAGATGGCAATATTGAGTTGCCGAAACTGGTAGCATTTGAGATATAAAATAAAATAAACCAAAACATACGACTGTTGGTAAAGTTATTTGAATCACGAAAATTATGTCATCGATGTCAGGATCAGGCTCGACTGTCACTCCTTGGGCATGGCGAGCGGTGGCTCTGTGGGAGATGATCTGTTTGATGCGCTAATAAATTGTTATTAACAAAGAAGCATTTGTTATTCAAAGTATGCGGTTGTGTTTTGAATCACGTTCACACTTTTACTTATAAAATACTTTATTAAAATATACATATGTTCACTTTACAAAAGACACACGAAGACTGTCTATTGCGCCTCATCACTCACGCATATATACACAAACATAGCTGTCACCACAATCGATACTTCTCGAACATACTCGATATAACTTATTCTAGAACGATGTTCTGGAACTTTCTCATATCCGATATAAATGTATTACATAATTCCAACACACCTCCTTACATTTATATCGCGATGTTTAACATATTCCTAATTTTAATGAATTTTTCTTTACATAATGACTTTGTGAATATATCTGCAACATTTTCATTTGAATCTACTTTAACAATATCAATGAGTCCCTGTAAATAATACTCATTCACAAAATGGTAATGCACTTCTATGTATTTTGAATTCTTTGTAAAATTACCAAACTTCGCTATATTTAATGCTCCTGAATTATCTTCATATATGACAATAGGTTTTTCAAATTTAACATTAAAAATGTCTAAAATATCACGTACAAGTTTCACCTCGCTTACAGCTTCAGACAATGCTACATATTCTGCGAAAGTTGAAGCGTTTGTAACACTCGCTTGTTTTCTTGACTTCCAAAATACAACATTACCAAATAATCTAATTACATAACCAGAAGTTGACTTTCTATCCACACTATCACCTGCCCAATCTGAATCCACAAAACAATCTAATATCTCAGCACTTTCATTCCTACAATAGTTTAATTTCAAATCTTTAGTTAAATATAAATATTTCAAAATTCTCAAAGCATATTTAAAATGAGTACTACTGTAACAACTTTGGAATCTGCTCAAGTAATTCACACTATAGCTAATATCTGGTCTAGTACCCAAACTTACGTACAAGAGTGCACCTATCAAGTTTCTATATCTAACGTCATTACAATCTTCATACGCTGGTTCTAACTTTAAATTTACTTCCACTGGAGTTTTGTACAAGATCGAATCTTCAATTTTATATTTCGCAGCTAACGAATCAATATATTTTTCTTGACTGAGACTCATAACTCTTGTTTCACAATCATAATTAATATCGATGCCAAGATATCTTTTTACCTCACCTAAATCTTTCATATTAAATCGTTTTGACAATAGGTTCTTAATCTTAACAATTTTTTCTTTTCTCACACAGCAAATGAGCAAATCGTCGACAAAAATAATCAAATAAATCAAGACATCTCCATCTCGCAATACATAAAGACAATAATCATATTTACTCCTTTTAAAACCTAAACTTCTTAAAAACTCGTCAAGACAATTGTACCAAGCTCGTGAGCTTTCTCGCAAACCATACAATGCTTTATGCAATTTACAGACTCTATCCGTACCATCATCATATCCTCTTGGCTGCTTTACATAAACTTCAGATAAAACTTTACAATTTAGAAACGCAGTCTCTACGTCCATTTGTTCTATAACCAAACCTTCTTGACAACAGTATGACAACAAAATCTTTAATGTTTGCATATTGGTTACTGGAGAATAAATATCCTCAACGACTTCTTTTTGTTGAAACCCCCTGACAACTAATCTTGCTTTGTAAACACTTTCTGATTTCTTTGTGAAAACCCACTTTACATCAATGGCTTCTTTATCAACTGGTTTATCTACTAATTCCCATGTTTTGTTTTTGTTCAAACAATCAATTTCCTTATTCATCGCTTTTTCCCAATAATTTGATTCGGCGCTGTTAATCGCCTCCTCAAAGCTTTCCGGACTATTTGCACTGCAAAAGTTTACATAAATAAAATTTCTGTAAACATAATCATTTAATATTTTTGGTTTTCTTTCTCTAGATGATCTCCTCAACTCAAGTACTTTCTCTGGTTCATGATTATCAGAAAGCTTTTCATTTTTCTCAATTTCCTTCTGTTTTTCTATTAGTTCAGTTTCATTTTCTATATTTTCGTGTTCAGAATCACTAGACTATTCACTTACTGAATCATAATCTTTAAACCCAATACATTTAACACCATTTTCAACAATGTCCACATGTCGAGCAACAACTATCTTATTATTTATTAGCACTCTGTAGCCTACTTCACAATAACCCATTAAAACCCCCAAATCGGCTTTCCTATACCATTTCGACTTCCTCAGTTGCTCAGGTACTCTTACAAAAAAACTACTCCCATACAACTTTAAATGATTAACATTAGGTCTTTTCCCCAGTAATATCTCATAAGGAGTTTCCTTTTCAATGGTGTTAGCTAAAGTTCTGTTTTTGAGGTACGCTGCTGCACAAACCACTTCAGGCCAAAATCTCGTGTCTACTCGTTCTTCGGCTAGCAGACACCGAGACATGTCCATGATGGATCTGTTATACCTTTCAGCAGTACCATTAAGCTCATGCACATAAGGTGGACAAGCATTCAATACAATTCCTTTTTGTCCCACAAATTCATAGACATTTTCATTTAAATATTCCTTCCCATTGTCACATCTTATCTTTTTAACAGTTTTCCCAGTGAGATTCTCAACTTCATTAATATACTCTACAAAACAATTGTATACTTGATCTTTAGATTTTATGGTGTAAACACGAGCTGCCTTACTGTAATCATCAATGAAAGAAAGAAAATATCTTTCCCCATGCATTCCAGTAGTTGAGTGAGGCCCATTTAGATCTGTGTGAACAATTTTTAAGATTTCTTTTGTTTTGGTTCTATTATTTTTAAAAGGAACATTATGCATTTTGTTTTCTATACAGATTTTACATTTCATAAATTCTGATTATAGTTCTGAAGGAACCCCATCTAACAATTGATGTTTACATAAAGTATTTAGATAATTGAAATTAACATGTCCCAAAATGCGGTGCCATTTTTCCTTTGTTGTCATATTATTGTCTTTACTCATAACATTAACATTAACTTCTCCTTTATTAATAGTACTACTCATTTTATACAACCGACTCTCTTTCCATGCAATCGCAATCAATCCATTAGCTTTATCAAAAATTTTAGCATTATTCCCTACCGATACAGTTTTGTGATTATCTGTAATTTTGGCATAACTGATCAAGTTTTTGTCTATGTCTTTTACAAAGAAAACATCTCGCATATTAATTGGAACCATTTGATCATAGACAGGAAAATTACTAATTACATTACCAACTTTAGTAGCTTGCAAAATTTTTCCATCAGCAATTTTTACATTTATAGGTTGTTTTAAAGTTATACTCTTAGAAAAATATTCCTCATTATTAATAACATGATCAGTACAGCCACTGTCTAATAACCAATTGATTTGAATTTGATTGTTGTTACTTGACTCTACTGTTCTATTTTGACCTATCATAGAATTAACCTCTGTTATAAAACTACTCATACCATGATCACTCTGATGGTAACCTTGCTTGCTGTGATGCCGACCGCTGCTAAAACCATGCTGCCCTCCTCGACCACGTTGCCTGCTGCCATAACCTCCACGCTGCATGTTGCCGTAATTTCCACGCTGTACATTGCTATAGCCTCCACGCTGCATATTTCCATTACCTCTGTCGCTACTTTGAAAATGTACTCCACGATGCCATGTGCCTCTGTTACTTGTTCTTCCCTGGTTGCAATCACGTTTGAAGTGACCTGCTTTGCCGCATCGATAACATACTTGCTCCTGATTTCTTGAATTCAATTTTCTTTCTGTGTGAAATGCATTTGATTTTACCTCTTCATTTCCAGTTTTTGCATTCAATAATTGAATCTTACTTTTAACGTATTCAACTGTCTGGTCATCTTCCTTCAAGACGTCCACTAAGTCCCCAATATAGCTCATTGACTCTGGTAACGTTCGCAGCATATAATTTAACTTCTCCTTTTCCGTTACTTTAGCGCCTGCAGATTTCAGCTCATTTACAGATTTTCAAATGCACTGAAAAATGGCCCCGTATCACTGTAATCACTTAACCTCAATTTGTCCAACTTGTTTCTGCATAATATTTGAAGGGCTGTAGACTTTTTCGAATATAATTCATCAAATTTCTTCATGATCTCGAAAGCACTTTCTCTGTCACTCACGAATTCTAGTTGCTTATTTGTGATTGCACCATAAATATAGTTGATAGCCTTCAAGTCCTCTTCATCCCACGTTTCGTTGTCTGAGCTCACTTTTGCCCTCGTAGTCACTGTATGGCATTTCTTCATTTTTAGGTACATGATTATCCGCTGCTTCCAGTTCCCATAGTCCTCGCCATCAAATACAGGAATAGTTATATCAGCCATGTCGAACTTTCTGAATAACACGCGACGGCCACAATATAATATTTAACTTCTACTTTTCTTTTCAATAACCACGCTCTGCTACCATGTTTTGAATCACGTTCACACTTTTACTTATAAAAGGTTGTCTTCATACACGGCTACCAGCAGCAGCGGTAAGCAGAGCTGGTGTACGCAACGCCAGAATGCACTTACGCTCGTGAGCGGCGAACCATCTTGGTTGCTGCAGCGGTGCATCCATGGACTCTACGTCCAGCATGTCATGGGTCACTGGCCGCACCTCGGCTGGTATCGTCTTGAAGTTTCAGGTGCTATCAGCTTGGAAAAGTGGGTAACAACGACTCTCTCGTTCACACCGTAACGGTACCCCAGGAAGCACCCACTGGCTCTGTGCAGGATGTGCGAAATTGGACTGGACACACTCCAACCTCCAGCTGAAGTAAGGCCCACACATCAAAGTACACCCAGGTGAACGGAAGGCAAGCGGCGGTCACGACACATTTCCCCCTCTCCCTCCCGCATGGTTACGATTGTTGACTGCTTCCTGGACGCAGTGGTTAGGCCACTAGAAAA
Source organism: Schistocerca nitens (assembly GCF_023898315.1). Classification (NCBI taxonomy): domain Eukaryota; kingdom Metazoa; phylum Arthropoda; class Insecta; order Orthoptera; family Acrididae; genus Schistocerca; species Schistocerca nitens. The sequence continues at coordinate 467,226,494 of NC_064618.1, read as the reverse complement.
CCTGTTGGCTGACGTTGCCCACAGCTCTCCATCAGTGTTGACTCGAACGGCAGCACTGTGGCTTGTAGAGGCAATGTCCTCCTATGCAGGACTTGCTGAACCATCAGATACTGAAGACAGTCTACGCGAGCAGAGCACAGACCAATACATCCCCCCTCCACAAGGCTGGATGGATGCAGATAACACACTTCCACTGCAACAGGAGTAATATTTATTCTGCACTGGTCCATGTATTTTGCTTATGTGAGGTGCCCATCACATCACCTGGTCTGATTTTGTAGTCTGATCAGTCTCTCTGGTTGCCGTAGTTGCAGCTGAAAGGTGTCTCAACTTCGCCTTTCTAGATAGGTGGTAGCCTTTTTTATTTGTATTTATTTATTTACACGCCTAGTTCCGGAGGACCAAATTGAGTAGCAAATCTCCAAGGTCATGGAACGTGTCAGTACATGAAATTACAACATAAAAGTAATAACAGATAAAATAAAAACTTTGTGAACCCAAACAAAGTAAGGTCATACGTTTAAGTAAATGCAATCAACAATATAACATAAGAATCAGTCAAATTTTTCAAGAAACTCCACAACAGAATAGAAGGAGTGACCCATGAGGAAACTCTTCAGTTTCTATTTGAAAGCGCGTGGATTACTGCTTATATTTCTTGTGGTAGCTTATTGAAAATGGATGCAGCAGTATACTGCACACCTTTCTGCGCAACAGTTAATGAAGTGCGATCCGAACACACATTGGATTTCTGCCGAGTATTAACTAAGGGAAAGCTGCTAATTCTTGGGAATAAGCTGATACAGTTAACAAGAAACGACAGTAAAATATATATATATATTGAGAGGTCAATGTCAAAATACCCAGACTAGTGAACAGGCGTCAACAAGAGGTTCGCGAACTTACACCACTTATTGCCCGAACTGCCCGTTTCTGAGCCAAAAATATCCTTTCAGTATGGGAAGAGTTACCCCAAAATATAATACCATACGACACAAGCGAATGAAAATAAATAAAGTAGACTAATTTTCGTCTCGAACTATGACTTACTTCAGATACAGTTCGAATAGTAAAAATCTCAGCATTAAGTCTTTGAGCAAGATTATGAACGTGGGGTGCGCTTTCCACGAACGTTTACTATGTATCTGAACACCTATAAATGTGAACTATTCAGTTTCACTACTCATCTGCCCATTCTGTGAAATTAAAACGTCAGGTTTTGTTTAACTGTGTGTTAGAGACTCTGAAAACTGAGTCTTATTGTGATTTAGCGTTAGTTTATTTTCTACAAGCCATGAACTTATGTCATGAACTGCATAGTTTGAAACCCAGCCAATGTTGCATACAAAATCCTTCACTACCAAGCTAGTGTCATCAGCAAACAGAAATATTTTAGAATTACCCGTAGTATTAGAGAGCACATCATTTATATAAATAAGGAACATGAGTGGCCCCAACACTGATCCCTGGGGCACCCCCCAGTTGACCGTACCCCACTTAGACCACACATCACAGCCATTCTCAACATGGTGAATAATGACCTTCTCCTGTCTATTGTTAAAGTAAGAGGTGAACCAATTGTGACCTACTCCCCGTATTCTGTAATGGAGCAAAATTTTGTGATCAACACAAAATGGTTCAAATGGCTCTGAGGACTATGGGACTTAACTTCTGAGGTCATCAGCCCTTACAACTTAGAACTACTTAAACCTAACTAACCTAAAGACATCACACACATCCATGCCGAGGCAGAATTCGAACCTGCGACCGAAGAGGTCGCGCGGTTCCAGACTGTAGCGCCTAGAACCGCTCGGCCACCGTGGCTGGCTGATCAACACAATCAAACGCATTAGTAAAATAAAAAAAAATGCCTAGCGTTCGAAGCCTTATGTTTAATTCATCCAGTACGTCAAAGAGAGAGAATATAGCATTTTCAATTATTAAACCACTTCTGAAACCGAACTGGATATTTGATAGTAAATTATGCAATATAAAGTAGTCAATTGTCCTTTTCAGAAACTTTTGCAAACACTGATGGCATAGAAATAGATCTAAAATTGTCTACATTGTCACTTTCTCCTTTTTTATAAAGCGTCTTTACTACTAAGTGCTTTAATCGTTTAGGAAATTGAGCATTCTTAAAAGAAAAATTACAAATATGGCTAAGTACAGGGCTAACATGTGCAGCACAGTACTTTAATATTCTGCTAGGCACACCATCATCTCCATAAGAGTCCTTTGTCTTCAGTGATTTAATTATTGACTCAATCTCCCCCATGTCAGTATCACAGAGGAGTATTTCAGGCATGTTTCGGAAAGGCATTTTCTAAGAGAGTTATATGATTTCTTGTAGAAAACTGTACATATACTGACTTATCAGTATCATACATATTTTTACTACGAACTGACTTTATACCGTTGACCTCCTGCTGCGGAACAGACACTTCCTTCACAACTGACCATATGTTTTTAATTACACTCCTGGAAATGGAAAAAAGAACACATTGACACCGGTGTGTCAGACCCACCATACTTGCTCCGGACACTGCGAGAGGGCTGTACAAGCAATGATCACACGCACGGCACAGCGGACACACCAGGAACCGCGGTGTTGGCCGTCGAATGGCGCTAGCTGCGCAGCATTTGTGCACCGCCGCCGTCAGTGTCAGCCAGTTTGCCGTGGCATACGGAGCTCCATCGCAGTCTTTAACACTGGTAGCATGCCGCGACAGCGTGGACGTGAACCGTATGTGCAGTTGACGGACTTTGAGCGAAGGCGTATAGTGGGCATGCGGGAGGCCAGGTGGACGTACCGCCGAATTGCTCAACACGTGGGGCGTGAGGTCTCCACAGTACATCGATGTTGTCGCCAGTGGTCGGCGGAAGGTGCACGTGCCCGTCGACCTGGGACCGGACCGCAAGGACGCACGGATGCACGCCAAGACCGTAGGATCCTACGCAGTGCCGTAGGGGACCGCACCGCCACTTCCCAGCAAATTAAGGACACTGTTGCTCCTGGGGTATCGGCGAGGACCATTCGCAACCGTCTCCATGAAGCTGGGCTACGGTCCCGCACACCGTTAGGCCGTCTTCCGCTCACGCCCCAACATCGTGCAGCCCGCCTCCAGTGGTGTCGCGACAGGTGTGAATGGAGGGACGAATGGAGACGTGTCGTCTTCAGCGATGAGAGTCGCTTCTGCCTTGGTGCCAATGATGGCCGTATGCATGTTTGGCGCCGTGCAGGTGAGCGCCACAATCAGGACTGCATACGACCGAGGCACACAGGGCCAACACCCGGCATCATGGTGTGGGGACCGATCTCCTACACTGGCCGTACACCACTGGTGATCGTCGAGGGGACACTGAATAGTGCACGGTACATCCAAACCGTCATCGAACCCATCGTTCTACCATTCCTAGACCGGCAAGGGAACTTGCTGTTCCAACAGGACAATGCACGTCCGCATGTATCCCGTGCCACCCAACGTGCTCTAGAAGGTGTAAGTCAACTACCCTGGCCAGCAAGATCTCCGGATCTGTCCCCCATTGAGCATGTTTGGGACTGGATGAAGCGTTGTCTCACGCGGTCTGCACGTCCAGCACGAACGCTGGTCCAACTGAGGCGCCAGGTGGAAATGGCATGGCAAGCCGTTCCACAGGACTACATCCAGCATCTCTACGATCGTCTCCATGGGAGAATAGCAGCCTGCATTGCTGCGAAAGGTGGATATACACTGTACTAGTGCCGACATTGTGCATGCTCTGTTGCCTGTGTCTATGTGCCTGTGGTTCTGTCAGTGTGATCATGTGATGTATCTGACCCCAGGAATGTGTCAATAAAGTTTCCCCTTCCTGGGACAATGAATTCACGGTGTTCTTATTTCAATTTCCAGGAGTGTATATCCTTTAAATTAGCTATTCTATTTGCGTACCATATACTCTTTCCCTTCCTAGTAATATTTTTAAGCACCTTACAATACTGTTTGTAATGGGCTACTGTAGCTTGATTGTGACTAATTCTAACATTTTGATATAATTCCCACTTTGTTCCACATTATATCCTTATCCCACTAGTCAGCCACCCAGGCTGCCTTTTACTGCTAGTACCCCGCTTAAAACGTTCTAATGGAAAGCAAGTCTCAAAGAGCATGAGAAATGTGTTAATGAAAGCATTATATTTATCATCTATGTTATGAGCACTATAAACATTCTGCCACTCTTGTTCCTTGACAAGGTTTAAAGAACTCGCTATTGCTGTTGGATTAAATTTCCTACATAGTTTGTAATTATATGTTTCACTTGCTTGAGTACAAAACCCTTTTAGTGTTAAAATTTGTGCATCATTGTCTAAAAGGCCATTCACCCTTTTACTAACAGAATGCCCATCTACTAATGAACAATGAATAAAAATATTATCTGTGTCTGTGCTACTGTTAACCTGCACCCTAGTTGGAAAAAACACAGCCTACATCAGATCATATGAGTTTAGGAGATCTGTCAACATACTTTCTTTAGCACAATCATATAAAAAATTAATACTGACGTCACCACATATGGTACTTCCTATAAAGTGAACCAAGAACCCTCACCAGCTTGAGCAGAAATGCTCTGAAGTCAGAGCTAGGGGATCTATACACAAGAACAATTAGAAGTTTATGTCACTAAATTCAACTGCCCCTGCACCACATTCAAATGTCTGTTCAATACAGTGCCGTGATACGTCTATGGACTCAAACGCAATGCTGTTTTTTTACGTAGATGGCCACTTCTTCACTCTGCAAGGAACTCCTTGAAAAGCAGAGTCAGTATAGTGATTAGTTTGTGAGTTAACGAGCATTTCGCTCTCATTTAAATATATGGCCGAAAGAGTCAGCCGTCAGGAATTGTGAAATAAACCCAGCCGCCGAGGACCGTGTGCCACAAAGAGCGCAGATTCGCCATGAGATGGGGAAATTCACTGGCATCTATTATGCTGAATGAGGCCTAAGTGCTGTAGTGTGCGAGTGAAACAGACGAGAAACTACGTCATACGGAAACTCCGTGGAAGCAGTTTGTGGTCAGGAAGAAATAGCAGTGTTAAGTATGGCGAACGTAAGATCGGCCATAAAGGGAAACATTTATGAAAACTAATTAATTCTGTAGTAATTCAGGGAATGAAGCCACAGTAATTTTAATCTAGCATCCTTCATAATTTTCATGGTGATTCCAATAAAACTTGAATATTGATCATATCTATAATAGTTTATGATTTACTGTTGAAGTTAAATTAACAAGTTTTGTAACCAAGACCTGAACTCTAAAATCTGAACTCTTTGGTCGATCGATCGACATTTCATATAGAAGCGCATTATTAAAGTGACAAATGTGGTAAATATCAACTCTTTAGCTTTATTTGTTTAAAAGATATAGTAAATTTAAATTATCAGTATTTTCAGTTAAGCATCAAATCATCATTTCCTCCACACAAAACACATTTAACGATGACAGCATGACGCCTTAATGAATCATTAGGTAACAGAATATTTGTTGTGAAGTTTAGTGCTTAATAGTTACTTTTGTTCTTTATTTATTTATCAGAAAGCAAATTGGTGCAAGGCTACTGGTCATGACATTCAAAGTTAGGAAAGAAATTGTGCTGGTTTTATGTAAAATAATTTAACGTTTATTATGTAATGGATATTATTGTTACATTATTTAGAACGTGAAAGTGGTCAAGCTGCGATTATTTAAATATGTTAAAACATAAAATAATGTAAAATAAGCTGTAGCCAATCAGATGGACGGCTTCAGGAAAGGCAACTGCCCTAGTCACGCGGGGGCCGCTGCTGGGAAGGTACAGAGGGACAGAGAGACACTAAAGGGTACGGTGTTGGTGGAGACGCGAAAGCGGACGTTCGGTCTTAGGCAGCTAGGGAGTGAAACGACTAAGAAAATTTCGCATTGTGTGGTTTCGAGGGACTTAGTCTCTGAGTGGTGAGCAGCTGCGCACCTGGATTAAACTATAACTTTTTGAATAGTTAACGAGGTGTGATATCGAACTTATATTTCGCGATGAGATTGTGAATGATCGAACTGTCTCAAATGGATATGCGCACGAGTGTAACAGTAACTCTAAATACGACCACTTTCGCTATTAGTTTGCTTTCTGAATAAACATTGTTCTAACCAAATCGCAACTGTGTGGCCTACATTATTTATGGGTCGTTAATTTTCTTCCCGATATTATTATTACTGTTATCATATGTTATATTAACTTTGTATTTCGCAAACTTTCCATCAGCCAGACAATTTCGAACCTGTTCGTGCAACTCCACTGACGCATGTGGAGATTGAATCATGGTATCTGCACGGAAGGGTTCTCAACTAGAGTTTTCTTGACTACTGACGACTGCTCCTACTGGATTTTCCATGCAAGATTGACACTGCGAGAACATCCAACAAGGTTGTTTCCTGTGCACCAAGTGTCCAATTTAGGGCGTGTAGTGCGACACGTGCGGTTCAACCCCTAGACGAGTTTGAGCCAAGACATTTCGACGAAGGGGAACCGAATGTGAGCCCGAACGTCTATGGGATGTTAGCTCGCAAGTTATTCTTGCTCATCAGTTAAGCCTTGTTACTACATCCTGTGTGGTCAACACAGTGACAGCATACTCCTCTCCCTCTGATGTCATTCTACTTCATTGGCGTTTTGGACACCCATCTCTTACAGTATACAGCAGTTAACTCTATGCTGGGCCACATTACATGGAAGTACAGCAGCCCTTCCCTGATGGCACTCTGCTCGGCTGTTGCGTGCTGACGTGCCCTGTTCACTTCTTGCATTACCAGTGTAGACTCAGTTGTGAAGACTATCATTTAAGGGCACTACGCTTTGTATGATTGAAGAGGACAGCCTGCAACAACATGGCGGATGGACTACACTGAGGCGCCACAGTCACAGTTTGCAGAGTTAGGCCATCCCCACATGCGTAGTATATAACAACATCTGCCTTGTGTGGTTCGAACCTGTTCGTGCAACTCCACTGACGCATGTGGAGATTGAATCATGGTATCTGCACGGAAGGGTTCTCAACTAGAGTTTTCTTGACTACTGACGACTGCTCCTACTGGATTTTCCATGCAAGATTGACACTGCGAGAACATCCAACAAGGTTGTTTCCTGTGCACCATAACGGTTCCTTGCTTTTGTTGGTGTTTCGCTTGTGCAATATCTGAATGAAGGAGTTGCTCGGGACTTTGAAGAGCTTATGATTTTGTTAGAAAATTGGAAATTTGTGGTAAATTCCTATGGTATCAAACTGCTGAGGTCATAGGTCCCTAGGCTTACACACTACTTAACCTAACTTGAACTAACTTACGCTAAGGACAACACGAACACCCATGCCCGAGGGAGGACTCAAACCTCCGACGTGGGGAGCCGCATGAACCGTGGGAAGGCGCCTCATACCGCGTGACTACCCCGCGCGGCTGATCTTGTTAGAGCTCGAGATGGAATATTGCTGAGAACACGAAGTCAATGGAATTTTTCTGTTCTGAACATTTAATAATTATTCATACTACCTGACTGAGTTGTTCATCTGTCTTCTTAGTGTGAGCACTGCTGATCCAGGTCGAACAGCAGTATTTAACTCCCTATGAGGTACCAGCAAGTTTTTAAAAAATATTATATCTCATTTCGACTTTAGCAGTAACATTTGAAAGATGCTGTTCGTAAGTTAAGAGTTCTGTCTGGTGTTATTCCAAGATATTTTGGTGTACTGCAATATGGCAAGAATTGGCTTGTGATTATGAGTGGTGGTATGTAATGTTCGTGTCTGTTGCATAGGTGAAATGCGTCTATTGTTGAACCTGATGAAAATACAATCGTCAGTAGAACGATGAGTTCTTAACTTGCTCCGAAAGCAGAACAAATGGAAACTAGAACATGTAGAATATTAGTTCACTATATTACAAGAATGATAAAAAGGTAAATTTAATTTTATACAGTCCATTGCAACAGAAATGTGCGGAATATTTACTTACAACAGTCTTTGAATATTAAAGCATCACTTGATGCACACTTTTACAAACTCTTCTCCTGAAGAATAAAGATCACAAAGCTCTGAAATATACACCGAAGCGCCAAAGAAACTGATATAGGCATGGGTCTTCAGATATAAGAGATATGTTAACAGGCATAATACGGCACTGTGGTCGGCAACGCTTATATAAGACAACAAGTGTCTGGCACAGTTGTTAGATCGGTTACTGCTGCTACAATGACAGCTTATCAAGATTTAAGTGAGTTTGGACGTGGTGTTCTAGTTGGTACACGAGGAAAAGGACACAGCATCTCTGAGGTAGCGATGAATTGGGGATTTTACCCGTACGACCATTTCACGAGTGTAGCGTGAATATTAGGAATCCAATAAAACATCAAATCTCCGACATCGCTGTGGCCGGAAAACGATCGTGCAAGGAAGTGACTAACGAAGACTGAAGAGAATCGTTCAACAAGACAAAAGTGCAACCCTTCCGCAAACTGCTGCAGAGTCAGCTTGCGAACCATTCAACGAAACATCATCGATATGAGCTTTCGGAACCGAAGGTCCACTCGTGAACCCCTGATGACTGCACGACACAAAGCTTTGCAGATCACCTGGGCCCATCAACACCGAAATTGGACTGTAGATGACTAGAAACTTGTTGCCTGGTCGGACGAGTATGAAGGCAGCTTTATGAAGCCATCGACCGTGCATGTCAGCAGTGGATTTTTCAAGGTGGTGGAGGCTCTGTATTGATGTGGAGTGTGTGCAGTTGGAGATATATGGGACCCCTGATACGTCTACATACGACTCTGACAGGTAACATGTAGGTAAGCATCCTGTCTGATCACCTGCAGCCATCCATGTCCAATGTGCCTTCCGACAGACTCGGGCAATTCCAGCAGGACAATGCGACACCCCGCACGTCCAGAACTGCTACACAGCGGCTCCAGGAACACTCTTCTGAGTTTAAACACTTCCGTTGTCCCCAGACACGAACATTGTTGAGCATATCTGAGGCGCCTTACAACTTGTTATTCAGAAGATCTCCACCCCCTCGTACTCTTACGGATTTATGGACAGCCCCGCAGCATTCTTGGCGTCAGTTTCCTCCAGTACTCGCGGGGGCGCTACACGATATTAAACGGTTCAAATGGCTCTAAGCATTATGGGACGTAACATCTGAGGTTATCAGTCCCCTACACCTAGAACTACTTAAACCTAACTAACCTAAGGACATCACACACATCCATGCCCGAGGCAGGTTTGAACTTGCGACCGCAGCAGCGGCGCGGTTCTAGACTAAAGTGCCTAGAACCGCTCGGCCACAGCGGCCGGCTACACGATATTAGGCAGATGTATCATTTTCTTTGGTTCTTCAGTGCAGTTCATTATAAGACGTAAGTAACACAAGTGCCCTAAATAGAGACGATGTTGACTGCTTTATTGGAGGTCATTAACTGGGTTAAGCCTTCCCCACACCGTTTCTTCTTAGTTGCGGTGCCGAAGTGCTATCATTTGTAATAGCTGGACTTCTGGGATGTAAGGTATTGACGTCATTTTCTCTTTATTTTCGGTGTATAAGTGTCTTGGGCCCCACTGAGGTGTTCGGCTATTTCATTGTTGGAGGATCACATCCAGTATTGCATGGGGTATTCGTATACTGTGCCATTGTGCGGGTGCAGCCATGCTGGTATTATCCAGGTGACAGGTTGCAGGTTGGAGGAGGTCGAGCTTATCCAGGAATTTCCTTGTTGAGATAATGATGTTTCCCCTGACAGCAGGCTTGTTGAGTTCATGATGGAGGTCTCTAACTCTGGCCTACCTCGGGCCCCCCGGAGTCAGACGGAAGATGTTTTAGTTTAGAATTGCAGCTGAGCCGTCCTCTGTTGGGTTGTATAAAGGCCTCCATGCAGTGACGCTGTGGCTGTGGAAGAGGGGACGGGACTTCGCCAGCGTCTCACGACAGATAGCTGCCTCTGGTGGTATCGATGCGAGGTGCCGACTTTGTTAGCGCACCAATTTTTTGACGATACCACAGAATTACTGTTTCCTGAGGATGTAGGTGGAAGTACCATTTCTTGAAATATTCAGGCAAGGTTTCCATATCAGTGGATAAAGTTTCAGCGTCAGAAAAGCTAGAGCTCAGGGTCACCAAGAAATTAATCAGCATTATTAATTCCTATAACACTAGGCTAGTCGTGTCACGACCGGCCCCCGCGCCTTCGCGCCACGCGCCAGTAGCGATGTGGCGCGCCTTCGGCCCGCGCCGGAGCCGCCGCGGCCGCCTGTCTGCCTGTCTTCCGATTTGTTTACGCGTTTCGGCGAAGCGCCAGGAATGCCAGAGCGATGGCTGGCCTTGCGCCGCCCTCCAGCATTCGCAATGGGCGGGGACTGCAACCGACACTTTTGCTTTCAACTCCGAGATTTATGCGCCAAGGTCGGCGAACCCCGAGGATCGCCGAGCAAGCGTTTTTCCACTCGCTGGCGCCAGACACTCGGGTTCCGAGAAATGCCGACTTGAATTTGTGACCCAGCCAGGTACAGTTAATCTGTCACTTATTCTCTCTCTCTCTCTCTCTCTCTGTTCTCTCTCCTTCTCCCTCCCTCTCTCTCTCTCTCTCTCTGTCTCTCTCATTTTCACATACACAAACACACACATTCACACACACACACACACACACACGCACACACACACACACACACACGCACGCACATATGCACACATGCACACATCGAGCACCGGGGTGCAGTGGCTGTGAAATGTCTTCAGGTCCTGATCTGGCAACCCCACCCTCATTCATTCTTCCCGTACCTTTCCTAAATCGAGTCCGCCTCCATAGCTGGGTGGCCAGCGTGGCTGATTGCCAGGGTGGCGACATTGGTTCGATTCCCGGTACTGCCAGGGATTTTTCCTTGGTGGGATGACCGTAGCCGGGTCCGCTCACGTTTGTGTCGCCAATACAGGAGCTACTTGAGTGAGAAGTAGCACCTCTAACGTCTGGAAAGCTGACAGAGGCAGGGAGAGCGCTGTGCTGACCGCACGCCCCTCTACAGGATGGTCCATTGATAGTGACCGGGCCAAATATCTCACGCAATAAGCATCAAACGAAAAAACTACAAAGAACTAAACTTGTCTAGCTTGAAGGGGGAAACCAGATGGCGCTATGGTTGGCTCGATAGATGGCGCTGTCATAGGTCAAACGGGTATCAACTGCGTTTTTCAAAATAGGAACCCCCATTCTTATTACATTTACGTGTAGTACGTAAAGAAATATGAATGTTTTAGTTGGACTACATTTTTCGCTTTGTGATAGATGGCGCTGTAATAGTCACAAACGTGTAGGAACGTCGTATCACGTAACATTGCGCAAGTGCGGACGGTATTTACTTCCTGATACATTACCCGTGCTAAAATGGACCGTTTACCAATTGCGGAAAAGGTCGATATCCTGTTGATGTATGGCTATTGTGATCAAAATGCCCAACGGGCGTGTACTATGAATGCTGCTCGGTATCCTGGACGACATCATCCAAGTGTCCGGACCGTTCGCCGGATAGTTACGTTATTTAAGGAAACAGGAAGTGTACAGCCACATGTGAAACGTCAACCACGACCTGCAACAAATGATAATGTTCAAGTAGGTGTTTTAGATGCTGTCGCGGCTAATCCGCACATCAGTAGCAGACAAATTGCGCGAGAATCGGGAATCTCTAAAACGTCGGTCTTGAGAATGCTACATCAACATCGATTGCACCCGTACCATATTTCTATGCACCAGGAATTGCATGGCGACGACTTTGAACGTCGTGTACAGTTCGGCCACTGGGCACAAGATAAATTACGAGACGATGACAGATTTTTTGCACGCGTTCTATTTAGCGACGAAGAGTCATTCACCAACAGCGGTAACGTAAACCGGCATAAAATGCGCTATTAGGCAACGGAAAATCAATGATGGCTGCGACAAGTGGAACATCAGCGACCTTGGTGGGTTAATGTATGGTGCGGCATTATGGGAGGAAGGATAATTGGCCTCCATTTTATCTATGGGAATCTAAATGGTGCAATGTATGCTGGCTTCCTACGTAATGTTCTACCGGTGTTACTAGAAGATGTTTCACTGCATGACAGAGTGGCGATGTACTTGCATTGCATATTTCATGACAGGTGGATTGGTCGTCGAACCACCATACCATGGCCCGCACGTTCACCGGATTTGACGTCCCCGGATTTCTTTCTGCGGGGAAAGTTGAAGGATATTTGCTATCGTGATCCACCGACAACGCCTGACAACATGCGTCAGCGCATTGTCAATGCATGTGCGAACATTACGGAAAGCGAACTACTCGCTGTTGATGGGAATGCCGTTACACGTATTGCCAAATGCATTGAGGTTGACGGACATCATTTTGAGCATTTATTGGATTAATGTGGTATTTACAGGTAATCACGCTGTAACAGCGTTCTCAGAAATGATAAGTTCACAAAGGTACATGTATCACATTGGAACAACCGAAATAAAATGTTCAAACGTACCTACGTTCTGTACTTTAATTTAAAAAACCTACCTGTTACCAACTGTTCGTTTAAAATTGTGTGCCATATGTTTGTGACTATTATAGCGCCATCTATCGCAAAACGTTAAGAGTCGTCCAACTACAATATTCATATTTCTTTACGTACTACACGAATTCCGATTTAAAAAAACGCAGTTGATATCCGTTTGATCTATAGTAGCGCCATCTAGCGGTCCAACCATAGCACCATCTGGTTTCCCCCTTCAAGCTAGCAAGTTTCGTTCTTTGTAGTTTTTTCGTTTGACGCTTATTTCGTGAGATATTTGACCCGGTAACGATCAATGGACCACACTGTATATTGCATCCAAAAATCGTCATTATCTGTGGGTGAGACGGCGACCGGTCGGTCCCGATTAGTCTGAGACCAGTACGCCGGATCTTTTTTTTCCCAAAACTGACTCATCTGGGTGACAGGATGATTTACGAAAAGAAGTAACGATGGATTCCTTCTCCAATATGGGCTAGTACTGTGGTGTCACCGCCAGACACCACACTTGCTAGGTGGTAGCCTTTAAATCGGCCGCGGTCCGCTAGTATACGTCGGACCCGCGTGTCGCCACTGTCAGTGATTGCAGACCGAGCGCCATCACACGGCAGGTCTAGAGAGACGTCCTGGCACTCGCCCCAGTTGTACAGCCGACGTTCATAGCAACGGTTCACTGACAAATTACGCTCTCAATTGCCGAGACGATAGTTAGCATAGCCTTCAGCTACGTCATTTGCTACGACCTAGCAAGGCGCCGTATTCAATTGATTTTTATATTGTGAAGCATGTACAGTCAAGAGCGATGTTCTACAATTATGGATTAAAGTTAAGTATTACAGCAACTGCGTCCGTTTTTCTAAGTTCTCATTTCTCTGACCTGTTCCAAACCTCACGCCAGTCTGCGTGTAATTAAACGCGTGCATTTCGGCCTCCTCTAGCAATACGGTGTTGGCTCTTCTGCCAACACAGCAAATACTTCGCCACTATTTCGCGTATGTGTTCCTTTCATCATATTGTATACAAAGTGAGCCCAAATAAGAAAAATGTATCTTTCACAGTGTCACAGATTCAGTTACAAAGTCAAAATTGTCTTTCCATGTTCGTATGTCAATGCAGTTCACGATATCATTCATCCCGTAGTGTACGATAACGCTATTGGCGCCAAATCATTGGAAACAGTAAATGTTATAATCTGCATAGGAGTAACCATCCGGTACGACCTCATGTGGCTTGACTTCATAAAACAAATAGTAAGAAAAGCAAGCGCCAAGATGAGTTTCATTAGATGACTCTACGAGAAAAAAAAAGAACGACGCACCACGAACGAATTGTCCGAATGGGGCGGAAATCGGTGATATGATGCACATGTACAGACAAACAAACGATTCATATTTCACGAGAATTGGATGATTGATTAAACAGGAAGGGATTCACAAACTGAGCAAGTCCGTAACGTGTTGATTCACCTCTGGCCGTTATGCAAGCTCTTATTCGGCTTGGTATTGATTTATGGAGTGTTGGGCGTCCTCCTGACGGATACCGTGCCAAATTCTGTGCAATTTGCAAGTTAGATCGACAAAACCTCGAGCTGGTTGGAGGGTTCCTGTCCACAATGCTCCTAACGTTCTCAATTGGAGAGAATTGGGCAAGGTAGGGTTTGCCAAGCACGAAGACGAGCAGTAGAAATGCTCGCCGCGTGCGACTGGCTGTCACCTTTCTGAAATGTAAGCCCAGGTTGGCTTGCCATGAAGGGCAACAAATCGGGGCGCACACTATCGTCAGCTTACTGCTGTGCTGTAAGGGTGTTGCGGATGACCACCAAAGAGAGCCTGCTATGAAAAGAAATGGCACCCCAGAGCACCATTCAGTGCTCGTATTTCATATTTCTAATTCCATCATTCTGGCATTCGGTAATATAATAATTCAGGCCCTGTTAATAATTTCTATGCGTTTCCTAATTTATTTGAAGATGTTTACAGTTTGTCTCACACTGATCTGTGAGAGGAGCTTGGCGCTAGGAATTTTCTTTATTTATAGGCGAGGGCAGCAGTCTTCCTAGCAGCCATGATGGCTTCCCATTTCTCATCCTTTTTGGTGTCGTTTGAACGTTAAGTAGTGGCCAAAGTTTCTCCTGTTCTCATTTCCCCAACCTGCTTTACCAACCTTGTAACTGCTATTTCTGCTCGATTTTAACGTCGCGAGGTCTCCTCCCTGTGAGATTCCGACACTCTGATTAGCCAGTTCAGGTGCGCGCCCGTTTTTCGCGGGTGGATAGGTGGACAAAGGAGCAGTGGGCAGTTCTAGTGTGACCGTGCCTGAGGCTGGAGGGCTGCTTCCAGAAGATGAAGTTTCGCTAAGCATGAGCACCGACGTGCACTGTAGATTCGCACCCTGCGGTCTAGAGGGAACCTTATAGGTGATTTTACTGACGTGCGTTCCTTAAATTACGGTTTACGCAATT